>NW_026294469.1:44081156-45293656 GCF_007827085.1 Peromyscus californicus insignis
GTTCTCGTATAGAGCCTATCCTGGTGTTTGTTTGTTTGTTTGTTTTTTGGTCAACCCGATGAAAGCTAGAGTCATTTGGAAAGACAGAATCTTAGTTGAGAAAATGCTTCATATACATTGGCCTATAGGCAAGTCTGTGGGGGTACTGTCTTGTTTAAAGATTGATTGGGGAAGTGCAGCCCTCTACGGGTGGTGCTACCCCTGGGCACATGGTCCAGGGGTATATAAGAAAGCAAAATGAGCCAGGCATGGGGAGGACTGCAGTAAGCATGGCCTCTGCTGAAGGGTCTGCCTTGAGTTTCCTGCCTGAGTTCCCTTCAATGGTGACTATGAAGTGGCAGTATAAGCCTTTCTCTCCAAGTTGCTTTTGGCCAAGGTTTTCCATCACAGCAATAAGAACCTCAACAAGAACAGGGCCTTCTATGATACTTGGATTGATTTCTACATTAAACTTTTGGTGCTGTAACACATGGTACCGATTGTAACCACTTTCAGAGAAGGTTTCCACAAACTTCTCTTCTCATTTGTTCCAGGACAGGCATTCCCCACTGAAGAGGCTGCTTTCTGTAGCACGCAACATGTGCGAATGGCCAGGGGGATTTCCAAGGCTTGTTCACAACTCGGATGTGTCTTCTGTCTTGATGTCTCATGGACCATTCTCTTGGATGAAGCTACTTCTGGATCACTGGACACCTAAGAGGCTAAGGGGAGGAGCAAGTTGGGGGAAGGGAAGACTAAAGCTTGTTGTCAGTATCCAACAGCATCTTGCCAGCTGTGCAAGTGAACCTTCCTAAAAAGGAGATATTCTAGCCAAGTCTTGCCTCTGCCACGCTGGTTGACATCTAGGGTGCTATCTTTCAGAGGTCCTGAGCATGAATCACCAAGCTAATTGTCCCCAAATTCCTCATCCACTGAAACTCTAACAAATAATGAATGTTTGATGTATTTAAGCCATTAAAGTGGTGGGATTATGCAATGTAGTGGATAATCTGAGGCAATTTAAGGTATTTTTCCAATTTTTCTTCCCACTATACAAAAATAAGATTGGATTCTTCCTGTTCCATCTTCTTCCTCCTGTGACATAGTAAAAATAAAACAAAACAAAACAAAACAAAACAAAAAAAACAAAACACATCATAAAGAAGAATGGAATGGTAGAGAGTATTTAAAGACCATACATTTGTAAGGAGTCAGTAACCAAAGCATAAAATAAGAAAATAATAGTTTTCTTTATGCAAATGGATAACCAAATGCAAAATGCAAAACCAAATAAACATAAAAAAATCAGAAGGTGAATGAATAAAAGAAAGTAGCAGCAATGATAAAACACTTGGCTTGAAAATATAGAAAAGAAGCCTGGTGGTGGTGGCGCATGCCTTTAACCTCAATACTCAGGAAGCAGAGGCAGGTGGATCTCTGTGAGTTTGAGGCTAGCCTGATCTACAGAGCAAGTTCCAGGACAGTCAGGGCCATTATACAGAGAAACCGCATCTCAAAAATCATACAAATGTAAAAAACATTTCTTTCCTTATCTTTTTTTTGGGGGGGCAAGGGGTCTCATGTGGGGAAGGTTGTTCTTAGATTTTCCATACATCATCATGTAGCTGATGATGACCCTAACTCTTGGTCCTGGTGTTTCTACCTTTAGAGGACTGGGAAGCATGAGCCACCATGCCTTATTTTAACTCTACTAGGCATGGAATCTTGGGTCTTCTGCATACCAGGCAAGCACTCTTTCAGCTGAACCATATCTCCAGTCCCTACACAGACATTTCTTTAAAAATTAGATACATAGAAATGGTTAGTAGATATGAAAAATAATAATATGAATCACCCATGAAATGCAAATTAAAGCTTCAGTAAGATATCACCACATACCTGAGAAAATGACTTTTAGAAAAGAAAAGATGTTAGCAATGATGTATAGAAGAAAGAACTCTTGTATGCTTTTTCTGGGAATGTAAATTAGAATCACTGTTATGAGAAACACTGTAGAGATCTCTCAAAATGGTATGAACAGAAGAACCCTACGATCAAACATTGTGCTTATTGTGTATCTACAGTAACTACCACCATCTTGTCCAGAATATGTCTGCATTCCCAGTCACTTCAGCATTATCTATAATAGTCAAGGTGTTAACTCACCCTGCGTGTCCATCCAATTGGATACAGTAAATCTGCCATATACAACTCTCGGGAAACTCTTTTTAGCACTTGAGACAACTTGGGTGATCCTGGAAGACATTGTGCTGAATGAAATAAGCAAGACACGGAAAACAAATCCTGCATAATTCCCCCATACATGAGAAGTCTAAAAAAAGGGAATTCATAAAAATAGGGTAGAATGGTGGTTATCAGCACATGTGTATGAGCACAAGTAGAATGTGACCCACATCTCACAGTCTATGTGACTATATGCTCACTTAAACCTTGTAAATGTAAATGTGATAATACTTATCATATATATGTAAATACTGTGAATCCATACCTCAGTCCTACTTAACAAGACGTAAAGATGCCCGGCACTTTTTCAGAATTCCCACATTCTGCTTTTGTACGTAATGACAAGACAATGTGCTCATGACCTGGGAGGAAAATCAGTGTGGAGCAGGCTGGAGAGATGGCTCCGCAGTTAAGGTACTGGATAGTCTTCAGTTCCCAGCACCTACATGGTGGCTCATCACAATCCATGCCTCCATTTCCAGGGCATGTGATGACTCTTCTGACCACCGCAAGTATCAGTCATGCATGTAGCGTACACACATACGTGCAGCAAACACTTCCACACATAAAATAAAACATTTTAAAAATCTCAAAAAAAAATATGGATGAAAGAAGGAAAAGGGCAGGGACGGGAGGGAAGGGGAGGGGGAAGGCTGAGGAGAACAAGAGGAAGAAAAGAAAGAGAAGGGAAGGCAGAGAAGAGCAGAGAGGAGGTGTGCCAGCCCAGGAACTTAACCGGTGTTAGAGCATCAGTTTAGGAGACAGACAGTTTAAATGTTGGTTGACTCTTCTGCCCTGTTTACTATGGTTTAAAATTGTGCCTTCTTTTCTCAATAATGACAAAATTCCCACAGTAGATGTCAAGCCTGTTAACAGGAAAACTTGGATGCGTTGCTTAGATTTTTTCAAACCTCATTCTTAGCTTTAAAAATAGAAATGCTATCTAATGCTGCATGTGTTAAGAAGCTTAAGTCAGATTGTTCAGAGAAGAGCCTGTTCTAACTCCCCAATTGTTACTCTTTCATTTCTTTGGCCAAATTACCCACCACAGGCAACTTAAAGGAAGAAAGACTTTATTTGGGCCCACGGTTTCAGGGGCGTCAGTCTGTCTTTGTAGGGAAAGCATGACAGACAGGCTCGGTTCACACTACCATGGGCTAGGGATCCTGGAGTAAAAGGAGAAGCAGCAGGAGGAACAGACTCCTGAGAACCAGCCTCTATTAACCCACCTCCTCCAGCTGGGTGGCTTCCAAGTTTTCAGAACCTCTACTGTCTGGGCACCAAGTAAGCTTAATATTAATGCATGATCCTATGGGGGAACACTTCAGATTGAAATCCTAACAATCCCTGAGAAGTTCACAGCAAACAGTGACTTCTTCATTGCCTGTGTCCTCTACCATCAGTAAAGCTCTCGGGATAAGAATTCATCATACCCCTCCCTATTTACACTTGTTCAGATATCCATTGTTTGTTAACTCAAAACTCTTCTCTGTTAACCTAAAAGTTTCAAAATCTTAATCTTGGATGTGCCATTTTTTTAGACTGAAATGCAATCCCAACTTCTCCTATGATCATGGCTTTAAAAAAAATCTCTTTACTCCTTTTGTAAATGTTTGTGATAGAAGCAATCTCACCATAATCATCTTTCACTGTGCCTGGTGCTCTATGTCCTTCCTCATGATTATTTAAAATATTCATATGACAATTTTTTCACACATTTGATTAAGTGATAAGGTTTTCATTCTATTTGTCTCTATCCCAGTGGTTTCTTTCTGAGACGAGCATTCACTACATGGCTTAGGACAGCCTCCTCCTTCAGCTTCCCAAGTCCTGGGACTTCAGACATGTACTAGCATACCTGACTCAGTTCTGATTCTTTACTTGGTTAGCTCAACATTATCGCATTATTTAGATATACCATAACTTAGTTAACAAATCTGTCACCGATTGGTATTTAAATGATTGCTTGTAAATCATATTTTATGATGTTACATTGTAATGACATTTCCAAATTGGTATTATAGCTGTCGCAGTTATCATGTGGCCTCACATGCATGTTATCTTTTCTTTGTTGTTTGTATTTGAATTTGTTTCTAGATCAGGGAAGTGAGGCTTTTTCATATGACAACCAATGTGGAGGCCCACCAAGGTTTCCGAGTGAGATCTGAGCTTGCTTTACCCAGCAGGGCTGCATTAGGGGGATGACTTGACCACGTGCATGGTCACCAGGTGTTTGGGATGGTCTACACTTGGCTGTGCTGGGGGGAGGTCTTTGGCTCCACCCCTTAGCATTGTTATAAATAGACCTTTGGACTAAAGTTCTGGGCCGGTGGATAAGGATCCAGGCCCACTCAGGTCTATCCTGTGTTTCTGTTTCTCTTCCCTCTATTTCTAACTAAGTCTCTTATTCCTCATTCCTCAAGAGTCCCTGGGGTAAATGAATGTAGGGGCTGGTCCCCCACAAACCAAAAATTTGTTTTTCCTTATGAAACATCCTTTTATTCATTATCATTATTATTGAAGCAGAATCTTGCTGTACAATCTAAGACTGACTTTGAACTCCTGACCTTCCTGCCTCAGCCTCCCCAACACTAAGATTACAGGCATGTGTCATATCATGTCAAGCTTATTTGTGTGTATGAGCTTGTTTGCTATTTTTTTTGAAATCGATTTGTAAGGCTTTTTTAAAGGTAAGAAATGAAGAGGGGGTGGTCACTTTTTTTGTTTGTTGTTACGTATCTTTCTGTTCATAAGGCTTTCAGCTGTTCTGATATATTTTTTTTCATAGTAAAATGTTGAAGTTGTACCTTCCCAATGTTGTATCTGTGTGGAAAGACCAACTTCATCTCCAGGTTATAAACAAATTCAAGCTCATTCTCACTGAATACTTTTATGGCTTCATTGTTTACTTTAAATCTTTGATCCATCTGGAGTTTATTTTTATCTGGGAAGTGTTTGGAGATGTGGTATTACTTTTTTTTTCAAAGGACTGCATAGTTATCACAGATTTATTGAAAACTTTGTCTTTATCCCCCTTGGCTCGAAATGCTCGCTTTCTGGTAATGGCCATCTGTATCTAAGTCCATCTCTGAATTGTCCTCCGGATGATACCTGCCCTGTGTTCCTAGGCTGGTGGAAAGGTGGAGTTGATGAGAGGGCTGGTGTGCTTTATTACCTCACAGAACTAACCAGTCTCCTCCCTGAGAACATTTCTGGCTAGTGTTTGTTTTCCAGACTCATTTAGTAATGCACTTTTATTTTATAGACTTTAAGGGTTTTGTTTTCTTTTCATAAGAAGTGTAGACAGCATCAAATCTGTATTGGTAAAAGTAGGCTTTTGCAATTTATTGAGGACTTTTATTTGCATCTTTCAACTCACTGAAAAAATTTCAACTTATAGTGAGTGCATCCCTTAAAAGCATGTTAGTGCAGACTTTCTATTTAGGAATACTACTGGGATGTATCTTTCCTATTTATGAGGGAGTGTGTATATTTATTAGCTATGATTTGTGTGTAGTACACATATTATGGGATAGCAAACATGCACTCTAAATTGGGCAAGGCTACAATATTTTGGTATTTCATTTTTTTAAATAAATAAAGGCAATAAATTATTGATAAACTAGGTGACAATTAAGTTTTTGTATTAGTGATTTGATACATTAGAAAAAGAATGATGTTAGTGGAAAGCCTTGAATTATGTTTGATTCTTACCTGTGATAGCAATATCCATCATGTATTTGTGTCATAAGTACTTCATTACACATTTACCTACCTTTTCTTTTCTGATAGAAAAGATTAGTGAATGCCCCGATGGTCTCATTTGTATTACCCAATTGTAAAGCCGACAGAACCTTCTATCATGCATTGCCCGTAGTAAGCTTTTTGGTAAACATTCTTTGAAGATAGGCACAAAGGAGTAACCAAATTCTGAAGAAATAATCAACCAAGAATCGAAACTAAGTTCTGAGGACATTCACCAAATTTCAATAAAGGCGCTAATCCAGAGAGCACAGGTACGCACAGTCCACGTTATTCCACCCTCACAAGGGGAGGGCCAGCACCCGATGGCAGCCGTTTCTAGTGCCTGTGAAGTCTTTCAACAGGAGAAAGAGAGTCACTCAGTAGCGACAGGCAGAGGGCTGAGTGGAGGTTCGCTACCTGCAGTCTTACCAGGGAAGGGTCCTTCGCCTCGCATGCAGATGAACGCACCAGTTACATCTTCCTCAGAGGAGCTAGTTTTATTGTGGTTTTGGGGTTTTGTTTTGTTTTTCTCTTTCACTCACAGTGGAATTTTCAGATATCTTGTTTTTCCTATAAACCCCAATTTATGTGCTTCAGTTAAGTGCAGCTATTTCCCTTTATGGACCCTAGTCTGGGATTTATTTCATTTTTGTTTCGCTGACCAACTCTCGGGAAAGTTTTTTTCCCTCCCAAAGGAGATGGCATTAGCTTTTCCACCTGTAGTGCCTTGTCCTAGGAGTGAGCAGTCACACCTGCCGTTTCTGTCAGTTACTTTAATATATTGGCTAAACAGATAAACACAGCCTCATAGAGCAAAACACTAAAATGACTGGTTTGAAGATTAACCCTTTGATAATCCTCTACAGCAGATCTTGGAGGTGCTGTCATATTTCAGAGAACTTGCCCCCTTCCGGTTGATGGAGATACTGGGATTTGAGTTCATTGTCTCTGCATCTCAAATACAGAGGGCAGGGGCTGGCAGACGGACCAGCGCCAGTATTTCCTTTGTTATTTATAGTCAGTGCTCTTCCACACTAAACCCTTGAGCTGGCTTTTTAGAGCCCACTGTATAACAAATTCATTCACTTTCATGTCAACAAGCTTTGGCTTGATAAATTAAAACAGAAAAATGCTGGCTAAAGCACCATCGCCCCACATGATTCATTCGGCTCCGAGTTCCTGGCAGCTCTCCAAGAATGACCTGCTGTCTTCCCAGAGTTCTTATCATTTTCCCATCTGGAAAGGGCTGAACCTTACTGTCCACCGGGGAGTTAAAGGCTTGCACAGGCTGCATTCAAACGCCATTAACAATCATAACTCTAAAAATCATCACTCTTCCAGGCAAGGTTAACAGTAGTCTGTGGATAGGATGGGCCATCTTTTACTGTATTTAAATAAATGCAAAGCAAATTGCATAGGATTTTGTGCTTCCCTGAAAGGCTATGTTTTTAGGCGCTTTTGTTCTCCTTAAGATTAACCAGAGGTCATTTTGAGGACCCTGTTAGAGTTTGAAGAATTAATTGTTGATTACCTTTAATAAAAATTTAGTCGTTTGTTACACTTCCTTTATAGAACTGGATTCCTTTGAAGAGGTCACACGTAGTGATCATTATTTTTGCAATTAACCATGATGACACAAAAGTCACTAAGGAAAATGAAACACAATTTTGGAAAAAGTGGCTAAAAGCTGTATAAACCATATTTAGCGAAGTTTTTAAGTTTGCTGCCAATTTTTGTCGTCAAAACTGCTTGCAAATCAATTGTAAATTAAGTTTGAATTTTTTCTAACTTAGCACTTCTTACCTAAGGGATTAGGTAATAATTAGTAATTAAAGCAGTGTTTTTTGTTTTTGTTTTTGTTTTTTCCTGAGTCTCATCTATGTTGAATTCAAATTTTTCTAAATATCTGTGTAGCTGAGGCTGGCCTTGAACACCTATGTAGCTGAGGCTGGCCTTGAACACCTGTGTGGCTGAGGCTGGCCTTGAACTCTTCTTCATTCTATTGGAAGAGAATAATGCTGGTGTTCCCCAAAGAGACACAGAAAGAAAGCGGAAGTAACTCTGTAAGGTAAGGTCTACATTTGCAAATGGGTACTCAAAGACACAAGCTGGGCAAGCAAGCACACACACTGAGATGGGAAGGAAGTTCACTGAGTTTTTATCTTGTTGCAGGGAGGTGAATGCGTCTTAGCCTTTTGGTGGTAGCTTGACCTCATGATCTGAAGTGATTGGCAAGGAGGAGAAGGATGTGACTGAGTCAAATCTCAGGAATGTCTGGCATCAGGAGTTGGGCAAACAGGTGAGAGTTTCACCTGCTGGAGGAGTTATAGGAATAGTAGTCTTCGGCTGGTGAGTTATCTGTCATAGAAAAACGTTTCTCACCATTCCCTGTTGGGGAATATTATTTTAGGGTATGTTACTTTTGTTTATATTGCATTTGTTTAACTCTGTGAAGCTGTGTTAATTTGCCTAAAACACATGGTTTTAATAAAGAACTGAATGGCCAATAGTAAGGCAAGAGAAAGAATAGGCGGGGCTGGCAGGCAGAGAGAATAAATAGAAGGAGAAATCGGGGGGAAAGGGGAAGGTAAGAAAGGAAGTAGCCAGAGAAGGGGGAGGACTCCAGGGGCCAGCCACCCAGCTACACAGCCAGCCATGGAGTAAGAGTGAAAGTAAGATATACAGAAGTAAGAAAAGGAAAAAGTCCAGAGGCAAAAGATCACAAGGATAATTTAAGAAAAGCTGGCAAGAAATAAGCCAAGCTAAGGCCAGGCATTTATAAGTAAGAAAATCTTCTGTGAGTGATTTATTTGGGAGCTGGGGTGGGCAGAGTGAAAACAAACAACAATTCCCTCCTCTTTTTTAAATTTCTTTTTTAAATACAGTTTGGGGCTTCTTTTTCCCCTTGAAATTCAGCCAGTACGCACTGTCTTTCTGAAGCAACAGGAAATTATTGTCATGGTAGGTGATTGGTGATAGTTGGATGCAAGTGGTCCCCATAGCTTCTGGACAAGGAATAAATCATCCCATCTAGCTCTAGCATGACTTAAGGTGGATTTGCATTCCTAGGTATAACCCCTTGGTAGAGTGATTGGCCCAGACCAACTGAATGCTAGGTCTCCACCCAGGCCAGACCCTCTGTTCTTGAGCTGGAGCTTTCTTATAGGACCTTCTTCTCATTCTAAAGCATTACAGTGTTTAGAAAATGAAAGCCCAGGCTGGGCGGTGGTGGCGCACACCTTTAATCCCAGCACTCCGGAGGCAGAGCCAGGTGGATCTCTGTGAGTTTGAGGCCAGCCTGGTCTACAGAGTGAGATCCAGGACATCCTCCAAAGGTACACAGAGAAACCCTGTCTCAACAAAAAAAAAAAAAAAAAAAAAGAAAAAAGAAAGAAAGAAAAGAAAGCCCAGTTACCACTAGGTATCTAAGCAAACAGTTCAAGTCTTTTAATGATGAAAATGGACATGTTTGCATCTCTTCCTTAGGTTCGCTTCTTGATGTTAGTTATTGATACCAAAAGCAACCATAACAGATAAAGAAGAGGAAAAGAAAGGAAGAGGAGTGGAGAGGAGAGGAGGAGGGAACAGGAGGAGGAGAAGGGGGAGGAATGGTTCTTTGTAGGACACATGCTAAACAGTGCAGGGCCTTCAAAAGCTGCCTAGGGCAGCAAGATAGACTGTGTGGCAAAGCAAAGAGCGGTAAAGGCTCTAATCTAAAAATGCCTTGTCAGTATGATGTAGACACATTCAGCTCTAGCCCATAATTACCACAAAGGAAATTAAGCTCAATTTCGCCAGAGAATCCCAATGAGAGATAACCATGAAAATGGTTTAATGAAGAAGTTTGGGAAATTATGACAAACATATACAATTGGTTTATTTTATGTTCCAAGGTCTTTTGTACGTCCTAATTCATATAAGTTTCACCTGGAACTGTAAGAGGCCAGAACTATTTCCTTATACTCCTGTCTCAGGTGAGGAAAGTAAAGAGAATTTAGTTACCTGCGCACACTCACCCACCAACTGAGAGCTCAGAGGAACGAGCAGGCTGGCTGCACAGTAACTAGACCAGTTATCTGCCAAAGTACACCCAAGTGCATATCATTGTTTTGACTGTAGATGTATGTAAATTAAAAAACAAAATAGAATACTCTATAAAGTGCGCTGATCTAGAAAAACCCAACATAAAATGCCTCCCCAACACACACAAACATACACACACACACACACACACACACACACACACACACACACACACACCCCTGCTGTGCCCCACTCCATCTCTTCCAGATTCTCTGGAGCCTGGAACCACAGACACCCTCAACCCCCAGGAGCACACAGTGCAAGGGCAGATTGAGTCCTCGATATGGGAGGTGATGCAATCTCCTATCCACTGGTAGGAACGCTGGCTCACTGTAGAGGTGTTAAATTGACTGGGGATACTAGGCTCTTCCCCATCGTAAACAAAAGCAGATATGCTATTTTCCTGGGCTGAGAAAGCAAGTGAAACAATACCAAAGGGCACTGAAACTCAATTTCTGATTGGGTAGATTCCTGTTAGTTAGGCTTACCATGTAGCCTAACTAACTTCTTCTCATGTAGCACACTGAGATAAAGACAACAGAATCAAGTTTGTTGGAGTAACTGTTTATTGGGTAACTGCATTTGCCAGCCTCCGAACTGACTTTGGGGGTGTGTTGCTGACCTATAACACTGCTAGCCATCTTCTGTTGAGGACGACGGCACTCAACTCCAATGGCTGTGCATAAGACCACGTAGCAAATAGACAGCAGGGTCAGAATTTGCAAGACCTTATGGTGAAATCTATCCTCTTCCTGCTAGCATTTTTCTTTATTTTTTTAAAATATATTTTTGTTATGATCACCTATAGGTGAGCTGAACAAGGATGACATCAATGAACATTCCAAATTGCACAGGGCAAAGATGTGAGGCCTCAACCCTACACAAAAAGAGCTACAGGCAGCTGAGTAAAGCTGTGAGTGGGACAGGGGGCCCTCCCTAAGGAAATGCACACCAATGGATTGTCCAGTGCCAAATGGCTAGCCTTGAAAACATACATATAAGGAACATTGTACGGACTCAACAGGTATATATTAAGAACATATATGCATATCCAAATACATACATGCATACATTAACAATTAATGAAAATTAATTTTTTGAAGGAAAGTAAGGAGGACTATATGGGATGGTTGGGAGGGAGGAAAGGGGAGGGGCAACTGTAATTAAATTACAATCTCAAAAAATAAAAATAAAATAAATTATGCTTGTTGTTTTGACAGAGAATAAGATCCACAATCAGGCCTATACAAGAGGGTTTGCTTTTTCTTTCTTTCTTTCTTTTCTTTTTTTTTTTTTGAGACAGGGTTTCTCTGTGTAGTTTTGGTGCCTGTCCTGGATCTTGTTCTGTAGACCAGGCTGGCCTCGAATTCACAGAGATCTGCCTGCCTCTGCCTCCTGAGTGCTGGGATTAAAGACGAGCGCTGCCACCACCACCCAGCTGGCTGAGGGTTTGCTTTCTATTTAACAGGGTGTAAAAGATTCTTCGCAGTGGGAAGTGATAGCAGAACAAAGCAGACCTTAAAGCAGTGATTTCTCTCTGACTCTGTAGAGAATGCCAACGGACCAGTGTTCAGAACAGACATGCAAATTCAGTCCCTGCCTGTGCCAGTGCACAGTAGTATTTTTCTTATAAATTACAGAATGCATGTTTTAGAAGTATACACAGCAAATCCCACCCCAACAAGCCACTTGCTGAATTACAGGTTTTCTTGTAGCCTTGTGCTGGGGTATATTGAACATAAATTATCTTTACCCTTTGGCTGTAAGATGACATTTTAGATGATGTCTATAACATTCTTCTAAGTGAATCAGTCCACCTGCAAAGCTTGCAGGTCAGGCTTTTCTGCAAAGAGTCGGTCCAGCTCCCTTGAGAAATTCCCTGACTACACACGGTTGCAAACTTCTTAGGGCTGCTCCACAGCCAAACATGAGAGGCACCAATCAATCAGTGCTGGGAATGCAGGAGAGGGTGAAGTGAAGAAAGAGACTGAAGGTCCTCATACTGCCATGTGAGCATTAGAGGGATTTTTAAAATGGAAACCATTGAGGTTCACATTGAAAATAAAATATTCATTCCTCATAGCTCTTACCGCATCTGTCAGCATCAGCATCAAGTTGAGCATAAGAAACAGCTGACATTTCAACAGCCTCCATGAGTCAGGGCGCAGGCTCCTCAGGCCAATGGCATGTCTTAATATGCAAGTAGGGCATCTACCCTGCCATATGGGGGTTTTGTTAATGAAGGGACACAAATGACATTGCTTTCCCAAGGCACTTGAATAGTAAGGCCTTCAGCCATAAGACACTTTGATAGAAGGAAGGGAAGGATCCCGGGAGTTCACCGACTTCAAGCATAACAAGGACACCATGTTTATTATGTGCTGGCCAGTGAGATTTACAATTCCTGAAATACTTAGTCATCACCTTTAAGAAGCCAAGCATGTCAGAGATGTCACACATTACAGTAACCAGGATCCTCGGAAAAACAGCAACAACCAAATGAAAACAGATGGCACACTCAAATGGGGGTAAGCAAGGGGAACTGAATAAAGAAACTATTCACAAAGGTGTGTGCAAGGGTGTTTTAGTGAAGCTGGCCACAGGGTGTGGGGTGGGGTAGGACCAGTAGTCTCTGCCTTTGTCAATGCCAAGCATAGAGCATCATGAGGGAAGACACTAGCAGAGCCCAAAGAAGATACAGCCCCCTAAGAAGATCTGTGACCTTCAATAGACTGGTGCCATTCACTTACATGATGAGAGAGAGAGAGAGAGAGAGAGAGAGAGAGAGAGAGAGAGAGAGAGAGAGAGAGAGAGAAGGAGAGAGAGAGAGAGAGGTACATTGACCACACTTTGTTGTCTTCCATCTTCCAAGCCACATGAGAAGCCAGAGAGCAAATATGCCCATTGATCTGATTGACAAATGGAAGATATCTAGAGCAGAATGCAAGGGCCTAGAGGGTCTTTGGAGGGGAAACGGAGGCAGTCTCTCACTCCTCAGCACATTCCAATAAGGAAAAAGTTATTGACATCTGTAGTTTGAGTAGGCAAACTTGAGTTTAGAAGGTTCCACAACTTTTATAAGTACACACAGGTGATAAGTATTTATTTGCTTTCCCCCTTCTATAAATCTATTTTATGAAGTTTTTTATAGGAAAGTGAGAAAGGCTTATGGTGACCACAAATGTTAAGCAGGGGAACCAGAATGGAGATTAGGGTGTGTAATGAGTGCAGGCTGAGCCTCCAGCACTCTATGAAGCTTGTGCTCAGGGTCCTGGAAATCCTCTCATTGACTATGAGTTCCACGTTGTTGTCGCTGTTTCTCAGAGTTAGAAAGAGGATCTTGAAAGATGGAGCAAGTCATCAGGACCACTCAGGCAGTGGCAGCAGACTCAGGCTGAATTTACGTAGCTGCTGATGCTCATAGCCCTCACAATTAAATTATAGAGAGTAGGAAGGAGGGAAGGGAAAGGAGAAGCAAGAAATCTAAATGTCTCCTCCTGAACCCCCAAAGCCCTGCATACTTTATCTTCATACTATCAAGTCACTTTTTTTCTCTTTCGTTTGTCTGTTTGTTTTGCTATCGTGTATTAGAAAGTCGTCTGTGATGAGGATGGTGGAAGATGAAGGGAAAAAAATCTCAATTCAGGCTATTTTGTTATTTAGGGACAACCATGTTTATCTAAGAGGATTCTCTTCCAAATACAACCCTCTCACACATTCTTTCAAAGTAATGCTACAACCTAAATTTTATCATCACCAAAAATATAGGTGGCTTCCTATATGTTTATATTCTTGTGGCTGTCTATTAGAGTCCTCTAGGGATGAAGAAGATCATAACTGATTGGCATCCGAAAAGCACCATCACCCATTTTAGGATACATACTGCAGTCCTTTGAAATCACGGAGGTACTGACATAGGCCACTGGCATTGTGCCTTCTGCCGTGGTGTCCTACATCCCAGGATGGTGTCCAGTGCATAGTGGCACCTCAGTAAATGGTGTTTGAACGACCAGGGTAGGTTGGGTTTCTGTACGATCTCTATGTAATAGGAAGCATTGGATTTGCTTTGAGTTCGCTGAGCAAGGCATGCCTCTGACTTCCCAGCATTTCTTTGACTACAAGGGCCAGGTAGGGCTGTGATTGCCTGGCTTCTTTTGAAATCTCACTGAATCTAAGTCCCACTGTTCTTCAAACTTCATGCTGACTTTGAGTCATGTTTTTATTCACCATTTCACAGGATTTGCTGTTACTGAGTTAGGCACTTTTAGAGTCTGTTTCTGTTTTCATGGACCATTCTAGATATGGGTCAAAAAAGACCTCCAGGATATCTGACACCTAGATGACATTTTCAAACAACTAAACTATATTTTTAAACTCTCAAATACTTTGGGCAGCTGGTCAAAATGTTTTGGTACTTGTCCCTGTCATTAGTAATGATGTGAAAACCACAGGGGTTGGCAAAGACTTCTTGAATCAAAGGCACCCAAGCAGAGGTCATTTAAGGTCATAGAACATGAAGCCAACTCTTTTAGCTTCCAAAGGAGATGAACACAGCTTGCTCAGAGAACGAAGCTTGTGGGTTACATTTTTCTAGGCATCACTGCTGCTGTGATGTCTCTTTGGCCTTGATGCAGAAGCATCCTACATCTCTCGCTTTCTGTCTTCCAACAGTTTTTGTTTGGTACTCAGCTGTTCCTTCAGCCAGCCTTCTTGCTGAGAGGTCTCAGCCCACTTCACACTGCCTGGGCACCTCAGTTTTCATCTTGAGTGGATTGTTTTCTCTGCCGGCAACCTCTCATCTTGAACTGACATTCCCCTCTGCTCCTAGCTCCCCGTGTCATCCATTACGCCAGCATCTGTAGCAGCTGTGGCTTTCTCCGACTGAGAAATCTCAGTGTTTGCCTTTAAAATGTCATTCCTTCACCTCCCTCAACAGTTAGACTCCCATCAGTGTGTTCCCAGTCACCCTCAGATGCAGACAGAACAAATGACACACTAAGGACATTCTAAGCACAGCAAAGCAGCTGGAGGCAAGGCGGTGTTAGTGTGCCATTCACCGGGCATGTCTTCTCTTACAAGAGCTGCCTTGTCACTTAGATGCATTTCTGGCATAGGGTAAGCTGGCTGCATTTCTGACATGGCCAGAACATCTAAAGTGGTTGCCAAACAAAGCACGGTTTGGGGGAGGGATGCTAGATGAAGAGGGTGAGGAATGACGCTACACCTTGACTTCACTTTGTACTCTTGTCGTCAAGTTGGGCTTGACCATGACCAAAAGCAAGATATTTATCCTGACTTACAATGTTTATCCAACCACTACCTCCCTTCTTCCTTGTACCTTGATCACATTGCATTTTTGCTTAAGTGTTTCAAGGTCTATATTTTATCAATTTGGAAATTATAATATGATTAGGTCAGTCAAAAATTTTTTGTGAATCATCATATAGGTTACCATATAAATATGAGGTTTTATCAGGTAATAAGCATGCCAGAATCTTAACCTTAAAGATTAACACCTAAAGTTTAAATTCAAGATGGAGTAAAATGTTACAATGGATAAAGTTGTCTATGGCCAACCTGAGCTCAGTTCCTGTGATCCAAATGGTGCAAGAGAGAACCAACTTCCATAGTTGTCTTCTGATCTCTACACATACACCATGGTATGCATACAACCACACACGTGCATGTGCATGCACACACACAAAAAAAAACAAATGAAGTTTTTTTTTAAAAAAAGATTCAAGTTCAGTCGACAGGCATAAGAGTATGCACATAGGTCAAGTTATAGTCATTACTTCCGACTGAACTTGAATCTTTGGTGGTTAACTGCTGAGTGATGCGTACAGTCCAACTGTGTGGTCTGTCTTTTTCATGATCCATTTGCCTCATACTTAGCCAGGGCTGAGGGTTTAATCTGTGACTAAGAGCAGGGTGAAGTTATGTGACCCATGTCTTCATTAAGTCTGTCACTTCAACCCTATCAGAAATAACTAGGCACAAATATAATTTCTACAAAGTAAAGTACCTATCCTCGAAAGCTTAGGGATTTGAAAAGTCACTCTGTTTTTAAAAGAGTAAGTCATTCTAGAAAAGTCAGCCTGACATCTCCATCAATGAAAGAATATTAATTTACCTTTAATTTGATAGAAACATGGTCAATATTGTATTGCTCTTACCATACACTACAACTTCTTAAAAAGGTACTAATATTAAACTAATTAATCTTTACAATTATCTATGTGATAGTAAAGTAGTTTAAGTGGGTAAACTGAGGTTCACAGAAGGATCTGTTGTTTGTTTTCAGTAGATTTTCCAGTGACACACAGTACATGGTGTTTTGCTGCCTGCGGGGGCCAGCCTCCAGAAGCACAGGGCTCAAAATGAAATCCATGGATTTGGTGTACTGTGACCTTTTTATCTGAGAGAGTAAGGGAAAAGACACTCACAAACTCTCTTGATGGTTTCCTTTCTTCTTCTTCTTCTTCTTCTTCTTCTTCTTCTTCTTCTTCTTCTTCTTCTTCTTCTTCTTCTTCTTCTTCTTTTTCCTCTACAGCTTATAGTCTTTCAGGCAATATAGAAACTCCAATGTGGTTACATTCTGTTTTTCAAATAAATACAAGTAAAAAACAGTGTGTTATTCATATCCCTTACACGGTTGAACATTTTACATATTATAGGAGAAAAAGAAATTATCACCAAGAAGCCATATACATACCCAAGCAACTTGTTATAGATTAAGAGAGTAAGCAAGCAAGATATTTTTTTCTCAGCCAGTCCTTTAACTAGCAGGCTGCGTTTTGCATTTACAAAGAAAAAAAAAACAATCACTTTATTACTTTTCTTGAAAGGTAATCTTATAAGGAATCTTAAAGGAATCACAAACCTAAACTTTTATACATGAAAAACAGTCATCTCTAATTTAAATCTTTAGTGTGCATACACACTCATCAATAGTTTTTTCTATCAGGAGATTGAGGGCAGAAATGGGTATAAGGAAATAATCACCTTTAGTCGTCAACCAATTCTAGCAAGAAAGGTATTTCAACTATTAATAATTGGGCTACTTTGTTTTTGTTCCCTGACCTTAAAGAGTTTCTCACTCAACTCTGTGCCTTTCTAAAACTTTAGATTGTTTTGCATTTTTCACCTCAAAGCTATTTAACAAAAATATCTTAGTCTAACTTTAAGTTATTTTCAAAGCTTTTTTCAACTATGATGCACTCCAAAACCTGTGAACACATCTCCCAACACTAATATTAAAAGAATTTAAGCTAGCTGGGCTACTGGGACTCAATTGCTCTTCTTAATCATTAACCCAAGCCACAATCGATATGGCTCCTCAATAGAAACTCACGTGTTCTAGCTGTGTGACACTTCCTTGTGTTATTTTTTATCCTCTGCAGTCTCTACTTTATCAGAGACAGGGGCAACATTTTATCGTACCTTTACCTATACTAATTTTTCCACTAAACTAACCTCTATCATAATCCCTTACTATGTTTATTAAAGACCCTCAGTCAACAAAATTCTATTTAAACTGACACGATTATTGTATAAGATTACTGCTTCAGTTAAACCATATAGCTTAGGAAGAAATCATCTTCATAATAATCCACAGGTAAAAATGCCCAGTAGAACAGGATGTTTCCATGAGATAAACACACTTCATTATAGGCAGTGAGGATGGTCCCACATCTATTCATACCATGCCAGATACCAGAGAAAGATGACAGCGGCAAACATGTAAAGGCACAGCAGAAGCAAAAGACACTCTGGAGTCTGCAGTCTCTGGGCCTTATCTATCCAAGGCCCATCAGGGTTTTGTTTCCTGGTGGGCTGATCCCCTGAAGTCAATTGCCCCCTGCTGCTCCTCTGATATGGCCACCGGCAATGGTAGAATAAAGATTAAAGATGAAGCTGCAGGGAAAAAATATCACTGGCCAGTAGAGAGCTTGCCAACAATTGTGAGGTCCTAGGTTCAATTCCCAGCACCACAAAAATATAAGATGAACCTACAGCTGCTGGGATTATGTTGTTGACCACTGTGCTACACTGTTCCCTGTCCATATTGACCTTGAACTACTTCCACTGATAGCAAGCAAACAAATCAATACCTCTCCTCCTTTTCCTTTATTGTCAGAATTCTTATCATAGTCCAACTCAGATGTCACATCTTTAATCACTTTTATTTAGACCCTCACCCAAAGAACAGTTATAGTTATTATTTCAGTATTCCATACTAGCCTTCTGATTCTTTTATTTTGATAACTTGTTTGAATGTAGATTTTTGCTGGTTTCTCCTTGCTTATTAGTAGGCTGGGGTCACATAATGGCTGCATATGTATACCAGAGCCTTTACAAGTATCCGGTATAAACTAAGAGTTCAATACTGATTTATTATTGGACCTCAGTAAAATAGTTGCTACTGGGCCTTTATTTGAATCTGAAAATGAAAACATTTAAAGGAATTTATGTAGCTGTGTATTTTTTAGTTAAAACCCATAAAAATTCACTGAGCTCATTTAGTAGTGAGACTAAACACCTTTGCAATCACTACCACAGCCGTTTAAGAGCTGACCTTGGCTGCACCCTCAAACTCTCAAACTCTGTTACCACACCATCACTTCCTCACACCACTGGAGATATTCTGGCTTCTTTGCCATTTCTTGAATGTGTCAAACTCATTGGTGTTCCAGCTGTTTGACACTTACCCCCAAAGTCTGCCTAGAACTCTCTTTTCCCATCCTACATCATCTGTCACGTGTGTCAGAAGCCTTACCTTGTATAAAAATACACCTCCTGTCACACTCACTCCCCATACTTGCATACCTAATCACTCATCACAGTTTTTTCATTTATTCATTTATTGTCTGTCTTCTACTAGACTCTAAACTCTCTGAAATCAAGGACTACTTTGTCCACTATTTTCCCCCTAGCAGATAAATATGTCCTTGAGTAGGTAATCAATACATGTTTGCTGAATAAATAAAATTTAATTAACTTCTAGACCTGCAGTGTAAGTTCTAAAAAGTGTCCCTTCTTGGTGCTGTGAGTCTTGAATTCTTACCTTCAGAAACCATTACCTTTCGGGGAAATTCAGGGAAATACTCATTTCCTTGGTCTTTGAAGAATGTGAGGTAGATTTAGCTGCAGGAAGACAGCATTGTTGAGAGTAACTGAGGACAGCAATTAATAATGTGACTTCTGTACTGACCTGCATTTCAAGATCCAATGAAATCATGTTAATATGACTCACACGGGTGCTAGGATTAGATATTTACATCTGTTTGTGTCTTATATGGAAGCCTATGGATTTGAGGCAATGTTTTTCACATGGGACTCTTAAAAGGCTTGCTAATTTGTAACCATCCAGAAAAATTTTGCCTGATCCTAGGTACCAGGGCAAGTGTGAAGGTTGACCTTAGTGGTTAACTTGGTTGGATTTGGAAGTAATACTGAAACAAACCTCAGGCCATCTCTGCAATTTGTAGATGAGGTTGATTGAGGTGGGAAAAGCCACTCTGAATAAAGTAGCACCATTCCATGGACTAGGGTCCTGGACCTAATAACATCCATCATTCTTTGCTTCCTGACTATGGATGCACTGTGACTGGCCATCCTCTGTTTTAGTGGCCACACTCTCCTTGCTGGGATGGACTGCATCCTATGGAACTACGAGCCACAATTATCCTCCCTATCACCCCCTTTGGTCAGGAATGACACAAGTTACTAACACAGCAAGACTTAGGCAAGAAGTCGAACATTGCAGAAGGAATTCATGACCATTTTTTTCTGTATTACACTTCAGTCACGCTGGAAGCTGAAGACCTGGATGGCTTTTGTTCTGGATTCTTTTAAACGTCACATGTAACAATTTATATAAAAGGAGTGTTAGTTGACAAAGCCTAGACTCACATAGCTTGATCCTTTATTTTGAATGACACTATTACATGCTTGTTCATCGACTTCCTAAAGGAAACTAGTTGGTATGCTTATCATATCATATACTCACAATGTCATGTATTTTGAAAGCACCACTCAAGTCTAAGATGACAGCTTCCCACTGCTTTGACCCCAGTGAAGGTGCTGGAAATAGCTGGCAGTTCATGGAAAATTCACAAGCTATGTTTTGCACAGTAGATTGATAACAGGTTGTAGTCTTTTACTACCAGAGATGCAATGTTACATACTTTTGAAGGGAGGAGAGAGTTTGCATAGCATCTACTTAGAGGCTTAGTGTATCCTCACTAGAAGCTGGGTCTGGGTCAGTGTAGTGATCGTTCATGATTCTCAGCAAATGAGCGGGCAGGAGACATGAGATTAGAATCTGGGCTTCTGCTTCCCATCCAGAGGGGCCATGAACATGGGAAACTTCTTTTACATGACCTACTTGTGCCCAGTGTAATCTCTTTAAAAAAGAGGAGAAATCTGATAGTGGCATAAGAAGGATAAACGGTTGCTGAAGGTCTGGATACGCAGGGAGACTGAAGCAGGGATATGGGCAGCCACCAGAAAACTCAATCCATCAAGGAAACGTGGACTCCAGCCACCAGAAAACTCAATCCATCAAGGAAACGTGGACTCCGTGCTCACTGTCACATGTTCTGCTAACACTAGGTGAGCCTGGAAGAGGATTTCCCCAGCATTACCAGGAAAGAAAAAAAACAAAACCCCACAGACTTTTAATATCTCCATTTCAAATTTTGGCTGAGGTATGGAAGCTGAACTAATGAATGGGAATTGTTTAATACCCACCCCCCCAAGTTTTTGATGATGTTTTGCATAAGCATCAGAAAAATAATATAATCAGATTCTCAAAATGTTTCTTCCATCCCTTCTCTGTTTTTTGGCCAATAATATTTACTTGCTTGAATGAGGAAATGTTTATGCAAGTCTCAACTCCCATAATGCCCTGCAGATTTCTCTGGGTTTCTTCAGTGGAGTAGGTCTCCTATATCCTCATACTGGTTACCACTGTTTCATTGACTTTGGCCCCTTTGCTTCTTCTGTTCATTTGCTGATGCTTCAGAACATCATGATATAATTTACCTCCACGGTAAATGAGGTGCTTTGTGGTTCTCCCAAAGCTTTAACTCTCAGGGGAGACACAATGAGTAACATTAACGTGGGGACAAGAGACAGGGGTCTCTTCTGTTTCTGCTCCACTGATGGTCCTTGGGCTCCACAGTACCATGAGGTCCTTTCCTCTTTCTGTGTGGACCGAGGAAAACTCTTTATTGTCTTCTATTGCACGCCATCATTTTCCTGGAGGAACACTCAAAGCCAGTACATGAGACATGGACACTGTGGTCTTCTTCCTCCCGTGCTTATTTTGGCTCTTCGCTCCAGCAAAACATCATTTTGTTACAAACCAATCTTATGAATCTATGAGTATAATCACTTATTTGTATTTGGTCACAACAAATGAGACAACTTTTTACAAATTCTTCTATCCTATTCTTAGTGATAGAAAAGATTTAAGTATCCCTGGAAAAGATGTGTCTGCCTGCTAGTCCCCAGAACCAGTGAATATTACTTTGTCTGGCAAAGCAAGTACCTCAGACAGATGAAAAGAAGAGCTTGTCCTGGATCATCCAAGCCAGCCTTGGACCCAGGGATGAATCCTTATAAAATTGAATCTTCACAGATAACACAGAAAATCCAAACTGAAGAGGATGCAGGTGACCTTGGAGAAAGAGTGGCCTGATCTACCTACCACAAGCCAAAGAATGCCTTAAGCCAGCAGGAGCCGGAAGAGACAGAGCACAGACTCTTCCCCAAGCCTCTGCAAAGGGAGTGGCTTTGGTTTCAGATGTCTGATGGCCAGAACTGTGAGAAAATAAATTTTAGTTATTGAAGCCAAGTGAATGGTAATTTTTATGACAGCTGCCAGAAACCAACACAGACAACATGTCCTTAGGATTTGAAATCGTTCAAAATACACAAAGCTCCATCCATTTAGGATATTTGTTAACGGAGATGTTCTGCAGCAAGCAAATTAGTGCTCCCCTCAGCAAAAGCCTACAATGTCTCTTCTAAGTATTCATCAATGAGCTAGTTTTCTTGAAGTGTTGGGAAGTTGTACTGCACATTGTCAATACGTTTGTATTACTGAAAGCTTACTCTGAGTAAATCCAATCAATACATCAGAAGCTGTAAAGGAGGGGGGTAAAGAACATTAAGCCAGCATAATGCAAAGCACATAGGCTTACTATATGTCCCATGTTCTAAGTGTTTTGCAAATAAAATGCATTGCCTTTCCAGCATCCCCATGAGGCTGGATCTTCACAACCCCCGTATCTAGGGAACATGGGGCTTTGAGATATTGGATGGCTTCCTCCTGAAGTGGGGAGTAGCTGTGGTGATTTAAAGAGTGAAATATCCCTCATAGACATATATGTCTCAACACCCAGTCCTCAGTTGGAGACAGTGTTCAAGAAGTCTGTGAAACCTGAAAGAGAACAATGCATGCTGGAGGAGTGGGTCCCGAGAGGTAGGCCTTGAGGTTGTAGTAGAGTCCGGGCTCCTGACTCAGACGCAACGTCTCATCACTGGCTCCTGACTACAAATGTAATGTGACCAGTTGCTTCCCATCGCTGCCTCCATGCTTTCCCTGACATGATGGGTCGCGTCACTTCTTAAAAGGTTAGGCAAGACAAACCCTCCCCTTTAAGTTGCAGCTTGTATTTGGTGACAGTAATGAGAAAGTAACCAATACAGTCCAGAGCTGGGGTTAAAAAATTCTGTATTCAGCCGGGCGGTGGTGGTGCACGCCTTTAATCCCAGCACTCAGGAGGCAGAGCCAGGGGGATCTCTGTGAGTTCAAAGCCAGCCTGGTCTACAGAGAGAGATCTAGGACAGGCACCAAAACTACACAGAGAAAACTTGTCTCGAAAAACCAAATATATATATATGTATATGTATATATGTACATATACACACATATATATGTATATGTGTATATATATACATATTTGTATTCATTTGACTGACATTGACCTTGTATGATGGAGAAACGCACACCTTAGAGGACTAGCAGTCTGCTGAAGAAACCTTCAATTACTGTTAAGCCCAGCCACAAACAAACTTGAACAAAAATCACTGCCATGTGATCATTCGCTTCTAGCTAAAACAATTTCTCTAGGATGACTCCAATCCTCAGGAGATCTCGTAGCAGTAAAACCAAGTCCTAAGGGTATGTTTTTGCTCCTTGGAGCCAGAGTCATTAGCAGAGGACTGATGGCAGTATGGAGCTATCGATCAGTGTTTATGGTAAATTGTTTTCCCTATCATAAAAGCCAGGTGTGTCCAAATCCTGAGATTAGCGAGAGAAAGATCAGTTCCCTGATTTTGGGGCCAGATTTGAAGCAAGCTTTAATTAAATACTGACCAGTATGGACTCTCTGGTCAGGTCCATTCCAGGATTCCCAGGAAATTGTAGGAGTTATGTTTTGCAGGGGCTTAAAAAGGCAAAACCCAAAATTCATTTCATTTCACATCAGATCCAATCAGGAACAAGCATACATCCTGACAAATTTCCTGTCTTCACGCCTCCCTCAACATATGATCAATTACATCCAGTGCAAATAGGTCAAACAAACTTGTTTAGGGGAGTGAACGCATGTGGCTTATTTTTTCCCAAGAACTATAGTTGGCAGCATTTTAGGAAGTTACTTTGTCCTTGGCCAGGTGGGGCTTACAGGATAACGTTGGCTCTTACAGTATCAGTGTCTATGTTATATTTTTTTTGCTGTTATGAAAGTCAGGTGTGTCTGGACACCACTCTGCTCAGCTTTAGCTGGCTGTCTCTCAGAATCAAGCACTATGGTGGTTTGAGTGAAAGGCTCACACTCGGAACCAGTCTTTTCCCCCAGAAGGATCTTTGTCTCTGACAGTAAAAATTGTAATGGTTGGGACTGAATAGATAGCTCAGCCATTAGGAGCACTTACTGTTTTCCCAGAGGACTCAGGTGTGGTGATATTTTATTTGTGCCTTAATAAATAAAGCTTGACTGGAGATTAGGGGGAAAAGGCCAGCCATTTTAAGTAAACAAAGAAGTCAGGCAGCACATGCCCTTAATCCCTTAGCAGGCAGGATCTCTGTGTGCTCAAGGCCACACTAGGGAAGAGAGCCAAGCATGGTGACACATGCCTTTAATCCCGGTACCAACCACAGAGACCTGGAGGTCTGTACAGACAGACAGACAGTGACAGAGCTGTGTAGGAAGAGGAAATGAGGTAGCTGGACTAAGAGCCAACTAGAGGGCAGAAAAGCGAGGCATATAAGCCTGGGTAGACAGGAAGTCATTCAGTTTGGAAGCTGTGGAGTTGAGGTGAGGTTAGCTGGTGGCTTTCTGTGTTTCCCTGATCCCTCTAAGGGTTTAACCCAAATTTCTGGCTCCATGATTTTTATTTAATAAGACCATTTAGAAATTCGTTACACCCAGGTTCAGTTCCCGGTGTTCACCTCAGGCTACTGACAACCATTTACGACTCCAGTTCCAAGAGATTTGATGCCTCCTTCTGGCCTCTGCTAGTACTGCAAGTGTGCTGTGACCACACAGAGAAGCAGGCACACGCACAAACATACATTTAATATATACATATATACGTATATCGTATGCTTGTAATGTTATGAGTGCAGAGTCACGCTCAGTACTGACTCTTTCCTGGAAGGGTCTCTTGCCAGGAAAAGTGAGTTAAAAAAAAAAAAGCTGGTAGGAACTAACTGTCTGCTCTTCCCCCAGCACCTTATTGGAGCAGAACTCAATTTCTTGGCTCAGTTACAGCTTTGTGGGCAGATTCTGGAAGCCCTGTGCTCTGGGGAGACTTGAACTTCTACTCAGTCTTATTGGTGCTACAAGAATATGGGTGAGGGATTAATTATGGGGCAGAAATGACTCAAAGACAGCTGTATTACTCAAGCCCACCCCAGCATGCGTGACAGTTCATGAAAGCTGAAAACTTGGAGCATACTAGACAGTCTGCAGGCAGCTCAACAGGTTGGAGGGTGTCCTTTCCAGGTAACTCAGTGTGTCTCACTCTGTTCAGCATCTTGCCTGGTCTGAGCATCTCTCAGCAGTCCTCACCATTTATAAATCCTGGAGAGGGAGGGCTCCAGTGAATCTGGTCCATTTCAGTGATTTCCTGAAGCCTTTGAGTTGTTTATTTCCTGGGCATAAGGAACCTGCCTACAGGATGGAATGTTCCCCTCCATTTAGAAGGTGCTGTGTCTTAAGAAGGCTTCCTTCCACCCAAGGATGGTTTTGAACTCAGAGGAAACTGGCACAGGGCACCTTCTCCACTGAATTGGTGGACAGGAGCCCGTGAACACTGATATAACAAAGAGCCACACTTGCGAAGGTTGAAAGCGTGGAACAGCCCCTTATGCCACTGGGAGGGGATAACAGGAGAGATACTTCCTGGGCAGAAATTGAGGACCACCAGGAAGCTGCACCCGGAAGCTGCACCGATACAGTTAATAAGAATTCTGAAGAAATGCGATTAATGCTGCTGCAAAAAGAAGAGAGGAAACAGAGGAAGTGGAATTTCCAGTGAAGTCTGATAATTAAACTCAAGAGTCCTGACAGAGTAGCTGAACACAACAGATAAATAACTACTTTCCGGTAATTATAAGGGAGGGTGGTAACGGATGAGACAGGCTGGGTTCGCTTGGTATTTTCAAGGCTGACATTTCGATTCTAGGGACTAGTTGGATCTGTGCTGGCAAGACTTCTTTTTTTTTTTTTTATGTTCACTTTGTCTCTTTCTGCCCTCCCATATTGCTGAGAGTGAAAGAGGCCACTTCTCAGCACACCGCACAGCAGAGTCCTCCAGCCCACTGCCTTTGGAGGCACCTGCTGAGGGGCTGTCTGTGTCTCTAAACAATGCAGGGGTTCCCGAAAAGATTCCTGTCAGCTTTTCCCACTTGAGAAAGAGAGTGAAAATGGCATAGGCGATTTCTCGTTCTCCCTGAAGCTTTCCCAGTTCAATTCATGGTGCAATCGCTGTTCCACAGAGGGGAAATGGAGGCAGGAAGCACTTTTTAAGCCTGCATTTTTCTTAATAGGAGTAAGGCAACATTGAAGTCAAGACAACAAATCCATTCTCTTCTATGAATTGAGGTCACACGAAGACACTTAGATGTTCGTCCTGTCTTCTCGAACAATGGGAGAATATTTCGAAAAGCTGAATTTGCATAATAGAATAAAGAGTCTGCCCTTTTCGGTGTGGTGTGGGGACTGGATGGGTGCCATGGTCCTCAGGCAGAAATGAAAATGATGCTCTTTGTGTGGCTGTCCCGCCCGGAATGAAGAGCACCCCTGTGGGTCACCAGCTTGAGTGATCTATAATTTCCCGCCCCAAACTCCAGATGGCTTAGATTTCACTTTGTTGACCCTGTGTTTTCTTTCTTTCTCCGTTTTCCTTTTAATTAAAAAAAAAGCGGTATCATAATTTATTAATTGATGTAGGGAATGAACTCCCCACGCCGGCCCTGTGGTCTGGCAGTGGAAAACTTCCCAGCTCTGCCGGAGAAGGCTGTCCAGCCTGCCTGGCACTCGAACGGGCTGAAATGCAATGTCTTTTGTTGTAAACACCTAATTTGTTCATTTTGAACTGTCTGAGTAACTAGATCAAACACCAGTGTCAAATGCCCAGAGCTGTGTTTGTCAGAAGTGCGCTTTTTTTATTCTTCTTGTTCGAAAAGCCACTGAAAAGGGGAAAAAAAAAGACTCACACTGGATTTCCACCAAAGCATAGGAAAGCTCGGAGTTGGCAGCCTCTCGCGACAGAATGAATGCACGCTACTGACTATAGACCATTTGTTTCCTGATTACAACAGACCCCAGGGGAACTGGTGTTGGCTTTGAATTCCACCTCTTTTTCTGGGAGAGCCTTCTCCTGACGGCTCCTCCCCCAGGCCTCGCAGCACAGAGCCCTAGGGACTCAGATCTCCTCTCCATGTGGGTTTTAGTGTGTGTGTGTGTGTGTGTGTGTGTGTGTGTGTGTGTGTGTGTGTGTATGTGTGTGTGTGTGTGTGTGTGTGTGTGTGTGTGTGTGTGTGTGTTCAATTCAAACAGGGCAAGTGCAGTGATTTGTCTCAAACAATAATATATATTTTAGAAACGTTCTTATTTGGAAGTCAGTGGAGGCCACGGTGAATGCATTTAGTGTTTTTGTGGGTTTCCTGAGCACAAGAAAAGGGCTACCATGGAGGGGAAGCAGCCAGAGAAAGGCCTGACAAGGCATTCTGTCCCTGGTACTAAAAATGGCCCAGAAATGGTAACAGATCTGTTTCGCTGCAGCATGTGAGGCTGCTGGCTTGGTGTTGTATATGTTCATTTTTAAGGACTCACATACGTTTTTTTTTTTTTTCTTTCCACAGGAGTATTGATTTAAAATGAGGTAGAACACACCTTTTATACTAAAAATGGACCCACTATCTTTCAAAGATATCTGGGGCGTAACCTTCTTAGTTACATATTTTGCTAATGATCCTTTAGAAATGCTCACAATACACAGGGAGAGAGAGAGTTCAGGCTGCAAGATTCCTTTTACACTTAGCACACTGGGGCAATCACAAACTTAATTCAACTGTTTTAAATTTTGTTTTGTTTTTCTGTCCATTTCCTGGGAAGGAAAGAAACCTACACAATATTTGTGGATGCTTTCTGCACTTGAGTTGATCTCAATTCGAATTCACCACTCATCTCTGCCTTCCCCTAACTCTTGCTCACTTTCTTCTCCTCCTTCTCAGTTATTTTTCTTCCTGTGAGAAAGCAGCAGCGGCCCCAGGGAGCTGTCATCTGTCCGCTTCATTTCCATTATGTTTGTACTGCTGGGAGATGCTAAGAACAAAGGCATCCCAAGTGTTACTGAGTGGGGACCAGCAATCTGCCCTGCTGGGGAAGCTGTAATCATCCTGCATGGATGGCAGTATGGGCTTCTCAGTACTGCTGGAAGATGTTTTATAATTCATCTGTGGAATGCTTAGCCAGTGTAGTCCTGCGAGCATTACTGCCATGGCCTTCTGTGGCTACCACTTTCTGTGACAGAATGGAAGAAAATAAAATGTGACCTGTCAGCCTTCCGTTGGTATGAAATAGTCCACCAGATGCTTTTAAAACACAGAGTCTCAGATCATGTCTATGTCAATTTCTAAAACATATTTGTATCAAAGATTTAGTTCCTGGCCCTGTTCTGGCCAGATATGCATACAGAAAGGCTGTACATCACTTTGACTGACTTGTTACTTGGAGAGCATTCTGGGGGAGAGGGCTCTGTAGTGAGAATGAAATGAACCAAAAAGGTATCGGGCACCTTCAGTACCAGAGAGAGACTGGGAGTGCTGGGTAGTTATGTGGGTCATACTCACTGTGTCACCCAGGTGGCAATACACAGATAGAGTGTTTCCTTACCCAAGATGATTATCCTGTGTCCATTTCCATTCCATTTTTGCCCCCACGGTGCTGGTAACTACATTTTTAAAAATTTCTATGCCTTCAGATCACATCTGCTTTCAAATTGCCAAGCAATATAATGTAATTCAGCCCCTGAGAAAAACAGAGAGTCTCGCTTTCCTCTAAGCCTCAGGTAGAGACAATCAGGTTCATCTGGCACTATGAAATATAACCTGTGCATATGAGTGGTTTGCTGAGAATGATCTTTGATTTTCCCCTGAAACTGTTTGATACTAATGATGTCTCCTAAAAACTAAAGGTAACTGGGGGATAAGAATTTGTAAATGAAGATCCTACAAGTCAATGTTTGAAATGACAGAAAAGTTTCAAATGTTTTCAGGAAAGCAGTTTCCTGCCTTGAGTGACTTGGGAGTCCACATCTCTGTAGAACACAGAGCTGGGCCCAGGAGCATCTCTCTGCTGGTGCCCAGAGGAGGGCTGCTTCCAAGGGGCCAGATTCACACAACGCAGCACTGCTTCTGTGAATTAACTTTATTTCTCTGTGTTTCTTTGATTCTTTTGGAGACATGAGCTTGTAGTTTGCAAATTTTTCTTCCGATCTTTATTATTTTATTTAATAAATATTGTCCCAAGGGGCTCAATTTGAACATCAGGAGATAATACTATTTCTCTGGAAGAAATGTAGTGCAGAGAAAAGATTTAATAAAGTTAATTTGTTACAAAACAAAGCCAAATACATGCTGTCAATGAGGTGGACAGAACACTGAAATGAACGGAAGGAAACACTGGGGAAATCCTTCATCTTCTACAGAAATGAAGCCAAGAATGCAGGCTGACGCACTACAAGAGTTTTTATTTCTCCAAGAAACCGAGGAAGTAACACAGCATCAAAGAATGCTAACCTTCTGATGGGGGAAATGTCCTTCTGTATGCTGTGAAAATATGTTGCTCTGATTGACTGATAAATAAAGCTGTTTGGCCAATAGTGAGGCAGAATAGGGTTAGGCAGGACATTCCAACTAGAGAGGAGGAAGGAGAAAGGGAGAACAGAGGAGATACTGCCAGCTGCCACCATGAGAAGCAAGATGTAAAGTACTGGTAAGCCACAAGCCATGTGGCAAAGTATAGATTTATAGAAATGGGTTAATTTAAGATGTAAGAGCTAGCTAGTGAGAAGCCTGAGCCAATAGGCTATATAGTTTGTAATTAATAAAAGCCTCTGTGTGTTCATTTGGGTCTGAGCGGCTGTGGGACCACAAGGCCATGGGAGTCGGGTGGGATTTCTTAATTTGAATGTGACTATAGAAAGGGAAGGAAGGCATCCTAGTTACCATTTCATCACTTGAAGAGACACCATGACCAAGGGAACTTTTATAAAGCATTTGACTGGGGGCTTGCCTACAGCTTTAGAGGGTTAGTCCATTATCATCATGGCAGGCAGCCTGCAGGCAAGCATGGGCCTGAGAGCTTACATCCTAATCTGCAGGCAGAAGACAGAGAGAAATACACTGGGCATATCATGGGCTTTTGAAACCTCAAAGCCTAATCCCAGTGACACACCTCCTCCAACAAGGCCACACCTCCTAATCCTTCCCAAGCTATTCTATACCCTGGTGACTAAGCTTTCAAATATATGAGCCTACGGGGGCCAGCCTCATTCAAACCACCACAGAGAATAAAGGAAGCCCATGCTTTAGCACTTGGAATGAACTCAGTGCTATTCCAAAGGCTTTAGAATATTATCCCATTTAATTCTTATAACTGTCCATGGAAGAGGTAAGATCTCATCAGACAAAAAAGGAAACGGAGGTACAGAGGAGCTCTTCAGTTGCCCAAAGGTACCACAGGTGAGATTTGGTGCAGAGTTTCTTCTTTCCCCATGGTGTTGCCATGTGTCTCTTTTGCTACAGTAAGCTGTTCAAACTTCCAATTAGCACATCTACTCATTGGAGGGGATAAAAGGCCTTGGCTGTTCAACAAAACCCTGAAGAAAAAATAAGAATCATGTTTCAGTTCAACTACAATGCTTATGTTATCTGTGCTGCTTGCTTGCTTTTTTAACACCAGATTTAACCCAGTTTTAGGTACCTTCTTGATTCAACTGGATAAATGAGCTGCTCAAGTTCTATCAACAATGGCCCATCATGTTCATTTACCAGCAGGGTTGAGTTAGGTTTGTCAACAAGGCCGAGGTTATCTACAAAATAAAGTAAAGGGGATGATTTATTGTATCCTTTCCAACACTCATGTTCTGTGGTCACATATGTCTAACCTCTGAGTGGCTGTTAGTAGTACTTTATTTTATAACCACATTTGTATGTCCTTCACCTTACCCATTCAACTCCGGAAAACAGAGAAACTGAGCAATGCAAGCCATCTTCTGCCAAGAAAACAATTGCTGACAAGTCATCTCCTCATTTGGAGAACAAACTCTCCTTCATTGTTACTTTTCGTATACATGTGTGATCTGTATGGGTAGTCACAGGTGCGTTGGCGGACATGCGTGTGCATGTGTATGGAGAGCCAAGACACCTTGGATGTCTTCTTTGATTGCTTTCTACCTTCTGTATTACGCAGGCATCTCACACTGAACCTGGAACTCATTATTGCAGCTAGTCTGGCTAGGCAGCTCGGTCTTTGCCTCTCTGGAACTGAGGTCATAGGTGGGTCACCACACCCGTTCAGCTTTCATATGGGATCTAGTATCTGAATTCCAGTTCTCCTGCTTTCACAGTGAGCATTTACTACACATTCAATTCTCCAGCACCATTGTTATTACTAGATTTTTAGGGAGGGAAAAAGTAATTTATATGCAAGAAAATGCCCACAAATTGATCACAGCTCTGTTTCATTATTATATAAACACATATAATTCAGACCTAAATCACAATGTGTATCTTTCCCATAGCTCTAGCAAGGTTCTTTTATATTATTTTTGGGCCCTTCTCCTTGTCACCCTGTAGGCAACCATTTTTTCCTCCTGATTTCTGTAGATTAGTTTTTCTAAGAATACACCTGCTTTTTAATTGCCAAGTAATGCAATGAAACACAGCACATCAGAGAAATAAATAGTACTGCCTTTGAAATTGTAATTTTGGATTAAATTTCCCTAATACATGGGTTAATCTGACTGTATAAAATATAATCCCAGTAGTCAAATGATACCATGGCAATTTTGTCACCTTCTGGAATATTGATTTTTTTTTAATGTCTTCTGAAAGACTCAACAGCAAATCTAGATACCTGGCCTGGGAGTTTCAGGTTTTGTTAGTGAGTTTGCAGGGGTTTCTATAAATCACAGGCTACCTTTGTGCTCCTTCTCTTTTTACTCACAGAAATGAAGAGTTGAACTGATGGTCTCTAATGACAGTGAGCACTCTCTTTGTTGTTTTCTCAGAACATTATAACTCAAAACTAAATGTCATTATACCTGGGGAAAAAATCATCCTTCAGATTATATGGAAATTTATGTGATTATTATATAAAATACTCAGAAAAGAAAAAAATTTAGCCATTCTCTTAGTTGGTATCTATATTTTATTTTATCTAATATCTTTTTCAAAAAGCATCACTAAAGAAAAAAAAACTAACTAACTAAAGAAACAAACAAAAAATCCCAAATATGCCAGATCACAGCTGCTGTTAAGAAACACTGCTAAGCTCAACATTTTAAAAATAATACTTTATTAATATCTCTAGCAGTTTTAAATTGACTAGATTCCACTAGGCAGATCTCCCCTTGTGATGGTTTGAAAGAAAATGGCCCCCAAAGGGAGTGGCACTATCAGGTGGTGTGGCCTTGTTGGAGAAAGTGTGTCACTGTGGGGGTGGGCTTTGAGGTTTCTTCTGCTCAAGCTTCACTCAGTGTGTCTGCCAGTCAACTTCCTATTGCTTGCAAGACGTAATACTCTCAGCTCCAGCACCACATCAGCCTGTATGCCACCATGCTCCCCACTGCTGTGGGTGATTGATTGATAAATAAAATGCTGATTGGCCAGTAGCCAGGCAGGAAGTATAAGTGGGACAGACAAGGAGGAGAATTCTGGGAAGTGGAAGGCTGAGGCAGAGAGATGCTGCTGGCCGCCACGATGAGGAGCAGGATGTAAAGTACTGGTAAGCCATGAGCCACGTGGCTAGATATATATTAATAGAAATGGGTTAATTTAAGATAGAAGAACTAGATAGCAACAAGCCTGAGCCATTAGGCCAAACAGTTTAAATAATGTAAGAGTCTGTGTGTTTATTTTATAAGTGAGCTGTGGGACTGCCGGGACTTGGCGGGACCTGAAGAGAAACTCTCCAGCTACACCCCACCATGATAATGTACTGAACCTCTGAAACTTAAGTGATCCCCCTTCATTAAAAGTTTCCTTAAAAGAGCAGCCGTGGTCATGATGTCTCTTTATAGCAATAAAAACCTTAACTAAGACAACCCTCAAAAGTTTCTAACTTGGTATCATTAAATAACTGCTGTTTTCCTGGGAGTACACAGACCCTTTAGTTGCCGCACAATGCAACGTAATACAACACATCAGAAAAAGACAAATAGTACTTTTTGAAATCTTGGGTCTAACTTACTTATCTAATACATGGATTGCTCTAACAGTGTACAATGTAATCTGGTAGTCAAATGGTAATTTCATCGCATGCTGGAATGAATATTGATGGAAGCGGCAGTGTGGGGGAGAATTTGAAGGCCTCCTCACTCTTATGTCTTGAAACAGGTCTTGGCAGGTCTAGAGCAGCTGAAAAAGGTTGGATATGTCTTTCTGTGCAGCTTCTCAGCATGGTTTGTGGTTGGTCTTCCTCACGATATGATGGTTGTAATGCTCACGTGTGCCTGCTGTCTGGCTAGCCCCTAAATGAAGTAAAATAGACAACAACCCCACAAGCTGGTAGGGCTCCTAAGCCCTATCACAGGAGTTATGAAGCATCGCTTATCACTGTCTCCAGAGTTTGTTGGCTGTGTAGTCAAGGACACCAACCTAGATCCAAGAGTAATTAGTAAGGAACTTGCAGCCATCTTTAACCTAACCCAGTGAAGCTCATGTTCTGAGACCTGTCTGAAGTCATCTCATTTATGAACTCAGCAAATTTTACTTAATAATTTATCATGTAAGGATTAAGTCATCTGTTAGTCCATCAGTCAATTATAACATCAGGAATCTTACAGTTTTTGAACATGGGATGTTGACTAAGTCACCTACCTATTTAAAAGTTGTTTTGTTTTTTATTTTTTTATTATTATTATTATCATTATTATTTTTGCTATTTCAAAATGCTTTATTTTCACTTGGTCCCGAGACTTGGGAGGGACTCCAGAGCGGTTAACAAAGCTGCCTAGAGGTTCGGGTGAAGGTGCTGAGGCTGGCTGGTGCAGAGCAGAGGAAGCCCTTGGAAGGTGACGCCTCCTAGTCATGCTTGAAAGTGAGCCTCTCGAAGAGGTACTCGCCCAGAGATGGCCAGGGCACACCGGTCTGTGCTGGCTGCGGCCCAGCCACCCTGCGGAGGTTGGTGTGGTGGTTGCCCATCTTCTTGATGAGCTTCACCCCGTCATCCAGGATGTGGTTTTCCAGGAAGTCACAGAGGTGAGGATCTGTGCGAGCAGAAGCCAGGGCATGAAGATCCAAGAGGACCTGGTTCAGGCTCTTCTCCAGGACCAAGGCAGCTTCCATGGCCTCCTGGGATTTACCCCACTCATCTTGAGACAGCTTCTGCACATCCTGGAATAGTGCACGGCCTCCACGTTCGTTCTGCATCTTGAGCAGCTGCTTGGTGCCCTCGCGCTTCTCCTCCACCATTTCGCGGAAGAAGTGGCCGACACCCTCCAGAGCCACGTCATCCGGGTCAAAATAGTAGCCCAAAGAGAGGTAGGTGTTGGAGGCCCGCAGGTGCAAGTTGACCAGGCAGTTCGCTGCAGCCTCCACTTCGGTGGAATAATTCTGACGGACCTGGGAGCTCATGGCTGATATGCAGTGGAGCCAATCGCGGTGCTGGCTGGTCCTGGGAGCCGAAGGCGGTGACGAGATGGTCCCAGAGGCTGCGACTGGAGACACTGGGGGGCCGCTGGACGCTAACAAAGGGAGGCCCCGGGTGTGCTCCGTCCAAACACTGTTGAAGCAAGACACAGACACGGGATCTCCGGGCGCTGCTTTGTTTTTTATTTTAATCTGTAAAGTCTGCTCCATCCCTTCTAGAAGAACTGTATGGAAGTGATGTACCAATTTGTGAGAATATGTAAACCATGGAAAAAGTCACAGATTTGTAAGACATTATCAAGATGACTTTTTTTCTTCTGAAAGACAATGAAGCAAAATATATAAATTGTTAAAAATAGTGAAATTCATCGAGTTCGTTCCCAGTTGTTACCTTCTCCCAGTGTCTTGAAGGCATTCATTCATAGTTTCCTTTCCTTTTGAAAATGCCCACTGACTTGCTGATGAGCTGCCACACCTCTATAGCAGTAGCACTGATCTCCAACTGAATGGTGTTATTATGTATTCCTCGGTTGATCTTTCTGTCTTCAGCTTCTTAAGCAATGAGAGTCTTTGTAGAGACTCAAAATTTCCTCAGTTCCCATAGGGCTATCAGCATTTTAGCAGCCATCACAACCAAAGAATGACTAGATAAGTAAGTTATGGGTGTTGAAATGACAATTGAGTTATTTGTTATCCCTATCTTGAAATGTCTTTCTTTTCACAGTTCTAACAACTTACTACCCATGTGGAACTTAAACCATAGAACTTGTGTTGGAACTTAGTACCTCCTGAAGCACCCATTTTTGCCCAGTCCCCTTTCCCTGATCATGGCCTCTTACAACTGTTGGAAAGTCCTAGCAATCCTTTGGAGTCATGTCATTGGGACATGGTCCATTCTGTCAGTTCCTACTGTCTTTGTTTAGGACCAGAGAGTCAGCGAACCACTTGCCTGTTAGAAGACTCTCCTAGGGTGGCTTGGGTAGTGCCCCATGCCTCTGGTAGGAATTGCAGACTCCTAAAAACTGTGTTCTGATTGTGTCCCTATATTCTTTCTGTCCCATTTTTCTAGCAGCATGAGCTTCCAGCACCATACTCACGTAAGTCCTAAAAGCTAATGTGTTATGCCTTTAGTCAGTCAATATTTTACACAAAACCACATGGGCATATGGCTAAGATGATGATTAAATTCAGAAGGTCAAAACAAAGGCTCTGCATTGCTAGACAGTCCCCAGATGATATGAATTCCTCTGCTTAAATTTCTTTCAGAGGAGCAAGGCTCACTCCCGTAAGTGTATGAGGTGAACTTCCTCATGCCTGAACATGACTCATTTTCTTGCCTTGAAAGGTCTGTACCTACTTCATTGTTTGCTGAATTCCTATATTCTGAAGACCCAGATCAAATGCTGTCTCCTTGAAGCTTTCTACCTTGTTTATCCTCTATTTCCTTATATCCCTCTATGGACATTTATCTTGATACTTTCACATTTTTGGGCCTAAGTCTCATGTGTTTTTGAGGGTCTAACATTTCCACTGTAGTTTAGTTGGAAATAAAAACTTGTGCTGAAAATAACCATTATATTATGATGTGTAAAGATAGATTATATATTAAATAATGTATTGGCAAAATATCTAGATAATCCCATGGGACTACAGAAGGATGAGGTTTCCTATATGTCATTATGTGCTATTTTTTAGGGGCTTGTACAGAGTGATGTACAATACATATCTGGTGAGATAATTTTGAAGAATTATCTGAGGTCCAAGAAATTATTATGAACAAAATTGGTCTGATTGTCATCACTTTTAGTCCCTGTTGGAAAATTTGCTCGGTCATAAATTATCTTCCTTGAAGGAAGTATAATATTTACTATCTTATTTAATGATCCAAAAATCTGTACTGAATCAGACGTAGAAATGTTAAAGTAATTACATTTGGAAGTCAATTTAATGAATGTCCAATATGTGAAAGCATTATTTCTGTAATCTTTTTTATTGCCCAATTTATCATTTTTATTGTTAATTTACTTATGTTATATAGTTCTAGGATGAATTATAATCTCTAGTCCCCACCCCCAGTTTTTCAAGAATGAAACACAGAAAGCTTTTGTTAGAATGGATCCTTACACTTGCTACAGGATGACAGTGTGTTACTTATGTGCTTTGGATAATTTCTTAGTCTTGCCTTAATTATGTCATGAGTGTATTTAAACACACATTTCCTTTTTTTTGCAGTCCAAATTCCTTCAACCTGATATCCACGGTGGCCACAAGAGTGGAATTGTGCTGTTTACAGTCACATATTGACTGTGGTTTTCTAACTTCAGAATCCTGAGTTGGAAAGATAAGTCTTTGTATAATATGTTTGTACCTCACAAACAGTGGGAGGAATGTACGTAACTGACACTGGCCAGTGCATGACTTTGGCCAATGCATGCCTCTCTGAGATGCAGAATGGGAAGTAACAGATGTCATTCATTAACATTACATTCGTTAACAAGGAAGGGTTTTCCTGTCAGAATATGCTGAGAAAATTTATAGGAAGAATGCAACATCTGATTAAAGTATCAAAAACTTTTGAGTAGACTTCAGTTCCTACTAAGAATTTTTTGAATGATTTTTGGCTTAAATTTTTATAGTATACACTATTATAAAAACCTCCAAATAAAAAAATTAAATAACACAAACCTTGAAGTGAAGCTTTGCAAGAGTAAGTAAGTCCAAAGCTGCTTCCTGTGATTGCCCAAACCACGCTCGCTACCTGAGGACTAGTCCTTCCTAATTCCAAGTTTACTGAGTTGTGGAACTTCATGAGTTGAGTGGATGTAGATTTATATCAGTCTCTTTTGAGTCTGAAGTGAATAATTGGAGAGAAACTACCATGATGAATCAAACACTGCCTGGTGTTCTTAGCCCTGTAACACAGAGGGAGGGTGAGTGTGAGCCGCAAAGGTGAAGAACAAACAGCTGTGTGTAACCTCTGGAAGTGGAAACCATCAAAATACTGATCAGTCCTATGGATGACTTGGGATCTTTTTCCCTGATGGGTTTACAATGAAATAAATTTTACTTCTCCAGCCCACTAATGACTATGAGAAATTATTATTAAACATACTGTCTGCCATGCCACAGTAATTCTTTATTTTAAATTTGGAGCCATTGGGGGAAAGGAGCAAAGTTAAGTGTTCTCTTTTCAGTGTGGGAAAAAATCTAGGAGATCCTAGTTCCCAAAGTCATATTCTTTGAGAGGTGGCTATTAAGCAGTGGAAATCAAATCCAGAGCCTTATGCATGCTAAGCAAATGTTCTCCACTGTGACCTACAACCCTAGCCCTCTCTGATTGTGATTGAAGTATGGGTAGGTGTGTCTTGGCAGATGACTGACTTACTAATAGACACTGCTACTGTAACAATTGAGTTAGAACTGATCTGTAGCTATCAAGCAGACTCTACCGGGTAAGCCAAACAGCTACATTTTGTCAGGATAGTAGCTGTACATTATACACTAGATAGGTTTGTGATTCTAGAGGCAAAATGAAATTTTCCTTTCATGAACATGGACAGGGTAGACCAGAGTGGTCTTAGTTTATTGAAGCATGATTCTTTTGTAGCTGTGTAGTTAGCTTGCTGGCCTTGTTGCCTTTCATGATTATGGGATGTGCTATTCTTGAACAACTGGACTGAAACTACCTGGTTACTCTTCACAAGGACCTAGCTGAGAACTGTGAATTAATAACATAACACATGTAGGCTTCTTCTGTGTGTGTATTTTATTTCTTATACTTGTGGATGTGTGTGCCTGATATCTGTGTATGGGTGGGCACGTGGAGGTTACAAGTCAACTTTGTGGGGCTCCAAGGGTTGAACTTAGGTTGCCAGAGGCCTTCACTACTGAGGCATCTCAGCAGCCCCACATGCAGACTTTGTGGAGAGTAAAAGCATGCACCCCAGGGAAGGGAAGGTGAAGCTTTATGTTTACATCTAAGGGGCAGGCAGGAGTGGTGAAAAATGGTTAACGAAACACCAAAATCATGAATTTGATACTCATGTTTCAAGTCTCAGTTAAAAAATATCGTTGACATAAAGAATCCTAAAGCAAAAAAGAATGTAAATCCTTCCTTCTACCCCAGCCGAGAGTGGTAGAGAGAAGGATTCTAGGTCTATAACAGAATAGCAGAGAAAACAGCATTTTCCTGTTGACTGGTGACTACTACACTGACTAGTAATAAAAGAGAAACTCCTTCCACAGAGTTTTGTGTGTGTGTGTGTGTGTGTGTGTGTGTGTGTGTGTGTGTGTGTGTTTTAATGTGTTTGTTCATTTGTTGTATTAATTCATTTAATAAAATCTGCTGTATGGGAGACAAAAAAAAAAAGATTACTTTTTTTTCTTCTTTTGTCCCAGGTGAGTCTGGAATTCATGATCATCCTGCCTCAACCTCCTAGGTGCTAGGATTACAGATGTGCTCCACTTTGCCTGGCGAGCTAAAGATTTTCATTAGTAAATTCATTAGTAAGCATTGTATCTATCTAAGAAAGGAAAGGAAAAGCACCACACACAAATGACCACAGGGACTACTATGAGGCACTGGGAAAGAATTACAATCTGCAAGGAGGATGAGTGATACAACAGAGGTATAAGTGGTGTGCCAGGAAAAATGTTATCTGCCATTTCTATCCACTCAGAGACCTGCAAGCCATTTGCAGAGCACTATTGGACTGCAAGACTGGTGCTGTGGCTTCCTGTTGAATCTCTTCTGAAAATCCTGCATAGTGCTCTTTCTACTAGGAAGCTTTGGTCTATCCCATAGAAATCATTTCCAAGTTGCTGAGGGGGCATTGATTGGAAACAAAAAATAGAAACAGCGTCCTGGCCTTTGGAGCCAGGGTCATCTTAGCAGTAGAATTAAATTATGCCAATATTCTTTAAAATCCAAACACTTGTCCTGTGAGATCCACACATCATTCTACCTCCCAACCCCTGACCCATGGAAACAGTAACTTTAGTTACAGACTTATTACACCATATGATCATTCAAGAATACTTCAGGAAGATCACATAACTAATAAAAAGATCGTGGTCTTTAGACTTGCTTCTTTGGGAACCGAACTGACAAAGTCAAATTCCTTTGAGATGGGAAGTATGCCAGGTTGATCTATATCGTTCCTCTCTCCTTCCCCTCTTCTTTCCCCTTTTCCTTTTTTTCTCCTAACATCAAGGCAGACTCAAGGCTGTCTGGGTTGAGGTATTTTTCTTAACAAAGGATTTGCTAATAGAAGAGATAAGTCACTAGGTTTCTTGTACTGACACATTGGGCCCTGAAAGATACTCAAAGAGAGTTCTAAACCTCGTGTTTTTATATACCAGCAACCCAGTGTCCTCTAAGTAGGTGCAGGGACTCTGGCCTGGTTTCATTTTGAAACCCAAGGTAACAGAAAAACAAACAAACAAAAAAATGACAGTGGGTTCTGGATGGGAAGGCAGGGTCAGAAGAGAGGAAAGAATGAGTTTTTCTATACATATCCTCTTTTCAGACTGTAACATAACAACTGGAAGGCACTTCCTAAAGCTATTAAATGACAAGAAACAAAGCAACACACACACACACACACACACACACACACACACACACACACACACACACTCCTGCAATGTTAGAAGGCAGAAGTAGGACTGCTCTTTGTCAGCCGAGGAAGTGTAGGGGAAATCTCGTCCATTTCAAACACATGTAAACTCCCAGGTTTAGTATTATTTTATTTACTTATTTAAAAGGAAAACTCAAAATATTAATCCAGTTTAGATTTTACCACAAACTTAAAGTCAACACCACATTCCAAGGGGCTTTTATTCTTAGCTGAGACCAAAAACCAAACCAAAACAAAAAGCCAAACAAGGGTTTAGCAGGGATTGGTTTACAGTCCTGGGAGACTTCGGTGGAACTACTGAGTCCAGAAACACCACTTGGATTGAAACGTACATTCACCACATATGACTTTCCCCCTATCTCTTCTGCAGTCTCATATACAAAAATTAAAAAAATGGACAGGGTTCAGACATCCCTGTCTTGTATCAAATTAAACTGGATTTGATGCCTGGCTGTGTGTCGTCAGCTCAGACCCATTTGTGCTGGGCTGTGGAGCGCAGAGCTGGTGGAGATGAATGACGGGCTTTCTCATGACTCCGCTCCCACTCTGCTCGCCTTGCTCCTGTCCTTTGTATTATAATGGAGGACAGCTGTGGCAGCAAAGTGAATATTAACTAACCCCAGTGCCTCAGCAGATTGTGACTTTAATCCCTGCAAATACCACGAAAATCAAAATTTAATTACACTCGGAGTAGCTCTGTTAATGCCTGAAAAATATTTAACAATTAGTGGTTGGCTTAATTAAGCAAACTGCCTTTCACAAAGCAACCTGTAAAGTCCTCCCAAGCCCTTCCCCTACTCATTTTTTTTTTTAATACCATAGACTAATTAGTCTGATGTAAGCTCACAGCACTTCATTTCCTACTACTGAGTCTGCTGCTTAGCTGATACAGGCTCTGAGTTTAACAGCTTGTAATAGGAAAGGAAGTGGTAAAAAGGGGGAAAAAAGCCAGGTTCACAACACAGCTACTTAATAATAAAGAAAATCCTTTTATTAAGTCACTAACCAGTGAAGGCCATTCCTTCATCATATAGATATTTAACTATACATGTGAGAACGACTGTATCTCAATTACAGTGTTAATGTTTTGGGAGGTTCTGGAAAGCAAAATAATAATGTAACATAACTGCTTTGATCAAAAGAAGTGTCCTCTTCTATACGGACTTGACTAGAAAATGCTGTTTGTATTTACCCTTGGAAATAGGGACAGTGCATAGTGCTGGCCGCACACTGAACAAGTCAAGAAATAAAGTGAAAAATGATGGGAAAGCTGCTGAAGTTTAAATCTGCCTTTCTGATTACCAGCTGCTGTCACCTGACCGCCTCAGGTTATTCACTGATTCAAGCATCCATCCTTTCATTGATGAGCATGGTACCGACGTGCCACCATATAGCTCTGTCCTAACAGCAATGGAGTGGTTAAAATGCCACAAAATGACAAATTCCATTATCTAATTGTGTAGCTCCATCTCTAATTGAATACTTAGACAAAGATCTTACCATTAAATAATTGAGAGAATAAGTCACAGCTATCTTTCTAAAGGTGCCCCCCTCCTGAAAGTAAACTAAGGAAAAAACCAGCCTCAATCCTTAGAAAATAACAACAATAAAAATGCCCCAAGAATGAAAACCAGTGTCTGAGCGATCAAGGAACCTACAGTCTGTTAAGTCCAAAGTTGAGTTTTGCAGAACAGGAAACTGATATCCAGAGGGTTGCAGAGATTTCCAGAGTCATGGGAAAAATCTGTCCAGTTCCTCAGCCTTATGGCCAAGCCCTCCAGGCTCCCACTCCAGAACTACTCCCTTTTATCCGACTCTGTACACAATTAAAGCAGGATGCATTTGCTCTCCCAAACTGTTGAATATCAGAAGCCAAAAACATAGAGCCAGAGGTGGGCTTTCTCGGGGCTCAGTGACCAGATGCTGGGAACTAGGCGAACATATGAGACAAATTAGAAACCGTAAGTAAAAATTGATCTGCAAGACATGTTCTCTGGGTGCCACTCCAACTCAGAGAACAAATGAATACTTAAAAGAAGCTTGTGCTTGGGATATGGCTTGGTGGCAAAGCTCTTACCTAGCACTGTGAAGCCTTGTAATTGACTCTGGTGTGGAAAAGAAAAAAAAAAATCTTAGTTTTGCATTTGAGAATTTTGCTAGCTCCACTTATTCTATTGTGTTAAGATTTGAATGAGAATACATGAGATATGATCCACAGATAGACAATGTCAAAAATTATTAAGACAATAAGCTGATGTGTTTTCTCTTTTAGACTATAAGCCTTCGGTGAGTTCTCACTGATCATTTTAGTGAAAATGGTATGTTCGTTTTTCAATGCAGAAAACTGTGCCCAGTAACCTCACACTTACAGAATTTTTACTGCTATAGAATTCTTCTTCATTTCACATTAATTCTTTAGTATTTCACTTGTTACTTAATCGGATAATTAAAAGCAAAGGTGAAGCAGGATATGGTCATGCATGCCTTTGATACCAGTACTCCAGAGCAGAGGCAGGTGGATCTCTATGAGTTCAAACACAGTGAGTTCCAGGTCAGCTAGGGCTGCATAGTGAGACCTTGTCACAAACAAACACACAAAAAAATAATTATTAAAAAAAAAATAGCAAAGGCAAAAGCAAGGGTCCAAGGGTTTTTATCTAAAAGGGTGTGTTATGAACACCTACACCTGACCCTGCCCATAATCTCCATCTCCATATAATCCTTTGTATTCCCACTGAATGAGCAGACCAGACCATGCCCCAGGTCTCATAGTTGGTTAATGGAGATGGAAATACACACATAGGCTGTGATTGAGATACTTGTACTCTCAAGAACTCTTCAGCACCTGGCAAGTGTTTAGTCCTTCAGTGGAAGAAATGTAACTTTTTAATAGTAGAGGAAACAGCACATTATATTTGAAAATTGATATCCTTGAAAAATGTGTATTAACATAATGATCCAAATTGGTGTAAAATCCTCTTATGGGTTTTCCAGGGATAATTGTACTTTAATGGAACACAAAAGTTATGCCCCAAATTCTTTTGTCAATTAGTCACAAACACATCTTAATTTCTTTTTGAATGCATTCTGTATAACTATTAACCAAATGTTCATTCACCATCAAATTCAGTTTCTTCAGTGTGTTTTCTCATTCAAAAGCACATAACAATTCTCCTTCATGATACAAAAACCTGGCTTCTAACAGATGGGTAGACCTCTTCCATTCTTGAAGAGTGTTACCGATTTTAGATTTTTGGTTAAATGCAATATAATTTCAAAATGGTAAAATATGCTTAAATAAACTTTTAGAGTGTTATCTTCTGTAAGAGAGCAGCAAGTGTTAAAAGCCAAACACAAAAATTTCTAACATCAATTCATCTCAGTTTAACTGCCACAACTTTTTGTTGTATAAAGAAAGAAAGAAAGAAATGTAATGAATGGAAGTTCTCTTCTATTTCAAGCAGGAAAACTCGTGAGTAGAGTAGAGTGCTTGTTATTGACAGTGGAGATCATTTGTAAACAAATAAGCCAACCGATGCTTGCTTTCAATTCGCACATGTCAGCTGTTCCATGGAACAGACATTGAGACTCTCAATGCCAGCAAACAGGGAAGGAAGGGCCTCTGTTGGAAATCTTCCATGGTCACAAACATCACTTTATTACAAAGATTTATTTATTAGAAAGGCTTGTTACACAGTGTGCTGGTCATGTGAGCTTATAGCACTTCCTCTTTCCCAGATCCTGCTTTGCCTACACACATGCACACTGGCATATACATGCACACACACACACACACACACACACACACACACACACACCCCTACATATCTATCCCTCCTCAATCTCTCTACTCCTCCTCTAAGAAAGGAGATAAGTGCTCTTAACTATGTTCAATACTTGTTGAGATTTCAATTACAAGATGACTGAAGTGTACCTACACATTTTCATTTCTTCTTTGAGCATGGCGCAGTAAAGTAATCTTAATGCCTGGTGCCTACAGTCAATAAGATCTCCAATTTTGACTCAAAGAATAATAGACAGACTAATAACTCTTCAAGGACACAAAGATTTCACCCACCTCTTACAGACTAACATCGCCACTCATAAGTAAGTTTCCTGTTTTGCTCAAACATCCCTGAGGCTGGGGTCTCTACAGTGAACTAGCAGTTAATCAAAACAAAAACAGTGATGTTCATGTCCATTTAAGCTGTTTCTATTTCCATCTATATCATTTTCATGGCCTTGAATTCACTCACCGAAATCTACCTGCCTCTGCCTCCCAAGTGCTGGGATTAAAGGCATTAACCACCATCCAGTAAGGTATTTTCAAATCTCAGAGGATTTCTACTGTTCTAGGCGCCATGTTTCCACAGAATGTAAGTAGTCTTTTATTCATTCATTCATTTATTTATTTATTTATTTATTTATTTATTTGTTTGTTTGTTTGTTTGTTTAGGTTTTTTCAAGACAGGGTTTCTCTGTGTAACAGCTCTGGCTGTCCTGGAACTTACTCTGTAGATCAAGTTGGCCTTGAACTCACAGAGATCCACCTGCCTCTGCCTCCCAAGTGCTGGGATTAAAGGCGTGTGCCACCACTGCCCAGCAGTAGTCTGGCCTTTTACTGAGTATCCTCCTCAAATGAGGTTCTGAGTCTCTAGAGGAATAGTGATTCTAATTCCTAATCCTAACTCCTAATAGTGACCCTAGTCTTGAGCAATTACTTGGAATTTTTTATAGACCCTGAGCCCAGGCCATTGATTGGCCTTTTCAAAGCAAGGCAATATCCACTGCCAACAGCAATTCACTAAGAACAGAATCCAAGTCACATAAGCATTTCCGAATTCCTGCCAGACCCTCAAATTTATGGGAAGTAAAATCAGAATTCCTGATTATTTCCAGGAAGTCCTGAAACTGTGTCTTTTCTATTTTTTAAAAAATAATATTTTACCTAGAATAGCAAATACTAATAACAAACTGTAAGCAACTTTAAGCTAAAGGTTTCAGACATTTTACAGAAAAATAATATAAGGATAAGTACCATAGCATTATTCTTTCCAATAACATGCAAAAATGAACTCTAGCTGTAATGGAAGTTGAAGGCGGAAAACATTAAAGGAGGTAAGTTTCACATAAAATAAATGACAAAACCATTTAAATAACTGACATGCCATATAAAATTAATAATCATAAATCACCAAATGACAAAATAATTTAAATAACTGAAGTACTACATATACTTAATAATTGTAAATCATCTTTCTCATAAGGGGAATTATGAAATTCACAAAACATCCACTGCTTCTTACTTAATGTTGGTCATTTTACATGAGCAATCTTTCAGAAAATATTCAACTATCTTTAAAGAATGTTAGTTAAATTAGGAATAGGTCTACAAACTTTTTAAAGTTAAGTGTGAGGATACAAGTTATATCATGAGTCAAATATCCATGTTAGTGATGGCAATATTTTAGTTTCTTGAGTTGATTGGAGTCTTGCTGAAATTAATATTACTTTTGTTAATAAAGATTTTAGAACAATTTCCCACTCGTTATTGAATATTCCACAACATCATCTTCCTGAATTTGCATTTTTTCTTCAAGTATTAACAAAGAATTGTACAGAGCACATGTCCAAGCTCTGCAAAATGCCAGAAGACATTAGGTTATATTCAAGTAAAGCAGTCAACGGTACACCAAAATTGTTAACTTACGGACTTACTGGAGTTCTACAATTTATTTCCTAGGTAAACATTCATCAGATTTGTATGTATGTGAATAAAGTAGTAATTTTCACATTAGTTATAAAAATCACTGGCTGTTATCTGCTGTCAGGCCAGCAACTTAATCCAACAACTCTAAGACTGGTCAGACCAGATCGTTTGTGTAGTGTAACCCTCTCCTGATTCCTGGGAACCCCAATCTTAATTAATCTTTGCTTTCCACATAAATATTTTCTGTTCTAATTGAAATACTTTCAACTGTCACAACTGATTTCTTCTAAGTAATCCCTCTGTTGATTTAATTGTTTGGTATATATCCATTGATTTGTTTATGTGTATCTGGGCATGGGACATGGGCCTGCCAGGTCACATGTGTGGAGGTCAGAAGACAACTTTTAGAAATTGGTTCTCTCCACCAAATGGGTCCCAGAGATTGAACTCAGGTCCTCAGTCAGCTCCTTTACTCACTGAGCCATCTTGCCTGGCCTCAGGTTGATTTTTAAGATCTAAAGCTTACAGGAAAATTATAAACATTTTTCTTATTAACATGAGATTTTTGTTTGTTTCATTAATTTTTCTTAGAATTTGAGAACAAAATAAATACATACATTCTTGACATATGTTAGCAGAGTACTTTACACTTGGGAATAGGAAAAACAAATTATTCCTTTACCTCTTCCAAATCTCTTATAGGGTGTATACACAGGAAGCAATCTTCTAACTGTTACACACTTGATCAATATGTTAATGAAAAGTAATCATTATAAGAACTTCAATGTATGCATCAACCACTTTCACACATACCTAGATGATAGCTGATAGTCTTTAAATTATATATCCATATATTCCTCTCATATGTGTGTCCAGAATGGCTTTGAAGTAAATCCTACAGGATGCATCCTAAGAGTAAGGCAAGTGACTATCTGCGAAATAATGAAATTAGATTCCTCCTTTAGACCAGACAGAAGAATCTGCTCAAAATATGTCAGAGACATAAGCATAAGAGCAAGTCACAAAATCCTTAGAAGAGAAATTTCACAACCTTGGCTTGCATGACAGTATTTTAAGGGTAAGCAACCAAAAAAAAAATGTGCTCAAGTTTGTCTTCATCACAACTGAAAGCTTTTATTCTTTCAAGTATATGCTCCAGGAAGTGCAGAGACAGGTGACAAAATGGGAGAAAATATTTTCAAATCATGTCAGAGTTTATTATTCAGAATCTACAAGAATTCTTTTAATTCAACAAAGACAAATATCCCAATTAAAACTTGGAAGAGGATTTGGGCTGACATATCTCAATCCAAAATATAAGAAGTCCATAAAAATGTTCAAAATCATTAATTACTAGTTAGATCAAATAAAAACAAGATACAACTTCATATTTGTTCCTGTTTTTTTCATTGTTCTGACATAATTCCTAACAACAGCCTTTTAAGGAAGGAAAGATTTCTTGTAACAGTCCATTGTGGTTGGGAAGCTATCTTGTCAGGAGTTGGGGATGGCTGGCCACACTTCACCCACAATTAGGAAGAAAAGAACAATTAGTACAGGTTCTCAGTTCAGCTTATTATTCAGTCTAGGACCCTCTGCCCAATAAACAGTGATAACCAAATTTATGATGGTTCTGCCCTACTCATTTCATTCAATGTAGAAACTTCCTCACAGACATTCCTAGAGATCTGGCTCTTAGATAGTTCCAGATTCTGTCAAGTTGACAATAAATATTAGCCATTACAGATGCCTACAAGAAAATATGGACAATCAATGTGAGCAAGGAGATAAAGAAATGCATTGCATGTATGAATTTAAAATAGCATAAGTACCTTGGAAAATATTTTGGCAATTCCTCAAATGACTGTCACAGTGTTACCATGTGACCCAACAACTCAACCCTAGGTATATAACCAAGAATATTAAAAAAACATGTCCATATACACACTTGAAAATAACATTTACATTATTCAGAGTTGTCTCATGGTGTAAACAACCTAAGTATCCATCAGTTCACGAACAAATAAAGAAAATGCAGTGTAACTGTAAGAAAACAGATTATTTAAACATTAAAAAAATGAAATATTGATACACACTACAAACACGGGCAAAACTTCCAATGATTATGTGAATGTAAATCAGGAAAATGGTCATGCTGTAGATTCCACTTGTACAGAATGTCCAGAAGAGAAAAGTCTCCATAATGAAAGAAAAGAAATTAGTGGTCAATGGGGGTTATGAGGAGAGTGGACCCATGATGGCTGACTGGATCAGGGTAACGAAAATCCTGATTATGTGCAGGCAGTGTTAAAAACTAGGAACTAAGTAGTGTATGGAGTGTTGAGATTTTATATCTGTACTGCGTACATGTATTTATCTTGTCTGTTCATTTCTTCACTCACACAAATTAATTAATTAAGCAGATACTCAGTGAGTGATTATCCTGAACGCCACGTGCACATCACCTGGCAATCCACTGTACTATATTTGTCAGTGGTCTCGGAGATTCTGTCACAGCAGCACAGGGTGGGCTAAAACAGAAACAGGTGCCAGGGAAGGTGGTGTTTCTTTATCAAACACCTGCACATGTGGAAGTGGCCTTGGATCTAAGTAATGGGAAGGGCTGGAACAGTATTGAAGCGAGTCGTGACATGAGCCTGCGTGGTGGTGAATGGTATGCATTGAGGGCAATTCAGTTGAAGGGATGATTCTTCTGAGGGAGCATACAAGAGCTGCAGAAAAAGCCTCCATCCTGGTTACACATCACCTAAGCGGATGTGAGCAAAATGTGGGCAGAAATGCAAATAGAGACCATTTTTAAGGCATCATCAATGGAATCTTAGTGGGCACTGTAGAAAAGACTATTATTTTTTCATAAGGATAGAGTTAATAAATAATAATTCCCTAAAATTGTGCCTATGTCCTACTGTTTTGTGGAAAGAAGGTAAGAGCGATTCATCAGAATATTTGACAGAAATTTCTAATAAAAATGTTCAGGGTAGTATGTGGTTTCGCTCTACCTCTGATGTTAGAATGCAAGAACCTTATCTTTCTCTTTGATGAGACTTTGGACTCTGACATTAAAGTTAATACTGGGGTAATTTAAGCCTTTGGGGCACTGTTGGGATGGAATTAATGTAATTTTATGTGAGAAGTATGGCTTTGGGGGAACGTGGAGCAGAAAACTATAGCTCAAGTGATTTTGTTCTCTCAAAACTTCGTAATAAAACTTTATCCTCAGTGAGATGCCTTCAGCAGATGATTGAGTCTGCAAGCCCTTGCAAAGGAACTTGATGGAAGGCATTTAACCCCTTTAATATACATTTTGTGCCTCCTAGAATATGAGACATTTCAGATATCTTAGAAGCTGCTACTCAAGTCATACTAGGCTCTTAAGGGTAGAACTGTTAAAACCTGGTATTATCTATGAAAAATGGCCATCCCTGGACATCATGCTTGCTAGTGTCTAGCAAGAGCTCCAGAAGTGCAAAGCATAAATTTTCGTCCTGTATAGATTGAATTTGAGATTGAATAATCTCAAATATTTTGTTATAGTACCACGAATCATATGAGAAGGCCTGTCACAAAGGTTTATCCTTTAAAATGTCAATAAGTTGCTGTTGAATAAGGGAAGGCAATACCTTAGTGTCCATTTTATTGCATCATCATAAAGAAACACATCATTGTTACCATGGAATCTTTGCTTACCACTCTTATGGAGATCGTTATTGATAAAAGTGTCTTGATTGAGTATGGATGAAGTCAGTTTGTACTTTTCCACTCTGATTTTTTCAGTACATATTTACTTCCTACTTCCATTCATTCAGAATTGGGAGCAAAAGTGGTACAACAGAGTCTGTCACCTTTTCCAGAGGCATTATTTATAGTTTATTAGAAGGTTTATAGTTGACACAAATTTAAAATACAATGATATTTTACACATTTTATTGGGGAGGTTGGCATGATTGCATTTTCTTTGATATTTTCTCAAAAATGATACATCAAAGAAATTCATTTACATGTGGCTTTACGGAGGTGCACCTTTGTTCTCAGGACAGTAACAGCAAGAGAGAAACAAACAAAAGTGTCCGTGCTGTGGTCTGAATGCAAGATGTCCCTCATAGGCTCATGTATTTGAACATATGGTCCCAGCTGGTGGATAGCCGTAAAGCCTTAGGGAGGGGGGTCTCACTGAAGGCAGTGGGTCATAGAGAGTGGATCTTTAAGTTTCATAGCACAGCCACACTTCTTTCTGTTATCTGACTTATATGATGACAGGGTCATGCATGTTGTTTGACTTGGTGTTTGTCAAAACATAAAGAAACAGCCATGTTCTTGGTTTACTCTGTGGATCCTGATATGGAATAAGTTTTCAAAATCTAGAAGGTTGTAATATATAGAAAGTTTTTTTGCAGACATTTATCTCTAAAATTAATTCCAATAAGACAACAGAGAAGCAGAATTGTTTAGCTATCATTAATTGCTTACAATGTATTAGGCAATGTGCTAAGTACTTCACATGGATTTTTTTTATTTAATTATCAGAATGAGTCTTTGAAGTACATGCTATTAAAGCTTCATTGTATGTGGAAAAGGAGCCTCAGAGGGAAAGACTCTCTCAGCCAAGATTTTAAGCAAGCTCACTGGCTCCCATTCCTTCCTTTTGAAAATTATGCCATAGTGCTGATTTTTTTTTTTTTTGGCTTATTATGGTATCGTCATATGGATCCATTTTTCTTCCACTCAGAGCTTTCTGGGTCTTGTTTCTTGTTTAATAAGACATTTTTTTGATCCCCAAATTATGCATGTATTCACATCTGTTCACTCCAAGAGCGTAATTCTTATTTTGCACCAAGGTCAGAAATCCATCAAGAATCGTGTATGTGTGTGCAGGACGTGATAATGATCTAATTATTTCTTAGGGAAAAGTCTGAATCACCCCAATGAAATGTGCTGTTCACTCATTTGCCAGGCTCATTTGAAATCTGCCTTACTCTTTTAAGCTAAATAAGTGTGCAGATGTATGTGTCTGGATTTATCTTATCCTGTTACCTCAGCTTCATGCTAGCTATACTCTTTTAGTTATTATTTTACGGTATATTTGTTATCAGAGAGAAGAAATTCCCAGATGTCTGTTTCCCTTCAAAATTTTCGACTCTTCTTGCACATGCTCATTTATAAGTGAATACATCTGGGCAATCAGCTCTTGGAGATCAGCAGGAGATCAATACGATTTCTTTTTGGGTTTCCCAATAGGATCAATTATGACCTGCCTTCCGACTCCCATACTCTCTCTTCTTTGCTTGTTTGCTGTACCTATGGTGGGTTCCACTTTTCTGATCGTTAAACCTACAGTGCTGCTTTAAGAAATATTAATAAACTGGTGTGTTAAAGTCATTACAAATTACACTTTCTTTTGGACTTTTCCTTAGTTAAGAGGGAAGAGGGGAATCTGTGATTGGTATGTAAAATGAATAAAAATATTCTTAATAAAAAAGAAAGGAAAAGAAAGAAAGAAAAGAAGAAAGGAAGGAAGGAAAGAAAAAGAAAGAAAATTTTGGTTACTATTATGAACAACCAGTTATTTCTCATTTATTATCTTTAATGTAAAAAAAAATCATAGGAACTCCCTTTTCTCTAAATTTTGGTGATTTCAGAGAACACTGTGTTTGCACTACAATCAAGCCGAAGGTTAACATGGATAATGTGTTATTCAAAAGCATTTTTCTAAACATAAATTTAAGTGTGTCCCTTATTTGGGACTCAAGATAACCTAAAAATAGCCTTTCCTTTTTTAGACAATGTCATTAAAAGTCAGACAAATTCAACTTTTACTCACATGTCAACATGGCAGGCAGTATTATGAAATAAAAATAATAAGTATGTATTATTTAATGGGGTCTAAATGTCATTTGGAAAAAATTCCTTTAAGTTTAAAAGAGAACAGATGGACTATGTTTAGACATAGTTCTGGTCCAGTGTAGAAATATAAAAACAGAAAGAATCCAAATTGGATTCTGCTTTTTTTAAAAAAAAGTGAAATTTACAAATTCCAGTAGTTTTATGGAGGTAAATAACTCTGCGTGGAAGAACACATACTATTTTATAAGCCATAATTTTAAAGCTTTCGTATATGTAACATACATATTTATAGCTAATCACACACTCATCAAGCATACTACCAGGTTTTGATGACCTGTACAAAACATTTAAAAAGTAATTAGGAAGTCATCCAAGACTAGTCAGCCTATTAACGAATCCAGAACATTCCTATGAGTCTCATTGTATTTGTTAGGTACTGTAGTTATCTGGGAATGAGTCAGCTCTTTCAACAAGTATGAATCAGCTTAGTCTATAAAATACTACAGTATCACAAATACATGCAAATGTAGCTTACCCTACCTTTTACCTTTGTATTTGTAGATTTTTCTAGGTGTTATCATGTTGTGATTTATGCATTCATAAATAGGCAATCAAGCAGCCCCATGATTACTCATATTTAAACTTGAACTCCAAAGTATCCAAAATGATGAATTAGCATCCAAATCTCTTCTCTGGCATTGAGTGCAATAGTAGCTCGTGGCTTAAACAAAGTGAATTGTTACATATTTTTATTTTTTGTATGAAAAATTGTTTTCCTTAGAAAAAAGGTAGTTGTTAATAGAATAGCACCAGTAAATTCTTTGTTACTTGCCATTTATATCATAGCACCTTAAGTGAGTCATAATATTATAAAATAAGACATCCGTAATGTGTGGTACTGTGATACTCTCTAAAATGGAATGGAGTAATTTCTGGTTATTGCTGTTGCTGTACGTCAGGCCAGAATTTAGAAATCCATGTGTCATTCAGTTCTCGGAGACCCTACTGAACTTCCAAGCAAAGTGAAGTTCAGAATCAGGTAAAACAGATGGTATTAAAAATTCTCATGCAAGGGCTGGAGAGATGGCTCAGCAGTTAAGAGCACTGGATGCTCTTCCAAAGGACCCAGATTCAATTCCCAGCACCCATAAGGTGGCTCACAACTATCTCTGACTTTGATCCCAGAGATCTGACCCCCTCTTCTGGTCTCCACAGGCAATGCAGGTACCTGTATATAAAGCAGGCAAAGCACCTATACATATATTAAAAACAATTAAAGGTTAAAAAAATTAAGAAAATTCTCATGTAAAGCCTTAATTGGGGAAAATGTTAAGTAAAAATTGAGTTTTATTAATAAGGTTATCTTGAACATTTATAAGGTATGCTTTTGTATTTAAAACATCATGTATCTCATTAGCATGATTAGTTAGAATTTAATTAAAATACACATTTCTTTTACACTGATTCCCATCCATGACATTCACCAGCTCTGGAGAAGTAGTCACCATCTGGGGAAATCCACTACCTGCAATTGCTTCTAAAGCTGAGGAAGCTCTGGGACATCTGCAGAGCTGAGGGGGTGATTTTCCAGCCAATTGTAATGGGTAGTGTACAGCCAGGAACAGAGGAAAGAACCTTTAGGATTCAATGTATGAATTTGTTTCTTTATTGATCAAATTAATTGGATGATTTCCAAATCCTCACTTTACTGAGTATTTTATTGACATAACCTTTGGCCAAGAAACATATAGATTTCAAAGGGTCTTTTCCTATAGACAGAAAATCAATTTGGTTATTTTAGTAAACCTAACTGAGCAAAATAGTTGGCTGAGCAAGTATATTGTCATTAATGCAGGTGTGGGGTAGGGATGTGGGAGGCAACACAGAGGAAACAGATTTTTGATGCTGTTAGCCTTTGAGAGGAAAGCATTAAAGCCCAAGAATCAACTTGGAAAATTTGAGTACATACAAGGATGTTGTATGATAAAAATAGAATCCACTTGAAGCTGCTATTGTTCATTTTTATGCAGTTCTATAACCTGTATGATAAAAATGATTTTAATTCAAAGAAACATTTTCCTCAAAAGTTATTTTCAAATCAGGTTCATGTCTGTAATTCCAGCACTAGAATATTTATTTTATTTTCATTTTTTGATATATAAGCGTGTTTCTCCTGTGTGTGTGTGTGTGTGTGTGTGTGTGTGTGTGTGTGTGTGTGTGTGAATCACCCACTTGAAGAGGCTAGAAGAGTGTGTTGGATACCCTGAAGCTAGAATTACAGACAGTTATAAGCTGCCACGTACCTGGGAACCAAATGTGGGTCCTCTGCAAGAGCAAGAAGTTATCTTTATGAATGAGCCATTTCTCCAGCCTCAGTCCCAGCCTTTGAGAAATGGAATCAGGGAAATCTAAAGGTCAAGGTCATCCTTGGCTATACAGTGAGTTTGCAAACAGCCTGGGTGATAAAAGGACCTATCTTTTTCTTTCTTTTTTTCTTTTTTTGAAGACTAAGTTCCCTTTTTAGAAGATTATATCAAACCTATAAATCTGTGCTGACATCTTGTAGCTATTATAGGGTGGTAATTAAAAATCAGAATTCCTGGGCTGGAATCTCAGCTTTATCTCTGTACTCATCACTAGCCTCCTCATGCCTCAGTTTTCTCCTTTTCAATATTAGGGAGATAATGGTGCTTCCCTTTCATGAATGTTGTGAGAAGAATTGAGTTAACACATGTAGAAGAAATCAGCACAGACATGAACACTTGGAGAAGTAAGTGGTCAATAGGTTTTAGAGATCACTGTTTTCATCTTGAAATATTGATCCTAACCTTCATTTACCTAATGATGAATTATCATAACATTCTACAAACAACCTTCTAGGAAACAACTTCAATTGAAAACATTAATCATGTTCAGGCTATTTTTTCATTATCTTAGAACACTGATGTTAGAATGTTAGAATGATTGAGCTGGCTTGATCACACATGAAGTGCACATGTATACACATCTCCATATGAGGGCAGAGGGAAATGTAACCACACAAATAAACCAACACACGTTTCAATTAAACTTAGATCATTCCTGTCTTGTAATTATAATATGCACAGATGATATCCATTAAGTAAGAATTGAACTAAAGGTTTAATGGTAATTCAAATCTTTAAAGCCTTTCTAGAACAATTTAATGAACTGTGTGTATGCTCTTGGAGGGTGTGATATAACCATACTCAATTGCCATAAGAACTGTATACTATTTAAGCAGCAGTTTGAGTCCAATCTGTGAAGACTTGCTTCTGAGGGTGATTTGTACATACCTGAAATCCATCCATGTACATATTTAGGTCAGTGTGACCATATACATGAAAGCTTGGCTGATTAACAGCTGTTAACGATATAGCCAAATTGATGCTTTTCAACCTCATGTCTCCTAAAAAAATATTAAGCATCTTTATAAGGAGACCTGGTGGTTCACATCATGTGCAATTATTTTTAAATGACCTGCGCAAATTATAATGTAGACTCTTTTCTATCGTGTGGTGTTATTTTATATAATTAAGTTATCATGCCTTCAGTTCTCACCGGAGAAATGAAAGCGTAGCCCCACTGTAGCAGATAACCAAACTGTCTCAAATTGTGTCTCCACGTGGGAACGGGCACATTAGTATGTGTACATTTTTATTAGAGTGGAAGTGAATCCGAAGTACAATCTCTTGAGTTCAATTATGAAACATATATGCTTGAGTGAATGCACGGCAAGAATGTGCAACTTCATTCCGCATTAGAGACACTACAGATTTCAGCTTTGATTCAGAAACCACTCAGATTGCTAATGTGGCATACATTGCTAAAAGGCTAATATCATTGCTCTGTGGAGTCATACAAAGGGGCAAGTGGAAACATCTGTACTTTGTGTGCTTTAGACACATGGCCTTTAAATCCAAGGGCATATGCATTTAGAGGATGAAGTTTTTAATAACAAGAAATGCTGATATCAGAATACCTCCTGAAACATGATAGCAATGAAAAAACATGTACAGCACCTTTGGAATTAAACAAACTACAGCTTAACCATGAGGCCCAATATAAACTCACCTGAGTGGTCATGAGGAAGAGTCATGAAGCGGAACATCTCTATTTGGGTCTTTAGAAATCTGAGACCAGCCATAATATCTACAAAGAGATGGAACAAAGTCCACATAGTCTTTGGATTTGGGAACTTGGAGATTCAATGACAAATCAAGACATATCAGGATGAAAATGCATTTTGATGGTAGACGAATGGCAGGTGCAGAACTCATTCTAAGTGAATAGTTCACACTTAAAAGATGTGAAACCACTGACGCTATTTACAGTCTCCCTCAAACACAAAATTTCAACCTGATAGTACTGTTAGAGGAAGCTAATATCACTGAAGAACCAAGTAGCCTTTGAAACTTGCCAAGTTCAAGTTCCTGCTCAACTAACTTGACTTTGGAACTTAGCCAGTTAAAATTCTAATTTGCTCATGTCAAAAGTAGACATGTTATTTAGTAAAAACTTTGAGCCTTAGTGATATTTGCAAATTACTGTGAACTAATTAATATAATGTTTTCTACATGAGAAGTGTTCTATGTGCTTTTTGTATCTATTCAAGACGTTGGTGGGTAGCATTTCAGGGGCACCATGATCTCTACCTCCTGTTGTTCAGCATTCTGTGTAAACCTGCAGCCTTCATAAGTGCAGAACAGGTAACTTTCTTTTAATCAACTAGATGCAAAAAATAGCTATGGGACAAAAATAAGTGTGAGTCTTGTAGGGAACCTTGAAGCTGACTCAAGACACTCCAAGGCCAAGTTCTCAGAACAAAGGAGATTGATTTGCTCCAGAGGGACAGGAGGCAGGGATAAGGGACAAAGACTGAAGACAGAGGAAGATAGAGAAGGGTGTGGTGATATTTTAATTGTGCTGAAATGTGATTTTATTTGCATGTTAATAAATAAAGTTTGCCTGGAGATCAGAGGTCATTAGCAAGCCAGGAATAGATGTCAGGTGGTGGTAGCCCACGCCCTTAATCCGATCACATGGCAGGCAGAGTCTCTGTGTGGTCAAGGACACAGCCAAGCGTGGTGACCCTTGAGTCTTTAATCCTAGTATCAACCATAGAGACCAGGAGGTCTGTATAGACAGGCAGTGATAAGGAAGTCATGTGGCTGGGCTTAGAGCCAGTGAGAAGACAGAACAGGAAAACAATAAAACACAAGACACCAGAAAGAAGGTCTCTCTCTCAGGGTAAGGACGACAGTGAGTGATAAGCTAAAGGGAGTCGTGGCTCTTGCTCTCATCTCTTAGGCTTTAACTCTGTATTTGGCTCTGTGTTTCTTATTTAATAAGACCGTTTATAAATTCGTCTACAGAAGGAGAAGGGAACAAGGGAGAGGGGAGAAAAGAGGCAAGGGGAGGGGGCAGAGGTATCTGTCCCAGGGGAGGGACAAAGGACTGCCTCTGGATGGAGACATAGGAAAACGTCACTTTGTAAAGGTAAAAGGGGAAACCCCTTGTTAGGATGAGGTGTTTAATTGTAATTGGGCATGCTAATTAAGTGAGCCAATAGGGCTTTTGATTGCTGGACTTCAATACTTTGATAACTGGATTTTGGTAGTCAGCTTCAGGAGGAGGAAGTGGTCAAATAAGGAAACGGACCTTGGAGACTAGCTTTAGAAATATAATCTAATGATTTTTAGGTAGGCAGAGAGAATGGGGGAGAAGGGCAATGCCTGCCAGAGCCATGTTTGCCATGCTTGGCTGACTAGAGTCCCTTCAGGTATGTGACCACACAAGACTGTAGCACATCTGTCTGGAGTCCCTCCATCACTGACTTTAAAGGAACTATTGCTACAAATCCTATTGCTTCAAGAAAACAAATCCTGCCCACACTTCCTAGGGGCTGGAAAGTCAATTTTTTTCCAGGTGAGACTCAGTTGAGAACTTGGTTGGGGTGGTGTTTTAGGCTGAGCATCTTGAGATCCTTGCTATGATGGATCAATGATACAATGAAAGATTATGTTGTAAAAATTATAGAGAATAAATTATGGAAGAGTTATCTGTTCTTTACATTGGTGATATTTTTAAAATTTTAATATGTACAATGTTTGTGATTATTTCCCATGCTAAATAAATATTTTACTTTCATAACTATATGATAATTATAACTTTTATTCTTTTTTATCAACAGTGGTTATTTTTTTGTCTACTTGACACAAATGAGAGTCACTTGGGAAGAGGGGATCTCAGCTGAGGAACTGCCTCCATCAGTTAGTGTGTAGTCATATCCATGGGGCATTTTCTTGTTAAAGATTGGCATGGAAGGGTCCAGCTCACTGAAGCCATGCCATCCCTGGGCAGGTGGTCTTGGGATGTACAAGCAACAGGGTGAGCAAGCCATGGACAGCAAGTCAGTGACATTGCCCCATGGTCTCTTGTTCAGTTTCTGCCTCCAGTCTCCCAGTATATCTTCTCTCAATAATGGACTGTAACCCTTTCTTCCCCAAGTTGCTTTTGGTCACAGTGTTTATCAAAGCAATAGAAATCAAAGATGACATAGCACATCTAAAATCCCTACTTCTAAATCTTATAGATGTTGTTATTTGCTTTGGCTCTTTCTGAGGGCCCACCACCCAACTCTCAAATAAATCACACAGGGAGGCTTATTCCTACTTATGAATGTCTGGTCTTAGCTAGACTTGTTTCTTGCCAGCTTTCCTTAACTTAAATTATCCCGTCTATCTTTTGTCTCTGGGCTTTTGCCTTTCTCTATTTTTGTATACCATTCTTTCTTACTCCGTGGCTTGCTGTGTAGCTGGGTGGCTGGCCTCTGGTGTCCTCCTCCTTCCTCTCTCATTCCTTCCTTATTTCCTCCCAAATTTCTCCTTCTATATATTCTCTCTGCTGCCGGCCCTGTCTATCCTTTCTCCTTCCTTGCTATTGGCCATTCAGTTCTTTATTAGACCATCAGGTATTTTAGACAGGTACATTAACACAGCTTCACAGAGTTAAACAAATGCAACATAAACAAAAGTAACACACCTTAAAATAATATTCTACAACATATAGCTCCTAAATTTACCTCTGCCTCCAAAACAATAGAAGAACAACATTTTAAAATGTTGTGATGATAAGATCACAGCAGATTATGGACCATTACAATGGGTGAGATAAAACCATCACTGATATTGACAGGAATTATTTCTGTGGGGTGGCACAGTCAGAAAGTGGAGGAAGAGAACAGACAATAAATGAGAAATGCTGTGGCATGGTGGGTATCAGTTCTTCTCCAGAACCATTTGGCAAATGGAGTTGGCATGCAGACTGGGTGACAGATGGAGGGGAACGTGAGGGCTTTGGAGTTTTCTTTTTTGATTGAAGCTACTTTGCATGGTGATGGGGGTTCTCCAGTAGAAGGAAGAAGTTTGAAATTTGGGCCAAATGGGGGTGACTGTGTGTGTCATCCATCCTCCAAGATAATTCCTGATCACCTTCTCGATACCAAAGAGATCTACCAAAAAATGAAGCCATGATAGACCCCAGCAGCCACCTTGCTTTGTCCCTCTGTCTGTTCCTCTATCCCTCCACACCCCCAACCACCACTATATCTGAGCCTAGGGTAAATTTGTTGAGGTCTGGAATAACCTAGCAACTAGCTAAGTAAGAGACTTTCCTGGCCTTCATCATTTGGCAACAACTTTGGGCTGTTGGAATTCCTTTGGGAAGTGGAATTAGAAATGGCTGTGAATACACTTAAAATGTCCTCAAATGAGTATGTAAACATTAGCTGTAGACTGGTGAAGAGATGATTCTTTCTCACTGGAGACACAGCAGAAACTTCCTATCTATTCCTCGTATGATAACATGTAATTCACAGAAGAGAACAACAGTAATATGACAAACAGCAATGTGTACATCGCTCACTTAATGAGGAAACAGACGTCACAGAAACTCTTCGTCCATGAACTCAATCTCTTCTTTCCTCAGAGTAGCAGTTTCTCTAGACTTGTCTATTATCTCCCAAGAGTTGATACAAGTCTTCGAATTGTGTAGCCATAAACACAATATTCTCTGCTCTCTCATGCTTTAAAGCTATGCAAACAACTTCTCATGTAGCTTTGCTGCCTACTCCCATTGCCTTCATGGCTACCCATGTAGATCCCCTTTTGTTACTGCAGGTAGTTCTGGTCCACTCATTGTCTGATGGATAGCTTCCACTGTTCTTGTGAATAATAGTTCACGACGCCCCCCTGATGATGAACATTTCCATTTTCTTCAGTTTTCCATATTATCAGAGTGCCATCTTGAGAATCTATGTATTCTGTGGATCTATCTAATGGGAACACTGCTGACTCCTGGGTGAGGATGTTCAACTTTCTGATGCACTCTAAAGCAGCTGTACAACTTACATGACCTTCGGTAAATGTATCTTCTGCGAGGTATCCTTTTAGGTGAGTAAGTCTAATTTCTAAAAGTATGATGATTTTGAGATTGGATTTCCTTATTTTAATCAGAAGTTCCACAAAAAGATGTAATATGAATAAATAAACAAACAGATAGCACAACCCTGCAGACAGCTGAGCTCAGCAGACACTTCTTAGCCGGTTGGATCTCAGTAGGCTGCCTCTGAGTTTCTCCGTGAATGGGCGAGAGATGTGGATCCTGACAGGGGCATATTGTCTTGGAAAGTGAGGAAGGAGGTGTTTGGAGCATGTAAGGCAGCTAGTTTTGTTCTAATGGTCGGAAAATGCTGGGGAGAAGCAGCAAAGCCAAATGGAATTGTAATGGTTCTGTGACCACAGATTAAAGGAAAGAGGCCTCAAGATATACAATGATTTGAGTTGAGATCAGAGAATAAAAATTTTAAAAAAAATTGCTTGAAATTTATGGCTGTCTCCTCTATTTCCTTCAACTATGCCCATCTGTTCATGTCAGCTTGCTACTCTATGACACAGTGGTTTCTCATTGTATTATCTTTAGGACTAATGACTTGCTGACATTGATAAGACAGCTATAAGATGGGCATGAACCTTCACCACTGTTTCAGCACCTGAGAAAATGGGTATAGAAACCCTAGGTTTTAATGAACTTCTTAAAGCAAGAGACAATTGTACCTCTCTACTCACTCATCCAGGGCTCTGGGGCTATTAAACTGATTCTGTATAGATAAAAAGATAACCCTCTAAGTTTTAACTATATAACAGTCATTGAGCATGCAGCCTTTTGTGTGTGTGTTTTGAGGAACCCCTATACTGACTTCCATGGTGACTGCACAAGTTTCTGTTCCTATCCCTACATCCTTGCCTGCATTTGTTTTCTTGGTGGTAGCATTCCACCTGGAGGGAGATGGAATCTCAAAGGATATTGAACACTTTTCAAATTATTTATTGGCTATTTGTATTTCTTCTTTTGAGATCTGTCTGATTGGTTTATTACCTTTTATAGTGTTTAATTCTTGCAGTTTTTAAAAATATATCCTGGATATTAATCCCTCGTCTGACACATAAATTGGCAAAGATTGCTTTTGCACTTTTTAGGCTGTCTCTTCACTCTGATTATGATTTTCTTGGTTGGGAGAAGCTTCTTATCTTTATGTAACTCCACTTGTTCATTCTTGTGATTTCCTATGCAGTCGGAACTCTGTTCAGAAAGCCCTTGTGTACCACTATATCTTGAATTTGAGTTTTCATTCTTACATTAACACCTTCTACACAAAATCCTAGTGGATCATCTTGGGGTGGGAGAAAGATCCAGTTTTATTCTTCCACATGTTGAAATCCAGTTTTCCCAGTGTTATTTGTTCAAGGGGGTATTTTCTTTTATACCTTTCCTCAAACCTGGGTGGCTGTCCTTGTGTGTCCCTGGGTTGCTGTGGGATGTTCTGTATGGCAAATGTGTTGCTGATTAGTCAATAAATAAAACACTGATTGGCCATTGGCTGGGCAGGAAGTGTAGGCGGGACAAGGAGGAGAATAAAGCTGGGAAGTGGAAGGCTGAGTCAGAGAGACACTGCCAGCCGCCATGATGAGAAACAGCATGTGAAGATGCCGGTAAGCCACGAGCCATGTGGCAAGGTATAGATTAATGGAAATGGATTAATTTAAGCTGTAAGAACAGTTAGCAAGAAGCCTGCCACGGCCATACAGTTTGTAACCAATATAAGTCTCTGTGTTTACTTGGTCGGGTCTGAGCGGCTGTGGGACTGGCAGGTGAGAGAGATTTGCCCTGACTGTGGGCCAGGCAGGAAAGCTCTAGCTATACTGGGTCCTCAATTCTATTCCAATTGTCCACATATCTGTTTTGTGCTAGTACCATGCAATTTTTTGTTATGGCGGTCTCTGAATAGAGTTTGAGACGAAGCACGATGAAGTCTCCAGCATTGTTCTTGGTAGAAAGACAGCTTTGGCTGTTCAAGGCCTTTTCATATTAATTTTAGGATTATTTTACCCAGTTCTGTAAAGAATGTCATTTGAGCTTCCATTGGTATTACATTGAATCTGTTGCTTTGGGTAGTATAAACTTTTTTTACAGTATTAATTTCACCTATTCATGAACATGGGAGGCCTTTCCATCTCCTAGAGCCATTTCCTAACTCTTTCTTCAGCGTCTTAAAGTTTCCATGTTAGAAGACGTGCACCTCTTTGATCAAGTTGATTCCCAGCTATTTTCCCTGCCTTAAAGCTGTTGTGAGCACAATTTCCTGCTACTCTTTTCTCGGCAACTTCATTGTTCGTTTTTAGAAACTCTGTTGATCTGGGGAGCTGGGAAGACAGCTCGGCCAGTAAAGAGCTTGTCGTGAGAGCAGAAGGACCCGAGTTTGATCCCTAGAATCCAGAAAAAGAATCCAGACATTGTTGCTGAGAAGGTAACTCAGTGCATGACATTATTACAGAAGCTTGGGGACCTGAGTTTGAACCCTACATCTGGAGACAGGAGAGTACCCAGAAGCTTGTGGGTCAGCTAGCCTGGCATATGCAGTATCAAATGGCAGTAGAACCATGTCTCAAACAAGGCAAAGATGGAGAATGATAATTTAGGTTGTTTTCTGACTTCCACACATACACTGTGGCATGTATATGCTCGCAACTCTCTCTCTCTCTCTCACACACACACACACACACACACAGATGGACAAAAACAACAAGAACAACAAAAAACAAAAAATTGGGTGTAATGTCATGAATATTTAATTTCAGTGTTGGGGAAGCAGAGACTGGCAGATCCTTGGGGCTCACTGACCAGCCAGCTTATTCTAATCAGAAACTTATAGGCCAATAAGAGACTCTCATCACAAAAAGAAAGACATTATGTGATGGAGGGCATACAAGACTGACCTTGATCCTCTATATGCACATGTACACATTCCACACTCACACACATATACACAAACTACTGATTTTTATAAATTAATTCTTGTACCCTGCTACTAAGCTAAAAGTGTTTATAAGCTTAGGAATTTCTTAGTGGTACTTTTTGGGTCTTTTAATTATAATTCTATGTAGCTTGCAAATAGGAATAATTTAATTCCTTCCTTTTTGTATTTCAGTCCCTTTAATTTATTCCCTTAGCTTATTGTCCTAGTTAAGACTTTAAGCACTATATTGAATAAGAGTCAGTAGAGAGACTTATTCCAGATTTAAAGTATATGCTCTCAGTTTTTCTCCATTTCAGATAATGTTAACATTTCATTTTTCATATATCGATATCAATATCTATATAGATATAGAGAGAGCCTTTATTATGCTGTGCTTTGTTCCTAATATTTTTTAAAGGACTTTTCTCATAAAAGGATGTTAAACTTGACCAAAGAACTTAGGGAGACCATGTGATTTCTGCCCTAAGTCCATTTATGTGCTGAATTACATCTACTTTTGTGTGTTGAGCTAAACTTCAGTCCCTGAAAGGAAACCAAATAGACCATGGTGTGTGATTTTCTTAATGTGCTCTTGAATTTGGTTTGCAAGATTTTTAGTGGGCAGTTTAGCAGCAATGTTCATTGTGGAAACCAGTTTACTGCTTTCTTTCTGGTGTCTTTATCTCTTCAGGTATCATAGAATGAACTTGGTAACGGTCCTTCCTTTGCTACCGTGTGGTGGAGCATTTAGTAGTACCTCTGGAAAGATTTGGTAGAATTTGGCAGTGAGTCCCATCTGGTCCTGGCCTTTGTTTTGCTGGGAATCCTTTTATCATTGCTCTAATTTCATTGTTTGATGTTGATCTTTTCTTGATTTAATTTTTGAAAGTATTATATTCTAGTAATTTATGAATTTTCTATATTTGAAGGTTTTCAAATGTACATTTTTCATTTCTTGATAGATTTTAATTATCATAAAAGCATTAGACTTTATCGTGGCATTTTCACATACAAATTTTTTTGATTCTTTCTCATTTCTCCCTCCCCTACTCTTATTTCCTTTCCACCCTCCTCTTTGCTGCTTAAATTATCACCTGGACCCTTACTTGGTCCCCCAATCAGCCGTCTTTTTCCATTCTGTGGTCCCTTTCTAGTTTTCTGACCTATATACCTAACATAAACACATGGATGCACACACGCACCAACACACACAAGCACGCACATACACACAAAGCTAGGCTCTACCTATGATAGAGATATGTAGAGTCTGTCTTTCTGAACCTGGGTGACTTGGGTTACCTCACTTAGTACAATTCCAGATCCATCAACTTTCTTGAAAATTTTATAAAATGTTTAAAACTTTTAAAAAAGTTCATAAAATGTTTCCAAAGTCTCTTCAGTGATTCTCCACATATTTCACTGAAATTTGTAGTAATCCCTTTTTATTTATTTAATGAGAGCTATCTCTCTTTCTTGGGTTATTTTGGCCAGCTTGTTAATCTTATTTTTTTTTCTGAAGACCCAACTTTCTGTTTGATCACTTTTACATATTGATCACTAGTTTCTGTCTGACCAATGATTATTTCTTGATGACTCCTGCTTTGGTGTCGAGATTGTTCCTGTTTTTCTAGGACTCAGAGGTTCATCATTAGGTTATTTACTTGAGAATGTTGTCTTTTTCTCCTTTGACAACTCTGTACAGATCCGTCGAGATGGAAACCTCATGAAGTTTGATGCAATTTAATGTCTGAGGGGGAGAACATTATCATCAAAATTTTCATATGGAGATCTGGGTGGTAGCAGTTTCCTTCCATGAGTTTTTTTTTTTTTTAACATCTTTGTTCAGATAGAAGGAACCTCAGGAAACATCAGGGAGAATGCTTCATCCCCTACCCCAAAATGATTTTCCAACATGGGAGCAGCTCCCAGTCACCTAGCGTTCTGTTGCAGATGAAAGATGTTTAATGAAATTTCTCTAATTTTCCTTCGAAAAAAAGATTTTATGCTACTCAATTTATTATTATGATAAAATTCATCTTCATCATGAATAAATTTTAATTAGAAATATGTCATACAAGTGGAAATTAAAATTCCATTTTAGTTTATGTATCCTAAAAGGCTGAAGCTCCAAACTTTTCACTTAATTGTCAACATTCTTTCAGGCTGACTCTCCTCTGGCCAAAGTCGCATGGCTTTCTAAGTTTTGGAAGCAGTGTATCTTACTGCGTTTACTTGTTCACATTTGAAACGGAGAATATTGGCATCTGAAGGGAGCAACAGTTTTCAAGCTCTGCCATGTCTTCTCTACTTGCTTGAAGGGTTCAGACCCTATCTTTAGAAGTGATTCTAGGAGAAAGCTAATGCTACAAATATATATAACAACGAAGCATAGTTACCTACTTCTGCACTCTGCACACACGTCACTGATTTTGGAACTTTAAGACACAGTTTGTACTACATACACGGCTATTCCATTTTAATATGCTTTCAAGACCTTCCTACAATGGTGCACTTTAAGCAAACACAGCCATGGCTGTCACTTGTGCAATGTCGGGGCCAACTTTTGGCATTGTTAAAGCTCGCCAAAAAGGCTGAATTTACCATCTTGACTGTTGAGAAATGTAGAGAAAGAGAAAATTCTTTCCATGTGGTGACAGTTCAAAGGAACACAGAGACAGATGGGGAGAGTGTTATCACAGGACAGACATTCCCACCATTCAGGAAGCCCAGAGAAGAGACCAGGAGCCAGCCGCCAACAACAAGATTTTTTTCTCATCCTTCCCTCACCCAAAGTAGTTAATCTCTAAGAATAATAATATCGAACAAACTGGCAACAGAACTCAGGTCCTTCCCTGGGATCTTGTGGTAGGGAATTAGAGCTATGAATTCTCTCTAGTGTACCAGGGTGGGGGAGGTGCTTTCTTTAGGAGGGGCAATCCCAGTAATGAAAGCCATTATTACATCTTGATTTCTGCTGTGTACTTAATGAGAGGAGAGTAACTGCTGCTCCCGAAAGAGTTAACGCTGCATCTCTTCTTACACCTAATTAACAATAGGAAAGCTTTAGGCAAACGGAAAATGGGGCTCTAGGGACTAGGTAATCTTCTCCAGGACTCCATGTAAACCCGAAGAATACCTGTTAGCCAGACAGAAGCCAGGAGCAGATAGGTTTTGCAATCTGCTTGCAAGTCCTTCTGTAGGGAAGTAGACGTGAAGGCAAAAGAGGTTGCTATAGTTAAGCTTCATTTTTTTTATAAGGTTGTTAAATTCGCAGTCTCTGAAAAATCTAACAAGTATGTCCTTTAGCATTTCATAAAATCTCACTAATTTAGACTAAAAAAAAAAAGAAGTATTCTGAATTAAACTGTCTTTAATGAAATGATGAAGACTTGAAATTCAGTAGTAGAAATGTGCCTTGGCATGACTAAGGTAGGAATGATGTGTAGGTATGATGTCAATTTCTTGTTTGTTGTTTTTACTTGTTAATAAAGGCAAGAGCTACATTCAGTTATGTGGCAAGCTATCCTGCTGAAAGGGGTTCCAAGCTGTTACAAATGGCTCCAGATGGCTCAGTTCAAGTCCATGGGTTGATATACCATTCTGCTGAATGCAAAAATACTTTTCTCCATGAGGAAGTGAAGCTCGTTGTCATGTGATCTAAAGCAAGGACTCATTGGCCTTCCATCAGGGCCGCTGGGGAAGGAAATTTTTCATTTGTAAGATTTTGAGTTGAATCTTTACTTTGATGTTTTTCTTTTCAATGGACATTTTGAAAATTTGGTATCTTACCTGGAATTTCAGTACATAAGTTAACACATAACAAAGTGGAACGGATTGTTGAGTTAGGATGTTCCCTGTGTGGGAGGAAGTACCATGGTTGACATATTTTTGCTCCTGTACCTTTGGGGAAACTTGATACCTTTCAGAGAATAGAGTGAATGAATACACTAGGCTGTGGCTCTCTGACTGAGAATAAGGATTTCAAAGATGTTGCGAGGGTTATTTAGTGGAAAACAAAGATACAAAAAAAAAAAAATGTCCTCCATGAATTTATAAATTTTGACCTCTAAGTACAAGAGCTATCAACTTCAACTAATTAGTGAGCATGTGAGAGATGTGAACTGATGACTATGCCATCATATAACCAGTCATGGGCAGATTTCCTCAAGCTTTAATCACTATGGTTGTCAAGGTGGTACCCAGTAATTTTCGCCTTCAGGTATTCATTCACTAGAGTGCTCCCCCAATAGAAGTTAAGTCTTCTCAGAATGGGATCATGAGTGAGTTCCAAGTTTGGCCTGTTACATCATTTCCTCTGGAGGACACCAGTGCATTGTACCAGGACACATAAGCAGTTGTATGGAAAAGCCCCAGTGACAAGAAGCTGACGTCCCTCTTCCCCATAGTCCATGTCTGAATGCTGTAGAAGTTGATCTAGGCTGGCCGAGCCTTTAAAACATTATAGCCCAGGCAAATACTCATGAACTTCATGAGAGATGCCTCCTTCATGGCCAGAACAGTCCAAAAGAGCTGCTTCAAAATACTTGACCCCAAGAAGCTGTGAGACAAGAATTACAACCCATTTATTCAACTTTAAATAGTTTTTGATTGACACATGATAACTGTGCATTTCATAGGGTACAATGTGTTGTTTTGATACATGTGTATTGGTAATGATAAAATGAGGATTATTAACATATCAATCACCTTAAACATTTATCATTTTTGACATTTGGATTTGTGGTGCTTTGCTATATAAAAATAAAAACCAAAATAATAAAAGAGATAATAGTAATAATAATAATAATAATAAATAGCTAATAATTAATGAGAATCCATTTCTTAGAGGTTTTCTTCTAAGGCCAAATACTATTCATGAGTAAGGAGAGCATCAAATACCAGTAAAGGCATAAAAACATGTGGCTGCTTTTGTCTAAGTCACTCACATATCCTTAGTTGCTCTCACATTTACATAGATTCCATGAAGTTTTGTGGTTTGATGAACAAATTAACAAGATGAGTATTTTCTGAGGTTAATATTAATGAGGTCCAGTTTGGGCATTTATTAGAAGCTTTGTTGTAAATAAATTTCAAATTTTTTCACTTTAAAAGGGGTGAATGCTTTTTTTTTTTTTTTGAAAGAAGAGGTTGAGAATTTTCCTAAGCAATCATTGAATTATAGTGAGGGAAGGCATTCCTTAAGTGATCTAATTCAAAGCTATGCAGGAGCATGTGTTCTTCCTCCTGTCTGAAGTGGCCTTGCTTCTTTTCCAGGCAAAATTTCTTTGTCCTTCAAGACCCAGCATTTGTGGCATCCTCTGCAGTAGGAATGCTTCCAGATTCCTTTTGTCCTGGCTTAGTGCCTGGGGTGATTTGTAAAAAAATGGCCCCCAAAGGGAGTGACACTATTAGGAGGTATGGCCTTGTTGGAGTAGGTATGGCCTTGTTAGGAGGAAGTATGTCACTGTAGGGGTGGGCTTTGAGGTCTCCTATATGCCCAAGCCACACCCAGTGCCTCAGCCCACTTCCTGTTGCCTTCTGATTAAGATGTAGCTAGCACCATGTCTGCCTGCATATCACCATGCTCCCCACATGATGAATAACGGACTAAACCTCTGAATCTGTAAACTTTTACCTCAATTAAATGTTTTCCTTTATAAGAGTTGTCATGGTCATGGTGTCTCTTGACAGCAATAAAAACCCTAACTAAGACAGTGCCATACTGCCTTTAGAAAAATAGCATATGCATTTTATTTTTCAAATTAGCTTTATTATTCTTATAATACAAAGTTATTGGAGAAGAAGGAAATAATGTGTCACCAGACAATGGTTATTTGGCATTCCTATTACTAAAGTATTTAAATGACCACCAAATGTGCATTCCTATTCCAATAAGTCTAAACACAGAAGAAGATGCAATTATAGTTTCTTGGACAAATTTCTGGTTGTGGGAGTGGGGATCCCACTATAAGTACATGACAGCAGACATCTTGAAGACCAAGGTTTACCTGAAATTAGAAGTTAATTATTATGTGTCTTAAAAATCTTCTTTCCTGAAGGCAGAAGAAGTAGGGGAGACAGAGAGAGATAGAAGGCACCAAGAGAACAAGGCTTTCTAAAAAAAAAAAAAAACTGAGCAAAGCTCAAATGAACCAATAGAGTCTGAAGCATCAATCATATAGTCTACAAGGGTTTGTCCCAGGCCCCCTACATATATACTATATAGCTTTCAGTTTAGCACTGTTACAGGACTCTTGAATGCATGAATGTTTGGGTCTCTGATTCTTGTGCCTGTTGTTGGGACCCTTTTATTTTTTCAGTGGCCTGTCTTGTCCAACTTTGATTTGATGGGTTTTTTGTTTGTTTGTTTTATCCTTATAATACTTATTTTGCTATGTTTTGATGTTCTCTCTTAGAAGTCTGTTTTTTTCTAATGAGATACAGAAAAGGAATGGATCCAGATTGGAGAGAAGATGGGAAGAAAATAGCAAGGGAGTAGAGAGAGAGGGAACTATATTCAGATTATATTGTATGTGAAAAGAATCTATGCTTAATAAAAGGGGGAAAATGTTCTCTCCCATCTCAGGTGGTTTAACTCAAGAAGGTACCAGGAAATCGATAATTTTGTGACATAAATGATATTTTTGCCTCTGAATATCTGTCCAGGTCTAAGTGAGTTCATAAACAGAATATTCTGTGAGGAGAAATATCTTCCTACACATGTAAGTTATATGATTTTATAGAAATTACATGGTTATATGATTTGTTTATCACCTTAAAGAAGGGACACTGGGTAGGCCAAAATTATTTGGGTCAATAACCATTTAATGTAGGCTTTCTAAATGTGAGACCTCAGGTTAGGCACTTGGAAAGACAAGAAAAGGAGGTCATTCAACTCTCAAAGCAGAGTTTAAATAATACAAGAGGAACATATCAACCAAACCCAGAGCAGTTTCAATCTGAAGACCCCTTAGGTACCGACACACAGAAGATTTAAGTGAAGGCAAGGGAATTTGTCTGGTCAGGAAGATGTTCAGAATAATTTCATCTACATCATGCTGGCCAGCTAACAAGAGGAAGGTGTCAACTCAGGCACAGTATATTGGAAAATTTTCAGTTCGTTCATTAGACTGATGTAAAACTTGATATCTTCTAGGCATTTAGGATAGTCAGTTGTAATAAACATGAAAGACTGAATTTTACGGCAAATGCAACTTGGTCTGCTCTAATTAAATAGTCAAGCCTACAGCAAAGACCAGAATGCCTGGTCTAGATTTCAGATCTGAGCTGACTCTATCAAGGTTCTTCCCATTTGGCTTGAGCAGGGCTTGATTCTGTTGGCCAGAGCACCTGAGGCCTTGTGTTTTTCAGTGGAGAGTTGAGAAGTCGACTGACTGATCATGGCCCGGCTGTCCACACAAGGTCAAAAGTGAACACACAATCAAAGGTAAAGCAGTGGGAGGTGAAATATGTGCTTTACTCACAAGTACCGGATGCGAGGCTTGGCAGATGGGAAAGCCAATGTTTACCCTGACACAGAGATACTGCGAATACTTCAATTTGGTCTAACATCCTCAGTTTTGAAACAAGCCGACCATCAGGACCATTACAAACTACAGCTTACCATCTTTTTTTTTTTTCCAAGTTTTTTTTTTCTAACTAAAACATATGGAATTGAAAAGCATTTCCATTTGGTGTGTGGAACTGTATGTAGAAGAATATATTTAGGTAGGGAAAAAGAAATACTCATTTCTTATTTAAAAACCTCTGTTTCTTACAAAGCCGATAATCATCATGCTTAACTGGACTTTTTGTGTTGAAGACTTAGGATCCCAGTTTGTCATAAGTGATAAGTTGCCTCAATATCTAAAGAAGAGAAAGTTCTAAGGGGGAAAAAAAAGTTGTATCTGTACTTCCATGCATTTAAATTGATGTGCACAAAATTTTTACCTAAACTGAATTTCAAGTATCAATAGTACATAGGAATAAGTCAATTGTTAGGAAGGAAGCAGGATACATTAAACAAATTAGAAATCATATAATTATCAGCAATTGCAGGTCTAAAAATATATGCTTGTGTGATTTACTCAATGGTTGTATTGTCATATGGGACCCGAGCAACTGATGCTAAGAGAAGCATATCTATTCTACATTAACTCTACAGAATTTGTAATGCCAGGGAAACTATACATGTCCTTTCAACATCTGATGTGAAAATGAAGAGCCTCATAACCTTGGCTGCTAAGTCCCCCCCCCCCCCCCAAGTCTTGACTGCGGAATCGAGATCTCAAATTGATTCCCAGGTACAAACACACAGCTGGGAATCTGTACCACTCCCATCTCAGCACTTGTTTCTGGAAAGGAACAGTGATAATCAGGCTGCCTAAAACTGCCACATCACAGAAAAGGCTAACAGAGGCTGAAAGAGGGCCCAAAATCAGGAGTGAAGCTACGGCTTCTTGTTACCCTGGGCTTGACCAAGTCAATGCAGAGACAGTTTAGGATTTCATGGGGACAGCAAGGCCACAGCTCTTGGTTTGGCACACTACAGGGTGTAGTGGGTAGCCATTCCAGCTTTGGTCTGGAAGTTCCAACCCCAACTGAGGCTTCGGTAACTATCACGCCTACAAGGCGGGGCCAAGGGAGGGCCCTGAAGACCCGAGATCGGGAAGCACCACGCTCTCTGTTCCAGGACCGTAGACGGTGGAGATTGAGCAGAGCTCCAGAGAACACCGCTGGACTGCGATACACCTTCCCCAGACCCTGCGACCTACCTATCCCTTCATTTGTAAGTTGCGCCACTAATAAACTTTCCTTTTAACTACGTGGAGTGGCCTTAATAATTTCACCAATAACAGGGAGACCATCTGAGATCACATGATTTCTGTCTCCAAACTCTGTAGACCAGCAAATTATGGAAATATTAAACTGCAGGATGTGGGGAGACGTTGAAGCTGAGTAATTGTCTTTCGAAATAAAAAAGGAAGACAGGGTTCTCTGAGACCATCAAACTTTCGCCCGTCTCTAAGCACGTGCTATGCAGAAGACAATCACGTGCCCCATGGGAACACTAACTGAACTGAATGTTTCTTCTGTAAATTATGTTGTTGCGACACACTGGATGCTAATCCCAGGATTGCTAATCACAATGTGGGTCTGTTTGGTAATGGCAGACACTGACAGGACAGAGAGGAATTACTGCCCTCGTGAATCCCAGTACCTGGGTCAACCGTATTTCAAGTTCTTCAGGTTGGCTGAGCAAGGTCCTAAATTTGAGTCAAGTCCCTTTAATTACTCTTGCTGTAAGTCCTATGGCGAGGTGGGTGAACTTCCAAACACTAAACAGTAGAATTACTCACCGGGTGGTTTTTTCCCTCACACCCCATCCCAATTAGAGGGCTGCATTTGGTTTGGGTTCCTTGGAACTGTGCTCTTGTTAACACTCATCAAACACAGGAAAAATAAAACAGCAATTTAACCATGCCGGCCGTGTGAAAGCCTTGTTCAAATAATCAGCACACTTCTAACTGGCTAGTAATAGGCAGAATTGAAAAAAGAAAAAAAAAAAACACCACCAAATGACCAGATTTATACCACTGGGCAGGTCTGAAAGTAATGCCACAGCTAAAATAAATTCATTTACAATTTAAAACCAGTCTTTCAATGAATAACTGTTTACATAATAGTGAAGAGCCTATGCAGCGCAACTGGGACCCATTTACAACGTGTTAACCAAATAACGCGTGTTTACAAAAGATTTAGAGTTTGTTTTTGGAGAAAAGAACCTTAGTACCCATGCCAACCCAAGCCAGGCAGTATGTACAGTTAGTAACTCTTTTCTTAGCTGCAAAATTAGTGTCAAATTGCTTAAATGCATAGACTCCATCAGGGTAAGTCACTCATTAAATTGACGTGTGAAGGTAGTATGCTAACATGACCAACTGCCCCATTCCAATTTTTTTTTTTAAATCAGCCCAATAATGAGGTGAACGTAGAGTTGCTTAACCAGGGCAAGGAAAAAAAGAAAGCAGAATCATCTGGAAATGGCCATCCTAGATTTAATAGCCTACAACAAAACCCTAAGCAGGTCAACTCCATGGTTCAGCAACTCCTAAAAGCCCTGTCTGCGTCTCCAAGGCTTATCAGGACAGTTGGTGCATGAGGGCTCCCAATGAGAGCTGATTTACAGCACTGTAGAGCTCTGTGGTGACAAAGAAGGGCCAGGTCCTCCAGTGCCTTCTGTAGCTTTTAGATCCCAGATGATACGGTCTGTGATAGAATCTCTTCCTCTTTCCCGTCGACATAAACAGGTCACGGTGTCTGCAAAAGCTTGGGCAGGAGTCGGAGCAATCTCTCCCCCTCTCTCTCTAGGGCAGAGTCAGATTTTTTATTGAGTCAAGCTATCTAATTGAACACAAATCATGCGATCAGACTTAGAGTATATTAAACACGAAACAGGGGGACCAGATTCGTCTCAGACTAGGGCTGTTACAGGGTTAACTTTCAGCCATCTCCTGAATACAAAATGAATTTTATATTCTTTTATTGGCAGAAGTTCAAGGGGCTGGGGGATGGGGGTTGAACACACACACACACACACACGCACACACACACACACACACACACACACAGACATGTGCACGCGTGCGCAAATCTAGTTTTATATTAGCTGTGTCTGTTGTGAAGCAATATGTTGGCTAAATAGGACAGGTCCGGTGAGTTAACGTCTCCTGGCAGCCTGATTTAAACCATGGTTACACAAACCAGAGCCCTGTCCAGATCTCAGGAAAGTGAATTATATATAATAACACTTAGAGTTTCCTAGTACTATTAGATTTGCCTTCTTACATAAATGCTTAAGTTATGATAGAAAACAGGGCCATGTCAGTTCCTCTCAGTCTCAGCACATTCGCTATTAGCATAAGAAACGCTGCTTAAGGCAGACCTAGTCGGGCTTGAAATTTCTGAATTAATGGATTTGATTTCCTCTTGAGACAAACCATCAGCCTGGCGGTAATGGAAATAGATATAGTTGGTAAAACAAATAAAACGCTGGCATGCAGATAAAATGGGTCTCAGTTTAAAATAGTAATGTTGTAATTGAAGTGAACAATTACAGAGCTGCTCCTAGGCACAAAGAAATGCCATGAAAATGAAGTCATGTTTTTGTTAAGTATAGTCATTTCATGAAAATGTGGAGCTGCAGATGTCATTGTCTGCCAAAGGGAAAACTATACTTATTCTTCTATACAAAGATCATTTAATAACATTTGGCTAATTTTAATAATAATTGCTAATATTAACCCTGTGTTTCACCGGGAGCTGCAAGACAAAGGCTTCTCAGTTCTCCCCCTTCTGTTGGTCGTGAGTCAAAGAGGGTAAGTTCCTGTAAGAGCTCTTGGCAAAGAGGTCTCAGAACTCCCCACCCCCCAGCAGCTCTCTCCTTGTTAATGTCTTATTTCTCTCTCTTTGTTGAGCATCTGTTTTCAGAAATGGAGCCTGGTAGCTGGCAGCGTGAGAGGGAGGGAGAATAAAACAGGATCCCCAGGACAGAAAAGTGGGCTCTGGAATGTTCACTTCTGATCCGGCTCCCCCTACCCCCACCCCACCCTGATCTGTTTCAACTTGTCTGTGAACCATATGAAATTCAGAACAGAAACTTCCATTTTTAGAACCTGAAGTCTTTGCATGTGCGTGCACACGCGAACCGAGGCAGCCAAGGCCAGGGTATGTCACTAGAAACACAAGTGCCTCATGGACTCTGAGGTGACACCAACACACTTGAGCAAAATGCTCCACTGGGTCCCAACCTTCACTGCCTTCCTCCCTCCCTCCACCTTACTGCGCTGCAGGAAGAGACCTGCCCTGGGTTTCCTCTTCAGGTTGTGGTAATTAAAACGGTATTGTAACGGTGGGATTTTGTTTGGAATACACTGTGCTTGGTGCTTTACAAGGCTGATTGGCACACACAGCCTGCTGGGCTCATTTGGCATCTTCTTATACAAGGGACGAGCCTGAGGTTGAAATATATATATATATATATTTCAAATCACATTCTTCTCAGAGCCACGGAAGAGATAGAAAACAAAAGCCCTCCGCCCCCACCCCAGAGGGTTGGGCTGTGGTTTCCTAAGAGAAAAGGTTAAATGGACCAGCTTTGTGACTTGGAGGGAATCCAAAAGAAGGGGCTGGCTCTTTTTTTTTTTTCCCCCTCAGCCAGTTAAAATAATTCATTCCCTAAGGCTGCCTACCTGTGACAGTCACAGGTGACCTCCACCCTGCTGAGCTCTGATGATTTCCCCTTCCCATCACCCAAGTACAACTCCTGCCAGAAGACGAATGCTCAGCGGGCCCAGGACAGATCCGGAGAGCGGGGGACAGGCAGGCAGGCGAGCTGGGTCTGCGTATGTCACAGTAAAGCCTCGCATGAGGAGCTTTTACTGCCTTCTTCACACACCCACACTCATATAAACACACCCACACTCAACAGCAAGTCCCCCACACTGGAGAGCAGTGCTCTTCTATTAGGAGACATTTTAAAACATATTAGCACCCTCCCCCAAAGCCATCAGCCAAACCGTGTTTATTACTTCGTTTGCTGTTTTAAACCCCCTCCTAATGGCTTCCAAGGAGCCGAGGGACTTCCTGCAGAAAGAAGCACACCCTTCTTCTGGTGAGAGACATCCACACCTGACAGAGACTTAAATCTTCCCCGCCCCCTCTTGACACAGCGGCTGGTGACGCATAATGTACTTTTTTTTTTCTTTTGACAGAGTAATAAAAACCTCATTATCTCTGAATAGGCAGCAATTTCGTTATCTAATCTTTTTACCAAAAGGTTAGTTAATTAATCAGAAACAAATCCTGATTATTATTTCAATAGAATTAGAAAGACAGATCACCAGAGTGCAGCTAAATAGGGCCAGCCTGGGGTTTCACCTGCTTATTGCCATTCAGGCCGGTGCTGCCAGGGCCCCTCCAGGCACCCAGCCCTTGGAACAGCAGCCAGCAGATGGCTGCTGGGAGTGAGCGGCCAGCCTGCCTGGGCTCTAATGCCTGTGATCACATTACCTCACCGAATCCGTTACCAAGGTAACTGTTAAATTGCTGTGAAAGGCATGGTAATAAAGTAACCTGTCACATCGACAATAAAAGGAGCAGAATTTTCCTGTTCACTGAACTTTGCAGCTCATCAATACTCACTTGATGGAGAAATTCCCCACTCCTCCCGGGTCAGCCACAGGAATCTTTCCATAAGGTTTCTGAAATGCAAAGGAAAGTTCATGTAAACACAAGAGAGGTAGAATTAAAAGCCGCATTCTTAGCTGCACGGAGCAAACGCCTGCCTCCTTCTGTCTACTGTGGAGTGGTTATGGGAGTCTGAAGAACATCAGATTGCTCCCTTTATTATTGTTGTTTTTTAATTTAAACCACGCTAGATAAAAATAACCTTTTGCTAGTGAAAGACAGCTGTGATTAATAGGAGACTGAGAAAAACAAACACAAGGAAGAGAAAGAAAACCTCAAATCTCTCTTCCTCCATCAGATCCTATCTTATTGACTGTTTTTATTACAGGGTCATGGTACTTTAAAAATGACTTGGGTTTAAGCATAAAGGCGGGGGTGGGGGGGACATACACCAAGCCTGAGTTTGCACAAGCAAGCCCCCATACTAACCTCCCTAGTCAGTTGTAACGACACAGAGATAAATGTACACTGAATGTATCTTGTGGCCACGGCCCCTCCTGCAAATGCCCTTCAAAGGTTCAAAAATTCAGAGTGTGAATTCTAGTGGCGACATTATGAGGGGGTGAGATGCACAACAATCCATGGAGGTTATTCTCTACGGGGAAGAAAAGAGAATGTCCAAATAGTTGAAGAAGAGGGAGTAAGTGGAAGACTTCATTTTCTTCCAGTCCGTTTGGGAGTCAGCCCTACGCACACACATGGGAAGCAGGGGGATAACCAACTAGCCTTCATTATCACACATTTGTAGGCTTTACGCTTTGAGCTCCATTCAGTGCTGTCATTAATTAGGCAGTGTTAACCGAAGAGGACTCCAAGACTCGCCTATTGATATATTTCTGGGCATGGTCCCTTTCTCATTTCCTCCACTTGGCTAGCAGGTAACAGTTACCGCTTTTTATTAAAACAACAACAAAAACAAAACACAAACAAAAAACCTCACCATTTTTTTTCGGGGGGGGGGGAGGGACCAGCCCACCACAGCTATGAACCTCTCCTAATGGGAGTTCCAACCCATGGAAAACCAGCTCTAAACAAACATGATTCTCAATCCGGACCTCCCAGGACGTGGTTACCACAGAGCCTCACTGGCTGGCTTCCATGCTGCTACTTTGATTGACACCTTAGAGAAGATGGTGCTTTTCAACAGTGAGCCTAGAGCTTGCTGCAGGTGGGAAAATGGATGTGTTCCCAGTAAAAATGAAGGCTATGCCGAAATGTGTAGGGAGCAGAGGAAGCCCTGAGTGAATGAGTCCTGAGTGAATGTGCTTTGACGTAGGCATGGGCACATCAAGGTCTCCAGCCTCAAACCCATAGGAAAATGGTAAATTCCCTTGAGGTAAAGCTCAGCAGGATGTTGTCCTGGCTGGTTCTCTGTGTCAACTTGACACAAACGACATCATCAGAGGAAGCAGCCTCAGCTGGGGAAATGATTCCTTGAAACACACCTGTAAGACATTTTCTCATTTAGTGATCAATGTGGGAGGGCCCAGCCCATGGTGGGTGGTGTCATCCCTGGGCTGCTGGTCCTGGGTTCTATAAGAAAGCAGACTGAGCAAGCCATGAGGAGCAAGTCAGTAAGCAGCACCCCTCCATGGCCTCTGCATCAGCTCCTGCCTCCAGGTTCCTGCTCTGTTTGAGTTCCTGTCCTGACTTCCTTCAGGAATGAACAGCAATGCTGAAGTGTAAGCCAAATAAACCCTTTCCTCCCCAACTTGCTTTTTTATCATGACATTTCACCACAGCAATAGAAACCCTACCTAACACAGATGGCAAAGACTTTCTAGGGGATCCTGGGTACAAATGTTAAGGGTATTTTCAGCAAATGTCCACCATGTCTTTCTCCCACTAGACAGTTATGGTCTGAAGACTATTCCACTAACAGAGATTGCTCCTACCAAGATCAGCTAAAGCTGTCTATGCCATAAACCCCAGTTCCTTGTTTATTTGTATGTAATAACCCACCTCCTTGTTCACTTCTATGTAATAACCCATACATAACTGTCTGTTCAATTGGGTATAATAGACACACATTGAGTTTCCAACGTGCTGCTGTTTCTCCCACGGATAGCCCAGACCACTCAATCCCAGCTTTTTGTCCATATGTCCATCTGTCTGTCATTTCTTTGTTTCCTTTCTACCCTAGTCAGGTCCACACCTGGGAGTCATGCATAGACATGGCATTCATGATATTCAAGTTTGTTTAAAAATTGCAAATATGTCTGTGTCTCTGCTATTGAAAATAGTTGTCAAGCATGAAGTAATAATACCAGTGAACACACACACACACACACACACACACACACACACACACACACACACATACACACACACTATTCATAGCAAGGTATATAATATATTCCTGATATTTAAAGCATTTTTACCAATTTACATTTCCCACTCTTTTGAAGAGACAGGTTCATAGAGATAATTGCTTGTGATAGACAACCCATGTCACCAATACATGCTGCCACCTTGTGAAGCTTTTCCAGAGGTGTCTGAGCAGGACAAAGGCAGTTTCTGCATGAGAGATAACTAGCTACATTTGGAAGAATAGGAACTGTGTAAATAATAAAATTAATCCAGCCCACAGGTCAGGGTTGTAAATACCAGTGGGACCCAGTGAGTTACATATAAACATGTAAAGAGGAGGGATGTGAGAAGCTGGGCAATGGTGGTGCATGCTCAGCTAGACTCTCTCTAGGAACAGTACTGACTGGATTACTGTCTCTATGTAGCTATGGGAAGGTCCCTATGGTCAGACATTGTGATTTTTTTTCAATAAAGCCTCCCAACAGGAGTTTTAATATGAAGGCACAACTTTGTTGGAAGGTCACTTGTATCAGTTTTCTAGGCTTGCATAGAAAGTACATATCTCAGGTGCCTTAAAGGAATCTGTTTCCCATAGCTCTGAATGGCAGCCATCTGGGATCCAGGTGTCCTAGGACTGGTTTCCTCTGTGACCTCTCTTCCTGCCTTGTAGTCCAGTGTCTTCTCCTTCTTTTCTTGGATTTTCTAATTTTTCTTCATAGAAGAGACTGTCATGTGAAGTACTTTATTATAACTCAATTGTCTGTTTAAAGACCTTATCTCCAAACACATTCACATTCCATAAACTGAGAATTCAAACTTTATGTGAATTTTGAGAGAGGAATGACACATAATTCAGTCTATAACAGCAACACAGCCAGATAAAACTCTGGTCCAAGATGAGTCCAGGCATTGCTGGCCACACTATGAGTCAGTAGGTAAAGATGCCTTCGACCAAGACTGAAGCCTGACCCGGAAGGAGAGAATGAACTCCTGAAAATTATCTACTGACCTCCACACCAGTGAATATGAGCTCACATGTGCACACATGCACACACACACACACACACACACACACACACACACACACACACACTCACAAATAAAGCTAAAAAAAGAAATGTAAGCTGGCCAGTGGTGGCACATGCCTTTAATCCCTCACTCATGAGGCAGAGTCAGGCAGAGCTCTGTGAATTTGAGGCCAGCCTGGGCTACAGAGTTCCAGGACAGGCCCCAATGCTACACAGAGAGGGGCTGTCTCAAACAAACAAATAAAATAAAAAACAATGTGAAAGGTGAGGTGTTCTGTCCAAGCCCTGGAGCTTCATGGAAGGACCATTTCAAGGACAGAATGGATTATTTGATGAAAGACATTTCTAACCAATAAAGCATTTAGAATACAGCCTGAGAATTAGAGCTTTGGGTCACATTCACAGTGAAGCTTGGCAGAAGAATGGGGTAGAGTGAAACCACCAGGAAACAGAAACTTATGACCTGCTCAGAGTGGGTAAAGAAGATGGGGCTGAGCAATGGTGTCCATGTGAAGAGTTTCACATGCACAGAAGGGTGTGAACCAGGTGCTTTCAATGGTGGAGAAGCAGAGCTAAGTGCTTTAGATGGCAGAGAACACAGAGCATGTAAATCTGAGCTATCACCTCTCCCACCACAGGCCCAGAGAGCTATAAGATCTTTCATGGGACCTCAAAGCCCAGTCCACCAGCTAGCTAAACTTTCACTATGCAACTTGAAGAGATGTGAAGAAATGACTCTGCACCTCCCATAGGGCATCCATGGCAGACCACAGAGAGAGTTCCATCTATATCTTGCTTGGTAAATCAAGGAGTATTTTATTGGGGTTACAGGAACATGAGTAAGGAGTTACTAAAAGGATCATGGATCACTCAAAAATGGCTATACCACCAAAAGGTCCCATACTGGAATGAACGATAACTAAAACTTCATCACTATATACCCTCCCTCAGCAGACCTCGCACCCCCTATATACTCTAGTGCCAACAAGACCATTGGAAGCTGAAGCAAGTGTAAGCAGTAGCTAGAATCTCAGGTGAGAGCCCACATTCTCCACTATTCTGTAAGGGAATATAAATACTTGTCATTACTACAAACCCAGCGGACATTGTACTATTTTATATTATTACCATGACTATGAGGCCAAGGTATTTTTTAGGTCACCACAACAATCTCTACTCTATGATGGTGACAATCCTCATGCATAGAGGAAATGACAGCTCCCTAGAGTCACCTTGGAATTCTTGTTTTCCATTAAAGTGCTCTGTGACTGCAACTATAGTTAAAACTTGTCCAAACAATCTGGGTTTATGTTTGTTCGTGTGCTGTTGTTTCTGCAACAGGGGCCATTGTGGTCTGCCTTAAAAAAAAAAAGTCAAGGGAAGCTGGTGACACCATGAAGATTCTTGTCACACACAGATCACATATTAAGAACTTCCAATGGAAAATGCCCTAGAGGACTATAAAGAGAAGACGTGATGGGGATTTCAGAAGAATAGAGTAACCAGCAGCATATCAATGTCTGCCAGGGAATAGGACAGGGAGCATGTAAAGCCAACCTACAAAAATAGTCATGTGACCTTTGACCACTGAGGATATAAAGGTGTGGTAACTGAGTCTTTGGGGGCATTTTGTGTCATGACAGTGTGCATACAATATTGGAATTAAAGCTTTAAGACTTAGTGTTGTATTTCAGTCTTGCTCTGGGATAATTACTCATTTCTATCTGCTTATCTCTTTCTTTGGGAATAGAAATGTCTTCCCTGGGTTGGTCGTTCACTATATCCTGGAAGTATTAAATTAAAAACAATAAATGTGCACAAATGAGTTTCCCTTGAATCACAGAAGAAACTTTGGACTTGGACTTCGTATGATGCTTTGTGTGTCAAGGGATGACCTGAAGGCATTGTGAATCATGAGGCTGACCTGAGCCTTAGAAGCAGAATGCTACAGTGTGGATGTGATGTGAGTGTATCCTATAAGGAAGGGTTCACGGGTTGGAAACCAGAGCTTCAGGAGGGAATGTGGGAATAGTGGAACAATGGAGAGTACAACCTAGGAGCAGTTGGTTGGGTCATTGGATGTGCACCCTGGGAAGAGGGGAAAGGCACTTTCATAAGATTCCTCAGTTGGCTCTTAGAAGGGGGCCACTCCCCAGTACCCCACTTCCTGGCTGATAATGACGTCTCTTACTCTCATGTGCACTTTTACTGTGACTGAGATGTCAACAGAGCCAACTCAACATTGCTATCATGCTCTTTAACCTCCAGAACAGTAAACGAAACTGTATTTAGCTCTGTTTCCTGGTTTAGTTTCTGTTGCTATGAAAAAAGACCATGTGTAAAAACATGTGGGGAAGGAAAAGGTTTATTTGGCTATCAAGGGAAGCCAAGGCAGGAATCCGGAAGCAGGCACTGAAACGAAGTAGAGAGAGGAATGCTGCTTACTGGCTTGCTTCCCCTGGCTTGCTCAGCTACTGTGACAGCTATTCTTGGTTGTCAACTTGACTACATCTAGAATGGGCTACAATCTAGAAGTGGAGGGCACACCTGTAAGATATTATTTTTGCTTGGTTTGAAGTGGGTAAATCCACTTCTAGTCTAGACTTTTGAGGTAGGAAGACTACACTTTTATTCCAGATCTTGAGGCAAGAAGACACACCTTTAATCTGGGCCACACCTTCTGCTGGAAGCCTATGTGAGGACATGGATGAAGGAAGCTTTTGCTCTTTGCCTGATTGTCCTTGCCTTGCTGGCACACCCATTCCTTCACTGGCATTGGAGCCTACTTCTTTGGGATTCCAGCGTCTACAGAAGACCAGCTGAGACATCAAGTCTTGTGGGACTGAGCCAATACTGGATTTTTGGGCTTTCTGTTCACAGCCAGCCATTGTTGGATTAGCTGGACTACAGCCTGTATGTAAGTCAGTCCAATAAATCCCATATATAAAAATACATATACAATACATATACAATAAACACATATATAATACACATATGTATTATATATGTATATATATATATGGGATGGATTAGCTGGACTACAGCCTGTATGTAAGTCAGTTCAATAAATCCCATATATAAAAATACATATAACATATACAATACATATATAATAAACAAATATATAATACACATATGTGTATGTATATGGGATTTATTGTAAATATATAACATATAATATATATAAATTATACAAATATATATGTTTAAAGGCATTTTTGTAGTCCATATTATGTCTAGAGTCTCTCCCTGAATACTCTAAATTGACATGTTTTTTTTTTTAATTTACACACCCAATACTTAAAGAAATGCAACCACAAATTCAAAAAGCTTTAGGTACCAATATAAAACTTTAATCACACTTGATGTCAAAGGAATATGATTTTTAATTGAGGTGCTAGAGTGATTCAGGTGGTTGGAAGGTGGGTTGCTACAAGTCATTAGACAATCAGGGAATTTTATGGTCTCTTGTATCTAGACTCTGGGATTCTAACTGTGACAGCCATTCTCTCTCAAAACAACTTTCATTTTTGAAAACCTTGTAGGATTATGATCCCTCATTTAGATTCCAGACTCTGTAGGAAGCTGAGTTCACCTTTTCTGATTTGTTTTTCCTATTACAGTGAGCAAATGAATCAGGTTTTCCACAAAGGTAATGATGTGCAAATGTGCATCTTTAATACATGAAAGCTATCATTAAATACCTAGTGGTATGGCAGTCTCAGGTTCCTCCACTCTGCTAGGAGAGGGTAGTGATTTTCACATTAGTTGTGGCATTTGTGATGGGGCTGTCTGACATTACATGCAGATGCATCCTATTCGCTACCATTATGGCAAGCGAGCAACATGACTACAGTAATTGCTGGCATCCTCTCATAAAATGGAGCATCCTTCGGCTTTGTAAATGTGATGTTTTTATTTTATCACTTTGTTTATATACAGATTAAAACACGATCCCTCATGGCAACAGATGATAATTGAGCAGTGCCTTGAGCCGGCCACAGAGCACAGGAGTAACGCTTGCATGCCTTGGGAAGACTCCACACCTGAGGAACACATTTTCTCCTTACAGTCTTTCACTGTGGCTTTGGATTTGTTTTATACTGTTAAGAAGACACACAGAAAGAGACATTTAAAAGACACTATTCAGCTACTACAGAAAAGAAAGCTTTTTCAGTATTATTGAAGGATTTGGTATGTAATTAATTCCATTGGAATTTGCTTAGAGTTCTGTTGAAGATCACCAGATTGAAAACGCAATATGTTTCTTTGTCTTTTTGATCCTTCTGAAGTCTCAGCTTAATTCACAAACGAGGAAAAGTGATTCTCTGGTACTTTGCATGCAAGTCACAATTTTCTTGCTGGGTTCCAGAAGATCCATGGTCTCCAAGCTCCAGCACTCAGCTGCTGCTGCATATGTTTCTGCTGAAATGTAAAACTGGCTGAAATCATCATTCCCTGTGCTTTTAAGAGACTGTATTTAAAGCTCTACTTGATGCATCTTGTTTCTTTAGGGAGCTTAAAATTATATTGAAAAACAACAGAGCCAATAAAAGTGTGTTTGTGTGTGTGTGTGTGTATGTGTGTGTATGTGTGTGTGTATGTGTGCGTGTGTGTGGTGTTCTGTTCAAAACTGAATATTATGAACACTGCACAAAATTATTAGGAATAATCAGAACTCTTTCTCAGCTTAAGGTATTGCATTCATCTTGATTTCTATATTGCAAAACATAAATGTAAATTAACACATACCCAAATAGAAAACAGAGACACTTTTCTATGGCTAGGTTGTAAAATATAAATATTTTGTATACACACCCAGGATTAGCCCCACTTATTTTTAACACAAAGTGAAGAAAATTTGAGGTAGAATTGAATTTCATAATCACAGTCTCTTAACCTGAGTGAGAGGCCATCCTTTGGTAGTCTTGTCTGGGAACTTTTCAAAATCAAAGGTCAAAGTCAAAATTTGAATTTCTAAGAGATTTTACTTTTAAATTGTTTGTCCTTCAGGGTTGTGGATGGAATATGGGGAGACAAGAACTCCACCAATGAACTACACTTCCCAGCTTGAAAACAATGGTTTGGGTTGCTTGCCCAGCATATCCGATTCATAGCTGTCATAATAATTCACAGATATCTCATATGTGAGATATCTTCATATAGATGGAAATGTTTCCAGGCTTGGGTTCCCACAGCCTTCCACTTCTTGACACAAAGCAGCATGTTTTCCAAATCTCTGATAGAGAAAGATCTGTTTACACACAAAATTTGAAGTTAGATTATGGGAAACATCATTTTTCAAAATATAAACCTTTGTTATATTCCTGAGATAGAAAATTCAAAATACATATTAATGAAAAGTAGCCTAAGCAGTTAACTGATAGTCTGAAGAAAAATAATGCATGTAAGTTTCCTATTTTTGAAAATTTTTATAAAAATCTGGATACCCAGGCAATGTTCTCAAATTGTCTAAGTATGTGACTGGTTGTTTTTACTTCCAACTTTGTTTTCCCATTGCGGATTTTTGGCTCATCAAACAAAAACAGGAACTGGGCCTAAGTGAGAAGATGTTTTAAATATGAGTTTAACAGAATTATGATAACCCCACTGAATTGCAAAGATGTTTGGTTCAGTTAGAGAGGAAGACGTGGAGGAAATAAATTGCTTTTGAATACTTCAATGGCTTATAATATGTCGAATTTGAATGCAAGGTATAGAGACTAAAGCTAGAATAGAACTCAGAAATTATGGAGTCTCCTTGGTCATGATCTGCATGTGGCAGATCTGTTCTTTGAGGCTTTGCCATACTCAGGTGATGCCCACAGATCGGGAGGCAGAAATGTTGATGTAGGTTTCTTTAAAGTTTTTCTTGGGAAAGTCAAGAGTATATTCCACTTGAAGAATATATTTCTCTTTGTCTGCTTAATAAATCCCTGAAGATACAAGAACTCTTCAGGATATCTATTGCTGATAAATTTTTATTTCCATTCACTCTGTTTAATAAATTATTTAAGATTTTTCTTAAAAAAATTTAGACTTATTTCTTTTATTAATTCATTGTATTACTATTTTGCCTTCATGTATGCATGGTATGCATGAGTATTCTGAGTGTGCCTAGTGCCCTTGGAGGTCAGAGCATCAAATATCCTGGGATTGGAGTTACAGATATTTGTGCCCTGCTGTGTAGGTGCTGGGAGTTGAACTCTGGTCCCCTGAAGAGCAACATGTGCTGAGTCCACTCTTCACCTCTCCCCTTAACTTTTTTTTCTTAATTGAAAGGTTATAGAAAATGTTTTTAAAGTATCTTGTCATGAACTTCTTAGAAGCAAAGAAAGTACAACTTGACCCATAAGCTTCTTACAAATAAAATGTGCAGTGGTCACATCCCTTGCTACCACGTTGGTTCTAGACACTCATGTAGGCCATGAGTACTCTGTCCCAACCTTTTTTTTTTTTTTTTAAATCCATAGTTGATTCTTAGAGAATCCATCTTTCTTCATCAAGCCCAATAGACATTGACATGTTTTCAGTTCTTGGGTTACTAGGTTCAGGTGTTTTGGTAAGATGTGATAAATAGAAGTCCTTGAGGTTTTTTTTTTCCTTCAATTTTCTAAAGTTTGAGGAAGCAGTATGAAAACTAGAAAAAAAATGCTCAGAATCCCAGGAGTAGAAAATCCACACTTTGTGGAGCTGAATTTTATGTGGACTTTGTTCTCCTGGATGAAAATCATAACTAGACATGACTACACTGAGCATAAAAGTAAGTTCTAGATAGGAAGAATTATTTAGAACACTTAGCACATCTAATGATAGGTCATGGATAATATGTTTAATTACCCCCAATTGAGGTAGCAAAAGAATTGTGCATGCGCATAAACCCCTTTACAAATCTGTCAACGTGAGAGGAAAAACATGTCTTAAGAAATGAAGTTGACAAACAGATTGCTTATTGTGACAAACAGATTGCTTATTGCCTTATTAGCATAAAGCAAAATAGGAAACTGGGTATTGTCCCAGGGAGTGTTGACAAAAGGTGGGGACTTATAAACTCAGAAGTTACAGAACCCCCTAGACTTAACTCACCATCTCTGAGAAGCAAGAGACTAGAGACCAAGAGTAGCCTTAGACTGGTTACCCTTTACCTTTGGATAGCTGAAAAGAAATTGATTGCATGAAGAAAGATAGGAGAAACAGAAGAATGTTTGCATATTACGATGAACCTAAGTTTCCACATAAGGATATCTGGATGATGGAAAGAGCTAATGGCTTAAAGACATTGAAGCCAGAGACATAGCTGTAGTCAGGCTTTTCTTTGGGCCACTAGCTCACAAAAAGTGACATGGAGACTTATATTAATTATGAAAGCTCAGCCTTAGCTTAGGCTTGTTTCTAACTAGCTCTTATAACTTAAATTAACCCGTTTCTATTAACTTACTTTCTGCCTCATGGCTTTATTACCTCATCTCCATAATGCTCATCCAGCTTGCTCTGTGTCTCCTAGTGTCTCCACCTTCTTCTCCTCAAGGTCCTCTCTGCCCAGAAATCCTGCCTAGCTATTGGCTGTTCAGCTTTTTATTAAACCAGTCAGAGTGACACATCTTCACAGTGTACAAAAAGATTATTCCACAGCACAGCCTCATCTCTATTCACGTTTGCATGTAGGGATTGGAAATGAACCATGAATTAAAGTTAACCACAATCCTGCTATTGAGAAATAAGCAAATGATATTATAAATTTATTTTCTATAACTAAACACACAAGACATACCTGAATATACTCTGTAAGCTGTAACTATTTTTCACACACGTGTAACTGTTTTGCTTTTTGAAAGCTTGTAAATAGGAGCTAGGACATTTTAGCATCAACATTGTCCTGAAGTACTAAAGATAATTTATCACTTGGAGGCTGCCTCCAAATTTAGTAATACCAAGCTGGAAGAAACAGAACAGATGGGCAGAGTACTCTTGAAAACTCAAATGTTTTAAATGATAGCAGTTTTCTATACCATCCTTGATTCAAATAGGATTTGAACACATACACACACACACACACACACACACACACACACACACACACACACACACACACACACAAAACTTCAGAGCTGTCTATCTCTGTATTCTTAACACATCAAATCAATATGATCTTGCTTATCATGTGTCACTCTCCTTATTCTTTTCAACTTGGCCACAACTTTCAGCCAAGTTGCTGTAAATGCTGATTATGATGATCACATAATGATCAGCAAATCAAATGTCTTTTCTTACATTAAGGGAAAGAGACCTTGCTTTAAGTTCATACGCATCACAATTAAGAGAGCTCCATTTGGACTTATGATAATGGTTGCAGACATTATGGTCTCCAATTGCTTAGTTTCAGAGGCTCCAAGCACAGTGGTCATTGCAAGGAATGTCTTAGGACACACACAAGAAGTGGAAAAAGCAAAACAAAACAAAACAAAAACTCCTGCCTTTATATGTGTGCCAATGAAAGTCTGGAAACACAAAGAACAGAGTGTGCCTCTCCAGTCTGTAGTAAGAAAGGCATCCAGAAGTTCACAAAGCTCAATTGTTTTTCCAAAATGTCTGATTAGGAAAATCAATTAACTCAGCATAATGGGCTCTAAAGAGACATTGCTGCATTTCAGCAGAACAGAATGAGAAGATGTGAATAAATCCACCCTCCTCCCGGAAATATGAAAGAGGCACAAAGTGAGGTGGGAGACATAGGGAGACACAGAAGCCGAGACAGAGAAGAAGATGAATGGGAGGATGCGGGGAAGGCTTCCAGAGGGGACTCTACCTGCTAAACCTCTGCTGTCAGTTTGAAATGCCAGCCACTACTTAACAGGATTTTGGTTTTCCGTTTACAACTCCTGGAAAAATTTTCACTCTTGGCTATTACCACATCTTAGGTTCCTGTCGTCCCAAGACTAGCTTAGGACATGACCTATTATTTGTTTAGAAACCTGGAAAGTGAACCCACGCTGACACTTTTCTTCTTCAATTTGTTTTCATGCTAATGATGGCTGAAGGGACACACTGCCCAAATGAAACATGAACACACAGATTTTAGCATTTAAAAAAAAAATCTAACTTGGTCCTAGTAACTATCATAAGATATCCGGAAACCTTTACTGATACTGTTGTCCTCGGACATAACTGCTCAAACTTTCTTTTCCTACAGCTCAGGACCTCTGCAGGGTGGTAGAGTGCTATGCCAAGTCCAGTGGATTGAGCAGGGAGAAGTGGCATGTGCCATGCATTCACAGAACCTTCAAGAACCACAGTCTTCTCAGGGTTATGCACACTTCTGGACATCACAAACCCCCGACTTTGCTTTTTTTCCTCTTTGTGTTTTTTGTTTCTTTGGTTCTTTTTTTTTTTATACTGAGGACAAAATCCATGGCCCTGCACATCCTGGACAAGTGCTCTGTCACTGAGCTGTGTCTCCAGCCCTCCCTTAAAGCTGTGACTCAATTTGTCGGTGTCTTCTACTTTAAGGTGTCAAGGTCAGTAAAGCATTTTCTCACTGTGAAAGGTCTAAATAGCCTAAAACAGAAACTACGCACTGAATAGTGCTTAGATTATAGTACCAGCGAGACACTGCATGGGCAACTTTTTTTGATCTACTTCTCACTCTATTTGCATTAGCATTCTCCCACTGTGCTCAAATACCAGAGATGATAAGCTGGAGAGGATTCTGGCTCCTAGATTCAAGGTTTTAGTTCCTGGTCTCTTGGTCCTGTTGCTTTGGGCCTATGAAGTATGATACATCATGGTGTAAGGACATAGTGGTGTAAGTCTGCTTACCTCATGATGCTTAAGAAGTTGAGATAGAAATAGAGCAAGAGAGAAATAGAGAATGAGAGAGACAGAGAAAGAGAGAGAAAAATTATACATATAGAGAGAAACAGAGAGAAATAGTGAGAAAGAGAGAAATAGAGAGCAAGAAAGAGAGAGACAGAGAGAGAGAGAGAGAGAGAGAGAGAGAGAGAGGAGAGAGAGAGAGAGAGAGAGAGAGAGAGAGAAGGAGGGAGGGAGGATATGTTCCCAGTGACCTAACTTCTCTTTACTAGGACTCAACTCCTGAATGATTCAACCCCTCCCAATAGTGCCACAGCCTAGGCACAAAGCCTTTGACACTTGGGTATCTAAAGAACATTAAAGGTCTAAACACAGAAGTATTGGTCAGTTTTTATTGCTACAATAAAGTATCTTGGTTGTGCTGGTTAGCTTTTATGACCTTGACACAAACCTAATGTCTTTGTTACTTGTCTAGTGCTGTGATAAAACACCATAGCTAATGCAACTTTCAGAAGAAAGGGTTTGGTTGGCTTATGGCTCCAGAGGAATAATAGTCCACGATGATAGAGTAGAGGTAGCAGGAGGCAGGTGGATGGAGCAGCAGCTGAGAGCTCACATCTTGAACCACAAACAGGAAACAGAGAGGAGACATTAGAAATGGCATGAGTCTTTAAGCTCTCAAAACCCAGCTCCAGTGACATACTTCTAGTGAGATCCTGCCTCCTGAGCCTCCCTCCCTGAGACGGTTTGAAGGAGAATGTCCCCTAGGACATAGGCTCATACATTTGGTGACTTAGTCCCCAGTTTGTGAAACTGCTTGGGAAGGATTAGGAGCTGCTACCTTGTTGGAGGAAGTGTGTCACTGAGGTTTCAAAATCCCATACTATTGTATGAGATTTTTATTTGCGTTCTGACAAATAAAGCTTGCCTGGGGAGGCAAATGGCTTTAACTTCAGCCCTTGGGAGGTAGAGACAGAAATATAAGGCAGGTGGAGACAAGATTTCCCTCCCCATTAGTCTGAGATTTCATAGAGGTAAGAAGCCTCTGGTGGCTGGCTGCTCTGCTTCTCTGATCTTTCAGCTTTCATGAGTAATATTTGACTCTGAGTTTTTATTGTTAAGACTAATAAGGATCGAAATTCACCATACCATTCCCAGTTATTTCTCTCTGCCTTAGTTGTGTCTCAGGATGTCAGCTCTCAGCTGTTGCTTAGCACCATGCTTGTCTGCCTAATGTCAAGCTCCCTATCATGATAATCATAGACTCTGATGCCCTGAAACTGTAAGCCACAAATAAACTCTTCTACAGGCTGCCTTGGTCATGGTATCTCAACACAGCAACAGAAAAGTAATTAAGATACAGCCCAAATAGAGCTACCAGGTAGGGGCCAACTATTCAAATATCTGACCCTAGCAGGGGCTATTCTTGTTCAAACCACCACATCTAGACTTACCTAGGAGGAAGAAATCTCAACTGAGGAATTGCCTCCATCAGATTGGTTTGTGGGCTTGTTTGTGAGGGCAATTTTTTTAATGCTAATTACCACAGAAAACCCCAGCCCACTGTGGGAAATATCGTCCTTAGGTAGGTAGCCCTAGGTTGTTTAAGAATGGTAGCTATATTAGTCAAAGTTCTCTAGAGTTACAGAACTTATAGAATGAATCTCTCTCTCTCTCTCTCTCTCTCTCTCTCTCTCTCTCTCTCTCTCTCTCTCTCTCTCTCTGTGTGTGTGTGTGTGTGTGTGTGTGTGTGGCAACTTACCTTCCAGCTATCTGAATCACCTGTAGCAATTCAATAAAAAGCCATATTTCTTTGACGTCAAGTATGATTAAAGTTTTATAATGGTACTTTATTAAAGATTTTTGAATTTGTGGTTGCATTTCTTTAAGCATTGGCTATGTATATTTTAAAAAGCATGTCAATTTAGGGTATTCAGGGTGAGACACTAAATGTAGTGCAATTTGAACCATAAAAATTCCTTTAATTATTTTTTTTCAAATTTGTAGGACAAAGAAAGACAAAGCCCCTTCTGGCTTCAATTCTCTTGCAATTTCTCAAATAAGGGAGAACTCTTTAACTCGAACATTATCAGTCTGTGGTGTTGGCTTGTAGGTATTTTATCACAGAGCACGAGAGTCTGAATTTTACATAACCGTTTCCCTCTTTCCAGGAGTTAATTTAAAGTATCAATAAATACAGCCACATAAGCATGTAGGTGTGTAACCAGATGACCTTCATTTATTCGTTCCCCAGATGTCCCAGAGCCAGCTAGTGGTGTGTATTGTGAAATAATCATCAATCAGTCCTTCTAAGGTAGGTTCAGCATGACTCTGAACTTTGTCTTACAGAGAAGTGAGAATTTTTCAATGCTTGGATGATGCTTTATTGCTGTTTGAATGAGCAAATGGCCAGAATGAAAGAGCGAGCCCTGCTTGGTGTCGGGTTTTTTTTTTTTTTTACCATTCTGTCTGTATTTTTAACTGGAAGGACATACGGACATACGTCTGTCAGCCTTTGTATTCACTACTTCTCTCATGGCTGGGATCAACCACCAGACAAGAATCAGCTCAAGGAAGGGAGGATAAAAAGGGATATGGCCCATCAAGTCGGAGAAGGAATGGTACCAGGGACACAACAGGGGTGGCCATATTTTTGTCCTCAGGAAGCAGAGAAGTGCAAATAGGTCAGAAAACCCCAAGGCCACTAGAGACCTACTTCCTTGAGCAAGGCTCTAACACCTAATGGTTTCACATGCTTCCCAAACAACACAGCCAGCTCTGGAGCAAGTGTTCAGATACACCAGTCAATAGAGGATAGTTCACACTCAGAACATCATAGTCTTGGATCAGTCAGGGTTAGTCAGACCAACTGACAGGGCTATTTTGGCTCGAGTGTGATTGGACAACACAATGAGGCTCAGATACAACAATTATCCACTTGCAAAATAATCTCCAAGCATCCCTGGAGCTTGTATTTGGTTCCTTTCCAGATGCTGGGACATGGAACACTGAGGTTATATAGGCAGACATTTTGATCCCTCAGTGCAAAGTACTCAGGGACATACTTCAAAAACTCTGTTTCAAAGTAGAGGGTGGATTTGAGTCTGTTCCCTGACAGATGGACAGCATGTCAGTATACTGAAGTATTTTGCTTCAGTGCCTGAGATAGCTGGAATGACAAATGTCCCCATAGGCTCATGCATTTGGAAACGTTGTCCCCCGTTGGTGGCATTGTTTGGAGGAGGATGTGGAGCCTATAGAAGGTTGAGTCTTGCTTGAGGAAGTCCAGCTGGAATAGCACTTTGAGAGTCTGCAGGCTCACCTCACTTCCAGTTCTTCCTCATTGCTGCCGGTATGCATATGAACACGTGACCAGCCAGCATCTTGCTCCGGCCACCATGCCCTTCCTGCCCACTATCATGCCCTCTTCATGGAGAGACTGCATCCTCTTTGGAAATTTCCGATACATAAGTACTTCCTCCCTACTTGCTTGTTGTGACGTATTTTACCTTAGCAACAGAAGGGTAACTACCGCAGTAGCCATGCCTCCTACAGCTGTATGAGAGAATGCTAAGTATTCAATAAATAACACAAAAGAATTAATATAGGCACACATGAATAGTAATGCCTAGGCTGGAGAGCACATGAGTGATTTGACTTGCTTTATTGATTGGTTTACAAATTATGTTTACTGTCATATAGAAATTGTGGCTGTCTTGAACACGGCTAGTTAACTTGCTACGTTAATCTAAGAGTAAGGATCTTAATTTCTCAGAGTTCTATTCAAAATCAAGATGCCAAAGTTCTGCCTCACTGTGGTGGCCCTGAAGTGTTTCTACTTCAGCAAAGCTGTTAATATCTACTGCCCTAAACCCTAATTATTGCAATAACTCACCTCTCGAAAATTTAATTAGCATTTTCAGGTAGAAGTCAGTAAAGTCTTAGAGATAACTTAAGGCTTTCAAAATGGTTCCTCAAAATAAAAAAAAAAAACCCAAAAAACAAAACAACAACAAAACATTGCTTACAGAAAATCATACTCTAACCAGAAAGTACATATTTGAGATCTTGATATGATTGTATATGTATGTACGTGTTCTATGTCTTACCACAGCCTGGAGTAAGAACAGAGAGAGGCATGTTGCAAATGAAGTCTAGTGTAAAGCTGACTTCATTATGTGAAAGGTGATTGCTTCCGATAATCTCTACTTAGAAACAATTGGAAACCTCTACCCTTTCCATTGAAAACATCTGTAGTCCGGGAACCACAAAAAGACACACTGTCATCGAAATCGGAAATCCTGGAACCTTGTTCAGTCAGTAGAGAAACTGCAACCCAACTTCTGCTTGATGTTTTATTGATAAAAATCAGGAAGAAACCTTTCATGAACTTCTAATTAGTTTACCAAGCAAAATGTTGATAAAAGCTCTCGCCCGACACCCTGGCTGCTCAGCCAACTGGGACCATACCTGGTGGCAATCACGCTGGGTCATGAAACTAATTGTGCTTTGTGAGGGTGAAAATTCTCCGTTTCTGAGCAGGGAACACCACTGCCTGACAGATAAATGTTCAAAACGTGGTGTGCTGGGGGCTCTTTCATCTCTGTCATTGGCTATTTATTCCGACTTAGCTTCTAAATTATTCATTTTCTTTAAGCAATCAATATTAATAATCTGATTTGCTCCCTGGCATTTTCAGTCACACTTCTGTTTAACTGACTGTAAATAAAGGTCACTTGGAGGCTTCCTGCTGCTGTTCAGAAGGTCCTTGCCTAATTAATTCCCAACATTTTTTTTTTCCCTGTGACTGTGATTAGCAGTTGCAATCAGGTTGGGCAATTAGCTGCCTCCTTGCACTGATTTGCTCCACGCAGCCCTCAAGATGAGGTTTCGCTCTGCCATTCAGTCTCCTCTCTAAAAATGAACAGGAGTAGGAGGATTTATTTTTCACTTCAAGGTTTACAAATTTACAGATAATTATAAAGGACATTATTAAGGCCATCTGCCAGCTGCTGCAACAATCTCCCGGTTTAGGTGCTCAAGTCTGGAGCACCTTGGGCAGCTTGCTGGTGTCCTGGGGCAGCAAGGTTGAGGCTCACTCCATTCTCCCAGCATACAAGCTCTTTGACCTTGAACAGTGAGTTTGTAAAATTCCTGCCAAGGGAGAATAGTGTCTTCTCAAGGTTTGCGGTGAAGATTAAAGCCATGAACGGATTCAACAATGTTAAGAACCGGATAGGTACTGGGTCAAGCCGCATTAAGGAAAATGGATGGAAGTGGCTGCGGAGAAAGAAAATGCTGTGTAAACAAGCAAGCAAATCTGCGAGTTGTAGCTAACCTTATACAGGGAAAGCACGGGCTGCTAGGATAGAGGATTTAGCATTAGGTCTGAGGGTTCGGAGAACCATGCTGAGGAAGCATGTTAACTTTTATGTGTTTCCAGCAGAAAGTCAGCCTGTGTACTTAGACTACAGTGACCTGTGGGTGGCAGGAGGAGGGCCTGCTAGCAGACCACACCGAACCAGCACCTTTGGCTAGCTGGCCCACTCTGGGACAGGGTCCCACAGTTATTTGGCCTGGATTCTAATCCTAGCCTCTCCATTTATTAAACTCATCACACTGAGCAAATCACAATGTCTTCATGCCTCCCTCCTTGCCTGACTGCAAAGGATTGGGAAGGGGATCCCTAAATATTTGTATAGAAAACATTCAAACAAGGATTGAAAAGAGAAAGAATCCACCAATGTCAGATTCTATCTGTGAATACTGATGAAGAGTTTGGAGTCTGTTAGATATGGCAAGAGCGCTCTGTAGTGTTCCAAACTCCTGCTGAGTGTGGAAACTGTACTGAGAGAGAAAAGGGGGTGATGGATTCTGATTGGAAGGCTATCCAGAAGTCCAAAATTGGCTCAGGTTGACAAAAGTATATACAGAGAGTTTTTGATAGAGAGAAAGCAGATGACAAAACATACCCTGAATATTTATTAAGAACCATGGTAAGTATAACGGTTCTGGTCATACATGCCTGTGAGTTGAGTTACCCTTTACACTCTTTCAGTAGGAGATGATGAAAATTTCCTTCCTATTCATAGTATATACTTACTAATATGTGAAACATGTCAGTAGCATCTAAATGACTGATTTCTGGTGATCCAAATAGTGTCAGACATATGCAAACAAATGGGTATGTAATTACTATTTTTGGGCTTGCTTATAATATTATGAGTAGCTGTATGGCATGTTCCTTCAAATTGCAACATTACCTCCAAACTGAAATATTTGTCCCAGGAAGAAGGGGGAGGTTCCAGAGCCTCAGATGGTAAGCAGAAGGTAAACCAAATGTTACACGTACAGGAAGAATAGAAGCTTGGAAGGTTCTCGAGGACCCCTACCTATAGTACAAAAGGGTGTAAACAGATGCCGTGGGTGAAGACTCTATTCTTGCCACTTGTAAGTAACACCTTACCCACATTCCTGTTAGGAACCCCAATAAAAACTCATTGCTTCAGCAATTGAACATTGGTAAAATCTTTACATTGGTCTGCTATGGGTCCTCTTTCTGGGTTTTGAAGATGTGTGTGTTGGTGTGTATTGGTTTGGTGTGTGTTCTGTCTCTCCAAGAAAAGTCTGTCACACAACCCAAATACGTTAAGAGGAAAGTTTTTCTCTATTGGCAGGTCCTGGCTTGCCGTGAGGCAGATCAAAACAGGCAAGGCTGGGGAGATGGCTCGGGGAGTAAAGCAAAGCACATACCATGCGAACATGAGGACCAGAATAGGGTCCTCAGAATCCGTGTAAAGTTATATATGGTAGCATATATTTGTAACCCCCGCTCTCTGACAGAATAAGGGTTAGAGACTGAAGAATCCCTTGAAGCTTGTGGGCCAGCTAGCCTGGTATACACAGCAATGAACTACAAAAGACCCTGTCTCAAACAAGGTGGCATCTATAAGGTTTGTCTAGTTTTGCAGCTCACCCACGTCACCAAAGTGAGTCCAGTCATTTTGAATAAATTCGGACCTCAGCCATCACCTGTAGATGCTCTTCTGAGCATTAACACACAAAGGGTGCTTTGGGATTAGAACTGGTGTTGAAGGCAACATTCTTGGTCCTAAAAGTGAACGAGAGGCAAATTATATCCCAAAGGAGATCCATACATCCATGGATTGGCACCGAATATAACCGGGGCAGCTGCAGAGGAGTTGGGATTCCTGGAAGACACATGTGTTAGTCAGGGCTTGAATATTAATCAGAGCAATTTGAAGACAAAGCAGAATTTCTTTAGTGAAATATTTTCTCCAAACTGTCTAAAAGGGGTATGCCCAAGGAAATGGCCCCTTTCTTAGAAAATCTTATCATGGCTCAGCTGAAGGAAACACCCACTTCCACTGGGGCTGGGGCTCCCTCTTTGCTGACAGCTGCAAGCCCAAAGCAGGGCATGCTGCAAGAGCAGCTCCCCTTTCCCCTTCCTGTTCTGTTGGACCCATTCATTTAATCGCGCAGGGCATCTGACAGCTTTCCTCACCTCTTAAAGCATTTTTTCAGGAAAATGAAAAGAACAGTAAGAAAAAAAAAAAAAAAGAATGCTGACAGCAGCTAGCAGGCTGAGATCTGTTACCGGTTATGTGGGCAAGGTCTACTCGCTTTCCAAGTAGCCAGGGCCCAGCATTAGGATAGAGGTCACACTTTCAACACCGTCCCTGTGACAGCTTAGCTAATGAATGCAAATGTTCAGCACAGCCCATTTCCTGGGCAGTAGCTGATTCATATCATTGAGATGTATTACAGACAATGTCAAGCGTTTTAAAATTATGGACTGCATGCACACAATTCATGGAGTTATATTCTCCTCTTGACATGCAGAAGAGATGATGGGTGGCTTCCTCATTCTATCCTAGCTGGCGAGGAAAGACATTTTGACAATCGATACCATTTTGCCCTCAGATAAGTTCATTTTTGAGCTCAGTAGATAATCAAAAGATTCCACCACCCAACTGGACCTTTTCTCTCCTGACAACACAAGGCAAAAGACAGGTTACTCCCACTCAGAAGCGCATCAGCCTTTCTTCTGTAGAGCATCTCCCAAAGCTGCCTTCAGTCTGTCTCCTTCAGTCTGTCTCCTGCTGGCAGGTACCTGCCAAGGATCTCCCTTCTCACCTGTCCTCCTTAACAAGGCCCAAACTGCCCTATGATCAAAGGGAAATGTGGAACTAATGTAGACTCTGGATTCCAAGAATAATAAGACTTTATGCCACAGAATTCTCTATGAGGATGGAAATGTTCTCTTTCTGCCTCCAATATGATAGTGGCTAGATGCGTATGACTCTCAGGTAGTTAAAATGTGGGTAGTTTGGTTATTGGTGAAATTATTAAGGCCACTCCACATAGTTAAAAGGCAAGTTTATTAGTGGCATAACTTACAAATGAAGGATAGGTAGGTCGCAGGGTCTGGGGAAGGTGTATCGCAGTCCAGCAGTCCAGCAGTTTTCTCTGGAGTTCTGCTCGGTCAACCTCCACCATCCAGGGTCCAGGAACAGAGAGAGCTGGCCCATCCGGATCTCAGGTCTTCAGGGTCCTCTCTTGGCCCCGCCTTGTAGGCGTGACAGTTACCAAAGCCTCAATGGGAGTTAGAACTTCCAGATCAAAGCTGGAATGGCTGCCCACTAGATCTGGTCATGGATCTGAATTGTTAAATAATTTTCTTTCTTTCTTTTTTTTTTTTTTGTTGTTGTTTTGGTTTTTCGAGACAGAGTTTCTCTGTGTAGTTTTGGTGCCTGTTCTGAATCTCCTCTATAGACCAGGCTGGCCTTGAACTCAAAGAGATCCACCTGCCTCTGCCTCCCGAGTGCTAGGATTAAAGGGGTGCACCACCACTGCCTGGCAAGTAATTTTCTTTATTAGAAAACATTGAAAATATTCAGATTTTCTGTGCCTAACAACTATGAGATTAGGCAGTTCCAAAGATGCAATGTCTTAGATCTTTGAAGAGTATGTTTCAGTTCTCCAGGAAAACTCCCAGCTCTAGATGTCTTCTAGGAATTCCTTCAATGTCCCTTGATCAAAAGGGACATTGATGATCTCAAAATTTGAGGACACTGTGCTTTTCTTTTTCACTCATACATTTTTTTGTCCTAATGTTAGGTTTGGGGGTTAGAGCTTGAAATTATGTGACTTCAATGATCCCCAATCTTTGATTGTTGATTCATCTTCTGTGGCTCCATTCTATAAAATGTGGGTGAATAAGGCCTGTCGGAGTTGTACAGTGTTGGCATAGCCATAAGACACTGGGTAGTTTTCAGAGCTCATCTGCTTCTTGATGCTCTCCTGTTTGTCTTTGTTGTTGAAAGTGTACCTTGCGAGTGATGTATTTCATAGAACGGTTTCTCCTCCAGAACTGGGTCCAAAAGAGTATCATGCATTGTGTTATGATACTTTAGTGTCTATTAATCTGGAACAGTTGCTTTCTGTTTGATAATGTTGATGTGTTCTTTCAGAATACAGAAATAGGCTATTACTATAGCCACCTTTTCTCAGCTAAACATACCTTAAATTTTTCTACAAAATACATTACCAGTGAGGTGAACGTTCAAAGTCTAAGGAGTCAGCAGATTAAAATTCCGTATTACCATTGTATTGAATGAATCGTGTACTGCGGTGTTATTGTAATTGTGCTGCATACATCAAATATGTAGGGATACACTGTGCAGTGGTACGTCCAGACACATGAGACAATCATTCAAAATGAGACAATCTCTTGCCACCAACTTGATCTGACTAAATCCGAATTGTGATACAGCTCACTGTGACACAATCCAGCATGTACATGCTAGTACAACTCTAGTGCTTCCACGAAGCAAACGCTGAATTTTAAAAGATGCTTTTGAAGAGGGTAGTTGCCTCTTTTGCCCTTACTCTCGCTTGGCTATGGTGTCAGTCATGACGTGGGGGGAAAGACGCTGAAGACCTTGAACTTGTTCTCATGCCTGAATTTACAGTTTCTGATCGAGACAAGAAAGACCATCTTCTTCCTTTTAGTGGTTTTTGTTTTCTCTGGCTTCAAATTATACATGCTTCTGCCCCTTTCCCCAAGTGTCGGGGTTACAGGCGCGAGCCACAGCATCCCACTTGAAAACAAAGTGGGATGGTATACACAGAAAACACATGAGCTATGGTTTTGTACACTGGGTTTTCTTCCCTTCCAGGCTAGGCGTCTGTGTGTTTCTGGACCTCTATTTTAAGGCGGGTGCTGTCACCATCAGAGTTTGGTATGGCCACCAAAGCACTTTCAACAACGGATAGTGGTTCAGCCTTGTTGTGTCCTCTATGGGATCTCATCCTAGTCAGCCTACACAGAAATTATTACACACGTTCCTGTGTATTATAAAGTAATGATGCTTTATGAACAGCCCAGAGCACCAATTATTTTGCTAATTATACGTTGACATTCCACCAAATATATAGGTTTTATTTTATGATTTCCTTTCTTATCTGATATAAAATCTATTTCTTATTGATATTTAAGTTTTTCCATTGTCCCACAACTTTTGAAATATATAAAAATAGATGGAAATTGACACACAGCCCCTGGGATAACATGAATTTCACTATCATGTCTAATTTACTATGTGTTTTCTCTTTCTTTTCTATTTGTAGAAAGGAAACGGTCTCACATACCTCACAATATTTCCTCCTGGGAGATTGGCGAAGGAGGCAGGATGGCACAGCTTTGAGGCACAAGTGTTGCCGTCTGTCCTGACACATTATAACATCGTCACATCCTGCAAGTGCTCAATTTCTGTCTTTTTCCTTTGAGAAATGGGGGTAATCATGGGCTCTAACTCATATGGCTACTGTGAGAACATTATGTGTCAATGTTTGCAAGATCCCATATTATATTCTGCATAGTACTAACAATCTTCATGATGATTATAAATAGCATTATATCTGTTATATTATTATGTTTATTATAAACATTATGTACTGATAGTCATCATAATTTATTAATCCCTCCCCCAGCATTAATCAATAGCTTCTCAGATAGGAGTGGAACTTCACGGGCCCAACCTCCGTCTATGCTGGGATTTTGGGTGGCTTAATTCTGAGCAGGTCTTGTGCCTGGGTTATAGCCACTGGGCAACCAACACTCATGTACAGCAAATACTGTTTCACTACAGACATACTCTAACTCTGACTCTTACAATCTTTCTGTCCCCTATTCCACAATAATTCTGAGACCTGTGGGAGAAAGGTGCGACATAGCTGTCACAGTCAGAGATGAGCACTGCACAATCTCTTATTATCTGTATCAATCGACATCTATTCTAAAAAGCAGGTTCCCTGATTAGAGTTAGGTGATACACTAACCTATGTGTATAAAGATAAGAACTTGAAAGGCAGTGTAGTACTGTGTCCATTTTGCAGAATAATAGTAAGTATTAGGTTCTTCCCTATGCTCTATGGCCTAGCTGGCCATGGATTCCTGTCCCCGGCGCCGCCCCTGCAGTAAGCATTACCATGCATGAGTTCCATATTGTAGAGAAGGCTTTAAATCCAGCCAGAAAGTGGTTAATAATGCCTGTGACATTGGTCTCATGATTGTACCAGCAGGTACATTTTTCTAGGGCACTCGTTACTATTGCTTGCAAGGTTCAATGCTGAGTAAGACCTTTGGTTTTCTTCCCTGGTAGTGTTCATAGAAGCTTCCAGCACTAGGAAAGTTAGCCAGTACGGAGGACACTTTCAGGTCAGTTCCAGTTTGAATTCTTTATGTCTTATAACTCGAGTATGTGGTATGTTCAGCAATAGGGACTTACCATCAAGTTATGGAGGTTAACCAAAAGCAACTGGCAAAAGCCTGTAATGTTGGGGTGTCGATGGGACTGCACGAACCCACAACTCGAAACAAAACAACAACAAAAACTTTACTCAATATTTTTATTACACTTATAGAACTCATGAACATATTTTCTGATACGCATGTATACGTTTCATTTCTATTTATGTTGCAGAAATTAGTTTCAATCCAGATGTCGTAGACAGAGTGATTTTTCTATTAAAGTGGGTTAGCTTTGGGGAGATTTAGATCTTAGCTGTCTAAGTTCATGTTGAGTTTCTTAAGGTACAGAAGACGGACATCACAGCAGAGCCTTAGCCAGCTGGTGGGGCTTAAATAGATTAAGGTCAGGCTTATGACAAGGACAGCGAATTTTCTGCACACAGGGTCAGATGGCAAGTGAAGGGACCATGGCAGTTCTTCAGGGAATGGAAAATAGAAGTTGAAAAGGCAGCAAGCAGGAGCTGTTAACTGAGTCTGTTGGTGACACTGATGCAGATACGCCATGAGTCTGGGCCTTCTTTAAAGGAAACTTTCATCTCCAGCTAGGAAAGAAAGGGATATTATTCAATATCCAGGACAATGCAGAGCTAGAAAGCATCAGTATTCCAGAGAAAAGGATGTAATCAAGAGCACTTTGCATCTGTCCAGTGTGGTGATTCCATAGCTCCACAATCTGGCCTAAAATGCTGCCCGTCTGTCTTGCTCCCTGTAAACATTAAACCTGGACAATGCTTTCTAATGAGAAGATATCCACCTTAGTTTATATGTCTCCACATGACATGGGCTTGTCCTGTATAGTAAATACAGAGAGTCAATCTGCCTCTAGAATAACACACTAGCTCATTTTGAGCCAATTGTCTTATTAAGAATAACGAGATAAGCTGGATTAAAAACACATAACTCATCCAAATGCCCGAGGTTCTACTGGAACAGCCGTGTCTTGAAGGTTGAAGGTCCTCAGAAGAAGGAAATCTCATTATGATGAACATGACATTGTGTCTTGCTTCCCTCTTTGAGGCATGTGCCAATTTATAGGTAATAGAATTCTACAAAAGTGAGTTGATTATACATACAAAATTCATGCTGCTGGCTACCCTTGAGGGAAATGTCATGGGGTAGACCACAAAGGGTGCTTTTAGAGAATAGGCTTCTTTTATGTCCTAAGCTGGAATACAGTTGCATAACTAATCTATGTGTTATTTTACCTCAAAATTTCATATGTGTATACATAAAACATATTCCTCCCCATTTCTATTTAGCATAATAGGGGAGAGGAAAGGGAAAAGAAAAGAGATCCCAAAAAGTTCTTATTTAGAAAGTTGTTCCAGCCCCTAGCATGAGTTCATTCTTTAGTGACTTCCTCTAAGGGCAAAGACAGAGGTGCTTCTCACACCCATCCCAGGTAACTGCTCTTCCCAGGTCGGGATAAAAATCTACAGAGCTGGAAGCTTCATGTGTGCCACTGTAGGGCTATCAATCCTTGAAAGCCACTATTGAATAACCGCTGGGGACTTTAAAACAGGGTGTAGATCCTCATTTCAGTAGAAATTTAAATAGAGTATGAAAAGGCATAGTTTAGGTGAGAGGTTAAATGAAGACACAGGGAACCCATATGTTTATAAAATTATGGTTTACAAGGTCCATTCACTCACTCACGTGTGTGTACAGTCATGCATTTATACCCATAAACATGCAATAATGTGTGCATATGCTATGTTACAAACATTAGGAAGAAGCTAAGCATAGGGTAGCATCAGTTTGGGAGAGGCTATGGGGTGATGGTTGAGTTTATAAAGAGACACAACTTGTGAATCAACGATTTTAAGAAGTGAACAAAGATTACCTGGGAAATAAAACATAAGAGAAGAAAAATACAATTAGTCAATGCAATTGTTAGAACTTTAATGTAAAAACCTTCATGCAGTGCAGCTTTCCATGAGAAAGGAAAGTATGAGCAGTCAGGATTTTATACTCTAGGCTTCACTGTGCATTCACACATCAAAGCAACTCTTCTTTCATGTCCTTCCTTACCAACAAAAATTGTAAAGAAAGGCCTTGGGAGAAAGGGATTTCCACAGGGCAATTGCCTTTTAACTGGGCACATATGTTTGTAGTCCTTAGATTTCCTTAAACCAAGTATTGCATAATACATAATGCTTCAACTAAGGTGTGAAGCCTCTAGCTTAGACTCATGGGATGGTTGTGTCTGTCTACCACCCTGTACAATTTTAAGAATGAGGAAAGTTTGATGATAACAAATACCTAGAAAAAAAAACCCACAATATCTAATATATCAAATACTACCAGGCCCCAAGTTATTCAAGACACAACTTTAACAAAATAAATATTTTTTTGACAAAAATATTGTCCTGGGTTTAAGAAATGTAATAAAACCACCTGGGCTGAAAGCATCTTTTCTTTGAAGAAAAAAAAAAAATAGAGGCACCACAAGGTAAAAATGATACACTGAGAATATTATAAAATCCAATGTGAATTTATGTAGGAGTGAACAGTAAAACGGAGTCCATCTGGTGAATGGTAAAAGCACAAGCACTTGTATTACATCTAAGGTGTCACATGCATAGTAAAGTATAACATAGGACATTAGCATAAAAAAGAAGAGCTTTTTATTAATTAAATGTTTTCATTTATTTTACAGCCCAACTGCAGCTTCCCCTTCCTGCTCCTCCCATTCTTTTTCCCACTTCCTCTCTGCCCCCCTCTCCAATCTACCCCTCCTCCACCTCTGTTCAGAAAGGAGCAGGTCTCCCATGGGTGCCAACAAAGCATGGTGTATCAAGTTGATGTAGGACTGAGCTCCTCGCCTTGTGTTAAGGCTGGGCAAGGCCACCCAGCAATAGGAATAGGTTCCCAAAAGCCAGCCAGAGCGTTAGGTACAGGCCCCGCTCCCACTGCCAGGAGTCCCACAAGTACACCAAGGCACACAACCATCACACATATGCACAGGACCTAGGCCCGTCCCATGCAGGCTCCCAGCTGTGGGTCCATAGTCCGTGAGCTCCCATGAGCAGGAGAGTTGCTTCTGTGGGTTCCTGTGTGATGATCCTGACGCCCCTGATTCGTACAATCCTTCCTCCTTCTCTTCAACAGGATTCCCTGGGCTCAACCCAGTGCTTGGCTGTGGATCTCTGCATCTGTTTCCATCAGTTACTGGACAAAGGCTCTCTGAAGACAACTGGGGTAGTTATCAATCTCAGTCAAAAGATACTCACATCAAAAGATTATTCTCTTTGTGTTTTACCCATAGGACCATGGTGGTATATATTCTTGTGACTTTTCCTGTTGCTTTGAGAAATCACTTGGCAAAGGAAACAAAGAATGGTTTATTTCATCTCATTTAAGGACACATTTCATCCTGGCAGGGAAGACAGGAAGGCAGAGTGGGAGGCAGTTTGTCATGTTGCATTCATAGTCAGGAAGCAAGTAGAGGGGAGTGTAGTTGGTTGGTTTTGCTCTTTTGGGGGGCCACCACTCAGCTCCCAAGTAAGTCACACCTGGAGGCTTATTCTTACTTGTGAATATCCGGCCTTAGCTTGGCTTGTTTCTAGTCAACTTTTCTTAACTTAAATTAGTCCATCTACTTTCTGCCTCTGAGCTTTTTCCTTTTCTTACTTCTGTATATCTTACTTTCCCTCTTCCACTGTGGCCGGCTGTGTGGCTGTGTGGCTGTGTGGCTGGCCCCTAGCAGCCTCCTTTGCCCTGTTCTCTTGCTCTTTCTTCTTTTCCTCCCACATTGCTCCTTCTATTTATTCTCTCTGCCTGCCAGCCCCATCTATCCTTTCTCCTGCCTCACTATTAGCTGTTCAGCTCTTTATTAGACCACCAGGTGTTTTAGACAGGCACAGTAACACAGCTGCACAGAGTTAAACAAATGCAACATAAAGGAATGAAACACATCTTTGCATCATTAAGCAAATGTTCCACAGCACAAACAAATGTAACACAACTTAAAATATTATTCTACAACAGGGGAGTGCTAGTAGTCAGCAACTCACTTCCTCCATTCATCATTCACTGTGTGTGTTTGTGTGTGTGTGTGTGTGTAGGGGTCCTTGGACACCACTGTGTACATGTAAAGGTCAGAGGACAATTTTTTCAGGAACTTGTTCTCTCCTTTTACCTTGTATGAGGCAGAATCTCCATACTCCATACGGTGCTCCATACTCTAGGCTATCTGGTCCCTGAGTTTCTAGCCAACTCTCCTGCCTTCGCCTCCCGTGTTACTGTGGGAGTGCTGGCTCTGCAGATGATTGGCACAATTGAATTTAGGTCATCAGGCTTTCAAGGCAAGTGCTCTTTTACCTACTGAGTCATCTCGCAGGCCCCTCATTTTTGGGAAAAAACCCACATAGACTGCCCAGATACACGTTTTCCTAGTGATTCTAACCCAGTCATGTGGACAATGAAGACTAACTCTCATAGGTCTATTCCTTTTCAACTCGACACCTATACATATCACTTTTGAATAACAACACTCTACCATATTTTCTAAATTCAGATGTCCATCTCATAACATGAAACATATGTACTCTTTATCTATAAGTCCTCATAGCCCTTAACAGTGGTAAATTAGTTCTACAGAGGCAGCTCACTTCTTTTCAGAAAGGGAGAAAATGGGAAGCACACAGAGTTAATTAATTCAACCTGACAAATTTTCTATACTAGGACTTAGCCTTGCTCTTGCCTGGGAATACTTCAGCCTAGCACCTAGCTTTGTGCTCTTGGATCATTCTTCTTAGTTATCCTTCCTTCTCCATGAAAACTTATCTATTGTTGCTTTTTGAGACATACTGAGCACTCTGTGCTCCTAAAACCAGTTCTTCATCAAAGCTTTGTTTACCATTGCCTTAGGGTTTTTACTGCTGGGATAAAACACCATGAAAAAGCTATTTAGGAAGGAAAAGGTTTATTCCATTTTACAACTCTCAGGTCATACTCCATCATCAAAGAAAGTCAGGGCAGGAAACTGGAGGCAGGAACTGAAGCACATTCTTACTGGCTCACTCCCCATGGATTGCTCAGCCTGATTTCTTGTATACTCCAGTGACACCTATCCAAGAGTAGCACTACCCACAATGGGCTGGGCCCTCCCACGTCAATCAATTAAAAAGAATCCCCAGAGGCCAGTCTTATGGAGGCATCTTCTCAATTAAGATTTCTTCTTTTCTCAGTTGACACTACCTTGTGTCAAGTTGAGAAAAAGAACTAGTCACTGCAGTCGTATGGGGAGGTTTGGAAATTCCCAGGGCATTAAGTAGTGTCTCCTTTTTGCTTATCAACCATTCCTTTGGGTTATCTATTATTTTTTCACCTTGCTGTTGTCAGGAAGACATTGGCGAAATCTTATCCAGGTCACTCAGGTCACTTGACTTAATACATATATTTTCTCCTTTAAGGACTGACAGTGACAATGCTGTTAAACCATCTACAAGTACAAAATGATTCATTTTCCTTATTGTCCCTTATGGCTTCATTATGGGCTTCTTCAAAGGCCACCAGACTTCTTCCTACAGTTAGTTGTTCAAGGAACTTTGCATGTTCACTCCTTTTACTTCAAAATCCTTCCATCTTTTACTTACTTCCTGCCCTCACAAATACTTCTACATATTTACATATTAGTCACAACAACAATCCATTCCATTACCAAACTGCATTAGTTCGCTATTGCTGTGTAACAAATTACCCTTAGCTTAGTAGTTTAACACAATAATCAAATATGTTCCATCTGTATGGCAAGTTATTTCATTTGTCTTTAGAATGGGATATTCAAGAAAATATTTAAGTCATTGTGGAAAGATTATGGAGTTAACTACAGGGTAAAAATATGCAATTAACTAGGAACAGGTTTTGAGATGAGTGGACATGGAACACGTCATAGTAATGTAGAGTGTTTTGAGTGAAAAGCTCCGTTTTCAAAATATGTAAGTCTTTTCTTTCTGAGCAGAATTTGAATGGCTTGCTTATTGCCTCATGAACATAGGATACATACACATACAAGGTGGGCAGCACAGTATAGTACATAAGTTAAAATGTGATGTGTACTTTCACAGGCATGGCGCTGTGGATATGGAGGAAAGACAGTATTTTCTTGAAGATGTTAGTGGACCACCTGACAGAGTCCTTCTGAACACTTAGCAATCAGAACTGCAAAGGGAAAGAAAGTTCTTCCAACCACTGAATATCCATAGAAAGTCAAGAATCTACTGAAGGTGAGCTAAACACTGACCATGTTACTTCCTCTTCTATCATCTCAGATAATTCTATTTCTTTTTTGATGACTGCAATTTGGAAAGTGACATGTTCCCCATAGATTCGTATGTTTGAACACTGGCTGCTTAGCTGTTTTTAGAGGGTTGTAGAACTTTTACGAGCTAGAGTGTAATGACTGGGGATGGGCATTATGGGTAACAGATTGGTCCTGCTTCCAGCCCATTTCATCTCTGCTAAGCCTCTAGCATGGTTGCTCCAAACTACTCGGCCAAGTTTACAGAGGTTATTGTTCACTGATTTTTATACAGGGGGGAACGGAGGGAGGGGGATAGATAGAGAGAGAGGGATAGGGAGAGTAGGAGGGAGAGAGGGAGAGCACAAAACTAAACAATGGGCTGTTTGGTAAGAAAAGGAAGTTGAACCCAGTTGAATTTGCAGACAGGACAGAAACAGATGAATAGTGATGCTTGTTAAGAGATTACTATAAGTAAAGAGAAAATTTACACTCTGCTCTGGGGTAATGAGGAAGGTTAATTGATAGTAAGACCTGGCAAAGGCTCTAAGGTGTAAAAAATGTAAATTCATTTGAAAGAAGTGTGTATGAAGAGAGAATGTCACCACAGTTCTCCTGCATGAAAACAGCCTTGGAGCAAAGTGTTCTCCCAGGTTCAGCCAATAAAGCATACAGAAGCCACTGTAGCTGTGGTGAAGGAGGGCCTAGCTCAGAGGATCTCAACCTGTGGGTCACAACCCCTCTGACAAACCTCCATCTCCAAGAATATTTACAGTGTAATTCATAACAGTAGCAAAATTACAGTCATGGAATAAATAGCAATAAAAACAACTGTATGGTTGGGGGTCACCATAACGAAGAACTGTATTAGAGGGTCACAGCATTAGGGAGGTTGGGAACCACTGGCTACATCTTTAGCTTGCAGCAGAATTGGCAGTCGACGTGCATGTCATAGGACTGGCTTTGTAGACATGCTGAGTCCAAGAGAGTTGAGGAGGCTTACACAACGGTTCCGACAACTGTTAAGAGCACGGTATCGCAAGTGTGGGCTTCCCATATGGAGTCACTGAGTGTCCTGAGCATGAATCTGTAAAGGTGAAGTTTAGGTTACAATGGAAACCCCACAATATTGGAGATGCTAGGAATATGGAACATTCACTGTGAAACACTGCAGATACCAAGAGGGACCAGCCCAATACAAGCTCTGTGTGCTGCAGGCGGCAGAGCTGGAGGGATGGGGCAACCCAAATCATTGAAGCCCAAATGAGGCTGCCAGAAGTCATAGGATCTGAACATGGAGTTACAGGGTTTGATGTTTATGTTGCTAGGTCTCGGTTCTGTTGATCTAGTCTTTCCTCGACACCCTCCTGTTTCCCCACTTTAAACATTGAATGTATATTAGTTAGGGTTTCTATTGCTGTGACAAAACACCATGACCAAAGCACCTTATAAAATAATGTGTTTACTCAGCTCCAGATGGAATGTCTCCATCAAATCCCTCCCCTCAGAGCTCAGGGACCCCATGGAAGAGGAGACAGAGTATAAGAGCCAGAGGAGATGGAGAACACCCAGAAAAGAAGGCAGTCTAAGTCAACAATGATCAAAGTTCATATGAACTCACAGAGACTGAAACATCACGCACAGGGCCTACATGGCTTCTGCATCAGGTCCTTTGCATATACATTATAGTTTCCAGTTTCATGTTTTTATGGGATTCCTGAGTGTGCAAATGAGTGGTTCTGTGATTTTGTCCTTCCCTTGGTCTTATTTCCTTTTCTTGGTTTGTGTTGTCCAATTTTCATATAACCAATTTGTTTTACCTTATCGTATTTTATTTTGTTATATTTTTAATAAAATGAATGAATGAATGAATGAATGAGTGAACACCTAGCCACTAGGGTAAAGGTTAACAATTGAACTGTCATTTATGCCTGCTGGGAGAGGGAAAATCAGTTTTCTCCAATGGAATGACACTGGGTATATCAAAAACTCCAGGACAGGACTCATATTCAAGAGTAGTTGACCAACATACAATGAACTCCACATTTTTCTACGTGTGTTCTCATTTGTGGTTACAGCTTGGTGTGATTTTTTGTTCCTTTTGTTTTAGGTATTATTTTATTTTGTTTTCCCGGTTTTGTGGGCTTTTGTTGTATGAATTTTGTTTGTTTTTGAGAAAGAAATTAAAGTTAGGTAGGTCTGGAGGGAGGGGGAAGGATCTGGAAAGACTTGGGGAAGGGGAATAACATGATTAAAATATATTTAAATTTAAAATTGTTTTAAATACTAAAAATATAATAAATAGTAATAATAAATGAATGTATTCAATTGGGCTTACAATTTCGGAGGGTTAGAGTCTGTGATGTGGTGCAAAGTCATGGTGGTAGGAATAGATGAGATCTCACATTTTGATACACAAGAAGGACATAGAAAGCACACTGAGAATGATGTGGGTTGTGAAACTTTACCCCCCACCCCACCCCGTAACAGTGACTTACCTACTCCAACAAGGCCACAGCCCCTAATCCTTCCAAACAAGTTCCACCAATTGAGAACCAAATATTCAAATACATAGGCCTATGAAGGCCATTCTCATTCAAGCCACCCCAGGATGCTTATTTTGTGCTACTATATATTAAAGGTGAGTTTCTTTTTTTATTTTGCTAGGGAGCATAGTTAAGGCATTGCCTTGAGTCTGAGCAGAGATGTTAGTCTTTGGAGATTATTATGACTGTAAGATCATAGATGGACTGAATGTATTTTTGTGTTGTGAGATGACCAAGAGTCTATGGGTAAGGCAAGAGTAAATGAATATAGCTTGAATGTGAAATGTCCCTGATAAGCTCGTGTGTCTGACCCCTTGGTCCATAGGTGGTAACACTGATTTGAGACTTATAAAACTTATAGGAGGTGGAAAAACTGGGTTGCTGGTGGAGAGGGCTTTATGACTCAGAGCCTAGTGAGGAGATTTACAGACAGCCCAGCCACAGTTCCATCCCTGCTGTGACACACTATATTCTCTTAGACCCTGAGCCCAGATCAACCTAAGTTGCTCCCATCAAAAGATTTTTGTTGCATTGATGAGAAAAGTGACCAAGCATATAGCAGTGCAAAAAAGCAAGACTACATACTGTGGTGGAATATTACTTTAACTCTGTAAAGGTGTGTTATATTTGTTTATGCTGCATTTGTTTGACGATGTAAAGATGTGTTGCTTTGCTTGTCTAAGGCACCTGATTGGTCTAATAAAAAACTGAACAACCAATAGCTAGGCAGTAGAGGAAAAGGCGGGGCTTGAAGGCAGAAAAAATAAGTAGGGGGGGAGAATGAGAGAGAAGAGAGGAGAGAATGAGGGAAATGCCTAGGGCTAGGCAGCCAGGCAGCCAGGCAGCCACCAGGCAGCTAGACACAGAGTAGGACATACAGAATTAAAGAAAGGTAAAAATCTCTGAGGCGAAACACAGATTAATAGAAACAGGTTAATTTAAGTTATAAGAGCTAGTAGGACAAGCATAAGATGAGGTCTGGCATTTATAACTATTAATAAGTCTTTGTGTCTTTATTTGGGGGCTGGTTGATGGTCCAAAAGAAAGCCTGCTACATTGCAGCTGATTCACAAAAATCATTTTGATGACAGAAACCAGACATTTAAAAGTGCATGTAATATAATTCTATGTGTAAACTTCAAAATCAAGTGTCACTAAATCATTATAGAAGTCAAGCATTAGGGAAAAGAGAATTGCTAACTGGAAGGCAAAGAATCTTCTAGCTATGGAAATGCTTCTGTCACTCTGGGTGGTGATTTCACACAGGGGAGTTCATTTTGTGAAAATTTACTTAACTGTACACTTAGGACAATTTGACATCTATATAATGTTTATCTACAGAGAAAAAGAAAGTGAAGTCAACTTAGAAAGGAAAAGTAGATATTCAAACCAAATCTAGCCCCAAACAGGATATGGAGGGGATCCTTGGCTTTTTGGTTCCTCTCTCTGCACTTTGGATTCTTTGGTCCCTAATTATTTTTCTTACTTTGTTTTTCTCATTTCCCAATAATCCATCCTTAACTTTCTTTTTAAATAATTTATCTTAGCAGGCAATGAAAATATTTCTTTAACTTGAGACAATTTGAAGGAAAGAAAGAAAGCGTGGGAAGAAGGGAGTAGGAGGTAGAGGTGGAGGAAGAAAGAAATGAAGAAGAAGGAGAAGAAGAAGAAGAAGAAGAAGAAGAAGAAGAAGAAGAAGAAGAAGAAGAAGAAGAAGAAGAAGAAGAAGAAGAAAGGAAGGAAGGAAGAAGGAAGGAAGGGAGGAAGGAAGGAAGGAAGGAAGAAAGAAAGGAAGGAAGGAGAAGGAGAAGAAGAAGAACTTCCTGAGATTTGCCTGTACTCACTGAAATAGAGCTAAGCATGTTTTTCTTCTACATGTTAATTATCAGAAGGCACCTCTTCTAGGAAGACTCTGATACAACCTCCCTCCAAGGCACACAATTTATAAGAAGTCTGAACAAAGTTGTAGCACTAAAATGAAAAGTTTATTGGTAATTCCCAGAACAATTTAAATATTTTTAAAGAGAAGATCAGTTGATGTAAATTTGAAATATGCTGTATTATATGATCCTGTTTTCATTTGGCTGATGTTTTAATTACTTCAGAGTAATCAGTGTTCTGGCCTTCAGACTACAGAAGGAATCTCTACATGTTGGGTTCCCAATTGAACCAAGCTGAGTACAGAAGGATACAAAGGGAAGATTAGAGTAACTAACTAGATTTGAAAGTTTATAATCAAAGGTCTTAGTGGAAACAGTTGAAGAACCCCTGATTCCCAACAAGTTTTATCCCACTGACCAGCTTTATTCTCCTATATTTGGTTATACATTTATTTGAAGCAATTGGATTCATAAAGGTTTTTAATGGATCACCTGTCCTCATGTGTGTGCTAGTATATGTAACTGTTGCAGAATCTTATTTTAGGATTCTTATAATAAGAATCTTATTACACTTGTTTATGCCATGGAATATTTGTTTAATGGTGCAAAGATGTGTTGCATTCTTTTATGTTGCATTTGTTTAACTCTGTGAAGCTGTGTTACTTTGCCTGTCTAAGACACCTGATTGGTCTAATAAAGAGCTGGGCAGCCAATGGTGTGGCAGGAGAAAGGATGGGTGGGGCTGTCAGGCAGAGAGAACAAATAGGAGAAGTCTGGAGGATCAAGAGAAGGAGGAAAATACCAGGGGCCAGCCACAAGCCACACAGCCACACAGCCACAAGCCACACAGCCACACAGCCACACAGCCACACAGCCACAAGCCACACAGCCACACAGCCACACAGCCACACAGCCACAAGCCACACAGCCACACAGCCACACAGCCACACAGCCACACAGCCACACAGCCACAAGCCACACAGCCACAAGCCACACAGCCACACAGCCACAAGCCACACAGCCACACAGCCACACAGCCACACAGCCACACAGCCACACAGCCACACAGCCACACAGCCACACAGCCAGACAACCAGACATGGAATAAGAAGCAAAGAAAAGATATACAGCAATAGAGAAAGGTAAAAGCCCTGAGGCAAAAGGTAGATGGGATAATGTAAGTTAAGAAAAGCTTGCAAGCTACAAGCCAAGCTAAGGCCAGGCATTTATAAGTAAGAATAAGCCTCTGTGTGATTTATTTGTGAGCTGGGTGGCAGCCCCCACTCCCAAAAGAGCAAGGAGCCAAAGGAGTAAGAAAAAAAAAAAAAACAACTACATGTAACTTTATTTCGAAGTCTCTATTGTTTTCTCTGCCACATCTACAGAGGCAGAACTCCAGTGGACAAGTTATATGACACATCACTACCTTCAACCTCTTGAACATCAAATTACTAACTTATAAATCAGTGGTTCTCAACCTTCCTAATGCTGTGACTCTTTAATACAGTTCCTCATGTTGTTGTGACCCCCCCCACCATAAAATTCTTTTGTTGCTACTCCATAACTGTAATTTTGCTACTGTTATTAATCAAAATGTAAATATCTGTTATGCAGGATATCTGGTATGCGACCCCTGTGAAAAGGTCATTCATCCCCCAGGGAACATGACCCATTTCTACTTTCCATAGCTTGAAAACCACTGTAATAAAGGGATTCTACTGCTGAGCTGGGAGAGGCTTGCTTTGGGTTGTTACTATTCTCAATTTCAAAGCATCTCATCATAAGGTCCAATTTTAATAGCTAATATGCAAGTGTTTAAAGTACTACTACATAATAATATTTCATTTAACCCTTCCAAATCATTACAAAACAAGGAAGAATGAATTTCATCCTTTTTCCCCCAGAAACTAACCCTTACACACAAGTACTGTTTTGGGACAAGGATCTCATACTGGGTCCAATCAGAGCTCGTCTACAGGTTTCTTCCTTTCTAAGAAAATACTCACAAATGGGTATTATTGTCATATGCTAGGCAGATAGACAAATCAGTTTGCATCCGAACTTCTCATATGAATAGACTGTTGGTATGTATCCCACACCTGTTATTGTTAAATAAAACATGTGCTTAAAAAGTAAACAAAATTTTTTGTCATGAAAATCTATAACCTATGTCGACAAGTGACTTAGAGACATAATTCTCTTTCTACCCAGAGATACGTTTTGATATTGTTCACCAGGGGCACTCAGACTTTTGTTGGTTAGGCTGAGCAATTTCTGTGTATAGAGGAGTAGAAGGATGCTCCTCCCTCTGAAGTTCGGAGTCCAAGGGATCTTGAAAAGTGAAATGTAGTTCATTTCCTTGTTTCCTTTCTGCTGCTCCTCCTCCTCTTCTCTTCTTCCAAACTCATGAATCTCTGCACTTGGTGTCCATTCCCAACTGTCCATATTGGACCCCTGAGTTTCACCATCCCTCGCCTTGATCTCTTCCTCCCCTGATAAAAGCAATCACTTTCACAGTAAGGTAGAACTCTCCTTAATGCAAAGCATTCACTTCTGAAACAGATGCCAAGCACATCCTTGCTCCAGCCTGACCGCCCTTCCCTGCCCACCCCCCACCCCCCCGCCTTGCCCATGCTTTGCCTAACATCCCTAGTTGGGCACCAGATTGGCGAGACTCAGAGTATCTTATAATTCAGTAATGTTGTTGCACCTGTCATTCACCTGATGGTTAGTACCTCGCTCACTTTCATAGGCAGTAAAGTACCCAAGAGACCAGTGCTAACATAAGCCTCATCTTATCCCTACAATTCAAGTCTGGACAGGCTGGTTTGGCTCTGTCCAAACACTGGATTTCCATCGTTTTTCACCTTCTCTCAACTCCGGTCATCTGTCAGATGGCCTTTCTTATTGGTCATTTAGAGCTGATTAAACATTTGCTATTTAATTCTCGGCCAATGAAGTTTTTTTTGGGGGGGGTGGGAACGTGGGTGTGATAGGGGTTGGGAAGGGGCTGACAAAACGGGAGTCATGCTGCCAAATATCCTTAAAGTCTTGGTGAAAACCGGAAGCTATATCTCCGTCACACCCAAGTGGTTACCTCTTCAGATATGTTCCTCCTTTCCCTACTCACAAAAGCCAGTGCAAACTATTTAATTCTGTAACCACAAGAGGAAGAACGAAAAGCACCATAGCCTTGGGCAAAAAGTGAGCATCCTCACACTCTGTCCTCATTAGTGAGGATAAATGTGGCATCACTGGGTAACCCATTATGTGTCCTTTACTTGTGTATTAATTAGAAAGAAGGCATAGTAGTGGCATGAATCTGTATGACACACAATTCTTTAGCTTCAAAACACAGTGTTAAAAAGCCATTTAGGGTTTAATTGAGAAGGCACATTTTAGTTTCATGATCTGTTCTGTGTATATACATGGCCATGGGTCATCCACTCTGCCTCTGGAACATGAGCTACTAGGAGAATGCTGGGTGTGTCTGAAAATTGTAGAGCAGCAGGAGGAGGGAGATTTTCAAGAAGAAAATGGATTTCTGTTGTTTGGAGGAAAGTACGTGTGGTGTGGTGTGGTGTGGTGTGGTGTGGTGTGGTGTGGTGTGGTGTGTGTGTGTGTGTGTGTGTGTGTGTGTGTGTGTGTGTGTGTGTTTGTGTGTGTGTGTTTGTGTTTGTGTGTGTGTGTGTGTGTGTGTGTGTGTGTGTGTGTGTGTGTGTGTGTGTGTGTTATGCTTAGGGGGCAGTGGAGGAAGCCCTGCATGAGTGTATGCTACTGATACGGCACAGAAATGACAAGAATTCTAAAGCCCCAGACCCAGGAAAAAGAGGCAAAGAGTCTCAAACCCAGAGCATGATTCTGAGGAATGGCGAAGCTTTCCTTAGGAGTCTGAGTGGGAATACTGAAAGTGTGTGGAGAAACTGTCCACCACAGCTTTCTCTCCCCGTGTCTACAGCCCAAAGACTGCTCCCTCACTGAGACGCTTCTACCAAGGTAAACTAACCCTGTCTCCCTGATCAAGCTGTGAACATCAACACTGCCCCCTTGGTCAGCTGTATGCAACAACCTGGCTCTCTCCTCAACTGTATATAATAAACAGTGAGCTTTGGTGTGCTGTGGCTTCTCTATCAGACAGCCCAGTCCACTCAATCCCAACTTTTCAGTCTGTGTGTGTATCTGTCTTTTCTTCATTGTCTTGCTGCCCCATCAGGTCAGTTTCCTGGAGCCGTGCTGGGTTTGACTGTGTGTGTGTGTGGGTTTGACTGTGTGTGTGTGTGTGTGTGTGTGTGTGTGTGTGTGTGTGTGTTGAGTTTTTCTCACATGTTTTCAAGGCTCAGTTTCCAAACATTGATTTCCCTGCCCCACCCCCCATTTCCTTCTAGCCTGCTCAGTACTAGCACTAACAGACAGAGCCCTCCCATATGTGAGAGGACACCATTGGACAGCGGCTCCACGGGGAAAATGGAGGACTTCCTGCAAATGTGATAAAAATGTCTATACCCAGTTTAGAAAGTGAAGACACAATAGCCTTTTGTCCCCGACCCTCACCACCCCAAAAATTGTGGGAATTGATTCAACTGTGAAATTAGAAGGCCGTTTCGTTCTAAGATGATGTATAAAAATTGTTGCTTTTGCTTAAAGAAGACTTTGGTGTTGTTTTTCTCAGGACAATTAGAGGCTGACTAAACACAAATGGTTCTGAAATAGTGTAAATTGAAGTACCGCTGACACAGATGGGGAAATACAAAATATTGGCTAGCATCCCGTGGGCGCTATGTATGTCAAGCTCGGTATTAGGCAGTTGAAGAGGATTTTATTTTCCCTGGAATGGACCGCTGGGCATGAGTGATAAAAGACAGTGGGGCTCTCCTTTTAAAACCGAAACATTTAAACTAAGGGTGACCACTAAAAAAAGATTAAATATGAAATATTGTTCTCTTAGTCTCCCAGACCTTCTATCAATAAACTTTTATCAATATGGTCAATTTTGACTTGTCAGGAAACAATGGAAACTGAGTGCTTTTTAGGCTTAAATATTTTAAATACATGAAATCAAGAATAAGATACAGCTTCCAAATGGATATTGTTATTTTTAAAAAGGAGAAAACAAAGATGTTGAACTACATAGATTTGCAATCCAATCTGTGCAAAGTGAGGGTTTTCAAATGGAAGACATCTTTTGAGTAAAACATTTTGTTTTAATGTGAGGTTTGTATAGGTAGTTAAAACTAGGTGAACAGTTGTTTTTACAATGAAGAACAGGAGAATCTACTCTCCCCATACTTACTCCATTGGCCCTGGAGCTGCTGCTACTGGCCACCTTTAAAGTCCAAAATTTCTAGGGGTCAGCTTAGCTTCCAGTTTGCACATGCCTCAAGATTTCAACCAATTAGAAAGGCATTTCCATTGATGTGCTGCAATTTTTCCAAGGCTACTCTGCAAAGTCATTAAACTGTGTTCATGGTTTCTTCAGTATATTACCTCTTTCACATCAGCTATCAGTTTGAGAGCTAGCATATTAAACTCAAAAATAAATGTAAAGCTAGAGGGAAAGAGATTTTTTTTTCTCCCTAGAAAATTATAGCTATTAGTGATCCTTGGCCACATACAGCTTCACCTTGTGCACTCACTCTCCACCCCACTTCAGCCTAAGGTGTTTTAATTTGATCTTTGTTCTACACACTGCTCAAACAATGAAGCCCTCTAGTGATGGCAATAATCAAGATAAAAAGGAGAGAAATCTGCAGGCAGACCAAGCTCTTAACTGTCCTTGTATCTGAGGGAAGAAAAGACATGTGGATCAAAGTGCCCTGTTAATCCTTCATGTTTTCTTTCCTTTGAAACCCACCTTTACAAGAAAGACACTCGTGTCTTAGAAGGTATTATTTTTAGATAAAACATTTGTTTGAAATTAGAGCTGTTAAAAAGAACCCGACTCCCCTATGTCAGAGAAACAATTTGCCATCAAATGAGGTTCATTTATATAGAGCATTCTGATACAATAGCTTGTTTTTCTTGAAAAGATATTATAATTACTTATAGACTATATGCTATAAAAATAAAAGCTAATCAATAACAGGGACCCATTCCTTTTAAAATAAGACTTGAGAGTCTAGAAAAATCTTTCCCCAGAAGCTATAGGAGAGTAAACAAAAACCCTAGTACAAGGCAGGGAATAGCTCCTTATGAGCTGTTGGTGAGGAAGATCTCATAAGCCTGCAAAGCAACATCGACTCTTGCTGTTCCTCTAGATTGCTCACACACTAGGTGAAAAGGTCTCATTAGTAGAAGACAGCATGCACCATGTGTGCATAGTGTACAGAAATCAAACTGGAATGGAGCTGGAAGCTTCTTTACTGCTTACTAACTTTCATAGTCTTGGAAGTTGCTGCACAGGTTGCTGGGAGAGTAAGGAATGAATGGTTTTACCCAGCTATGAATGCTAAGGTCTACAAATGCTAAGGTCTACAAATCCAACGTGCTAGACAAGATGTGACCATTTGAGCAATATTGTCACTAACATTATGAGGATAACCAAGTGTTCTCTATTTGTTTTGAGTCCTGCTCCACAGGAGGAAATCCGTGCTTGGTACTGTTACTTGGTCAAAAGCCAAGGCAGGGGAATCACAAGTCCTAGGCAGGGAACTGAGTGCTATTCTTTAGCTAAATTGATACAGCTCAAGCTGCCTTCAAGATATTTATGTTTATAGCCTTAGATAAACACAACCCTTAGACTTAATCAGAGGACCTTCTGTTTTCAGTGAAGAATGGTGAATGCAGAGGTTATGACTAGATAAAGTACTGAGAATAAGTGACAGATGAGTGTTGAGCCCTGAACAAGGCTCATATATATATATATATATATATATATATATATATATATGTATATACATATATATATATATGTATATATACACACATATGTCTCTGTAACACTTAAGGAACAGAACAGAAGAGAGAGTTGAAAGAATGTAAGAGCTGGAAGATATGGAGAAGGGCTATGAAATGTCATCTCCTGGGCAAGACACAGTCATTGCAGTCAGAAACTCAAAACAGCTAAGGATGACTGTGATGTGTCTGCACAAAGATGGGCCTGTCAACACTCAGGAATGGACTGAAGAAGGACACAATGGGCCCTCCCCTCACTGATGAGCTATTTGCTGCCGACAGATTCGGGGAGAGGAGAACTCGTTGCTTTCGGTTGTGTAAGCACTGATGAGCCCCCCGCAATCCAATGGGTACTTCTAACCCAATGGACACATGGATATCACTGGGTATGGTGGGATTGCATTTCCCAAAATATTGTGCACCCTAATAAACTTATCTGGGGTCAGAGACAGAACAGTCACCAGATACAAACGCTAAAAAATGGTGGCACTCACACCTTTAATCCTAGCATTTCAGAGGTAGACATCCCTCTGGATCTCTGTGAGTTCAAGGCCACATTGGAAACAGCCAGGCATGGTGACTCACGCCTTTAATCCCAAGAAGTGAGTCTTTAATCCCAGGGAGTGATGGAAAAAACAGAAAGATATATAAGGCGTGGAGACCAGAAACTAGAAGCATTTGGCTGGTTAAGCCTTCAGGCTTTGGAGCACAGTTCAGCTGAGAGCCATTCGGATATGAGGACACAGAGGCTTCCAGGCTGAGGAAACAAGGTCAGCTGAGAAGTCGGCCAGGTGAGGTTAGCTGTGGCTTGTTCTGTCTCTCTGATCTTCCAGCGTTCACCCCAATACCTGGCTCAGGTTTGATTTTATTAATAAGACTCTTTAAGATTCCTGCTACAACTGGATAAGCTAAATGAGTCACAAAACCAAACCAAAAGTCATGATTCCAGGAAAGGGACTGGTAGGGAATGGGAGTGAGGGTGTTGATAGGGATGGAAGGAAGATAAGGGAGGGTGGGAGAGAGAGTCAGAAGAACACCTCTCTCTCTCTCTCTCTCTCTCTCTCTCTCTCTCTCTCTCTCTCTCTCTCTCACACACACACACACACACACACACACACACACACACAATCATCAAAGAACAAAATTAACCAGTATGAAAAAAAAAAATGAAGCTCTCCCAAAGCTGAAAAGCATTAGAGAAATGACCACCATGCGATCATCTCTCTTCCCTTCTCCAGCGTCTCTGAAGCAATAGGCCGGCCTGAGTCACCTTCACATCCATCGCTGCCTCGCTATGGGAAAGAACTCTGCGGAACTATGGGAAGGAACCCTGCGGCCTCGCCTCTTTTCCTGAAGCAAGGAGTTTTATGGCCATCATGATCACCAATAGTGATCCCACTGTCCCTTCTGTCCTATCTGACCTCTCCTGTGCTGTTTCTGTGACATTGTTTAGGTTTCAGAAATGCTGATCTGGAAATCATTAACCTAGAAAGCATCTGGCCTTCACCCCCTCTGTTGGCAAGATAGTGAACACATCCCAGACATTTGTTAAAAAAAACAAAAACAAAAACAAACCATGGTCTATACAGGAGACAGCAAATCCTCTGATTAAGTCATGAAAACATAAAGCCTCAGTGAGTGTTTTAGGTGAATCTGTTGCAAAACATGGAAACCGCACATTGGTAAGTTCTCCTTCTGCCCTGTTTACAGTTCTAAAGTCTGGGTGATGGTTTTATCAGCCAGAAGAAGGAGGGATCAGGATTTTTTTTTTAAAGTAACAGTATGAGGGGACTAGGAATAGGAGGCAGTAATGATGTATAGTTCCACCAGGCGCTTAGGGTTCCATGACGATTGAAATTCGTGGGGAGAGGATAAGGTCCTGAGTAAATGTATATTGTTGACATGAGCACAGTCAAGTCAAGGACCCCAATGTTCAGAATCCAAGACCCTGCCCAGGTCAGACCCAGAGGAATGGCAGAGCTGTCTGCCTCCTGGTCCAAATACAGATGTGTAATGAGTGATTGACATTTAATTAAAACTGGTGTATGCAAAAACTACCCACTGCAGCTTCCTCCTCCTAGATGACTGCAACTTGTGAACGCTTCCCTGCAGAGACCTCCCACCAACTTTAGCTAACCCACTCCTCCTCATTCGTGCTGTATATAATAAACACACTGAGTTTCGGGCAGCTTTTCCTTCTCCATCAGAATGCACAGCCCACCCAACCTGAGCTTTTCTGTGTACACCTGCCATTCCTTCATTCTCTGTTGCCCCAATTAGATCACTTCCTAAGTTTTGCAGGCTGTGGTAGAAATCCTCCCAGTTTGTGGAATAGATTTATGAGAAGGATTATAAGTAAATATATTTTCATATAGTGAATCACTTGGTGCACTAAAAAAAAAAAAAAACCTGAAAGTCTAAACAGAAAGCAGTTGAAATTTCTCTATTAATATGTGTTTTATAAGCATAGAAACCTTATATCTCTCTTCCTTTCTCTCTCCTTCACTCTCACAGATTTCCCAAGAAAGCAATTTCTCAGAGGGAGACCTGTTAGGAAGTAGTCAGGTCTACGTGCATTTTGAGAACTAGCTCTACTTTCTTCTCTATATAATTTTTGTCTTCCAGCTACTTATCTTTCAGATCACTCTGACAGGATTTCTGCCCCAGTCATTTATTGTTTTACCCAATAAAAATAAACTCAATGTCCCCTCAGTTGCCTCCTCAGAGTCTTTCAACGTAATTTTCCTCTCAGAACATTCTCTTGTCCTTGCTTTGAGAGCACGGTAGCCATTAGCTCCTTCTCTGGAATCTTCCTCAGAGTCTTATTCTCTATCCACTAAATACCCATTTTTGCAGGGCTTAGATGGATCATCTTTATGCTGCCACTAGGCAATCATCTTTTCTGATGACATTAGAAACCATGGCTGTGTGAGATTAAAGGGTAAAGTAAAAACCACATAGTCTTGAATCTAAAAGGAACATTCCGGTGAGAAAGAGTTGTATATCTTGTAATTATATCTATTGACAAGAAATTTCAACAGTGACAAGTCCATGATCACTGCATGCATGGGTTATCTTCTCTGGTACTATTTTTAGCTAAGAGAGAATGAATTTTTCTAGAGAAATGGTTGATAGCAGTTAGAAAGTGAGAAATAGCCAAAAATCTCCCAGAAATCAGAAAAATGTAACTCCCAATAATCTAGAAAGCACTATAATTTTAATTTATCAATAAATAAATTGCAAAGGGAAGAAAAGCCTGCAGATGAAAAGAAACACAAAAATGAACAAATTACAACATATGGACCTTATTTATATTTTGATTCAAGTACAGTTTATAATAATTTATGAATAATCAAAAAATTGGACCATTATCCAGACCTGTGATGACATTAAGAATTTCCTATGGTTTTAGTGTAGCTCTGATGATGATACCGTGACTGTATATTTTGGGACAAAGTGCTTGTCTGGACTCTTTCGTCTGCTCTTGGGACCCTTTTCCTCCTACTGGATTGCCTCATCCAGTCTTGATATGAGGGTGCGTACCTAGTATTACTGCATCCTGTCATGCCACATTTGGTTGATATCACTGGGAGGAGGCCTAGAGAAACATAGGAGCAGTGGATCTGGGGGACAGGGGAGGGGAGGAGGCTGGAGCAATGGCAGGAGGAAAAGCTGTGGTTGGGATGCATTATATGAGAGACGAATAAATAAAAAGAAAAAAAACCCCAACAAGGTGTTGTCTGTTAGGAATCCACATGGACCTTCATGATGGAAACTAGAAGTCTAAGATGTGCTTAAAATGGATTAGTAGTGATAATGGTGGGAGCAGGACAAGGGCGTAAGTGATGCTGAGACAACAGTAGCCATGAGTTGATGGATGAGTAAAGGGCTCATGGGATTTCATGGAACTAGTCTCTTCAGTAGGTCTTTCAACTCATGTAAAGTGTGTGTGTGTGTGTGTGTGTGTGTGTGTGTGTGTGTGTGTGTGTGTGTATGTGTGTGTAGAAAACACTGTGATGATTGAATTTTTATCACTTATTTTCTGAGCACCGAAGTATGCAGGCATGTGCTGTGACACTTAGGTAGGGTTTACAGAAATATACTTGACATATGTAAAGTGCATCTCAAACTCCACAAGTCACATTAAAACACAGCAGCACTGAGGAGCTCTTCCACCCACTTTCTACAAGCTTTAATTAGCTCAGCCACTTGACTCAACCCGGAAACCTGGGGACAGGCTGTCCTACTGGTGCCTCTTCCAAGCCCTTCATTACATGCAAATATTATTATCCAAGCAAATCACTATCATGACACCTCTCCAATACTTTAAAAAATTCATTTGTTTATTTGTTTGTTTATTTATTTATTTATTTATTGTTTATTCAGTGTTCTGGCATGAATGCCTACAGGCCAGAAGAGAGCACCAAATCTCATTATAGATGGTTGTGAGCCACTATGTGGCTGCTGGGAATTGAACTCAGGACCTCTGTTAAAGCATCTAGTGCTCTTAATCTCTGAGCCATCTCTCCAGCCCTAAAGGTAATTTTTATTTTATTTATTTATTTTTATTTATGTGCATTGGTGTTTTGCTTGTATGTGTGTCTGTGTGAGTGTGTCAGATCCCCTGGAGCTACGGACAGACAGTTGTGAGCTGCCATATGTGTGCTGGGAATCAAACCCTGGTCCTCTAGAAGAACAACCAGTGCTCTTAACCACTGAGCCATCTCTCCAGCCTCCCTCTCCAATACTTATCTCAATAAAATCGAATCAATCTTCTTTGTCTTATCCACAGTCTTGGAAGCCCTGTCTTTTATAGACCACGATTTCAGATTTCATCTATCTTATTCTATGTGTTTTAAATAAAGGTTTTGACATCATGAAGTTTTACAAATATGAACTGCATCATACTTTAAAAAAATCAACAAATAGCCTCTTCTCTGTTTAGAATCAAGAATACATTTATTCTATCACCTAAGGTCATACTCACTACTCAGCACAGCTGTCAATTACTCAAAGAACTACTGTTACATGGGCTTGCACACAGAATGTTCCCTCATGTCAGGGGGCTTTTAGCATGTGCATTAGAATGCTATTCCTATATTCTATCTTTCCTTTTCATGTTCAAGGTCCTAAATTTTCTTGTTTTTCTCTGCTTACTTGCCCTAAGAGTACCTTTACCATTTCTTTCTTTGTACACACCTTGATTTATAACCCAGTGCCTCCTTATAAAACCATGAGTTCCATGAGAGATTTGTGTGTGTGTGTGTGTGTGTGTGTGTTTAGTACACTGGTGCTCAATATGTTACCTAGCAGAGACCCAATACATATTTACTAAATAAAAAAGAAAAGACATACAAGTATAATTTGATAATGTGTTTCAGGTTCCAGGAAGGAGATAATTTGGAATTGTAAATATTTAACTATTCGCATTTTTGGTGATTTGGATGAGATGTCCCCATAGTCTATGGCATTTGGAAACGTGATTTCCAGTTGATGGCACTCTTTGGGTAGGTTTAGAAGGTGTGACCTTGCTGAGGAGAGTGTGTCACTAGGGGTGGACTTCAAGGTTTCAAAAACCACATGCCATTCCCAGTTTGCACTCTTTGCTTCTTGTTTTGCAGTTTCAGATGTCAGCTCTCCACTCATTGCTCTAGCCAGTATGGCTGCCTGCACATCACTTGTGATGGTGATGGCCTCTTATCCCTCTAAAATCATAAGCCCAAATAAACTCTTCAGTCTGTAAATTTTTTTGCCTTAGTCATGGGTTTTAACACAGCAATACAAACCTAAGACAGCATTCATTTGAAATGTGACAAATACGTTAAGAAAAAAAATCAAGTTGATCTATGACTTGTTTACCACCCACAGTAACCTACTGACTTTTAATTTAATAACTAAGTTTGAGAATTCCCAGATAGAAATTGAAATCATATTCCCCTGTCTAATCTAAGACTCTCATTCTCACCTCAAGGATATGGTTATTAGAGAAGAGATGCTAAAAGCATTATTTGAAGTTTATTAATATGCTATTTCTCCAACTTTATGCAAGAGATGCCATAAGGTAAAAAAAATGGAAAATGCTTATTTCCCCACCTCAGGTCATTTTATATGTGTTATTTAAATATGTGCCCTGAGTATAACTCCATCTCTATTCAGAAATCAGGCGCACAGATTTTCACCTCAAGCAGAGGCAAGCCTCTGAAAGTGTGGGTGCAGCAAAGGGCATTGTGTGAGGTAAGAGAATTGTCATGGTAAGGACCTTGCTTTAATTCTCCCATCTCTTTTCGAGCTGTCAGTGGTGTGCAAGGCACTTGCACAAACGACCTGATGCTGGGATGTCCATCCTAAGCACAAATGTCAAACTTCCAAAGAGACAGGAAGCATGGAAACTAGGAAGCGTCTGAAGCAGCTTTCACTCGGATGCTGGGGAGAATAAGCCATGTTTGTCTGCAGAACTGAAGCTCCAAACACAATACCTTTCCCTATGTGTCTTATTTTACTTTGGACAAGATTTTATTATGTTGCTCAGTCTTGTCGTGAGCACGTGATGCTCCTGAATAGCTGGGATTTTAGACATATACCATTCTACCTGGCTTCTGTCTCTTTTTAGCCAATACTATTATTTGTTCAAGGCCAATGGTTTGTCCTTAAACACACATAGTTAAGCAGTGAGTTTTATATTTCAGACCAGTCAAGTGAGAGTCTCTAGGAACTACATAACTGATTGCAATGTGTTGCTCATCCTCTGCTTAGGGTCTTCTCAGGTAGAGTGCTACATAACTAAGATGATTTCCAAATTCCCATTTGTTCAGATATTTGCATATAGAGTTACATATTGGGGAAGTTTTCAGCAGTGTGTAAACTGATTAATGTTCTTTGGATATAATGCACACCTTAAGGTCTCTGAAAGAGCTGAACCTTATCTCCCTCAGCTCACACAACTAAGTAAACGGGATAAAAATAGAACACGTTATACACAAAGGTTTTAAACATGCACAGGTAATTATGCCCTCAAATCTGAGCAACCAGGCCCATGGAGATACTGATCTGCAACCTCAGCCTGTCTACAGGAAATGGGGGAGCTTCCCTGTTTCTGTTGTCCTTTATTTCCCAGCTCTCTTGTGGACTCTGGAGTCCTCTGACCAGTGACACAGCTGGGAGAGAGGAAAGAGCAGAAAGGTGGGCTGGTGATTGTACTGCACCGCAAGAGAAGGAAGAGGGGGAGCCCCTTGAGTTTCACCCTCACTGGGGTGTGAGTTATCCTTTACCATGGATATGCGTTCCCAATGACATTTGCATCGGTACTGAAGAGAGACAGAGCATGAGGACGATGTGAGAGGGGGATGAGTTCTTTAGGCCAACGTACTTGGTTGTGGGGTTGCTTACTTGTGTTTTATGAGCCCATAGAAGAAAATAGCATATTAGTGTCATGTATTATTGTCTACTGAAGTGGTACGTGAGTGGCAGCTCTCCGATCCTTAGTGAACAATTACTGAATGCATAAAAAAAAAAAAAAAAGAATGTTTGAAGCTACAAAAAGTGTACTTTAAAGAAAGGATCCAGGGGCTGGGGAGATGGGTCAGCAGATAAGAGCACTGGCTGCTCTTCCAGAGGAACAAGGTTTGGTATGGCATTGAGCACACTGTGACTATCAACCTGCCTGTAGCTCCAGTTCCAGAGACTATGACACCTCTTCTGGCCTCCTCCACGGGCACTGCGCACATGTGGTCCACAGATAGACACACAGGAAGACATCTATACACAAAACATGAAATATAAAGAGAAAGAAAAGGCAAGGCTCTACCAGATTAGAGACCACCAGTAAATTATGAAATAGCTCAAGTCAATAAAATACATGCTGCTTCCTATGTGCAACAGTATATAAATCAATTTCCAGCTCCTTTCATATATGATATTAGTTTGATGATCTTTCATACAGTCCAATCTCTATCATAATTTCAGTACATGCTTATTACATTTCATTTTCTTTCTGTTATAAGTATAATTTACTGGCTTGGCTTTTTTCCCCTTCTACTGTGCATTAAAAAAACATTGCCATGTAGTCACATCTTGGCAATTTTTCTGATCCTAATTTGTCTTGCATGCTTGACTAGCTTCCAGTCACACAGCATTCTAAATTCTGTGTTGTTGTGGAATTAGGTTAAGAAACTCCAGGTCAAATACACTAAATAAGCAACTCTGTCAGAGCCACAGATTTGTTAGTATCTGGCTAAGAACTAGCATGAAAAGCCATTCATCACCTAGTGCTAACCGCCATATCAAATGGTAATAGGCAGGGGGGGAGCCAGAAATTCACTGTGCAGTTCAGGCTGCCCTCACACTCACACATCCTCCTGCCTCGGCCTCCAGAATGATGGAATTATAGGTGTGGACCACCGTGCCTGACAGTACAATGCCATTTCTCATTTTATTAAATTTCATTCTCTGTGTGTGTGTGTGCGTGTGTAAGTGTGGGCACGCACATACCATGGTACACATCTGGAAGTCAGAGCAAACTTTTCAGGGATCGGTTCTCCTTCCACCTCGTCTTATGGAGGGCTTCTTTCTTTCTGTTATGTTTGGTACTCCAGGCTAGCTGGGCTGCAATTTTCCAGGCATTCTCTTGTCTTCACCTCCCATTTCACTACAGGAGTTCTGGGACGGCAGATGCTCAGCACCACATCTGGCTTTGTATGTGGATTTCAGGGAGTGAACTCCTGTTGGTAAGTTTGCACGATAAGCATTTTACCTTATACCAAACCTTTACCCATTCAGTCATTCTCTGGCCTGTGATACCATGTCTGTGAATAAACCATATTCATGTGGAAAAACAGACATCTATTTAAACATGTAAACACACATCTGTACAAATATGTAAACACACATCTGTACAAACATGTAAACACACATCTGTACAAACATGTAAACACACATCTGTACAAACATGTAAACACATATCTATACAAACATGTAAACACACATCTGTACAAACATGTAAACAGACATCTATACAAACATGTAAACAGACATCTATACAAACATGTAAACACACATCTGTACAAACATGTAAACAGACATCTATACAAACATGTAAACACACATCTGTACAAACATGTAAACATGCATCTGTACAAGCATGTAAACAGATATCTATACAAACATGTAAACAGACATCTATACAAACATGTAAACAGACACATATACAAACATATAAAAGCAAATATGAAGGCAAAGTGATCTTTAATTTTCCAGTACTTTATCAACTTTAAGTATAAGCAGTGAGCATTACCTTATAAATAACGAAGAGAATAATGAAAAATAAACTACTTTTTAGGTATGTTTCAGATATTATAGTTTATTTCACCATGCTTAAAGAAATCAAAACACTCTGGGAAGTCAAGGTGCAACTTAAAACAACAACAACAACAAATAAACCCCTGTTTTGAAGCAAGGGTTTTCTCTTCCAAATTGCTTAGATAAGAAATGCTTCAGGAATCTGAGGAGCTGTCTCTCACATCTAGGAAAATCAGGCAGGAAGGCTGATTTCTTTATCACTGTGCACTCCTGTAGGTCCCTTCTACATTGGTGTTCTGTTGGAGAATTTGCAGACATTTCTAGCACTAACCTCACTAGTTTTGAACCTGTGTAGAAGACAACAGTTTGCTCATTCATGAACTTTGACCACTTGCAAGACAACACAGGATCTGATGTTCCAGGGTGACTCCTGTCCCTGTGTTTTCTCACTTCAGCCATCCACAGGCACCCACGGGGTCATTGTCTGCCACAGCTACTGGCCTTCTGTAATTTCTCTTATCCCTAAGATCCCAGCAACAATGAATACCTCAGCTTTTTATCATCAAGGCCTTGACTGGTCCTCAAGGAAGAACAAAGACCTTGAAACACCATGTTCCACCCCAAGACCATGGTGTCCATCTTTGTAATAGTCAGGGCAGCTGCATTTTTATCAGAATGTGTGGCTGCAGACGCAGGGAAGCTGAAAGCTTCATAAAGGCATGCGCTGTGTCCAACTTTACTCACCATTACAGACCACCATCTTGTGTAGTGTTGAAGCTACAGCCATCAGCCCACAAGCATCCGTCCACTCAGCAAGTGAGCGAATGAATCATTTTTAACGTTGAAGGGGAGAAACTGCTCCGATAAGAGACAGCAATAGAGTATACTACAGTTGCATTGTTTATAACTGATGAAAGAGCGAGAACGTTCAAGAAATTACACATACGTTGTAGACGTATCTGGGTAGTTAATTGTTTTGTGGTAGAAGACTTGAGAGAATCTATCAAGTTTGTGAGGGGGAGTTAACAATTGACATTAAGGCTTTCAGGAGGACCAAGATGAAGTAAGGTATTTAAGGAGGAACCCCTAAATTTGTGAGATGAAGGGCTGCACATCACTGATGGAACCAGCAAGGGAATCGTGTTTTAAGAATGGCTTCATAGCCAGGCGTGGTGGCACACACCTTTAATCCCAGCACTCGGCAGGCAGAGGCAGGTGGATCTCTATGAGTACAAAGCCAGCCTGGTCTACAGAGCGAGTTCCATGACAGCCAAGGCTACACAGAGAAACACCGTCTCGGGGGGGAAAAAAAAAAAAGAAAAGAAAAGAAAAAAAAATGAAACAAAACAAACACGCAAATAAACAAGAATGGCTTCATAAAGATGTGGGAGGAAGAGCATATAGTCACCAAACAGGTCAAGGAATGCTGGGCTAATTGTCAAACGGTACCTCATGGAACAAAAGCTTTTCTTCACCAAAATAAAATGCGGAGGATAAGATGAGAAATCTCTTCACTGTACAGTCGACAAAGGACTCCTATCTAGAGCGTGTAAGTGGATTCTACAAGTCCATAAAAATAATTCAGAAAACACAACTGAAAAATGGGCAAGAGGCCCAGCTAGGCAGGTCACAGACCCATTTCCTTGGAATGGATAAAGCTAAAAAGACTGACGCCGCGCAGGTGACCCTGTGTTCACAAGGGCGTGGGACAATTAGAATTCTCAAATATTTTACATGTTGGGAGATTTACTAGAACTTACCCATCTACCATGCTTCATCAATTGTACTCCATGGTCCACACACAATAATGTAAATATGTGAAATACTCAACAAGTACAATAATCTTCACAAGAATATTGCTTGAACTAGCCCAGACTTGGAAACTTATGGTATATCACACAATGGAATAGTATTTTGCTCTGAAAAAAAAAGGCTTTTTCTACAGCATGGAAGAATTTCATAAATGAAACAGAGCAAAGCAGCTACCTAAGAGGAATACACCCTCCTTGATTTCATTTATACAAAGGTAAGAAATAGCTGCAAATAACTTTTGCATTACTAATCAAGATTGTTAGCTCTGTGGGGGGTAGTGGCCAGAGAAATAAGAAATAACGACGGTTCCTACTTTTTAAATATGAGAGGTGTTTGCACAGAAAGGTTCACTTTAATGGAAGCACATTGATCTGCATAGCCATGATTCTATAACTTTATTTGGACTTGTAGTTTATTACAAAATTATACTTAGAAACAATGAGCTGGAATCCACCACGTGAAATGAAAACTAACCTTTTAGGGCTAGGAAGACGACTCAGTGGTTAAAGTGTTTGTTGGCAAGCGGAAGGATCAGAGTTCGAATCCCCATAAGCCACATAAATGTTGGTGGGAGTGGTTGGCAGACTGTAGTTGAAGACTGAGGCAAGAAATCCCCAGACCAAACTGGCTGGTGAGACCAGACATGCTTGGCTGAGAGGCACTACCTCAGAGACTAAGGCAGAGGACAGAGGATGATTTCCTGCATTAATCCTGGTCCTCCTCATGCAAACTCACACATGTACACACAAGTACACACACATACGCATCTGTGCCTCCACCCATGCATACACACTTGCACACACCACGCACACATGAATGAAGAAAACTGGCCTTCTGGGACTACAAAGTTTTGTCATCTTGACAGAAGCTACAATCAACAGGGAGAGAGGCCTCTGGGTATGCTTGTGGAGCATTATCCTGACTGCATTAATTGAAGTAGGAAGACCTCCTGACTGTGGGCAGCACCACTCCTTGGTGCGAGGATCATGAACTGTCTAAATGGAGAAAGGGCACGGAGGATCTCTCCATCACTCTTTACTTCCTGACTATTGGTGTGAGATGACCAGCCCTCTCAAGCTCCCACTGCCTTGACCCTCCCACTATGACAGACAGCAGCCTTGAACTGTGAGCCATCGTAAGCCCTCTCCTGAATAAGTGGCTTTCCTGGGGATTATTTTATCAAAGCACAGGAAAGAAAGTTAAGACCCTGTTGTTCGGACTGCAGCTCTGTATGGTTAGAGCCTGCTCTGTGTTTTGATTTCCAGGCTGCTGGGCACAAAAGCAGCCAGCTTTTGGTATACTGAGACATATTCTTAACTACAGAAGTCTTGTGTTAGAAGTCAGAAAGTTGGCATCCTACTGTTGAAAAGATGAGGAGTGACAGTATCTGTATTGACCTCTTGTAGCTCAGAGAGCATCTGGCTTGGGCACCTGCTCAGCCTACATTAGTTACGTCTTGCAGTCTGTCCTCGTGGCCTCTTCTCACTTACTACCTTTTTTTTTTCTTTTTTCTTTGTTCTGTGTTTCTGCTCACTACTTTCCATATGTTTTCTTTCCTTTCTATTGTGTGTATGTAACCATGTGGGAGTGTGTGGGTGTACAGGTGTACATGTCTAGGCCAGAGGTTAACCTAAAGCTGTTATCCACCTTGCTATTGTTTTGAGACAGTTCTGGAGCTCACTGAGTAGGCCAGGCTGGCTGGCCAGTGACCCCCATGGGTTCTCTTGTCTCTGCCTCCCAAGATCCATGAAAACAACTGTGCACCTCCAGGCCTGGCTTTTTTAAAATCATGAGTTCTGGGAGTATCACACCCTTGTTTTCATGCTTGCATAGTATACACTTTGAGTCATGTCTGTGTCCTCCACCATACAATTAGAAGATCTTTGTCCTCAGTAGGGGACAGCAAGGAATAAGTGGTCAGAGCCTCTAGGCCTGTCAGGAAAATTCCATTGTTTATCAAAGTAGAAAATAGGAATGGGAATGTGGCTGACCTAGCAAAGGCCTGAGTTCAATACCAATGCCAAAGAACACACAGAAAAAAAGACAACAACAACAACAACAAAACAAACAAAAAACAAAACAAAAACAAAACCTGAGAACCAGGACTCCTTTCAAAGTCATCATGGGGTAACGGCCATACTTACAATCCTGAAATACAGGATTCCGATTCATCAGTACCCATTACTAACTTTATATATTTAGAAAACTTATTAAATGTGGTTTGCCTGTATCTTACAACGCTTTTTTCATTTTTATTTATTTATTTGTTTATTTTTTATTTTTCTATTATCAGCTTGATACAGTATAAATTCTTATCTTAATAGCGATAGTGAAATGTTTCATTGAGGCTTGCCCAGTGATTAAGTAATACCAAAACTTATTATAAGCCACCGTCATCCTAGGGTTCCCCCTGCTATATAGCCTCTCTGGTTCTGTGGGTTGCTGTCTGATTGTCCTTTGCTTTATATCTAGTATCCACTTATGAGTGAGTACATACCACGTTTGTCCTTCTGGGTTTGGGTTACCTCACTCAGGATGATATTTTCTAGTTCCATCCATTTGCCTGCAAATTTCATGCTGTCATTATTTTTCTCTGCTGTGTAGTACCCCATTGTGTATATGTACCACATTTTCTTAATCCATTCTTCAGTTGACGGGCATCTAGGTTGTTTTCAGGTTCTGGCTATTACAAACAGTGCTGCTATGAACATAGTTGAGCATGTGTGTTTGTGGTATGATTGAGCATTCCTTGGGTATATGCCCAAGAGTGGTATGGCTGGGTCTTGAGGTAGATCGATTTCCAATTTTCTGAGAAACCACCATACTGATTTCCACAGTGGTTGTACAAGTTTGCATTCCCACCAACAGTGGAGGAGTGTTCCCTTTGCTCCGCATCCTCTCCAACATAGACTGTCATTAGTGTTTTTGATCAAGGTATAGATAATAATGAAAGTTATGTACAGGTTTCTAGAGGTATGAGATTAGTTAAGACATTAGCTCATAGTGGGGCCTATATGTCTAATGTCTAGAAGTGCTTATGAAGGGTATTATTAATTGGAGTACAAAGTACACACGGTTTTTTAGTGTGTGTGTGTGTGTGTGTGTGTGTGTGTGTGTGTGTGTGTGTGTGTGTTTGTATATGGGGGCAGGATGTGTGCTGATGCGTACACATGTGGAAGCCAGCAGTTGACATCAAGCTTCTTCATCTATTCTTTGCACCTTATTTTTGGAGACAGGCTTTCTCACTGAATCCAGAGCTCACTATTTTGTCTCTGCTAGAGATTGTCCTGTCTCTATTCCAGAACGCTGAGGTTATAACCAGCCACTGATTCTCCCATTTTTAAGTTGATGCTGGGGATCTAAACTTGGGTCCTCATCCTTGTACCACTATAACTTTATCAGCTGAGCCATCCCCAACCCTGTACTTAAGGTTTTTACTACACAACAGACACGAACAATCTGTTAACATTAGAGACGAAATAATCGATGGAAAGTGAAACCTGAGACAGTACAGCAGTTCAGTTCATATGTTAGGGAGTTTCTAGATCAGAGGCTTTCCATGGTAGAGTTATGTGTGCATTCTTGCCAAGGAAGGGCCTGGGCCTTCAGCAGCAGATACAAAGGAGCTCCTTGGAGAGGAGACAACTTGATGTTTTCAGAGCTTTATATACATATTTCAGCTCTTAGAGCTACAGAAATGCAAATTCCCCTTAGGCCACTCTGAAAAAGGGATGGGTACAGAAGAGCCACGGCCATCATCTGCTACAGAGGAAGTATAGATCTAAAGGGTCACCACCTGGCCATCAGGCACCTCTCCCAAAGTGCCTATGCATAAGAGAAGCCAGGCAGATTCCCACAGCAGTTTATAAAAGTTCTGAGAAATGTCTCACTCCTCCCATTTCACTCCCACTAGGGAAGGCTTCATTGTTCATTAGTGTGAATGAAGCTGCTTCTCTGTGCATCAGGGTTCGCCGTGCCCAGAAGCTGCTGCAGTTCCAAAGAAAAGGCAAGCTATTCTAATGTTTTAAAAATATGATTGGGTTACATCATGGCTCCCAGATCCATTCCATTCTTTGTTCTGTATGGCTGGCATCTCCTTTTACAAGGCTCTGCAGACAAAGGGAACAACTGTTGGAAGTTGGAGGGTCAGGGAGGGTAGAACCCACAGAGCTTTGAAAGGTGACCCCCTCAAGGACTGAATATGCACCTTGATTGCAGACCCATGGGAAAATCCCCTCTCAAGGTCCTGGCTCCAAAGCATGGCCCCAGCAGGAGTATAGTTTGTCTTCTACTAACAGCCTAGCTCTGGAAGCAGCACTAGACAGTAGTTTTTATTGCTGCTAATTTCTGGGAATGTCCCACAGTCACTGTGTGCCTTCAGCTCATCTCAACCCGTGTCAACAAGTCCCCACACTGAAGTCCCGCTGTCTTTCTCTAGTATATTCTTAGAACCCTGATAATGTTATGAGTATTTTTCAGTGTGTTGAACAATGAAAATGGTTTTGTAACCTAAAAGCTCTTGTCATCCTTCCTGGGGACACATTGAGCTGTTGCAAAGTGTCTAAATGACTTATCTGTTTTGGAAATATACATATGTTTACAATTACTTATTTTATTTTTGTTCAGGTTGATTATTTTCCTTTGTGGAATGAAGCAGTTGCTCTCACAATTCCATCCCACTTGTCCTGGATAGCCTGAGTCTTCATTTCATTTCAAATAATGGCTTTTCCCAAAGGAAACGTCTCCTTTCAGGATATCATAATCAGCTAATGGACTTAGTGATCAATGTTGTGTGCGGTGCAACATCAGAAATGTGCCATAAAATATGGAAAACAATTTAGCCACTCTCTAATGCAGGCAATTCTGGTAAAAACTATACATGAGAATCATGTACCCAACCATATTTTCCTGCCTCACAACAAGATTAGATGCAATAAAAACCTTGTCTTAGCAAATCAGCATGTTAGAAGATGCTGTCAGCAATAACTTCCCAAAGATGTGTCCATTACCAAAGGGGGGCATTATCCTCAATTCACTCTCCTTTAAGATTGATGGCTGCTATAAGCAGCCATCTGTCTCTAGATTCTACGGCATCACAATGCTGCCACTCTGCACAGTGGGGCCGATGGGCAGCTCCTTGCTTTCTCACCCCTCTTTCCTCTTCAGATTTGAAGATGAACCGACAGTTTTCAGAACAAAACCGCCAGGTATGACTGGCCATCTGAAGTGGAAGGATTCATCCCGAGCCCGTGTTTGCTTTCCTTTAGTGAGGAGCAGAATCCATTAAGTGAATTATGTCTCTGTGATTATCACAGCAATTTACGTGAGTGGGTTGTCAGCTGTTTTATACCGTGAAAACATGGCTTGTTACATCTGGTCAGTTTCACAAATTCCCCAGATCAAACAACACAGTGGCATTTTATTAAGCGAACAAGATTTTCTTCATTTGAATATTGTTTTAAGGATGAAGCAATTGATTGATTGGTTCACTACCGGTTATTGACTGGAACAACTCTGGCTCTTCTTTCTGTCATTAATGCTCAACTAATCTGTTCTATTAAAGGTTTATTTATGTGTACAAACTGCATACAAATACATGTCTCTATACTTACATCACTCATATATGTGTGCCAGTTTATCAATATCAAATAATAGATTAAAGATAACTGCACATAAAATGCCCTGCAGATTTACTGACATACCAGCCCATGTGCCATTTCAGTTACCTAGCTAGGTCAGATAGACATCAAGGTGGTGAGGCCATAAGAACCCTACAGCAATTCTGGTTGACTCTTGTCTACTTAGGGTGGAGTTGCCTGAAAAACTACAGAATGCCCAATTAAACATTGACAGAAAACAGTTAGGCTGAAAATTTATTACAGAGCTGAAATTTACACTTGATTAAATATCCTGAGCTGTTCGTTCACTTTTTCATTTATTTACTTGTTGTATTGACCAATACTAGCTTTAGCTAGTCATCGAGGCTACTCTTAAAACTTTTTTCTGCTTTCGGAATTGTCTTCTGATGTTTTTCTTGATAAAAAAAATCATCAAATTGCTTAGTGTGGGGTGTTTGAAGAATTGGCCAGATGGGCTGAAGTATACTTTCTTCTTACAAGATGGTTGGTAAATCCCTGAGAAAACCTGCAGTGAAGTAAATGCACTCTACAATAAACCCTGTATCTCCACTCACCCAGCTCCCCCACCAAGCCTGTAATTGTGTATTAGCAGAAGACGACAGAGATAAAGCCAGAATGTTGCTGTGATTTCTCTAAGTGATATGACCTAGTGTGTGGTCTGTTTCCAAACTTACCTCACCTCGTACCTATCTAAGCAGAACGCCATAAAACCAGTCTTTGTATTTCACTTGAGCTATCTGAAGGCATGTATGCATAGTGTTAACTGGATTGGCTTATTCTCAAATCACTCATTCAATGCTGAATATATCTTAGGAATTAAGAAACATAAGACACAGTCCTATTTCCCTTAGAAGTAAGAGCAACCTCCTAAAATGATCCATGTAGCCCAACATGTCTGACCCCATGTAAGTCATCCTCCATGTCTGACATGTCAGTCATGGAAAGGCACCTCGTAGTTCTCAGGACATATCTATACTGTCCATTTCCACAATGCCTTTGGGTCACAGACTCAAACACCATTAAAAATCAGTTCTGATTCTTATACTCCTACCTGCATTTCTTAGGTCTAGTAATTATTTTTTCTCTTAGGCATTTCCCACTGGAAAACTGTGTACCCACTTGTTTGCTCTTTTTCACCATCGGAAAAACAGATTCCAGGAGAGCAGCTCTTAGCTGTTTCGTGCACAGCTGTATCATAACACCCGGAAAGGTTCACTCAAGATGATGCTCAGTGCAGAATAAATGCAGTAAAAAATATAAATAAATAAACATTTGTGGAACAAGTGAGTCTCTGTTCTGAAGGAAGCTGAGTTACCCCAGGGCAGGCGTAAGTGGATGGCAGTCCATAGTCAGCAAGCACATCTCAACAAGAGAGCCAAAGGTACTTTACCCACTTTGGGGAGGATTCAGTGTGAAGAAATTTAACGTGGGGATAGGCAGATTAAAAGAGGGAGAGCCTTTCAAAGGACAGGCCTGGAAAGCCTTCCAAAGCCAATTGCCTCCTGGGTAAGCTATCATAGAACTAATCTGTCTCTTGGCTTCTGAAGATATTAATGTTAATAACAGCAGCTTAACACTGTTGTTATTGGTAATGTTATTGTATAATATTAATAATAATTTTATTATTATTATTATTATTATGAGTCTACCAAGTTCTCAATTTATTGCTTCTTACATATTGGTTCTTGTTGTTCTCTCCAAACATTGTGTAATAAATAATTCCAAATTGAGAGGAAAAGAACTCTGGGCTTCAGAGGCCGCATTAGAATAGCATAACATTTACAGATGACAGAGTTGGAAGCAGACCCTATTCGAGTATTTTTGCTCACATAATGTCTTTATTTCCGACTTCCCAAAGCACTGTACATGTGTGTGGAAGTTGCTTATACACTAAGCTCAGGATAGAACTCTCTTCCTCTTTTGCCCTTTCTGTCTACAGTAAAGGCCCAAACTTGACATCATTCAAAGCACACTGTATGCTTCACCACAGGTCCCCAAGTTTGGAAGAGAATAGTAATACACACTTCTGGATTCCAATTTATTGGACTAGGTCATGAAACAAATTGAAGTTGAGCCTCCAGTATTTGTGTGAAATCAACCTTTTGACCAACTCCCTTCAATGCCTCCAAGGTGCAGGGCAGGACTTTGAACATTCTGTTTATTGTTGCTTCATGGGTTTCTAGATATTCTCCTGATTCTTCTTTCTCCCAACACTTGGCCTTCCAGACTGATCTTGAAACTTTGTTGACACTGTTAGACCAATAAATAAATATATATACACATATATGTCTATGTATGTACGTATGTGTATGTATATGTGTGTGTATTTATATATATATATATATATGTATGTATGTATGTATGTATGTATGTATGATGTATGGTGTTTGAGGCATGAGACTATAAAAATATCTAATACTTTAAGACTTTTTGAACTTTAGAAACCACTGTTCATCCCTATGAGAGTGTTATCATCCTGCATTGAACACACATGGTCCAGGAAACTGTTAGCATCCTAGATGACTTCATAAACCTCAAACCATCTTACGTGTATAAAATGGTGACAGTCACTCGTGAGTAGAGGGGGCTGACCAAGATCAGGAGCCCGGGGCTCTTGTTCTAGCTCTGCCACTAAAAAGCCACATGCAATATCGACTAATGTAAATTTTCTTGCCTTCAGTCACCTTAATTAAAGTACAAGGTCTACATTGAACAAGCGATTAAAATCCCTCAGTTGGGAAACCTCATGAACTTGTGAAATGACTCTACATGGCAGCTGTTTCTTGCATTTATTTTAAAGCTACATCGTTCATGGAGTTGAGGAGTACGTGAATGATGCCTTCACTGATGAGAAAGGCTTGGCACTTTCCTTTAGTGTGTACTCTGCACTTTCATCCGAGGACAGCAATGATGTATTTCCACAGGTTTCCAAGATACCAGTGTGAGCTGTTTGCCTTTCTCTGGGGGGGGGGGGGGGCTGCCTTCTCATTGCTGGAGGCCTCATGATCAACTTCAGAGAGATGGATTTCCATCGTAGTTCTGGGTCAGAGGTACAGGCGTTTGTGAGATCTTAGCTGTGTCACTACATGAATTAAAATGGAATAATGAATTTGTGCTGTGTTCCATGGCTTTCAGCTGGATTTGACCTTTAAATCACATTTAACAGAGTGCAATCATAGGTCACAATTCAGAAAGGTTTAAATAATGTTCTCTTCTATCAAGAAAAAGTGATTTAATCCAACTTGATTTTCTGTGGTGCTCACAATTTAGGCTACTCTAAAACATCACTGTGAGTTATAGAAATCTGTTAAAAAAATGAAAACATAAAGTTACATGGAAAAATTTTTCACATAATTTCTATATGTACCTGCATATTACCATATGCTATGCAATGTATTTATATGTGTGACAAATTTAGGACCTGGGAATTGCAAGACTTAAATAATCAAAGAATGAAGTTGTTTGAACACATCAACAGGGTTCTTTATACACGAGAGCTTCTTAGAAATTCTATACAACAGAGTTATTCTGATATCTTGTTAAATGCTCAATTTTCCACTTTCTTGTTTTAGAAAGATGTGCTCTGTGTTACTTGTTTTGGAGGACTGTGGCTCATCATTGTCTTTCTCCAGGTCAATTCTAGCCTCTTTTCTCTCTTCTTCTTTTCCTGCTTTATATAATAATATATAATGTTAGTCTTATCAAATTCAACCATTGCATATTTCTGAAAATCAGTCAATTACTTAATTTGTTTCAAGTTAATCAAACAGTGTGCTAGATAGTGGCACTAATATAACCTATAAAAATCAATGCAAAACATATCAATTACCCAAATGTACTTGAGCAGTTTGCCAAAAAAGTATGATATTACATTGTGTAGGTTTGGTTTATGTATTTTATGTGGTTCAAAGCTGGCCTGAGCAAATTCAAAAGGGAGTATCCCCTCGCAGGAGGTGATTAGAGATGTGAGCCAGGAAATAAGTCAAAGTTGGATCAAGTTCCTTTACTAATTGGGAGGAAGATGAGATCACAGGTCAAGGAGGAGGCTTAGTCCTGAAAAGATAATTACAAAGTGGGGCGATTAGGTGAGGAGAAGAGAAGAATTTTGAGGTAGGAAGAGAGCCTGGCTCTAGCATAAGGCTTTCCCTAAACAGGCTAGTGACTGAGTTTTTAGTTTCCTTTTCTCTATAGGCACAGATCACAGAGGATTAGGGGGAAGAAAGTGGAGGCAACTGACTTCCAGGGATCTCGAAGAGCTCTTCCTTCCTACCCAGTCCATGGATAAAGCAATCTCAGGAGGTCTAACCTTCATCACGTTCCCAAGAAACCTACTTGCTACATGGCCACAGTCAACATCCAAACACAGGACAAGAAAGGAACCCCTTAGCAAGAAAAAGACTTCCACCCATTAGTAAACACTCTCAGAGGGCCAGTCAAAGAGCCCGGAGCCTTTCAAAGATGGATGGATGACTTTCTGTAGCGTACAGAACAAAAGAAAAGAAGAAGGAAACACAAAACATGTGGGATGGCAGATTTTGATTGGCATCTCCAAGAGATCTCATAGAAATAATAGAAAACAGTGAAACTAGAAAGAAAATGACCTGGAAGAATGCAGTTGAAGGGCTTAAATTCCTAGTTATGTCTAGGAAGATGGCTCCCTGAAAACTACCTCAGAAAGAACCTTTCTCCTTCTCCCCACTTGAAAGCTGTCTTCCCAACCTGATTGATCAGGTATCCGGTGTTTGCCAAGCTCTTACATGGTAACTTGATCCAAACATAACGCTAAACAAAGTTCTCCATATTAGTCAGTCTGTTCAACTGTGTTTTAGATACAAGGCTTTGGGGACAACAATCTGGTTACACTGTCATTGTTGAAAAGGTAGTTAAAGCCTTTTCCATCCTCTCAAACTTTCTTCATAATTGTTTTTTTTAATAACAATTTGTGTGTGCCCACACTTGTGTGAGTGTGTGCATGACCATGCCACAGCTTGCTTATGGATGGCAATCTACAGAAACGAGTTTTCTCCTCCCACCATGTGGGTCCCAGGAAATCCAACGTGGGTCATCAGGCTTGGTCATGAGATCCTTTATCCACTGAGTCATTGCTGGCCCACGCTATGTGGATTTTCTAGTCAAGTTCTTTGAAATGAGTTTCATAGGCTTTATAAGCTATATGGGAATCTAAAAAAAAAAATCTAAAAGTTACTGATAGAATCAAGTGACAGCTGTGTAGCAGTCAGTTTGAATATGCATTTGACACAGTTCTAAGATTGAATCTCTTCCTGGTTTCTATTGAATTAAGTGAATCTGAGTAGCTTCATTCCTCCCTCATTGAAGCACAGTTAAAGAGCATTTCAGATCCCAGCTGAAGCCAGAGAACAGGAGCAATCGTGCAATCAGGAGGGGGGTTCTGGGAAACTTCAACCAAGGAAAAAGTACGCGGAGGTCTTTCATCACGACAGAGCACTCCTTAAAATACTTGTCTGCTGAGCCTGGCTATGTGGAAACCAAACTGGAGATAAGATAGGCTCTTTACCCCTGTGCATCATTAATAAGAATTTAGGTAAATACTTCACCCGAGAGAACTAGGTTTTGCCTCTAGTGGAGATAAAATTTGATATTGTGCAGACCCCAATCAGTCTAATTTTGCTATGAAATACGCGGTCCATAGGACAAAAAGCTGTACATAAATCATGTACCTTGTAATACATGACCCTTGCAGCTGCAGCCTTATACATATCATTTGTCACTTTTAAAACAAATCCTTTAGTGGTTGGATTGGACAAGATAAGAAAAACATGATTCTTGCAGTAGAAACGTGCCAGCACACAATCACGCTGGCTCTGACACAAAACAAGAAGGGGAGGGTGTGCACAGCAGATTTGTCTGAACCAGCTACAGATACCTGTGTATTTCAGTCACAGGGCACTGGGATTTTATATGGGTTAGGACTCTTCTTCTTGCAACTATACATTCTTGCAAAAGAAGTTGAACAGTATGCAGGAAACATGGGTCCTTGTTTCAGGACATTTAGTTGTTACTCTTATTGAACCTCACTATTCTATTCAAAGTCTATCTGTCATTCAGTAAATTTGAGAATTACTGTTTTCGATCATTTCGATAAAGGGAAATGTTCTGCTCTCTGAGGTGATATAGGACTTAATGTGGGAGAGGAAGAGGAGAAGATGCAGAATTGAAGTGAGCGTCTTTTGTTCTCACCATGCTAATCAGACAACCCGAATGTCCATCTTACTGAATAATGCTCATGTGAAATCACTAGCCTGGTGCTAGGGTTGACTCTCATAATTTGTTTAAAGAAGCGTGCTTTCTCTCCACATCGCACGTCTAATTAGCATTTCCCCCCATGGTGTAATACAGTCTTGTTCATCAAAAGATAACTGCCTGGAAAACACTTGTAAATTAGATCGGAGAGCCTGCCACACCAAACTCTGCCTCTCTTTCCGTCACAGCTCTTCTTTGGTGTCATATTATCTTTTAATGAAAGTAAAAGCAAACAGTCAGGCTTTTATTTTGAATAATTCAATGAATTCTTGAGTGTCTAGGAAGGAAAGCTTCATTAAATCCACACCTAGCTCGGGGACCAGAGCTTTAAAGCCTCGATGTTTTGATAGCATGTTCTCCAGCATACTGAAAATGACCATCACAAATGGAGAACACCATTAGGATCATTATCCTTGACAGCAAAGAAGCCCACGCTTGCCAATCCCGAGGAAGCTCTTCTCGGCCTCCCTTGATACTATGCTTTCAAGGGCAGCTCTGGTCAGTGTCTCAGGAAATGTGGCTCCAGAGATCTCGGTGTTTATCTTACCAGCACAGTATCCAGGAGACTGCATCTGACTTAGAGGAGATTGATGAGGCTACGTTGTAAGGAAGTGCTTCATCATACGAACTGAGCCCAGAAGCCACGGTGCCTTCCGTCTACTCAGCTAAGCTTTGCCTCACATGCTAACACATCACTCGACTTTCCAATGAGCTAGTTTCAGAACTACTGCAGAATTAGTTCCTTTTTAAAAAAGAGTATTTCATTTTCATTTATGTATATGACTTTCTCTCCCTGTGTGTATACATATGCCAGTGGAGGCCAGAGAGTGCATCAGATCCCCTGCCACTGGAGTTAGCTATAAGCTATTGTGAGCCATCCAACCTAGGTACTAGGAGCTGAACTCCAGTCCTCAGCATGATAACCAAGTCCTCTTAGCTCATGAGTCATCTCTCCAGTCCCAGAATTTGTTCTTGATGAAAAGCTAAATTCACTACAGAGCCTGACTTCTGAACCAGACAAACTGGATTGTGTGAATTATCTAGCCATGGATACATTTCAGTATGCTTTTCTTAATCATACTGGTTATGCTTTTGTTCAAAAACTATACATAGAATATGGTTTATGATTAATTAAATTGAAGATGACTCATGTATAAAATGATAACTAATTATCTTTTTGAGACCAGGCTATTTGGGGTTGAAAAAATATTGTTTTGAACTTGGATTTTGGTAATTTGCACATAATTTTTTAAGGATTTACTAAAAAACATTGAATCATGCACTTAAAATGGATGGATTTAATGATATGCTAAATAATGTCTTAGCAAAGCTGATTTTTAAAAAGTGATTAATTTGGCTTGATTTCCTACATGCTTGCTAGGAGGGAGGTTTTTAAAGCTGTGCTAAAATCTGTGTTAAATATAGATGTGTTCACTATGTACTATGATTCAATTTCTTTCTGTTCACAGGATCCCACCAAGCAGCCCCCAGAAAAATGAAAGTGTGCAAGTTTTCTGATGAATATTGGGTACCATGGAGAACAGAGGGAGGTCTTTGTTTTAAACTGCTAATAACAAATAGCAATGTGTTGGTGAACAACCTTTTCCTCTTAGAGTGATAATCTCATAGAGAGGCAATAAAGACAAAGTCAAGGCTTTGAAGGGAGGAACAGAGGTAAATCTTGTGTTAAGATGCTTAGTGACTCAGCTGAGAGAGTGAGCCCTTTTTACTGGGCATATGACATTGTGGTGACAGACTCAGCGGAAACAGTGCAGGAAAACATCTGAAGAGTAGCTAGGTGCAGGGGACTCTAGTCACAGACAATAGGCAACCATCCAGTCTGACGGTGATTTCAGTATTAGGTATGTCCACAATTCGAGTTCAAAATGGTATTGGTGTTATACAAGGAAGAAATCCAAGAGGACTGGCATGACAGTCGAATAAGATAGAGAAATGCATGCAAAAATAAAAAACAATGTCATCCTAAGAGCATTAAATAACAATTGGAGGACTAGCTAGGTAGCTCAGCAGTAAAACATTTGCAAGGTCCTGAATCCAATTCGAGGGCTACTAAACAGAACAGGTAAACAGAAAACGTAGAGCCTGGCACTTAGGAACAAAGGCAAACCTCACTTCTAATACTGAGGCAGAGGGTCAAAGTGAGTTAAGTCACAGATCAAACTCGATTTATCTTGCCTCAGCTCCCTTTTCCCAGAATGCTGTGTGGGAGTTAAGTTAGAAGGCACCAGCTGTAGGAAATAGAGAGTGATGGAGTGCAAGCCCAAAGTATTGTTACGTACTCTATGATTGGGATGTTCGGTCCCACGGCAGAAAATTTAGCTGTTTAGGCTGCTTGGGACCTGCCTGCTTCTTGTCCTTCCTCTTTAGCAGACATTTTCCCTCCTCTTTCCCTTCCTTTTTCCTTTTTCCATTCCTTACACAGGCTCCATGGAGTTTGAAATGAACTTTCCCACATTAACTTTCTTATAATAAAACTGAAATTGGGGGAAACTAGTCTGCAGTGCAATGTGTTACTAAACACTTCCACAGCTTTCAGACAATTGGCTATCTATGACACAGCATTCATATTAGTAGCCAGGGCCCAGACGTAAATATTTAGAAAATGAAACAGGATGGGGTGAGTGTGGCTGTCATTCTAGCACTTGGGAGGCTAAGGCGAGAAGATCGCCCCAAGTCCATGGCAGTCTGCTCTATATAGCCAGTTTGGATCTGAGGCCAGGCAGAAGTATTGGGAGATCCTGTCTCAGAGCAATAGATAGATAGATAGATAATAGATAGATAGATAGATAGATAGATAGATAGATAGATAGATAGATAGATAGATAGATAAATGGTGAGATGATGATATTGAACTTCAACCTTAAATTACTCCTGGTGTTCAAGCAATTCTGTTGATGCACACGAGCCCACAGAACCTCTACAAGATGACTCCAGAGTTTGCCATCCTACCAAGGAAAAGCAAAACAAGAAGGGAAAAATCAAAGGCATGAGAGAATGAGATCTTCCATGCTTACAGCCTGTGAGTCCTCCAAACCAGAATGGAACCAGAATGAAAATATGTGGGGTGATTGTCCAACAACAATTATGTAAATCAATACAATAAATCAGGCCCAGATGTCACAGGCACAATAAATCAATGGGAACTGCCAAACCACTTGTCTCAACTTACTGGATTTAATTAAAACCACCACTCAGTTCATGAGAGGTCTTGGAATAGGGCAGGCCGAATCTCTCAGGCACAACCATCCACCCAAACAGGAAGTGGCTTCAAGCTAACTGTGTTAAACTTTCATCTGTGGGCCAGATAACCATGGCAGGATTTCACATGAATCTGCAGCAATGATCCGTTAGCCTTTCCTTGCATGTCTCCATCTCACTTCCCAGAAGCACACACTCACAATCTAGTAGCTTTTGCTACTGGAGTAGAAGAAGTGCCAGGGGAAATGTTGTAGGAATATAGACTACCTAGTCCTTGGGATTAAAACTATAACCACCATTAAAAGCGGTCTGGCATACTCAGCGTTATAGAATAAATTGTGGTACCGTGCCTGGTGGATTCAAATTTTCCCAAGACATCCGGATCCTACTTGAGCTATCCAGAAAGCACTGTCCCCAAATAATTCATAAGTGGCACTCAAGAGAGGTACAAAATGAACAAGGACACAAATGAAAAGACTCCCAAATTATTGTGAATTCATAAAGCTGACAAAAGACACGAGTTTGAAGGCATCTTCTAAGGGCCAAGAAGGTAGAACTATCACTGATGGGCCCAGCAAGGTGGCTCCTGGGAACCACAGGAGTTCAATCCCTAGAACCCATGTGAAGATTGAAAGAGGGAAAGGATTTCACAAAGTTCTTGTTCATCCTTTACCTGTGGGCTACAGCATATGCACACCCACTCACACCTACACACACATCATGTACATGCAGGCACACATAATAATACATAAATAATTTTTTAGTAGAAAAGATCCCTCAAGTTTGTACAAAAAGACAAAGACCCTGGTCCTCAGTGTTGTTGGAAGGAAAGTGGCAATCTTCACTAGGTAGCATGCTCGGTCATTGGTGCCTTCCTGGAGGTTCTTTGTGCACTCTTGGATTCATTTTATAAAGCACTTTGCTTGATGTTGTTGTTTTGTTTTGTTTTTGATTTTTTTTGTTCCTTGGCCTTGAGTTATTGACATGCTTTGTCTTATGCTGTTTTATGTCCAGTCTTAGTAGAGCAGAAATCTGCCGCATACCATCTTTATTAACAGCTGCCTCAGGTGCTGAGCAGGCTCTGGCTTTAACAGCATCTCTAAGCAGACGGGCAGAGAGCTTGTTAATAGGCTTTGCAACCCTTTGGCTTCTGGGAGATGTAAGTGGATTATGGAGGTCTGTTTGTCAGGCTATCTTTTTACATCATTGTCTAAGTAATTGCCACACAGGTCTATGGCTTTGGCCTAATTAACAAAATGCATGAAATCCTAAACACAGAACTTATATTGATTGGTCCTCTCTGTGGGAAGTTTCTGAACTCCCATGACTCCTGTTTCAGACAGATGTTCCTCATGATGTCACACATGGGACTTCAGTCTGTTAATATACCAAGGACTTATCTTAGTACTTTGAGTTACTCAAAGCACCAGAAGGAACCATATTAATTGGTGTAGTTAGAAAAAAAAAGCAGTGACCTCGGTGTAACAAGAAATCTCATGAAAATGTTCATGCTTAATTACGGCAAAACCACCTTAATGTGACCAGAGCCAATTTTTTTTCACAAAACTTAATTCATGAAAAAGTAATTTCAATAGGAAAAAAGCAGTTAGGAAGCAGAAGAATAAGAAAAAAAGGTTTTTATCAAGGAGGGAAAAATGGAAGCGAAAATGAAAGAAGTCAGAATCATGGAGAGGGTTAATTTACTTTTCAACTTTTCATCAACGATAAACATTTGGAAAAAGTCTTGGAAGCACATGGAAGGACACTATTTTAGGGCCTGGGATAAATGTGGAGCAAGAGGAGGGACACTGTGTCCCTATTCTTATGGAGCTTTTCCTATGAAAATTGTCACACTCTTTAGAAGTCCACGGATGGGGCCTAAAACTACTTCCAGTCTAGATTATACGGATTTTTAGGATCTCAGGGAAAGTTACATAGAATAAGAAACATGTCTTGATGACTTAGAAGGTTAAATTGGCCATGGAGAATTAGGCCTTGCTAATCACTGTTATAAAATATTGAGTAGGACCGTGTTTTAAATTCTACTACGGATGCATTTTTGGAGTTTGGTAAGACTTGGGGTCTGGTAGATCTTAAGGAACTCCAATTTACAATGAATGTAGGACAGATTAAAAAAATCCTTATATACTTATACATACACATAAATTAGAATTTTCGTTAAAATTTAAATTTAAAGAAAATGTAAATTTTAAATTTTCTCAAAAATCATGTTAGTAGCCAAGAAATCACTCTATAGCAATGGACGGGTTAATTATTTCTGAACTCAGCTATAGAAATACAAATAAAATTGAACTTATTAATAAAAAAAAAATTTGAACGTCCTGGGGATATGTTGCATTTTGTCCCCTTCCCCTCTTTCTCAGAACTAAAGGAGATGGTAGCATTTTAAAAAGCTGAAAAAATGTCTAGAAAGTCTTGGGAATCTGGGCTGATTTGGAGCAAGTGTCGCATCTGGCTACAAGTACATAGTTGAGAATTCATCAACATGATACTGAAGCCATGAGCAGTGGGACTTGAACTGGTCATGTGTTAGCCTTCCTGCTCCCTGCTAATCATTCAAGATGACTGTTAAGGCACATGTCTTCAAACCAAGTAAACAAGCATCAGACTGAAATGCAACCATGAAGCTTTCATGGGTCAAGGTTGATGAGTTAAACAGAATATGCCGACTAGCTCAAGATATTCTTCAGATAAGAAGCATAAATTATGCCAAGGAGAAGCAACCTCCGCTCTCCTCCAGCATCTCTTCTTGCTAGCCACTGGGGAGCTGTGAAATAAATGGGAGAGACTGTCTTCTTCTGACGAAGGTCAGTAGGACAGCAATACCAGGGATCCACACAGGCCACTGCCTGTTGAGCGGCCTTTTTATTCAATCCCCTTGGCTGACGGCTTACCCCCACCTGCTCTTCAGCCTTAAACACCGCTGCAGAAGTAGCCATTACCTTTGTTTCTATTTTATCTATGAGGATACAGTGTCCCAGTCAGCTCAAGATTCCCAAACCGGTAAGGGATGGGATCAGAGCCTAGACCTAGAACCAACTCTGAAGCTGATGCCCTTAGCCACAGCCCTAAATTTGCCTAGGCCCTTGACTGCTGCAGAGGGAGGAGAGGTGGCTACAGAGAAGGGAGACTACTAATCCATCTCCTTTTGAACAGCCAGTTGTTTCTTTGAGTTTTGCAGAAGACTGTGTTTGAAGTAAACTGGTTATCACCTGCCTAGACATCAGTGATTTACAAGTATTTCTTTACTAAGAAAATGTTCGGTGTCTGAGTGGTCTCCTCTGAAAAGATGCCAACAGAAAGGTCTTGTCAGTTTTTTTGGCAGAGATGCATTTAAACACGTGAAAACGAGTTTCAACGCTACCATTTATGCATAGCTCTTTCTTGGCGTCATTTCACACTTGCCACAACTTGAAGCCAGAAAACACTTATTCCTACTTTTCTTTCTTGAGAAATAAGCCAGCCTTAAGTGGATCTAATTCCTTACCAGAAGAAAAACAGCCTTGTCAGGACTTGGTCGTGTATGCTATGTCGGAAACATCAAGGCTCCCATTTACACGCAGCTGCGAGGACTCTGGGAGCTGGGGCTCAGCCAGAGCTCGGTACCCACGGAGATCGGGAGTCTGGCATGATGAACGTGCAGCTGCTTGTGGTGAGGGCCACAGGCATAATAGATGACCATATCTCCACCAGGCTCAGGCAGAGCCTACAAAAATCATTCGTCCCACTGCTTCTATGTTAAACATCAAATGGACACAAGGGGAGGGGGTAAACGGAGGAGGCCATTTCAAGAAACAGAAGAGAGTAAGTGACTGTAAGTCCTGCGCAAAGTCCTGCTCTGGCTGATTTACTACCAGGAAGCCCTCGTGCTGCCAATAGTTCATAAAGCCTGTGACCTGAGTACTTGCCCATGGGACCACAATAACATTTATCTAGCATAAATTAATGTGTTTCAGCCACTAATTCAATTTGGCTGTCTCATTCTTCTGGCTTTGGCAAAGCTTAGCCTTGCTATAAAGTCGCTCCATGACTCACAGGAATGGCTGTGTTTGCTAAGGAGTCACACACCACTAGGAACAAAGAGTGCTATTAGTCGAGTAGCCATAAAAATATACCTCCAGAGCACATTTGAAACTGTGCTAATTGAAACTTCCTCCTTAGAGGAGGCTGATCAGAGCCAGCTGTAGGAGTTAAGCAAGAGCAGATTTCAACATCACATTAAAAACCCAGCAAATTTCAGCAAGAGCAGGCTCTGAGAGAAGAGGCATTCCAACCCGAACAAATGCTCTAATTGGCTCCTGATACGCTTCGAAGAGTGCTGGTGACCTCCTCCCGGAACGCTGGGAAAGAAACTTCTCCATGAGTAAGATCTGAGCAAAATTAAACCTGTACTGCCATTCTCCAAGCACACTCAAGGAACGTGTATGAAAAAACCGCAAAAGCAACATGGACTCGGCGAAGAAGTGGAAGATTATTCTAGAACAGCCCCTGTGAGTTTGTTTGGTAAAATAGCCTTTTGAGGACATCCCTTTAGTACTAAAAACAAAACCAAAGCATCGAATTCACAGACAAGAAAACAAACACAATCCAAAGAGGAAACCAATCCCTGGACCCCTCCCAAGAAAACACAGGCTCCATTTAAACATCAAGAGAACTGTCTATTCCTCCTTGCTGGGTTCTGAGTGGGTTCTGCCAAGATAGAATACGTGCATCGGTGGGTCCACAGGAGAGGTGGAGTGATCATGTTCTGTGCATTTTACTTGAGAGAGGTTTGCACAAATGCCCCTGATGGCTAAATATAAATAATATATGCCACTTATCAAATATGTAAACTTTATTTAATTTAGGTGAGTGGGGTGCCTGGAAGTGTTACAAGCAAGTTTTGCTTTATGACACCTTTAGGTAACATATAAATTAGGAAGGGTTATAGGTCTTTTTCATTTATTTTCTTATGGATTTAATGGCATATCTCTTTTTACAACAGACTTCCCCTTGATTCCTGCAGAAACAGGGTGGGAGAGGCTTATTGATATTTGTATAGAAAGGATCATTATGTTTTGTGCTGCAAAGGGATAAGAGTTACTGTATATAATATATGAAATACAATGATTATTCTAGAGAGTATAATTGTGGCTTTTCCAATAACAAGAAAGTTAAAATTGCGTTACATTTTACCCTTTTTGGAACGTAGCAAATAGCTAAGCTCTTCTTGTGGGTTCCTATTCCTTTTTTACTCCTAATAAAATATTTTAAACTAATTCTCTGAGCTTGGAAACAGCATGAAAGAAAACACCCACACAAAGAAAGAAATTTTATATTTACAGCATCCTCTAATTCTGTCCGCTGCATTTTTATGCTTGAATATGAGCATCCAGAGTTTGGCTGACTGACACAGACTGTGGACTACAGAGCTTGTGACATGGGCTTCTGGACTTTTGAAGACATCAAAAGAATCTGTTATCCTGTATCTCCCCCCCCGCCCCCCGCCCCCATGGGGTCATTCCTTCTCCAGTGCAGTTCTCATTCCCTGGACTTCCTGTATCTTGTTTGTTCAATTGCTGTAGACTTTGGCAAGGCTTACACTTAACAGGGAAAGGAGTTGGGGCATTTGGAAGTTGCCAGGGTTTAAAAACCCTCCCTTCTTTCATCTCTGTTCACCCTTGCCTTAGAAAATTGAGCATAGTGACAGCAGATGACCAGCTGTTCTGAAGAGTGGGGGTTCAATGCCATCTCTTCTCCCATGTCATAGATGATTTCTGACTGTGGCTGGAAAGAGATGGCTTATGCAAGTGCACAAGGGTGCATCCGTGGGTGGCTTCCAGTGGTAGTACCATGCTGTGGGATGGTCTGTATAGCAAATGTGTTGCTCTGATTGGTCAATAAATAAATCACTGATTGGCCAGTGGCCAGGCAGGAAGTATAGGCGGAACAAGGAGGAGAATAAAGCTGGGAAGTGGAAAGTTGAGAGAGAGACACTGCCAGCCGCCACGATGACAAACAGCATGTGACGATGCCGGTAAGCCACGAGCCACATGGCAAGGTATAGATTAATGGAAATGGATTAATTTAAGCTGTAAGAACAGTTAGCAAGAAGCCTGCCACGGCCATACAGTTTGTAACCAATATAAGTCTCTGTGTTTACTTGGTCGGGTCTGAGCAGCTGTGGGACTGGCCGGTGAGAGAGATTTGTCCTGACTGTGGGCCAGGCAGGAAAACTCTAGCTACAGTACCAACTCAAGAACCAATCCACAAATACAGTGAAGCAAACCACAGCAGACAAAGGCTGTTGGCCCTAAGAACCATGCCAGGTTCTAAGCATGATCTCTCCAAGTCAAGGACTGGCCCAGAAAACTTGAGATTCTGGAAAGGATAAGCCCTGAGAGCTAGCTCTTTATTGTAGGATAATTCCTTTTAAATTCCTCATGAAGGACAGGGGGAAAATACTACACAAGAACTGTCATATTAAGACATCAAATAAATAGCTGTCTCCTAAGTTGATGAGCTGCAAGAACTAAAATGTCAGTGCAGAATACTACGTGGTCAGTCTTGCTGATAAAGGCACGTGCTGCTCACTGCTTCTTCAGCCAAGCATTGTAGTTACACTGCTCACAATCCCTGTAGGTGTGTGGTCAAGACTAAGGAGTGGTCAAGAGAGCACAAAGGGGGTGAGTGGATGATACAAGATTAAACAAACAAAAACAAAAACAAACCAACAACAAAAAAAAAACAGAAATAGCAAAATCAAATAAAACAACTTCTACAACTCTTGCCCTGGACATCTATACACACACACACACACACACACACACACACACACACACACACACACACATACACACACACAAATTAGACATGGTATGTCTTGTTTGTTTCTTTTAAGTGCTCTTGGTAAATGAGAATGGCAACATTCCCACATGTTGGTCTCACAATAATAACGATTAGAAAGTATGGACAATTTTATTATAATGTTTGCTTTATTTGTTCAGAGAAGCTTGATAGCCAACAAAATTAGAAAGAATGTATTATAGGGAAAAGCTTCATGAAAAGACAACCACCGGGTAGATGAACCATGTTGCCTATGGGGGTGGTTTCTTGAGAGAGCTGCCAATCCTGGAGGAGGCCTAGTACAAAGGATCAAGGATGAATGATACTTTGTGTGAGCAATGTGCAGGACTCTGGATATAATACTGAAAGTCTAGGGACTACTGAAGGCTAGGAGACCCATGCACTCTGTGTTAGTGTGTTAAATACTAACCTGGATATGGCCCTGCTTTGGAGGGACTGACACCAACCTCTAATCACTTTGGTTCCCTCCTGGCAATCACAGTTACTCTGAAATCTCCTGTGAAGACTATACGTATTCGTCATTCATTAGGCAATTTACTTTCAGGTTAAGCTTATTGAGATAAAAAAAAATCTACTGTCGGCTAAATTCTTCTTTTTGACTGCACAATTCTATGAATTTTGACAAGGACATGCAGTCATATGACTTCTAGGATGCTAAAGATACAGACTCCTGGGGCTGGATGGATGGCTCAGGACACATGTGCTTGCTGCTCCTTCAGAGGTCTAGAGTTCATCTCTCAGTACCTGTGTCAGATGTCTCACAGCCTTCTGTAACTCCAGCTCAAGGGGATCCAATCCTCTGGTTTCTGGGGGCACCCACAGATATGTGTGCAGACATATATACACACATTTTAAAAACTAATAACAAATAAAACATTTTAAAAGATATAAACTTGGCTTCTCTTGTGGTGGTATTGTGTTCCCCAAAATATTGTGCACCTGCTGTGGGATGTTCTATATGGCAAATGTGTTGCTGATTAGTCAATAAATAAAACACTGATTGGCCATTGGCTAGGCAGGAAGTGTAGGCGGGACAAGGAGGAGAATAAAGCTGGGAAGTGGAAGGTTGTGTCAGAGAGACACTGCCAGCTGCCATGATGAGAGACAGCATGTGAAGATGCCGGTAAGTCACGAGCCATGTGGCAAGGTATAGATTAATGGAAATGGATTAATTTAAGCTGTAAGAACAGTTAGCAAGAAGCCTGCCACAACCATACAGTTTGTAACCAATATAAGTCTCTGTGTTTACTTGGTTGTGTCTGAGTGGCTGTGGGACTGGCGGGTGATAGAGATTTGTCCTGACTGTGGGCCAGGCAGGAAAACTTTAGCTACAAATGGTGCCCAACGTGGGGCAAGAGTTTCCACCTAAAAACTGAGAAAAAAGATTCTAAAACAGAGCTAAAAACAGTTCCTAATTGTCTCTCTCAAATGAGCGACAGCTGCCGGTTTGAGCTACTTGTGTGTTTCTGGCGTGCGTGCGTGCTTGACCTGCAGTATGGCGGGAATGAGGCCTCTGCAAGTGGTACATTAAGTTGCATGGTGGATTTAGACTTTGCTAGTACAAAACAAAACAAAACAAAACAAAAAAAAAAGAGGTTTCTGGGCTACACGCTGCTTGGATAAAAGCATAGACCCACGATAGCTCCCAGAGCTGGCGGCGGTAAACCACCACCATGTTGGGAAGCTGAGGTGGGCAGAGCCAGCAGCCACAGCTGCTGCAGTTTAAAGCAATAGGTTCACAGTAAGACAGATTCAGATGTAATAGTTTACAATGTGTGTAAAAGATACGTAGGCTTGAAAGAGACAAAAAAGATGATATATACAGTTATATAAAGAAATACATAGTTTTAAAAAGTAAAGTCTTTAAAGAGACAGTAAAATTAATATAAAAAATAAGCCATGTAAAGATGGATACTACACAAAGAATCTGGATTGTGTTGTCTTTGGGATTCTTAACTGCAGAGAGATATTTGTTTGTAAAGGAAGCTGAGTTAAACCAATATGCATATTTTAAAGGTACCTTGACTTCAAAATTTGCATATAAGGATATGTTACTTTGGAAAGGAGACTCTGCTTTTATTCCCACAGAAAGCCAGAGGCTATGGATTTGTTCAAGATTAAGATACATCAGGTTTGACCAGCCAAGACCCCCTGAAGGTCTCTGATGACACCATGGCCCAGATGATCCAACATCCAGAATGGTTTCAAGGCAACTGGTTCAGACGATACAGCCTCACGGACTACTCCATGATCCTAAAATTTTCTTTATGTCCCCATAAGATACAGCGCCCCCCTCCAGCAGGAAGTAGTAAGCGAAACTATGCCCAAATTCCCAAATTATATGTAATTTTACGTTGTTAAGGTTAAAACCTTCCCTTTTGAAAAAAAAGGGGGAAGTGCTGTGGGATGTTCTGTATGGCAAATGTGTTGCTGATTAGTCAATAAATAAAACACTGATTGGCCATTGGCTAGGCAGGAAGTGTAGGCAGGACAAGGAGGAAAATAAAGCTGGGAAGTGGAAGGCTGAGTCAGAGAGACACTGCAAGCCGCCATGATGAGAAACAGCATGTGAAGATGCCGGTAAGCCACGAGCCATGTGGCAAGGTATAGATTAATGGAAATGGATTAATTTAAGCTGTAAGAACAGTTAGCAAGAAGCCTGCCATGGCCATACAGTTTGTAACCAATATAAGTCTCTGTGTTTACTTGGTTGTGTCTGAGTGACTGTGGGACTGGCGGGTGATAGAGATTTGTCCTGACTGTGGGCCAGGAAGGAAAACTTTAGCTACATGCACCTTAATAAACTTATCTGGGATCAGAGAACAGAACAGCCACTAGATACAGAGGCTAGAAAATGGTGGCACTCATGCCTTTAATCCTAGCATTCCAGAGGCAGAGATCTACCTGGATCTCTGTGTGTTCAAGGATACAGCCAAGCATGGTGACTCACGCCTTTAACCCCAGAAAGTGAACCTTTAATCCCAGGGAGTGATGGCAGAAAGCAGAAAGGTATATAAGGTGTGAAAACCAGAAACTAGAAGCTTTTAGCTGGTTAAGCTTTTAGGCTTTCGAGCAGCAATTCAGCTGAGATCCATTCAGATGAGGACACAGAGGCTTCCAGTCTAAGGAAACAGGATCAGCTGAGGAACTGGTGAGGTAAGGTAGCTCTGGCTTGTTCTGTCTCTCTGATCTTCCAGCGTTCACCCCAATACCCAGCCCAGATTTGTTTTTATGAATAAGACCTGTTAAGATTCTGCTATATTCTCTTCTGTTTTTTTTTTGTTTGTTTGTTTGTTTGGTTGGTTGGTTGGTTTTTGTTGCTGCTGGAGCTGAACTCAAGCCTCAGCTCACACTAAGTAGGCATTCTTCCACTGAGCTAAAGCCCCTTTATTGTCTCCAGGTATTTCCTATCCCTTTGGGATCAGTCCATGTACTCTATACTTTGCTCATGGTAACCATGGATTCAACTTTTGTCTCTATATTTCATTTTTTTCTTGGATGTTGTATAACTGGATTCTTATATGGGGTTTATTTATTTAATTAATATATTTTTCTACCTATTTATTTACTTATTTACTCATGAATTGAGAATTGAACCCAGGGTTTTTCACATACTGGGCAAGTATCCTAGCCCTGAGCTACATCCTCAGTTCCATATGCTGTCCCTTGAGGCTATTTCCCCGTAGCAATAGGGCATTAAATATGTCCATGTTCACTTAGGTGAATTGCTGTCCCACACTACAACTGAGTAATGTTTTATTGTGTGGCTGCACCACAGTTTACCTTTCATCAGTCTGTGGATATTGAAGTGGCCTCCAGGATGAGGCCTTTAAAAAAACCTAAAGCTGATATTATATATCTCTCTGCAGGTCATTGAATAAACATACATTTTTCTTTGTCTGGGTGCAATTTGTCCCAAAGCTCTAGTCCTGAAAGTTGAGTTCCACTGTGGTCCGATGCAGAGTCGGAAAGTTGTTGAGAAGTGGGGCCTGTCTGCCCCTCATCAGCTGCAGCACGTGGGAGAGCAGCATGGCACCTCATCTGGGCAGCACACTAGAGCTGACCCTGTTGGCAGGGATGCAGGTGAGCCTGGTCTGTGGGTGTGAGAGCAGGAGAGCTGCCCCCGCCCCCTTCCTCGTATGCCATGTTGTTGTTCATTTGTTTTTACTTTTATTATTTTTTTTTTGCCGGGGTGGGGGGGGGAGGGCTTGCAAGGGCAGAGGGCAGAAGCAGGGAGCAGGGGGATGAGTGGGATTGGGATGCATGATATGAAATCCACAAAGTATCAATAAAAAAAAATTAAAAAAAGAAAAAGAAGAAGAAAGGGGGGCCTCGTGGGAAAGCCTCTGGTTTTCCAGTCCTCACTTCGAAAGAGATTAGGAACTCTGTCTTACGTGACCTTGAGAAAGTTCTTATGAAAGAGTGGTCACAAAAGAACAAGCCTGGTCACTGCCCATCTGCTGTGGAGTTCTGGCTGGTCATGTGATCACAGCTTCCTGCCATGACGATGGTGCCATCGGTCCTCATGCGATGCTGAAGGATGCCAAGGGAGCCCCCACCAGAAGTGACATTGAATTATGTTTGGGTTTTCAGTCCCCCCAAATGTGAGCTAAGTAAGACTCTTCTTTTTATAGTGTCCAGCCTCGGGTATTTTCTCATGGTGATGAAAAAACGAGCTATCAAAGTGTCTGCACCACTTGTATTTACTACACCAACCTGTGAGTGGTCAAACTTTATAATGTTCTGGTGAAACTCGTGGTCAAGTTTCTTTTCCTTTTAAATAAAAAAAAAAGGAAAAGAGGAATGGCCATTTTAAGTGTACACTGTAACTGCTTTAAAGTACACTGTAACTTTTCAATTTCCTCAAGATTAACAATTTTAATAATGTATTTTGTAATCAATTTACCTTTGGGAGTTTGTTTTCTTTTTGTTTTTTTCGAGACAGGGTTCTCTGTGTAGCTTTGTGCCGTTCCTCGATCTTGCTTTGTAGACCAGGCTAGTCTTGAACTCACAGAGATCCGCCTGGCTCTGCCTCCCGAGTGCTGGGATTAAAGGCGTGCGCCACCACCGCCCGGCATGGAGTCTGTTTTCAATTTGTTTCTTATTATTTCCCTGTTTGGGAGTGAAAGCTCTCCATATAGTCAGTACACAAGTCCTTCATCAGATATGTATTGCAAGCGTGTCTTACCTTGGTTTGTGGCTTATCTTTTTTCAGTGTATTTCAGAGCAGAAAATTTCACTTTGGGGGAAGCCCTGTCTATCACTTTGTGCATTATGTCCTTTAAAAATCTTCATGTACTAAAGTTTGTAAGATTTTCGTGTTGTTTTCCAGAATGTTCTGGCTTTAGGTGTCAGATTCAGTCCGTGATGGATGACGTTGATTTTCACCCATGATGTGAAGTAAAGGTTGACATCCACTTATTTGAATGTGGGTATCCAACTATTTCAACATGTACTGATAACATGAATTTCTCTATTGAAGTGCCTGGAGCCTTTCAAAGTCTATTTAGTGTGCACTGTAGGTCTTTCTGGACTGTTAAGTCTGGTACATCCATCTAGACATTTGTTCTTTTGCCTTTCCTCATGGTCTTAAACATTGTTGGTTAAATGACAATTTATGTGGATTTTTGCATGTAATATCCAGTGAGACACAGTAATTTTATTGAAATTACAGTGCATCGTAGTTAGTCTGTTAATACTGACTCAGTGTGTGCCTTTAATATCAGTGATATGTTGAAAGCTTACCAATATGCAATATCATAGGAATGTGACATTGATGCTGTTAACCAAAAGGCAGAAATCAAGCAAAATGCCAAAAGCGATCCTAATTGAAAATTTAACTTTTGTTTTTAAAATATTGTTTATTATTATTTATTTTGGGGTAATATAGTAAGTTTTTTTAGAAAACAGTTTTCATAACTTGATAAAATATAGTTTTGTTTGTTAGAAAAGTTGCTTCAATGTGTAAATAGGTGACAAATGGGTGTAAATAGTTTTGTAAGAGGCTTCTAGATGTTTATACGTGGACACATATACATCAAAAGCATAAATGGGCTGCTGTTTTGCTTCTTTGTCCCTTATTTTTGTATTGTGGTCACTTTCTATGCACATATCAGAGCAAACAGCTGCATAGTTGTAGAATTTTTTGAGAGAATGAGATGTTTATATATTAACAACAATTTTTTTGGGGGGGGGGAAATAAAAGTACCTAAAAGATTAAAACACACACACACACACACACACACACTGTAGGTTTATTATAGGTTTTCCCTCAGATTCGGAGTCCCACTCTCCTGATTTGTTTTAAAATTTGGCAGGCTACTCCAGTTTCTCTGATGTTTGCATGGAGTCCTTATAATCAGCTTTTTGAGGGGAGGGATCTTCACACTCATATAAATGTCCTTGGCACTTTAATTAGGATTGTGTCAAATCTGTAGGACGTTTTTGAATGAAATTTGCTTAACCTGTTGACTCCTCCAATTTATGAACATGATTTTATGGTTCTGAACTCCCCATTCTTGTGTATAAGAGATTTAACACACAGTGTTGTTTTGAAAGCCCTGTTGCTCAGTTTGTTGCTGTTTCAAAAAGCATTGTATTATCCAACTTGTTTCTAATTCATATTGTAGCACATTGAAAAAATGATTCTTATATATTGATTTGTTACCCAAACAATCTTGATGAAGTTTCCCATTAGTTTTCAGTAACTATTTGCAGATTCTCTAGGACTCTTTGATACAAGCCAGCAATTCATTTATAAACAGACTGTGTCGTCTCCTCTTCTCATGGGAGGTGCATTTTCTCACTTGCACTAACTAAGACTTAACAGTGAATAAAAGTGGAAAGAATATACATCTTTGCCTTTGTAGCAGTTTGAACAGGAAAGCATACAGTTTTCCACCTTCAGTTATGTTAGTTGCAAACTGTTTTTTTTTAATTAATGCCATTTAGCTGGTTGAAGAAGCTTTCTTCCATTCCTATTTTGCTAAGAAACTTTTAAAAACATTATTAGTGGACATAAATTCAATCAAGTGTTTTTTATGCGCCTCTTGGGTAAAATCATGTGATTTTTTTTTCATTTTGCTTCTTGATATGGTAAAACACTTCACTGATTTTTTTTTAAATATTGAAACAACTTTACATATGAGATACATTATATTTAGCATGCTTTCTAATCATTTTCCTGTGCTCCCAGGTTTATTCTTCCCAATGTTTTGTTAGGAAACCAAATTTTAACAATAATTTTTCATAAATGTCGTCATTATTCAACCCACAAAGAGATAACTCAACTTCAGTGGAAATGAAGAAAACTGAGAGACAATGGGAACAGACTCGGAAAGACTCTTCATTATACGATTGCAGAGAGACAATGTTTTAAAAATTCATGCGTGGTGCATTCAGTGCAAGTTAGAGACAGATCGGAGTGCTGACAGGCGGCGGGCAGGTTTGCATCAGCACCCTTTCTCAACAGGCGCTCTCTACTACGAAGGAGTCTTGTGCTGCTGGCTTTGCTGGAACTCAGGGCTGCCTGATGGATGTGACAATGACATCATCAAAGACTGTTCCAAAGTGATGTTGGACAAATGAGAGTGGCCCTTGAAACTCTCCCTGTGACAAATAGCCTGACTTCTACACTCACCCACCCCATCATGCCTTGCCCCTATACTTGTATTCGACACGTGGACTCTAGTCTCCCACAAAGAGTCATAAGAATTTTAAGACCTAGTCTTTCTGCTTAATTTCCCCCCAGAATTGGTTTCAATAGAGAAAAATAAAAGTGATAAGTCCACATCTTGCTATTTCCTACGTGTTCTGCACAGAGGAACTGAAACACTTTCTGTATCTTCAGAGACAGTGAAGACAAGAGATGTTTTTATCACAGTGAGTCTCCCATTTCCCCCACCCTCAACTTCTTTTTCACTTGTCATTTATTCAACATGAACATTTTTTTCATCTTAAGAAACTCAAGTTGAATCTGTCTAATTGACTGTAAAATCACTACTTGAATGATTGATTTTCCTTTTTCTAACGCTCTTGAAAATTTGAAAACATTTCTTTCTTACTTGTGAGGGATCCTGTTTACTAGATTCCTGGTAACTGATATTGGATAAGGTATAATTAATACTAGTGACAGCACTCAGGAGGCAGAGGCAGGTTGATCTCTGTGAGTTCAAGGCCAGCCTGGTCTACAAAGTGAGTTCTAGGACAGTCAGGACTGTTACACAGAGAAACCCTGCCTCAAAAAAACAAACAAAAACAAACAAAAAAATAGTAATAATACTAGTGACAGATAAAATGAAAAAAAAAGTGAAACTTAGGACCAAGACACAAGCTTATGCAGTGGTCAAACAATGATTCATTAAGTAAACACAAACACACACACATACACACACACACACACACACACACACACACACACACACACACACACAATGCATGAACCAACATAATTATTAGTCATGTTAGTAGTGGCTATAATATCAAGTGCAATATCTGAGGTAATGTGTGTATTATGTATATAAAATTATTATATTACTAGTATCTGATGAAATTTTGGATCTGTAAGTCAGGGAGTTCTCTCTTTGGTACGCAAGCCTCAGCAGGCATTCCCTGGGCTGTCCCCAACACTGCCTCAGCTGTATGTAGTCCAGGCACTACATACAGCAGGACTGCTGCCCAGTGTAATGATCTCAGGGACTCCCTAAGGAAAGTAACAGGGAGCCATGACATTGGCAAATTTATAATTTATATCAACCAGGAAGAATGGTCAAAAGCTGCCAACAGCAGACAAGGGTGCTGTAGTTCTGCCTCGGACTTGTTCAGGTAATTTCACAATCCTCTTTGTACCTTATGCTTTGAAACTCCTTGGCTTTATTTCTTATTGACTGGAAGGAAGGGAGAAATTGTACGGAACCCCACCCCCAGACAAAGAGCTACAGGAAACGAGCCCCTGCTGAGAAGGAGAATCACTCTTCTCCAGGGATAAGTCCCTTAACTGCTTGTCCAATACAGTGTGGACAGTCTTGACATGTATGATAAGCAACACTGAACGGACCGGACTTAAGGGGTTGTGTTTATATATTTGTTTCTCTCTCTCTCTCTCTCTCTCTCTCTCTCTCTGTGTGTGTGAGTGTGTGTGTGTGTGTACCAATAATAACTAGGGAAAGAGAAGCCATGAATTTGAAAAGGGGAGCACATGGGAGGGGTTAGAGGTAGCAGGAGAGGAAAATGATGTAATTATATTTCAATTAAAAAGTGAAAAAATAAACACTAACAAATAAGTAACAAATATTATGTTAATCTGGGCCTAAAGGCTCAGGCCTGTAATATCAATTACTTGAAAGGATGAAGCAGGAGGATTCCAAGATCAAGGCCGACATGGGCAAATTAGTGAGACCCTGTCTCAAAAAGTGAAAAGGGGCTGGACAAAGGTCAACGATAGAGTTCTAGGCATGTGTAAGGACGTAGGTTCAGTTCCCAGTACCATACACACAAGAGGAATATTAGCAGTCAAACTTTAAAACATAATCATGGAAGACCATAGAAAATGACAAGACAGATGCCCTGGGAACCAGCAGGACCAGGGAAGCGGGCAGGCTAATGGCAGATCTTCCCTTCTCTCTTCCCTCCAATCCTCCAGCCTCATCCCTGGCTCTACAGCAAACCACCTGGTGCAGCCTCCTCGGCCTCTCTGCCCTCATCTCCAGTGGGCAAGGCACGCCTTCTTCTCCAGTCCTTCCTCCCCATTCATCCTTTTGCCCCAGCTCCAAACTCTAGCAGGAACTCACCAGCCAAGCCTACCAGAGAAGCAAAGAGGCCAGAGAAGCGGGCAGCAGAGCTTCCCATTCACGCCCCCTCCTCTCCTCCAAATCCAGTGAGACGGAAGTCTCACTCCAAGCTCTGTAGCAGGCTAGCTGTTGTGACATTTCCTCACTCTCTACCTCCATTTCCAGGGACTAAGCCGAGCCTGGTGGAACACCCTGCTTTCCTCCCTCCTGTGGACCCCCTCAAACCTCCCTCCCTTGATTCCCAACCCCATCCTCATACCCAAGCGTCAGCTCCCAATATGTAGAAACGTATTCTACCCAGAACCCCCACTGGCCATACCTGGCAGGATCCAAGAATTACCGACCAGCCAACACACAGCGACCACACCCTCCTACAAGAATCGAGGAACAAAGCATCCACTCAACAATGAGAAGACCAGATATGAGCACCTAGAATTGCAATCATCTGAAATCCAGATGCTTAGGCAGAAACGGAAAAACACAATCAATAGCATCCTGGACAATCTCTTCACGAGAGCCAGGCAACCCTACCAAAGTTGGCCTTGAGAAATGCCATATAGCTGAAGCACAAGGACCTTAAAATAGCTTTTATGAATATGATCTAGATCCTTAAAGAGGAAAGGAGTAAATTCTTTAAGAACTCTATGAAACACAAATGAACAGTGGAACCACATGAATAAAACAATTTAAGACATGAAAGTGTATAGAATCAATAAAGAAAACCCAAACAGAGGGAAATCTGGGAATGAGAAACTTAGGAACTTGAGGCAAGCCTTCCCATCAGAATATAAGAGATGGAAGAAAGACTTTCAGGCATTGACAACAAGACAGAAGAAATGGGTACCTCAGTCAAAGAAAATGCTAAATCTAAAAAAAGAAAAACAAAAACATCTAGGCACAGAACATCCAGAAAATCTGGGACACTATAAAAAGACCAAATCTAAGAACAATAGGAATATAGGAAGGAGAAGAAACCCAAGTCACAGGCGTAAGAGATGTTTTCAACAAAATCATGGAGGAAAATTTCCCTAGCCAAAAGAAGGAGGTGCCTATCAAGGAACAAGAAGTACACAGAACACTAAATAGACTGAACCTGAAGAGAAATTCTCCTCAACACGTAGTATTCAAAACACTAAGCATACAGAACAAAGAATATTAAAAGACACATGGGAAAAAAACAAGAAAAATATGAAGGAATGCCTATTAGAATAATACTTGACTTCTCAGTGAAGATCATAAAACCCAGAAGGGCCTGGACAGATGTTCTACAAAGTCTAAGAGACCACAAATCCCAGCCCAGACTACTATACTCAGCAAGAATTTCAACCACAATAGATGAAGAAAACAAGACATTCCGCGATAAAAACCAAATTTAAGCAATATGTATCTCCCAATCCAGCACTACAGAAGGTGCTAGAAGCAAAATTTCAATATACAGAGGTAGCCACACCCCAGAAAATACAAGTAGTAAATAATACCAGACCAGCAAGTCAAAAGAGGGGAAATACACATGCACACGCATGTGTGCACAGACACACACACCACAACAACAAAATAACAGGAATCAACAAACACTGTAGTCTCCATTTCCCAATAAAAAGACACAGATTAACAGGATCCATCCTTCTGCTGCATCCACACGTTGACATCAAGAATATTCATCACCTCAGGGTAAAAGGATAAGAAAAGGTATTCTAAGCAAGTGGACCTAAGATTCAAGCCGTTATACCAATTATGATATCTGATAAAACAGACTTCAAACCAAAACTAATCAGAAGAGATAGGGAAGGACACTACATACTTATCAAAGGAAAAATCCACCAAGAGGACACACTGCACTTCTTAACATCTGTGCACAGAACACAAGGGCACCAAAGAAACACTACTATAACTTAAATCACACACTCACCTTCACACCCTGGTAGTGCGGGACCCCAATACCCCATTCTTGCCAATAGACTGGTTATCCAGTGGGTCTCTGAGTCTTTCTTTGTTTCTTGTGTCTTTTCTTATCCTCCCCCCCTTTGGTTTTGTTCTATTTGTTTTGTTTTGGAACTATTCCGATGTGTTTGTTTTTGTTTTAACTTACATTTTACTTCATTTTTATCTCCTAGATACTTGTTTTGTTTTTTTTTTTTAGTGAGAGACAGAAAGGAGTGTATCTAGAAGGGGGGGGTAGAGTAACTAGGAGGAGTGGAGGGAGAGGAAACTGTAATCAAGATATATTATAAAAAAATCTAGTTTTTCAATAAAAGAAAAAATTGAAAAAAAAATTTTAAAACAAGTTAGGGATTTATGATCATATATGGATGATATGATAGTCTATGTATGAAATCTAACATACTTTAGGTATAGTGGATCAGCAGTTAAGCATTTGGTTTCTAGCAACCACTGGCTCATAACCTCCAGGACCAAAGGATCCATTGACCTTCTTTTGGGCTCTGTGGTCACTGGCACACATCTGGGAACACTCACACACACATAGGCACTCATACACATCAGTAAAATAATAAAGTAAAATCTAAAAAATAAACTATCAGCGTTAAAATGAGGATTAAATAATTGCTAGAATCTAATACCAACATTTAAAAAAGCAAAATCACCTGAGAGTTAACTCATTAATATTGAATTTAATAATGTAACAAAGATGTCATTCACAAGAGCATCAGACATTTAAGGTAAATATAATTAAGCTCTAATTAAAGATGAATGATATATTAAAAAATTGGGATATAACCAAAATCATAGTCTTAAAGCCTAAATGAGTGAAATATAACAAACTCATGATGGGAGCACGCAATATGTAGAGATAAAAATTTTCCCCAAATTAATGTCTAAGTTTAACATACTTCAAGAAAATTCCAATCTATTCCTTTATTTTACCAGTGCAGCAACTAATTAAAACACTCAGATGGAAGTGTAACGGGCAAAGACAGCCAAGGCAATTTGAAAGAACAACAAGAAGCAATAATTTCCCTAGGAGATATCAAGACTTAGCAAAAAGCAATGTAGTTAGAATGTTCTGGGTGTTAGCAAAGACACGTAGAAAATGGGTCAAAATAGGGGACCTGGAAAGAGAACGGCACTTAGCTGGAAAATGATTTGAGAGAGGTGAAGAAATGACTACATATTCACTAAATGTTGATAGGCCAACTGGGTTTTCAGACTGGAAAAAAATGTACAAACCCCTATACGGCATATGAATAAAATACAATTTAGATAAAGACCTACATCTGAAAGGAAAAGTTTGTACCTCTCAGACAGAAATAGAACAGAATGTTTTTATGACCCTTGGGTAGGGAAGGCTTTTTTTTTTTTAACATATGGTATAAACAGCATTTACACAAATGACTGTACTGTCGGATTTGACTACATCGAATTGTATTTATTCTTCAGTATGCTGCCAGTTGTAGAGTGTAGTGTCACAAGCAGGGAGAAGGCATTGGAAAAACTCAGAAACAACCAAGAGATAATGCACAGAAGAGGAAGAATAAATCCAAAAGGGATAAAAAGAGCAAATGTTGTATAATGATATATATATATATATATATGTATATGTATATATATATCACTCTCATTAGAAATAGGTAAATGAAAATGTCAACAATGGACAGCAGTCCATACCTATGGTATTAGCAGGCATTTCCAAAGTCTGAGAACATATCAATTGCTTCTCAGGCTGGGGGAATTTTAAGCCCTCATACATTGGTTTCAGAATTTAAACTGATAAAATTATTTCTGGAGCATTTTGATAAAATGTTAGAATGTTTGACTGTGTGTTCTCCCAGGGCAGAAATCCTACCTGGTACATGTTATAGGGCTTCCTTCTCCGTGCTGGGGCCCCAGACTATGCTTCCTTCCCACCTGGGCTGTTCAGCTTCTTTATCCTTTGCTCTCTCTATTTAATATCAACTTGCTTAGTGCCAACTCTTATCCATACCTCCCTGTTCAGATGTTGAAATCCTAACCCCTGCTCTTTAGAATATGACCATACTAGGAAATATGGCCTTTAATATGTAATTAATTCACAATGAGGTCTTTAGTGTGGACTTTGGCTCAATATAATGGTTAAGAAGAGGAGACCGAGCCACTCACACGTAATAGAGAGAAAAGTCTATAATGACACAGAGGAATGTTGATCATTTACAGGACAAACAGCGAGGCCTCAGGAGAAATGAATCCTATAGGCACCTTGATCTCAAACATCCAACCCTTTAATAGTGAGAAAACAACCTTGGTTAAGCCTTCCAGGTTGTGGTAGGTTGTTGTGGCAGCTTAGAAAACTAGCACAGTGGGGTAGAAATAAGGCTCCTTGTATGTCCAAGGGATCTTGGGGTGGTGTGACTCCGGTGTGAGAACCTCTGCGTGTAGGATCTCCAACCCAGCACAAGGACACTAGGAGAGAAGGTGTCCTTGCTGCAGCCGTTAGATCCAGAGACTCGGTTGTGTATAGAGGATATCAAGTGCAGAGGTCATTCCAAGTAAAGTGTGTGGACAGCGGAAAAACAAAGCTGTGGCAGCATGGTGTGTGTGTGTGTGTGTGTGTGTGTGTGTGTGTGTGTGTGTGTGTGTGTATACTTACATCAAGATATGTAAATTTTGTAAGGCTTCGACATGGAAAATGTACTGAACTCTCCCATCTGTACCATTGCAGTCACTTCTAGGGAGAGAGAGGTTGGTGATGGGGGCAGCAGAGGTAGGATTTGAAAACTGTAGGACTCCGTTGCTTCCTGGAGCTTTATCGGTTTTAGAAAAAGTCATTATGAGGCTGGAGAAACGGCTGCACAGAGGACCCGAGTTCAGTTCCCACCGCCATGAGTGGTTCACAGCTGCCTGTGACTCCAGCTCCAGGAGAGTCAACACCCTCTCCTGGCTTCCAAAGGGACTCATAGATACATACATACATATATACATATGTGTGTGCGTGCGTGTGTGTGTGTGTGTGTGTGTGTGTGTGTGTGTGTGTGTGTGTAAATAAAATTTTTAAATAAAGTTTGAAAAGAAAAGGCATAGCAAATATGGCAGTGTTTTTGATCTTTATTAAACGTGGCTAATGAGGGGATTTGTGCTAAATTGTTCTCCTTAGTTTTGTTAATGTTTTGAATCTTTCGTTATAGGAGAAGGTCGTTCTATGTTTGATTATGTCACAGAACAAACCAAGTTTAGAAGCAGTGTCCTTCCTGTAGAAGGACTCTTTAAATGACAGGTGACTGCTGACAAATTCAGGGAGCTGTTTGGAGGACATGGTTCATTGCATCTTCCGGGTCCTGCTCTCATTCTGGCTGGACTCTAGCTAATGCAGCAAATCATGCATATGCCTGCTCTGCTGCAGCTGTGTGCTAATTCTAGACTAAACCCCTCAAATTAGCAAATGGATAATCGTATGCTAATTAAAACTGGAGCACAAAGCAGTTTTTCCAGAAGCAATGTGAAAGAAAAAAACCCTCACTGATTATTATCTGTGTACTTATTATCTGTGTATACTATAACAATTTTAGAGGCTCATTAAAGATTCTTAGAAGAAAATACGCAAAGATAAACATGGGCAGAGTCTCTTCTCCAGTAAGGTTGAAGCTGCTTCTGAGCTTTTGGACCATGTACAAACATGGGTATTTCTGGGTCTCCTGCCCTCCCCTCCTTTCTCCTCCAACCCTCCCACAAAACACACACACACACACACACACACACACACACACACACACACACACACACACACACAGGGGAGAGAGAGAGAGAGAGAGAGAGAGAGAGAGAGAGAGAGAGAGAGAGAGAGAGAACAAATACTTCAAAGCAACATAATCATCACAACAGAGTAAAATATCTAATGAACAAAAACTTTTATTGTGTTTTTTGTTACTAAATTGTTCACTCTTTCTTTGCAAACTGGATGTTTCTATGATCCAGGGTAAATGGAATTATATGAACTATCTTTTTAAAAATCAATTACAAGTTGCATTATTTCTTAAATGACTAAACAATGAAGATGGTTGAGAGGACATTGCATATCTCAGCATCAAGTTGACAGAGATAGAAGTGTGAAAGTCCTTAAATAGTAAGAACTCCCAGACCTGATAGCACATGCCTTAATCCCAGCATTTGGGAGGCAGAGGTAGGTGGATGTCTGTGAGTTACAGGCCAGCTTGATTTACATAGCAAGTTCCAGGTGAGCAGGAACTAAAGAACTCTGTGAGGCTCATACTCTATTAATGCTAGCAAAATGACAGAATACTCAGCAGTATTAACATCATAATTACCTATCTAATATTGTAACCCAGAATAATTCAAAGTAATCAGAACTAACAAAACTTACGCTTTGGAATAACATTTAAAAAAAAGTTCCCAAATTCTTTGAATTGTAAATGTCCTCAATGAAAGGGATATTCAAAAGGCTCACAATTAAGAAGTCACCCACAGATAGTTTTTAAACATATAATTATGCTCATATGTAAATAACTGCATGTAACTCAAAGAGTGTGTAGATGGGGGAGTTTAAAAAGAGAGATAGGGAGTATGTCTTGCCTAAACACGATGAGCCTTTCAGTACAGATGGGGACAGTTTCAAAACTGCCTTATAACTTTTCTGCTTTACAAAAACAAACCATATTGGTGGTCTCTAATTTTGAATGAATTTGGGGAATAATTTAGACAGATCTTGCATGATTCAATATTTATTCTATTAACCTGCTTATATGGAGTGTACAATAGACATTGTCATCCAGTAAAGAAATACAGGAGCTCCTCTTGTAGCATTATGCTATTAGAGTTAAAAGGGCAAGTGTAAGCAAGAATACGGGGAGGACAGGCTTTGGCTTAAGACGCTGACTTATATGGAGCAAATGGGGTTCCATGTGCAGGTTTCCTTCCCTCGGTCATGCCACATTTATAGCTATCCGACTCAAATGTCTGCAGCCATGAGATCAGGCACAAAAATAGAGCTTGACAAACAAGAGATGGAACGGCAAGCCTGGTATTTATTTGCCTAAATCTGTTATAATGGGCCTGGCAGTACTAGTGTCGTTAATAGAGGGCTCTTTCTTTCTAGACGCCAGCTGGAATAATAAAGGCAGCTCTGTGACAGTTAAGCAGCAAGTGCTCTGATCTCTGTAGATGATTCTGTTCCTGACACTGACCATTTACAGATGAGGGAGATCTGAGTAGGGAAGAGTAAAGCCCAGAGAGCTTTAGGGTGAAATGCGGTAAAACAGCCAACAAGGATGTGAGGGGAAGTATTTATGTCTAAGCTCGTGAACATTTATTTGAAGCATTTACGCAATTGGGCTTTGGCCATGTGACAGTCCAAGAGTTGGTAGAAATACATCTGTTGTGTTTTTCTTGAATAGGCAAAAAATAAATTGTAACTGGGGGATGCTGCTTTCTGCATAGAAATATACATCTTTGGAAACACCCTGTTTCAAACAAGTGAGGGGCATGTAGATCTCCTCTGAATGGCTAGCAAAGCATAGACTCATCCTGATGCCTGTGTTTTAATGCACAGATAATGACCTTAGAAACTTACATTTAGAGATCAGGCCTCATGCAACACAGAATAAGCCTAAGAACTGGTTACTTAAAATCCATTACAATAAGAATTTGCCTGGAATCTCAAATAGACAAAATAAGGAGCTTCAGGGAGGGCTTTCCAGCTTTCTTTTTCTTGTTGAGAGGGAAAACTAGGAAATCAAGACACAGATAATGGCCTGTATGGTATGTATAGTGGATCACTTGGGCAGCCAAGCTCCTCTGTTCCTCCAAGGTTCTGGATGGAATTTTAATGGGTTCCAATTTATGGTTCAAATTTATTGGTTCCAAATTTACTCAGCCCTGTTTATCAGTTCCCACTATATGCTTGTCTGGTGCACATTAAACCCATGAGACCAGCTGTGAATAAGCAGATTCAAAAAGCTTATTCCAATTTGTTTGTTTGTTTTTGTTTTTGTTGAGACAAGGTCTCTCTATGTAGCCCTGGCTGTCCTGGAACTTGCAACGTAGACCAGGCTGGCCTCAAATGCACAGAGATCTGCCTGTCTCTTCTTCCCTTAAAGGTGTACTCCATTACACTTGGCTATTCTGATGTTTTTAAGAATTACATTTATTCTACTTTCTTCTTATCAAATGAGGTTTGGTATTTCCTGTTTTTTTTCTTTCTTTTAATATTTATTTTTAAAGCCTTGAGGTGAAGAGCTATTCAGCTGGAGTTATTTGCATAGTACCTAAGCAAGAATGTAAGTACAGTTTTCTATTTAAAAATATTCAACAATTCTAGTAGGACTCTGAGGTATGAGGAGCGACTATAAGTATCCCCCAGTCTCTGTCTCCGTTTATGCCTGTCTCTCCGTCTGTCTCTCCTCTCTCCCTCTCCCTCCTTCCTTCCCTGCCTCCCCACACACACACAAAGAGGAAATAATAAATACAAGTAAAAATGTAAAGATAGAATATTTTAAATGACATTATTAAGGAACAGAAAGAAATCTCATAAAAGACAAGAAGATCCTCAAAGCACACGCACCGCATATCTGTCAGCGATCTTTAGGGAACTCAGCATATCTCGTCATCCATTGGTTCAGCAAGTCACGTGGGGATGACATTTGGCGTTTGGATTGAAAAGCGCACCTAGATCAAATTCCAGAGGCTTATCTTCCCAGGAGCTAGTTGGGGAGCATGTTGCTTGTTACAGTTAGCAAACCGGGGTAAACTACACTCTTATTTAAAATGTTTGTAACTCCAGGCTTACTAAAGCTCCAAGATGCTCCCTGGTAAACCTTTTTGGGGATGCTTTTAACATAAACTCTCCTAAACGTCTCTCAGCACATCCACATCTACTAGTTTAACTCTTCAGTTATAACTGTGCTTTACAAAATCTTTAAAAGACTGTGAGAATTAGCTAGATAACATGGGTCCCTATTAACATTTCACATTAACAGAGTATAACTTTGGAAAATTTGATTTGGGAGGTCTGGAATCATACCCCAAATGTCACTCATAATTAGCATTCATGTGGATTCTGATAAGATTTTCACAGACTATGTTCATCAACTGCCTTTCCGGGAACTAATGTTTACCAACTTGGTATTAGTAGTAGATTAATGTTGAGGAAATGGAACCACCCTCTTTACTAGAGCGAGAACAGCTTTTCTTATTATATTCTGATTTTAAAAGGGAGGCTATCTTCCAAAAATGGTCACCTCTCTTCTGTTGGTCACATCCCTCCCCCAATTACGCCTTTAACTCAAATGGTAATTTGTCTCCTACATGTCTTGTTATTTACCTATTCAACCAAATTGTATTCAAATGGCATATAACAATGTTCATGGCGGATAATACTTACACTGACTCAAAAATGCAGAATGTCAGACACTCTGCACTCTGTGACTGTGGAAGTCTTACACAGGAGGTGACATCGAAACAGGCTTGGCTTAAAGAAACCCATGAAAAGGTCTCCTAGGTCTAGGGACTACATAAGAGAATGGTGTTTACCAGGAAAAAAAAAAAATGTTGCCCTGGGTCCAGTTAGAGGGAGAGCAGACCCAAGAGGAGTCTGACAAAGAAAGTTGGTACCTGAGTATGCAGAGGCAGTCACTTTGTCTGGACTAGGCCAGGGACAATGAGGATTTGTTGGAAACTACAATTTCGGGTCTCTACTGAGATCCATTTGGATGATGAATTTACATGCAGAGTTTCGTGGAAATTGGCAAGAGCATTTGGAGTATAAGGGAGATTACTGTGGTGTTACCAATTACACTGTTCTTGGTGACTAAAGAAGAAGCTATGAGTGAGTTAAATGCTATTATTTTTCTACTCAGGTTTATGGTAAGCCCCGGAGAAGCCGGAGAAGTCTCTATGAGCCTTGGAGAGCTAGCTTTATGATGTTATTATTCTTGCCAAGTGAAGTGACTTTGATGAAGCAGATTAAATGTCCTATGAACATTTTTCTACGAAAAAAAAAAGTGGATAAAGAGCAGAATGCTATGTAGAAATTCCTTCACAACAAATGATCCTAAGATTAAAGATCTTTAGTCCTGAAAACAAGGAGGAGTTAGACCCATCTCATCTTGTTTTGGTTTGGGAACGGATTTTCTAGTGACCATATTCCTCCACTATCCGGAAATGTAAATGTAAAATTCAATGATATTTGTTAAACACTACTTCTAAGGCAATAGCTGTAACAGCAATGAAAAATACCACATTTTACAGGAAAACTGAGACCCCCATCATTTCAATGCAAGGGGTGGGTTTATAGTTCATGAAATGTAATGTCTATTCACTAATTAACAGTTAATTAGGATAAACAATTAGGAAATATATTACTTTCTTTTCCATTTGCTTTAAGTAGGACATGAAAGTTATTAAATTGAAATTTTCTATTGTAATGCAAATATGTTTTATACCAACTTCCCACACCCATGCCTCAAATTCCATGCTGGGAAATGAGCTAGTGATAAATGATTGAAATAACACCTATCAGTGTAACAGAATGGCCAATAGATTCTAGCTGCTATGCAGTTGACTGCTGAGAAATTGATTAGGTAATTGCAAAGTGGTTCTAATTCAATTGCTGATTGAAAAAAAAAAAAAAGCTAGCTATTTCCTGAGCTGGCCTCTCTGATCATCCTCTCATCAAATACATTGGTTTCTGCATTAATCTCATAGTGTTTTAATCTCAAATCCTGCTCCCCTCACCATTTACATGCATGAGGTCTGGCTGGTCTTCTAGATATGACCCTAATTGTTAGAAAATGTACTTTACCTGGAATCAAGTGATTGGCAACTTTGGAGGCTGGTACAAAGGACATGTATGTGAAGCTGACTGAGTGAGTGAAAAGTACTTATCACAGCGTGTGCTATAGATGACTGCTGTGGGATGGTCTGTATGTCACATGTGTTGCTGATTGGTCAATGAATAAATCACTGATTGGCAGTGGCCAGGCAGGAAGTATAGGCGGGACTAACAGAGAGGAAAATTGAGAGAACAGGAAGCTGGGAGGGGAGACACTGCCAGCCGCCATCAGGACAAGGACGATGTAAAGTACCGGTAAGCCACAAGCCACGTGGCAAGGTATAGATTAATAGAAATGGATTAATTTAAGCTGTAAGAACAGTTAGCAAGAAGCCTGCCACGGCCATACAGTTTGTAACCAATATAAGTCTCTGTGTTTACTTGATCGGGTTTGAGCGGCTTGGGACTGGCGGGTGAGAGAGATTTGTCCTGACTGTGGGCCAGGCAGGGAAACTCTAGCAACAAATGGCGTCCAACGTGGTGGCAAGAGTTTCCACCTAAAACCTGAGAAAAAAGGTTCTAAAACGGAGCTAAAAACAGCTTCCTAATTGTCTCTCTCAAATGAGCGGCAGCTGCCGGTTTGAGCTACTGGCGGGTTGCTGGCGTGCGCGCTCGACCTGCAGTATGGCAGGAATGAGGCCTCTGCAAGTGGCACATTAAGCTACATTGTGGATTTAGCCTTTGCTAGTACAAAACAAAAAAAAAGAGGTTTCTGGGTTACATGCTGCTTGGATAAAAGCATAGACCCACAATGGCTCCCAGAGCTGGCGGTAAGCATACCGCCGCCATGTTGGGAAGCTGCGATGGGCGGAGCCAGCAGCCACAACTGCTGCAGCTTAAAGCAATAGATTCACAATAAGACAGATTCAGATGTAATAGTTTAAAATGTGTGTAAAATATACGTAGGCTTGAAAGAGACAAAAAAAGGTGATATATACAGTATAGAAACAAATACATGGTTTTAAAAAATAAAGTCTTTAAAGAGACAGTAAAATTAATATAAAAAATAAGCCACGTAGAGATGACTATTACACAGAGAGTCTGGATTGTGTTGTCTTTGGGATTCTTAACTACAGAGAGATATTTGATTGTAAAGGAAGCTGAGTTAAACCAGTATGTATATTTTAAAGATACTTTGACTTCAAAATTTGGATGTAAGGATATGTTGCTTTGGAAAAGAGTCTCTTTTGTTTCCACAGAAAGCAAGAGGCTATGGATTTGTTCCAGAGTAAGATACATCAGGTTTGACCAGCCAAGACCCCCTGAAAGGTCTCCGATGACACCATGGCCCAGATGATCCAACATCCAGAACCATTTCAAGACAACTGGCTCAGATGATACAGCCTCACGGACTACTCCATGATCCTAAAATTTTCTTTGTTTCCCCAGAAGATACAGCGCCCCCCTCCAGCAGGAAGTAGTAAGAGAAGCTACGCCCAAATTCCCAAATATACCAAGCTGACTTTGGAGATGTGTAAAGGTTAAAACCTTCCTTTTTAAGAAAAGAAAAGGGGAGGTGCTGTGGGATGGTCTGTATGTCAAATGTGTTGCTGATTGGTCAATGAATAAATCACTGATTGGCAGTGGCCAGGCAGGAAGTATAGGCGGGACTAACAGAGAGGAAAATTGAGAGAACAGGAAGCTGGGAGGGGAGACACTGCCAGCCGCCATCAGGATAAGGAAGATGTAAAGTACCGGTAAGCCACAAGCCACGTGGCAAGATATAGATTAATAGAAATGGATTAATTTAAGCTGTAAGAACAGTTAGCAAGAAGCCTGCCACGGCCATACAGTTTGTAACCAATATAAGTCTCTGTGTTTACTTGATCGGGTTTGAGCGGCTTGGGACTGGCGGGTGAGAGAGATTTGTCCCGACTGTGGGCCAGGCAGGGAAACTCTAGCAACAGATGACTACTAATCTTTTCCATAAGGAAACAGTCATGTGGAAAACATGCTGTTTGGAAATACAGAACTTAAACTCTGATGTTTAAGGGTCAGCTATTAGGAAACTTATGTGGTTTGTTGCTTTCTTCCAACTCATCTACAGGATTCAAAAACTAAACACAAAAATGCACATAGGTCTGGGCAACGAATCCTCCCAACATGTCACATTGGTGCAACGATGTACATGGCCAACATTGCCCCTTTACCAGCAGTTGGCACATGGACAGCTGCTGCCACCCATTCAGAGTGACAATGTCAAGGTTGAAAATAAGTGAAATAAGTTGTAGGTATGCATAATATATGAGAAGACTTGGTTTGACATCTGTGTTATAGGCAACCGCTCTTAGGATGATTGAAGACTTCACAACAGGTCTTTCTGATTTGAATAATGTTACTTCTCCTTGGATTCGCTTTGATATGTAGACGTCCCTGGTTATCAGTGTTGGAGACCTTTTACCCATAATAGGACTTGGATATTTAAAATATAATTTAGGGACTTGAGAGATGGCTCTGCATCAAGAGTGCTTGCTGCTCTTTCAGAGGACAGGAGTTTGGCTCTCAGGACCCATGTTGGCTGGTTCATAATGCCTCTAATTCCAGTTCTAGGGCACTGGAAACTGTCTTCTGGCCTCTGTGACCACCTGTGTGTATATACACATAGATACACACATTAATAAAAATGGAAATAATCTCAAAAATAAAAGAAATATTTAAAATAATAAAAGTAAAAGTTTTAAATGTGTTTTAACATCTATGCTTTCCTCCTTTCAGTTACTTTGATGGAAATATACCACTACCACCCCCACCCCCAAAAGAAAAAAGAACCCACCTTGACTGCTTTCACAGTTCTCTGCAAGCTATTTCCTATTTGATAACTAAATTAGACAACCATGCTCTCTTTTCCCCGCTCTGCTCTAAACAATTTTATAGCATACTACCTTGCAAATTTCCTATAGGAGGAGCACCCTTTCCACCCCCTGGTAGGGATTGTTTCAATGCACTGGGCTTCTCGCTGTCAGTAAAGTGATACACTTCTCTGCTGAAAGCTTTATGTGCACAGCCAGCTCCAAAGACACTCTTAACTTGCCCTTGCTTTCCAGTATAGCATTTGTCTTCTTGCAAATCCAGAGAATTCTTCTCATGCTTGTTGTGTAGATGTTTTATACGAGAGACATTTGCTTTTATAAACAAACAAACAAAAACAACTTCACAGTTTGTGTGTGGCTTCATGAATACAGCATAATATTCTGGGGTGGCTAGCTAAAGAACGTTTTTTGTTTTTTTTTTTTTAACTGTGACTAAGCAAAGAACTGTCACCTTCCTACGTCTTACAGTAGCAATTTCAACTTGGTCAGGCTTTGGAGTCAGTGGAGGATGGCTCAGCTGGAGTACTGGGACATGAAGCTGAGCAGGTCCGTTGCATACACACGATCACTGTAGCAATTTTACATGCTCTAAAACCCCACAAGGTAATTGTTCATGGGCTTAGCATTGATGTCCTGTCTTCTCTTCAAAATCTAATGCTTGGGAACATAACATTAGGTCATCTTTCCTTTCCGGTGTCAGTTTGGGAAGGAAGAGAACCCCCTATTCCTTCCCATCCAGCAAGATATATGTCTACTTCACCAGAGTTGGGAACACAAGCAGGGCAAGACCCTAAAAAAGATGTGTTTGAGACCCTGAACTCCCCTTAAGCATTAGGTGGATTGAGTGGGTGGAAGAACAAATTAAGAAATGCAAGATTTATACCCATGTGTGAAGTTGGACTAGAGGAATATAGACTACTTGCTAATGTGTGAATGTCACTCAAGTCAGCGTTTTATTTCTCACATATCACTTCATAGAACACAACGCAATGTTGTAATCACCTTGATGTGTCTGCATCCCATAGTCACACAATTACATCGTAAACCTGTTTAGTTCTTAGTAAACATATGGAAATCATAACATATATATATATATATATATATATATATGCCCTCATGAGTGTATATTTATGAAATTATTTTTTCTCACAGACAACAATGATTTTTTAACCCTAGCTACAAGCATTTGTTTGATGGATAAAACTTTAAACTACTTCAAAGTATCTTAGCATTTTCATGCTCATTTTTTAAAAATTAAATCATGGAAGAAAAAATTGAAACTAATGGCATTCAAGTTATTTTGATTTTTCCTCTGTTTAAAAGGTAAAGTATTTTAGGAAATGTTCTCTGATAAATGTTATAACTGCCGGATTTGGAACTATAAAGAGCTGGGGGGACTGATGAAGGGTGAGAAAAAGCAAAAGAAAATGATGCTTTGTTTGACAGCTGACAGTGATGTTTGACCAAACAGAGTCATTAAAAGGAGAAAGAAAACCTATGTTTGGAAAGCCCACAAAGAAACTCGATGAAAGGATGAACGGCGCTGGTGGGTCGGTGGGGCGGCGGAAAAGTTATGAGCCATAGCTACGACTCCCAGAGTTAGAAGGAGCTTTGTTAGAAAGATACCAGGCCTGGAGAGACAGAAGGATGGCGGGAACAGAGCAGAGAGGAAACAGGAGAGAGGGTAGGGATCCGTGTGCGGCTTTTCAAGGTGGAGATTGCGTGACCACGCGGCGGTACGCAGTCGCCTGTGTGCCCCCTGATGATGTAAGACGTTAGAGCTGGAAGAGTGAGAGCAGGGTCCTAATACCCGAGAGTGCCGCAATGGGTATAATTCCTCACTGTAGCTGCTGGGCAAAACCTATTGGTTGCAATGAGGCGTAAGTAAGATAATAGCAACCTAGGGAAAAGGACGCAAAGAAACAGCTCACTGCACACATGGTAATCACAGAAGTTTCATGTCTGATGGAGACGAGGGTCTGTAAGAAACTCTAAGATAGTTCTTCTCTATGGTGTAGGCTACCATCTGGAAAGTATGCGACATTGGGAAGTGTCATCCTCAGAGATAAAGTCTGTATTAGGACGTATGTTCTATTTTGTAAGACAGTTACTCAAATAAATTTCACTATGGAATCTCTTAAATACACAGTGCCCTGCTGGCATACTGAAGGGGCTGATGAGTATGATCTACATTAGGATTAAGTTGAGAGCAACATGGTATTCTCTGAGGAAAAGGTATTCCTATGAGCAATCCTTGAAAGTATTCTTACATTAATAAAATAAGATAATATTACCAATAAAGACTAAAATAAAATAATTCACATAACTAAGACCAGACCTTACCTCAAAGAAAAAGTGGCTAGTTCATAGATTAAGTACCCCACATCAAGATTCCCTTATTGAGTGTCCTGGCACCCCCAGAACACATATTTTAGGCATATTTTAAAAGTGGCAGAAGTATAAATAGCATTTTCTTTATCTTATAACACAATGTATTAAGAAGAATGAAGATAATGGAGCAAATAAATGCAAATCCAAATGCCCTCCCATTTGGTCATCAGGAAATGAAGATTAACACTGATTATCTTGCTAGGACTTTTCATTTCGCTCATGAACCTGAAATCCTAGGTGGCTACATCAAATTAAAAATGAAATTGTGCTTTTTATAGCATACAAATGAGACCAGGTTTATGTAGACCTGACTGACCTGGAACTCCCTATGTACACCAGACTGGCCTAGAACTCACAGAAATGCACCTGCTTCTGCTAGGCTACTGAGATTAAGGGTGTTGTTCTACCATGCCCAGCCCTATAGCATCCATTTTGAAGTATAGATCACAGACAGTAGCATTTGCCAACTTCCTGCCTTTTCACAAACTTTGACAAACATATGGAACTATGTCGCCTACGCTACAGTAATTGGCCACTCTTGTTACTACAAAATTTCTCCATCAGTTCTCATCCACTGGCTCTTCCTGATCCATTTATATTCATAAGGTTTTGCCTTTTCTAGAAATCCCTGTAGGAGAAATGACACAGCCCCCTAGCTTTATGCTTGGCTCTCTCACATTCTGGATGTGTTTAATATTCCTTCATGTTGTTTGAATTGATACTTCATTTATTTTGACGGCCGAGCCATAGTGTGGCTGTGCTCTGCATCATACATCTATACGGTGGTAGATAGAAAGTTTGTTTTAACTATACTTTCCCCAGTTCCTTTTATTTTTCAGCTTAGTATTTCCATAAATAACACTTGAAAAGAAGTGTGTGTGTTGTGAATTTCTTCTTCATAAATACAAATGAGCAATCGTATTAGGTTATATAACATATGCATATTTGGTTTTACAGACACTATCACACTGTATCTCCAAATGTCTATGAAATTTGGCATTCTAGCCATGGGTGAGGATTTTGTTAGCAGCCTGTCTTTGAAAACAGTTCTAATTTTTAATTTTTTTTTGATATTCAGTGAATGCATGGTGGGTTTAATTTACATTTTCTTGATGAGAATTTGGAATGCTTTTTTTTTTTTTCTCATGTGCTTATTTTCATTTGCATATTTCTTTTGATGTAGCCCACTTCTGCTGGCTGGTCGGCAGTCTTTGTCATTCATCAGCTCACACTGCAGTGCTTCCTAGATGGCTCTGCCCCACAGGACCCTGCCCCTGGAATGCAGGTATCACTTCCTCTTTTAATAAGGATTCCAGTCACAGTGGATGAAAGGCCCAACATGACGTCGTTGTCCTACTCTTCAACTCACAAACAGTACCGATTCAAAATGGTCACACTGGAAGGCTCTGCAGTTTGCATAGGCATTTCAGCGCAGTGCGGGGAGGGGGGGGGATCACGGGGAGGGGGTCTTAGTGAGTGGTTTTCCTGTTGTATTGAGTTCTATCAAACTATGCATCCTGGACAAAAGTCTCTTACGCTAACGTGCTAATTTACTTAACAGTATCAGTCGAGAAGCTTAAGTTGTTGATTATGATCTTAATTATTCATCAACTTTTTCTCCCATTTCTGAATTTTGAGTCCTGAGAAATATTTGCTATCATAAACCATTAAGCTTTCTACCAGGTATTCTGGAGGTAGTACGTTCTTAACTCAAGAGGTCTTTCTGCTGGTGCTTACAGCCATAGAGCTTACATAGGATTCAAGCAAATGAGTCATAGGATTCAAGCAAATGAGTCATCCAGGAGAGTGCGTGTGCATGGGTATGTGTATGTGAGTGTGTGTGTGAGTGCGTGTGTGTGTGTTGAGGGGGGTGGGGGGGCTAAGGCAGCCTAGGCTGGTGTTTCTCAGATGATACCCACTTTCTTGGGGGGGACAAACTTTCTTTTTGGCCTGAAACTCAGTCTCAAACCCTAGAGATCTGCCTGTCTCTATCTCCCAATGGCTAAAACTGCAAGCGTGTACCATCATGACCAACAATTGTTAAGTGGATTCTGGGATCGGACTCAAGTCCAAACACTGTACTGACTGAGCCAACTCCCCTGCCCCAACTTTGATATTCAAAATCACTTTAGCGATTTGGAAACCTCTGTCTTCTGTACAAATTTTACAATCACCTTGTCAATTTCTACAAAGAAAGCAACTGTGTGAATTCTTATTGAATTGTACTGAATTTACAAAACATTTGAGGGAGTTCAGCTAATGCAATAGCAGTAGTCTTCCAACTCACAAACAACGTGGCTTCTCTATTTAGATGCTCTTCATTCTCCTACAGAAATGCTTTCATCTTGTAGGGTAAATTGCCTTGTACATTTTTGTGTACATTTTTGTTAAATTTATCCCCGTGTGTCTTAGCTTTTGCTTACAGTTACTGGAAGTGTATTGCTCTTAAAATTACCACGCTCCAATCCAGACTTTCTGCTTCTATTTGCTTGGGTCCCCTTCGCACATTACTAGCAGTGGTCTTTTTTTTTTCATCCATTATAGATACTAAGCATATTTTGTTAAGTGTATCCCTTATTAGTTCATATTTCACTGCTGGTATAAGTTCTACTGTTCTTTAAGTCTCTTCTCTGTTGCTACTGATACCAGTTGTTGTTGTTTTTTCATGCTGGCAGAACCTGTTACCTCACTGTTGGTAGCTTGTGATAACATTCAGTATGTCAATGTTCTGTAGGTCAGTGTTCCAACCCAACCAGGAAAGGCTAAAGTGGGCCGCCTTCCTTCCTGGGCTCTCTGGGACAGACTTATTTCCTTACCTTTCTGACTTTTCCATTCTGCTCACGTGCCTTCCCTGTTGTCCAGTATCTCATCAGTGGAACCAGTATGTTCATTGCCTGGACCTTCCTTCCATCTCTTGTATTGCAACAAAGCAATTATTCAGTTCAAGGATTTGCAGAATTAGAGAGACTCCCCAAAAGAATCCAGAATGATTTTGTCATATTTTTAAAGTTGTAGATTTCAATACTTAGAACATTGACATCCTTAGAAGGCCTTTATTCTTTCTATCTCAATGGTAGACAGAGATATATAACTGAATTTTATATTGAACCCATACACAGAGACATGGCTAACCATTTCTTTATTCTTATAATGTGGAATTTTGTCCATAGACAAATGAAGACTTCTATTTCTTTGTTTGCTTTCTAGCCCTGACTCACACCTTCAGGAAATCATGGGATACAAAAAGAAGGATTGTTTTTTCATTAGTAAGAGAAAGGCTTTCTTCCATCGTTTGCAGTGAAGTATGATGGTAATGCCAGATAGAGACCTTTACTGAGCTTAGAAGATTCCTGTCTGTCTCCAGGTTCTTGATATTTTTCCCCTTGAATTGATGTTGAAATATATATCTCCTCACTTACAAAATGAGAGCTTCAAATTTTGCCTTAGAGATTAAAATAACATAATTTAAAAGAATGGGGAGGAAATGAGGTATGGGTAGCCACACTGGTAATATACAGATGGAGAAATAGCAAAGAGCTCATGTTTTTCTAAACCATTATCCTGATTAAAAGACCATTTCAGCATGCATGAATAGGATGGCCTTGCCCTGTAAGAGGCTCTGGAAAATCCCCCTGCAGAGGACTATGGGTCATACAGAGGTTACAGTTCAGGGGATAGATAAATGCCTAACAGAGGAGTTTTCTGTGAGAGACATTATTCTTGAAGAATGGGGATAAGTCCATATGGCAATTGTTACTTGTGTCTTCTTTCTTGTTATTCTTAAAAAGATTTTTGCATGTTTCAATTTTATTTAATATTTATTTCATTCTTTTTAGTTAGGTATATGAGTAAGTGTCTATGTGTGGATATATGGACAAGGATGCCAAGGACCACAGAGACCAGAGGTATTGGATCCCCCTAGAGTTGGAGTTATAGGCAGTTGTGAGCAACCTGATGTGGATTTTGGAGTTGAACTTGGGTCAATTCCTCTGCAAGAGCAACAGGTGTACTTAACTGCTAAGCCATTTCTCCAACCCTATTAAATTGTGTGTGTGTGTGTGTGTGTGTGTGTGTGTGTGTGTGTGTGTGTGTGTGTGCCTGAATGTGAGTTTGTGCGCATGAGTGCAGAAGTCTGTGGAAGCCAGAAGAGGTTGATGGATCACTTGGAGCTGGGGTTATGGGCAATTGTCAGACACTTGGCATGGGTGGTAGGAAATGAACTCTGCCCTCTAAAAGAGTCGTGCATCTTTAACCACTGAGCCATCCGTCCCTCCAGCCACTGTACCCTCCTTTGCGTCTTTTAAATTCACTGAAATGGCTAAGCTGGGTCCTTGCCAAGCTACAGAAATGATATGACTGCTGATCAGAGAACCCATTCCTTCATTTTCACAGTAAAAGGAATGGAAAAAAAAATAAAGAACCAAATATTATGGAGTTACTGAACTACCTATAAGTTAATTACGCTCTTGGGGTTTATAATCTGATAGATTTCATTCATCTTTTTTGCCTTATTTTTCAAATGGAAACATCCCAGCCAGAGAAGAATAAGCTGCATGCAATACAGAGCTCAGCTTCTGGGCTCCAGGAACCAACACCCAGCTTGCAGTTGCTGGGAGAGTAAGAGCCCCCACAGGCACACTGCAGAGTTCTGTGTGAGAGCACCACACACAGAACCTGCATCTCAAGCAAAGATGCTCCTGAAAGCTAACGATGAGTGTCAAAATCAGGCTACATGTCACATTAAGACATCTCTGTTTATGGACTCTTTGGGACCAGAGATCAGGGGATGACTCCAAAGCTCTTTTTTGCCTGTTTGGATGTTGAAGGCTAAGTCTTGGTTTTGTTTGTTTGTTTGTTTGTTTGTTTGTTTTTGGCCTCCTGTTTTTATTAGGACCTCTTTCTGTTATTCATGTTGATTGAAGTATTTTTAAAATAATTCTCAGTTGTGATGACATCTTTCCCTACTATTCTTTCGCCCACATCACCAAGTTGAGGGATATTTCTTGTACATAACTCTAGTGAATTACGTTTTCCAGAAACCATTAAGGAGTGCTCCATATTGATATTTTCTTGTTTCAATATGTCTTAAAGTTGATTTGGTATGTTGAGAGATAAAGAAGGTTGTTAGGACCCCTCAGCTTCACAACCAGTGCTTTCTCTTTAGCTGTTTTTTATTTGTTTGTTAAGTATCATTTGTTGAAACTTGGCCTATAGTTTATGGGTAGGGATTTCTGAATTTGAAACAAAACCCAAGACTTTGTATGATCCTTTAAGAAAAGTAATTTAAATCATTTTCTTGTACATTAGTCTGAGCCCATTTTCTTGAAGTTATTTGAATTCTCCCACAGGTTGCCATTTTCTTACAGTCTCCCCGGCTCTCCTCTCACAGTTCATCCAAGTGCTTTCTGTGCTGGGAGGCTCCTGCTCTGATGTGAGCTGTGTGCAGCTTCATCTGCCTCCTACTCGCTTTTTACTCTGCTTCTTTTGCTATATAAAAGCTATCTCTAAAAACTCATGTAGTCAAAAAAAAAAAAAAAAAAAAAAAAAAACCTCATGTAGTCAGCTAGGCAGTGGTGGCACATGCCTTTAATCCCAGCACTCGGGAGGCAGAGGCAGGCAGATCTCTGTGAGTTCGAGGCCAACCTAGTCTACAGAGAGAGTTCCAAGACAGCCAGGGCTATTACACAGAGAAACCCTGTCTCAAAGTCAAATATGCTAACCTTGCCTTTTGCCTCTAGATTGTGCTGTCTAGATTTAAAAAAAGAAAAAAAAAGTACCTGTTTCCAGAATATAAATATACACACATATTCACACTTACATTCTTATTGTTTCAATTATTTCACTCAAAGTATTTGCATTCTGGATCATGGATTGTGCATGAATGTGGTGTGAGACAGGAAGATTGTGTCACTTTTACCTTTCCAGATGGCTGGGCTGCCCCCCTGCATCATCACTCTGAGGACCAACTCTTCCCTGTTGCCTGGAGATGCAGCCTCCCATCACACACTAAATTTGTGAAAGTAAACACACATGTTTCTAGGCTATCTGTCTGAAGCAATGCAAAGCACCCTTAACTGTTGTGACTTTATAACATGTTTTAACACCAGCTGTATTAGACCCCCTCTTCCCCAATATATACATTATTTTCATTTACAAGACTCTCTACAAATTGGTCATAGTTTATATTTGAAACAACTTGCTTAGCATCAGGGAGAAAACTGACAATATTTTTATTGAGATTGTGCTACACTTATAAATTTAAAGACAAAATGGATATGTTTATAAGACTATTTTCTTTTTTTTTTTTTTTTTTTTTTTTTTTTTTTTTGGTTTTTCGAGACAGGGTTTCTCTGTGTAGCTTTGCGCCTTTCCTGGAACTCGAACTCACAGAGATCCGCCTGGCTCTGCCTCCCGAGTGCTGGGATTAAAGGCGTGCGCCACCACCGCCCGGCTAAGATATATAAGACTATTTTCTTAACCACATGCTTGCACACATACAGTTGTCCTATCACCTTCTCATGAGCCCTCCCATACAGCTATGAACATGTGACTTCTCGTCTCTGTCTCTGTCTCTGTGTCTTGCTCTCTTTCTCAGTAGATCATTTCTTCCTCTGTTATTTTAGAGCATTTAAATTTCTTAAACTTAATTTAATTTTGTGTATAAGAGTGATTTGCCTGCATGTATGTATACACATCACATGGGTGCCTGGTTTCCAAAAGAGAGTGTCAGATTCCCTGGGACTTGAGTTACAGATGGTTGTGAGGTGCCATGTGGGTGCTAGGAATCAAACTCAAGTCCTCTGCAAGAGAAGCTAGTGCTCTTAACCTCTGAGACCTCTCTCTAGACATCTGTAGCATTTTTATTATTCTGGTAGCCTAGCTCAGTGGCTATATCTATGCTAACATCCTTATTTTCCCTACAATTTCTAAACAAAAAAGTTGAGGAGTGAGTGGTTAGGATGCCGACATATAAGTCATTCCTTAGGTGGTGATAATTTTTTAGCAATCAAGTGTTTTCTTGGACTAGTGAGATAGCTCATCAGGTACAGGCACTTGCTGAGAATCCTGATGACCTGAGTTCAGTTCCTGGGATCAACATGGTAGAAGACTCTTACACGTTTCTGCTAATGTGCACACATATCCCATGGCACATGCATGCTTATATCACATACACACACACACACACACACACACACACACACACACACACACACACACACAATGATTTTTAGGTTTGCTCAGCAGAAGCCAAGCCAGCATTGTGAAGGTTAATAACAGTTGTAGAATGTAGTCAATGTGGAGTTATAACTTCTGTTTCTTCCTTCGATAACGTTTTTATCTGTGCACGTCATAGTCAATCACATTAATATCATATGATTCACCTGTTTTACATTTAATGACATCAAAATCTTTCTTAGAAAAAGGGTAACAATCCAATAACTGGATTCCTTTCACATGTTCCCGCCCACACATGACTGATGGCATATGTAGCTCATGCAATGGGACTCATAGACTCTTTCAAAGAGAAGGTCACATCTCTCTTACTGGTCCCTGCACCAGCTGTACAGTGGATACTGATGCTGTGTGTGCTGCTTCCTACTGACTCTCTTGAAGCTTCATTGTGAAACACAATTAGTTGTCCTACATGACAGAGGGAATTATGACGCTAAATTTTCAATCCTTGTCCGAGAACTTATTGACCTCATTTAAAGGTTCATGGGTTTGCATGATTCTTCTCCTATCAAAACCACCCCCACAAAGCAAGAGTGTACTCCAAAGATGAAATTCCCTTCCTATTGACTTCACCTTGCCTGACCTTACAATCGCTGGTCTCCCACTGGCTGACCCGGTGCTCAATGACCTCATACTGGCTGGCCTTAACAATTGTTGGCCTTACATTCACCAGCCTTAACCTGCAGGCCTCATGCTGGCTGACTTAACAATGACCTCACACACTCTGGCTTCAAACTGGCAGGCCTCATTCAGGCTGGCCTCACACTTATGGCCTCGCATTTACTGATCTCAAACTCTCAGGCCTCAAACTGGCTGGCCGCATATTGGCTGACGTCACACTTGGGGCCTCCCACCGGCTCGGTCACACTGGCTAGCTTCACAGTCCCTGGACTCAAATTCATGGGCCGTGCTCTGGCTAGCCTCACACTTACTGACTTTACCCTCACTGACTTCACACTAGCTGACCTAACTCTACCTTCACACTCAGAAGTTCCCCTTTATGGTATTTGTGCTTTTTAACCACTGGTTTCACGACTTTTCACTCTCCACAGCCTCCACCGCGATTGTTTGTATCAATACAGTTACACACCCACATCCCTTGAAGATGAGAGAAGACCCTGAAATTGGAGAGAGAGTGCAAATCAACCTGATGCCAGGGAGAAAAGGTGTGACTTTGCACTTTGCACACGGCTATCCTGACTGAGGAGTTGGTTGCTCACAATGTCAGAAGTCAGGCAGGAGAAAGCCCTTGCCCATCAAAAATAGAAGGTTCAAAATTATATTTCTTCGCTCCTCTGCAGAGTGTAAAATTACAGACCTCAGAGGAATAGCTGAGGTCTCCCGGCATAAACGCTGCTGGCTGGTTTATCATCCACACAACGTCAGAGAGATCTAGAAATAGGTGCATTTAAAATCAAAAGTAGCTCACTGAACGTTCCTAAATAAGATGAGAAAATCCACAATGACAGTCTTTCATGGTGTGGTTTTACGTAACATATCCTAAACTGCACACAGCAGGACAATATTCCTAAATGAAGCATCATGAAAAAGGAAATTGCCTTCACTGGCCCAATAGGCCTGAGAAGCAGAACACGTCATGCTCCATTGTGCGTTAAGGATACAGTTTTTCAGGAAGACCTATGCTGACAATATGAGTATAGACATTAAACCTGCTGAGTTGTTGCCAATTTATGGACCAGTATGCCTCTTTCTCTCCTTTGTTACGCTCTCCAACCTCCCAAGAAGCTAATATGATGCAGAACATATTCTGAAAACTGCTGCTCCCAAGATTTTCCAAATTTATAACTTGCGGAAGTTTGTGGCTGCAGCAGATCCCTTTGGAGGTGTTGCTGGCCATAAATCACATCTATAGACCTTAGCATTGCTTGGTCAAGTGTCTTGATGAGCATGTCTGCAACAATCAGTTCAATAAACAGTAACATCGGAGTTTTCATTTTTATCAAGTACTCATACTAGGTTCTCAGCTGCTAAGTGGTGCATGTGCTAAATTCTCAGCACCCTAGAGCTTTATTGAAAACTGTCATATTTACATCAAAGTTCACATTGAAGTTATGTTGGATGTGTACTGCTGTGGCGGTTATGATTGACTGGTAATTATCATCACACGGAGAGAGTCATGCAAGCTATACTATTTCCTATAAGAATTCTAGTTTCATATAAATATACTTATTTTTCATATAAGTATACTATTTCATACAAGTCATACTATTTCAGAAAATCCTACAACTCAACGTGGGGAACAGAACAGTGCTGCTACTTTACCTTTAAAAAAGAGTTATGCTAATTTTATTTTTGGCTTTAAGAACCCATTTGTTATTTCTCTCTCTCTCTCTCTCTCTCTCTCTCTCTCTCTCTGTGTGTGTGTGTGTGTGTGTGTGTGTGTGTGTGTGTGTGTGTGTGTGTGTGTGTGAGAGAGAGAGAGAGAGAGAGAGAGAGAGAGAGAGAGAGAGAGAGAGAAGAGATTATAAAGAAATACTTGAGATGAGGTAATTCTGAATGACCACAAATTTCTACTGGCTCACATTCTGGAAGCTTTGAAAGCTAATACAGTCAGGCCAATATCTGGCAAGGATCTTTTCATGACATCCTAACATGAGAGAAGGAAATCACACAGCAAAGACACCCAGAGCTAGGGAAAGCCATGCAGCAACCTCTCCCACAATAACAGCAGTGCTCAGGAAGGTGAAGGCCTCAGGACCTAAGGACCTCTTTAATTCCCACCGAGTTTCAACCAAGTTTTGGAGGGGAAAACATTGACACCTCAACAACTACAAAGTCTTCTGATATCCCTTGCTGCAGTATAACATTGAAATTGTGCCAACTATCATTCTCTTCTTCTTTGGCGGTATACATAACCTTGTACAGTATAAGATTAATTTGTACTTCCTTTTTTGGAATCAGTGGGTAATTGTTAAATATATTCACCTTCCCGCCCCCCATCTTTCAGTAGTAGTAGTTATGATATTACCACTGTAATAACATTACTACTACTAATGTTATTACTACTGATAGTGTAAAATGTTATCTCTTTTTAAAATTTATCTGGTCATATTGTGCTTTGTTTAAAATCTTCTTTCTTAGAAAACACATGAAGAAGTAACTCCATATAAACTCTGACTTTGTAAGGGCTTGAGAGCTCACAGTTTCCTATTTGACCTCTCAGAATTTTTTAACTCATCAAGATGGAAAACTGATCAGCCATTTTACTTTTTTTTTTCAGTTGTTTGATGTTTCAAATAATTTCCCGGAACAGTAACATAGCTAGCTAAATATGTCAAATAAGCACCAAATTTGGCTTTTCACCAAGCAAACGCAACAGATAGCGGACTCAAACTCTGCATATTTTCTGTACAAATTGCTCCATGCCTCTGCCAGTCATTGTGTCCCACAACCAAACCGTCAGCATGAGTTCTAAACCACACATTTGTGTATGGAGTCACACATCATATTCATTTTCACAGTTTTCACTTTTCACTGCAAACTGACGTTTGGTATGTTTGCCTGTGATATGTGTAGGTCTGCTTTACTTCAGTGCTGTATAGCATTCTATTGTAATTTACTTATCCAATCTACTTCCTGTGGATATTTGGATAGTTTGCTCCTTTCAACTATAATGAACATTAATGTACACTTTTCTCCAGTTGGTACTGAGGTGGAATCCCTCGGTCTTGCATAGGCAAAGGGTTAGTTCAAGAAGATGCTTCCAAATTCTTTTGCAGAGTGATTTACCAATTCACTCACCAGCAGTATAAGATGGTTAAATTTGCTTTACATGTTCATTGACACTTGATTCTGTCTCTGTAAAAAAAAAAAAATTAGCCAGTATATGGTATATTGGTCGAATTATTGTAATTTTTTTCATTTAGTTTTCAATCAATTTTAATGAGGTATAATTTAGATGTAATAAATTGCACTCAATTAAAGTGGTAAGTTTGATAACAAATTTATACATCTGTATAATTACCGTATCAATCACAATGGAGAACATTCTATCACTCTTAGAAAGTACTTTGTGAGCCTTTTAGGTCATTTCCTTTAACACCCACTCCAGGCAAACATGGTCTGATTTCTCTGAGTAAAGAAAAGAGGTGTTTGGTGCTGGACTCGATACAAACATGGTGATATAATGTGCATTCTTTTGTATCTCCTTTCTATATGAAAAATCACAGGTCTTAGTTGAGATGTGTCCTTCCGGATATCTGTCATTTATCCATTTTCAGGGATGAGTAGTATTCTATGACACAGGTGTGCACTTGTGTTAGTCAACTTACTCTTACCATAACAAATAAGTGGGGTAACTAACTTAAGAAGAGCAAAGGCTTATTTTGTCAACCTTTCACTTCATGATTGATACGTGACCATTATTTTGGGTCTTTGTCCATCAAGAAAATCATCATGGTGGATGCTCAACAGAACAGAACTGCTTGCTTCATGGCTAGGGAGCAAAAAAGAAGAATAAATCAGGATCCCTCAGCCCAATACATGGGCACTTTGTCAATTACTTAAGATCCTCCCACTAGGCCCCCAGCTTTTAAAGTTTTTACCACCTTCTGAGAGTGCCAAACCAGTAACAAACGACACTTACGATGCAAACTATGGCGATGCCACAGTCAGTCCATTCACCCACTGATGAGCATGAAATTCTAAGATTCACATACAAGCCATTGTGTGGACGTCTTTACCAAGTGTGTTGTACTAGTTAGGCTTAGTAGCAGATTCTAATCTCCTTCCAAAATGATTGCATCAATGTAGTTCTGTGTGCCAAGAACTCCACACAATGCCAACATTTGATATTGTCAGCTGGTGAGTGTCAGCCATTCCAGTTCTGCAAATTGATACCCTGTTGTAGTTTTAATTTACACATTGCTAAAAATTTCTGGGTGAGATGGTGAATTATAAACTGTCTTCAACCAGATAGAAAGAAGTGAAGATAAAAAAAAATATATAGTTTATTCATATAAGGAAATTATAATCAATAGAGTGCTTGTCTAGCAAGGCTAAACCCCTGTATTCAATCCCCAGTGCTACATGCACCAGATGTGGTGAACATTTATAATCCTGGCACTCAGGAAGTGAAAGCATGAGGATCAGAAGTTTAAGGTTGTGGTCTGCTATGAGTTCAAGACCTGGGGTAGGTGAGATCCTATCAGTGATAAAGAAAAGGACAGAGAGAAGAAAGAAGGAAGGAAAGGAGGGAGGGAGAGAGGGAAGGGAGAAAAAGAGAGAAAGAGAGAGGAGGAAGGAAGGAAGGAAGGAAGGCAGACAGAGCAAAGTGGGAAATTCTCTGCCGACCAACAGCTGACCAGACCCACCCAACCTGCTCCCACCATGTGACATCAGCTCATCTGTGGCCACAGAAAGTGATCTCATGGGTGGATTCCACAAAAGCTGGAGAGAGAAGGTCTCTGGTCTGAAGAAACAGCAAACAAAGGCTGGACACGGTAAGTACGGAGGTGAGGTCAGAGCAGAGCAGCCATGGGACAGAGAAGCAAATGTCTGGTCAGGAATTCGGGGTTCAGACACAGAAAGTTTTGCCAGACAATGCAACCTCCCTCCCTTACAAATTCCTGGGTCAGCTGCATGGAATTGTAGGAAATTTGCTGTGGGTCCTGGACCAGTATCTTAGTATTGTAAGAAAGGTAAATTGGGTGGGAATGTGACTTACACAGTACCTCAGAGTCTTAATCACAGAAAGCCAGTATTTTTCTTTTTCTTTTGGTTTTTTGTTTTTGTTTTTGTTTTGTTTTAGTGATAGAAACAAAAATATACCTAAAAGTGAAGCTTCTGGAAAAAAACATTTGTTCTTCCCTGTCTTGTATGGTTCCTCAAACTTGACCTTGACCTCCCACCTGGCTTTGCATTTTAGGGCTGGGTCTCTAAAGACATCCTTGTTGACAACAGTTTCTGTCCAAGGGGATGTCCACAGAGTACCTAGTGGGTGTGAGGTGATTGTAGTTATAAACTTTCACAAAGGACTTGATCTTTGATCTCTTGGCCATTTTCTTCTTGCCCATGGCGGCTGTCACTTTTCAGGGATGTCACCCACCAGGGCATGGCTGTAAGGGTGGTCTGAGGTACCATCATCCATGTTCTTCTCAATGACGGCTTTGAGTCCAGAGTAACGTCCAACCAGAACCAGCATCACTTTCCTGGGTTTCATGAACTTGCCCATTTTGACAGCAAGCAGCCAGTACCCAGCAGAAAGGCCAATAGTTTTCTTTTTAACTAACAATGGTGCCTCTATCACATCTTGTACCTATAATCCATACACCTTTTTTCTTGTTCTCGTTGCTGCTGCTGCTTCCCATTTCCTCAGACCTTCCTCCTTTCACTACTCCAACACTGAAAGCCCTAGTGTGTTAGTTACTTGTCCCGTTTCTGTGACAACATACCTGACAAGCATCCCAAGGAAGGAAAGCTTCATTTTGCTTTCAATCTCATTGGATCTGGTCCCCTGTGGCAGAGACAGTATGAGAGTAGGAGTGGGAGGTGGCGGATCACATGGTATCAGCATTCAGAAAACAGAGCAGTGAGTGTCTGCGCTCAACTCTCTCCTTTGTATGCAGTCTGGGACTATGGCCCAAGATGCAGTGCTGTCCACATTCAAGGTGGGTTTTCCCAACTTGCTTCTAGATAATCTAAATGAACCCTCACAGGCTGTCTCCTAGGTTATTCTAGGTCTTACCAAGTTGAAAATGATAACCATCATACTTCGTTCTAATGACAACATATATACAACTTTTCCCACCTCCAGTAACATAGTAATGTTACCTTTGAATCTTCTTGTGAGCACAAGTGAAGTATATTCTACTACAAGTCAACATCAGGGTGGCAGCTATACCATTATGTCTGTTACTAGAGTTCCTTGTCCCAATGTGTTAAGGAATATTTGTTAACACAGTGAAGATGTGTCTGTGCTAAGGTGCCTTCTGATTGGTTTAATAAAGAGCTGGATGGCTAATAGCTAGGCAGAAAGAGGTGAGGTGGGATTTCCAGGGACAGAGAGAACTCTGGGAAGAAGAAAGGCAGAGTCACCAGCCAGACATGGAGAGGAAACAGGAGGTACAAGATGGAAGAGAGGTAATGCCACATAGCAAAATATAGATTAGTATAAATGGGTCAATTTAACTTACAAGAGCTAGCTGAGACAAGCCTAAGCTAAAGGCCAAGCTTTCATAATTAATCATAAGTCTCCATGTCGTTATTTGCTGGCTGGTGGTCCTGATGAGAAAACTTGCTACACCCACCCCAAATTAGTAGTAGGAAACAATTCCAAGTGAAGACAAGTCACTTACAGCACTCATTTAAAACAAACAGAAAAAGATGGAGAAATGAGAAAATATAAAAAAGTGAAGCATATCTTTTTCTAAACAGATGAACAAGCCACATAAAAAACACACAAACACAGATACAAAAGGAGTGAGGAAAAACCCCTTTGTGACACATCCACAAACTTGGAGCTGCTGAGTGCTAGAGATCAGATGTAAGGGAAGAGCAGATGTGTTGTGAAAAAGGATCCCGGACTAACGACCACATAGAATACTCAAACAAATAGATGAATCAAGTTAATCAAGGAAATCCATTCAGGACCTAATAGGAAAGTTACCAAAGCTGATGAGCCAATTAGTAACTTGGAGGAGAAATTTACAAACACAGAGAAAACAAAATCAATAAGGAAACCGATACTCAGAAATACAGGCCAAAAGAATTCCTGGGAATGAAGAACTCAATCGAACTAAAAAACACAGTGAAGAGGTATATCATCATATAAGAGCAAGCAGAAGAATGAATTTCATGTGGGAGATAGTATCAAGACAACAATGCACTCATATATATATATATATATATATATATATATATATATATATATGTGTGTGTATATATATATACATATATATATAAAAGCATTAATGAACATAACCAAAACTTCCAAAAATTTGGAATATACTCAAGAAACCAAACCTAAAAACCCATGAGTAGATGGAGCCAAGATAAAGTCTAAAGGCTCATAAATTTTGCTCGATGAAATTATATCAGAAAGTTTCTCCAACTTAGAGAAAGAAATGGACATCTAAACAAAAGAGGCATTAAGGACCCAGATGGACATGACCAGAGAAATCAACACCCCATCACAGTTAACATGTAGAAACCACAATGCAAAGAAACAATCCACAAAGTTGTGAGGGGAAAATACCAACCCACATACAAAGTCAAGAATAGAATAACGTCAGTGTCTTGTCAGCAACCCCAAAAGCCAGGAATTCCAACAAAAACCAAAAACAAGGAATGATATGTTTTAAGCCCTGAAAGCAAATAATTGTCAGACAGGATTGCTATGTTCATCAACATTATCTCTTAAAACTTATGGGAAATAACAATTTGAGGTTTAAAAAAAATTATTCATAACCACTCTGCCAGCACTCCAGAAAATAATGAAATGAGCACCGTGCATAGAAGAAGGAGGGAAAGGCAGTCTCACCTGTGAAGCTGCAGAAGAGGACAACTCATGAAAGGATTGGATGAACAAAGAACAGACCTCCTCTGATGCCCTGCAAAAACTCAACCGAGGACATGCGGTTTATTCTTGGACTCCAGTGTACTTCATTAATAGTATATGGCTCTTTTAATATCACTTGCCCAGATCGCTTCAGTTGTGTATGTCTTTAAGTTATAGTAGAACTTTTACCTCTTTCAAAATCTTTCAGTAATTCTACATCTTTCTCTTTCACAAACAATTTTTAAGGAAATTTTTAAGGAAGATTTTGTATTAAATATCTACTGGCATTTTAAATGGGGCTCTTTTGGATTTATCAAATGATTGTAAGAAAAGAGGGATCTAGTACTATTGAATGTTCTCATCAATCTTTGAACAAAATGCTGTGATTGGTTATGTCCTAAGTGAGTTCTCTTGGGAATAACTTTAGTTTTCTAATATGAACGCTCTGGAAATGTTTGGATGATTAAAAACAGAATAAATCTTAAAAAGTAAATAAGTATTGTTGAAGATAATTTAGAAAGTATAGCAGATAGAATAAAGTAAGTCTAATGCACTCTATATTATTTCTCTTTCTCTCTCTCTCTCTCTCTCTCTCTCTCTCTCTCTCTCTCACACACACACACACACACACACACATGTGCAAAATAAACATGAAAGTGACTATGGAGAACAGGATATTAAATTATCTAAAACTTTTCTTCCATAAAAGAATAAGTTTTATTTTATTTAGTTTTTCTTTTTTTTTTTTTTTTTTTTTTTTTTGGTTTTTCGAGACAGGGTTTCTCTGTGTAGCTTTGCGCCTTTCCTGGATCTCGCGCTGTAGACCAGGCTGGCCTCGAACTCACAAAGATCCACCTGTCTCTGCCTCCGAGTGCTGGGATTAAAGGCATGCACCACCACCACCCAGCCAAGAATAAGTTTTATAAATTCAAGAACTTAGTAAAGTATCTTGAAATATTATAATCTCAAATCTATGGTTTGAGTTTTACAGTACTCTAGGAAAATTGACACAAAAAAAATCAACATAAATACACATATGTGGTTAAAGTCACTGGTCTTCACAAGGAAAATCAAGGACATCATTGTGAATAAATGGTAACGTCTTATACAAAGAGGAAATCCAAAAGAAATGCGTAGTTTGAGAAATAATGCAGTAATTATATATTTCCATGAAAATTAAGCATTAGCCCACAGTTATAATTAGTGAAATTTTTGTTCATTTTTAAGGTAAAAGGGAGAACTTCTCTCTACATAGTGAAAATCATCCACAAACTAATAACAAAAGTAAATAACAAGAAAACAGAGCCATAGAAAACCATAGTAAGTGAAGGTGGAATCCGTTGATGCCAGTACAGACTACAGCCTTGAAGGTAGTTCTGCTCATGTAATTCATTGTAGATGTTACACTTCCAGACATGTGAAATGAAACATAATTTAAACCGGGGGCCGAGAAAGCAAATGTGGGAGGAAACAGCAATGTTTCCTTCAGAGTGCTTAGGAGGGAGGCAAATATTTTTAAAATCTGAAATATGTAGTTTTAAAATAACTCTATTTAGACATGCAAGTCTTCAAAATTTTACCTCCCACATACATTTTCTTGCTAAGTATTGTTGGCTTTGTTCCACATGAGGCAGGAATGAAAAAATCAAAGTGGAGAGCAGTAGGAACTAAGAGATTTGCAGCGGGTCGTTCCTCTCTGTCAGCCTCACACTTGGCTACTCAGTCCTCCAAATTCCGAGGGGGCTAAGTCTGCTTCTCACTGGTCTGATTACACTGAGGTGGGGTACAGAAATGTTGGCTTTGCTGGCCTCCTGGTCGCTAGTGTGCAAGTCCAGAGCAGAAGGGTAGGCTAACCAGAGGCTTGCCATGAGTCCTTAGTTTCGCTGAGAAAGTGGAGCAAACTGACTTAGGCTGTGCTACTGTTGGGTGGCCAGAGCTATCTATGTACAGGCTTTAGAAATACCTGTCATTATCTCCATGAGTTTGAGGCCAGCCTGGTCTACAGAGTGAGGACAGGACAGCCAGGTCACATAGAGAAGTCCGGTCTCAAAAACAAACAAACAACAACAACAAAAAACCAGACAAACAAATAAATAACAACAAAACAAAACAAAAAGAAATACCTGTCATCAAATAACTTTCCTGCCTCACTGACAGAAGTTGGGTTTTGCAAAATTACATTTCTATTTTTAAAATGTTTGACCATTTCATAGGTATATACAATGTATTATGACCATATTCACCTGTCATGACCCATCCCATCCTCTCCCATTTCTGTTGAGTCCTTTCTCCCTCTTCGTTAACTAGCCCTCTTCCTGCTGTTACTTTGTTCTGTGCTTGGCTGTGTTTAATTAGGGTTGCTTCTGCGAGGGTGGGTGTTAGTGATGGGCTCATGGGCAGCCTACAAGCAGCTACATCATTGAAGAAAATGACTCTCCTTCTCCCAGGAACTATTAATTGGCAAAAGCTCCTCAGTAAGGAATGGACCCTCCTGAGTCCCTCTCCAACCCGTGATGGAATGTTGATGGGCCCAGTCTTGTGTGGATCGTGGGTGGGTGGGTAGTCACAGCTGCCCAGTGTTTCACCGTTTTTAGTCTCCTTCCTCCCACGCTTCCTTGATGTAGGGGTGGTCATTTTTTTTTAATCATTTTAGGGTTTTACAGATTTTTTTTTCTTCAAACATGAGCCTTAAACCGAGGACTACTGCTCTCCCTACTATTATGTGATACATTTTAGTATACTAAAAACTTTTGCTTAAGAAACAAAAGACATAAATTCTGTACTTTCTAATGGAAATACTTTAACTGTGCTCAAGAAATACTCTTGTCTACGTAAACGTGTGGTGTGTAAGGGCGCGCACACACATACAGAGCATTGATTCTTAAGTTTCAGTTCAGCATCTCTTTTTTTGAGGTCAAGAGAAGTCCAATTCAAAGTTTTAAGAATTGCTTAAAATACTATTTTTTTTTTTTTTTTTTTTTTTTTGGTTTTTCGAGACAGGGTTTCTCTGTGTAGCTTTGCGCCTTTCCTGGAACTCACTTGGTAGTCCAGGCTGGCCTCGAACTCACAGAGATCCACCTGGCTCTGCCTCCCGAGTGCTGGGATTAAAGGCGTGCGCCACCACCGCCCGGCTTAAAATACTATTTTTATGGCCTAACTTAGTCCTAAGACTGTCACTGTATAATAAAGGGAGAAAGAGAAATTTCTGGAAATTTTGGTTTTATATTTTTTTCTATAGTTTCCTACATCTCATTTTCTTTTTTCTTCTTTTTTTTCTGGTTTTTCCAGACAGTGTTTCTCCATGTAGCTTTTGGTGCCTCTTCTGGATCTCGCTCTGTGAGTTCAAGGCTCTGCCTCCTGAGTGCTAGGATTAAAGGCGTGTGCCACCACCGCCCAGCTCATCTCATTTTCTTTGACCTTTTAAATAAATGAATATTTTTGTATAAAATATAGTTCTACAAAATATTAACATAAGCAAATACTTATATTAAAGTTTTTTTTACACGTTTAGTACTCCCCCTGCATAGGCAAGCCATTAGATGTGAAGTCATGATTTTGTGTGAGTGTGTCTGTGTGTCTGTGAGAATCCTAAGGACCCAGCCCACCACTCTTTTGCCAATATTGTTCTATTATTTATTCTTAACTCACTTATATCTGAATGAAAAATGAGAAATATAGACGTCATGTTTTCATGTGACTATTCCTCATCACAACAAAAATTAAAACTCGTGAACACATGCATTTTTCTGTGGCATGTGTGGCATTTCAGAAAGAAAATAAGACAGTGTTACAGTCATTCTTCTAATGTGCCTGAGCTTTTCTCTTCAGAAAGAAGCTGGCAAAAAAAAGCAGGAAATGCATACATTTATTTTCTTTTCAGTTACAAAAATGTCATGAATATCTACAGAGGCTTATCTTCTCCAGTAATATGCAATGCTAAGTGCTTCTTACCCCAGAACAACCTGAGAGAGAGATTGCACTCTACATAATTATGCAAATAGATTTTTAAAAGAAAAAGTAAAAAGCAGAAATGACAATATGCTAATATGGCAGCAGTGTTGAATGGATGAGGATTATTAAAAATGAAGTGTTTGTTCATGCCCAGAGCCTTTTTACTTACTTTTTTTTTTCATGGCATACATACCTCCAAAGGAAATATTCAAGAAAGAAATGCTCCAATGTGTAATTACCATAATTATACTTTTTCATCTTAAAATCCTTTCTATACCCCAAGAATAAATATTATATGTACTGCGGTGTACCATAATTAAAGTAAATGTTCAAAGAAGTGATGCTTTGATTGCTATTTGCCACATATTCTATCTAATGAGGCAGAACAACCCAGTGTACACGTGTGGGGTGTCTATTTATTATTATTGTTATTAATTAGCACCGTGGCTTTGACTAACCTTAATTAAAAATCTTCATAAAATGATTCTATCCCACTGTATAGAATCCACCACAGGAATATATAACTAAAATTAATATTGAGGCAGTGAATAATTTAGACTGCTTGCTAAAGCAATGTCTTAAAACCCAGCTTTCAAATGGAGATAAAGGCTCACAAAAGAGCGTCAGAGATTGGCAATTGCTTCAAGTTCTCTGACCAGCTCTTGGAGCCTACTGTTTAATTATGGATCAAGTTCGGTCTTTAGTGCTTTGACCACTCTGGCTTATTCTTCCCAGCTTCTTCTATAAGACCGTGCTGAGCTGGAGGATGCTTAGATGCAGTTCACTTGCCTTGAGAACAGCCAGAAAGGAAAGGCATAGGAAAGGGGAAAGTGTGTGGAACACTTTGGATCTGAGTAAAAAAATGTATTATTCTAAAACAAAATGTAACTCACTCTGAGTAAAAGATTTAAGGGCCCACATAGGACTAAGTGATAAACAAGAGTGACCAAAATGCAGAAATGGAGTTGTCCTTTAGCTGACCACATCCCTCATTTGAAGGACCACTGTGGCTGGTATTGGCCACCACCTGAGTGAGACCTCTGTGTTAACAAGAGCAGAAAAGGCAAATGGAATTGGTGTGAAAACCAATACATTGGCTGCCTTCTTCTTGAACAAAGGAAGAATGCTTACTTCTAAAATCTAGAATTTCTGATTTTTAACTCAAGAAATAAAAGTAAATTTGGAATTCATTTCAGAGGTGGTCATGTATGGATAATGAATTATATACAGTAGTATAAAGATGTGCTGGCTTTCTTTTCCCAAGAAATTTACTGTTTGTAGTGGTCAATTCTGAGGGTTTCCATTCCACATCTAGACTATGGAGGGACACACACACACACACACACACACACACACACACACACACACACAGAGACAGAGAGAGACAGAGAGAGATCCTGGTTGTAAAGATCGGCATTTGTCTCCAGTTCTTTTCCTGATTGCTTCTATCCTCTTTCTAACCAGGCTTCTTGTTCTTCTCACTTGGTTAAACATGCTCTTACTAACATATGCAAAAAGAACTGCCTGCTTACACACAATGACCCATTCTTCATTGTCCTAAGGCCACTTAAACCCTTATACCTTTGCCCACCTGTTAACACTTGTCTGTTCTATTAACCGCACAGCAGCTAGCATGATCTTTCTGCTTCATCATTCCATTTCATCCTCCTCTTCCTCTTCTCCCCTGCCTCTTCCTCCTCCTCCTTCTTCCAGTTCTCCTTATTCAATATGTGCAATTCAATATTTTTCTAAGTGTTATCTATGGCAAAAATGATACATGCAACGCGCCTGCCCGAGATGGCCTGCTCTGAGCAGCCTGGAGAAAGCAGGACCCTGTTCAGTGCCATTGCGATTGAGCGGAAAAAGGAGACCCACATGCATGCCCAGGGCGACCTGCTCTGGGCGGCGAGGTGAAAACACGGGCACTATTACGGCAAGCAAATGTATGATGGGGTTTGTGAAAAAGAGAGAAACACGGTGGTTCATGTTCTGCGGAGAGAAGCAGATCTGAAGAGGTGAAGGAGATGAGGAGCGGACTGAGGTGGGTGACTTACTTGCCACCTGGAGCCATGGTGATGATGTCCGGACCTGGGCTACTGCCAAGGCCATGTCTGGGTCTGTGGCCCTGCTGGAGCTGCAGTCTGTGTTGACGTCTGTGGCCCCTGTTACCACCAAAGACCGAGAGGATAGGACTGCACAGAGTTGATTCCATCCCTCACTGGCAGCAATACTAAGGAGAACTGGTCCTGTCCCTCACCGGGTGCAGCACTCGGGAGAGCAGGTCCTACACCCTCTTGGGCAGCACAATAGAGCCGACCCTGTTCACCGGGACTTGGGCGAGATGGCTCTGAGGGTGTGAGATTGGGAGAACTGGTCCCACCCCACCCCTGTCTGCCATGTGGTTGCACGGGTGAGGGAAAGATGCTCTCTGCTACCACCACCAGCACCTGAGGCAGGTGGGAGAGCTGGCCCTGAGGTCATGAGAGTGGGAGAGCTGTCCCTGTCCCTCACCAGCTGCAGTACTCAGGAGAGTGAGGCTGACCAACTGGGCAACCACCCAGGACCGGGCCTGTGAGTTGGCCCTCCCCAAAATTCATCACACCCATGGTCTGATGGAGCAAGGGAAGGAGCACATCCTGCAAATCCCAAGCTGCAGGATCTCCATGACACAGAGCAACAACAGGATATGCAAGAGGAGTCCCAGTGAGGGCCTATTATAGTGTAGCGGAGACCAGAGGCCTCAGAACCAGACCAATGACTCTATGCAATGCACACTTGCAAATAAAGATACATGGACTAAAGGGCATACTGCGTGACTTAGTGCGACACACTATAGCTTCCACAATGAGATTTCTTTCTTTCTTTTCTTCCCTCTCTCTCATTTTTCTTTCCTCTTAAATCATATTTTATTGCGTAGGAGAGGTTACAAGGGCAGAAGGCGGGGAGATGAGTGGGATCGAGAGGCATGATGTGTACGCCACAAAGAATAAATAAAAAGTTTTAAAAAAGAAACAAACAAAAAATGGTGCATGTACAGCAGAATATTATAAAGAACTGCAGTTAAATATCTGTTAACCCAGTTTTCATAATTACCATCATTCTGTCCCTCTTTTTTTATCATTTTTAGTTTTAATGGCTCACAATTCCACATTGACTCTTGTTTTATAATATTTAAGTGATTTTTTTTAAAGTAGTTTAAAATGCACAAGTGAGGCAGGGTGCAGAGGTATGCATCTTTAATCCCAGCACTGAGGAGGCAGAGTCAGGTGGATCTCTGCGGATTTAAGGTCTGCTTGGTCTACATACTAAATTTCAGGCCACCTAGGCCTACATAGTGAGACTCTGTCTCAGGAAACCAAAGCATTGAAAGTCTCACCAACACGACAGCCTAAACATGAGCGGAACAAGGAGAGCCATAGATACACACAGAGAACGACAGACAACTAAGGAAGGCTGATATCAAAGAAATAGACTTCCCCAGGAAAGAGCTCCTAATTGATTATTCAATACCAAATGGTCAGCCCAAGAAACATATATACAAGTAATTCTACACAGACAGTGCAGGTTGGAGTTATATATTTAGGAGTATATATGCGTATGTATGTAACAATAATTTTTGAGAAAAAAAAAAAGGTCGTGAATTTGAAAGAGAAAAAGAAAGGTTATATGAGAGGGTTTGAAGGGAGGAAAGGGAAGAAAGAAATGGTGTAATTATCTTCTTTAAAAAAAGAAAAAGAAAAAAATTTAAAACGTTAATGTGATGTTCCACGGACTCTGAAACGAATATCTTTCTTAATTGTATAGAAGTTCATAGAATTTTATTAACTTTGGGTCTGATTAATTTTGATGCATGGTATTTTTACTTATTTTCAAAGGTTTTTTGTTGTTTGGTAGATTTTTGTTTGTTGGTTGGTTGGTTGGTTGGTTGGTTTTGGTTTTTTGAGACAGGGTTTCTCTGTGTAGCCCCGGCTGTCCTGGAATTAGCTCTATAGCCCAGGCTAGCCTCAAACTCAGAGATCCACCTGCCTCTGCCTCCCAAGTGCTGGGATTAAAGGCTTGCACTACCACCGTCGAGCCTGCAAGTTTCAAACATTAAAGTTTATGAAAACTTTTTAAAGTGCACCAATGATGGCAGACAATTTTGAAAGAGAGGTCTGCACAAGCTCGCCTTTCTTGCAGCACCCAGAGCATTACGGGTTTCTACCAAGATGCCAGTTTCTATTTACTTAATTTCTAGTCATTATTCCAACATGAGTACTAGCACAATTTTAGTTAATTCTCCAGCATTTCACACAATGCATTTTGATCAAACTTACCTCGTCTATCCTCAAATAATCCCACATCCACTCCTCCTGTCCACACAACTTGGTGTCTCCCAGTTTGTGCTGCCCAAATACAATCTTGGGTGTATAACCATCCACTGAAGCCTGCCAGATCTACCTGGTGCCACAGCCTTAAAAGAAAATGGATTTCCCCTTTCTCTGGAGCTACCAAAGGCCTATCACTCCCCCACTAGTGAGTGGACTTCATGCCCACCTTTCCACTCCCTGCTTGTGCAGATCTTGTACATGCTGTCTCAAATGCTGTGACTTTATATTTGTAACTTCCTTGTTGTACTATAAAATAGTTTACTTCTACTCATCCACAACCTCTGGCATTTATAGTCTATCTGTCCCTTCTTCCACAATAATCCCTGAGTTTTGAAAGGACACCGTGTGATGTAGATGTCCCATTTAGGGCTAAACATTCCATGGTCTCTTATTCTTCGCACCTTGACAAACTGCATGCCTCTGTTAATTGCCTCCTACTGCTAAAAGAAGCTTCTCCAATGGGAGTTGAAAGATGCACTGATCTATGAATACAAGCATAAGTCATTATCAGTCCGTTTAATATTGTGGGCATTTAGTAAAATAATTGTAGTAGACTCCCCCCTAGGCCCTACATAGTCACAGATTCTTGGCCATGATAAAGGTATGGATTTCATCTTGTGAAATGGGACTTACATCCAATTAAAAAGTGGTTGGTTACTCCCATGACATTTGTACCACTGTTGCACCAATGAGTATGTCATATCAGGTTGGTCGTTATTACAGATTACAAGGTTCATAGCTGGGTAAGAATGATGATTACTTTTCTCGTCTGATAGCATCCTTTCCAGGACTATGAACTACCCAGCAAGGATGAAGCTTGAAGGCAAGTAGCAGCTTGATTTTTTTCCCCATGTATAGTGTCTCACTGTTGAACTCTGGAGAGTGACCAAGAGTATTTGGAGATAGGCTGTAATGGTCAGAGTCTAATGGTATCTCACTGGCTAACATCTCAGAGGAGTTAGCCCATTCCTATCACTGGGCTTTTGACTTGTTAGTGTGTGGTGTCCAGTATGGGCTATTTCACCCTGTTAGAGGGTAACTCCATTTAAACTTATTTTATATATTTATAAGCATATATTTCAGGAAACTTCTACAGTAATAGGTTTCCATATAACTTTTCCAAGAGGTCTTTAATGTTCTTTATTAAGCAATGGGATGGATCATTTTACCTCTTAATTATTTTGCCCAAGGTGAGTCATAGGCATGTAGTCCATCATGCCAGGCTGCTTCTCCCATTATCACATCTGTGAGATTCATTCATGTTGTATCAATAGTTCATTCTTTTCATTGAAGAAGAACAGATAGTTTATTGTGCTAATTTATCACATCTTCCTAATATTTCTCCTTGGGCTATTTCCACTGGTGAATTAAACAAATGAAAGTACAATGAATAGTTTTAGTCATTTTTATGTGCATTTCCCTCGTTGTAAGTTCCAGAGTATAAATTAAGTGGAGCCGTGAGTTCAACCTTGAAGCAGCTGTCAACATTCTTCTTTAAGGGCTTGTAACATTTTACACCTACAGGAGCAACACATGATAGCTCTGGACTTCAGTTGCTATTCTCAGTTGGATATCAGCTATTGAGTATTATTTATCTACAATAGCATCCATCCTATGAGTTTTACAAACGCAAATATCATGCAAACAACACCAGCATACCCTGAGTCACAAGATACACTGTTTTCTTCACTCAATAACATTTCCTTGAGCCCCTTTGTTTTAAGGCTTCATGAATTCCAAACTCTGGCAGCTACTTGTAAATCCTAGCCCCCCTGTATGTGTATTTCTTGAGAAGGTCGTATCAATGGAATGTTATATTAGACAGTTTTTTTAATTGAGCTGTGACTCATCCCTGTCTTTGTCTGATCAATTGTCATCACTTACCATTGTTTTCACCCCCCTCCATCTGCTTCCCATGGCAGGGGTACCAATTCACCTGTTGAGGGCCACGTGCGTTGTCTTCAGCTTTTACCAATTGTGAATACAGTCACGATAAACGTCTGCATTCAGGACTTTATGAGAACATAAGTTTGAATTTCCCTTGGAGAAATGCCTAGGACTTGATTGTAGGTTGTGGTAAGCATATGCTTAACTGTACGGTAAGCAGCCAAACTGTTTTCCAAAGTGAATGTGCCGTTTTGCATCACGCCTTCGCAAAAATTGGTGAGGGTTCCAATAGCTCTGCAAACACACACGACTTGCCATATCTGTGGGATTCCACCGCCCGCCCGCCCCCCCCCCGCCAATTTTAGTTATTTTAGCAAGTATGAGAATTATCTGGTTATGATTTCAATATCTGTCCCCCAAGGACAGATACTGAATGTCTTTTTGTGTTCTATTGTTACCCACTTGTCTTCTGGGTTGAAATAGCTGTGGATTACTGCTCAGATCCGGTGTTTTGTTTTGCTTTTATTCTAGATACACATCTTTTATCAGGCACAGTACATGAGCTATTTCACACCAGTATAAGATTTGTCCTTTTTGTACTTTAGCAATATTGCTTGCAAGTCAGAAGTTTTAGCTCTTTCAAAGGCAAATTCATCAATTTCCCATTTTATGGATTTTGATTTTGTTTGATTTTATTTGACATGTTTCTGTCATATCTGAGGAACCTTTAACCAACAGGTATTAAAATTTAAGATTTTTTTCTTTTTGTTTTTTTCTATGAGATTTTTACATTTGGATTGTTTTATTTCTGTTGTTATCAGTTTGCATGTGTATACATCTGTTTGTATGGTTTATGTGCACATGTGTTTATGGAGGGCAGTACAGCTATGTATGCGCATCTGGAAAACAGAAGACACATATGTACACATCTATGTCTTTATCATTCCCCATTTTATTATTTTTTAGCTAAAAAAATGTGTGCATTCATTTATTTAGTGGAGGAAGTATATGGATGTCAGAAGATAACTTGTGGGACTCAGTTCTCTCTTTTTATTGTGTGAGCCCTGGGACTGGCTGTAAGCACCTTTACCTTCCCAACCAGCTCACCAAGCCTCCACCTAACACTTCCAGACAGGGTCTCTCACTGAATGTGGAACTCACCACTTCAGCTAGCCTGGATGGCCAGTGTGCTTCTAGCTTCCATGATCCACCTGTCTCTGCCCTCAACACTAGGGTTATAGGCAGGTATGGACATGCCCATGTGTTATGTGGGTGTTAGGGTTATAGGCACAAGTGACCATGCTAGGCACAATCCTGCAACATTAACGTGCAAACCATACCAATATTGGATCTTTTTTTTTTAATAATGCTCTTAAATTGTTGCAAGACTCGCTTAATTAGGAAAGCTCAGGGAAAAGAAAATGTTCATTTTGTTATTTATCACTATTCCTGGCTCTTACACATATTTTCAAAGATTTCTGCTCTCCCCCTTGAAAGCACTCCTCTAAGCTGGGCATACAGCTACATGGAGAGCTCATTCCTCCAAAGCAATTTCAACTCAGGGTTTCCAGATTGTAGGAAAGATGCAGAGAAGCCAAAGCAGGATCCGTCACCAGAGAAACACATCTCTGTGCATCTGATTTGAGTAGCTGTTATTCCTACAAGTACGTGTAAATCTATCTCTGAGTGAAAATACCATATGTTGGGCTGTTGAGATGGCTCAGCCAGTAGAAGCACGTGGCTATTTCTACAATTTTGACATCTCACAAATATTAAATAAATGGAAGCAGCATAGCTCTCAATATTGGCCTTGTGTTCCCTGAGCATGTGTTGCATTGTTGTGCTGTTTTATGGCAGCTTTTGGAAATCTGTTATTTGGTCAATTTGGAACATTTCTATGTAAGTATATGAGGTTGTTATTGGTAAGCTAGTGCTTTAAAAGAAAATTTAGATTCACTTTTGAGTGTATGAATATTTGTTTGCACATCCGTATGACACTATGCGTGTGCCTGGTGCCCACAGAACTCAGAAGATGGTTTCTGATCTCCTGGTGCTGGAGTTATGGCTGGTTGTGCCACCGTGTCGAGACTGAACCCGGGTCCTCTGCAAAAACTGTAAGTGCTCTTAACCGCTGAGCCATCTCTCTGGCCACATGATAATTGTTTCAGGTTGTCCTCTTGATTGGCTTGACAAGGACCTAGCAGATCGTATAGTACCAATCAGAGTCTGTCCATGAAGGTGTCTCCCAAGATGCATAACTAAAAGTTGGAAAGACCTGCCTTGTTGTGGGTGACAACAAGGGACCTCGACAGAAAAGTGGAAATAGGAGGAAAGCCACAAGCACATGTGTCCTGGCTGCCACGATGTTATCATCTCTGCTCCACCATGCCCTCCTTACAATAATGGACTGAAACCTATGATGTGTGAACCAAAATACATCTTTCCACTTTAAGCTGTTCTTCTCAGATTACCACGGCGATGGAAAATCCAACACACTGATGCTCAGAGGCAGCTTATTTTATCATTTCCTTCTCTTACAAAACTCCTTGAGCTGTCTTTTAACTACACATCAGCTCCCAACAACGTTCAGTTTTCTTTCATCTACGGGTTTTATTTCCTCCTCTTCCATGAAGATTTCACTGCAAACAAAATTCATAGCAGAAAGTTCTTTGCTTTCAGCCCTTGAAAAAGTAGTTTAAATGAGAAATCTGCCAGCAGCAGCATTCAGGCTGACATTCCTTTGTAGATAGCACATGTTTTTCTTCTCTCACTGACGTATCTTAGATGTTCTCAGAAATTTACTCAAACTCTGTCAGGCTGTTGTTATTATGCTTTTGGTTGATTGTTTTATCTACTTGTGGATCGCATGCCTTTAATTATTTCACCAACTTTAGAGAAGTTTCTAGCGGTTCGAGTTTAGAAGACTCTGGACTTCATTCTTCCCCCTTTTATTTTGGACTCTGACACTACAGGTGTGGGGTTACCACCTCTCTACAGAGCCTTGTGACTCTGGCATCCTCCTTTTCCCCACAGTGGTTCCTCTTTGGTCTACACACACATGTCCTCACCTCCATGGATGTCTTTCCTCTCATCCCTGCTCCACTGTTGAACTCTCTTCTGCTACAGCTGCTTTGGAGTTCTGAGCTATTCACTTGTCCCCTCCTTTCTCTGACCTCTACGCTTTGTCAAGCTTTTCTCCTGTATCTTTCACTTCAAGAGAATTCATAATTGCTTTTTAAAATCATTTTTATGATGTCTTCCTTAAATTTCATTATCAGACGATCTGATTCGCCTCAACTTTCAGGTCAGACTTTTCTCATTCGATTTATAATTTGCATGACTTTTGGTAGGAAAAGTGATTTTCAATGATATCAGGGACATTTTGTCTAGTGCACTAAGAATGTCTGAATTCTATTTAGTTTCTTTTAGCATGTAGTGACCTTGTATAGTCTTGGTGTGCAGGTCTGTACTGGTGGTTAAACTATATGGCTTAAGTGACAATCTAACTTTGGGAATCTATGAACTGCTATTTTTAGTTTGTGCTTTATGTCATTAGGACTCTTACCCGTCTTGGCTGATGCTGCTTGAATTTACGGAAGAAGTTTTTCCATAACAGGGTAGCTGGTACCATTTGATGGGAAAAGTCTCTAACCTATGGAAGGAAGGTCATTTACTGGGTTAGAATGTGTCATGTTTTCACGCCCTGTGATGCCTGCACACCTGCAACTTGTACTTCAGGATATAAAGCTCTCAGTACTGCTCCAGTGTCGTGTCTGTCTGCTTCCTACCATGATGATCATGGACTAACCCTCTAAGACTGTAAGCAAGCCCCACCACCACCCCACCCTCACCCCCAGTTAAATATTTTCTTCTATAAGAGCTGCCCTAATCATAGCTTCTCTTCACAGCAATGGAATAGTAACTAGGATGTCCTCCAAACTCTGTTCCACCAAGAATAGCCCTTTGGTTCTCTCTCTCTCTCTCCTCTCTCTCTCTCTCTCTCTCTCTCTCTCTCTCTCTCTCTCTCTCTCTCTCTCTCTCTCTCTCTCTCTCTCTCTCTCTCACACACACACACACACACACACACCACCACCACCACCACCACCACCACCACCAGTAGCAGCACCAGCAGCAACAACAACAGCAATAACCCTTATGTGAATTCTCAGATTCTGCGGATTATAATAAGACCGTCTTTGTAGGGGGAACATTTTTCAGGTTTTCATGACACCCTTCAGGATTCTAGTAGTCTCCCATTATTTTCAAGGTTAGTATTTACCCTTATGGGAGAGAAGCAGGAAGAGATGAACACACCCCACCATCTTGGATGGACTGGCTCTGTACCACTACTTCTGCATCCAGCTTTGTGTCGGATTCAAATTTTATATATTGCTTCAGAGATTTTTAATGTAAGTGATTGATCAAAATGTTTAGTAAGACAAAGCCTATCAGAGTCATACAGCATCTTCTGGGAAGGCCTCACTCTGCTATGGTTCTCTTGGGTCACTCTTGAAAATCAGGAACCAATTTGTTTCAACTGCCACCACGTTAAGCTTCCTCTGCATGTTTTTCCAAGAGTGGTTAAGAGCACTTGCTGCTGTTACAGAGGACCAAGATTTGGTTTCCAACACCCACATGGTGGCTTATAACTATTTGTAATTCCAGTTCCTGGGAGTCCAATTCCCTCTGCAGGTTCCAGGCATGCATGCTGTACACATGCATCCTCAGGTTCTCTGCAGCAACCGAATGCTCTTTACCCTGTGAGCCGTCTCACTCGTCCCTACTCTTAAATTTTCAAAATCATTGTCACTATCTGAATTTTTCATCCATCTGGACACTGAACATTTGTGACATGTTTGATAGGTGACAGGCACTGTCAGCCTGAGGGGATAGAAAGATTAATAGACTGATAATCTTGCAATCTTTTCTATCATCTGTTCCCACAGTGCCGTTTTCCTTGCATGGCAATCTTACCTTGTCTTTGTTCACAGCTGGTATCCGAGCATCACTTTCAAGGCCCTTTCTTTTTCCTCAGCACTTTCCAGGACACTCAGCAATTCTGGCCTCTAACTTGTCACTGCTTTTTTTTTTTTTTTTTTTTTTTTTTTTTTTTTTTTTTTTGGTTTTTCGAGACAGGGTTTCTCTGTGCAGCTTTGCGCCTTTCCTGGGACTCACTTGGTAGCCCAGGCTGGCCTCGAACTCACAGAGATCCGCCTGGCTCTGCCTCCCAAGTGCTGGGATTAAAGGCTGCGCCACCACCGCCCGGCTCTTGTCACTGCTTTTAAATGCAGGCTTGGCTGTTGTTTTGATTCCTTCGGCCTCTTCTCCAGGTCCTTTCATTTTCCAAGTTGAGGAGAAAGCTTCCTAAATCAGTTTCTCGAGGCATATTTTCCTCTTTATCAAATGGAGATTATCTAAGTCTCATTTTTTCTTTTTTTTTTTCTTTTTAATCACTCTCCTTCAAGGCCCATACAAAGGACAAACCTGCTTTAAATTTTTTTGTAATATTCTTTTTAAAATGATCTTAGTTCCAGGTCTGATTATAGCCAGCATTTATTTCTTTCAAAAGAACAATCTCCAAGGTGCTTAACTTCTTCATTTCTCATTGAGAATAATTTCTCGCCTTTAATCAGAATTATATTCAAAGGAGCAGCATTGTAACCTCTTCACTGGTTTTTAGAAAAAGGAAGACACACGGACTTCCTGTCTGTAATAAAATTCGATTCTCTGGGGGTTTGAAACCTATCGTGACTTTATCATAATGATGTTTCCATTTTCTCTACTGTTTATAGCAAACTATCATGCTGAACAACAATCTTATTATTTCTACAAAACGCTTTTCCTAAACGAAGACATGTCATCCATATTCCATCAATCGGGTCCTTCTCCGAAATTATACACTGCTTCCACATACACCAATCACCACAGATTATCCTTTCACTCCACTTACACCAAGGCAGCTGTCTGCAGAGTTATCAGCAGGCTTATTTTTCTTGACTTAAATGCAAGGCCTCTAGTTATGAATATGGGCATCAGTTCTTGCTGACAGTTCACATCAGGGTAGAGTGGCGAAGACATAACAGAGAGCATGTATGTTGACAAGCATCACCAAGATGCTTCACTGGGATCCAGAAAGATCTGGTCTGGACACCAACAACTATCTTCAGCCTGTGTTATCATGGGGTAGGCATTCTCATTGACTTTTAGAAGGAACAGAAGCATCCTGTGTCTGCAAATTAGCAAAGTGAAGTCAGTCCCAAGAGTTCTTAGAGCTGGTCCCCTAGCTTCCTAATTAGCCCCCCACAATTATTTGACTGATTCTCAGACACCCCTTTCCTCTGACTTGCTGAGCCATTCCTGTGGGCGTTGGAACATCCCTTTCTCTCTCTTTCTTTTAAATTTGCAGTCATTCAAGGGAAAACAAATAAACAGCAACAACAAAAAATTAAATGAAAAAACCCTCAAGATAAAACAAAACAAAAATACCCTAGCAAACCAACCAACAAACCAACAAACCTTCCCCGCCACACACACACACACACATCACCCTACAATGATATAATTCTAATTTTTATCTTAGCCTTCTGTGAACCTGGAGGTTTTCTTCTGGACATATTATGGTGATTCCCTGATTTGGGTATGCATGAAAATTACCTGGAAGACTTATCAAAAATGCAGATTTGCAAACCCTGCTTGCAGACTGATTCAGCAGTCTGGCAGGAAGCCTGTGATTGTGTATCCGTCAATGTGCTCCCCAGGTGACCTTCGTGCAGGTGGTCTGGGCCATTAGAGAAGCAAACTGTAATCTCTTCTCAGTTTAATTTATGTTTTTATTTCTATTTTTAAATCTAGTTTACATTTTCCTTTGGCAACATATTTAATCGTGAAGATATTCATCTTGAATTTGCTCACCCTGGCTCAGCTGATTTGGCCTCAGCTCTCCTGACATGTGGATCCTTCAGTATCCTAGGGGCTCAGGGTAGAGTCTAGAGTGCAATGCTAAGCTTGTGGTCTGGGGTGCATGTGCTACAGTTACACATCTGGGAGGCCTGGTTAAGATGTGTCTCAGCCCACCACTATAACAGCAACTTGGCACTCCTGAGAGAGTCCTTATTTCAATATTTTATGTCAAATTAGATATTGCCTTTCCATAGTCAGGATTTTTGAAAAAATAGCATGCTTACATAAAATATTTAACTGCTATTGAATTTATGAGGCAACTAATGCGACGGTGCCCTAATCAAAAGCAAAATACCACACGATGAAATGGCAGGGCTTCAAAAACGCAGAGGGACAAACTTTGGCCTAGATTAAATGTCACCGGTAAAATGCTTGGTAATGAAATGAGTAAGACCAAAGGTCAGGCTTCCATAAAAAAATCACATTCTGGCTCCAGCTCCATTTTAAATCATTTGAGGTTGTGAGTCGGGGATGCCTGGACTTTCAAGTGAACCACCTTCTGAGCTTTAGCTGGGTGCTGTTCAAGGCATATGAGCCTTACCAGCTGGCAGGCTGCCCATACAATGCTCCCCTCTTCTCTTTTCATTTGTAAAAGCTCCTTTCAGGGACGCATTCTTCTCCTAGAAGAAAGTTCTACATCATCTGTGACTCTGTGGCTCGGTCTAGAGTCACCTGGGGGGAGGGGAACCTCAGTTTAAAAAAAAAAAATGTTTGTACTACATTGACCTGTGGGCAAGTCTATAGGGCAATTTCTTGATGATTGATGTGGAAGGGGAAAGCCCACTGTGGGTGGTGCCACCCCTGGGCAGGTGGCCCTGGGTGGGATAAGAAAGCAGGCTGGGCAAACTGTGTAGAAAAAGCCAGTTCGCAGTGTTCTTCCATGATCTCTGCTTCAGGCCCTGCCTCTGTTCAGGTCTCTGCCAAGTTCCTGCCTCGAGTTCCTGCCCTGAGTTTCCCCAGTGATGGACTGTGACCTGGAATTTGTAAACCAAATAAACCCTTGTGGTGGTATTGTGTTCCCCAAAATATTGTGCACCCTAATAAACTTATCTGGGGTCAGAGACAGAACAGCCACTAGATACAAAGGCTAGAAAATGGTGGCACTCACACCTTTAATCCTAGCACTCCAGAGGTAGAAATCCCTCTGGATCTCTGTGAGTTCAAGGCCACATTGGAAACGGCCAGGCATGGTGACACACGCCTTTAATCTCAGAAAGTGAGCCTTTAATCCCAGGGAGTGGTGGTAGAAAGCAGAAAGATATATAAGGCATGAGGACCAGAAACTAGAAGCATTTGGCTGGTTAAGCTTTCAGGTTTCTAGTAGCACTTCAGCTGAGAGCCATTCAGATATGAGGACACAGAGGTTTCCAGTCTGAGGAAACAAGACCAGCTGAGAAGTTGGCCAGGTGAGGTTAGCTGTGGCGTGTTCTGTCTCTCTGACCATCCAGCATTTCACCCCAATAACTGGCGCCGGGTTTGATTTTATTAATAAGACTCTCTAAGATTCCTGCTACAAACTCTTTTATCCCCAAGTTCCTGTTGGTCGTGGCTTTTACCATAGCAACAGAAAGCTAACTAGGACAGTGATGTGTGTATGAGTGTGTGTGTGAGAGAGAGAGAGAGAGTGAGAGGGAGAGAGAGAGAGAGTGTGTGTGTGTGATTGCATGTGTTAGTGTATATGAGAGTGTGTGTGTGTGTGTGTGTGTGTGTGTGTGTGTGATTGTGTGTGTGAGAGAGAGTGATTGCATGTGTGAGTGTGTATGAGAGTGTGTGTGTGTGAGAGTGTGTGACTGTGTGTATGTATGTGCGTGCACGTGCGTGTGTGTGTGTGTGTGTGTGTGTGTGTGTGTGTGTGTGTGTGTGTGTGTTGTGTATAATGTGTGTGGAAGTAAGAGGAAAACTTTCAGGAATCATGTCCTGCTTTCTACCTTCTCCCTTGCTCAGGTAGGATCTGTCTTGTTTCTACTAAGGCACTGCATGTCCAGATTCTCTGGCCCTGTGCGCTTCCAGGCCAGTCTCCTGTTTCTGCCTCCTATGGCACCTTAGAATACTGTTATTACAGATGTGTGCCATTCCATCTAGCATCCAGTGATAGAATTCAGGTCATCACCTTTGAGTGGCAAGTACTGAGCCGTCTCCCAGCCCCTGTTATTTTCATATATATACTGTAAATACGCTAGTTGACCCAAGGAAGTCCCAGTTCATGACTTGCTGTAGACAATTGTTCATTATTTTTCAGTTTCCATTTGATTATCAAAATGCTCAAATTGGGGTCTAAAACATGGTAGCCCTCTCAAACATGTCAGTCTGTCTATAAAATGCTCACTAAATTCAATGAGGGGGAAAGACTAGCAATTATCACCAGGTTATAATAGAATGGTACTAAGGAGACAGGTTTTCATACCCTTAATTCATACAATTTGCTAATCTGTCACCTACCTAATCTCTCCCCCTGCTAACAATGCATGGAATACACCTACCCCACCATTCTTTTTTATTAGGGAAGAGCATACCAAGAAAGAAGAATGGCTACACACCTCTGTGTACGTTCTAGCCCAAGGCTGTATCTTACATGGGAAAATCACTTCAAATGACAAGGAAAAGATACTTGTAAAAAAAAAAAAAATCCTCACAACTAGCACCCATAGACTCGCTCAAGGTGTGAAAAACATGGCTGCTTTTGAAATAAAGACTTAGAAGCTCCCTTTGCTAAAAACCTTGGCACCTCGCTGGGGCTCACTAGGTGACTGAAAGCAGGAAGCAAGCCTAGCATCTCTTTCTTCATCCTGTGTCGGTCTCCTTTAGCACGGAGATAAGCCATTGCCCTGAACCTGCATTCTCTCCAAAGTCCTGGAAGAGCAAAATCCCAGGCCCAGAGTGTCTCCCAGATGAGAGCATTATCCATGGTGAACAGGTCATACAACTAATCCTCCCCAGAGAACACCTTATCCTTGAATACAAGAAGTAATTCTTCAAGCCACCATTCCAAATGACCATGAGAAAGGTAACTCAGACAAGAATGAGTAAAATATTTTATTGGCACAACAAGCCACCCTTTGCACAAAAGCATTTTGTAGTTTATATTAAAGCAACCTAATTCTTTTCTCTAGTTTCATCCCCAAAAGCCATATTTCATTTGCTGTGCTGTTAGGAGGACTTTTCAAGAGGGAAAAACTGCTGGCAGGACGGTGCTTTCTTTCTCTGAAAACTTACTGAGTGGTATTTGGTGTCGGGCACAGTGCCGGACATTTGCCATGCTTGAGAATTTGTATTAGTGGCATCATAAAAGTTAAATGAGGTTAGTGTTTGGTAATGTAGCAATACATCTGTGTGAAAAGCTAAAACATAATTTCCAAGACTTGGGCTAGACATTCTTCAGATAAGAAATCATTAGATTACACAAAATTGCAAGGATTCCACAGGTCACTGATTTTTCTGTTTTATTTTTAATTTATTTTCCTCCCCTTGAATGACTATCTTTAAGAGTCAAATTTCATGACAGCTTTGATACATTTGTATTACTATTTTTCTAGGGGAAAGAATCATTTAGAAAAATTTGTTGTTGTTGTTTTGTTTTTTGAGACAGGGTTTCTCTGTGTAGTTTTGGTACCTGTCCTGGATCTCACTCTGTAGACCAGGCTGGCCTTGAACTCACAGAGATTTGCCTGGCTCTGCCTCCCAAGAGCTGGGATTAAAGGCATGCACCACCACCCAGCTAGAAAAATATTTTAGCTGCTACAAGATAAAGTCGGATATACCGAGTGAGATCCTCAAACCTCTGCGTCAAATAAGAAAGAGCCATCCATGTGCTCATGGTTCCCCTTCAGAGCTAATCAGCCTGCTTAGCCTTACAGGATGGCCAGAGTAGTTAATTAAGAGCCAAGGGAACAGGGCACTGCAGATCAGGGAGCAGTTTACAGTGGATGCAGGGTGAGGCAGCTTATGGCCAGTGCTAACATATTAATCCCCAATTGGCTAGCCACTAGAGTTAAAGAACAACACCACCTAAATTGGGCTTTGAATAATTGATGATAGCTACTGAACTTTAAAAAAAAAAAAAATCCAGTTCTTCTAGGAAACCTATGTGTCTATAATCGCTAAGCCCATTTTTTCTCTCATTGGCTACAGGTCCCCCAGAATATTTGCTTTGTTCTGAAGCTTCAAGAATTCCAGTGACATCCTTTTGATGGAAATGATACAAAAGCGATATGCTTTTTAAAAGACCGCCAAACTAACTCAATTGACTTCAAAAACTCACGTCCGTAATTTTTCGGTACATATAGGTACACAAAAGGAGAGAAACAGAAATTGAAAATTAGCTTTCTCCACTGAGCATCACTGAGTGTGAGGGTAGGATAATGAGAGTGTTCACAACATCAGGGAGTTTGAGATGAAAAGGAAGTGCTTTTAATCAAATCAAAAGAAAGACAGGTTTTGAAAGACAGCAATTACAAAGAACTGCATGAAAGAATTAAGTGAAATTCATTTATAAACGCAAATCATTTCCTCAGATGAAAGTGATTACTGTAACCCTCTAACTCTTTAACTTTGGGGGAGTGCTGTCTGCAGAATCAGCTCCCTCTTCTTGAGCTCTGAACAAGCACAGGATGGAGTCCTGCTCCTTCTGTCTTCTGGTGTATTCCCAGCTGTCACATCTCAGAAGTTTCTTATGCTAACATTGTTGCACTTTTGAGAATGAAGCGGTTGGGGGTGAAGCCAAGGGATAGAAGAACAAGGAGTTTGGAAATGAATGACCAGCAGTTGAGTTCCAATAAAGTCCATGACATTAAAACTTTTCTGACTGGAAAACAAAAACGTCATGCCTAGGACATAAGTTTTACATGCTTGATGGGTAAATGTTCAGACCTGGTATGGTTGCAAGCCAAAATTCTCAGCACTAAATACTTATCCTTAAAATGGCAGTTCTGAAGTTGTAAGGTAGCAGTGCTGTAACCAGCTATTAATGTTAAAGGCACAAATAAAATTGGAGATGTATCCACCCAACAAGCAAGTGTAACAGCAGGCATTCATCAAACTATTTGGGACAATTTAGGCAATAAAGCATCATGGAGTTTACACTGGGTAAGGAGCTAAATAGAACTTTGATTCTTCACCTGGTTTCCAGGCCAACATTGTATGAGCCTTTTACTAGTCTAGTTGTGGTCAATGAGTGTTTCCTTTTGGGTGTCAGAGAGGTGTGCAAACACTCCTAAGGAAAAAAGGAAGACAAAGTCAAAAGATTTTGATGGATTGAATAAAAACACAAAACAGTGATCCCTCATAGTTAGTTATCTGACTTTGGTGTGTAAGTTCAAGCTTAGAAGTCAGACAAGTCCTATGAAATGAACTGAAGAACTGAGCAGAAATAAGTCATGATCTTGGGAACAGAGAAGCAGAAGTAATACAAGATTGGGAAATAATACTAGCTTAAGGCCCAGATGCTTCATACAAAGCCAAGGGGCCAAAGTTGAGATTTAATCCTCATTACTAATTACTATCTGCAGCCAGATAGTTTCTCCCTTTTTCACATACTAGTTAAAGCTTGCTAACTAACGGGAACTGTTACACTATTTTCTCTTGGTGCACTTATTAATTTAGTGTTTAGATGATTTGATATCATGTAGGTGCTCCTGTCTTAAAGAATAGGACACTGAGTCACAGAAATAATATAAAAAATAACTCTGGGTCACCTAACTAATAACACTGGCTGACCTAATATAAAATACAGACAGGCTTGCTGATGGGAGGGTGTGCAACCTTGACCCTGCACTTCCCAATGTCAATCATTGTCAGTGAAGTTACTTGTCTCCTTTTGCTGTGTCTTAAGTTATCATAAGTGAAGTAGTTTAAACAACATAAATTTATCATCCCATATGCTAGATCTCTAGAAGGTTTGGAGATTAGAATATTGACATCTTTAACTCCATACCACGGTGAGTGACAATTAGTTAATTTGACAAAACAGTGTTTGGATTGCATAAGGGAATTAGAAATGGCTGCCATAAATGTGGATCTCAGTCATCTGAAACTTTTCATAATTGTGAATCACTTATTCAACAAAATCAAGTCTATGCTAGCACTGTTTTAGAAAAATACATTGTTGTGACCAGACAGGCTAAGCATCTGATAGCATGATGGCTTCATGATTATAACTTACTTCTGGAAAACTATTCTCTGGTGTGTGTGTGTGTGTGTGTGTATTTTTTCCCTCACATTCACTTATGGTGTATATGCGTGTTGGTGTGCCTGGACATTCACACACCATAGTGTCTGTGGAAGTCAGAGGACAACATATGGGACGGTTCTCTCCTTCCATCATCCAGGTCCTGAGGGATCAAACTCAGGTCATCAGGCTTAACAGCAAGTACCTTCACTCACTGAGGTATCGTATGGACCCAAGACCACTATTATATCTTAATTCTAGAAATATACAGACACTAAGCCAAATATATATATATATATACATATACATATATATATATACATATACATATATATATATATATATATATATATATATATATATATATATATATATATATATATATATATATATATATATATATATGAGACACCAATGTAGCAGTGCTCCATGGAGAATGTCGAGTGGGAAAGAAGTCCTTCACAAGACTAAACTCCAGTCATGTGGACTCTGGTGCTGAGCCTGCCGACAGCATATGATTAGGAACAGCAGGTGAGTGGGGCTGAAGGCAAATTCAGATGGAAATAAATGTCCTCTTTATATCACCATCATTTTTAGATGACACGTGAAATTTTCAAACATGAATTAGAAAGACAGAATAGCACATTACTAAATAGAAATCTAAGTTATCAATTAGATATTAGAAATTCCCTTACATACAGATTTAAAACAATAGTCTTCCTCCTTCTTGCAATTAGTCATGCTGGGGAGAGGACGGGGCATAGGAAAGGGCCCCCCATGGGAGCTATCAGGGACTGCTTCCTGACCGTGGCTTCCATGGGCCTTCTCAGCTGAGGGAACAAGAAAGCCAGCGGAACATCACCATGCAGTTTTCTTGCTTGAACATTTGAGAATGTGCGCTCTGCAAGGCTACAAGCACCTCTACACAGGTCGAGAGAGCACGCACCTATCTCTTGGTTGTGCACCAGGAGTGCCTAGGTGTTTTTGTCACACAGTATTTCAAACACAGTTTAAAGATGTTCGAGAAAAGACACGTCAATCCATTTAAATAATGGCCTCTTTGAAATTTCTCCTGGTATTTTTAACATGCCTCTTCAGAAAACTGTACACAATTGCAATCAGAGCAAACAAAGACAATTTACGTTTTCAGAGAAGTAGCTTAATGCTTTCCTTAAAGGTGTAGCTTGATTAATTTCTTTTATTAGGCTAAGCAGGATGATCCACGGAAGAAAGGTGCCGTGTAGCTACAGAGTGTTATTATTCATTATAATAAAGGCCATGAGAGTAACAGCCCAATAATAGGATATTAATGGACTTTATAACAACGATACAACGGCATCTCCCAAGGCAACAAACAGCTTTAGAGAAAACAGGATAGGGACTCCTCAACAGCAAGAAATGAATTGTGTTTTTCCAAGGGAAAATGAACTAAACCTTGGCTACCTTACAGTCTTTTTTAGCTTTGCATTCATATTAGTAAGAGCAGTTCAGATCTGCAAGAGAGCACCTAGCCCTCCCCAAATGGATGCAGAACTGACGTCCATCAGCTGGTGTTTAATGTTATGAATCTGACTTGTCAGCCTTATGATTCATGAGCGGGAACAGAGAGAGTGTGAAGCCTGCATTCCTGAGGTCTGGGAATAGATTAGAGTGTTTAGACAGCTTTCATGTCCAGTCTCAGCCAGCCTTGCTGGACATGAAAGAAAATTCAGAAAATTCTCCAGCTCTACAGCAGGCCCAGGGTGAGATCTAGGGAGATGAATCATTACTTGCCGAAAGTAAAGTGTGCTGAATATATCACTGAAGCCTACACTAGCAACCTTGAGGGAAAACTCTGTTTCTATCTGTGGATAAAAAAAATGCATAATAACCCTAAATAAAATTAGACATCTGTACTGGAGAGGAGATCTATGTCTCTGACTCCATGGACTAGCGAAAAGCAACTTCAGAGGGAGAATTTGTATGCACTGGTACATAATCCTTGCTGGTTGTTGAATGGGGTGACAATTTTTCATTATTCAACAACAAAATGCCTTCAGCAATGGTTTGATTCTTGACCATCACTTGGTCCTGAATTTACTGTCTTTAGTTTTTCAGCCCTTATTGGGGACCTATTATATGCAAAGTATTATATGCTGGGTTGTTGAGACACAAATTTAAAAAGCAGTGAAAACTCAGAAAGCTGGTATCATATACAACCTTGACCATAAAATGTACAGTGAACAACCCAATAAGGGTTTGAGAAACAAAAGGGGGCTCTTCTCAAGTCTTACTGCATATAAGGATATAATGCATGGACTTTGTTTTGTGGGACAATTAATAGCTTGACATTTAACAGAAGAAGGAAACCAAGGAAACGCAAAGAATGAGTGGTGTGGACAAAATCACAGAGCAATAACATAAATAATAAATATAGAAGAAGAAGGGCATGTACGGGACTTAGGGGAGCGGGGAAGGGGGAATCAGACTCTAGAAGAGGAGGCTGCAAAACCTTGGTAAGAAAACTCACTGTGCAGACTCTTATCTGTTACGTGTTCGCTTCCTCTCTACTATACTCCAGTTTAACTGTGAGCTGGAAACACAGTGTTGATGCACAGTGTCTTGACTGAGGTAACAGAGGCAGTAGGAACTGCCTGCATGAGAGGAAGTGGGGTTAGCCAATGAGATGCGCTAGAGTGAAATGTGCAAAATGTTCAAGATAAAGTTACAAGTGTTTGGTGATGTATGTGAGAGAACGAAGAATAGTCTGAACTTGTCTTGAGGTACTAGGCGAAGACCACTGTTTTTGGAGAGGAACACAGTAGAGTTGTAGTGAGGGCGGGTCAAGAAACTGACCTGGACTGATCCTATGGAATGATACCCTTAGGATCTCCATGACTTAGGGCAGCCATATATCTGGATATCCCAGAGGAGTTTTGGAGAGGATCCAGTGATGAAGGTGTGCTGGGAACCAGAGGCCTTGAACCAGACCAATGGCTCATTGCAATGAACATTTGCTGGTAAAGCTGATTAGACAAAAGGGTATACTAACCGCTCCCAACACCACCATGACAAATGAAGAGGTGTTAGAGAGGCAGGAAAGATGGAGAAATGAAGACTTTTGTTGTTGTTGTTTTGTCTGGTACAGGGGAGAAATGTGGAAGAACTTGGAGCTGCAGCTTGACGAAGGCCCTGAAGGCTGTGAGCAGTGCTTGATGGGTGGTTTTAGACCAAGCCCAGATCAAAATGTCGACATGAGTGTAGATAGTGAAGAGCCTGCTTGTGAGGTTTCAGAGTCGGCAGGGACACCTTTGAAAATTGCACTCCTAACCATTTGTGTTGCATTCTGACAAAGGATCTGACGACTTTCGGCCCATGTCCTGAAAATTTTAGTGGGGCTAAACTGAAAAATAACAGACTAATTCGTTCAGCAGAGGAAATTGTACACGGTGGAGCATTCAAGCTATGGCATCGCTGTTGCTCAAGGAGTTGACCAAAGTGACCCAGCAGAAGGATCTGAAAACTGTGCAGTATGTCCAGGAAAGGCATGGGAATCCAGTTGAACCTGTGGCTGGGGCAGGTGCTGATGAAGCTGTGATTGTTAATGATAGCCGTTAGAGAGAAACCACACATTCTGCTGTAGGACAATAGGAAAAGCGACGTTACTCCTGAGACCATGATCAACATTAGTTACTTTTCTTATTAGCAACAAGTTAAGTCAGGAAGGATTTGTTTGGGCTTAAGATTGGAGGATAGACAAGCCACTGTTTCCTGGAAGGCATAGTGGCAGTGTGAACCATTCATGGCTATGGCAGCAGGAAGACAAGGTACCTAGTCGCTTACATGTGTCAGTAGTTATGAAGTGGGCTGAACTCAAGGCTAGGCTAAAATTCCTACTCCTGCTATTCAGGCTTCACCTCTTAAAGGTCCTATAATTGCCCAAGACAGTATCACCTGCTGGGAACCAAGTGTCCACACATATGAACCTGTAGGGGGGACTTTTTACATGCAAACCATAACGAATAGACTGGAAAAAAATTGGTCCATTGAGAGCAAGAAATGGGAATTTTAAGAAGTATGTGTATTCAAGAGTGCAGTGTTCAACAGAGTGAAAAAAAAATAAATTACAAGCTGAAAAAAAAGTTGCAGAGCAAGCATTTCAATGGATTTCCAGATTTCTCATTCTGAATCTCAGAAGTACTGGGGTAACTGACCTTTGTTCCTGCCTCTTAGCTTTGTTCAGAAATGTGTGGGCCTTATGCTGTAATCCTCTGAAAGTCTCTGGGTAAAAAAATGACCAGTGTGAAGGGCTGGAGAGATGGCTCAGTACTTCAGAGTGCACGCTGCTCTTGCAGAGGACCTGAGTTTGGTTCCAGCACTCACATCAGGTGACTCACAACTACCCGTGACTCCAGCTTTTGGGTATCAGGCACCCTCTTCTGGCCTCGCTGGGTACCTGTATACACATTCATAGACATGCACATATACACATAATTTAAAAAATATTAAAATAAATCTTTTAAAAAGAATGAGGATGATGTTAATGCCTGAGTGTACTCAGTGAGCTTTGATTTCTGGTATTCGGATGATATTTAGGAGAAACTGATGCTAATCGATACACCCAGTTGGCACAAGGTCATACAGTTGGGTAAATCTATATGGTGTGGAATCTAGGGACTCAGTTAGCTATGTTAGCTACTGGCAATGCTAACATGACCATTCTTCATCTTCAGACACCATCATTAGAGAGTTTTTCCTATGGGATGGACTCAGAAGCCACACCTGTCCCTACTCTATACATCTCTGCCCCTGCTACATATCCCAGTGGTATAGAAGTCTATTATTCTGTATTATTGTTTGATTTGTGAGGCAGGGTCTCTCTGTCTCTGTCTCTTTCTGTGTCTGTCTCTGTCTCTATCTCTGTCTCTGTCTCTGTCTCTCTCTCTCTCTCTCTCTGTCTCTCTCTCTCTCTCTCTCTCTCTCACACACACACACACACACACACACACACACACACACACACACACACACACTTTCTATGTAGCCCAGGTTGACCTAAAACTCATAGCAACCCTCTTCCCTTGGCTTGCTAGCTACAGAGTTCACTCATGTGAGCCACCACATCCATGACCAGCTCTATACTGAAATCTTTAGAATAAAGTTTCTTAAGTAGAGATGGTGATAGGACTTTCCTTCCTTTTCTTTCTTTCTTTTCTTTTTTTTGTTGTTATTCGTATGTATTTCCTGCAGCTAAATACATTCTTCATTGATATGTCTGTTTACCCATTAGTGAGATTTTCCTTCCTTTCTGGCCATTTCCTTATCTCCTTCTTCTCTGGCAGTTTGTTTGCCAAAGAACCCCACTCTAAGGATCTCTAGAGTCCTGTCCTTATCTGTAACTACCACCGGCTGCTAATGCATTCTGTTTCCCACAGACCGCCTCATGCTTCTGGCCTGGCAATGGCTCTCATTCTCTTCACCTATGGTAACTCCACACTCCAAGGTGATTAATTAGGTCATCTTCAGATCACCTCTAACTCCCACGCAGCTTTTTATCGCAGAAAAGGGTATGCATTATTAATGCTACCATGGACCCATCTCAGAACCTTGATCAGACCTTACCCTATCAAAGGCCCCTTTATATCCATCCAGTCACCTAATAACTATTGAAGCTATGCTGTGTGCATATGTGAACAGGGCAGAAAACAAAATCCTTCACTCCGCATCTTCCTGAGGTGCTATACCTAAAGCCGTACTCCGAGATTCTGGATACATTAGTAGACTCCCCACTCACCAGTCCTTTCATGTGTAGGGATAAGAATGGCAATTACTTCTGAAGAATCTGAATTCGTCAGTTTAAAAGTGTTTAGCATAGTGTCTGGCTTGTTGTGAGGACCAGGTACACAGTATCCTTTGCCTACAAGCTGTACAAAGTTGTTCAGTCTGTCCTTCTGCAGTCAAGTATTTACAAGCAGACAGATGGCTAAGTCTCAATAAGAAACACAGCTTGGGTTGGAGAGACGGCTCAGTGGTTAAGAACACTGGTTGCTCTTCCAGAGGACCCAGGTTCAGTTCCCAGCAACCATATGACAGCTCACAGCTGTCTGTAACTCCAGTTCCAGGGGAACTGACATCCTCACACAGACATACATGCAGGCAAAACACCAAACGCACATTAAATAAATAAATCATTTTTTTAAAAAAGAAGAAACACAATTCATGATGGAGATGTTTGGGCCAATGAAAGGGAAGTCAAGTCCATCAAAAAAAAATCTTATCTAATATGAGTGATTAGAAAGTTCCATAAAGCTAAAGCTTACCTCCATTTAAAAGGTTTTCTTAGAGCCTTCCTTGGTCATAAATCTCCCAGCTAAATTTAACCCATGTTAGAAAACTTCAGCGATGCACTAAATACTCTGGAGATGGTAGATGGAGTGATCCAGGGAAGAGATCTGTGAAGATAATTGGGTACAGGGCACTAAGGTGAAACGCTGTGCCCTGCTTTAGCTGGTTCTTAGGACCCTGGGGGCAGCCAGATCTTGGGCACTCCTCAGGATGATGCTCTTCCTGTGTCTCCTTCTGCACCAGAGAAACTTATCTGGTGGTAAGAATAATATAGTTTTAGTGAGAATCTAACAGTGAATAGGACAGGGAAGAACAAAGTTGCCATACGTAAATTATCCACAGTGTTCTTTCCGTCTCTGCTCTGATGCTGTTTGTTGAGAGGGAAAGTCTCCGCATCATGCTTGACTGTCACGCCTTCATGTTACTGCTCTGCCATTCCAACATGTAACTTCTGGCTGATTACACCAAATCAGGACTTGCTTCAAGGTTCAGCATCCCCCGCCCCTTTTTATAATCCTATTATAACTAAAGATATGTCTATGAATATTATACATATTATATACAGATACAACTGCTTATTTAAGAATATACGTATCATGGGAATGATATAGTGGTTTTTCCACATACCCAATGTCCAGCTGCAAAAATTGTAATAAATGAAGCAATTGTTTAAAAAGTCATTCAAACATGTTGTCTTACTAATGTGCTTGCCCCAAATGTTGGGCACCTATATGCTCTGTGCTTTCATAAAACCATGCCCTAGGGCATGAGCAGGGAAGAGATGCCCTCCCTCTCCACCCTCCCCCAACAACACCAGAGGCAGATGAGAGAGCCAACCTTGAGGTCATAAGAGCAAGAGAGGTGTTCTTGTCCCCCAACAGCTGTAATGCACAGGAGAACAGGCCCTGCACCTCTCCTGGGCAGTACAATAGAGCCAACCCTGGTGGCAGATATGTAGGTAATCCAGCCCCGAGGTTGTGAGCACGGGATAGCTGTCCCCAATACTCATCTGTTTAGTGGCGGCATGGGTGGAGGAGAGTTGCACCACCATCCCCCATCAACCTCAGAAGCAGATGGGAGAACCATCCCTGTCCCCCACCAGCTGCAATACTGAGGAGAATAGGCCCTTGCACCTTGCCTGGGCAGCACAATAGAGATGTCCCTGTTGGCAGAGGTGTGGATGAGCCAGCCCCAATATTGTGAACATGGGAGAGTTGTCCCCATTATTCATCTGTCTTGTGGCAGCATGGGCAGGGGAGAGATGTCCCCCTGCCCTATCAATGCCTGAGGCAAGTGGGAGAGATGGCCCTGAGGTCATACATGTGGGAGAGCTGTTCCTGCCCCTCATCATCTGCAGCACTCAGGAGAGAGGCCCCTCAACCTTGCCTGGGCAGCACAGTAGAGATGGCCCTGAAGGTATAGTATAGATGTGGGAGAGTCAACTCCGAGGATGTGAAAGTCAGAGAACCAGCCCTGCCCCTTGCTCCTCACTGCCAGGGGTGAACTAGCCAGGGCAATGCTGGAGAGCTCACCCCACTGGTGGCGAGGACAGGGGAGAGCTGGAGGGCTGACCAACCCTGCAACTACCCAGGCCCAGAACCAGAGTTATATGTTGGCCCACCCCAACATCCATCTCATCTGTGATCTGCTGGAGAACTGGATGGGGGGGGTATGTGTCAGTCCTGTGGTCCCAGAGTTGCAGGATCTCCACGACACAGATCAGCAAAGGCAGCAACGGGATGTCCGGGAAGAGTCCTGGGGAGGGCCCTGCGTTGATGGTGCAGCTGAGATGGGGGGGGGAGCGGGGGGAGGCCTCAAACCAGACCAGTGATTCTTCTCCATAAACGCCTGCATATAAAAATATGTGGATAAAGGAGTTTACTGAGTGACTCTGTGTCACACTGTGGCTTTCATGATGAGATTTTCCTCTTCTTTTTCTTCTCCCTCTTTTTTTCTTAAATTTTATTTTGTTTTATTTTGGGGGTGAGGAGGGAGATGGGTGGGCTTGGGAGGCATGATGCGAAAGACACAAAGAACAAATTAAAACTAACTAACTAAATGCATGAATAAAAAAGGAAGAGGAGGAGGAGAAGAGGAAGAGGAGGAGGAGGAGGGGGAGGAGGAGGAGGAGGAGGAGGGGGAGGAGGAGGAGGAGGAAGAGGAGGAGGAGGAGGAGGAGGATGCCCTATTATCCTGTCACCAAGCAAGAAACGTTGATCTCAAGATCATTTTCTGGTTTTGATAGCACCTAAAACTGAGTAGCATTGTCTGTGGTTAAAGAGGGAAAATACACAGAATCAGGTAGCAGAGTTTTCTCTCTGGCGGGGCACTAGTGGGGTAGGGCAGTCCCTATGTTTCTTGTTTAAACACAGCCTTTCTATCTGTCAGGACCTGCAGCTCTATTCACACTGCCACCGTGCAGCCCTCCCCTCCTTTCTAACTATGCTTTTGTCCGGGTTTAGAAACACAGGCTCTGCTTTGGCACATGTCAGAGCCCCAAGGCTCACCAGAAGCTCTGAAGCCTTTACTCAAAGCCCTTACACACCTGTCTCTGCTCTTTGTCCTGATCCTGTTATTTACCTATCATTTTGTGTTTGCTAACTGTACGTGTATCTCTCTCTCTCTCTCTCTCTCTCTCTCTCTCTCTCTCTCTCTCTCTCTCTCGCTCCCACAAGACTGAAAGGCTGGGTCATGACCCGTTCATTAGCAAACTACCTCGAATTAAATGCACACACGGCAGCTAATGCGAATCCTGAAAATCTAGCTCAATAATTCATAATCTTTATGTCACACCCCAACATCAAGACAGTCATCTGTTTAAAAATGTGACTCTTGAATACAAACACGTAACTGCTTCCTGTCGCCTAACCTACTGAATTAATACTGTTTAACTTGAGCCGTATTATCTTCTGCCAAATCCAGCCTCTCTCTTCTCACAGCCCAGCTCGCTGGTGTTCTTCACTCCTCTCAGGAAGATCCGCAGATGGACTCAGCCCATTGTCAGTCCATGGCCCAGCATATGCTCCTCCCTCTGTGCCTTCACACATTTTATCCCCCCTCCCTCTTCTCTCTAGCAACTCCCCTCACCCTCTCCCAGCACCCCTGCTGAAAGGAAAATCCACTGTTCTGACTGCTCCCTCTCGGCTCAGCAGGGCCTCAAAGCCTCACCCTGAGCTTCCAATTTCTCTCCTCTTTCAGCAGCTTTGGAGGCAGGCTGCCCTTTCCTGCCGGGGTCGACTGCTTTTGAGCTAGACCCCAGCCCTCTGAGGTCTGCCTTTTCTTCTTCAAGCCAAACCCACATAGAGCAGAGTTCATCAGGAATGGGTTCAAATACCGTTAACTGATACTCAGCAGGGCAATTTTTTTTTGTTTGTTTGCTTTGTTTTGGAGATAGTGACTTCTTCCACAAAAGGAAGCAAGACTTTCCGCCCTGTGAGTTGTTGCTAACCACACAGCACAGAGTGAATTCCTAAGTTTCATTTCTCCAGTGTTTCACACCACTTAGACTAATGCAAGAAATTTATCATTCAGACCTTTGTTTCAATTACAATATACTGAGAGAACTGGGGGGAGGGGGTGGTGGACACAGAAGGAAAGAAACACAAAAATCTGTATCTACTAGATGCATCTCGAAATCAAATCTCTGTTCTTTATTCTGGGGGGAGGTGGTATAGGAAAAAATATTCAGGGCTGGCAAGGGGCCAGGGTGGGCATCTAATGGATCTTTTTGTCAGCTGTCAGCTCTCTCCACTGAGCCGCACGCCCTTCGCTGCAGATGAATACTCTTCCCTGCCTACAGAAAGAGCCAGGGTGGCTCCGGGTGGGTTGTAGGCATTTCAAAGGAATTCTTCTTCCCCCAGCTCTGTCTGTGTTGTTCAAGTGCCTATTTTCAATTTGCAGTTGTGCTGGGAAAACGTTTTGACTCTTGATTTAGAATGTGCACTCCCAGAAGGTTCCAAGAGGGTTTCAGGCAAAGAGATAAAGCCTGTGTCTTTGTGCTTCTTTACAGCCTGTGCTCCGTGGCAATAATACATACCCCACACTGTGCTTAAATCCCTGGTTTTATGAAAGCCAGCCCAATTCCTATTTGGTAGGTCTTTTGACATGCAAGCACCGTTCCCTGCGGAGGGAAGCTAGATGCTGCACTTTTTCTCATCTCCTCTTTGTTTCTCCAACCTAACACAGGATTCTCTGGGAAGCGGTACCGTGAAAGGCACAGGAGAAACCATAGCAGCAAAGAGAGATCCGACTGTAAACAGGATACCTGCCACGGCTGGCTGCAGTGAAGAGTTCCCTTTCATGGAGGTAATGGGACTTGTGGGCTACACGCTGAGCAGGGTTGAAACAGATACCCAGGCACCAGCTAGCTAAGTCCCAAATTACCGAGGCCAATTGAAGGATCACCAACTCTCTCTCCCAGCTAATGAAATCTGCAAATAAGTCAAATCCAAGGTAGCTACTGAGAATTTAAATACACACCGAGGCTGTTAAGCTAAGAGAGCACAATCTGATTCTTTCTGTAGCCAGAAGGACTCCATCTTACTTCAGAAACAGCCTTCCATCTAGCAAAACCCTCAAAGAGGCTTCAGAAGATGTACTTTCTGTTGCCAGCACGTATCTCCATGTTAGCAAAGTGCCATACACTTGTCAGAGGGGAGATTCTATATTTATGCAGAACATTGCCATCTAGAAGTGGGTATTTGCTAGTTTTTATTTCATAACATTTTCTCCCCCAATCAAGCTAGCTGGATTGAATTTCAAAACTGAGCTTTCATTTTGGTGGCACTGGGAGGTGGGAGAGTGGGAGGTTGTAGAGCATCAAATCAAAATCTAATGAAGTTTCTAATCAAATAAATAACCACTTGACATTTATTACCATCCTTGGCAATCTGCAGAAATGCAATTGAGTAGATATGCCCCCAAACCCCATTTCCCATAGATTTACATTATGCTACCACATAGAATTAAGCTGACATAAGCTCTTTAAGACCCACTAAAGCAGCAGATTTTACACAACTTGTTTAGATTTTTTTTCCCCTTCTTTCTCCATGATCCCATTTTTCCCTGAATAACTCTATCCATTTTCTATTCCTTGTCCTTCGGAGAGGCCTGCTGGAGCCTTCCCTTCATGTCGTTTCAGGCTCTAACCCTGCAGTTTGAGTTTATCTTAGCTGTAAAATGCAACAGTAATTTATATGCCCCCATGCTCCTGCCTCTTCGGAGGCTCTGGCTGCCAGCTGCATACCCAGCAGTTTGAAGAAAGAGCTGTAATGAACGAGCACAGAGGAGGGGGTGGGGCCACATCCCAGGCGTTTCTTTCTGTTTCCTCCCTGAGCACAGGAGTCACATAAATGCCATTTTCTGTCACTGACTGACGGGAGCACTAAGTCCTTCCTCCTGGCACCCCGCCCCCTTCCTTCTGCCTCCTCTTCACCCCAGCACCCCGGGAACAGGTTTTCTTATTTCTTCCTTTCCTATTTGAGTCAGGGTAAAAAGGGTGAGTACCGTAACCAGCCAGGGTGCCATGGAGTGTAAGTTAGGAATGCCGACCTTGCCCTCTGGACCAAGACTTGGCTTTCTCTTGGAGCTGGGGGGGGTGCAAGGCACTGTTTCCTGGCAGTCATTGCCTTCAACACTCTTGACAAGTGTGGCTGGGTTGTTGAGGAGATACATCGGAATGTGATTCAATTGTCTCAGTGATAGGTTGCATGTGCCTCAAATATATTTAAAAAAATAGTCATTTTTTTTTCTGGCCTCCAAAATCTTTTCACCCAGCACTGTCTTTGCCTCCAGTGTTCAGTGGGTAAAACATGTCCTGCGTCATGTCCAGCCAGGCATACAAGTTCACTGAGTGCAGTAAAGCCCACTGCAGTCACAGAGGAGAGCTCCCTCCCTGCTAAAACTGTACTGCTGTCCTTCGCCAGTTGGTTGAGGGGAGGAAAAACAATCAAACCACTTAACGAAAGGAGAGGAAGGGCTTTGCCTCTGCTTCTGTGTTCAGTTATTAGAGCTGCCCCAGTGGTGGCGGAGACCGATATACGATGGCGGGGTATCTGCATCCTCTTCCTGCTATGACTATGAGCATCTCCAAAGGGGATCTTGTCATTTGAGATTTCTATCTCCCTGTAGCTTTGTGCAATCTTGATTCTGGTCCAAAGACGATGGATCTCAGAGACACTGGTGAAGAAAAAGCAGAGAGCTGTGTTGTGAGGGGCTGGACTTCAGATCAACCCATGCAATGCTTGGGCTTGCCAGTGCAGTCCTTCCTTAATTCTGTCACAATAGAAAGGTATTCACTCTCATTTTTCTTCCCCGGGTACACCCAACATCTACAGTGACAGTTTACACGGAGAAATGAATTACTCACTTTATAAACAGTTCGACATATCTTTTGCTGAGCCAACGTGAGAGAGGTACTTACATACAGGAAAAAAGATGTTTCCCTGGGGTTTCACAGCCAGGGTGGGAATAATAGCTTATTCCTTATGGCTTAGCATAAGAGCATTGCAATTCATTATAACTTCAATTTGGAGGAAATTTACAAGACGAAAACAAGAAAGCTAGCCAGAGTGCACTGTATTAATCCTTCCATTCTTTCTGCAAAAGATCATTTGGAACCCCTCCAGCCTTTGTCTTTATTTCCCTTCCAATGGGTCCTAAATTTGCACAGAAGGAAAATAGATGAGACAGACTCATGTGCTTTCTCAAGGTGTTGTACACAGGCACAGGCTACTGAGGAATTATAATACAAATATACTAGGGTTCCCAAGGTCTTCGAAGCACAAAGATCCAGGAAGCTACTGTCACGATTCTCTTAAAGAAATAAAGAAAACCCTTACATATTGACCCGGAAGCTGAGGGATTTTTCTAGACTACAAACAAAATGAAAGCTGGCAACTATACCTAACATAGGCCAAAGAAGAGGTAGGCTGACACCTACCAACACCTTGAGGGAAAACTCTGAGTATGAAGTATTCATTACAGAGTAAACAGAGGACACTGGAGAGAACCACTTGTCATTTAAACTAAGGAAGCAGGCCAGTCATTAAAATGTATCAGTGTGGATGACCTGCTGTGTGGAGCAATTTTGAAAGTGGTATTTAAAACTTGGGATTGATGTTTGTCCCTTGTAAGTGAAGAATTGCTTGTTTGAAAATTATTTATTCAGCTGGGCAGTGGTAGAGCACACCTTTAATCCCAGCATTTAGGAGGCAGAGACAGGCGGATCTCTGGAACTTTTTTGAGGCCAGCCTGCTCTACAGAGCGAGTTCTAGGACAGCCAGAGTGGTTACACAAAGAAACCCTGTCTCAAAAACAAACAAACAAACAAAACACAAAAAATCCCACACAAAACCCAAAAACAAACAAATAAAAAATAAAAACAAAACAGAAAAACACAAACAAAAAAAACCCAAAAAGAATGGAAAAAGAAAATTATTTATTTATATATCTACTTTTGCATGTGTCTGTTTGGGTAGTGTGTTTGTATGTGTGCGAGCACATGTGTGGGTATGTGTCGGGGTACACATGGAGGAGGCTCAAGGCTGCACATTGTTTATTGAGATAAGGTCTCTCTGTTGAACCCGGAACTTGCCAGTATGGCAAGCTAGCCTGCTTGCTCCAAGGATCCTCACCTCCACCTTTGCTGTTATGCACCCTGCTTCTGTGTGGGTGCTCAGGATCTGAATTCTCATCCTAATCCTTACCTGATAAGCGTGTGGTTCACTGAACCGTCTCTTCAGCCCCAACACTTGCTTTTTTGATAGTATCGAAATACAGACAACATATGTAGAAAATTGCCTTTGTGCATAATTCGTGGCTCTTTTCAGTATGGAAGAAAGTTTAGCCCACTTTTACATAATAGACTTAGATACATTATAAAGTATCCCAGCGAAGCCGAATCAAACCTTAGAATCTTGAGCTCCCTCTAAAAGTGAGAGTTGACATGATCGTTGCTTTCCTAGCAACAGGATTTGGGGCTAGGAGTAGACCCAAAAAGAAAAAGAAAAGCAATGCCACATAAAAGAACAGAAAAGATGCCAAGAGAGATGTCAGTGCATGACTCTGCTGGAGGGTGGTTCGTAGAATGTATGAATTCAATGCTTCCAAACTTCCTTTCTCCTTGAATTCTGAGCCCAATCCCTAGGGAGCTGAGCAGATGAATCAAAGCAAAGGACACCAACCCTAGGAGCCCGGGCAGCAATCAAGGTGACGTATGTGTACCTCTTCCCAATGTTGTGTCCTTTACGCAGTGATTTGGAGCAGCCCAGAAAAGGGCCTCTGTAGGAATGCATCACTACGTGTTGTGAGCCAAATTTTTGTCCCTTCTCAATTCAAAATCCGCCTGCTATATTAACAAGGTACTTTGCCACATTCTCGCTACATTTGGTAGTGAATTATCCATTGTGATTATTGGCAGAGTAAATGTTGGCATCTAGACTCAACTTCCACATCACTAGGGCTGTTATCCCTGGCAGCTCCCTCCCATGACTAAGCTCCGATTTCAGGTAACAATGTGCTATTTATCACCAGCTCCCTTTAAGAAATTTGCCATTTTAGTTTGTTTTCTTTTAAGCTAAACACATATGTTTGGTATATTTATACACACACAGCCTCACTTTGAAAGTCTTCTCCCGTGCGATGGAAATTTCATTTTGCACCTGAGTTAACCGAACAGCCACATGGACAAAATGATTTTCTTCTGTACAGAAATGTAGCAGGTAATAAAGCTGTCTTTGTAGGAAAGTGAAAACTCTCTACGTAAAAAGCACTAATTTGGTGACTATGTTAAACACACTTTCATATAAAATAGTTCCGGCCCTGGAGGAGCTTGTAACCAGTGGAGGGGGGGAGGGGAGGGGAGCTTGCAAACCTTGGAAAGGCGCCAGACAGAGCCAGCAATAAGTGCTAAGTGATGAGTGTAGAGGAAAGGAGCTTGCAAACTTCACAGAGGGGGGAAGCATTGATTTAAAGTGGAGTGGCCTGGAAAACCTTTGTGTAGCTGGGAAGTTGTGAGTTTAAAGCTGGAGAACAGGCAGGGTGAGGTAGCAGATCCATAAAATCCCAAGATTCATGAAGCAGAAGCAGGAAGGTCGTGAGTTCGAAGCCAGCCCGGAAGACATAAAAAGCCCCTGTATCAGAATAAACAAGGCTGGCAAGATGGTTTAGCAGGAAAATGCAGGTGCTTATCACAAAGCCTGACGACCTAAGTTCCATCCCTGGGACTCACACGGTGGAAGGAGAGAACTGACCCTTGTAAACTGTCCTCTGACTTACCACGGTGTGTGCTCATGCGTGCACACACAAAAGAAAGAAAGAAATGTAACAAAAATTAAAAACAAACAGCAACAACAAAAGAAAGAAAGACCCAGATGTACAAGGGGCAGGAGGCAGGGGGATAATTAAAAAGTAGAGATGCTAATAGATGGAAACACCTTGTCTTTGTGGAAGTTAACAAGTGAGCAAATAAACTGTTCAGGCCCCATAAGACCAACACTGTCCTATTTGTTAGGGATATAAAAGTGATGAGGTCTTTACCATCCCAAGATCCTTAACAACAAAAGCATGATGTGGGACTGGAGAGATGGCTGATTGGTTAAGACGGCTTCCAGCATCTATAACTCCAGTTCCAGGGGATCTCATGCCCTTTTCTGACATCTGCGAGTACCAGGCATATATGTAGTATACAGACATACATGCAGGCAAAATATCCATAACATAAAATTAAATTAAATTAAAAATCTTTTTGTAAAAAGTCTAATGTAACATAGCCTGTGTAATATAACATAGTCATCAGACTGCCTTAGGTCCCATCTTGGCTGTTTTTCACACAACAAGATCATATGATTCTGAATCTCAGACCCTCAGATGTAATACTGGCACAATGATGCCTTCTCTCTAAGATTGTTACAGTAAATGAGGGAAAGAAAATCTCTGAAAGAAAGGGATCAATAATTAGCTGATAGTGATGATTCTGTATGCTGTAGTTATCCCTACCACTTCCTGCGTCCCACAAAATGACCATCATATAGCCATATTGATCACAGTAACCAAGATCATTCAACCAAAGTCCACTAAGGCCTGTTATACCCCAGAGACCGTGTCACTTCCAAAGAGGAGCACGTGAGCTCAGATCTTTTGCATACAAAGCTGCAGGTATAGGCAACTTAGCTAACTGCTCTCAATTATACTTTTCTTATTTTAAAAAGAAAATAATCGAGCTTGGGAGAGATCTCTTTGAGTTAAAGGGCTTGCTCTAAAAATTAATGACCTGAATTCAATCCTCAAAACCCATGTAAAAAGTTGGATGAGGTTGGTGTGTATGTCATTTTAGCACTCCAGGAGAAAATGAGAGGCAGAGACAGGGGAATAAGCTGGAAACTTGGGGGCCTGATATCTTGTCCATATGCAGGGCTAAACCAGAACAGAGTCCCTTCTTCAAAACAAAGTGGGAAGACAAGACCACTCTGATAATTGTCCTTTGACCAATACTTGGAACACACACACACACACACACACACACACACACACACACACACACACACACTTAAAATAATAAAAACACCAACTTCTTCAACCTCTTAGGAGATAATTACAATAAGTTATGAAAGCACGTATTGATGTCCAAAATTACTAGCTATGATTTGAATTGCCCCCAGTGAGCTGGATCCATTCCGCCAGCTGGCCACTCCTTTTTTCCACTCCGTCTGTGAGCGGAGCAGACTGAAGTACAGCTAGCCTTTCTCTTTGGAATGAGAAATGCTGCCTAGAAAGAATCACGCGAATAGTGACCAAATATAAAAAGAGTAGCTAATTTTATTTGAGGATATACTGTGTATCCGAGACTGTCAGGAATGCCTGTACAAGTTCATGGTAATGATGTAGTGCACTGCTATGTTCTTCCAATTGAAACACTCATCCTGAGAGAAAGAGAGAAGGTCAGAAGGCCTTAGACAGCTCAGGAAGCTGCAGTCACAAGGCCCCACCCCAAGTTTACAAAAGCTACAGACTATAGGGAGAGTCATGGAGCTGACTGTAGGCTGAATGGGGAGCATGAGGGATGCAGCCTTCATGAGCTGTGGCCCATGCCTGAGTGGGCTCTTCAGAGCTACAGCCCTTGAGTTTCTCATGCTCCTATAAGTAACCCTTCTCCCATGTTCCTGTAAGTAACCCCAATAAACTCACTGCTTTACCAAGTTGGAGTTGGGTGATATTATTTCATTGGTCTATTGTCAGTGCCCTATGGGAGACAAATGTGTTTGTTCATGTCTTCCTAGGTAATGTCATACCACAAATGGTTACATCATTCCACAAAGATACTTCTTGTTGATATCACGTTCTTCATTCAAAGCTGTTGTATGACTTTACTTGGAAAGACATGAACAAACACCTACTCATCCCAGACAGGACACTGGTGACGGATCAAACAGTTGGTTCTACCAAAGTCCAGCCTGCTAAACCAATGTGTTCATCATCGGGGTTATTTACAGGAGTATAGGTAAAAGGAGTTACAGTGAAGATTCAGAAGCAGTTGTAGCACTGAAAAGCCCACCGGAGCTTGGGTGCCGACTCATAGATGCTGCCTCTCTGGAGTTCCCTGCAGGGCTTGTAGGTCAGAGTCTCCTCTCGGAGCTGGGGAAGGGCTTCATGAATCTCACTAGTTCCAGTTTTTCCAGACTTGTGTTGTGTACTAATGAGCCTCTCTCCCTCCTTCCTCCAGGAGAGAATGTTTCAATTCACACTTTGGTGCTAGTCATCAAATGCATTCAAATAAACTTTATTGTGTCATTCAAGCGCAAAATGTAAGACAAAATAACTTTGGTGTGAAGAAAAGAGAAAAAAAAAAAAAAAAAAAACCTTGGGCATTGTCAGTCTTCAGAAAAGCCCAGGGCAAGAAAGCAGGAAGCGGAATCTGTTTTCATAGACCATTTTGTTTCTATTTAATTTGTGTCTGGTTGGGTAAATCAAGATGGCCACACTTGCCAGAGAAACGGGGAGTGGAAGGATTTAAAAAAAAAAAGTCAAGTGCATATCTTGCAGCAAGCCTTGGTAAGGTATGCCACTAAGGGAACACTCCAAGGGCAACAGAGTTAGTACAAGAGTTTTATTGGGGGTGGGAAGGGGATAGGGAAAGAGCGAAAGGCTGTGGGGGACACGAGAGGCAGATAGACAGACAGAGAGAACAAGGAAGAGGAGCAAGAGACAAGAGAGAGAGCACTGTGCCTGGCGGACACTTTTGAGAGGTGCACATGTCCTTTAGCTGAAGGTGAAAAGGCACCCGCAACAGCAGGAACTGGTACAGTAGCAGGAACCAACATTCCTCCCCTTTGCTTATTGTAAGAAGGTAAGGAAATAGGAAGAGGTAGCTCGTGAGGTGAGGAGAGGGCTGCCATGTTCTTTAGACTGCTTCCTGTTTTCTGGGGATATTGGTATCTTTAGGGGACCCAAGAAATCTAGGATCCTGGCCAAGTCCTGGGATAGCTAACTGTTTCACTTGCTGTCCAAGCTCCAGGCTCTGAGGGACTGTCCAGCACTAGGAAAGTGCAGGCCTAGTTGAAGCAGTCTGTGAGGGTGGACCACCTGGAAGTAGCCATTTTGAAGCTGTCCAGGATGCAGATTTTGAGGGGACACCTGGACCTGGCAGGATGCTGGCAGAAGATAAAGGTAAGGAGTTCAGAGGGAGGGGAGTCCCAAGACCAGGGAAAGGTGGAGGAGATTCCCACCCTCAGGAATAGGCAGTGGGTAGGGAAACGCTGTTGACTGACAGTACTTATCATTTGACCTGTGTGAGGTGGACCCAAGTCAACTCCCTGGAGCTTACAGGAATGTTTTTGAATTTACAAAAGGAAAATGTGACCCTCTCAGCCAACTTCAATATGACAGAGTGAATATATGAACTGGTGGAGGCACCCAGAGTTCTAGGTTAATAGCTGGCCAGAATTAATTAATGTAAATCCAACAATGAGGAAGAGATACATTTCAGTGACTGCAGGGAAGTTGGACAATTGATCTCAGACATGAGAGTGCAAGCCTGCTGGTGAAAACATCATGAATTTTTTTTATAGTGAGTTTTCCTCGAAATGAAAATGAAAGAACACAAAGATAATGTTTCATTGTATAGGCCATTGCCTGGAATTTAGGAAGTGCCTTCTGGTTATCATAATAATCTTTTGGAAATTTGGAATACTTAACTAATTTTATGAATTTGGACTCATAAACCATAGTAATCACACAACTCTCACATAGAAACACCTTTATTGTTTTTGAAATAAAACTTACAAAATAGCTCTAGGTCCTCAAATAGTGTATAAGGAGCACCCACATAAGAAGTTAAAAGCAAATGACCATGTAGCCTGTCTGGCAGGGTATTCTAAAGAGACACTGGTTTTCCCCTTTTTGGCTACCAGAAAAGGCAAAGAATGGACCTCAAGAAATTAGAATTTCCTCCGGTAATCTTCTGCTGGGACAAGAAGGGCTGTGTCAGAGGAAGAACTGCCAGAAGATCTGAAACCTTATCTCTCCTTGTAGGAGATACTTGGAGCTGAGGCAGTGGTGGGCTTAGATGTGCGTAACTCTTGCTTTCTCTTTAAACCCTCAAGTGAAGATCACCCCCTACATGATCAGTTTGGGGAGGTCTCTGGGATCTTTGGCCACATTAAAGAAATCTCTCCTTTCTGCTTTTCACAATTCGTTTGCCTCTTTTAACTGTTTTCTTAAGGATGGGTGGCCAAACCTGGCTTGTGGGATATGGGCTGTGACCTGTAAGTTTGGTAACAAATAGGAAATTTATTAGTAGTAGCTGTTTTATAAATACAGGGAGCTTTTAAAATAAAGGGCCAATTTGTTTGGCCAAATGGCAAGATTTCATGCTGGTCCTTCCTAAACTACAAAAGCTTCTTTTTTGATAATTATGAGACTTTGGGAGTAATCCCAGTTCTACACTTACCTAATTCTGGAATGGCTTTGGAAAATACCACAGTAAATGATCCAAGTTACACAAACCCAACACATTCTGCATTTAACCAGTTATGCCATTAGGGTTCTCTCTTCATAAGAATTTTTCTTTTCTTTCTTTTTTTTGGGCGCGGGAGGAGGGGCAGAACTGAGCTTAGGGTCCAAGTTAAAGATAAATCAATAAAAATCTCTATACTGGGATTTCCTGGTTGAGAGAAAATGTGAGGGAAAGTCAGGCTAGGGATCTTATTTCTTTTCTTCATATAATTTTCCTTGGTGTCTTCTAGGCTACTCCTTGCTTCTGCCCGTGCTTTAGGTCTTTGATTTTCTAGGTTTAGTGTGCTCAGACTCCCTCCTGTTTCTGCTGTCATGACTTTCTTCAGGACTGTTTTCCCTCTCACTTTCTACACCGTCAGGCTGGTTATGGAACTGGATGGATATGAGGGTGTGCGTGTACATCCGTGCACATACACCCAAGTTGGAAATTAGAACACGTTGAGTGATAGAATTTGAGACCAAGTCACCAGGAGTGGGAAGGTCATGGCCATGCTGTCTAAGTAAGAGCTGCCGCTTATTGATAGGAAGCCTAGACACTGGGGGGATTTCTTGACTTTAAGTCACCCGGGGCTAATTGTAGAGTTTCCCATCACTTCCCACCACCCCACCTCCCTGTCAGCCTCTTGACTACAGTTATCTGTATGCTACATGATGCTACAGTATTTTTTTTTTTTTTTTTTTTTTTGGTTTTTCGAGACAGGGTTTCTCTGTGTAGCTTTGCGCCTTTCCTGGAACTCACTCTGTAGCCCAGGCTGGCCTCAAACTCACAGAGATCCACCTGGCTCTGCCTCCCGAGTGCTGAGATTAAAGGCGTGCACCACCACCGCCCGGCACTGTGGCATCTTTTAAAAAGTCATCTGAAATATTATTAGAAGTTTGAATTCAATAGTGCTTCTAACACCAATTGACATGGATTGCTCATGTCTAAAGGGCAAAGAGTTTATAAAGTTTGAACCTTAGAAGAAAAAAAACAAAGGAAACGGAGCCAAACGTCAAGATGAGAGTCGGATAATGTTACCTTAGACTCTTATCCTCCAGCTTCAAGAAGTGAAATCAGGCGACCCAGAGGAATCATTCGGTTCAGAGTTCAGAATTCCTCTAATCCCTTTGGCCAGTCAGAGGGACATGATCAGTCTGTGTGCATCTGTGAGTGATTGAAAGCAAATGGGAAGCGTTGCATGAGTTCCTGTCCCGGGAATATGCAGTGGGCATGGCTATTGTGAAAGTAAACATTGTAAATCATGGCTGACCCAAGCAGACGAAGAAACACAGACACATTACCAACATGTGGAAACCGACGCTTTCGCAGACACAGAGTAATGAAGAAAAAGCATGGAACAACTCATTACAAAAACCATGGTATTTCCACTATGATCCTCTATACTTAGTCTTAGAAAAGAAAGGTGTATTTAATTGTTGCTCTCTTGGAAATTCTCCTGCTCTGCTTCAATTTCTTAGTTTCCTTCACAGGACAGCTAGGAGATGACACAAAAGAAGTCTGATTATCTGGGGTAACTTTATAGCCATTTGAACAAATATTGCTGGCAGGTTGCATTGGTAAGGTTCCCATATGGGCTGTAATGGGCTGTGACTAAGTAAAAATAAAATTTATGTTAAGCAAGGGGTGTTACTCAAAAAGAAAAGAGTTATGGCAAGGCCAAGCTATTTGGCACTCACCCCCACTGCAGCAACCCATTAATACTGCAAGCTGGGTTTTTCCTTCTTCTCTGCATGCTCATCTTAATGACGCTTGCCCCACTTCCATGGGAACCAGGAAGGGGGAGGGAGACTCTCTGCTGGGAAGGCAATCAGACAGTTCAGGAAACTCTCAGAAACCCATCAGGATTTCGTAGAGCCAAGGGTTGAATGGAAACCTTTGCTCCAAGCCAAATGTATTGAAATAGAAATATCTTGAGCTCCACTCAAACATTGCTCTACGCTTCAGAGAGATAAATGCCACATGCTTTTTTTCCCCTCATCTGTGAATCCTGGGTTTTGTATAGATTCATACACACATTCACAATTACATAGGTCATGAAAGCAAGACCATCTGGGCAAAGTCAATAGGAATTGACTGGAGGGGGTGGGAGAAGGAAAAAGCAGTAGGAGGTGAATATGATCAAAGTCACATACAGTTGTCTAAAAATGTTCTGTGTAGTCTATCATTATGTACAGCAAATAGAAGTCAGTAAAATGTATAATAAAAGTCAACAAATCTGCTTCCATCAGTCACTGGGTGAGGATTCTATATGACAATTAGGGTATTCAGCCATCCGATCACCAGAGTAGGCCAGCTCAGGCACCCTCTCAACTATTGCCAGTAGTCTATGGTGGAGTCATGCTTGTGGATTCCTGGGAACCTCCCTAGCACTCTGTTTCTCCCATGGTATCTTCATTTATCATGGTATCTCTTTCCTTGCTCTCCCACTCTGTTCCTGTTCCAGCTTGAACCTCCCACTCCCCTAAGCTCTCATTCCCCATCTCTTGCCCTCCATTACCCCTCCCACCCCCAGGTTGCTCCCCGTGATGGAAGCAGATGCTGAGATCCATGGCCAGGTCCCAGGCAGAGCTCCAGGAGTCCAATCAATGAGAGAGAGGAGGGATTCTAAGAGCAAGGGATATTGAGACTATGATTGGAAAAAGTACAGAGACGACCAGCCAAACTAGTGGAAACACATGAACTGTGGACCAATAGCTGAGGAGCCCCCATGGTACTGGACTAGGCCCTCTGGATAAGTGAGACAGTTGTTTAGCTTGAACTGTATAGGGGGCCCCCAGGCAGTGGGATTGGGATCCATCCCTAGTATATGAGCCAGCTTTTTGGAACCTAGGGCCTATGGTGGGACACTTTGCACAGGTTTGGTGCAGGGAGGAGGGGCCTGGACCTGCCTCAACTGAATGTGTCAGGCTATGCTGACTCCTCATGGAAGACCTTGCTTTGGAGGAGGTAGGAATGGAGGGTGGGTTGGGGGGGAAGGCTGTGGGGTAGAAGGAGGGAGGACAGGGGAATCTGTGGTTGGTATGTAAAATGAATAGAAAATCTCTTAATAAAAACAAAAACAAAAACAAAAAGAATGCTGTGGGTCACAGGAATATATCATAAGAACTCAGCTGGTTATGGCAAAGTCACTACCTGGAGGGATCAGGGAATTCTTCCAGAGGAAGCCAAATTCCAAGGAGCTTTTGGTGTTATTTGGCTTATCCAGAGGAAGCCAAATTCCAAGGAGTTTTTGGTGTTATTTGGCTTATTATATATCAGCTGTCTTCTGTTATGAAAATCTTGTGTGCCTTCATAGTTTTCCCAATTGACTTTTCCCTAAGAAGGACTAACAGTGGACTGATCACTCTCTGGACATACACATTCCAGGTATTTGGAGAACAACCTCAGGAAAGACTTCCTCTGGAGTCAGATATCTCCCTTGGCCACTTTCAAGGACTAGCAGTAATAACATTCCATATACAAGTCTCCTGATTTAAGGTAAATTCCACAAGGAGACACTGCCTAGGTCAGGTGGATGTTAAGTAATAGCTTTACACAATTTAACTCAGTCCCTCCTTTCTTACAGACTTATTAACTTTATAAACTTTTAACTCCTTACCTAACCACTTCTAGGAATATTTAGATAACCTTCTGCGCTGACAGCTATGCTCAGCCAGAACCCCAGTTCAAGCCTGCCTGTAATTTTTATCATTGGTAGCATCCGGCCAGGTCCATCCCCAGAAGGAGGAAAGTACCTTATCAGAGATACCTCTGTACTCTCTAAGAACAGACTTAAACATCCAGGCTACCTGTTTGAGAAGGCCTGGTGGATGTGCCAATTAAGTTTTACTTCCTTCTTTCCCAAACCTTACCTCTAGTTCCAGATCTCCCTTTAACTATCACCAGAGTCATCTACCTGTCCACAGGTTGCCTAGCAACTGAGCACACTTTGCCCCACCCTGCAGAAAAACAGCAGATAGCTTGGACAGATAGGAGCTATAGGAAAAAAGAAGACAGTTTTATTTTCTCCCATTGACCTAGCAACTTAAAGTTTCTTAACATTTTCTACCAATCACGTTTAAGATTATAGTTGAGCGCGTAAGAGCCCTCTTTTTAGATATTACCTGAATTTAGCCTTTAGTTAATTCATTTCCCCATTGGTCACTTCCCTTTGGGGTTGCAAATGATAATTAATGGTTATTGCCCCTCTATGTGATTCTTATCACCCCTCCATTTGACCCTGGAAGCCTGGCTTTGCACTGCCAAGGGATTACTATTTGTAAGTGTATATATACCAGGACTCCCAGGGCACGTGGAGGATAGAGAGATGGAGAACGGGGAGGAACAAGGAGGATTTTGACCAGAGAGAACATGTGGATGAGATGGAAGATGAGGAAGAGTCAGATGGGGAAGTACTAGCTGGGTAAGAAGAAGATGAAAAGGACCTAGATGAGGCAGAATTAAGATGAGAGAATTAAGATAGCACTTAGAGGGAACAGTAAATAAATATAGAGAGAAATCAGGCAAGAAAGGAGCTAGGCACAAGAACAGAACTGAAGCTGTGTAAATAGGATGTTATTCCAGAGGAATTAAAGCAAGTGGACTATAGAGCTCGGTGTGCTGAGATTCTATTTCCTGAAAATAGTCCTCTGTTAGTAGTTCTCTCTCCTGAGCCCCTGGGATGTATAATATTAAGGCTGGTCCATCTAATACTATACAAGAACAAAACAAAAAGGAAGTCAACAAATACAATTACAAAACACATAATAAAACAGTTTCACTGGAGCAGACAGAGAGTGCCAGGCATGGGTAAGAAGAGAGAAGAAGGGCAGAGAGAGAGAGAGAGAGAGGGATATGAAAGCAAGACTCTTTAACACTTTAACAACAGGTTAATCCAGGAGTAGGATGACCAAAAAAAAGCAATAAGACAATAAAGGCGAAGTTAGACCTTTGGAATTCGACTTACTAGGTCTAAATAATAGATTAACTTTCGTTTATTTTGCTATTGTCTTACCGACATGCCTCTTTCTAAACCACCACAGACACTCTTAACTAACTTTATTTTTCTTATGTCCTTTTTGTTTGTTTGTTTGTTTGAGACAGCCCTGGCTGTCCTGGAACTCACTCTGTAGACCAGGCTGGCCTGGAACTCACAGAGATCCTCCTGCCTCTGCCTCCCGAGGCCTGGGATTACAGACATGTGCTGCCACTGGCTGATCCTATGTTCTTACAAAAAGACAAATTCTAAGTTTTACTCCATGTCTACTGGTATTGTTATTATTCTTTTTTATGATTCATTGCAAAAACGTTTTTGTTTGGGGCCAAAAATTGGGTCACTTTCGACTTTGGCCTTAGTGATATTCAAGAACTGTTTCTACTCTCATCTCTGTTAAGTAGTGAGTGTGAGAACTGATTTTTGCACAGTACTATTACCAGCTTATATTTTAGATTATTATGTGAATATTATTAACATATTTCTGGAGGAATGCTGGTATTCTAACATAAAGTCAAAACAATGATAAGTAAGTGAATATTTTAACTATTTCAAAGAAAAGTTTTCAAAATGAGCAAGAGTAGACCAACCTTAAGGAACACGTGGGAATGCTCAAAGTGCTCTGAAATGTTTTATAGCTTTTCTTAAGCAGCTTCCATAGCCCTGTCAGATCAGTGAATGAAAGGACACATTGCATTCATGATTTTATCCCATCCAAGAGCCTTTGAAATTGTATTGCATGGGAATCTAAAATGCTAGACTTGTTCACTGTGGAGCTCAAAAGCAAAGGCATACTCATTCACACTCGTTGGACTTCTGCAAATGTAATGAGAGCAGCTTTGGAAACTCTTTGCACTACAACTATAATTGCAAGAGGAAAAATCTGCCATTTAATATAGCTCAAGATTGCACATCTGCTTGGAGACATCTGCCTGCTAGCTGTGGCATATTTCTACTTATGAATTAGAAGTTGTATTTAGAGAAGGACAATCTGATATCTGACAGAAGTTTGCCTTGCCTTTAAGAGAAAGTATAACCAAGCAACCCTATCCTTGATGTACAGGCTACCCGGTGCTGTATTTTGAACTCACATCTGTAACTAATAACTTCCTTCCTCTATTGTCCCCTCTGTCCTTTTGCCTTCCCCCAGCAATGCTTTGTCTGGTTTGCAGTTCTTTGATGAGGTTACCTACAACCATCATTCATTAGTGTCTGTCTGTGGCTCCACTGAACTTCTCAACAGAGGTAGCAGACTCTGTACCAGGGAGAAGTAGTGCTCACCTACCACTGCCATAGTGGTAAGCCTACTCCTCCTGATAAGTATGCAAAGCAATCTAGCAAGCCCAAGAATCTTATTTTTTTGTTGTTTTAGTAAATGGCAAGTATTACCTATTATGGACAGAAGTACCTTCAAGTGCAATTGTTAGGAATGCCTGCGTGAGTTCAAAGTAATGATGTATTGCACAGTTACTTCCTTCCTATTGAAATACTCATCCTGGGAGAAAGAGGAAAGCTCAGAAGACCAGAGCCACTGAAACTCAGCTCAGGAAGCTCTGAGAGTTACAGTCACAGGCCCCATCCCAAGTACACAAAAGTAACAGTCTACAGGGAGAGTCATGGAGCTGACTATAGGTTGAATGGGGAACATGAGGGATGTGACCTTCATGAGCTGTGGTCCATGCCTGGGTGGGCTCTTCAGAGCTACAGCCTTTGAGTTACTCATGGTCCTATAAGTAACCCTTCACCCACATTTCTGTAAGTACATGAGGAATGTCCTCCACTGTGTCAGATAGAGGACTAGAGTATGGACGTCAACTAGACATCAGCATGGCTAATGACTAGGCCATGTCTGATCAGGCAATCCGGTGAAAGTTTGGGTGATAAAAGCTTGAGAGGGAAGTAAGTATAACAGAAGAAGGAAGGGCCTCTGTATGGAGGAGTATTTCAGTGGCTATAGGAGCATATGTAGAGGTTACTCTCAAGTGACCACCTAGTTAAATGGCATCACAAGGCATCAAAAGGAAAGAGAAGGTGGTTTGTCTATATATTGATAGTAGAGAGGGGGGAAGGAGCGAGGGGGAGAGACAGGAAGAAGAAAAAGAGAGAAAAAGGAGAGAAGGGAAGGGAGAGAGGGAGGGAGGGAGATGGAGACTAGATCATCTTCATATCTCATATGCCATTCTTCAGACGTTATACATCATATATTTACTTATTTATTCATTAATTTATTTACTTATTCATTTATTTATTTTGATATCAGGTCTCTTATTGGGCTGGCACTTGCTTAGACACTTGGACTGGTTAACTAGTAAATGCCAGGGACCCACCTGGCCCTGCTTCGCTAGCACTGGGACTATTGTATCTACTATATCTTAGCATGTCAGGAGTTATCAAACTCTACCCCATAGCTTGTGGCATGTTGAAATCTGCTGCTGTCTCCCGGCATTTACAGTTAGCCTCTGGTTCAGCTGTGATGCGTTGCACTATAGTGGCCTCTAATGTTACTTTCTCACTCACTCACAGTCTATACATACAGAGTGCTAATCATCCCATTGAAACTATTGCTGATCATCCTATTGAAACTGTGTGCTTTGCCTCATTCCACAGGAAATCTTTTGTGGAAACCCAAGATTCAAATAGTGTACTGTGGTTTGAATGTGTACCCCCAAATTTATAAGTTGGCAATTAGTCCTCAGTATACCAGTTCTGAGAGATGGGACCTTAGACAGCTACCATGCTCTGAGAACTCTGCTCTCATCAGTGGCTTAATGTCCTTATCATGGAGTGAGTTGGCAATCTCTGTACTGCATTCATCACAGAATTGCTCAGTCCTTTCTTGTTCTCTTGCTGTGTAACACTTTCTGTTTGTTATTATACAATACTGAAGCCCACAATCCTGGGCTTCTCTACCTCGAGGACCAGTACATTCCACTGGAGAAACATAAAATAGATGGGCTGAAAATGATGCTATAATCTAGTGGTTCTCAACCTTCCTAATGCTGCGACCCTTTATTTTATTTTATTTCAATTAATTAATTAATTTTTTTTTTGGTTGTTGTTTTTCAAGACAGGGTTTCTCTGTGTAGCTTTGGAGCCTGTCCTGGATCTCACTCTGTAGCCCAGGCTGGCCTCGAATTCATAGAAATGCGCCTGGCTCTGCCTCCCGAGTGCTGGGATTAAAGGTGTGCACCACCACTGCCTGGTGCTTCTACCCTTTAATACAATTCCTCATGTTGTGGTGACGCCCCCAATCATAAAATTATTTTCATTGCTACTTCATAACTGTAATTTTGTTACTGTTATGGATCATAATGAAAATATTTGATATTTAAGATATCTGATATGTGACTCCTGTGAAAGGGTCATTCATCTCCCAAAGGGGTCATGAGCCACATGTTGAGAACCAATACTGTAGTCTGTCATCATTTCTCACGTCTCTCTTTGCCTTTCCTACCTTGCAGTGAAATGAGTGAAAGAAAAAGATGTAGTCTCAATTTCCTAATTAGTATTGTTACTGGGGATTTAGAAAGGCTAGGGGACATAGGGATTATATGAATTAAAAAAATGAACAAACAAGAACAGGGCTTCCCCCTGTTTCTGGAAATTAAAGGGTTGCTCTGTTGCACGAGACAAACACAGATCAGCAACTATTTTTCTGTTTTTTGTTTTGTTTTTGTTTTTTTCCCCCTTTAACCTGTCTCTAACAGTTTCATGGTTAGTAAAAATGCCCCCAGTCTTCAGGAAAATCGATGTTCTCGTTCTTAGTTTTGATTTTATTGTACTGTGTCTCTTCCTCTGTCTTTTGTATCTTAGCGGGAAATCAGAAATGGAGATGCGTTAAGGATGGACGGCAGGATGCCACTTAGTATGAAATGATCTATGTTGTGTTTTTAATCATTAGGCCTTCTGATTATCTTTCATTTCAATCATTAGAACAGTCTATTAACTACCTCCACCCCTATCTGCCTCCCACTCCCATTTCACAGCTCTGGTACCAGGCCAATTCCTAACCGTATTGATAACACAACCTCCTATTGCTTTCCTATGCAACAAGGATAGAAACCATCTATGTCTTTAAACTGATGTAGAAAAAGAGCCCCAAACTGCCCAAATATGTTTATAGTTTTACTTAGAAAATTGTTCCCCCACTGTTCACTCATATAGTTCTCATTTTGATAAGATCAGACACTTAGATAATATCCAGATACTTGAGATATTTTTACCCTTCTGGATTTTCTTCAAGTTGTTCTCTGTTTTGAAGGTCCTTAGACATTTTCTTCATTTAGAAAATTGCTATCTACCCTTCATGATTCATCTCAAGTATCATTTCAAAATTATAAAGCTGTAAGACGGATGCAATATTTTTTCTGAATTTATTTTATAGACAATCCCTAGTCAGATCTTGTGGGACTCCTTTTCCCTAGCCAAGTCTTGTGGGACACATTTTATAGAATTAATTTGTGGCGAATACTAGGCTAAGTTATGGTGTCACCATTACTGTGCTAGAGGGGCAGGAAGGCTTAAGCAGAGGCCAAAGTCAAGACTGCAAAATAAGGGGGAGGGGGGATGTAGGCTGAGGAGATAATTGACAGACACACTAAGCAGAGGAACCATGGCACTCAGATTTTATCTTGATTAGTGTGGTACATAAAATTATTTAAGAATTGTTGAATGTCAGAGTCTGTCATCTTGAGTAGGGGGAGTGTTGTGGGCTGAGCTGGGGCCGCAGGAGAAGGGGAGTCCAGATTGAAAGATGCAGACCACCAAGGCACTGCTTATTTCTCCAGTTCTGATCCACACCTATAACCCGGATCTAATCTGCCTGTGTCTGCCTCCCTCCTATGTAGACCAGAGGCCCTAACTAAACAGACTTCCTGCAGCAGCTCCCCTCGCCAGGTGGCCAGATGGGTGTTCCAGACCTCTGTTGTTTCCCGGGACATTGACACAACAGCCAAGATCTTTGAAGTTTATTGGCGTACACTTGGTGTGCCTGGATCAGGGACTGGCACTGGAATGGTGTTTGGTTATTGGCTATGCCAGGAACCAGTCTCTAGAGCAGCAGTTCTTCTTTTCTGCCATTCTGGACTTTGCCCTGTCTGAGGCCATGGGGCTGTTTTGTTTGATGGTCACCTTCCTCATGGCTCTTAGCCATGTGAGGCTCCCTGGGGTCACCCAGCCATCCCTGCTACTTTGACTTCATGTCAGTCCTGGTGCTGGAGTATGCTAAGCTTTGCTGCTAAACACAATATTTCTTCTTTTAAAAATTGCTGAATGCCAGTTTGAACTTATTCTATTTTCTGCACAGAAGACAGTTCTCCTTAGTTACCTCTTCCTGTAGGTTGTTCTGGCCCTCTGAAAGTTCTGTTCAGGCCTCGTTTTGATATCCCTTGTCCAGTTCATGATGACCAGGTGCTATTTCAGTACATGATCACTTGATGTTCCATGGTCAAGCACTGTGTCACTAATAAAGCCTTGTAGCAGGCCAGAAGCAATTTCTCAAACGCCATGCCAGTATCTATTGCAAATGTCGCGACCTTGTTCCAGATACACAGGTCATGTGTCATTATTCTACTCCTGGGGCTTGGCAAAAGCACCTCAAGCCATCTTGTTCCAGCACTGTTGACACCTTATTTTGTCTTAAGAAATCAGTGGACATTTGCTGCCTACGTCTCGTGCTAATATCCATAGATATTTTTGCAGATTTCCATTTCCTTCCTATACGGTTAACTGAGAAAATGAAGGTATGTATCTTTCAAAAAAGACTAAGGAGAACTCCAGGGTTCAGCTGCTAAGATATCAGGTTTCTTTTTCTGACATTATCTGAAAAAAAAATGGCTCGAGTTATAAATTACATGAGAAATTTTTGGTTTAGATAAGAAACATTGACCTTTGGACCATCCATCCCTACTATTTTCAGAGGATTTAATCTGGGTTATAATATACCATCTACCCAATAGTTTGTCTTTAAGAATGCATCTCTATAATATTCTACAACAAGATCCTTTTGCAGTCAATACAATTATTGTATTGTACAATATGCATACCTGACTCTCTGCATCTAAGCATTGCCACACTGTTTTGGATTCTTATTTGTTCTGTGATGGACTTGCCTCCTGTCAGCCTTGTAGAACAGAAAAGAGCCACCACTGAGCTTTGTAATGTCATTTGTGCTTTTCTGACAAGCTCATTCATGATGGCCACTCCATGAAACATCACTTGGGGCACCATCCAGACTTATGAGTCAATTCTAGCATGACTGTCTTTGAGGTTTTCAATTCCTTTCTGTCCTAGCTACTAAAAGCATTCTGACACTTCAGTGACTCTTGATGAGGGCCATCTTTCCCCCATGCTTTCAGGAGTAGTTCTAGTTGCTAGTTCAATAATTTCCCAGGGTCTTTCCCAGAATATTAAATCCTCTCTATTTCAAGGGAATATTCTCATATCAGTTATCTTGTATCCAATTTCATGACTTGTCATAGGAATCAAGGACTCAGAATCTAGTCCTTTCAAATACACTGTAGCTAGTTCTTACAGCTCCCCTTGAGGGACAGCCTCTTTCCTTCCTATGGGTTTCACATGACCCTAGCTGGATTAAATACTGATTCAACCCATGTTATATGTTTATTGGAGGTGGAGCGACCTTAAATTTGACATTCTAATTGAGTAGCGAGGTCATTACTAGGAACTGTTCTTCCTTAAGTGCCACAACTGTGAGAATGACTCTTATGGTGCTGGTTGACCAGTTAGCTAAGGATGTATCTCTAAAGAGCCATCTCAGTGCCAGAGTTTCCTGTAGATCATTTGAAGTCTCAGCCTCATCTATATATTCAAGGCTGATTTGTCCAGTTTTGGCTCCCTTATATTCTCCTAAATGTTCTTCCTTAGGCAACTCCTATTCAATCTCCTTGAGTGCCCATCGCTCCTTCAGAGTGTGTTTCTCAGGGAATCTAAGCTAAGAAATCATGTACCTTCCAGTTGTCTTCTTATTTATTTGTGCACCACATATCCCTCTCCAAATTATAGAAATAACATTGAAATTCACTTCAGGTGGTAATGCTGTACTGTCAGAGGCCATGGAGAAAACTGAATGAACACATGCACTACATCTTCACAATGAGAAGAGGTGTTTGATGTTTGAAGGGGGAATGCCACTAGCAGGGTATGGTCATTTACAACAGAAGAGGGTGGCGGTCCAGAGGAGTGTGGTGGAGGAGCTAACAAGAGAGAGACATGGGACGAAAACTGGCATCAAAATGTTGATGAACAAGAACAACAGCTGAAGGCCTGAGGATGCAACAGGAAGCCTGGTTAAAAGAGCAGCACCCCAGAAGTCCCATGGTGGCAGCACATTAGGAGACTGCTCTCAGAAGGGCTTTTAGGTGACTCAGTGTAGAGCGTTCAGCCTTGGTGAGAACTGACAGAACACCTGGTGCTCTCTGCTCTTGGTTGAGCTGCATCATGCCTCATTAATGGTGTATCTATTCTCTTTCTTCCCTCAGCACAACATTAAAAACTGGAGATGAAAGCGTGCCATTCTAAAACATATTTGGCTCAAAGAAAAAGATGCTACCCGGGACTACAAAAGATCTCTCTTTAATGAAACTTTAATTAAACTTGGCTTTAATTTGGATCACAATGAAGAAAATAGGGAACTTTTCATGTTGCCTCAAGTGGAGAGTGCTGATGTCCCCCAGGAATAAAATGTTGCCTTTAAGTGTCTCTCAATTCTTTGCCAGTTTCAGTCCTACTGAAAGTCTACTGCAACAGCATAATCAACTGTTGGTTGTTTCCTTTACAGATTAATATGTCTTTCAGACAGATACATTAAAAATGTGTTTCTTGTGGGTGTGCCCACTGAGATGTTAATAAGAGCAGGGATAACTAGGAGAATAAAGCCCAGGGGCATAAAATTCAAATACGTCCCAACTCTTTCCTTACAGCTAACAGAATTATATCTGGTGTCAAGAAGGCACCAGATGGGAGCATAGAAGAAACGGGAAATGACTCTCTTCCGAAAAGTTCTTATGTGACAAACATCTCAAAACATCTACAAAATCCATACCTGAAAACAAGACTCAACTACACCATGTTGTGTTTGGACTCACCTGTTTCAGAGAGAAAGTACATGTTGCCCATAGCCATGTGTTACCTCTTCAACATGGAGAGGTCCATATGTCTCAGATTTGCCTTTGACCGCAGACATTTGCCAAGAACAGAAATGTGTCCTCATCTGTAGAGAGTAGAAGAAAGTTAGGTAAGTTCTGAAAAAGAACTCAACTGCATCATGTGTACTGAAGACAATGTTGGGTGTGTTACCTACAGATTGGAAAAGGAAGATGCACTCTACCCTTGACCACTGAAACATATTGTTAGCTGGCATTGTATTAAATAGAGCTTTCTAAAGCAGCAGAATATATATATATCAAATGGTGATTTATTATATTGGCTTATAGGTCAAAGGGTGAGTATTCCCAAGGTGGACGTCTGCATACCATAAAGATAGAGGACCCAGGAACTACCTTGTCCTTCCAGATGTCTGAATGTGTCAGCCGGCCAATCCGGCATTGAAACCTGAGACATTCCCCTGGAGAGTCACTGAGACTGAATCCACACAGGAAGTCTGAAGACGCTGGACTCTGATGGCAATAGCAGCTGTTAGATAGACCTTCTAACACCGAGGATGTAAGCGCAGCCAACCTCGCAATGGTTCTCCCTCAGAACTCTTCAAATGTGGCCAACCGTTGGATGGTGCTGCCCACTGTGTGGGAAGGTCTTTCTCCCTAAACTAATGCCCTGGCAACATCCTCACCAACACCCATCAAAAGCACATTTTATCCCCAAATACATTTCGAATTTATTTTTGTAGCAGTAGGACAAAACCCAGGAATAGATTGCCTTCTAACTCAGCTTAAGAATCTGTATTTAAGCATTCTCGTGCCCAATCCCGTTTCCTAGGTCTGTTGATAATGTTTTCATAGGAACACAGCAATGCTTGCAATTTATGTTTCGCCTATGGGTGGTTGCACACAACAAAGGCAGGACAGTGCAACTGTCACAGAATACAGCTCACAAAGCATATTTGTTACTGGGCAGCTATTATATCCATTGTATGCAGTGATGCGTTTCATAAAGGCATTTTCATACAAATATATATTATCTGCTTCTTATAAAACAAACACATAAACCCTTGCTGAAAGGGAAGTAGCTAACATCTGAAAACAGATTCTATTATCTGTCTAGGGCCAAGTATCAGTAGCAAAATTGTGTACTAGCCAGAGGAATCATTCCGAGCTTTGGGCACATGTTACTTACACTTTCATTTTCATTTATGAAAGACTCTGATCAGAGTAATTACTTTAAATACATGCGTAATTCATATTGGTTTAGTTGTAACATAAACATATAAGTGTATATACATATATATATATATTTATAATTTATATTTTGATTTGTGAACATCACCATACTGCTACCATGTTAATAACATCTACACATTCTATTAAGTCCCTGATGGCAGCATATTATTCTTCTAGGCCCTAAGTAATCTCTGAGCTTCAGTAGAGTGAGCAGTGGGCTTCTGAGGAGAAAAGAGAAATTTCTCAAAGAACACATGGTAAAGTAAAATCATAATCAAGAACCTCCTCTGGATGCTCTGGGCTGTTCTCTGAGACCTGCCTACCTACAATCTCACTTGGAATGTCCCATGTTGTTCTCTTTTTGACAGTAGGGTGAATCTGTGCCTGGGCTACCGATCTACAGCCATTGCATGTGGATCGATAGACACTGAGACATCACATGTGCTGTAGAGTGTGAATACCTCAGTCCTTAAGGATGCTATACCTTATGAAGGCCTAGAATGAGTAAGGTGCCAGTTAATGAAGAGAGTCTGCTGCATTCTCCCTCTGTCATGATATCTTTCCACATGCATGGGCTAAGCAACCATGGACTAAAGTCTCTGAAATTGTGAGTCAAAATACCCCCTTCTTTCTTTAGGTGGCTTCTGTCAGATATTTCTGTCATGTGACTGGAAAAGAAATTCATATGTTGCCTTTTATATGATATTATTTTGAGACACAGAGACAAACGTATGTGTGAATCTCAGACCTTAATAGTGGGAATCATGATAGGAAAATGGAAACCAAAAGAAGTGACTTAGTTCTCATCTGATATTTGGGGGTCTAGAGAGGGACTAGATGCAGCCTTCTCCTCCTAGAAAGCAAGGGCACACATTACACTCTCTTCTCCTTTCAGGACTTGAGTCCACTTTTCACAAAAGGAAGAAGAGTGAGATGAATGAGGTCACTAAACATAAACCATGGAAAATCTCTTAATATTCAGAATTGATCAAGTTTAAATACATTTTTAAAATGTAGGAGATATCCTGGATTGACAAATGTCCATATTCTATCATCAGCTGAAATGATTTCAAGAGCTAAATTAGAGGAAATTTAAAGGACATATTTTGTACACGTGTGTGTGACTGAGAAATCCAAGGTAGCCCACAAATGATCTGACAAGCCTTTACTCCCTACTTTTGTACTTTGGTCACACAATGTGACTTGTTCTGATGACGAACTTAAAGGTGGCTAGATCTGAAAACAAAGGGTACTCTGGTAAGAAAGTATTGACTGAGACAGGGGAGTCATAGACATATCCCTCGTCTGGAAAGGTCTTCGGTTTCTTGACTTCAAAATGCTCTTCACCACACAGAGAAGGAAGCTTAAGCCTCCAAGAGGCCTCAGCCTTGCCCTTTTCAAAGCTGTAAATACCACATAGCAGTTGATTAGAAAAGGAATTTGAAAATATTTTCCTAATGATAACCAATGTATTATGCTAGTAGACAAGGAAAATAGCGAAGTGCCTTTCTCCCATCTGACAGTTTTGTACTTAATACCATAGAAACATTAATTGAATTTTGTTTTAGCTGTTTCTACTGATCCCACACTATGTCTCATGGAATATAATCACATGAAAATAGTAAAAGCATTTTTTTTAAAATTGCTGTTATACCAGTACTAAGCTGGGAAAAAAGAAGAAGAAAAAAAAGAAGGAAAAGAAAAAAGATTATCTATGAATCTTGAACCCAGTTTTCCCCCTGTTTCCTTTTTCCCCTGACCCCACACCTATCTCTAATTTTTTCTTCAAGTTATAAGATATATCCAAGATGGAATTTATTGCTAACTTAATCAATATAGTGTCAGAAAACTATTATTTCCCACTGAAAGGAATGTTGAACCTTCTATATCTTTTTAAAAATACATTTTTAATTTTTGAAATTAAAACAAATTTCCTTTCTCAGACCTCCCCATGCACCCCTCTTGCTCTCTCTCAAATCCATTGCCTTATTTCTTTGTGTATATAAATATACATATAAGTACAAATTGTATATACCTAAATGTATATATACAAGCTATTCACTTCATATATTTTTACTTGTTTGTATATGACTTCAGCGCTAAGCATTTGGTATTGGATAAACAGTTTGGGGCAAGAGCAATAGCCTATAATGTTTTGGAAGTCCCAGACAACCCTGATCAACAACTGAAAAAAGAGCTTTTCATGCCTGGTATTAGAGTATTTGTTTAATAGTCTGTGGATCTTGAAGGTAGTATCGTCATCCCAGTTGATAATTTTTCATTTAAATATATACATATATATTATATGTGTGAATTTAGTATTTATTTATTTCATTTAATTAATTAAATAATATAAATGGAATACACAAATTAATATTGATTTATTTCATTTAACATGTATATAAATGAAAAAATATATTGTTATATGTATTATATATAATCTTAGTTGAATGGTTAAGAGTATGGTTCCTTATAACTTTTTCACACATATTTACTGTAATTTATCCTTTTCTCCTATGGTAGATTGATTGAGAATGGTCCCCATATGCTAATATAGAGTGGCATTATTTGAAAGGATTAGGAAGTGTGACCTTGTTGGAGTAGGTGTGACCTTCTTGGAAGAAATGTGTCACTAGGAGTGGACTTCAGAGTTTCAAATGTCCAAGCTAGGCCCAGTGGCTCTTCCTCTTTCCTGCTGCCTGCCAATCAGATGTAGAAATCTCAGCTACCTCTCCAGCACCATACTTCCTACAGTGACGGTAATGGACTGAACCTCTGAACTGTCAGTCAAGTCCCAGTTAAGGTTTTCCTTTATAAGAGCTGCCATGGTTGTGGTGTCTCTTCACAGCAATAAAATCCTAAGATATCCCTTATTCTGTATTTATCCTCCCTCCCTAATTAAAGTCACTCTATTTTTCTCACATCCCCCTTCAAATCATTTGTACCTTTCTAGTCCCATCTCTATCCATTACCCATGACCATTTTTGCTTTCGTCATTTCTTCAGTTACCCCAGGTGATACACTCACATTAAACAATTTGGAGCTAAGAGCAACAGATGAGAGATAACAGGGGATATTTGTCTTTCTTGGCCTGTGTTACCTTATTCAGTATGATCTTTTCTCATTCTCTCCATTAACCTGAAAATTTCATGACTTCAATTTTCTTTACAGCTGAATAGTATTCCATAGTATGTATATATGTACTACATTTTCATTATTTATTCATCAGTTGAAGAACTTTTGAAAGGACCACTCCATGAATAGGTTGCTTGTTTTGTTGTTGTTGGTGGTGGTGTTTTGGTTTTTTGTTGTTGTTTTTTTTTCTTTGTGCTTAGAGATTTTTTTTAAATATATATTCTGGATATTGATATCTGTCAGATCTATAGTTGGTAAAGATTGTCTCCCATTTGTCTGTTCCCTTTTTATTCAATTAACTGTTCCTTTAGCTGTGCAAAGGCTTTTTAATTTTATGAGGTCACTTACGTTAATTGTTGCCTTCAATTACTGGGCAGTTAAGGTCCTATTGAAAAAGTCCTTTCTTACAGTTGTGTCTTGTGGAACACTACCTATATTTTCTTCTGAAAGTTTCACTGTTTCAGGTTTCACTTTTAGGTCTTCGATCCATTTGGGGTTAGTTTCTGTGCTAGATAACAAACACAGGTCTGATTTCATTCTTCTCCATGCAGACATTCAGTTATCCCAGCACCAGTTGTTGAAGATGCTCCCTTTTCTCCAGCATATGGTTCTGGCACCTTTGTAAAGTATTAAATGGTTGAAAGTATGTGTATTCATGTTTGGGTCTTCAGATTTTCCCATTGCTCTAGCATTTCTATTTTCATAGCGGTACCGTATTGTCTTTATTACTGTCGCTCTGCCTTACAGCCTGAGGTAGGCAATGGCAAACCTTCCACCATTGTTCTTTCTGCTCAAGATCATTTTGGCTATTTGGGATTTTTTTTTTTTGTGTGTGTGTGTGTGTGGCTTCATATGTATTTTACGATAAGCTTTTAAAAATCTATTTACATGAAGATGAGACGGGGATTTTGATTGGGATTTCATTGAATTTGTAAGTGGCTTTTGGCAGGAGGGTCATTTTCACTGTATTAATTCTATTGGGTGATGAGTATGGTACATCTTTCCATTTCTTGGTCCAGATATTTACAGTTTTCAGTGTAGAGGTCTTTCACCTCTTTCTTAGGGTTGATTCCTAGATGCCTTATTTTCTTTGAGGTTATTGTGAATTCTAGTGTTTAAGCTATAATGTGCTGTGGAGAGTTTCTTTTTGGTCTGTCCTGTTTGGTGCTTGGTGCTCTTGTGTATGTGTGGAAATTTCCCTTTGTTTGGAAATGTTTTTCTTCTATGATATTGCTTAAGATCTTTTCTATGCCATTGACGTGGAATTCATCTCCCTCATCTATTCCTATAATTTGAAAGTTTAGGGTTTTTTTTTTATGGTGCTCACCATTCCCTGAATTTCTTTTCCTGTGTTTAATATATATAATATATATTAAATATATAATATATTATGTATATTGTATGTATATATATACACACATATATATATTCTTTGCTTATTTCGTTAGATTTGCAGCTTTATTTGCTGGGTTCACTCTACTTGTAAGGCTTTCCCTGGAGTTTTCTAGTTGGGTTAGCCAGTTTTTCAGTTCCATCTTCAAATCTGCTTAAGTTCTCTTTGATGTTTCTATGTCTCTCTCTATTGAGTTCTGTTTCTGAATTCTGGATTACCACATTTCCATCAGCCTTACATTTGTGTTTTCTTGGGCATCACTTAGGTATTTATTCTTTTTAAGTATACTCATTCACTTAATGTTCATTTAGATGTTTCTTTGTGTCTTATTTAATGTCCTTGAGTTTTTTGATGAAGTTTATGATTGTTCTTTTAAATTCTGTGCCCTGGGGTTCACCTAGGGTGAACATTTTTATAGGACTGGTGAATTTGGAAGCAGAAGTACTGCCTTGATCTTTTGTGTTTTGCAAAGAGATCAGTATATTTGGACTTCTTTTGTTAGTTTTGTGTCTGATATGAACAAAGCAGGTTGGAGCAGAAAAGGGATGAGTGGACTGGTTAGAGTCTGTAGCTTGGATATGACTTATGTGGAATGAAATCGGGTGTACACAGTGGGCTGGCTGTGCAGCATGTGTGAGCTAGTCTAAGTCTGGAGTTTGGAGGTAGTTGTGGGAGCTGGAGGCTATGTTTAAGGAAGGATCTGGCTAACTCATCTTGCAGCAGATGTTCAGGGTCTGGCTGGGCAGAGAAATTGAAATATTGCCCATGAAAGGCCCATAGGTTGAGAACTGAGGCAGGGGGTGGGGAGCAGGAGTGGTAATACCATGGCAAAAGCCTGGAAGTGGGGAGCCATGCAAGCAAGTGGGGCCAGACTAGAATAGAGAACTGGGTGTGAGACCTGCCTAGATCTGAGGACTGGCTGAGGATGTGCGGAAGGGAACATCATTCCAATTCATCTGCCTAGGCCCTTGTGAAGGGTGTGTAGGATCTGGCTGGGTGAGGAAGGTGGAATATGGCACATAAGAGAATTTCTGCTTCATTACATAAGACAGGATAGATAATGGTTTAACTTTATATAGAGCAGAGCTCTGAGAGAAGACAGCAGCTCTCCACAGGGTAGTAGTTACCATACCAAATGATAGGAAGCAACCCCACAGAACATGCTAGAGCTTCTGAGACTATTTGACAGATTCACAATTCACACATCCTTCCTGGGCAGGGCCTATGCCATTAGGAGCCCTTCTCCTGGAGTCCTCTCTGGTGAGGCCTTTTTGGAGAAGGATACCTTTATCTCATTCTGTTGGTCACAACGCGAAAAAAAAAGAGCACTTTTGAGAGACAATACAGTTTCTATGACTTCTGAAGCTTCTCAATGGATCTCCATGGGCAATTGCAGCACTTCAGAAACTGAGCCATTGGCTCATAGCAACAATTCAGGGTAAGAGGCATTGGCCTATACAGTTTGATCCAGGGAACACTTTCTATTCTCTTGTATATCTGCACAGAAGGAACTTCTGTTAGGGCTAGAGAGTTTATACTTACAGAGTTAGAGCATTGTTGTGGACTTATTTGTAAAAAGTGTTTCATCATTCTTCACGTAGGTTCGTTAGTTCTTACAGTCTGTCATAGTTTTTGTTAATGTGACACAAACCCAGACATACCTGGGAAGAAGGAGTCCCAACTGAAGAGTTGCCTCTACCAGATTGGCCTGTTGGCATTTCTGTGGGGCATTTTCTTGACTGTGTTTGATGTGGGAGTACCCAGCCCATAGTGGATGGTGTCACTCCTGAGAAAATGGGCCTGGGATGTATAAGAAAGGTAGTCAGAGGAAAAGAAGCCTGTAAGTAGTGTTCCTCTGTGGTCCTGGTTTTTGTTCCTGCTCTAACTTCCCTCAAAGATGGATAGTAAAATAACCCTTTCCTTCCCAAGTTCATTTGGGTCAGTGTTTTATCACAGCAACAGAAAGCAAACTAGATGTGGTGGCTTGAAAGAAAATGGCCCCCAAAGGGAGTGGCACTATTAGGAGGGATGGCCTTCTTGGAGAAAGTATGTCACTGTGGGAGCAGGCTTTGAGGTCTCTTTTGTTCAAGCTTCTCTCAGTGTGACAGTCAGTCCACTTCCTATTGCCTGCAAGATGTAGGATTCTCGTCTATTCCTCCAGCAACATCTGCCTGCATGCTGCCATGCTCCCTACCAAGATGACAATGGACTGAACCTTTGGAGCTGTAAGAGAGCCCCCTTAATTAAATGTTTTCCTTATAAGAATTGCCATGGTCATGGTGTCTTTTCACAGCAGTAAAAACCCTAACTAAGACACTAGAACTCGACCCAGGTGGGCTAGGATATGAAATACTTCGTGCAATGAGAGCTTAATTCAGCAGGGTTAGGTCACTCAGACACTACATATTGTCCAGAAGGGCTTGGCTAACTCCTGGGAAATGATCTCCAAGCCCCCAGAACACTCTGTCCTATTCTAGCACTTTGTGTGCCTGAGGTCCTGTGCCAAGAGGCACTGGTTTTATCAGATTATTTTTGTGATGATTTTATGAAGAAAATCTAGTTTGTCCTGGAGGGCTGAAGTCTGAGTAGGTGAGGGTGGTCACACAGGGGTAACATGTCACTGTGAGTGAATGAGATGAAAACACAGATCTCAGGCCCAGGTCATCCTCATTGCTTGGCAACACTTGGTTTTAATCTAACCTGACATAACTTGATTTCCCCTCCACCTCAAACATTTCAGCTCTGGGCTATAAATCTAATCTGTCAAATTTCCCTCGGCACTCCTGAGTTCTGTGTTTAAAATCTTCCTTCAGAAGTCACCAAGTGAGAGATTCCATCTTCTTCTGCTCTACCCATTCCCTCCTCACTCACCTTGGCTTTGGGCCTCTCACCTGCTGAGACATTGTGAGTCCTTTTTAATTAACTTGCCCCTGACCTGTTCAGGGGCTTAGTCACCCCAGTAGCAAGTTCCGCTGTCAAGAGTTGAGGTAGTCAGCTCGTTTCAGGGACTGAGACAGGAGGTAGATTTTCAAAGGAGGGGGATGGGCTCCAAGAGCTGTCCTGCTAAAATTCCAGGCTGTTTGTCACTTATTTGCTGGCACTTCCAGTCCGCTGAGAGATTAAAAATAGAGCAGCATAGGGCAGCTCACAAGTGACCCACAGCTAAAAGGGAAGCAAGCAGACACTGAATATGGTTAGCACTTGCCTCTCACAAACACACCTCCTGAGGTTGGGCCACATAGAACAACCCTTAGCTAGCTCTAAAGTTAAACAAATGACAATAAAATATGGTTAACTGTCCAATGCATGACCTAGAAAAATCACAACTGGCAAACCATCGACAATAAAGTGTGGCTATCCATCTTCACCTGCCGAATGACACATCCTGTTCCTTGGACTACCCGTGAGTCCTACTACCCAGCCAGAGGCAGATGTCTATGATAGGACCTGGCCAAGTAGACATTCACTGATATGAGCAAGTTAATGTTTCTGCCCATGAGCCTACCTCAGACATCAGGTAAGGTACTGTGCATGAGCAGCTGGTCCAAAATAACAGAGCACAGATGTTGTACCAGAAGTTCAAGCCACAGGGGGATAGATTACAGTTCTCATGCCCAGGTCAATAACAACTATGATGAACAAAGGCTTGGGGTAACCAGTAAGTCCCCCTGGCCTACCTGATTTGCTATTCTCACAAGTGGTACTGTATTTCCCTGCATTTGTTTTATTAAAAACTCACTTAACCTGTCCTCTTTCCTGTTTTCCTTCAGCGTTTGGGAAGTGTTCTAGGAGAGAGATCCCTAAACTTGGAGAGAGATCCCTAACCTAAAGGAAAGATCTCTAACCCTAGACCATTTTGCCCAAAACCCCAGGTGTTTCTTTAGGTCTCTGATAGCAAAATCAAAACTTCAGATGCATTCTTATATTTCCGCCCTCTACATACTTCACTTATTTCCAAATTAGGGCAATATTCTTATTCTCAAAATGACTCCATTCCTATGAAGAGACCAACAAAACCAACTGAACCATTCTAAAAACATATATGTATTATATAATAAAATTTCCACTGTTTTCTGTAAGGGTATGATTACTTTATACCTCAAAAACAATTCAGTATGTTTTCTTCAAATATTGTAAGATATTCTGGCTAAAATTACAGTTGTGAGACCATGTTTGCTTAGAAGAGCCAAAAATCCCTTTTCACTTCTATTTTAGCTTTCTGCTGAGGCTAGAACAGATAAAGACAAACTTAGGAGCAGAAACTTATGTTTATTACCTGGACTTTTCCTAGGTCAAATGGCTACAGTGTCCATTCTGGTTTCTGTGCTGCAGGGTTCAGAAGGTCAAAATCAAGGTTGTAGTCAACAGGCCTCTAGATGAAGGACCCAGAGGACAATCAGCTCAGGGCTGAGCACTGATTCTTCTGGTGGAATCTTCCTTGCAGTGCAGAAACAGGGTTCTTTGAATTTTGTTAGCAGTTAATGAGATGGTAACCTGGATCCTAGAGGCCTTTCCCTCCAGTTCTTATATGGGCAGCATCTGTATCTCAAGCAGGATGCCTTGAATCTGTCATGTACTCACATTCTCCCTACTTTATCTCATCTGCTCCATGAATTTTCTCACCCTAACCAGAGAAATTCTCTACTTTAAGGACTCAGGTGATGAAGTCAAATCTACAAATAAAATCCAGGATCATCTCTCTATTTGAAAACTAATGATCTTAATTACATTTGCAGTTTCTTTTGTCAGGTGATGTAACATTTTTGCAAGTCTTGGGATTAAGGTTTGAATATGTTTGAGTAGCCAATATTCACTTATCAGTCACTGGCTGAAAATGAAGTGACAAGAAGGTGTTTCAGGTACACCTAAACATATCCTTTCAACAATAGCCACGGGACTCTCATCGGCCATCATCTCTATCACTTTCTCTAACTTAGCTTCATGCCTGTGTCCTCTTCCACAGACTGGGAAAGATGTTCACTCAAGTTCTCAGTGGACATAGGGTCAGTTAGGTGGCCATGCTGAGTATAAAATAAACATGGAAACTGTGTCTTTACTCCTGTTTCATTGGATGCAGTTTCCCATCCAGGGGAGTTGGAAGCATCCCATTACTACTAGGTGAGGAGCAGCAGACCTGGATCCATGATGCTTTAAGAGGACAGGAGCTTAAAGCATAGGGAAAATGGTACATGTGTAACTGGAACCAGAAAATAGGCATGACAATAAGTATGATCTTGTTATTTGCCATTCATACAGTCTAGGAAGAAAAGGTTTATGGCAAGTAAGTGGTACCAGCTCTTACACTGATACCAAGTGAACAAATAAAAAAACATTCATCTTTCAAATTCAACACTGGAATAATTTGCTCTTTGACATGACCTTCATTATAGTTTGAAACTCAGTGTCATCAAAGAAGGGTATATGAGTGGATATATTGTGTCTACCTAACAGCAAATATAACAATTAAATATTAAGTATTATCTCATATAGCATAGGAAGCAGGGTAATCCCAGAGTTGGGAGAGTAAGTAATTCTCAAAAGTTCCCCCTTTTGTGTCTTTTTTAATTTCCTTGGAATTTGAGTTTCCTTAGACTCATTCTTTCCATGATTCTCAGATGACTAGCTCAGATGCAGAAACCACATGCACATAATAATGTCAAGAGGGAAGAAGCAACGGTTAGAGAAATGACCACTGTGTCTCTCACAGAAAGGGAAGCACATTCATACTAACCACATAGCTTATAGATAGTAAAAGACACAAACTATATTAATCAGAGGCACAGAAAATGGCTATTTGCCCGACAATAGCTACTTGGGTTTTTTTTTTTATCATATCAGGAGTATTAATGTCTTTCTTTATAGTCAAATGACAAAGCCTCAATTCTTAAATGTGAAGAATGAGACAGAGGGCAAAGAAAGCCTTGGAACAAGAAATACACATTTCAGCAAAATACAACAAAATAAACAGTGTGAGACACACTGGCACTCCAAATGCCAAAGGTGGCATTGCCTTACATTTAAGAAGAATTACCTGTTGAAGAATTACCAGGAGGTCCACAGAGAAAATAAACCACTAATTGACATCACAATGTCTGTGTGAGCATGAATGGAGGCATAGTAAAATAATGTACATTTCTCTCATTATAAAGGATAGTCTATTGTCTATCTGTCCATCTGTTTATGATTTCAGCATTGGCAAATACTTTAAAAAACATAAAGTTATAGGCACAAGAAGCAAAGAAATAACAGCTGTTTAGTCATTTCACTCATTAGTTTAGTCTGGAATTTAATACCCTATCTGATATTTAGTTTTTAAGATAGGAGATAGAGAGATGATGGGTTTAGGCAGCTGAATAGACAAAAATAGCAAGCATCTCAATTTATAACTAAGTCAAACAGGTTTCTAGCAAGGGATGTTTTCATCTATTGGCCAAACACACCTATGGTGATATTGTGTTCCCCCAAAAATATTGTGCACCCTAATAAACTTATCTGGAGTCAGAGAACAGAACAGCCACTAGATATAGAAGCCAGAAAATGGTGACACACATACCTTTAATCCTAGCATTCCAGAGGCAGAGATCTGTCTGGATCTCTGTGAGTTCAAGGCCACACTGGAAACAGCCAGGCATGGTGACTCACACCTTTAGTCCCAGGAAGTGATGTCAGAAAGCAGAAAGGTATATAAGGCGTGAGGACCAGGAACTAGAAGCATTTGGCCTGGTTAAGCTTTTAGGCTTTTAGCACCAGTTCAGCTGAGATTCATTCTGGATGAGGACTCAAGAGGCTTCCAGTCTGAAGAAACAGGATCAGCTGAGGAACTGGCAAGGTGAGGTGGCTGTAGCTTGTTCTGCTTCTCTGATCTTCCAGCATTCACCCCAATACCTGGCTCCAGCTTTGTTTTTAATTAATAAGACCTTTCAAGATTCGTGCTACACACACCAGTGAGGGAAGTGTTTTCAAGACTACTGTAACTGATTAAAGGTAGTTTTATAATAAACCATAAGAATTATTCCCATTATAACAACATTGTTTTTAGGGTTGAATGTTTACCTGTAGCCCTAGCTCATAAGGTTTTCCAAGGTAAAAATCATTTCACTTGGCATAAAAAAAAATAACTTTCAGTGTTGTGCATTCCACAGTAATTGTACAACTCCATTCTTTTCCACGTGTTATGCCTGGTATATGTTCAGTAAAAGTCAAAGTTAAAAACCATAAAGCATAAGTAAGTTTCAACCAACATAATAAACTCAGTGAAATCCCGGGCATGTCTGTGGCTGAATCCTGAATTCATCTCAGATCCCAAGTGAGACAAGATAAATGAAATGGAACACTTCACCCCGTTCCACAAATTCCCTCTGCAGCCTTCCCAGCAGGGTGAGTTATAGCCCAGCTGAAAGACTCTGAAGCTCGGTGCTTTGTACCGTTCTTGTTTGGTTACATGTGACAGGTGGGGTCTGCGAGAGTCGGGACTAAATTACGGCTGGCTCTGAGTCTGAAGCTGCAAGGCTTTTTGCAAAGGTCAGTCCTTCCTTGCAAAGGGGAGGCTGTGAGGGTTGCGACACTGTTCAGGAGTAGTCACACACTGCTAGGCCTGCAGTGGAGGCCACCCTGCTGACAGGCTGGGCACGTTGCCCGCATCCATTCCACTAACGCTCTTCTGGCGCCTTTCCTCACCCGCTTAATGCCGGGAAATGACAGGTGCAGTGTAGACCAGGCTGGCACGGGTGTCTGACTGTTCCAACGGCTGGGACTTCCTGTCTGACAGGATTTACCCAGTCGTGATGGATGGTGTCTGGAAAACAAGAGGGAGGTGAGAAAGGAAACTAGCTGCATTACACCACGGGGGGTCTGTAAAATGCCCACCTACGAGACTGATAGGAGAAGCGCCGTATCTGACAAGAGTTGAGGGAATTAAGAGTAATTTGATTACAGGTGCTCGACTGGCATTCATTTTCCTCTTATTATCTGAGAGCCCTCCCTGGAGAGAGAGCACTAACCTTCAAGGGAGCCGATGCATGGCTCTATTAAAAAGCTCTGTAGTTTGTTCATGGCTCTGTAGCATCTGACCATTTTATGAACCCAGCGGAATTGTAAATAGGAAACAGAAGAGAGGAAATGTCTTCCTCAAACACTGTACAGATGACTAGGTCTGTCTTCGGTGATTTGTAATCTGAAAAGAGACTCGGCACACAGATAAAGCGATGCCAGCTCATAACTGCCCCCACCTCCAGGTGCCTGCTTGGTGAGGACGCCCCTTAACCAACAGGCCTTTCCATCTGTGTGATGCCAAACTCTGATGGTCTCTTACAAAAATAAGCAAGGTTATTTTTTAATAAAATGTGATTAATTTTAAATATTTTGCTAATATTTCTTTTTTCTTTTCTTTTCTTTTTTTTTTTTTTTTTTTTTTTTTTTTTTTTTTTTTTTGTTGTTGTTGTTGTTGTTTTTCAAGACAGGGTTTTTCTGTGTGGTCTTGGCTGTCCTGGAACTCACTCTGTAGACTAGGCTGGTCTTGCAACCACCCCCCACCAAAGAAAACAAAACAAACAAACAAAAAAATTGAAACAAAAAACAAGGATTCAAAAAAGTCTTGGAATCTATGGTATGTCATGGTGTGGCACACAGTACACCCTTTTGCCCAAACATCTTTACTGGCAAATGTTCATTGCAATGGGTCATTGGTCTGGTTTGAGGCCTCTGCTTCTACTGCATTACCAATAGTGGATCCTCACTGCCACTCCACTCCGATGTCCTGTTGTTGCCCTGTGTCATGGAGATCCTGCAGCTTTGGTTCTGCATGACTGACCTCTTCACACTCTCCAGCAGTTCATGGATGCGGTAGATATTGCAAGTGATCAACTCAAAGCTCTGGAATTGGGCCTGGGTGGTAGCTGTGTTGGTCAGCCTGCCCACTGACTCTCCTGCACCCATGGTGCCAGGGCCAGCTCTCCTGCTTTGCCTTAGGGGAGGGGTGGACAGGCTCATCTGCCCGTGGCAGCTGTCTCCAGCACTGACCCAGCAAGGGGTGGGGCAGCTCTTCTGCACCCAGGGCCAGCTCAACAATGCTGCCCAAGGGAGGTGCTTTTTTTTTTTTGTTTTGTTTTGTTTTTGTTTTTAGAGACAGAGTTTCTCTGTGTAACAGGCCTGGTTGTAGTGGAACTTGACTTGTAGACCAGGCTCAAACTCGCAGAGATCTACCAGCCTCTGCCTCCCAGGTCCCATATTCTTAAAGCTATAAGCTTTAAAAGTTTTTGTGCTACATATAACGCTATTTCCAACTGTAAACATTTATTATAAACCAGATAATGGCAGCTGTATTTTTTCTTTCATTTTATTTCCTCTTTTGCTTTTACTCTTTTTTTTTTTTTAAAGATTTATTTATTTATTTTTACAGCATGTATTCTGCAGGCCAGAAGAGGGCACCAGATCTCATTACAGATGGTTGTGAGCCACCATGTGGTTGCTGGGAATTGAACTCAGGACCTCTGGAAGAGCAGTTGGCGCTCTTAACCTCTGAGCCATCTCTCCAGCTCCTTGCTTTTACTCTTAATAATAGTTAATAGTTAACCAACACTTAAAGATTAGTGACCATGTGCCTACCTACAGAAAATCAGTTATATTGTTTCTTATAATATTATGAACATTATCTCTATTTAACAAGTAAGAAAACAGCTGGAAAGGCTTCAGAAACTTCCCTTAAGTTCCCCTCACTTGACCACCATAAAGGCCTTTATCTTTACTATACAATGAATGCTACTCCATTTTTTTTTAAATGGGAAAAATAAAATTAATAAGTTCTGACTGGCCTTTTGTTCAAAAAAAAAGAAAATAAAGTCACACTGTGATCTACATCTTTGTTAGCAGGATAAAATTTTGCATGTCTTCACTGTAAATCTAAAGCTTGTGAATTTTCAGTGCCTGGTAGACTCTGTTCACAGAAGGTGTCAGTCATGGCTCAAGCATCTTACCAGAGTCACAGAATCACTTGTCTACTGAACCTGCCTCAGATGATTGGATAAGTGACCTTCTATTGATACCACCATTCCAGGTTACCCCAGGAGAGATTCTAAACAGGCCATCGTAACACCTTTCCTGAAAACTTAGGACTTTTACAGGGAAAATTCTTAATGTCTCTAATCCTTTAGAGACATGGTGTCACAGAGAAAAATTAGAGGATTTCTGAGAAGCAAAGAGCTACAGAGTAGAATCTGAGTCTTGCAAAATTTTGCTTCAGAGGATGAACAGTCTGGGTGCTCTCAAATACCCACTGATTGCTTGTTTAAAGGAATAATTTCCATTTGCTTTGAAAGAGAATCATCTCTGTATCTGGCCAGTACATACAACCCAGAGAACTGAAGGACTTGTATAGATGTGAGCTATGGTCTGACTCCAGAACCACCCTGTTTTTTCACTCCACTGATGCTTCCATGGCACTACGGTCTGGTGGCCACCATGGCTCCCACGTCAGAAATGTGACCTGTAGGAATATCAAGTAATTGATCCTTGTATCTCCTTATAAAATGATGGTGTATGGGTTCCACCAGAGTTCTGGGAGGATCTTTCCACAGGACCACACACTCTCAGAATCAGGAGTACAACAGTCATCAAGATGCCAGTCATCATGTTATGTCTTTGACACATGCAACTGACAACCATTAAAAATTTAAGCAAAGCCATTAGAAGTTACCCTGAACCTCATTGTATGTTGAAGGAAGCTGAGGTTTAGCAAATGTGGTGGTTTGAATGAAAATACCTTGACTCAATGAAATACATTGACTCAAAGAGAGTGGCATTATTAGAGATGTGGCCTTGTTGGGGGAAGTATGTCACTGGGTGTGGAATTTGAGGTTTCAGATGCTCAAGCCAGGCCCAATGTTACTCTCTTCCTGCTGTTTGATGATCCAGATGTAGAACTCTCATCTCCCTCTCCAGCACCATGTCTTCCTGCACACTACTATGTTTCCCACTGTGATGATAATGGAATAAACCTCTGAACTGTAAGCCAGGACCAATTAAATGTTTCCCTTTATAAGAGTTGCTGCAGTCATGGTGTCTCTCCACAGCAATAAAACCCTAACTAAGACAAGCAGCTTAGCAAGTTTTTCATTTTTTTCTGAGATGTTAAGAAAATATTCAAGGTCATTAAAGTGAAGTTCTATTATGAAGAGGCCACACAGAGTGAAAGAGACTACCAGTCACCTCAAACTTCTGATTTAGCCACCAACTCTATACAACTGCTGGCCAGTTCAACAGGCACAGAATGAAAAACAACACAAAGACATGATCTAAGATCCCAGATGGCTGACTGAAAACACTTGTTTTTCTCCCAGAGAGCCCAAGACAAAGAATGAATGGCTGATATTTGGGTAGGAAAAATACTAGAAATAGTACAGATAAAGCAGAAATTCTGGAGACTCAGGATGGCATATAAAGAGGGGAAGAAAGTAGTTGATATTATCTACTCCATTACTCCAGTTGAGACTTGCTCAAATCAAATTGACTGTAAAAGAAAGTAACGGAAGGCCAGCATTCCCCAGTGTTATCAAGGATACCTGGACCTTTTGCTCTTAGCTAATCTTTGTAGATTTCAAGCCAAGATGAAGAGTGTATAACCTTGTGTGGTTCCAGAAGCATACCCCAGGTCACAACATAAACAACAATAACCAGGCATTAGCTGCATGGTGTCATTTGAGATTAACCCCCCACACACACACTCTACCCCCATTACCCTGTGTATCACACCAAGCCACTGGAGTGGCTTAGACCCCATGTGCCCTTAGAAACTGACAAGCAAGTGCTATGATGTGCCAGTTCCAGTGGCTGAAGTTAGAATACTATGTCACATTTACCCACAAAGTAACTAGACTGTGTGAAGACCCTAAAAATTAATGAGCTCATCCTACAGTATGCCCACCCTTACTCCTGCACACCCCAGAGGCACTGAAAATTTTGCTCTGTCTGCATTCTTTTCCACCTTGTCTTTTAAGTATATCATTTTAATTATGTATATGCATATGCACATGTGGGTATTCTCTTACTGCTGTGTACACCATTACATAAATACCTGAGACAACTTGAGTAGCCATGTATCAGAGACTCTAGCTCTACTAAATATTGCCTCCACAGCACTTAACTAGCATGCAGAGAAGGATAGGCTCCATGCATCTACGGATCCACACATCTAGCCAAGATCCATCAATCACAGCAGAAGAAACTATATAGAGAATACACTACTATCGTCAAATGGAACCAAAGCATAGATTCTATTCCATGGGTACACACTAAGACAGATATACCTGCAAAGTCTTTTACTGCAAAAGCCACTCTTACAAATGGATAGAGACTATAATATCAACATGGGGACCTAGAAATATGTAAAAGCAAGGTAAAAATGATATCTCCAAAAGAACTCAATACTTTTCTAGTAACACCCCTCACATGCCAAAAGAAAATAGATGAGATACCTGAAAAAGATTCCAAAAGAACATTTCTAAATAAATTTAATAAGGTAGGGGGTTGCCTGAAGAAATGGCGCCATGGTTCAGAATACTTCCTGCTAGTCCAGAGGATGCAAATTTAGTTCCTAGTACCACCCTTGTCCAGTGGTACACAATCACCTAATTCTAGCTCCTGTGGAGCCAACAACCTCTTCTAGCTTCTACAGGCATTTTCACTCATGTGCACATGCCCATACACATATACATTATTCAACTGACGTATTTAAAAGACAAGGTAGGAAAGAAGGCAGACAGAAAATTCAGCAAAATTATTGCAACAAATCATGATCTAAGTAAGACACTTAAAAGACTATACTATAAAAACAAACAGAAAGCTTGGATCCAAAGAATTCAATGAACACAAAATGTATGAACAATCCTAGTAACAGACTGTATCAAGCAGAAGAATTTCTCATCGTGAATGCATGTTATCTTAAATAAATTGCAGATTAAAAATAATAATAAAGGAGAAAGGATGGCAGCAGGTCCCAAGACCTATGGGGCCACTCAGCGAAGAAAAACCTAGCCGAAAACTTCCAATTACTGGGAAAAATATACACTTTCAGATCCAGGAGTCTCAAAAGAGCAAATAGTTCCTCTTTCTGGCCCATTATAATGAAGCTGCCGAAGTCCAAGAAAAGAAAATTCTACACATAACGAGAGAAAAATGGCAAATCATGTCCACGAGAGCCCTTCTGGGTTAATGAAAGACTTCTCAACAGAAGCCTCACAGACCAGGAGAGAGGGTGAGGCCATGTTTAAACTCCTAAAAGAATCACATTTCCATCCAAGCGCATGATACCCAGAAAAGTCACCCTTCAGACATGAAGGAAAAACAAGGCATCTTTGAAGTAAGCAGAAACAAGGACTTCATCATCACCAGACCAGCCAGCCAGAACAACTGAGTGAAGTCACTTTGCTTCTAGAATCAACGGAAGATAAGATCAATCATGAAAACATGCACAAGTATAAAACCCAGTCAAAGTGGGATTATACACAAGACAGAGAAGAAGAACCAGAAACTACAAAGAGAAGCAGTAAGAGTGAAACAGGTTACACAAAACCAGAAGAGAAGAGCATAATAGGAATTATGAAACAATAAGGAATAAATCTTTAAAAGTACATATAACCCTGAATACCAATGCATTCATTTCCCTAATTAAAATATTTAGATTGACCTAATGCAAATGGATTAAAAACAAGCTAATGAGGACCATTGAGATGGCTGAGCAAGCAAAGGGCCTTATTTCCAAGTCTGGTGTTTGATCCCAAGGACTCACGTAGTGGAATGAAAAGAATACACTTGTCCTCTGGCCTCCATGAATGCACACAAATACTTCTTTTAAAAATATTTATTTTAAAAACTGTATTAAAAAGTAATTTTAAAACAATGACATATCAACCCCGTCTCTCATTGGTAAAGGCACATGAAGAGTCAAAGGGATGGAAAAAAGTAAATAAAAAAAGAAGCCCAAACAAAAGGAAATAGCTCAACTTACACCGGACAAACCAGACTCTGAATCAAACACCGTAAAACTAGGAGAAGAAAGTAACTGTATGATGACTAGGGGATAAATTCAAGTAAAGGAAATAACAAATTATAAAATTCATGCATTCAGTGACAGATGCCATATTACAAAGGAAACATTAGTAGATCTCACAGTGTAGTCAGAGTGGGGCTTCAACACCCAACTGTTACCAGAGTGTGCAGAACCCAGACCAAAAGGAAAGTCAGGAAAGAAGCATCAAACAGTCTTTCTATAGTTCAGAGGCACCTAGCAATCTGCAGAACCTTTCTCCCTGTGGTGCCAAATACGCATTCTTCTCCTCGGCACATAGAATGTTCTCTGGGACATGCCGTGAGCTGGACTACTACAGAACTTCATTACACTCTTAGAGAAACATTAACACTAATTCTTCTCAAACTTTTCCTAACCACTGAAAAAGAGGGGACTCCCAAACTCATTCTATGAAGTCCCCTGACTCCAAACGTTAACAGTAACTGAGGAAAACTACCAAGCATGCCTGACAACACAGATGAAGTACTTCTCAATAAACACTAGCAAATTGAACCCAACTGCATCTCTAAAGATCACATGGCAAGTCACGTGGAATTTATCCTAAGGATGCAAAGATAATCAACATAAAGAAATTGATAAACGTATATAAAAAATACATATTTTCTGACTAATATGTGCACTCTCATATTAATCACTATAGAGAATCAAGGGCTATTCCACACTTGAAGTATCTCCTTCATTCTGCTGCCAAAGAAATTCCCAAACCATCATATTCTGGCAATAACTTGTAAATGGACTGTATGCTGAAACTCATTTTTTTCTTTATAAGTACAGTCTGAATTGCCAAATTCATGTAACAAGCAGTAGTGTTGAGATCATAAACATAGAGAACTGTAGTTCATCTTGGCATATAGCTAGCCCAAATGAGGTATGGGATTGTGCTAAAGGGATTCATGTATGCCACAGATGCAGACACAGTTATGTGGGTAAGCTCTCATCTAAGTATTGTGAGCACAATGGCAATGGAAAATAGTTATGGCCCCTTCTCTCAGTTTACTTTTGACAGATATAAGCAAAAAACAAACTACATAAACAACACAAAAGTTAAAACAATAATAAAAGAGAAAACTATGATGGCTACAGTCTAAATGAACATGAGAAATATTGTTAGATTTCTTCTAAAGGACTGGATACTGAGTTAGTAAAAGTAAAAAAATAAATAAAGTATGCCACTAAATTTAAAGATGCCATTTAAGTGGCAAGATACAGACCTACAAAGGCTTGATATTCAATGTATTCTGTGGTGCTGACATAAAATAATCTGGAGCACAAGTCAACGGTACCAGAATGTCAGTGTGCCCACACGCAAAGTGCACTTCTCACTCATACTCTGTCTTTGATGCTAGAGGTCAGATTTTATAGATGTTTGTGACACACTGTCCAAAATTTGTTAATTAGCCTCAGAGCAACGATAAACATTGGATGATTTGAAATTGAAGGACAATCCCAAGTACTTTGGGAAAAGGTCACCCACTGTGAAAGGGACAAGGGTGAATACAAGAAGGGAGATTGGGACAGGGCTGCTTCTGTGACTACCCGACAAAATTCATGTTGTATGATTGCTTCCTAAGTGGCTGCTCAGGTACCTACTTTCAATGTATGAGAGTTGCAGTTTCTCATACTGTTTACTATTTCAAAATTTCATACTGTCGTATATGATCATATACCACACCCCCAACATCCTCTTAAAACTCTCTAACTCTTGATATGATAAACACTTCTTCTTTGTAGTACATCTCTCCTCCTATTTTTATAGATTTAATTTGCTGGTGATTCATAATAGTTCATTAGGATTGGCTGTATGAATATGAATGGGGTTTATTTACTTGATCAAAGGCAATTAGTGCATGCCTACACCACTAAGGATATGATTCCACCTCTCTCAGGAACCATGAACTTCCTATAGCTCTGCTGGACTAGGAGGAGCCTCACAAGCCTTTCCTTCATTCATGATGCAATGTTGCTGGGCCCAGTGTTGTACAGGTAATCACCACTGCTGTGTGTTCATGGGTGCCCCCGTTATGTTACATCCAGAAGACACAGTTTTGCAGCACTCTTCCCTACCCTCTGGTCTTCACATCCCTATCCTTCTGTGGTGTTCTCTGAGCTTTGGAGTGGTTGATAATAGATGTTCCATTTATATCTGAAGACCCAGCAGTTACTTAGTCTCATCACTTGGACCCATTACGAGTCAGTGCATTAACCATCAATCACTGAAAAAAAAAAAAAAAAGAAAAAGCTTCCCTGACCAAGACTGAGAGCAGCACTATAGGTATAAACATTAAATACTATATATATATATAGTGGGCAGTTTTATGACATGTCTACTTAGCAAATAATTAGTAGTAAGTCTCCTTGATAGGAATTCCCACCACGCCCCCACAGTCATGCATGCCCAGTGGGACACTTAGTCATTTCCCCCTAGTTATTTCCGGGTCATACTCCTGCGTGACCCATGACTCCATGGCTGCATGGTTGCGTAAAGCGCCTGGCGCAACCACGTGATCTATGAGCATGTGTGGAATAGCCACATGGACCTGTGTGTGTGCAGGTGCAACTTGGCCTTTAAAAGCCGGCCCCCAGGTTTCCCCACCCCCTTCACACACGTGTCCTTTCAACAGGCCTGATCATATCTATCCTTTTCTCCTCATCTTAATAAAACTCTTGTTAGTGGATTCTGTCGTGTTTCATGACATTTCCTCGCAGGGTAAGAGGGCCGCAAAAAACCAACACTCCTTATAGGTCACATAGCCTCACCAGCCATGGGTTTTTGACTAGGTGTCCAGTCGCAGGCATGATAGTGTGGGACACAAAGCTGATCAGATCGTCTTTGCTTACCTTCATAACAGTCATACCACCATTGTCCCAGTGAGCACATTCTGCTCAGCAGATTAGTTACTGTAACGTGAAAGGTCCATAGCTGGATAAGACCACTGATGGCTTTTCTCCTTATCAGTGTACATAGCACATTCCAGCACTGTGAAAGCTAGCAGACAAGGCAGAAGCTGCCAGTTCACTCTCAACTTAATCCTTCTGTGCCCTGAAACCAAAGTTTGCAGTAACAGGAGTTTATCATCTAGTTCTGGTGAGCAACCAAAAGCAATGGCAATAACATATATTGTGTAAGGGCCTCTGGGGACCCTCTTCTCATAGTTTTGTAAACATTTTGTTTTCTGTCATTTTATTTTAGCTGTTCTAATAGGTTAAAAAAAGTCATATACTATAATGTTGATATGTATTTCCCTAACAAAAAATGATACTGTCTATATTTCATTCATTTTTCAATTTCTCATTTTCTTTTTTTTCAATTACTCATTTTCTATAGTGAAAGGCCTATATACATTTCTTATTTTGCAAGAAACCTATTTGCTTTCTTATTAATTTATACGATTAATTATCTAGTCTGAATATAAGCATTTTTCAAAAAATTGATTTACGGCCAGGCAGTGGTAGTGCACGCCTTTAATCCCAGCACTTGGGAGGTAGAGGCAGGTAGATCTCTATGAGTTTGAGGCCAGCCTGTTCTAAAAAGTGAGTTCCAAGACAGCCTGGACTGTTACATAGAGAAACTCTGCCTCAAAAAACAAACAATTTTTTCATTTACAAATATTTCTTCCCAAACTTTGATACATATGTTTAAATTCTTATAGTCTTTGAAACTGCAAATGTTTCAAATTTTGATTCAATCTAATTTTTCAATTTTATTGTTTATAATATATGCTTGACACATATGTAAGCCAGTATTACTTAACTTTATTTTTTTTCCCAAGGTTTTTTCTTTTTTAAAGATTTATTATTTATATTTACTTCTATGTGTGTGTGCCTTCATGAGTTTTTGCACGCAGAGATGGTACCAGATCTCCTGGAACTGGAGTTAAAGGTGATTGTGACCCACTTGATATACATGCTGGGAACTGAACCCAGGTCCTCTCTAAGAGCAGTAAGTATTTGTAATCACTGAGGCATCTCTCCAGCCCCTCTCTCAAGATTTTTTCTAAGTGTTTTATAACTGTAGTTCTTGCATTTCGGGTTAAGATCTACTTTGAATGATTTTGTTGTTGTTTGGTTTAAGTTGTCAAATTCCTCTGTATTATGCATGTATCTCATTGTCCTAATACTAATTGTTAAAGGTGGTTGTAAAAGTCAAACTCCTAGTCCAACCGACTGATGCCATCACATAATTAACTACTTCCAAATAACTTACTTAAGTATCAAAAATGCAGCTATGTTCTCATCTTGAGTGAAAATGAGTCGACACACAGAGGGTACACAAGGATGTCTCATACAGAAATCACAGGCAAAGAATTAAAGGAAAGCATAAAACCAATGATTTCTTAAATAGGGAATATCGCTTAAACACTCAAGTTTTGAGAAGAACAGGAAATTCAATGGAAAGCACAGGAATTGAAATGAAAAACTTACTAGAAACACTCCTCTGTAGATTTGAACTGAAAGGAGAAAAAGTCAGTTGGGCTTAAGAGAGGCAAGCAGAAATGATCCAGTCTGAAGAACAGGAAGAAAAATTAATGAAAAGGGTAGAGCTGGGATGGAGTGTGGAGACCTGTGGAATAGCACCAAGAGTATCAACATGCGTGTGATGGTCACCTTATAGAACAGCAGCTGCACAAAATGAGAAGCTGCATTCATTTCAGACGAGACTGGAAGGTCAGAGTATTAGTAGAGACGGTCACTTGGAATAATGGAAAATGTTAATTATAAAATGATAGCTACTTTACATGTATATCCACATAAAATAATACCCCAAATATTTACCCATATGCACAAGATCATAGATAATAAATTTAAGATGAAAATAGACAACTACAAGTAGTATTTGGACAGTTCCTGTCTCTCCACAATAACTGATAAAACAGCTGAGGATTGCTAGATTTGAGCTACACCTTTAATCAATTCAAACTGAGATGTTTATAGACCACTAAAAGAAGTAACAGCAAAGTAGACATTCTATACATGTGGCAATACAATCTCAATGTATTTACAAGTGTTGAAATGCACAATGTATTCCTCAATGCCAATGGAATTTTTAAAAGTAGAAACCATACTAAGATTATACTCAGACCATAATAAAATTAAACTAAAAGTCAGTTAACATAATGCCCCAAATATATTCTTATATTTGAGAAAGTCTTAATATGTGGAGTTGGCTAACAAGTATCTCAGCTCATTGACTGAAGAGAGAAATTAGTAGAAAAGTATAAAATGTGTTAGCATAAAATCCTAGCATAAAAATGTAAGTTTTACTTTGAAAAATAAATAAAAAATGCTTTATCATAAACACATGTATGTCATATTTTTCCCCCTGGAGGTGCCTAGTTGACTCTATATTTTCCATTGCAGAAGTAATGTTCTACCATGAACTAATTTGACCTGGAGATGATTGGGTTGATTCCCTAGGTGCTGAATTAATGACATCACAGGAAGGGTAGGCTTGTGATTTAGGGCCCAAGACAGAGATTTATATTCTCAAAACACTCTTAGCTTCCCAGTGAACAAAATTCTCACTGGTATAATGATTTAACATTGGTTTCTTTTGAACTTTTAGAATGCATAGCCAAAGTATGAAATATATAATTATGATTATGGATTAAATATAAATATTATTAACTTCAATCATATAGACTAAGATAGGCAATTATAAGTGGAACCATAAAAGGAAGGATAATATGCTCATGCTCAGTGTGGAGAATAAAGAAATGACATCAACATCTACAGCAGGAAGTAGAATACAGTACATAACGCTACAAAGGGTCATTCAAAGACTAACCAAAAATATAACAGACAACAGGACATTTTAAAGAGATAAAATATTCTACTTTCCCTGGACATTTTTTTTTCAATTAAAAAAGCACAACAATGTGTAGACAAATTTCTAAACAGTCTTATTAAGTAAGAAACACAGAGCCAAATACAGAGGTAATTGCCAAAGAGATCAGAGCAATAGCCATGATGAGCCTTAGCTTACTACCGCACAGTAGCTTCCACAGAGAGAGCTTCTTCCTATCTAACCTGTGTTTTTATTGCCTTCCTGTTCTGTCTTCTCATTGGCTCTAAGCCCAGCCACATGACTTACTCATCATTTCCTGTCTATACAGACCTCCAGGTCTTTATAGTTGGTCCTGGGATTAAAAGCTTGTGTCAGCATGCTTGGCCATGTCCTTAACCACACAGAGACTCTGCCTGCCATGTGATTGGATTAAGCGCGTGTGCTACCACTGCCTGAATTCTGTTTTATGGCTATTTGACCTCTGATCTCCAGGCAACTTTATTAACATACAAATAAAATGTCACATTTCAGCACAAATAAAATATTACCACAACAGTGTTTACAGTTTATTTAAGATTATGATGGTCACCTATAGTACTTAAAACAGAAGTGAATCAGCTTGACTGTTCAGAGGTTAGCAAGAGGCTGGACAGGGAGGACGTCATTCATCCACTGCCCTTTCATTCCACTGGAGTTTTGTCATGGGCAAACTATATTATTTTGAATATGTATATTCTATATATATATTCTGAATACATATAATCTGAATATATATTCTAAATATATTATATATTCTGAACACACACACACACACACACACACACACACACACGCACTAGCTGAGCATGGTGGTGCATGCCTTTAATCCCAGCACTCAGGAGACAGAGGCAGACATATCTCTGTTAGTTTGAAGCCAGCCTGTTCTACAGAGTGAGTTCCAGGACAGCCAGGACTACCCAGAGAAACCCTGTCTCAAAAAAAACAACAACAATCAAACAAAAACTAAATTAAAGCCTCCACCAGTGAATCTGACACTCACATCCTTGTTAAGGAATATCTTACATCTCAGTAAGACTAAACTCAATTTTTTGAAGCAAATATAAGATGATTAAGCTTAGCCTTGTGAGTTTCCCCTGTGCCCAAGTGAGTCTGTTTCCATCATATTCCTGTTCAGGCAACAGTAGCAGTCAAACACTGGGGACTCTAAACCCCCCATAGTGCCCTGATTCTCTGTGAACACACAGCAACCTCTGAAAACTCCTCCTTGTATACATAAAAGAACACATGGAACATAGGGCCTAGTGTGAGGTCTTTAGCTCACTTGGGGACATCCTTCCATGCCTTACTGAAGAAAGCCCCTCCCCGCCTCTCTCCCTATCCTTAGCTGTTTTGCAGGCACGCAATCATACATGCAATCGCACCACGCTGTGACACAGTCACAAGAACACAGTCACTGCAGGCACCATGCCCTTGAGTAGACACTCAATGGGCTAAATGAGCTTCTTTCTTACAAAGTTGCTTTAGTTCTTTCACGATAATAACAGAGATGGACCAATGTATCAGACAAGAAAGACCATAGCTTGAGAACTAGCCCAGCTGACCCCTCCTATGGTTAACTGCCTTCTACCTCACATCTGGGCTTACTCACTTCCAGCTGCAGGTGTTCCCAAGTCAGAAACAAGGAGAGAGAGAGACTGTGTCAGAGCAGAAAAATCCATGTCTTAGTCACTTTTCAGTTGCTGTGATAAAACACCATGACTAAGACAACTCATAGAATAAAGTTTATTTGGGCCTTTTAGTGTCAGAAAGTCTGAGTCCATGACCATGGACTGGAGAACATGGCAGCAAGCAGGCAGGCATGGATCTAGAACAGCAGCTGAGCAATCTATTGTGAGACACAACCACTAAGCAGAGAAAGCTAACTGGAAATAGCATGGGCTTTGGAAACTTCGAAGCCCACCCTCATTGACACACCTCCAGCAACAAGGCCACACCTCCTAATCCTTACCAAACAGTTTTACCAGCTGAGGACCAAGCATTCAAACACATGAGCCTTTGGGGCCATTCTCATTCAATCCACCACAGTCCATCTCCACAGCTCTTGCTGAGACCAGAGTTCAGTAGAGGGATGTGATGTGACATTGAGCAACAGGGACACCTGCTATTTCCCCAGGAGATAAAGGCCCTTGCCTCAGGCATGACCAACAATGATATATATGACCAATTCTGTCATGTCTATTTCAGCATCTATCTTACAAAATAAATGATCAGATATGTAGGTCGCTTTTACAAGTACTTTATTAAAACAATATAAAAAAAACATCAGTTATATGATTGCCTCTGGTTATTTGCAATTCACTCTGGATATTATTTTTTAGAACAGAGTAGAAACTGAATTTTACTTGTGTGTTCATTTCAAACATATGGTTATCATGACTGCTAGCATAAAAATGTCACAAGCCCATATTTCTTTTTTGATAACTTTGTTCTTCCCATAGGCTATGATAGTCTATTAATGAAGTAATACACTTTTACTAAATGTTGTTTACACTGATTGTGAAGTTACCCACTAAATGGCCTTTGACAAACTTCTCTGTATTTACTATGAGGGTGTGAGGCCATCACATTTTTAAAAAATTGTGTGTATGTGTGCCTGCATGTGAATGTATTGTATGTGTGTTTATGCATGTTTGGCTACAGGTGCATGTGTGTGTATGTTTGTAATTATGTGTGTGTGCTGTGGAATGCCGTTCTGTATGTTGTGAATGTGTATTGCTCTGTTTGGTTGATAAATAAAATGCTGATTGGCCAGTAGCCAGGCAGGAATTATAAGCAAGATAAGCAGACAAGAAGAATTCTGGGAAGAGGAAGGCTGAGTCAGGAGTCACCAGCCAGACACAGAGGAAGCAAGATGACAAGGCAGAACTGAGAAAAGGTTCCAAGCCACGTGGCTAAACATAGATAAGAATTATGGGTTAATTTAAGTGTAAGAGCTAGTCAGTAATAAGCCTGAGCTAATGGCCAAGCAGTTACAATTAATATAAGCTTCTGAGTGATTATTTTATAAGCAGGCTACGGGACTGCAGGGGCCTGGCAGGACCGGAGAAATTTTCTGACTCTGTGTGTGTGTGTGTGTGTGTGTGTGTGTGTGTGTGTGTGTGTGTGTATGTGTGCATGCTTGTGCCCCTGTGTGTTTGGGCAAAGACCACAGGAGGACATCAGTCATAGCACTCTATTACTCTTTGCCTTATCTCTTTGAAACTCATATGTACTTGGTTTTTTTGGGGGGTGGGGAAGGGGGCAGTGAACTTCCTGTCCCCATCTCTATCAGCAATGAGGTTACAAGCTCATAGACAGCTGCACAGCTTTTGTTTTGGTTTGTTTTATATTTAAGACAGGGTCCAATTCACTGTGTAGCCCTGGCTGGTCTGGAACTCTTTCTATATATAAGGTTAGCCTTGAACTCACAAAGATCCCTCCATCTGCCCCTGTCTTCCCAGAACTGAGATAAAAAGCATGAACCAAGCCCAATCCAATCATACACAGCTCTTTACATAGGTGCTGGAAATCCAAACTCAGGTCCTCATGTTAGCACAGCAAGTGCTCTTAACCCCTGAGCCATCTCTCCAGCCAGCATACATCATGTTCCATGAGATAATTTAATATACTCGCTTTATGTAGACATTTCTATGAAAGTCAAGCCTATCGACAAATTATCCAGACAGATCTACTGTGTTCACACATAAAGTCACAGTTTTTGAATCTTTGGGGAATTTTTCATAAAACTTTGGGGTGAATATGCTTCCTTGTTATGCTAATTTCTGGGAGAGACAATATAGCAGTGGTAATTTACTCCAATTTATACCGTGTATTGGTGTCAGGGCAGCTGGGATGACTGTGCATCAGGAAGGTAAGTCCCAACCAGCTCAAACTTGCTGTCCTGGATAGATATGAAGATGCTGTGGCTGCTGAGACATTTGTGTCACTTGCTCAGCCCATGTTTTCTTGTTCCTCTTCCTCATTAGGGCTGACAGATGTACCACATTGATCTGAGTTTGGCTTCCTCTACGTGACCAATGGCAAAGCTTTGGTCCGATGAATTGACTCCTCAGCTTCCCCAGCCTTAATGGTCTCCCATTCTTTCACTGTGGATTTATGAGGTGCTTGGCTGGAGCTAAAGAACTACTAGCAGCCTGCAGGACAATGGGCACTCACGGCCTCACTAGAGTCATGTCACCAGCAGCCAAGAGTAGTATGAAAAGGTTTCTGTGGCTTTCTTGGTGAAAATAACAAGGTATGTGCTAAAATATCTGAGGATCTATCTGCAGATCATCTCATATCACGAAGGACAGAAAAAAGCTGAGCAGTAAGGGACAGGGTCTAAGGTAAGATGTGCCCCACCCCTAAGACCCACTGACCAGCTTCCTCTAACAGGCCCTGCATGCCATGGTTCTACTCACTCCAAGAGTGTAGTAAAATTTGAATTCAACAATGGGTTAAACCATTCATTAAGTCAGAACACTCAGGATGTGACTGTCTCTAGAAAAACCCTCAGACATACCCAGAGCTGGATTTCACTGATTTCTTAAATTTCTCAGACCTGTCAAGTTGACAGCTGAGTTTAACCACCTCACTGTGTAAAAGTGGGGAATCCAATACTTGTGGACAGCTGGTTTTCCCAAGCATGAATCCATCCAGGCCTCACAGCCATTATGGTTGGGGAAAGAGTTTCAAGTAGAGTAATAGCTGCTTATTCTAGTAACTTGCAACCTTTCTCTTATTTTGACTGGAGAGTCGTAGCTATTTTTCTTGGTGATAGTTACTTTAAAATTATTTTGCTTTGTTGAGTGTAGAATAATTATAAGTTGCCACAGATCCTTTGCAGGCTGATATAAAAACATGAAAGTAAAGAAAGGAAGGAGAAGAAAAGGACAGAGAAAGACCAAAAAGGAAACAAAGGGACAGCTGGGTGGTGGTGGCCCACACCTTTAATCCCAGCAGTTCAGAGGCAGAGGCAGGCGGATCTCCAAGTTTGAGGCCAGTCTGGTCTACAGAGCAAGTCCGGGACAGCCCTAGCTACACAAGTAAATCCTTCTTGAAAAACAAAACAAACAAACAAACAAAAAAGAGCAAAAAGAGAAATAAAATTCCTCACCAATGGTTACTGAAAATTGTCCAACTACTTAGAGAAAATTACAACTTTCCACTCACATGAGGAAAAATAGAGATAATCAAGGAAGAAGCAAAAACTGGGGAGGACAATTTTTAGAATTATGAAAAGAGAATTTTAAGCTCCCATCTTTGTAGGCGAAAATTGTAAATTCTTTCAGGAGAAAGCCTTATGGCATGTTGAACGTATATAATGTCATTTCTCTATGAAGTCAAGCATAATTATCTTGCCACACAATCTTAAAACTGACTGGGAAAAAAAGTGATGGTCACTCTGAAACTCAGTTTTTAGAGAGGGAGCAGAGAAGTGGAAGTACACCCAGGATGCCTTTCTTTTCTTTCCCTAGAATGGTGCAAAGGACGCTAAATCTCCTTGACATTCTGAAGCGTTGCAAGCAAAATCCGGGTGCTGAAAGGCCACCTGACATTTCAGGAACACCCTGGTCCCAGCCTGCTCAGAAACCACACGCCTGGATACTTGCAAAAGAAGGTGCCCAAAGCACTATGAGAGAGAACCAGCAGACCTGCCCCTCCTGTGTGGGAGGGCATGGCTCAAGTGCAGGTGTGTACCTGCCGCAAAAGCTCTGAAAACGCCTTTCCTCCCCGCAGTGGGGGCCACAGACGTAACCACAGCACCCGCTGCCCCCTTGCTTAGTGAACTCATTCTGAGCTGTCTGAACTGAAGGAAATTTCAGGAAAGCGCAGTCCCTCGGAGATAAATAGTCTCTCCTTGGGTCCCAATGGGCCTTTGATTCGTGTCACGTGACACTTCAACTGAGCACTGACGGCCGTGGACACCTTCAGTTTCTCTAAGCAGGGTTGGGGCTGGAGAGCAGGAAATGGCTGCTAAGATTAAATAAAATGAGACGATCAATTGTCTGTCTGAATATTGACAGCCAGGGAACTAGTCATCCTTGACCTCAGACATGAAGCGCTTATTCACTGAAAGTTAAAAGCAGGAGCTAATATATTTTTTTTCTTTTATCTTTTGCAGCAGTGATTGGCAGAGGGCAATAAAAACACAGCACAATTGCCTTTGAAAACATAATGGGAGGCAATACAATGGAGCAGGAATTTTGGCCTTCAATAATGGCTGCTGAAGCGAATGGACACTTACATGTGAAAATACAAATCTGGAGACAGAGCATGCACCTGTCATCAACATTCACTTAAAAATGAGTTACTTTAAGTTAACATTAAAAAGTAAGTTTTGCTGGATTGCTTCTAACCATCAAGCATCAATCAGAGTTATAAGCCTCCTGGGAGACGAAATCCAAGAAAAATCTAGATAACCTTGGGCTTGGTAGTGACTTACAGATACGAAACTGCCATCCATGCCAGCCAGGATGCAGAATGGTGTGTTGGCTTTGGAAGACAGTTTAGAACCTTCTTACAAAGCGAAGTATTCTCTTGCCATTACTGTCTGGCCACTGTTTTCCTTGGTTTTTACCAAAATAACTTGAAATTTTGTATTCTCACAAAAATGAATACGTGGATGTTTAAAGAAACCTTTCCCGTGATTGCCAAAACTTGCAAACACATGCAAGTGTCCTTCAGAGGGTGAATAGACAAACTGTAGCAGATGCTGATGAAGGAATATTATTTAGCAATGAAAAGTAATGCTATATCAAACCAATGAAAGACATAGAGAAAACTAAAACTGTAGCTTGAGTTTTCCTGCCTGGCCCACAGTCAGGACAAATCTCTCTCACCCGCCAGTCCCACAGCCACTCAGACCCAACCAAGCAAACACAGAGACTTATATTGCTTACAAACTGTATGGCCATGGCAGGCTTCTTGCTAACTGTTCCTACAGCTCAAATTAATCCATCTCCATTAATCTATACCTTGCCACGTGGCTCGTGGCTTACCCGCATCTTCACATGCTGTTTGTCATCTTGGCGGCTGGCAGTGTCTCTCTGACTCAACCTTCCACTTCCCAGCTTTATTCTCCTCCTTGTCCCGCCTATACTTCCTGCCTGGCCACGGGCCAATCAGTGTTTTATTTATTGACCAATCAGCAACGCACTTGGCATACAGAACATCCCACAGCAAAAAACATGTGTTGCTAAGTGAAAGAACTCATTACAAAGAAGCTCCCAACTATGCAATGTTCTAGAAAAGACAAAGTTATTAAGAGAGTAAAAAGATGACTGATTACAGTGCTCGAAGAGGAGGAAATGAATAGGTAAAAGGCAGAGGTTTCATAGGGCAGCAAATCTACTCTGTATGATGTGATACTATTATGCTGGATACATGTGTATACATGACATCACACAGCATCAAAAGTGAGTCCCAATATATATTATGACTTATAATTTGAGCAGCACAGTTTGCTAATAAGATCATATTTGAGCATTTGAGTTGGCTTGTCATCTTTTTTTATTATTATTCAACTATTTACTTTACATCCCAGCCGCAGCCTCCCCCTATTTGTCTCTCCTTGTCTTCCCCACTCCCCGCTCCTGCCTTCCAATCCCCTCCTCTTCTGTCTCTCTCCAGGAAAGGGCAGGTCTTCTATTAGTATCAACAAAACATAGCATATCAAGTTGCAGTAAGACTAGGCACCTTCTCATTGGCTTGTTATCCTTTAAAAAATTGATTCACCATATTTTTTATGATCAATTTATGATGTTTATGCAATTGGGTATTGTTGTGGCCTCCACACTCTGTTATCTCTGTGGTGATATATTGTGTCCCCCAATATATTGTGTACCCTAATAAAACCTATCTGGGGTCAGAGAAGAGAACAGCCACTAGATTAGACATAGAAGCCAGACAGTGGTGGCACACATGCCTTTAATCCTAGCATTCCAAAGGCAAAGATCCATTTGGATCTCTGTGGGTTCAAGGCCGCACTAGGAACAGAGTCAGGCATGGTGGCACACACCTTTAATCCCAGAACTTGAGATCTCATGTCTTGTTTGGGAAAGACACACGACTTTAATCCCAGGAAGTGATGGCAGGAAGCAGAAAGGTATATAAGGTATGAGGAGCAGGAACTAGAGGTTTTTAAGCTTTTAGGCTTTTTAGCAGCAGTTCAGCTGAGATCCATTTGGGTGAGGACTCAGAGACATTCAGTCTGAAGAAACAGGATCAGCTGAGGAGTTGGCAAGGTGAGGTTGGCTGTAGCTTGTTCTGTCTCTCTGATCTTTCAGCATTCGCCCCAATATCTGGCTCTGAGGTTTTTATTAATAAGACCATTTAGCAATTCCTCTTACATACCTCTGCTTTTTAATTGGAATGTTTGCCATACACATTTAATGTAATTATTGATATACTGTGCTTAACTCAATCACTTTGCTATTTGTTAAACATATTTTTATATTAGTTCTTTGATTCTTTTATTCACCTTTTTCTGTTTTATTTTAAAGACAAGCACTTCTTTTTTATTTCATTCATACTACTGCTCTATTAACTGTATCTTTATGTTTTAGCCAGGTGATTATTCTAGACTTTGCAATGAGAATTTTTATCTTCTCACAATGCACAATGAATATTATATTCATTTCAATATTATATAAAATCACTGTACTTTCCTATCCCCTTTTTTATATCATGAAGTCATGTAGCAATCAGCATAACAAATATTGCCCAAAGAAGCTCAGTGTCTCTTTCAATATAGCCTGTTGCTGCTACTACAAAATAACCATTGTTTTCAAAAGTAAGAGAAGAAGAATACAAACATACTGTAAAGGTGTGTTTTAAGATTGCATGCAACCAATCATATCTCTTATTATTTATTTTAAAATATAATCAAAATAATCTTGACACATCTGAGCAAAATATATTTTTCAGTGGACTAGTCTATGTATATTAAATAAAATTATAAAAGATGTATTATTGTTCCAGGGTGGGAACAATTTTACTCAAGGCATATCATCTGCATCCCAGAGTGATTTCACTTATTGGGCTTAAGAACCCAAGTTATAAAGTCTTAGAAAACAAGACACTCTATAAACAAAGAATGATCTTTAAGGGTGGTAAATTACAGACCAAAGAAGCAGAAGGAAGTAAGGTTAAGCTGAATCTACAACTAGGAAAAGAAAAGAAGGAAAAAGTGAGGCAGAAGAAAATGCAAGGAGATTAACTAGAAACAAGGGTTCCTGGAAGGTCATGGAGGCAGGGGAAAGTTTCAGGAAAGAATCCAACCAGAGAGGAATGACATAAGGATGGAGAGAAACAAAAGGCCCTTCAGGGTGCTGAGAGATGTGCTGGGTTCCTCCTGTGCTTTCTATCTGTTCAGTGAAGCAGCCATGGAGGTGTGGAAGATGCTCACAGGATCTCAGAATGTAGGGAGTGTTGTTCACAGTTAGGAGAGGAACCAGCAGGTGTCCAGAGGCAGAGAAAAGAGCTGGGGTTACAGTATGAAAACCAGAATAGCACCATTTGGACCAAAGGGCTTGTTTGTTCTTTCCTGCACAGCTGTGCAACTACTGGACATTCTACGGGATGTCATGGTGTCAACACTTAGGTAAATATTCTTGAAAATTCTGTGCAGAGAAAACTAGATCCCAAGGTGATCATTTTGTTAAAGGAATTTAAAACCTTCTTGCTCTCATGCTCTCCTGAGATGTCAAAATCCCCCTATCCCATTCAAAATAAAAATTTTCTTTTATTGTATTTTCTCTTATGCTAATGAAATAATTTTAATTATAGCAAGAAATTACAATGATAATGGTATTTAATTTATGTAGATAAGATTGTGTTTCTGTTTGCTTGAAATTTTTAACTTCATGATTATGCAAAAATCTGTTTTGTAAAATTTTATAAAATCACTCTCTACTGAAATGTACATTTGACAAGAAAACTTTTAAAAGCAGCATATTGTTGAGCCTTCTGAGTTAGTGCTTACCACAGACAGTTAACCTGTGAAGTGGGCGTGAACACTGCTTGAGTACACATGTTGATAGTCACAGGACAATTGAATTCCAAAATATGTTTCCCTAATGTTAAATAAAATCATTCAGTGTGTGTAATGAACAACAATAGTGGCAGTAATCAAAGAAAATCGGGACTGTCAACAATGAAAAATAATGTCTCCTAGCAACCAAGTTTCCATTTCTCTTTGTTTGCTAACAAGCACTGAGCTGTTTTATGCTGGTTGCTTCATTCCAGGGAACAGCATTATCAACCATAGCAAAGCCTCCTGCCTTAACTGGCTTAGATTTCCAATCAGATACCATACAATTAATTTTATTAATGTTTTAGTACTAATTCACTATGAATTAGCCATAACTATGATTTGTTATTGTCATGTTCTAAAAGGAATTGTAATGTGGAATAATTATTTGTTTAAATAATAGAAGCATTGGCATACAGATGCTACTGGAACAAAGTAAAAATTTATTATCATTAATAATAAGATTAAACAAAATCATATCCCAGAAGAGATCCCAGGAGGACCCTTCAGCTATTTTAGTTGAACTAGAAAGAATACTACTAATTAAGATATAACACAGACTGTCATCGCAGTAGACCATTAAATGGATCCTAATAAAAGCCTCTATTGCCAACAAGGCTGCAATATGTGAGGCTACCCTTCGATGAAATGAACCTGAATTGCAAACATTACATGTCAAACTTTGGCCTCAATTCTATTTGAAGCACCTGTACTAATTCCTTTACATCTTTTAAATTCTCTCCTGCCGCCATGTTCATATGCACATACAAAATCAGAGGCCAGCGTAATGAACCTGTCTATGATGAAAGAGAAAAGCTGAAGCAGTTACGTAGTTCCTTCAAGTAGATTCCCAACTGGTGGGTTGAAGATAGATTTGTGTTTTCAGTGTCGTTTTGTTTAATATTTAATGATGTCAGTATAAGGAGGGAAGTAACCATCTCAATTTGAATCTACAAAAGTTAAAGCTATTCAAATTAGCATTCATTTTATCTACTACTTGTATTATTGAGCTGAAGTGAAAGATGAGTGATATGATTTAGATTTACCGCAATTAAATCCAATTATCAAACCAAAATATATATTAAAAAAAAAAAGACAGGGTCTCACTATGTAGCAAGGCTGGCCTGGGATTCACAAATATCCACCTACCTTTCCCTCCTGAGTGCTGGGATTAAAGGCATGTGCCACACCGTCTTCTGACTTCTAAATCTCTAATTGACTTCTTTCACTAAAAGACAATTTTCTCCTTTTATGTATAATTCTGAATATATTTGCCTATGTTTTAACAATGGCTTTCACTTTTGGCTTCTTTCGTATTACTTCCGAGCAACAATAGGAACTCCTATAACAGTACGTAAAGCAAACTTTAACATTACACTGTACATTTCACCTTTTCGAAGAGTACGGGTGCATATAAACAAACAGCTAAGTAGAATTAGATGTAGAACATGATGAGAATGGGATTGTCTAAGTACCCATAAACCTTTGGATTATGTTTTTTAAAATGCTGTGAAATATAATGAAAAGTGCAGCATGGGATATATGATTTAAAACACATCCATTCCTAACAATTATTTTCCTATAAAATTAGTTTATTCATCTCACTGAAAGGGTTAGTAAAGCATGGTGGTTTTCAGAAGTTATACTTTTACACTTGTCCAAATACTGTTTTCACGGAAGATACTGAAAACAGAGTGTGTATAGTCAGGTTTTATTTATTTATTTATTTATTTTGATTCATGTGGACTTGTGTGTGGGCTTGCACATGAATGCAGGTGCCCACAGAGGCCAGAGTAGTCAGCTTCCTCTTGAGCTAGAGTCAGGGGTGATTGTAAACCTCAGGACACTGTAAGCCTTTCAACTGTGAACCAGACATTTGTCCTTTGCAAGAGCAGTACAAGGTCTCAAACACTTAGTGGGCTTTCCTGTGGCCCCTCCCCCAGTCTGAGTGTGAGCTCAGAACTTTGTTAGTTTTCAAATAATGCCCCTTCCTTTCTCAAAGATGTGGGGGATATTCTGTGAGGGCAGGAGAAGATCTAGGCCAGCAACTTTGTGCCAGGAATTCTGTGTATGCTACTGGTAAAAGCAGAATTTTCCTCACTCTCAGCAAGTTCCTGTCAGCACTTATCTAGACTCGTATGCGTGCACAGGGCAGAGTGCCCAGTGCATTTCTGCTGGGGACCCAGAAGTGAGGCGGGGTGGGGGTGGGGTGGGGTGGGGGTGGGGTGGCAAGGGGGAGTGAGTTTCTTCTTCCCATGCTGGAGAGAACTTGGCTTCTGAACATCATCGCCAGCACCTCTCGGCACCGCTGTCAACTGGCTCAGATAGGGTCCTGAACTCCACACAATGAATGAGACATGCCAAATGAGGCACAATTACCTTACTGACGTCATCCAGCTTTCAACTTGAATTTAATGGCGGGGGGGGGGCTTCTTCTTGAAACAGGAGGCCATTTGTATTGCATTATGCAAATGACAAGACTAATCTTTTGCATTATACATAAGAGCTGCTTATTGTGCATTAACTAATTTATCTGACTACGAAGAGGCTATGAATGCTGATTTTTATTAAGCTCTTCATTAAGGGAAAATGTAGGCATGGTAAGTGCATACATTTGCATGTGCCTATCTTGTATGAGTGAATAAATGCATATACCCGTCTAGTTACCAAGGACGTGCTTGTGTTGGTGGAATCATCAAGTATGATAGTTTTTTTTTCCAGTTGTATCAATCAGAGAAAGAGAAAATTAAAAAAAAAATCAAAGGAGACATTAACACCCATCACATTTTTTATTATAAAATACAGATCTAAAATTACCTTTTAAAAACACAGAATACATAGTCTGATGTCAATAGTTTAAACCTTACATGAGTTGTCTTTTATGTGTTGGTGACAATTTCATAATTACTATAAAAGCAGACATTTAACATGTGCATAAAACATGTCATTAAAGCACCACTTCTATTTTTAGATAAGCTTAATTCTTTTCAGCATAATAAAATAAAAAGGGGGAAAATCGTTTTTTATTGAATAGATACCCATTAATTTGGTTCAAATGTAGGCAGAGGTGTGTGGAGGCAGACATGAATAATGTTGACACAATGCTCGGGTGCCTAGCTCATTAAGGAACACATTGGAAGCCAATGCAGAATCTCCACACAGACAAAGGGTGTCTCAGCAGGTTGTTTATAATCTGACCTGCAACTTTTAAAAGAGATGGCAAAAAAAAAAAACCCCAAACAAACAAACAAAAAAAAAATGTTTTATGTGCTCGGTGAAACAGATAAATTTGCGTTATTTTCATCAGCCAAAATATATGAGGAACATTCAATATACAAATCATTACAAACGTTTTAAGCTCATTGCTAGAAAGATAATTCTAGCAATGTAGTTAACTGCTCCCAAACTGGAGGTGGATTGGAAATTATTTTTCTTGCTAGGTCTCAAAGAGTTGGGACTGGAGGAAGGAGAGTTGGCCTCTTTCCTTAAACCTGTTAGATGGAAACAATGGTTGGGGATGGGCAGCAGAGCTGATTTCCCCCTCTGGCTTCCAACTCCAGTTCCCAGCTTTAGTTCATTAAAATTAATGACCCATCACTGCATGTCTTGCATGAGAACAGCTCATTCCTTTATCACCCAGGTAAACTAAAACACACATTACTATACATGACACAAAACCAGCCCTGGGATTTGGCTACAAGCCCAACTTAACTGCCGAATGTTTATTAAATTATTAAAATTTATGGGTTGATAGCACTCTCAAACAATTTATTATGGCTGTAAACCATTTTTAAGTTTTGAAAACACAATAAAGTTGATTTAATAATCCCCCTAATCTTATACACAACTTCCTCCAGAATTTTCTTCAATTATGCCTCGTAAATTACAATTTATTGTGTATTAGGGCAACACTAAAAAACAAACAGTCCCTGAGAATTTCAACGGATTCATTGGCTATGAAGCATTTGCCAGGAAGCGTAACAAATTCACATGTGACCCCTGCACTCGGAGGAGCTGAAGTTCATACCAAAGCCACAGTGGAGAGTTCTTTAGCCAAGGATAAGATCTGAACTCTGACTTGAGCCAGAATCTGGACTTTAATGAATGCCACAGCAGAGAGGTCAGGAAGGGAGAGAGGCGGGCCCAGGGAAATTCTCTCCACTATTAAAACAGCTTGAGTTGCAAAGCACCCGCACCCATCACCTTTGTAGAGCTTTGGCAGAGAACAAATGGTCTGAGAAGAGAAATTACAGAGGCAGTAATTGCAAGCACACATTGTGTTTTCCTAGGGGGCAATAAATCTTCAGTGTAAGCAAAATTACTCAGATTTAATGACTTTTAAGTGCACATTCCATGTTTTTAAAAGCAAAATTTACAGTAGTTTAGGGTCTGGAAGCCCACTTGGAGCATAATCCCTAGCTGCCGAATAATCTAGAATCGGTGTGCATTTTATAATGCCTTGATTAGGGTAGAATTACCTGCTGGACCCAATGGGTTTCGTGATTTTTTTTTTAAACTCTGTTTTCATAACTGAAATAGATGGCTTGAAAGTATGAGGGGTTTCTTGGATGAAACAAGAAGAAAACATATTTATATTAGATATATTTACAGGCTAGAGCAAAGAGAAAATATGCAATTTTGCTTGGTGGGAAGACTATATGAATTCAGAAGAAATACCACATCTATGTTCCTTAAATACTTGCAGCATGTGCCCTGATGTTCACTTTAGGAAGCTGGAAGCTGAAACCCCTATTCAAGCAAACCTCTCATTAACTCCAATTATGCTCAATCTGCAGCTGGTGGTTTCCTGGGCTTGCAGAATCAGAGCACAAAGCACAGCTGGTTCTAGAAAAGCCTTTCAGCAGCAGAGAATTCCTTCTAAAATAGGATCTGTTTCTGCGTGGGCCAGGCACAGGATATGTTCTTCTTAGCAAAAACAACGGCAGGCCAAGACAGGAAACTTCCGTTGACTTTGTGACAAAGAAGCCTTAACATGATGAAGCTCATAGTAGACTCACAGTGCAAGTTCAAAGGCTGAATTCCAATAATGCACTAAGCTGGGTTCCTGGTTTTTTTTTCTTCTCTCCTTATCATTCTGCCCTTGATGGTGGGTGTTGTGAGTTCACAGGTACGGTACGCACAACCAGAAGGGCGTGTCTGCACACATCTCCTTCCTCAAGCTTCTCACCTCTGCTCCGTGACTTCATTCCTACCTTAGCCACAGTGGCATCAAGGGGACACCTGGTCAGCCAATCAAATTAACCTCCCAGAATTACTGAGTTGTTTAGAGATGAGTCCAAAAATTCTGACCACCAAAGATTGTGGGCATTGTTTGCGGCAACTTTGAGAATTATAGCAGGAGAAGAGAAGAGAGAGTTGGGTCAAAATTAGCGTAAAAAAGACAACTAGAAGAAAGAACAGTCCTCAACCATGCTGACATGCAACACAGCACAGAAGAATGAGCAATGCAAATGACCTGTAAAGGTCTCAATCTGCCGGCATGGGACAATTGAACTTCTAACCTTTCTTTCATCTCTGCTTGGCTTCCTTTCTTGGAAGTGCTTTTTCTTAACAAATTATACTTGCTTCTAGAACCATTACATGCCCCTATCCCAACTTCTTGTTAGGGAAAGCAAGAGCCGGGAAATTCCAGGTGGGCACCATCTGGACTCGGTTATCCATCGCCAATAAGCCCACAAGTAAGAAACATAGAAATTAAGTACAGAGAGAAGCAAGGATCAGTGACTGTGAGGCCATGGGAGGAGTTAAAAATGGACTGGCTTCTTTTTTTTCCCAGGAGAGTGATCCATTCATTTGAGTTCTATACATATATCTGGTTCTTGAATCCTTCATACTCTCCTGTTTGGTCTACTCTGTTGTAAGTTGGAGCTGGTGGTATACCTACACTTGGGTAAAGAATCCATCTTTTAATTAAGAAGCTAAAATGGAAATCACAAAGTATGATCAGCTGAATTAAAATGAAAAAACAGTGTTCCAAAATTAGACATAGCTAACCTATTCCTTGGGAGGAATTTTGTCACGGTAATGATTATACTAAGAAAGAGGCAAACTTGAAGACAAGGACTTCAGAGTCCACTTTTAACAAGTGAGAAAGAGAAAAGCTAAAGCCTCCAGCAGAAAAACAATGAAGAAAAAAAACTGAAAAAGATTAGAGAAAATGAGTTCAAAAAGTAGTACAAAAGTAGTTCTTTGAGACACAAGACAGAGAGAAGAAAGAGGGAAGGCAGGAGGGAGAGAGGGCAGGAGGGAGGGAAGGAAGCAGGGAGGGATGAGGGAGAAGGAAAATAGTTTTCCTGGTCACTGTCACGTCCTATGGACAATAAAAGAGTAATAAAGAAATGTGGTAAGTCAGAGCCAGGGAGATGTCATGGCCAATAAATGACTTGTCCTGTAGGCTTGAGTATCTGATTTCAAGTCCCAGCATCCACATAAAAAGTGGGATATGGTGACATGGAGACATGGAGACAGGCAGATCCCTGGAGCAGGGTGACCAAGGAGCCTATGCTAATTAGCAAGTCTAAGGTCCCAGTGAAAGTCCCAGAACACCAGGTGTACAGCTCCTGAGGAATGACACCCACGGTTGACCTTTGTCCTCTACATGCTCAGGCACACACGTGCACATGAACACATGAATGCACACACATATGCAAACACATACACTTGCACACAGTTACCCAAACGAAATGTGATCAATCTTTTTTCTAAATTATATTCATTTACTCATTGTGTATGTGGTGTGTGTGGGGGGGGTGCACACGTGCCACACACAGTGTGCACTTGGAAAGCAAAGGACCACCTGTAGGAGTCAGTTCTCTGCTTTGACGATGTGGGTCTACAGTTAGAACTCAGGTTATCAGATTCGGTAGCAGGATCCTTTACCCACTGAGCTAGCTTGTCAGGCAAAACTTACATAAATGAAATATGTTTCCTTGGCATGTGTGTGTGTGTGTGTGTGTGTGTGTGTGTGTAGGAGGGAAGAGGTTATGGTGGAAGAACACACATAGGAAGCCAATGCAAGACACCGGAAATCTTTATCACGATCCACCGTTTTGCCTTGAGATGAGGCCTACTACTGAATCTATTGTTTTCCATTTTGCACATGCTGGCTGGCGACAAGTTCTCGGGACCCACCTGTCTTTGGCCTCCCACTGGCACACACAGCCATACCCAGGTTTGTATGTGGGGCTGGATATTTGAACTGCGGTCCTTCTTGCTGAACAAACATACCCACCCACTGAACCAGAACCATCTCCCTGGCTCCTGGAAATACTGTTAGATAGTTAGATAGTTAGTTAGTTAGTTAGTTAGCTAAGCTTGGGGTGAGGGAGATGGCTCAGAGGTTAAGAGCACTTGTCGATCTTGTAGAGGAGTGTAGTTCCCAATGTCCATGTCAGGCGGTTCACAGAGGCCTATATCTTCAGCTCCAGGAGATCTGACACTCTCTTCTGCCCTCAGTGATATACCCAAACGTATGTGCTATACACACACACACACACACACACACACACACACACACACACACATGAACATTTTTTTTGTAAAGAAAACTACCAAATATCCTCTCCAGGAAGAAACTAATGAGCTTAAAATCTTCATACCTATAAAAGAATTTAAATTTGTGGCTTAAAAATACTGAAGCTGTGGAAGGTTAGTTTAAGATGTGTTGCATTCATTTATGCTGTGGAATAGTTGTTTAGTGATGCAAAGATGTGTTGAATTCTTTTAGATTGCATTTGTTTAACTCTGTAAAGCTGTGTTACTTTGCCTGCTTAAAACACCTGATTGGTCTAATAAAGAGCTGAATGGCCAATAGCAAGGCAGGAGAAAGGATAGGGGGATCTGGCAGACAGAGAGGATAAATAGGAGGAGAAATCTAGAAGAGATTGAGGAGCAAGAAAAGGAGAAGAAGAGGAGGACACTAGCAGCCAGTCACCCAGCCACACAGCCAGCCACAGAATAAGAAGAAAAGAAAAATACATAGAATAAAGAAAGGTTAAAAAGCCCAGAGGCAAAATGTAGTTAAAGAGAAACAGGATGATTTAGGTTAGAAATGCTGAATAGAAACAAGCCAAGCTGAGGCCAGGCATTCATAAGTAAGAATAAGTCTCCACCCATGTATTTATTTGGGAGCTGGGTGGTAGGCTCCCAGAGAGAGCAAAAAAGCAACTACATACTCACACAGATAAATCAAATGAGTTACGGGATGGATCCTATACATGACCTTTTCACAAACTCTTCCAGAAAATTAAAAGGACGCAATGTTTCTCAAGTTTCATTCTATGAAGCACCACTGTCCCAGTAACTGCATTACCAAAAGGCACCACAATGTAAGAAAAGTCCATGCCAGTGCCTTCCATGGCTAAGAACGAGATAATAAACAAAACCATAGAATGTAAAATCAAACAAATATAAATAGGAGGATATTTCCTGACTCTGATTTTTTTTTTTTTTTTTTTTGGTTTTTCGAGACAGGGTTTCTCTGTGTAGCTTTGCACCTTTCCTGGAACTCACTTGGTAGCCCAGGCCGGCCTCGAACTCACAGAGATCCGCCTGGCTCTGCCTCCCGAGTGCTGGAATTAAAGGCGTGCGCCACCACCGCCCGGCCTGACTCTGATTTTTTTAATCACAGAATGCAATATTGGTTTAATATTTAAAAAAATCTGTTGATGCAATGCACCATTTTAAAAAACTAACACAGACAAGCAGAAGCCTCACAGGATTACTTCAATGGTTGCAGAGAAAGAAGTTGGCACCACGTGTGCTGTGTGAACTGTGGCTTAAAGTTATTGCACTAAACTGAATGGACTTACCTAATGCAAACTAAATGAAAATCCTCAGGCTCTCCATTTTCTCGTTATTTTACTACATGGTGTATGCTCTCACAGCTGTTTGTATCGCCATGCAGAAGCCCAGTATCACAGTGTGCTGATGCACATCCCTTCCCACTTCTGGATGTAATAAATGCAGTGACGTCACGCTTGTAGCTTGAACTTGACACCACAAAGATGGGCACATACCAAGGAAGAGCTCGCTTTCACCTGGAGAGCTGGCTAATCGTTTACCCATGTGGAAGTGTGATGCTGCCCCTCGCCTCCATCCCAGTGACTGGGAGTTGGCAAAAACTGGTGACAGAAAAATTCACTTGACAGAAATGTTCTATTTGCTCCCAAAAGAAAGCAGGAAGGCTTAATTAATACCTATCTGGTTTGTACTCACTGGGTGAATACTCTTTAGCATAGAACCAGAAGCTGTGGTCTAAGTATATACTTTGATTACATTGCAGAAGACTTAGTTCTCATAATCAGCCATCTGTTCATCCAAAAATGACTATAACTAGTCTGTGAGCATCGGCCATCCTGGTCTGTGGGAGATAACTGAGGTGGTTAGGTCCATGTGTACCTATTTACTTCTGTGCTGCATTGGGTAAATGACAAATGTGTTCATATTGACCTTTTAATATAAATAGCAACATCTTAAGCTTTTGGGTCTCCGTGTCTGCAAAAATTTAAGAACTGTATTGATTTCTACTCTTGAAAGAGATTACTTTTATAGCCTCCAGTTCTGTTGGGGTCCATCAGAGAAAAGACAACAATAAAAAAGGTATTAAAAATCTGCCTTCATAAGTTACCAAGGCTGAAAACCAAATGTTCCATTTACAATGTTCTGATCTTCAGTGCGCGCCCCCACATTGGTAAGATGGGGTTAATAATGACAGCTACCATTAATGATTGTCATGTAGATTAAATGACCTGATCTGTGGTAGAAAAACAGAGTGTTTGGTACTTAAGCACTTAGTAAACATTTTCTATTTATGAATTTTGCTGGCAAGCTCTAAACAGGCAGTCCTGGTATTTACGGTGGGAATTCTTGGCGGATTTCCTTCTAGAAGTACATACCATATTTATCCCCTAAGATTCATGATGGCTGCTTTCCCCCATGTGACTGCTTCGTACTTATTTATGCGGGAAGTCCGTTCATACACAAGACCCTTGCATAACCAGCTGGCTATTTGTATTTCAAGCCTGTCTGAAAGGGGCTGTCCCAGGAGGTGCATTTCCTCAAACACTGGAAAACTGTGAAGGAAGCAGCCCTCCTCTCAGAGCTCAAGACCTGAAGCAGTGAGGCCTTTTATCTTCAGCGGCCTACAAGCCCTCAGAACTCATGGGGGATAATTGCAATGTAATGCCTTACAGCTGCTTGCTAGGTAATTTACTCAGCTGCCACCACCTGGGGAGATTAGACAGGCTTTCCCCTCCTGACATAGGGCCCCCAGAATTTACAGTCTTTCCCCTTTCGCTTCTCAGGTGGTATGAGGGAAACCCCTAGGGGTTCTCTAGAAAGGCAGCCATTTGAACACACACACAAGTTCTTTGCCTGAAGGAGGAAATGCCAGCAAACAAACTCTAGTGGGCCAGATAAACTTTTCAAAGCACAGCATGGTGTTCTTTAAGGAGCCCCGTTATAGCTGAAGAATTACCAGGCTCCACCCAATCCACCAATCATTTTACTGTTTTGTGAGCCACTGGGCCTTTTGGAAGTGCTATCAGTGAATTGTGTCCCAGCTCTCTCTCTCTCTCTCTCTCTCTCTCTCTCTCTCTATATATATATATATATATATATATATATATATATATATATATATATATATATATATACACACACACACACACACACACATATATAAATCCTAACCCCAGAACATCATTGTGAGACCTTCTTTGGAGGCAGGTGGTCTTTACAGAGGTAATGAAGATAGAGTAGTAATTATATGTTCCATATTAATGTTTGAAACAGGAGCTAATAGCAGTGCATAAGCACCATAACTTTGAAATATAAACTATAAATGGCATTGTGAGCTCTATAATAATTCAGGCGACGTGAAAATATATGAATCTACTGATCAGGGCTGCTTGTGTTATTTTGTTACTGTTGTTTACTGCTTATATTCATTACTGGAAGAAATGGTAAATTCCTGATGGGAAGTTACAATAGTTGGATGATCTCTCCAAGTTCACCGAACATCTGACAACCACAGGGCAGTCAATGAGTGTCAGACTAAAACCCTCAGTTCTGAGTCTTCAATTCGTTGAATTGTCTTCTCTTTAAACATTTCCCACTTTTATCCTTCCTAGTTCATGTCTGACAAACTTATTTGTCAGTAGCACTGAGAGTTTATTCTCTGGGCCCTGGCATTGCTTATGAGCTTTGTTAGCAGATATTTTCTTTATTTACTGTTTCCTCTCTTGTGGCTACAGAGCTTCTAGGAGAAAGCCCCCAGCAGACCCTCTGCTCTTGTTCCCAAATCTGCCACACTCACCTGTAATGGTTGAAATCTGTTTCTTAGTGGTGTGCATTATGGTTAGGAGGATCCACGTTCACTTATCACACCTCATAGCAAAGAAGTGTTCTATTCTCAGCTCTTCCAAGTGTCACAGCCATGTACATTGAACCCCAAGATCTGACTAGAACACAAGGAACATCTTATGACTCGGACAAACCATGCTCCAGAAGACCTATTATATACGAGATCTACAAAGTGAAGAAAAACATGGTTTTACCATCAAGGGCTCTTCCAACATCTGGGCTGTGTTCTTGACAGCTCTTTACCTAGTCATCTGTCTTTACTACTTTCACTTCTCTTTCTTCTACACACATGCTGGCTTCCACAGCTATAATATAGTGGAGTGAACATCTGGTAGTCCTCCCCAGGCCCTCCCTAGAGGACACCGTTTTGAACCTCAGCACCCACAGGGATGGCACGCTTCCTGACACCATCTGATTGGCTTCGTTCCATTCCTTATCCCACCTTTCTCCTCCCCAACTAGAGACTTCTCAGCTACAACATCCACACTCAATTTCTTGACTTAGGGGAACTCCACCTAAGAGAGTTGTCCAAGGAAGTCACCTGTGAAGAGCCACTCTGGAATTAGATTAGTCAGACTAATACTGTGGAAGTGGCATGATAGGACATCCTCCCACTCCCATTCTGTAGCATGACCTTTGACTTCCGCTTTGGTTATGTGGATAAGGTATAAATGAAAGAAATTGCATATATATATATATACAATAGCACAGCATCTGGTCATTGGTGGTCTTTAATGGAAGGATATATCAGACAAATATAAATATGCTGTGAATGAACTTGGGTTACAGCACAAAAGCTAAACTTTATCTAGGACACAATTTAGAAAGTCTACTATTCTTAAAGTTTCAGGGTTAAAAGTTAAGCTTATAATAGAGCTCTGGTTGCCTTGGAGGTAAAACTATAGCCTATAAAGGGAAGAACTGAGACTCAAGTTGGAGAAAATTGAGTACAGAACATAAATCTCCAGACACTCTTATTCTGGTATAATTGGCCCACCTCCTTTAAACAAGGAGAGCTTGTAGCATGAATCTTAAAAGTTCTTATTAATAAAATCAAACCTGAGCCAGGTATTGGGTTAAACACTGGAAGATCAGAGAGACAGAACAAGCCACAGCTATCTCACCTCACCGGATCCTCAGCTGGTCTTGTTTCCTCAGACTGGAAGCCTCTGAGTCCTCATCCAGAATGGGTCTCAGCTGAACTGTGCTGCTAGAAGCCTGAAAGCTTAACCAGCCAAATGCTTAACCAGCCAAATGCTTCTAGTTTCTGGTCTCCACACCTTATATATCTTTCTGTTTTTGCCATCACTCCCTGGGATTAAAGGCTGGCTTTCTAGGATTAAAGGTGTGAGTCACCATGCCTGACTGTATCCTTGAACAGATGGATGATTTCTGCTTCTGGAATGCTAGGATTAAAGGCGTGTGCTACCACTGCCTAACTTCTATGTTTAATATTGTGGTTGTTCTGTCTCTGACCCCAGATAAGTTTATTAGCATGCACAATATTTTGGGGAATACAATACCACAGGAGCTTTTTTTTTTTAATTTTTTTTTTATTCATTTAACATACCAACCACAGAAACCGCTCTCATCCCTCCTTCCACTCCCCCCACCAGCCTCCCCCCTTGGTCCACCCCCATCTCCCCCTCCAAAAGGGTAAGGCCTCCCTTGGGGAGTCAGCCAAGCCTGGTACATTCAGATGAGGCAGGGACAAGCCCCTCCCCCTTGCATCAAGGTTGAACAAAGCATTCCACCATAGGTAATAGGCTCCAGAAAGCCAGCTCATGCAGGGATAGATCCTGATCCCACTGCCAGGGGCCCCTCAAACAGACCAAGCTACACAGCTGCCTCACTTAGGCAGAGGGACTAGTCCAGTCTCGTGTAGGTTCCGCAGCGGTCCATCTAAAGTTCATGAGTTCCCATAAGCTTAGTTCAGTTGTCTCTGTAGATTTCCCCATCATGATCTTGACCACCCCCCCTTGCTCATAGAATCCCTCTTCCCTGTCTTCGACTGGACTCCCAGAGCTTGGCCTAGTGCTTGGCTGTGGGTCTCTGCATCTGCTTACAAGGAGAGCTTTTGCCGTTGCTTAGAAAGTATGCAAAGTTTTCTCCTAAGCCAAATACTTGTTACACCTGATGACTCTCTTCTCAAGATCTAGTGCCAGCCATCTCTTATCTTTGATTTTTTTGGGTGATTAATTACCTTTCCTTCTTGCTGTGACAGGATACCTGGGAGAAGCAGATTAAGGTAGAGAAGTTCTGGCTCACCGTGTCAGAGGGAACCATCCATTGTGGCGGTGACATGGCATGGCCACTGCAGCAGCTTGTCCGTCCACTGAGGTGGATAGCACAGTTTGTTCATCACTTGAAAGATCTGGAAGCAGAAGATGCCACCAGAAGAGGAATGGCCTATCCGTGGAGATCTACCTCCACTAGCCAGGCCCAGAAGCCTCTCTAAATGAGAGCATGAGCCTCTGGCGTGGACATTTCATAGTCGAACCAGAATATATGGTAAGAAGAAAATCAGGCCTTAGCATTGCTCAAGCAGAGAACCCAAGAAAGCTGTTAATTACCACGAGAGAGCAGTGAATCCTACATAGCCCTAAATGAAAAACCAGAAGTCCCTAAGGACTATGCAGGATAAAACTGAATAAGAGAGAGGTGATCGGTGCATTTCCCCAAAGTAATATGATCTCATAACTAGGGGAGCTAATCTGAATGATGCTTGAAAACTTCTTGAAATTTGAAACTGTACTGACCTAGATGAGGTGAGATGGTTAGACCTTCTAGGCAGAGTTATTAAGGATGCCAGTAGAAGCTGTCCTTCATAAGTCATGGTTGATAGCACCATTTCCCAAAGCAGTAGAAAAGAATCTTGAAATAGCTCCAACCAGATCACATTTAACCAGAAAAAAACAAGCTATCATCACTACAATGGGCAGCCAAGCCAAAATTGCAAGTAGAAGGCCATGATCTGTAGATTTACAGTGTTGTATAATTGATCCTCAGTGTTCTAGGTGAGAAATCACCACCAAAAGAATATTGCTGGGCTTAGAGGCTCCCCAAAACTTCAGGAAAAGTAAGCATAAGGTTGATTCTATAAGCTACAATAAAATAAATTCCATATATGGAGTTTATTAGATTGTGACTTACAGGATGTTGTCTGAGAAGTCCAACAATGACTGTATCATGACAGAAAGGCTGAGAATCCAGTCACCAAGAATGGATGACAAGGATTCCCGAGAGCTGCTGGTCTTCAGTCTATGCTGCAATCCTGGAGAAGTTGGATTTAATGCCAGTTACACTGACCAGACAGATGGACATGCTAGGGAGAGTGAGGGTTTTAGGTGATTCCTGATGTAGTCAAGTTGACGACCACAACTAGCCATTACAGGTGCATTGTAGGAACAGTGTGAGAAATATCAAACCAAAAGATGCATGAGCTCCATAGCATTGCTCCCATGCGGGAAAACCGGTATGGGCGGTCCAGAGGACACAGAGAAATTCCTTGAGCAGATAGCCCATATTCCTATGCTGACTACTCCTGTGCTCCCAGTGTGCTCTACCTCAACTCATACTTTGGCTAAATAAGGAATTCCTTTGACTCACAAGAGAGGAAAAAGCAAACCTCAGCCTAGCTTTTGCATTAATATGCCAGATGTGTTTATGCTATCTGCAAATGGACCGTCTCCACACTACGGACAAGTTAGATTTCTGCTGCAACCACTCTATTATTTAGTTCTCAACTGGATAACTCATAAAAGTATGAACTTATATTAAGCTTGAGGAAAGAGTCAAGCTTAGGCATGTCATCATAAATCATATAATATGGCTTTATTGGTTTTTAATTTTAACATTAAGGAGATTTTTTGATAAAAATAGCTCAATACAAGCTGTACTCAATTTAAGCAAAGCAATGTGTAAACTCAGATTATTTTGTTGCAGGTCTTCAAAAACTCCCTAAGACATTGGATATTATGAGCTAATTTGATCAGAATTAAGTTCAGTTATTATAATTTTTAAAGACTGTGCTTGCTGATGACCCTCAACAAAATTTATGAAAACCTGGTCATATAAATTTATTGGTGTAATATAATCTTTCCTTTAAATTCTCCAATAAAACTAATTGCTGTATTGCTATAGCTATACCAAGCACTTTTCTTACAGATACGCCAATCTTCAACTGCCATATTGCTGTACCTACCTCCAGAGATTAGTATGGTAGCATAGTTAAAGAGCAGGGAATATAGATACATACAGGGACAGTGAGGTAGGTCTGGAGATCAAGGTGACTTCAGAGTCAAAGCAGACATTGTATGCTCCAATGACATGTCACTAGGTAGGATGACTATGTGTATTTCTGTGTGGAATTCTCCAAAAGTGCAGCTTTTAAGTAGACAGATGCAAATATACAAATTACAATGTATATACATATAATAAAAACCTGGCTAATGAGCACTATCTAAGCAGCCATGGTTGTAATGCTGTCAACTAGTTCCTGTGCCAATTTCTCTAAATTGTGAGTTCCTTTAGAAGCAGCTTCTTTTCCTTCATATCTTACTTTGACCTAATATGTCTTGGTCCTCTGTCTTTTGAATGGCCCTGCCCACTTAACACAATCTCAAGCTAGATAAATCCTCTGGTTACACTATCTGCCTCCATATCAAAGTTGCTAATTACAGTTGGTGTGAGGGTGGGAATCACATACTCATGCAGACAGCAGCAAGCAGGACATTTGACATTAAATGAGGCCAATCAAGAGAGAAACTGAAAGGATGGAGAACCCCCAAATAGGCCACCATGATCCAAGGGCATGTCGTCCACGAGAGGCTCACTTTAAATCTAAACCACAGAGAGGTTGGAAGTGAAGGATGAAGAATATTTCATGTGAAATTCCCAAAAGAGAGCATGGTGAGTATTCTGTTGTCAGACAAAATAGACTGGGAACCTAAACTATTAGAAGAAATAAAAAGGGTATTATGTAGTCATTTTAGTTTCAATTCTACACCAAGACTTAACAACCACAAACATTTATATAACAAAATATCAGGATACAGGAAACCAGAATTGACAGGACTGGAAAGAAAAATAATTTCATAATAATAGTTAGAGATATCAGTACGCCCTTCCTGGCAATGAATAGAGCCAGCAGACAGATGAAAGCAGAAAAAGGAACAGTACAGTAACCAAATACATCTACCCAGTGTGCACACTGCCACAACAGAACCCTTAGTCAGTTCTCATAACCCTGTCTTAAGAATATCTAAATTAATTTACAGATTAGTTCCCTGTCTTTATCTTTTCCCAATCATGATATTAGAATAAGTTAAAAACACCTGTAAAGTCTTGTTTTCTTTATGATACTTCAGTTGCCATATTAAATAAACTTGCTATTTGAAAATATAGGAAATTGGACCAGCCAATAAGCTCATAAACTCAAACATATTTCTGTGCTTTCTTGCCTATAAATACATTACCAAGGATACCTCCATTCTGAGTAAAATTTCCACAGAGAAAATAGAGACGTTATAGGGGACAAAAGAAAACTAACTTTTTAAAAAATATCTAAAATTAATATCCATAAAGAGAAAAAGAAAATTATATCTACAAAATTATAATAGCCAAAAGACAGTAGTAAGAGAATCATAATTTCAGTGACATGTTAGGAGAGAGCAGAACTATACTCCCCACGTGATGACCAAAAATTGCTTCCATTCTTGAATTCTATGGCAAATTACACTTTCAATCAGATATGAAGGCAGAATAAAGAGACTTAGACAAAATAGGGAGTCTTTCTTGGAGAGTTACTGGGAAAATATACTCCAGTGAATTAAGGCTGGAAATGAAGAAGAGAGAGCCCAACTACTCAGGTCCCAGAGTGGGCAACACACCACCACAGTGGGGATGTCTTAGAAACCATGTCACTCTAACCACGTCCAGATTTCTTGTCTGGCTCTGGAACAGGAAGAAAGGATAGTCTGGGCGGCATGTCCCCAGCGATTAAAAAAAAAAAAAAAAATGAATTGCTGCCGTACTTCTTCAACATTTAGAATGTTATTTCTAATATTTAGTAGGTTTGAAAAAAATCTAAAAATTATGAGGAATATGAATCAGATAGAAGATTACAGAAGAGTAGAGTTATGCGCATCTATACTTGTGGGCTCAATATTTATTTAGCTGAAATCCTTTACGAATCAAGAGTAGAAGACAATTAAGTTGTCTGGTATGAAACAGAATTTCAACCACCCGAGTAGGAAATCAATGGATATGGGTAATATAAAATTATTTTTAAGTACAAAGAGAAAACAAAGAAAAGAGGCAGATGAAAGCAGCTACCCCTGAGCACTAGAAGAGGAAGCTAGGGAGGGAGGAAGTAGGGAGTTGCTATTATCTAACACAATAATGTAAAAATTGGTACTTAAGCTGAGTATTTTATTAAATACATAGAAAGATCAACTCACTGTAGGTATGGGTGGGAGAAACTGCATCTTTTAGGATCCAGCATTTTGAGAGTAGGAGCTGTTGTCTCTCTATCCATGTTCTTCAGATGCTGTACAAACAGTATCCAGTGTTTAGAGTGGGCAGTAATGACATACTAGATACTGGACAGCTTAAAGAAATCAGTCGGGTGGTGGTGGCACATGCCTTTAATCCCAGCACTCAGGAGGCAGAGGCAGGAGATCTGTCTGAGTTCAAGGCCAGCCTGGTCTACAGAGTGAGTTCCAGGACAACCAGGACTGTTTCACAGAGAAACCCTATCTCTAAAAACAGAGAGAGAGAGAGAGAGAGAGAGAGAGAGAGAGAGAGAGAGAGAGAGAGAGAGAGAGAAGAAATCGGTTTTTTGTTTGTTTGTTTGTTTTTTCCGGTTCTTGAAGCTGCCAGACTAAGATAAGGATGTGACATTGGTGGGTTCTAGTGACTATCCTCTTGTTAGCTCATGTGCAGTTCCCTTGTCACTGTCCCCACTTGGCGGGGAGAGACAGACCCAGACAGAATACATTCAAGATAAGGCTACCATGAGGCCCGGGTCTTACAACCGCATCTCACCAATTCCTTCTTAGGGCCTCATTTCTTAGCATCACACTAGGACTTGGAGCCTCAGCAGACAAACGAAGAAGGGACATTTAGTGCATGATTACTAGCAGCAGTTCAGTAAATGGGTATTCACGGCAGCTGCTGTTTTTCCTGTCAAGAGTGCTCTATCAGACTGGATGGCGACTACTTCCTGTCACCCACCTTCCCCCTGGAATTTGCGTCCCAAATCTCCAGGTTTTTGAACAGTTCTTTGAGAACATTGGTATGTAGCTCAAAATTCTGACTTTTTTTTCATTCAATGGTCAGCTTTGACGAAACACACACACTGAAAAGATACCATATAAACTATGTGCCAAGCCAGAGAACAGTAGAAATGACTCCTAGGTGGTTGGTATTTCTTAGATTGACTGATAATAACCAAATGGTAGAATAGTTGTTTGTTTTACCTTCCTTCAGTCACCCCAGTCTCTTCCACAGCTCTACACGGTCACAGCCCACCCTCTTTCAAGAATGAATTAAAATGCCTCATTCTGCACAAGAAAGTTTCTCTTTTTCCTTGAACTTCTAGAATGACTTTAAAGAGGACCAATAAGCTCGTACACCTTGCGGGGCAATTATTTGTGCTATGTCTCTTGGAATTATCAAGTACATACAAGACTTTTAAAATACATCTATGGGACAGCATGCAGGAACATGAAGATGAGTGATGATTCTTTGTTAATTTGCACTTTGCACATAAACATCATTAAATGTACTATGAACCACAAAAGGCATACCTGAAATACTACTGCAAAGCACCCACCAGTCCAAAGACCGCATCACCAACTCTTTCCGTCTGCCTGATGACATAAAGAGACTCAAATGCTCATAAGCAAATGTGGGTGCAATGTTTAATTTTCTCCCTCCTCTGAAAACCAGTGAATATCAGCTTTTACTTCTGAAAACTTTATTTTTTTGAATAGCAAAATGTCTTTAATATGCCTAGATTGTACAAGTAAATTTTTGAATGCAAAATAAAAATCTGAATGAGGCGGTCAATTAGATCAAGTTGGAAGCACAGAGTTATAGAAATCTACTGGGAATTAAGTTCTAGCAGGTCCCACTATGTTAGTCAGATGTCCTTGGTTTGCTTAAATAGAGTCGGTTTGAACGAGCTATACAACAAAACTCACAAAAGTGTTCAGGATCCACCCATTCACTGACTATTCACCGAGGTCCTCTATAGAGGCACTATTCAAAGCCTTGACTACCACAGTAATGAGATAGAGCTGTGATTTATGGAAAGTGACTCCACAGTCCAAATTTCTAAAGACAAAACTATGTCAGTACAGGCAAGACTTCAGCATGGGCTTATAATCAACCAGAAGCAGGGCTGGAACTGGGACCAGGGCTGGCACTCAGTACAGTGTGTAGGGTTTTTAGCATGTGTGAAACCCTGCTTCCAGCCCTCAGCACCATAATGGAGCAGAAGACATCCTGGGCCACTGGTGGTGTGCTTTCCTTATGTGTCTTTCATATGTCTGCAGATAACATTTCTCCGTTTTTACAGTACACATTGTAGGGTTTAACTATTCCATAGTTTATATATGGTTTCCTTTGGATTCCCTCTTTCCATCGTCCTTAGCAGGAAGAATGAATATATGAAATGTAGGGCCATAGGACTCAGTTCAGTGTTGACACCTCCTGTGGCTCTGGAATTGAGAATGTGAAAGAGATAGGAGTTCTTTGGGTTTGAGCAGACAGTCATCTCATTCTGAGCCAAGTATTAATCCCCAAGTAGTAACTAACTCTCTCCAGGCATGAAATTTCCCAAGTTCTATAATTTAATAGAGGTAGAGTCAGGGAAAGGGCTTAACTTCTTTAATCCTTAAATCAGTTCTCTTTTAATTTGCTGGTGTTGGGATGAGTGGCTGAATTCTGGTTGCCATTTTTAACTAAGTAAGTACTGGATGAAATACTGTATAATTATAAATGATAGCACATATTCAGCTATAAAGAAGGTTTATAAAATGTTGTGTTTTGATCTGTTTCTTGTATATTTTACCTTGGAGCTTCTTGTATCCTGAGTTATATTCTGTGCCACATTATATGAACACAGTGAATAATATAATTGAAAGTTAAACTTCTAGTACAGTTTTCTAATACTGCTAAAGAGAAAATCACCAAGATTCAGAATACTTGCAAAAGTATGGCCTGAGAAAAGGTCAAATTTAATCTGGATTTTGAGGAGTGGCTAAATTTAGTGTGGCCATACAGAGGAATGAGGGCACTCTAGGCAGGACAATATTCTTGAGAAACTGAGAAGATGGGGTGGATGTCTTTGGGGCTATGGAGGAGGGAAACTGGGAGGGGTCGAAATCGAGGAAAGCACAAAATCTCCTGGACATTTTTGACTTAAGGGTTCTGAATTTTTAAAGTGTAACCTGGGTTTCTCTTCTCCTCCCCTCACTCGCTTTAGAACTCTTGATGCCTAACGAAGTCGCTTTTTGTTGAATTTACAATGTTTTGTGCTTCTTCCAGTTTCTAGTGGTTTCTCTCGAGTTTTGTACAGACCATAAAAGTTCGAAGTTTTCAGATAACACAAAGAAGTTATGAGAAACAGGTAGTAATATAAATGAGTGGGGCTGCAAAGTATGTTACCCTTTTCAACCTACTTATGGGTTAAAAAATAGCCCAAAAGTGATCTTCATACAAAGCTATAATCCTTACCATGAGAGTAAGAGAGAGTAAGCATATCCTTATGTACCAGCTGTGTAGACGATTGCTGTTAAGACAGACCTTCAGTCTCGGACAGAAGAGAAAAAAAAATCAATATTAATCTACTCATACTTGTAATGGAAGTATGTGGTCATATAAAGTATTACTGGCTAGCCCAGGATCACAGACTGAATTTGAAGACAGATGCTCTGCGTGTACTATGGAAACAATAGACCGTAACATTGTATTTGATATGGAAAAATCAATCACAGCTTTAACAGCTAGAAACTGCTCCACTTTGAGGCACGAATACAAAGCACCTCAAGCAGTTGTTAAACAGAAGGGCTTTCATGATTATTTAATCACTTGAGAGGCTGAACCAATTAAAATATCATCTGCCAATACGTTCTCTAGGATTTGTTTTCAGCAATAATACATGTTTTCTCTAATCTATTGTCTTGACCTGAACAATGGCACTACAGAAATGAGAGCCACCGGGCTGTAAGTACCCTTACCAATGGGAAGGGCTTGCAGATTTGACTTAGAGCTGGGAAAGGCTAGGTTTCCTTCAGGCATTCTTTTTTTTTTTTGGATTCTATTGGATAAGAATCTAATCTTACAAAGGTTTGGCAGTATGGATCTGAATCATCAAATAACAACCAAGCGAGGGAAGACTGCAGCTTTGGAGATCTGGTAGGAATTTGGATCTGGCTAAGACCACATGTGGAAAATGGCACTCCAGTGGGAAGGGCTCAGATGTTTAGTTTTCAATGGTTCATAAAGAGGCTACTGCGGGTTTTCGCCGTGACTAGAAAATCTGCAGCTTAAGTGAGAGAAGGGAAAAGATTATGGTAGGAAGGGGGATTGAGGCATGGATCTTAAAGGTTTCAGAACTTAAAACCTAAAGAGACAAAGACGTCCCGAATAATCTAAAGTAGAGAAAGTACAATTGTACATTTTAGAGAAGTAAAATAATATGGATAAGGAATTGTAGAGAGAAGGTTCTAGAAACAAAGCACATAGGAGTCTAGTGGAAAAGTTAAACTTGGGAGTGTGAAAGAAGATAGCCTAGGAAAGGTGGGTTGCAGAGGGAAGAATTGAACATGTGGCCTCGACTATTCTGTGTGAACTTTATTAGACAGGGCAGTCTGTAGCTGGTTTGGGAAGACACAATAATAACCCCACCAAAAAGAACAAAACGCATTGATGAGTGCAAAGATAGCATGATGTTTATATAAATGTGCTTAACTCTTACTCACTCTTCTATTGGCCTGTAAGTCTTGGTGCTATTATTTAACATGTCTGAGCTTTATTCCTTCACCAATTTTTACAAGTGGGAAATAATATCCGATAATGTTATCATGGGAACAAAATGGGACAACTCACAACTGCACTACAGTAAAGCACATGTTAAAAATGCCATAAATACCTTTCATACCTTAAATTAAGAAAGGAATAGCCTACTAAATCCAACTTTTAAAAGTGTGTTATTGCCTGAATCTTAAGTGTCCTGAAGGCATATAATCTGAGGTCATCATTAGCTTACAGCGTTGTTGGAAGATGTGGAACCTTTCCAAAGGGAGCCTAGTAACAAACAGTAAGATAAGTCATTGTAAGTATGACCTTGAGAGGGACACTGGGGTGCTTCCCAGCTGCCATGGAGTGAGTAGTTTCCTCTGCCATGTACTTCTGTCATGATAGACTGTCTTACCACAGACCCAAAAGCAAAGATGCCAACCAACCAAGACCTCTGAAAGTGTACGTCCTCCAAAAGCTGTTCTATCTCAGCTGTATTATCATAGTAATGAAAATGTGTCACAGGAAAACGTCATTGAGAAGTGAAGTCATTGCTACACTTATTCCTGAACGTGTAGTTCAGAAGTCTTTAGATCTAGTTTGCTGGATGAATTGGGAGAAGTGGGTTAAAGAAACTCTAGACCACCGTAAGCCAAACTTAAGGGGTGATTCTGGCATGAATTCAGGAGACTAGAATGCTCATGGGAGAATGTGGATAGTAAAGGGTGCGATGATGAGGCTTCCAAAGAAAAGGAGACTCTTGGGAGTTAGATCGGAGTCCACCCACTCCATACTGCTGCAAAGAACTTGCCTACATTTCCTACACATCCTGAGACTACAGGAGAGGCTAGCTTTAACATGCGTTATGCTCACTCTGAAGCAATCTTTAAGGTAGCACAATATTTAAGCCAGTGTGGGTGGCACTGACTGTTTTTAGCCAAGTGTAGTGTAAAAAAAAATCAAGAGCAAAGAAAAGCAGAGTCTTGCCACTAAAGAAGCCTATTTAAAGCTAAATCCAAAGAGGAGATACATGTAAATACTAGGAAAAAGAAGTCAAGGGCTTTGCACCAAAACAATGGAAGGGTGACCTGAGGGCATCTCAGACATTGGCAATACCCCACCTATGCCAGGGTCAAAGGTAGAAAAGCACAAACTTGGGGTCAGAGAGATGACTGAGAGGTTAAGGCAGCTTGTCCAGAGGATCTGGGTTCAATTCCCAGATAGTTCCTCACAACTGTCTGTAACTCCAATTCCAGAAGATCCAATGCTTCCTCTGTCCTCTGCAGGCACCAGGAGTCTTAGTCAGGGTTCTCTAAAGGAACAGAACCAATGGAAATGTTTAGTTATTTACATATGTTATTTATACATATTTATTTTTATATATGATATATATCTATATGTTTATTTATTAAGTTAACTTTAAAATAGTAATACTATCTATCCCACCTGAGGAGCCAAGAACCCTATAGCTACTTGGTCCTTGATGTAGGATGCCTCAACAATTGAGTAGCCCCACAATGACTGTCTCTCACTGTGGGGTGACATTATTACTCAGCCTACAAGCTGGGGCTCCTTAGTATGGCACTAGAAGCCACTGGTTCTTAATCTACAACAAAAGCACGGGAGCCCTGTTTCTGCTGTTAGCAAAGCAGTCTATGGTAGCAGCAGCCAGGCAGATAAAGCCAGTGGCAGCAGGAAAAGCCAAGCCAGCAAAAGATGAGACAATCCTCCTTACGTCTCACCCTTTTTATCTGGGCTCCTACCAGAAAGTATTGGGCTGGGTTTTCTCACATCAATCAAGGCAATCAATATAGTTCTTTAGGTGAGTCTCCCTACTCAAGGGAGTCTAACTTGTGGCAAATTGACATTAAAGGCAACCATCATACCAGGCATGCATGTGGAAATTTCAAGAGCAGACATAACAAAACCAGGTTAGGTCACTGGAGTTGTTCCCTCCAAGGAGACACTGGAGTACTTTCATCCTCTGCTTCCCAGCTGCCATGGAGTGAGTAGTTTCCTCTGACATGTGATGCACAATCATACATACAGGCAAAACACCCATGCAAATACATTTACAAATTAAAAAGCACAAACTCTTATCAAAAATATTTGCTTCATGAGAGAACTTCATAGCACCCTATTCTCAGAGGCAGCCTAAGAGATTTTTTTTCCCCTTGGGATTTTTTCCTCTCTGTTCAACTATCCTGACCCTCAGAGACCATAGAAACCATGATCCAAGGAAGTTTTGACACAATTCGAACAGGGAACAAGCTTTCCCATCATCTATATCGATGCTGACGTTCTAGGCATGCAGAATGCAAGAGTTATGAGGGCACAGAAACTCTCAGCTGGATGTTTAGGAGGCCATGGAAGACCAAGGAGTGTCTGGTGTGACCAGAGAACCTGAAAGCAATGTCCAGTGGTATCTAAGGAAGCTGTGAAAGAGAAGCTAGATTTGTGATGCAGAACCCAGGAAACTGAAAGAGGCTGGAGGGTGACCACATGGGCTGCAGCCAGCAAGTCTCTAAGGGCTGTCCTTCACACTTCCACATCCCGGATGCCAGGTGTGGAGCTGTGGGATTTAATATACACCCTGATGGGTTCTGGCTTGGTACGACTCTTACTTCCTGTGCTTCTGCTCTTTACTGAAATAAGGATGGCCAGCCTGTTGAAGTCACATCACGGCATATTGCAAGTATGTAAGCTGCTTTCAGATTTTACAGGGGCTCATAGCTGAGTCAGCCTTGAGTCTTGGAGAACACATTGAACCTGGACTTGGGGAATGCCTGCAAATGAACGAAGTACATTTTGTATTGTCATGTGGACATAATCCTTTGAGACCAAGGGCAGACTGTATGGCTTGGTTCTTAAAGGTCTCAGATCTCCCCTCGCCCCCCTCCCTGTCTCCATTACTGCTCAGAAATGGTGAGTCCTGCAAGAAGTGGGCACTAGTCATCTAGTAGAAGGAATTCAGGTCATTAGAAGCAAGCTTTGAAGAAGCTGTTGAGATCTTGTGTGTGTCCGCTTTCCTGTCTCTCTCTGAGTGTCTCACATTCATACACAGGATTCCTTCTTTCCCCCTTTCTCTTTCTCTCTCTCTCTGTCTCATGCTGTCAGTATTATGTAGTCTGTTTCTCCCTGCTCCCTCTCTTCTTTTCTCTCTTAGTTTTTCAGCAGCAGTGAGATAAGCATTTCTGTGCCATGTACTTCCATGATGACGTATGTCCCACCACTGTGTATCATGGCCCAAAACAGTAGACAATGGCCCTCAGACTCTTAAAGAACGTTAAAAAAGGATGACTTCCTCTTAAGTAGATTTAGCTCAGCTACTTTGTCAAAACAATAGAAATCTGACATATTTTGTATGATGTTAAACTCTTCTAAATACCAACAATTTGTTTTTTAAATAATGAACTTGACCACTTAATAAAAAGTATTATATTTTCCTAAATGAGTTATATTAATAAATAAAAACACACATAGCTGATTTATTCTAGAGGAGCAGTGTTCAGTCAAGATTGTAATATGGTTTGAAATGGAAACATTTTCTTGGATTTAAAATTATTTCTAAGTTATGAGAACGATTTTTCTACCTTAAACTCCTTGACTATGTAGAGACTTATGGGGTCTTGAAAGTTAGGCTTTACATCTCCCCACCTTCATCAAGAAGCTTCTTTTTGCAGTAAATGGTGATTAGCACAGAGACAGACCCACATCTAAACAATAAGCAGAGAGTGTAAGACTTTGGAGGACTCAAAAGTCCGTGGATGTCTTTATCACACTCCTCCCCTCAAGGATCAGGGATCTATGCTAAAGTGGAGGTGGGAAGATTGTCAAGAGCCAGAGGTGATGGATGACTCCAAGGAAAAAATATCTTCCAGACACAGCAGGACTGACGTAGATTACATACACACACACACACACACACACACACACACACACACACACACACACACACATACACAGAGACAGAGAGAGAGAGACAGACAGACAGAGACAGACAGACAGAAAGAGACAGAGAGAGAGAGAAAGATTAGATAGAAGATTAGATAGATAGATGATAGGTAGATAGATAATGATAGGCAGATAGATAGATAGATAGATAGATAGATAGATAGATAGAGAGTAGATAGATAGATAGTAGATAGATAGATAGTAGATAGATAGACGACAGATACAAAGTAAATACAAAGTCCCATCCCTTAAGAAAGAAGCTATTTGCAGTTGATACCTTCTGGGAAAGAAAAACTTCATTTTCTACAATGGAGTGTCACTGGGTACATCAACTGAACTCCAGGGTAGACTCAATGTTCAGGAGTAGTTGGACAACACAAAAGGAACACCATTTCTCTCTCTCTCTCTCTCTCTCTCTCTCTCTCTCTCTCTCTCTCTCTCTCTCTCTCTCTCTGTGTATGCTATTCATTTTGTTATTTTTCTATCTTAATGTTTTGACTTCAATTGTTTTTGTTTGATTGGTTGTTTGGTTGTTTCTTTGTTGTCCATTTGTTGAGAGAGAAGGAGCATGAAGTTGGGCTGGTAGAGAAGTAGGGAGGATCTGAGAGGAATTGGGAAGAAAGATATAATCAATATATATCATATAAAAATTTTTAAATAAAAAAAGAAAAGAAAAATTGGGCTCTAAAAGTCAGAAGTGTTCAGACAATTCAGACTAGACTCCCATGTTGTCCCCTTATTACTTGTCCAGGCCTCACTGTTTCTAAAATATCAAATAAATAAAAAAGAAAATACGTCTCCCTGCACGTATTGTCTCCCACACATCTGTATCTATGACCAAAAAGCTCTCATAGCCCTGATTACATAGTTTTAAAGATGATTAATTATTGAAAGAAGAGATTTCAGTATCTACAGGGGTGTAAGAAAACATATACTGAAGTAGTTTTCACTTGCTCTTTTGTCACAGTCGTGATTCTTATTCGTTTTCTTCATTTTTCTCTGAGAAGTGTTCTATACCTATAGCATCTTTTTACCTCTACAGAGAATAACAAAAGTATCCAGGACTGCTCTGCAGGCTGACTCTGCCCTGAACTACACATACACATGAGAACGTTAAATTGTAGTACATTTTGAATTGACTTCTCCTTGTCCATTGCTTGCTTGTAATATCCCCTTTTAATCTTTTTTTTTTTTTATAAATAGAAATGCATCTAAGCCATGCCTTCCACAAACCATAATAAGAAATGTCTATGGCACATTAGTGTTTTCTCTTTGAAGGCTGGTGCACCTAATTGAATGCAGTTGGCAAAAAAAATAATGTGGCAATCTTCGGTACTCTTCAATCCATGTAGCATTGTGTTCGCATATATCACAGGGTAATTAATTATAGTCCATTACTCATGTATGAGACTATGTCACACATTCACACACTACTGTGAAGACACCCCAAAATAATTCATCATCAAAAGAAAAGTGAAAATGATGTAGTTGCATTATATGAAACTTACTGCTTGGCCTTAAATTCCTTTCCCATAAACAGAGGTAATGAAATCACCTGTCTCAACGGCACTGTGAGATTAAATTAAAGGATAAATATAAAGTATGTGGTAGGTCACATGTCACATAATAAACACTTAATAGATGTTAAGTATCTTTTGCCTAATCACTACCGTTTAATAGGAAAGCAAAAGAATTTGGGTCCTTTATATAGGGGCTGCATTTAAAAATATAAAAGAGTAAAGAAACTGGGTAAAATTAATTTTAATAATATCTTTTACCCATATCATCACACCCATATATAGTCAATATAAAAAACTTACTAATGAGTTATTTTATATTCTCCAATTCATACCATGTCCATGAAACATAGTGTATGCTTTATTCTTGTATCATTTCCCAGTCAAGACTGGCCATACTTCACGCAGTCAATTGCTTCCCAGAAGCTCAGTTCAGGCATGACAGCTCTGAGTGAGTCATTTCATGGTAAATAGTACAAAGCCACCCAAACAAGACAGATGGAGAGAGAGCAAAATCTACACAGTCCTGATAGGCTTGCCATTTTCTTATCAAGTTACCTTAAAAAATGCTAGAAGGGAATATAAAGTAATATCTGAACCGAGCAGAAGTCATTTTCATCACATTTTTCAAAGCATGTCACTTTCCATTATTTTTTTAAAAGGCGTATTTTGAGATCAGCAAGCATATGTGGAATTCTGGAGAAAGCTTCTTGCTCATAGACTCAGAAAGACCCATGCAGTGTTCAAAATGTTCTTAAAATATTTTTGAGAAAATACATTTCTGTTCTCCCAGTGTGGAAGTACCAAAACCCTTCTGGGACACACCCCAGGCTTGCCAGCAGTTTATAAAAAAACAAAAACAAAAAACAAAACAAAACAAAAACCAAAGCAGATAATCCAATCCCTCCACCTTCCCCTCCTCACTTCATGAGATGATTTCATAAGCTCTCCCTGAGCTTTATTGACTATTCATTCCGTGCCATAGGAGAGAAACCTGCAATATTTATTCATAGGATATTATTCTTTTAAAATGCTTTCTAAGCTAAAGCTTTGGTAAACGGCAGGGCATGGGGTGGGGGTGGGTCGTTTTCAATGCCTGGTGTAATTTTTATCCCTGAAGTTGCATTTTTAAAATAGCTGAATAATTAAAGTTTCCTGGAAAACCAGGCAAGGAATAAAGTGGATAAAGAGACTCACAAACCCTGGGCAAGACTGGCATCTGTATGTGTGTATACATACCTAATTCCCACACACATCTCAACAAGATCAATCATGCCTGGAGAACGGTAATGGAGACGGCTCTCAGTCTGCAGCCAGTCATACACACGAGGGGAAGCCTTTTCTAGCCGTAACCTATCACTATGTGCAAACAGCTGAGGGCATTGGTCCTTTTGTCAGATTCTGACAGCCGAATCAATAAAAAGACACAGCAAAAGTTCAATCAGAACAGACACCACTAATACGACTGCCCTTTGGGGACCCAGAGAAGTGTGGAACTGCTTTTCCATGTTAATTTCTCTTCACTACCCCTTGGGGTTATCACCTTTGCTGGCCCCTGTTAATTAAAAACTGCCTCCTAGCAAAGTTCCCTACCAGGCATTTTCCCTGGTGTCAGCCTATTCTGCTGACTGCTAGGAGAGATGGAGGGAGGCGTGCTCTGAGGCACAGAATGCTTGCATGACAATCCTATCCCTGCTCTCCCCAACTACACACACATAATCAGAGCTTTTATTTATAACCTCCCAAATGTCACAATCACGAACTACCAATATCCAGGTGAGAAAAACTGGACAGACACTGTTTCAAAGTCAGAGTGATATTAGTTACTTAGGTAGGCAGGTAAATCAGTAGGTACACAATCAAAGACCTATCACTTTTTGGTCTAGTCTTGTTTGGAACTTATTGCATAAATGTTGCAATGGCCTCTGGAGGGAAACCAAGGGCAATAGCCATAGCCGATGATGTTTGGAAGACCTCTTAGACAATCCTGACCAATGTCTCGGAGGACTTCTGCCTGGTGATGGGGGCTTTGTCAGATAGTCTTTGGCTCTCAGAGGAAGTATTGTCAGCCCTGATGAGAAGATTTTTATTTAAACTCTTTGTGTGTGTTTATATACCGACTTACATGTATTATAGGTATTTTTAGGTAAATAGCTAATACTGTGATACCTTATGAAGTTTCCAAACATCCACTGTGATTTTACCCTCCTTCTGTATTTCCACCCCTCCTCCCTCCCTTTCCATTCCCCACTTCAAATCCTTGGACCCTTCTATTCTCCTATTGCTGAAGACCACATGCCCTTCAGACACAGGGCCCAGCGGCCCCTGAGCTAGAATCGACATGAAAGCCTCCTCCCTGAGGACTACCTTTCATGGTACCCAAAGGCACCATTCAAAGGAAGGAAGCAACCGTAGGTCCTGCCCAGCGATAACACCTATGAACCACAACAATGTCCAGCATGGTGGGATAACCCTAATGGTGCACTGGTGGTATGCAACACCCTCTCAACAAGAGGAAATAATTCCTGGCACTGGAAACATAGCTAACTTCACAGGACTGAGGTCGTGGATTTTGGAGGATAACTTGCAGCCACCACTATACTAGGCCACATCATTCCTAACTGCATTTTAAACATTTGTCACACTCGCCAGTAAGCTCCTTACTTCTCATCAAGGAAACTTCTCTTTGTAATGGATGGAAGCCATTACTAAGAACTGCCACCTATCAAAATGCAGAGTTGTGGAGCCCATTCCCAGTGGATATAACTACAAAACAACCACTGAACCTAAGGCTCCTTGATCATTGTGAAAAATGGGATAGAAAGATTGTAAGAGCAGAGGATCAAGAAGTTTGCTGTGAGATTCTACCTCCTAGAAATGTCAGAAGTTGCATTCATAAAGTCTCACCAATGTGACTGCTTAAACATGAGCTGGACAAGGGTTACACTCGTAACTACACTGACATGGAAAGGAACAGCTCATGAAACCTCAACCCTATACAAAGAACTCCAGGCAGCTATGAAATGCTGAGAGAGGAAAAAATAGTCTTCTCAGGCAAAAGCACACTGATTATTCAATACCAAATGGTCAGCCCTGAAAACATACATATATATACAGAAAACAAATAATATAATACAGACCGAGCAGGTTGCATTTATGTGTGTGAATATATATGTATGTATGTATGTATGTATGTATGTATGTATGTATGTATGTATGTATGTAATAGCAATTAACAATAAGGAGGCCATGAACTTGAAAGAGAGCAAGGAGGGTAATATGGAGGCTTTGAAGAGAGGAAAGGGAAGGAGGAAATAATTATGCCATAATCTCAAAATTTCTTTTAAATGATAAATAAAAATTCACCCTAATACTCTGGGTTTTCACTCTTTCTTTTCTTTTCCTATAGTGGAAGCAAATTTGCCCCCATATTTCCTAATCTTTGTTTAATGTCAAGGTTGGTCTTAAGGGCTAATTTACATCAGGTCTGTGCAAAGCCCATGCATAAGAAGAACTACTTAGACTTTTGAAATGGTAGTTATGGGTCTGGGGATACGACTCATCAGTAAAACACTTGCTGTCTAAGCATGAGGGCCTGTATTCGGATCCTCAGATCCCACATAAAAGCTTGGTGTGGTAGTATGCACATCTGTAATCCCCTTGCTCTTACAGAAATATGGGAGACAGAGGTAAAAAGGCCCCTAGATGCTTGCAGGCTAGACAGCCTGGCAGTAAGGAGCCACAGAGAATGCTGCTTCAAACTAGGTGGAAGGTGAGGACTGACTCAGGGTTGCCCTCTGACCTCCACACACTCTTCATGTCACACATATTTACACACACATACACACACACACGATTAAAAAAACCCACAATGATAGCTAGCTTCTTTCAACCATATTAATGACAGAAATGATTTATCTCCATAGCTAGATAGTTGGATTATTTCAAATTTTATTTAATTAAACATGCATTCACTTATTTAATATCTCAAACATAGCAATGTATTCTGATGGTGCAGAAACACATGTAGAATGGGTATAATCTCTGATTCATAAAGTAAAAAAATGGACATATATAAACATATATTTTCTTATTGCTTACATAACATATCATATTTTATTCCTTTTTCATCTCTGCTTTTGATGTGTACCAAGGTTGTTTCTATATGAATCCATTTTGTGTGTTGAACTGTTATGTGATACTTCATAATATGTACTTACTAAATTTATAAAAATTCACTTAATGAACACTCGGTTCTATTTTTTTCATGTTACAAAAAATAAATATCTCTCTTTACATAAAATATCATATGTTATTTTCTAAGAGTGAAAGTGCTAGGCAGATATTGACACATCAGGATGTGGTAATCACCTCACAATCCTTGTCTCGGAGGGCTTGAGCACATCCCCTTACTAACTATAATAATCACCTCATTTCTAAGTGTCACCTCCATCACTAAGTGTATCCATAATTCATTAACATTTTGTGTGTTGGTGTTTCTGAACTTTATTAGAATATGTGCTACTTAATTTGAGTTGTATAATCTGACCCATAGGGTCTTCTAGATGAATAAGCTTCTAATTTGCTATCAATACTTAAGAGTACTTACATTTTCTACTTTCCATTCAAGAACATAAGAACGTACCAGGCTATGATTTCTTTATATTTTCCTGGGTTTTGTTGTTTTTGAACCAACTATTATACTAGAAATATATTGGACTTTCTTCCCAAATGGCTGATTTTCATTACTTACCAATATTTTAAAAGATGTTCAAATTTTACCTTTCAAAATTCAGTATTCTTTGACATCTCTTAACCAAACTGCTACTAGCTTTTTGTTGCTGTGTTTTCATGTTTTTCAGGAGATTTATGCATGAGAGATTTACTAACCTTTGGATGTCCAAAGGAGATTTTTATCTTAATCCCTCAATTCAATGTTAGATCAAACATAAAGATAAAAGCCACTTTCCTGCAGTCTGTCCCAAGGTCAGTATGGGAAGTTTCAAGCTCTCATTCTCTCACTTAATCAAGTAAATATCTACAAATAAAAACAAGCTGTGTGAAAGCTTGGCGAAAGATCCACAGCAACTAAACAACCAATGAAGAAACAGGCACACTCTAAATGATGGGAAACATGGTGGTTCTGCCTCCCTTGCCTGCTCCTTCCCCACAGCATGCTAGGGAAGGGTAACACTGGCACTTGCTTGCAATTTTTGACCTTCCTCTGATGCTAAGAGACTGATTTCTAAATCACACTGCTCAGTGCTCAGACAGAGATGGCCTAGTTTGAACTTCAGGCTGGAAGCCACAACATTGGCACATGCTGTCGACTGGGAAAACTACAGGGTGACTACAGACTCACAGACACCCTGAGGCAAAAGATTACAGGCAGAAAACTGTGATAGAGCATTTAACACTTCAAGAAACAGGTGAGAGTCACTCTTCAGGGAACAAACTTTTAAAGGCAGCCCCGTATATAGAGAAACTAGAAAGAAAAGCACACATACAGTCAGTCATATGGAGGGCACATGCCCAACACTGACCCGAGAAGACAAAAGCCTTCATGCCAGGCTGATTATGACCTATGCAGAGTCAGTCTGCAAAAACTGGAAAAAATGCTTTCAAATCAATCAATCAATCAAGTGCTCCAGTTTTAGCAAAATGTTACAAAGCATAGTATAAATAAATAAATAAATAAATAATGAAAAATAATGGAGGCAGAGGAGGTAAAGAGAAAGGAAGCAAAACAAAACAAAAAACCTCATGTCCTATTAAAAAGGACCAAACAGTAGATCTAGAAATGAAGAGTGTAACTGGTTAGAAGGTTCAGTTTAGGAGTCCAACAGTAGATTTCAGTAGGCAGATGCAGAACTGAACTTGAAGACAAGTTATATGGCAATAACAAAAGAATATCGACAGAACCTAAGAGACACACTATGTTATAGAAGATACAAGAAGAGAAGGGACAAGAGGTGTTTGAAAAAAAATGATATCTTAAACATCACAACTTTGAAGATGTCGACTCCATGCAGATAATTTCTAGAAGCCTACACTGATACACATTATTATCAGCTTGTCAAATTCAAGCACAAGGAGTCTTAAAAGCAATAGAAAAAAAGGGAAAATGTGTCATGATAATCAATAAACAGGATTGCTCAGCAAAATATTTGCAAACTAGAAGGTAATAGAGTAGTATAAACTACAGAGAATGTCAACCGAGAACACTGTATTTTTTAAAATTGTTCTTCAAAAAGGAAGGCAAAAAAATTAAGACATTTCCAGGTAAGCAGAAGCTTAGGGAATTCATAGCCAGTAGACCTGACCAGAGAAATGTGAAAGTGGGACTTTAAACTAGAATGAAAAGATGTTTGTCTTAGTTGCAATGTCCACAGTTGTGATAAAACACCATGACCAAAATTACCTTGGTGAGGAAAAGGCTTATTTTAACTTACAGCTCTCAGGTTCTAGGCCACCACTGAGGGAAATCAGTGTGAAAATTCAAACAGGAGCCTGGAGGCAGGAACTGAAGCAATGGAGGAGCACTGCTTACTTGCTTGCTCCTATCAGCCTCCTTTCTTATACCACCCAGGACCACCTGCCTAGGGGATGGAACCTCCCATATTGTGCTGGGCCCTCCAACATCAATCATCAATCAAGAAAATGCCCCACAGTCTTTCCCAAAGGCCAATGTGGTAGAGGCATTTTTTTTTCAACTGAAGTTTTCTCTTCTCAAAAGACTCTAGCTTAGGTCTAACCAGGACAGTGTTAGACAATAACTGGAAGCCATAGGAAAATAGAAAGTACTCTATTAAGATCAACATATGGAAAATATAGAAACTCACATAGTTTGGCTTCTTCGTTCTGTTTCAAAAAATTTAAGATGTTAATAGAGAAGTGAAAAATAGTGGTAAGTTTGTGTCAATAAGTATATAATCTGTAAAGTTATGACTTGTGACACCCTTTGTATTACATAAAGGGAAAACATGATGTAGATTGGGAAAACTTCATGTGGGTGAGAAACTTCCATCTACACAGATAGACATCGCACACATTTGATTAGAAGAGAAATCTTATACATTAGTTTAGGACTTGTTTTATATGAATTTCACACAAGCGATGTCATGTTATTCAATAACTGCTTAATATGTAAAACAGGAAAAAATCATTATTTTAACTTAGTTTCTTTATGCCTTTTCAGTAAGATGGGAAAGAGAAGGGTAGAGTCAGGAGTCCCCAGCCAGACACAGAGGGAGCAGGAGATGAATGTGTCATGCTAATCAAGGTACTGCCAGGTGGCAGAGTGTAAATAAGAAATACAAGTTAACTTAAAATGTAAGGGCTAGTTAGTAACAAGCCTGAACTATTGGCCAATCATTTATAAGTAATATTAAGCCTCCAAGTCAATTATTTGAGAAGCTGCTATCAGGTATTTGGGACCAGGCAGTCAGGACAGGAAACATTCATTTACACTACAGACTCATAGATACCCTGAGGCAAGAAATTATAAGCAGAAAAAATATGATAGAGCATTTAACATGTCAAGAAACAGGTGAGAGACACTCTTTAGGGAATTAACTTCTAAAGGCAGTCCCGTATATAGAGAAACTAGAAAGAAAAGCACACATAGAGTCATATGGAGGACACATGCCCAACACTGACCTGAGAAGATTGAATTTTATATATAAAGTTGAAGTTAAACTGGGATCTCTTTCAAATAGTTGCAACTTTAAGGAGTTTTGTGTAAACCCTATAACTACAGCGAAAATATCTACAGGATGTATACAAGATGAAATGTGAAGGGAGTCAAAGTACGTCACTGAAGAGAATCAAGTAAACACGAAGGCAGGGACAGAAGAAGAAATGATAGGCAACAACAAAACACTCAGGAAAGAATGAACAATGATAAGCTCCCCTATCAGCAATTATATTATGTAAAGGGATCAAATCCTCCAATTAAAAGATACAGACTGGATGAATGGATTTTAAATAAAAGACATAGCTATATGATGTTTACAGAAGACATACATTAGATTTAAGGACATAGATAGATTTGATGAAAGAATTCAGTGGAAATAGCTAGCATGCAGGATGACTCTCCTAAATCAGTCAAAATAGATATAAACTCAAAGACTATTATAAAAATCATTACAAGAAATTTCATGATGATAAAAGGGATACCTCACCAGGAAAATGTAATAATTATAGATACACAAAACATATGAAATGGATATTGATAGACTTGAGGGAGAAATAAAAAAATAAATAAAAGCATCTATATTAATGGGGGAAACTTTACTACACTCGGCTTTTAATAATGGAAAGAATGAGTTGACATAAGGTCAGTAAGTAAATTAAGGACTTAAAAATCTCTGTAAACTGGACTGTGAAGATGAGTCAACAGTTAAGGGTACTTGATGATCTTAGAGAGGGCCTGAGTTCATAACCATCACCCAAATGGGGCAGCATACAACCACATGTCCAGCTCCAAGGTATCAGACATTCTCTTTTGGACTCCATGGGTACACACACGCACACACGCACGCACACAACACACTCAAAATAATAAAAACAAAAATAAATCTAAAAAATCCACAATAAAATAATTGGACCCAAGAGACATACAGAATAGTTCACCCATCAACATCAAAACACACGTGAACACTCTACAGGATAGAATTCTTGTTATGTTAAAAGGTAAATTTTAATACATTAAAAAGTTTGAAATAATATATAGAACTTTTCTATATCAATGTAATTAAATTAGAATTTACATAATTTAAATTTGGAAGAGCTACAAATATGCAGAAATCAGACATTCTTAAATAAACAGTGATTCAAAGAAGAAATCAAAAGGGAAGCTATAACTAATATATTTTAATGTGAAAATGCAATGTGTCAAAGTTCATGGGATGTATTAAAAGCGATGCTAAGAGGGAAATTTCTAGCTATAAACATTTTAAAAAAGGAATCTGACTTTGTACCTTGTGTTGTTGGATTCTAATCTGTGAGACAAAATATCTGAAAGGGGAGCTGGAGACATGGCTCAGTGGTTAAGAACATTTGCTGCTCTTGCAGAGGACCTGATGTGGTGGTTTGAATGGCCCACATAGGCTCATAAATTTGAATACTTGGTCCAGGTTGGTGGAACTGTTTTGGAAGGATTAGGAGGTGTGACCTTGTTAGGAGAGGTGTGTCACTGGGGTGTGCTTTGAGGTTTCAAAAGGCCATGCCATTCCTTGTTAGCTCTCTCTGGCTCACACTTGTGGATAAGATATGAGCTCTCAGCTCTCCAGTTCTCCAGCACCATGCTGCCTGCTACCATGTTCCTCACCATGGTGGTCAGGGACTCCAACCCTCTGAAACCCTGAGTCCCAAATTAAATGCTTTCTAAGTTAACTTGGCCATGATGCTTGCCACAACAATTGCCACGTAACTAAAACACCTGTGTTTGGTAACCATCACCCACATGGTTGTTCACAGCTGTTACTCCAGTTCTAGGGAATCTGATGCCCTCTTCTGGCCTCCACAGGTACTGTACACATGTGGTACATTAACGTACATGCAGGCAAACTATGCATAGACACTAAAAAAATTTAAAAACCTTCACAGAAGAGACATGAAAGAAACGATTTAAGAGGAGTGAGGACTTACACTGGCTCATGGATTCACAGTTTTCAGTCCATGGTCACTTGGTGAGACACAACATCGTGGTCTAGGAAGAGCAAAATGGTTCACCCATAGTGGTAGAAAACAGAGAGACCACAGGTGACAGAACAGGATATTCCAAATTCCTCCAACTGGATGCCATCTCTTTAGTCATGAATTTACCAGTGAGTTCATTGATTTATGAAGTATGAGATGGCATGATCTAGTTACCTCAAAAACGCTGGTCAGTTGACAATCAAGCCATAAACTCACAAGCCTTTTGGGGACATTTTTAGATTCAAACCATAACACATTGTGAGGAACTACAAATTCAGAATCTAAATACAACTCTAAAACAAAGATACTAAACCTAAGGTACGAAAATGAGAGAAATAATTCGTATTGGATAGAGACAAGGAAAATACATGTATTGAAATTATCCCAGAATAATTCTCTTTATTGTCTACATAGACTATTGTATAAGAAATGCCTGAAATCATCTTAAATCCTTCTTGAGTGTAAACTCCATTTCTTGTTCTCACTTTTAAGAAAGCATTTAACATGCACCTATGAAATTGTAAAAGGCCCCAGGATATGTTCAGTTTTGTTCTATTTTGAATTTTGCTAACCCACTCAGTTGGGGCTCTTTAATTACAGGCTCATGAGTTTCTGTTCCTTGAATAAATATTTCTATATTTTTTCCTTAATTATATCTCCTCTGTAGTTTACTGGAATTGTTTTGTCTAAAACTATATATTTCAGGGATTCCAGGACTCATGGTCTTTATCTTTTTATCATCTCAGTATGTATTGGAGAGATTTCCTTGACTTCATTTTCTTCATTATCAATTTTAATGGTATTAAACTCCTTTGTGCAGTCTTGCTGAATTATATTTTCCACCATGTTTGTTTTCCAAGAAGTTTTATTTATTGATTTTCTTTTCTATTTGCAACTTCTTGTCTTTGAATAGCATATCTTCCCCACTTTTTTTTCTAAGTGTATTTACTTAGGATGTTTAACTGGATTTATTCCTTGAATTAGATGTTTGCCGATAATTTTGTACCATCGTTTACTTTGGTGTTTATCTTCTATCCTGCTGATTTCTTTCCAAATACCTTAATCTACAACAAGTTCACACTTGTGAGATAAGTTTAAGGCTGATGCCTATAGGTATGTGGTACTGAACTTCTCTGCTGTTTTTCACTTCCTGGCCAGTCCTTTGGTGTGATCATGTTGGCTATCTGTAAGCATTTACAGTTGTATAACTTCTTCATTATTACACTTCACTGCACAGGCTTCCCCCACACCATTAATAGTTATCAAAGTCCCCCCAAAAGATTCCTTTGTTGAATAGGAAAATTAATTTTTAGATAGAATTGGCTGTCTTTTCTTTTGTCCACCCTGCCTCCCATCCCCCACTCCCATCCCCAGACTTCAGGCCTCACTTGGGTCATGAGCTGCCACACTCTGCTCTGAGTCTTTTGTTGCTTAGCACTTGTCCTAGGCCCTTCTCTGGCCAGGGACGTCACCTACAATATAATATTACTCTCAGCGTAGAGTAAGATATTCAATGTAGGATTGGATGTGTGGATAAGACATTTCCTTTCCACAATGCTTAATAGTTATTTTCTCTGATCATTGTTCTAGAAGCATCCTTTTGCTATCTTTATTTTTGGTTTTTGATCTTGACCATTCCCTGAATCCTTCTCATATTTCACTTCAGTAGACAGTTTTGGCTATAATTTCCTTTTCATTCCAACATAAGTTTTAGTGAGCCTGGTCCACCAATGGCATTGAAAATGGTACTAAAGAGACTTATTATACAATTACAGGGCATTTTCAGGGAGTTGGCTAGTAACATTGGAGACAAATGGATAGAAGAACTCCAAAATCCTGGTCAAGACTAATAAATGACTGCTTAAAAATTTGCTGTGAAGCGAAGGAGAAAAACTAGTGTGTGGCTGATTTATTGTGTACCTTAATAAACTTAAGTGGGGGTCAGAGAACAGAACCGCCACTAGATTAGACATAGAACCCAGACAATGGTGGCACATACGTCTTTAATCCTATCACTCGGGAGGCACAGATCCATCTGGATCTCTGTGTGTTCAAGGCCATACTGGGAACAGAGCCAGACATGGTGGCACACACCTTTAATTGCAGCATTTGAGATCTCATGTCTTTGCTTGGGAAGCACACATGCCTTTAATCCCAGGAAGTAATGGCAGGAAGCAGAAAGGTATATAAGACATGAGGACCAGGAACTAGAGGCTTTTAAGCAATTCACCTGAGACCCTCAAGGGTAAGGACTCAGAGGCTTTTAGTCTGAGGATTCATGGAAACAGGATGGACTGAAAAGTTGTTGAGGTGAGGTTGGCTGTGGCTTGTTCTGCTTCTCTGATCTTCCAGTTTTCACCCCAATATCTGGCACCAGGTGTTTTTTATTAATAAGAACTTTTAAGATTCTTGTTACACCAGTGGATCTAAAGTAGTGTTTAAATTTAAACAGGATTTAAACATGGTAGGTATGCCCTGCCAAATAACTTACATACATTTTTGAAACAGAGTACTTTGTGTGGTATAGGTAAAAACTATACTCGAGCTAAAGGATAAAAAATTTCTATTAACAAATATATATATATATATATATATATATATATATATATATTCATAACTTTTCTAGCTAAAACGATTCTGGGGGAAACAGAAGAATTTGTTTTAAATTAATAATTTACCGGCATTGACAGTTATCAATGTGAATGATTCTAAATTTATAACGTTAATTCAAATATTAAAACAACTTTATTTTGCTGTAATTCAGCTTGGAAATAGGCCCTGAGATCCAGACTGTGGAAGGGAAGGCAGAGGTGTATTTTGTGTCACAGTATGAATGCACTGAAAACAATGTGATCACTTCAGATTAGTTGTTTCAGTATTTCAGTAAATACCTAGTATATTCTCTAGGGCTAATTTCATCTATTCCTTTTTTTTTTTTTTTGGAAAAGGGGAAAGGTCTCCTTAAGAAGCACACACTTCATCATTACCACTTTATGTTTACATTTTATAAACTTAATGTTCCTAAGCACCAGGTTTTTGCTATTGATAGTAAAGGCTATTTTTATGTTTTATTTCATAACCCAGAAGTTAGTTTCTTTTGCATTCTTGGCTCTTATTACAAAGAATGTAGATTTTTTTTTTTTAATTTATTTTGCAATACAATTCAGTTCTACATATCAGCCACGGATTCCCTTGTTCTCCCTCCTCCCGTCCCCCTCACCTTCCCCCCAACCCCCCCCCATTCCCATCTCCTCCAGGGCAAAGCCTTCCCCACAGACTGAGGTCAACCTGGTAGACTCAGTCCAGGTAGGTCTAGTCCCCTCCTCCCAGGCCGAGCCAAACAATCCTGCATAGGCCCCAGGTTTCAAACAGCCAACTCATGCAATGAGCACAAGATCTGGTCCCACTGCCTGGATGCCTCCCAAACAGATCAAGCCAATCAACTGTCTCACCCATTCAGAGGGCCTGATCCAGTGGGGACCCCTCAGCCATTGGTTCATAGTTCATGTGTTTCCATTCATTTGGCTATTTGTCCCTGTGCTTTATCCAACCTTGGTCTCAACAATTCTCGCTCATATAAACCCTCCTCATTCTCGCTAATTGGACTCCCAGAGATCCACCCGGGGCCTAGTCATGGATCTCTGCATCCAGATCCCTCAGTAGTTGGATGAGGTTTCTAGCACAAAAATTAGGGTGTTTGGCCATCCCATCACCAGAGTAGGTCAGTTCGGGCTGTCTCTCGACCATTGCCAGCAGTCTGTTGTGGGGGTATCTTTGTGGATTTCTGTGGGCCTCTCTAGCACTTTGCTTCTTCCTATTCTCATGTGGTCTTCATTTACCATGGTCTCCTATTCCTTGTTCTTCCTCTCTGTTGTTGATCCAGCTGGGATCTCCCGCTCCCCCAAGCTCTCTTTCCCTCAACCCTCGACTTTCATTACCCCCACTCATGTCCAGGCTGTTCATGTAGATCTCATTCCATTTCTCTGTCATTGGGCGATCCCTGTGTCTTTCTTGGGGTCCTGTTTTCCAGGTAGCCTCCCTGGTGATGTGAGTAGCAGACAAGTCATCCTTGTTTCATGTCTAGTATCCTGCTATGAGTGAGTACATACCATGTTTGTCTTTCTGAGTCTGGGTTACCTCACTCAGGATGATTTTTTCTAGATCCATCCATTTGTCTGCAAACCTCATGATGCCATTGTTTTTCTCTGCTGAGTAGTATTCCATTGTGTATATGTACCACATTTTGTTTATCCATTCTTCAGTTGAAGGGCATCTGGGTTGTTTCCATGTTCTGGCTATTACAAACAATGCTGATATGAACATAGCTGAACAAGTGCTCTTATGGTGTGGTTGAGCATTTCTTGGGTATATGCCCAAGAGTGGTATAGCTGGATCTTGGGGGAGATGGATTCCCAATTTTCTATGAAAGCGCCATATTGATTTCCAAAGTGGTTGTACAAGCTTGCATTCCCACCAGCAGTGGAGGAGAGTTCCCCTAGCTCCACATCCTCTCCAGCATAAGGTGTCTTCAGTGTTTTTGATCTTAGCCATTCTGACAGGCGTAAGGTGGTATCTCAGAGTTGTTTTGATTTGCATTTCCCTGATGATTAGGGATGTTGAGCAGTTCCTTAAATGTCTTTCGGCCATTTGAGTTTCCTCTGTTGAGAATTCTCTGTTTAGTTCTATAGCCCATTTCTTAATTGGACTGTTGGGCATTTTGATGTCTAATTTCTTGAATTCCTTATATATTCTGGATATCAGTCCTCTGTCAGATGTGGGGTTGGTGAAGATCTTTTCCCATTCTGTAGGCTGTCGCTTTGCCTTGTTGACCGTATCCTTTGCTCTACAAAAGCTTCTCAGGAATGTAGATTTTTAAATACACACACACACACACACACACACACACCCTGACATTCAACACTTAGTAGGAATAATGACTGTTGTTTTTCAAACTTGGGTAGTCCATTTTCAATTTCTTTTAAAATATTTATTTTCTGTCATGTATATGAGCCTGGGGGTTATGTGTGCTCACTTTCTCAGACCTCTGGTTCTAGCATTTAGAAATCTCTACCTTCTAAATCTCTCTGCTAACCTCTCTTCTTTAAAGTACCACGTCTTCAAAATCATCTTATAGTAAGCACAATATTAAATTACATATCCATGGTGGATACACTTATTGAGATGACTTAAAGACCATGGAATGTAGCACTCCTGGGTAATATTAAAATTAACTCTTAGGATATTAGTGAAAACAAGCAATAACACATATACTTGATTTTTTTTTAAATATAGAAGTTATTTCCATGTTCAGTGAACATTCAGTACTTTTTACATCAGTTATTGTCTGTGTGCAACCTGTAAACTAAATTAAATGACTCTCAAGGTCAATTTCTCTGGCTCATTCACTTTTGTATCTTTCAGCTTTTAGTGTACAGCTTTGAACCATGCAGATATATAGTATTAATTCTAACAATTGGTCATAATTGCTTAGGCAAAATATGTGATCTTTTAGACTAATAGGTGGCATTGCCCTGTTCCTTTACATTGCAAAGAGAACCAAACCAGTAATGCCATCTGTAGTAACTGTTTGGAAGCCTTCATCATTGGCTTCAATTTGCAGAGGAAGGAAACAGAAGCTCAGAGGTGTTGTTTGAGTTAATTTATGATAACACAGGTATTTGCTAAGAAATATGAACTCTAATTACTCTAATATAAAGTTAAATTTTACCTGTTGGTTGTTAAAAATAAATTGGACTATCATACATACAGCTGTTTAGAGAAATCGAACAAACTCCATACTTTCTCAGTCCTCTATTTCTAGCATTTATAAATCCTTACCTACCAAATGTCTGTTCCCCTATCCTCTTTGAAGCACCACATTTTTAAAGTCAACTTAGGGTAGGCACAGTAATTAATGACATATCCGTGGTCTTGTGTGACTTCACTAGTTTAAGAAGAACATCTGCCGAGTTAACCATTTCATCCCAACGGATTATAGAATTACCAGCAGATAGTGCTATGCACGCCAACCACTGCAAGCGCTGAGACACAGGTCACCTGGTTCTCAGGTCTCAGATATTTATAGGCTGTTAAAGTCTTACATCCTGAGTGGTTTATTACTTTCTTAAGTTACACAGTGAACCAGCCACTCAACAAGAATAACAATCACAAGTTATTTTTAAGGGAATCCATTGAAGGCTTGATATTTTTGTGAAGAATTATGCTGGATACTTGAGTATCAAATGAACAAGTATTGGCCGGGCGGTGGTGGCGCATATCTTTAATCCCAGCACTCAGGAGGCAGAGGCAGGCAGATCTCTGTGAGTTCGAGGCCAGCCTGGGCTACAGAGTGAGTTCCAGGAAAGGTGCCAAAGCTACACAGAGAAACCCTGTCTTGAAAAACCAAAAAAAAAATAAATAAATAAAAATAAAAATGAACAAGTATTATAAAGCAAGAATAATCAACCCACACAGTTGTAATCATCACTGAATGTGGGTTTTTCTTAACCAGCAGAACTTCATGCTTACTACTCTCTGATCCAGGAATAAACTAATATCAGTTTTCAGGAGAAAAAACTGACTATTTGAACAAAAATATTGTTCCAAGAAAAATGTTATGTGGTAAACGGCCTTAGCACATTACAAAGTCCTTGTGTTATATTCATGCACTCATATTCATGACCTAGATATCTAGTATGGGTTACATAATAATGTTTGTTGAATAGCATCACCCTATTAAAATACACATATCTCGTTATATTTAAATAACACGAACTTGGACAATCTGAGTATTTTAACAAGTATGCAGCTAATTGACTAAGATTAAATAGTAAGTGAAATACTTATCAGTTCAACCATAGCTTATCTAGAATAGATGAACTCTGAACACTATTCTAATTTTAGTTTCTTGACAGAAACAACCAAAACACTGCTCAATTATTAATCTAGGCAGAAAGTTTCTCAGGAATATACCTTTCTAGGAAAGTCAGTTTCCATTACACTTTGGATGCAATTGTACTTAACACCTGAAGACGAGTTGGCATTAAATATCAGTATCTCATTTTTATTTAAGAAAAAATACCGTGGACTTATTTTTGTTTTCAAGAAGAATTATTAGTCTCTTAAATGTTTAATAATGTTCTGAAAATCAACTATTAAAAGGAACTATCAGAAACAACTCATCAGAAAGACAAACCTTCCACGGGACACTTTATGTCACCCTAAAAACATTATATTTTTGACATAAGTGTGTAAAAGGCCATTTTTAATCAGAAAAGCTTAATTGTAGGAAAGTAAAACATATTACTTAAATTTCATGTCTTTAGAATTAAGCACAATGATAAATGTATGTATTTGTGTTTGCTAAGCTTTCATACTTTTAGAAAGAATGGAGAAATGAAATTCATTTGACAACCAGATTCTTTTGTCTAATTTCTGTGGGTTTTTTCTCCCCTGTTAGTTAAAACACCTTAAAATTACCTTTTCCAGTATGAAAGAATGATTTTTTTCCCTCTACCTCTAGCTGTCAGAGTGATTAGAATTTTAATTAGCAGTGAATAGTACAAGAAGAAAAAGAATGATTGGAACATGCTTGCGTGTACACACACACACACACACACACACACACACACACACACACTTATTTGGGGGAGCTCCTTCACAGGTTGTTGGTTACACTCATGACGCCCCTACATCACAGCAGCCTCAGCTTCCCTGTGCTGCAGCATGCTACTGTCCTTCAACCTCACATATATGATATGAGCATCGTGTGGCCCAGGTACCACAAAATGCTATTCTGGACATCACTTCAAATAAAGCAAGGCTCTCAATGTACCTGAACAATGAGCAACTCTAGTCCAGTATCATTGTATGCCTCTTTTTAAATATAATATTTTATTGATTTTTTTAAGAACTTCATACAACCTATTTTGCCCATATTTACCTCTCAACTGTGAATCTCTTTACACTAATTGACCAACCATATACTGAAAGCTCAATCACAAAATTAACCAAGTGGTCAAACAAATAAATACTCGTAGGTCGATGACACTGTCTCAAGTTTTAGATCTATTCTTTCATATACAGCATGAGACAGCAGTTTCCTTGAAACTTTCAAGAAATATTGGAGAAGCATCAGCTATTAAATGTGGGAATAATTGACTGCTAGGAGACAGAATATTTCTAAAAACGAAGTCCAACCTAACACTGTAAATTTAATTATAAGAGTTACCTATGACCTGTCTATCTATCTATCTATCTATCTATCTATCTATCTATCTATCTATCTATCTATCTATCTATCTACTCATCAGTCTACCTACCTATCATCTTACTACAATTGTGTGTGTGTGTGTGTGTGTGTGTGTGTGTGTGTGTGTGTGTGTGTGTGTGTACCAATTCTGTTTTGGAAGCAGATTTGGAAGGAAGGCCCTATAAAATCAAGATCTGCAGGCATCTAGGTTTGATTGTGGTCTGTCAGTGCTGGTTGTGTGGCCTTAGAAAGCTCTGAAAATTGTGAGCCTCAGTTTGTCATCTGCTAAATGTAGATAACCTAAAATACATACTAGATAGATACCTAGGAAAGCACCTGAGACATTAGCTGCATGCTCATAGCAATAATGACAGGTGTAGATAGTTGGCAGTAAGTTACAAGTCATGTGATCATTGCTACGTAAGAGCACAGGGTATAAATTTAAACTCAGCTTTAAAGGAGAGGAAGGATTTAGCTGGGTGAACATGGACACTGACAATGTTAGAAATAAGCAAAACCACAAAAGGGCAAGATATGATTTGAGATCTGAGAGCAATATCAGAAATGTAGCAATCATGAGAAGCAAGAGTGGAAAATAGATTTGGTCCAGTAGGATGGGAGGGGAAGAGGGCACAGTCTGAACTTCATGCCACAGTGCCTGGGACTCGGGAAAGTAGAGAACAAAATGCTTTGGGGGATGGCCATGGCATGAATTATTCTATCTCTTAAACATTTGATGATACTGGTGTGTATTATGGAAGGAGGTCAGGAAACTCAAGACAGTAACCAGAGTAAGAGGAAATGGAGTCCCACTTGGTGGGCACTGGAGTGTCAAGAAGAATGGAGATGGGACTAATGGACTGGAAAAATAGAACATACGCTGGGGACAAGCAGAGAAAAGGGATGTCAGTGATCAGCATGAGTTTCAAACCTAGGAGGATTGAAAAAGTATGATGCTATTTATAGAAATAGAATAACAGGAAAAGATACTTAAAGGGAAAGACCAGAAGTCTTTGACTTCAGAGTGACAGCTGGACTAGCTTTATCACCATGTGATAGATATTGTTTCAACCAAGCTGCCGCCAGACAAAACATAGGCTACCCTTTGAAACTTAATAACTTCATTCCTGCTGCTTAAAACTTATTGATTAGATTCAGTTTTAATTGATTGCTAAGGACCACTCAAGGCACTGAGAGAACCTAACTTAATAATCTGTAAGTTGCATAATGTGTAATATTTCATTATTTTTAAGATAAAGCTAAGCTATTAGTATTCCTTTTAGCAAACCTATAATTTAATATCATAGAATTGGTTTTTATATTGACAGTAGAATTAATTTGGAATTGATGTATTAAGGATGCTGCAAAGTACCATACATTTATTCTCCAACATATAAAATTGAATTAAAAATACATGCATTATAAGCAGTATACCAATTTATAATTGCACATCCAATGTGGGATATTTTCTAATTATTACAAAGAGCAAGTGGTTTAAATGCTATTGTACATAAATTAGTATTTCCATGAAAATCTGGGCCAAAGAGTTTAAACCAGGAGGCTTTCAACAAATGGATCATTGTCCAAGCCCCAGTAAATGTGTACTGGTGTAACAAATTGGCTTGCTGACCTTTTGCCTAGTAACACAACGCTTGACATATTTGTAATTTATGGAAATCAATCCATTGAGGATTTGTAGTTTCATGTAATTATAGACCACGGCAAGATCTAAATAAAGGGGAAGCAGAGGTCCTTAGGAAAGTAATGGCACACTGTTGATAAAAACCAATGAAAGTTCAAAGCACTGATCCATGCAATGTATCTTTAAATACTAGTACGAGGCCAATAATTATAGGTAAAATCAGTTCCCAGCTGTGTTTCATAGCACACACTTAAAGGCGCCATTGAAACTGTAATCTCAGTTCAAAGCCCTGCTCTGTCATGTAACGAAAGTGCTACTCTTGGCAAGCTACTTCGGTTCTCTTTACATGCATCAAGAATTTGAGCTCCTTAGAAGATGAAATGTGCCAATGTTTAGAGTGCTGTAAACGGTGTCTGATAAATAAATGCTAGCATGTTTCTCATTGTTTAGAGGGAAGACTAGAAAGGGAATTTATCAGGACACTGTTTCCTCCTTTCCTGTCTCCCATTGGATGAAGTTTGCATTTACAATAAGTCAATTCCCATGACTTCTGGGTGGGTGAGTATCCCCCTGCCCCCCCCACTTCTTATCTCTCATTGGATGAAGTTTGCATTCACAAGGAGTCAATTCTCAGGTGGCGAAAATAACCAAATTATTGTGGTGATATATTGTGTACCCCAATATATTGTGTACTCTAATAAAACTTATCTGGGGTCAGAGAGCAGAACAGTCACTAGATTAGACACAGAGGCCAGACAGTGATGGCACAAGCCTTTAATCCTATCATTTCAGAGACAGAGATCCCTGGATCTCTGTGAGTTCAAGGCCACACTGGGAACAGAGCCAGGCTTGGTGGCACATACCTTTAATCCCAGCACTTGAGATCTCATATCTCTGCTTGGGAAAGACACATGCCTTTAATCCCAGGAAGTGATGGCAGGAAGCAGAAAGGCATATAAGGCATGAGGACCAGGAACTAAAGGCTTTTAAGCTTTTAGGCTTTTAGCAGCAGTTCAGCCGAGATCCCTTCCAGATGGGGACTCAGAGGCTTTCAGTCTGAGGAAACAGGATCAGCTGAGGAGTTGGGGAGGTGAGGTAGCTGTGGCTTGTTCTGCTTCTCTGATCTTTCAGCTTTCACCCCAATATCTGGCTCCATGTTTGTTTTCTTTTAATAAGACCTTTTAAGATTCGTGTTACAAATTAGAATTTTTTCCCCTAGTGGTTTTCAAGTGTCAGGCACTCTCTCACTTATACAGATCATCATGTGTGTTTTTTCTTATGCCTAGTAAATTGGCTATTATACTGGCTAGTGTTTTGTCAACTTGACACAAGCTAGAGTCACCTGAGAAGAGGGATGCTCAGCTGGGAAAACGCCTCTGTCAGATTGTCCTGCGGGCACGTCTGTGGGGCATTTTCTTGGTTAACAATGGATGTGGGAGGCCCCAGCTCACAGGAGTGGTGCCACACCTGGCCAGGTGTTCCTGGGTTCTATAAGAAAGCAGGCTGAAAGCCAACAAGTAGCATTCCTTCATCGACTCCACATCAGCTCCTGTCTCCAGTTCCCTGTCCTGACGGCCTTCGATGATGGATTGTGATACAGAACTGTAAGTTTGAAATAAACCCTTTCTTCCACAAGTTGCTTTTGGTCATGGTGCTTTATTGCCCCAATAGAAACCTCAAGACACTTTCCATTCTCTTTTGTCCCTCATATCCCCCATGTCAGTTAGACATCCTCTTCTAGAAATCATTCCCTGGTAACTTCTGCAACAGTGGTTCTCAAACTTCCTAATGCTGTGACCCTTTAGTATAGTTCCTCGTGTGGTGGTGACCCCCAACCATAAGATTATTTTTGTTGTTACTCTATAACTATATCTTGCAACTGTTATAAATCATAACGTGAACATCTGTGTTTTCTGATGGTCTTGGGTGACCCCCTATGAAAGAATGCGAACTGCCGTCCTAAATGATCACAGACTTCTGCTGGTCCTGGACATCTACTTCTTCCTTCTCTTCAGCCATGCTATTCTTCAGAGGAAATGCCTGTTACCTGCCCTGTATGTTTCCAGGTAGGCACTCTCAGCTCAAGGACCATGTTTATCTTGCCTTCTGTTAGAGCTCCAGCATCCAGCACCATCCCCAACTTACAGAAGGTACTCAAGAGATTTTTCCAGTGATGATTTCGTAGGAATTTTGTGGTTATCAAATATTGTTAAATTTATATATAATTATATTGAGTGTCCAACTTTCCTTTCCCAACATCAGGATTTAGTATGCGCTTACTTACAATCTCTTCCCATTTTCTAAAAGTAATTCTCAACAACCTTCCTGCCCATTTGCATGTGTAGCATATTTCACACATAATTTCTTTCCTTCACTAATTACATTATCCTTTTGTGTCCTACTTAATAAACCATATGAAAAACCCACATAAGAAGACCATAATTGCCAGACTAAGAAGATGATTCAATCAGTAAAAGGACTGTCACTTACACATGAAGACGTATAATTGTTATGATGCACTCATTTATTCAAAAAGCAAGTTCAGTCATCAGCTTAGATACTCCTTAAAAGAAAAAACACAATTTTTGTCTAAATTGTATATGTAGGGAAAAGGAGTTAAGATGTTTTACTTAAGAAAAGAAAAAGGAAAGAAAATTAAAATGTTAAAACTACCCTGAAGGAAATCCAAGAGAAGCAGGACTTTATAAAGCCCAGAAAGATTATCCTTGATATGGGTTTCACAAGTACAGAAGTAGTTCACAAAATCTTAAGAGTAACTTTTCCCAAAGGAGAGCACTTCTGTTAGAGTCCTTCCTCCCACCGAGAGGCTGGGTCAAGGCTTTATTAAAACGCTCAGCCACATGGAGGTAGGTTGCCTGGAATTTGAGCCCCGCATATTGCACAAATAGTTTTTGATGTGCCCATAAAATATCTCCTAAGCCGTCTTTTACAAGTTACAGCCAGAGTGGGAGGTGTACAGCCCATTTCTCCAGCCTGGAAAAATATTTCCTTATAGAATAATCTCTCTGTAAAGACAGATCTGTTTGCTTCACTTTTTCCCCGACTCTATGCCTCACGTGGGAGTACTTGGGAACAGAGCGCCTGGAGGGATCAACAGCGTTTGCTAAAGCAAACAGAACCCAAGTTGCTATTCATGGGTTGCACACTCTGCAGCTGTAATAGGAAAATGTGTAGGAGCAGCCCCTAATGGCATTCAAAATCATGTACTAACAGTTCTCAAGTGTCAGGTGTTTTTCATTTTCTAGCTGGGGGAAGAGAGCTTTCGCGCTGCTTTCCCTACACTGAACAGCTTTGTAACTCCTGCAGAGCGAAGGCACACTGCGTTTCTGAGTCTCTATTTATGTCAGATGAATGCCACAGTCCAGAAGCCCAAGAGGACATGTGATCCTGGTTTAGATCCCCCACTTCCCCCACCCCCCAGCTGTCTCTACGCATTTCAGTAGCATAGATTTTTATGTGAACGCCAAGAACCAAAAAGTCACAGAGCCTGTCTCAATGTTGAACTGCACGTAAGACTGAGGACACCTATTTTTTCCTGTCCGGGGATAATGAAATACTCATGCACACACTTTCATCTTATTGAAGGTTTGCATTTTTCAGAGTGGCCTCTTGTGGTGCCCCAGATGGCTGCCTGTCAAACCCACACATCAAGCTAACCATAAATAGTGTGGGTTCCCGGAGAACAATGCGCTTCACATTATACATGCTGAGGGGAATTACGATGCCTTTTGCTTATTTAAATATTTTTGTTTTTTCTTTAAATGCCACTTGGCCACAGAATACAACATGCTTTTGAATACCAAAATATATATCTATTACACACATCATATCAGTAATAACTAAGAATAGATACGACAGCTTGAATTTGGGGTTGGACAGTCATCCTTAGGGCATTACCTAAATATTTGGGCTTTAGTAAAACATGAAATACTTTTATTAAACATTTTCCTTTATGGTTTATGCTACCTATTTCAAGCCTAATCAGTCCATTTGTCCCAAATCCATGTTAGAGTGCCCTCATTAGGACAGTTCTCTGTAAACAAAATTTGTAACATGTAAGAGGGCATATGATGATCACCCCCAGAGTCATTTATCTTAATTCAAAAGGCAGTTAGAACTCTGGGATAAAAAAAGAATTTTCCTCCATGGGTAATTCTACAACATAGCATTTACAGGAAACTAAACAAAAACCCCATTTATCCGAAATACAAGCTGTAGGTAAATCTGTACTAGTTTACATTCAACTAAACCCATGAAAATTAGGTACATTCTGAGATTTGAAAGCTTGCTGTCAACTGTAAAAAGTCGTCTCTGTAGTCCTTGTGTTGACCCATGATTTTAGATAAAACATTAGTTCATTGGATGGGAGTAAGAATGCTCTTCCCAGAATCAGTCAGGAGCTTTGCTGGTGATTTTTTTTCCCCCTCTCTATAACCAAGATCTCAGTCTTGAATTCCTTATTCTCTAGGCCTAAAGGAGCTGGATCCCATGCAGACGCCTGGAGAATCAACAGACTCAATAATCAGTGAGTCTGTTTGCAAGTGACAGCTGTGTAGTACCTGCATCTTATGAATGGCTTCCCATGAAAAGATGATAAAAATGGGAAACAGCACAAAGATTGTATGTAAGCTCATACAGGCAACTTCACACAACAAAGAACCAGATTCTTCTGTGGCAGAAATATGGAGGTTAGATAAGGATGAGTATTTATGTACATCATGGAGGTCATGGAAAAAAAAAATGGTGAGGGGGTTCTCCTCACTGCTCCATCCCCCATCAGGCCTCCCACCCTGTCCTTAGGTAGGCTAGGATTTAGGGGTGTGGCAGAATCTACCAGTGCCTTCTTTTCTGGCTTTGAAATCTTTAGCAAATCTTTCCCCACTACACCTTGCCTTACTCTTCAGTATAGTTAGATGAATATCTATGCTTGCCACCTGGCTACAAAGAATTCACATGAGGCATGCAAATACTGGGGAATAATATAATTACTTGAAATTAAATAAGTTTGTCTTTGCTCATGCTTATAAGCTATTACAGATCAGAGTATACAGGGTCGATCTAAAGATGTACTTGAGTATAACTTCATTAAAATAAATGATATGCTGACTAAAATAATATATGAATCACTATAAAAAATGGGTCAAAAGTGAAATGTTTAAAAGGCATGGACTTCATTGAATAGGATTTCTTTGTGGGGAGAAAACTAAGAAAATAGTAATAGATCCGTGCCAGATCAGGGAAGGCAGCTGCTGAGGCTCAGGTCATCAGAGGGTCCCTGACAAAGTTAGTTTGCATTGTGTGCACAAAGATGTGCTTTTTCATGAATGACATGCCAGGTGACAAACCATCTCCACCACAACCACTCTGAAAGAATTCATTGAGTTCCAGAAACCTCACCAGGATCATCAAGTCTGCAAACAGCACACTGGAGGTGATTGGACTAGATGTCAAGAAAACATGGGAGAGACTGCTCTAGGCAATAAGAAATCCAAACGAAGGGCTTCAGAAGGCCTTGATTTCATATGACACTTAAATAGTCCTTTTACATAAAGCAGAATTCATGCAGGGCATGTCACAGTTTTTTGTTTGTTTGTTCAAAAATAGACTTTAAAAGCCATCAACCATGACCCTCTATATGCTATAGATGCAAAAATATATGACCCCCCCCAGGGCTAAGTGGTTTTCTCAAAGGCCTGGTGACAGGGGTAGATGTGAAGGTCTCATGCTCTTGATTCAGTCTTCCTCCAGTAACTCTTACTTCCATATTAAAATGACTATTTCTTCATACCACTGCAATGATTATGGACTTAAAAGCCTGAAACTTTTTTTCCATTACCACAATTCTTTGTGGTCCCTTATCTTTATTCTGAAGGTAAGATATGCACAGAGTAGACATAAAGAACAATTACATAGTGTGGTGCTGCAAGAAGCCTCATTAATACCCTTCTTTGTATCCTTCAGGCATGAAGAGACAAAACAACATGTGGTTCCACACTGGTTTGCTTGATTCTACTCAAAGAAGGAGAAGCATGTGCAAGAAACTCTGGTCACATAATTCAAAGGTGATTTCACACAAAGCATTCAGTCATTAACCGCAAGGCTCACTGCTGTGGGTTGAACATTTTTCTCTTCTCAAACTCACTTTGAATGTCAACACCAGTCTAACAGTGTTGAGAGATGGCCCTAACTGGAGACTTCTAGGTCATAAATGGATTGTTGTGACTACCACATGAGAGGGTTGTCTATTAGGAGGCTTTGAACTTATGAAATAGGTGTTCAGTCCTATTTCCTTTCTGACCCTTATGAGCTCACTTGTCCTTCTGCCATGTTAGATGAATCAAAATGACCCTGGGCAGATATAGCCCCTAACCAGTTTGCCCTTCTCAGCTTCCAGAACCAGGACTCAAATTAAACCTCTCTTATTCATAATTTACTCAGTGTGTGATATTCATTTAGAGTGCTGAGCATAGAGTAGACACATATAAAAAGGGTTGGAAGCTTGGGCCTTGGCTAAGATATGCCAGACTCTCTGTACAGAGTAAAGATGTTATCTCATTTGTATCTACTTATTCAGCCCTGTCAGACTCACTCTCTCTCTCTCTTCTCTCTCTCTCTCTCTCCTCTCTCTCTCTCTCTCTCTCTCTCTCTCTCTTCTCTCTCCTCTTTTCTGTGTGTGTGTGTGTGTGTGTGTGTGTGTGTGTGTGTGTGAGGAGAGAGAGAGAGAGAGAGAGAGAGAGAGAGAGAGAGGAGAGAGAGAGAGAGAGAGAGAGGAGAGAGAATACAGCAGAGACAGAGGCAAAGACAAAGGCAGAGAGAATATATGTGTGCACATCTGTGCATGTAGGTGTCAACAACAGAGGTCCAAGCTTGGGTGACATTCGTTAGGTCCCTCTACCTTACATTTGAGACAGGGTTTTCTCATTGGCTGGTACCATCATGAGTGGGCTAGGCTGGCTAGCCAGAGTTCAAGTTGCCATCTGTTTCTACCTACTCAACTCTGGGATTACAAACTCATGCTACTGTATCCAGATTTTTAATATGGACTCAGAGGATTGGACTCAGCTCCTCAAGCTTGTACTTCAAGCATTTCCCCATGAGCTACCTCCCGCAGTGCCCACTCCACCTCCTCTCTTATCCTTTCTCACCAAAAAAAGACACCTTACACACACACACTATGGTTTGTCTGGGTACCTGATTAGATTGCAACACTTCAACCTCATACTGTATTTAACTAATGCTTAACTATGTGGCTCAAATGCGTCAAGGACAAACACATTTTCTTTACTTACATATACATGTATACATACAGAATGTATGTACATTCTGGCCAATAGTTTCCTGCTTTACCGCTTTTGCTCATGTGACACTCTATTCCTAATAACTAGTATTCCAACAGTGCCCTAAATGGTGATAGAGCAGTTCATAATCTCACATGTGCTTTAGAGTGTGGGGGGAAAACTCTCCGAGAAAAGCATCTCCCCATGCCCACCACCTTGACCTTCTTCTTCTGAACCGAACACACCAGGCCCTGTGCATCTCCACAGCAGAGACTCTCCACAACTCCCTTACTTTCCATCCCATAATGCCCCTCTCTCTACTCCAAGACCCACTACAATCTAACAAGCTATTGCAACAACATTTTTAACTGCTTCCCCTTCTTTCTTCTCGGTCCATTCTTCCGTACACACCCACCATCTTTGTGTAACTAAATATAACCTACTCAATGTTACCACCTTGCCAAGGCTTTCTTCCAACTAGAGGAAACTGCTCCATCTTGGGTGTTCATAAAAATCTAATCTGCCTTCAGGGATTCAATAGGATTTGGGGTAGTTGATTGTAAAGCCTCTCAGGCCAATGGGGCCACCATGTGCCACCACAGAGCATTCACTGTTTATTCTGGTTCATTTACATGGAGATATAGAGTGCAGTTTATTTTTCATGAATGAAACAGCCTAAATTAGAAACTCATTTGTTCATTTCGACATCAGAAGACATCCTCCTTATAATGAAATTTGTCAGCTCCTGCTGCCAATTTCAGAGCCTGCAGACCCTAGCCACCTTTGCAGGTAAAAACACAGGATTCCCACAACAGTAATGAGTGCTTGAGACTTTGGTAGGAAGCCCATAGAGGTGGTTGTGCAGGATCAGGATGGCAGAATTCAAGAAACAGGAGTGAGGCATCAATCTGTGTCTTGAGGCAGTGGCTAACTCAGCCAACCCCTTCCCTGGTTTTGTCTCCACATGTCTCAAGCTCCCTTCTGGTACCTGAGTCCCACCAAGGTTTCCACCATCTCCATAGTATCCCGGAAGAGAACTCATGTTTTCTGTTCGCAAGGAGTTGAATTCTGTTGCTTGAGGTTTAGGTTTCTGCACGATACATAGTTCTCAGGAAACTTGGGACGCTAATGTCGAATTTATAAGGATACTATTTAAATTGCCTTTATGTTTTATTTACCAAGTACTTACACAGTCTGGCACACTCTGGTGGTTCAATTTTGATTTATGAATGATTTATTTGAATGAATGATTCATTTGGATTTCAGTTTCCCTTTTAACAAGAGGAAGAGGATAAAAGAGTGAGGGCTGAATAGCCTTTTGTATTATAAATAGATCTTTTATTGCTTCAACTATATCATAGCATTACACAAAATTACCTTCAAATAAGGTTTTTTTTTTGTCGAAATTATATTTTGCAGCCATATTGGTCTGACTGAAGATAACAACTGATCTTCTATGTTCTCTAGTTGCCAGTGTGGAAAATTTTGAGCTACCATGGATATTATCTGAGGATCGTACTACTGTTCTTTATTTATATTGGGTACAGAAGAGCTACAAAAGGCACCAGGAGATTAGAAATCACATAGATAATTTAAAAATTCCAGTAAGTAGCACTTCCGGCTTAAGAGTTCAAATGCTAATTTTTAACTGCAGAACCTTATTATTCAAAAATGTGTAGTACAGGATGAGCAAGACGGCTCAGAAGGTAAAGGCATTTGCTACACCCTTCCCACAAACTGAGCTGGATGCTCAGAGCCCTGGCAAAGGGAGAAGGAGGAAACCGACTCCACAAACTTGTCCTCTGGAATCCACATGTGTACCATGCTATACACACACACACACACACACACACACACCCACACACACTTCCTGACAAACACACACACACACACACACACACACACACACACACACACACACACACACACACAAATAATGAAGTTTTACAAATGAAATAAACTAAACCGTGTAATACCTGTTTTTATCCAGAGGTAGCACCTCTAGGCAGTGACCGTCAACTTGCAGACACATTCACGCAAGCATCTAGTGCATAACAAACACCTCAGCTCTCCCAGCAGGCCTGCACATGGAGATTATTAACATTCTACTATGGAAGTAACAAGTTAGAGGAAGCAGCGGAACTTGACTGAGTTTGTGTTGTGATAAGACTATTGAGCCAGAATTGGAATATGGATCTATTTTAATCCATTCCCCTCCACAGCATGCTCTCCCTAGGCTAACGGAAGTAAAACTAGCCTTCTGTTCATGGAAGTTCTTTAACAAACAAGGTAGAAAATAATGAATGGTTGACTAGAAAGCAAGCAAGGTCTGCTCTTGCTGTCTTAGCAGTCAGATTAGTTACATAGGTTTACAGCTGCTCTGCCTATTTAGCTGTTTCTCGAGGACTGAGCAGTCTGCTGTCATGGGTTCTACAATGTACTACAGCACACATGTCTGTCATTTTATAATTATTATGCTAAACACATTATAAAGAAGAAAATATTAGGATTGTGTAGATGATAAAATTAAATACTGGAAAATGTAGTAGAAGGGGTTCTGGTATTTGAAGTTAACTGAAAAGTGAAAATAAAAAAAAGCAATTTACATGTTTATTTAGTGATTTCAGGTAAGGTTAACACAAATGAAAATTTTAAAAAAAGAGACTTATCTTAATTTATAGGTTGAGATTAATTTATCAACTATGGGATTTCATTTATCTATAAAAAAGGATTGAGAGAATTGTTTAAGCTGGGTGTACCAGTGCATGGCTGTAATTCCAGCACTCATGTGGCAAAGGCAGAAGAACTGCCATGAGTTCAAGGCCAGCCTGGTTCATATAGTGAGTTCTCTAGGTTAGCCAGGCCTAAAACAAAAGGGGGTGGGTAGGGATGAGAAGAGAAAAACCAGGATATTCAAGGGAGCAGACCACAAACAATTTAAAATTTTCAAAATAGAAAACTCTTCAAAGAGAGAGCTGGTGGCTGTCTGAGAAAACACCAGTCATGAGATGTTTTAATAAATGACTTTGAATATAGAAGCCTTTGTTATGATGTAGGCCTTAATCTATTCAGACAACCTATTAACACTAAAGGGGCTTGAATAATCTATTCCGACTAAACATTAACACAAAGGGGACTTGAATGTCAGCAAGAAAACAGCTGGTGAGCAGCAGACATCCTGGACTTCCCCACAGTGAAGACAAAGAAACTACTGTAGGCATCTGCACTTGCTCTGGCCTTCACGATCACTGGTACCCCAGCCTCCAGGTAACTACCTTTCCATGGAAGAATTCAAAGAGAAATGCCCTCTTCCCAAATCTCCCACTGTTTACAACAACAACTCTTAATCTCTATTGCATATTCTAGGAGGTCTTAACCTAGTTTGGAGTCCTGGATTGCGGTTGACCTTCAATGTTGCTTCTGGAATGCTTTTGCTGTTAGCACCCATGTTGACCTTGTCCCTTCAGTTGCCACTGATGTTACATCCTGCTTCTTAACTCATATTTTCTGTTCTCCTTATATTGGGAGAAAATTCTCACTCAGCTCTTCAGGAATGGCCAAGAGATCTCCTTGTCCATATCTCTGACTGTGTCTTCTCCATCACACCTTCCTCAATCTCCACTTCTGTCAGAGACCCTCCTTGAAAGGGAAAGGACATAACAGCAGCATGGATGCAGTGAGAAGACCACTGTGTTGTCTTCCTGAAAGATTTAAACCTCTGAAAATTTAGTCCTCAGCAGCACTGGAAGAGGAATGTTGATAAATCTCCTCTTCACTAATCTAGAGGGATTTCTCACTCACTGAATTCACTTGTTTGATAGTCTTAAACTATAATATCAACGTCCTAATTTTCCATCCTCTCAGGCTGCCAATTGCTCTGCCTTCCATGGTCCTTAAAAGGGGACAGAAAGCATTGCCCTCCAACATAAGGTGAAAATCTTAATCATGGAATCTACGTGAATTCTGGAGTTTGAGACGTGGAGTACTTTTATTTTTTTACTGAGGTGTAATACACATTTAGAAAGATGAAATGAAGTGCAGTAATGAGAAGTGCATCACTCAGTGAAGTTATACACACGTAGCCTGCAGTTCAAGATGTGAAAGAATTCCAGCTCTCCTCCCACATTTCTCTTCTTCATCCCTCTGCCATCCAGTCCTCCAGAGCTAGTACGATTCTTACTTGTTCTTAAAGACCCTACAAGTGGAATTAAATACGTCTACATAAAGTGTCATTTTATCTCCAGTACATATAAAACAGTTTATATCCATCACCCTTAACACATGATTATTTTCTCCCACGAGGGCTCATTTTACAGTCCAAGGTTCCCAGATTCTTTATTGCACTTTTAGGACCCAATTAGAACTGGAACTAAAGCCAACAACATAAGAATTAGGGTCATGTGCAGATACCAAGGGTTTATGGCAACGGGGCCAGAATACACTGCTGTAGGAGGAAACCACTCCTGATTCTAAGAACTGATGACAAAATTACAGCACTGCTTTGTGACTAAGTCCTGGGTTCAAATTCCATCTCTCCACCTCATCCCAGGTCATGGCCCAGGGCACTGTCTTAACCTGTTTGCCCCTCCAGCTCCATTCGTCATCATTTTCCTCACCACGCACTAGCCTACAAAACTGACACCCAGCTCCCCAATAAATCACACATTGAGTCTTATTCTTAATTATAAATGGCCAGCCTTAGCTTGGCTTGTTTTTTGCTAGCTTTTTTTTTTTTTTAACTTTAAATTAGCCCATTTACCTTTTGCCTCTGGGCTTTTTCCTTTTCTTACTTCCACTCTTACTCTATGGCTGTCTGTGTGGCTGGCCCCTAGAGTCCTCCTCTCCTTGTTTCTTCTTCTTCTTCTTCTTCTTCTTCTTCTTCTTCTTCTTCTTCTTCTTCTTCTTCTTCTTCTTCTTCTTCTTCTCCTTCTTCTCCTTCTTCTTCTTCTTCTTCTTCTTCTTCTTCTTCTTCTTCTTCTTCTTCTTCTTCTTCTTCTTCTCAGATTTCTCCTTCTATTTATTCTTTCTGCCTGCCAGCCCTGCCTATCCTTTCTCCTGCCTTGCTATTGGCCATTCAGCTCTTTATTAGACCAATCATGTGTTTTAGGCAGGCACAGTAACACAGCTTTACAGAGTTAAACAAATGTAGCATAAAAGAATGCAACACATCATTGCATCATTAAAACAAATGTTCCATAGCATAAACAAATGCTTAAAATGGTATTTTCCAACATGCTCTGACTTCTTGAATGGGAAGACAATGAGCTTGCTCTGCATCATTGAGGGTGAAAAGAAAGAAGACCATGATGTTCAGTCTTCTTCTGACTTCTGAAAGGCCATTGTTTAATGGTCTCTCTATTTGCTGAAGTCATTCCCAAGGCAAGTACAAAGCTCCTCTTTTGCTGGTCTCATTGATAATGTAACGACTCTTCCTATTTTAAGCCCAGGACACTTTACTATTCTTCACCTAGCCTCCTTCATATTTATGTAAAGAGAGTTTAGAAGAGTAAGAAGGAGGTGTCTAAACTTGTATTTTGAGTATACTGTGTCTAGCTTCTTCATAAAGAGTTGTTTCTTTTTCTTTTGGTCCCCCAGTACTGGGAGCTGAACCTCTAGGGCCTCCTGCATGCTAGACAGTATCTCTACCACTGAGCTACATTCCTGTCTTAGTTACTTTTCCTTTTGCTGTGATAAAATAAAGGTCTAGAGATATAGCCTGCTCAGGCCATGCCACCCTGAAGAACAGGTAAGTCCTTTGCCTGCCCCTAGAACTCTGCCACTCTGTCAGTTAGGTTCCCAAGACCCAACCTGCTACCACCCCTTCCCACCCCCACTGCCCATCCCACTGCTGTGCCCCCACCCCAACTTGGGCAGACATCCCCTGCTCAGGTGCAGGCCATGCCAGCAAGAAGAATAGCCCCTAACTCAGGTAGAAATCCTCAATAAACCAAAGGATATGAAAGCTGCCAGAAGTCCAGTCCCCAACTTGGGCAGAGAGGCCATACCTGCTGCCAGAACTTCTTTCAGGCCACGCAGACCAGAAAACCAAAGAGGAAAAAGAAACCAAGGAACAAAACACTCATCTAACAAAGACAAACTCAGAAAGTGGCATCTTAGACCTATAATCACCCCAAACCCATATACCTAGACTCTAGCCTAAGAAAAAAATCAACAACAGCCAGGGAAATATGCCCCCACTGGAACCCAGCTACCCCACTACAGCAAGATCTGAAAATTTCTACATAGCTGAAGCACAAGAAAAAGACTTTGAAACCAACCTTATAAAAATGATAGAAGTTCTAAAAGAAGAAGTGGATAAATCCCTTAAAGAAATTGAGGAAAGGACAAACAAAAAATTGGAGGAAATGAATAAATCCCAAAGAAATCCAAGAAAAAAAATGAACAAACAGCTAAAGGAAACAAATAACACTGTTCAAGACCTAAAAATGGAAATAGAAGCAATAAAGAAAACACAGTGAGGCAATTATGGAAATAGGAAATCTAGGGAAGCAGACGAACTACAGATGCAAGCATCACCAACAGAACACAAGAGATCTCAGGTGTTGAAGACATAATAGAAGAACTAGATTAATTGGTCAAAGAAAATGTTAAATATAAAATATTCCAGACACAAAACATCTAGGAAATCTAGGACACTATGAAAAGACCAAACCTAAGAATAACAGGAATAGAACAAGGAGAAGATTCCCAGCTCAAAAGCCCAGAAAATATATTCAACAAAATCATAGAAGTGAATTTTCCTAACCTAAAGAAGGACATGCCTATAAAGGTGCAAGAAGCATACACAACACCAAATAGATTGGACCAGAAAAGAAAGTACTCTTTGCCACATAATAACCAAAACACTAAACATACAGAACAAAGAAAGAATACTAAAAGCTGCAAGGGAAAAGAACAAGTAACATATAAAGGTAGACCTATTAGAATCACACATGACTTCTCAATGAAGACTCTAAAAGACAGAAGGGCCTGAACAAATGTCCTGTAGACTCTAAGAGATCACAGATGCCAGCCCTGACTACTATACCAAACAAAACTTTCAAGAACCATAGCTGGAGAAAACATGATATTCCATGACAGAGTCAAAGTCAAACAATATCTGTCTACAAATTCAGCCCTACAAAACATATTAGAAAGAAAATTTCAACCCAAGGAGGTTAACTACACCATGAAAATATAGGAAATAAATAATCTCAAACCACAAAACCAAAAGGGAATACACACACCACCACCACCACTACCACCACCACCAACAACAAAATAACAATAATTAATAATCATTGCTTATTAATATCTCTTAATATCAGTAGACTCAACTACCCAATAAAAAGACACAAGCTAAAAGAATGGATGCAAAACATGATCCATCCTTCTGCTACATATAAAATCATACCTCAACACCAAAGATAGACATTACCTCAGAGAAAAGGGTTGGAAAAAGATTTTCCAAGCAAATGAACCTAAGAAGCAAGCTGTTGTAGCCATTCTAATATCTAGCAAAATAGACTTCAAACCAAAATCAAAAGAGATGGTGAAGGACACTTGATACTTATCAAAGGAAAATTCCACCAAGATGACATTTCAATTCTTAACATCTATGCCCCAAACACAAGGGCACCTACATATGTAAAAGAAACATTACTAAAAGTTTAAATTACACATTGACCCTCACACTTTAATAGTGGGAAACTTCAGTTCTTTCTGTAACTTATTGGACCTCTATTAGATGTGTAGTTGATAAAAATATTTTCGCTTTCTTTAGGCTACCTCTTTTTCTGAATGACCATATGTATCCTCTGCCTTGCAGAAGGTTTTCAGTGTCACGAGTTCCCATTTGTTGACTGGTGATCTTAGTGCCTATGCTGTGTTCTGTTCAGAAAGTCTTTCCCTGCACCAATGAGTTCAAAGCTCAACTAAATACGTTTAAACATAACAAAAGTTCATTCATTTTTCAGCTAAACTATTGGTATGCTGAAAAGAGACTAGACAAGGTGAATTCTGCAGCTGGCTTGCTTATTCTATGATGTCAAAAAGTAAATGGTTAGCAAACTGGAACAATATAAAGTCCAACTCTGAACCCTGGGATGACATGGCAGAATCTAGTGCTATTGCATTAATCACCACATGGCCAAAATGCTACATCTCTAATAGATGACGTGGTCACACTGAGCAAGGTATCATGGGCGAGGCAATTCTGTCTGGCATCTAGGGTGTTGGGCACTTGTCCAATCTCCATGAGAACAAGAACAATGGCTTTGGGGATAAAGGCCATATGTAGGCAATATCTGTAAATTCATTACTTCCATTTCCTAAAATACAGTCATTCTAAACTCAAGAGGGAGATTCCAATCCACCAGGAAAGAAGATGGAAAACCAAGAGAGAGTTTCTGCAGTCACCCAAGGATCCCATTGTTGCAGCATAAAAGAAAATAAATTAATGCTCTTGCTAACTCTTCACTGTAATGTTCTATGGCTTAGAAAGCTTGGGCTAAGAGTTTAAAAATACTGCATGTTAAGTTTTGCTGATCATTAGGAATAAAGTAATGGAAACAAAATGCTGAATTTTATAAGTATAATTTTCTTTCACAGACTGCTGTCTTATCATTCGAGGGAGAAAGGGCAAAATAATCCCCTAATGAAACTATTTATTACAACACTCTATTTTCATAACATCCTTGTTCTCGTTGTTTCTTATATAAATGAGAACTAAATAAAGTGCTATTTAAAATGTATATTTTGCTTTAATACATAAACAGACCAAACCATCCAATTCATGAAGCAGGATGGAGCATTAACCTTTAGAGAGCAAGGGTTCATGACTAAGGATGGATGAAGTGATGCTGTGCTTTATCAAATCACTTAAGCCAAAATGGAATGTAAGTTAATTGGCTATTTCAGAGCGGCACAAAGACAGTTTCATGGTTTAGAAAGCATCCATTTCCATTATCATCAGCGCAATAAGTGTAAGGCCGTTTTACATTGTTTCTACATGCTTCTACAGAAAGGGGAAATACATTATGTTATATCAAGATGGATTTTTTTCAGCTTTGCTTCTGTTTGAAAAAATGTATACGATAGGGTAAATACTTTTAAATTGATATCCAACGAATCCCAGACTTGAAATTATTCTTCCCTACTTTAACCACAGCAAAATGCAACTAAAGAAGCCTAAAATGAGAGTGTCCACAGATAAACTATACAAAGAAAAATAATAACCCCTTAACTTGTGCAAGAAGTACAGCCACCTATTTTCTTTTACTGAGAAAAATTAAAATATATATTTTTTAAGTTAGCAATATCAAACACTGAAAAAGAAAAGTTCTGATAATGCAAAGAGACTCACAGTACCCCCTGCTACGCATTCCTGACCCCAACAATTAACGAATGTTGCCAATGCTTCTTATGTTTATGGACACATAGTAGATATAACTATGCTTGTTTTCCCCCATGTTCAAAAATACTTTGCATTGTGGCTTACATTTCACCTTTGTTCTTATTACTGCACGATATATTTAAAAGTGTCTTGTAAAACAGTGTATGCACATCTTGAAAGGTCTTATTAATAAAAACAAAGCTGGAGCCAGTTATTGGGGTGAATGCTAGAAGATCAGAGAAGCAGAACAAGCCACAGCTACCTCATCTCGCCAATTCCTCATCTGATCCTGTTTCCTCAGACTGAAAGCCTCTCAGTCCTCATCCGAATGGATCTCAGCTGAACTGCTGCTCAAAAGCCTAAAAGCTTAACCAGCTCTAGTTCCTGATCCTCATGCCTTATATACCTTTCTGCTTTCTGCTATCACTTCCTGAGATTAAAGGTGTGAGTCACCACGCATGGCTGTTTCCAGTGTGGCTTTGAACTCACAGAGATCAGGATGGATTTCTGCCTCCCAAGTGATAGGATTAAAGGCGCGTGTGCCACCATTTTCTGGCCTCTATGTCTATCTAGTGGCTGTTCTGTCATATGACCCCAGATAAGTTTATTAGGGTGCACAATATTTTGGGGAACATAATATCACCACAATCATAATACATTATATGCATGTTTGAAATTATCAAAGAATTTAAAAAATACTATATTTTTAAAAACAAGAATTATGTTGGCTTCCTACTTGAAATGTTCTTTAAATTTTATTTTTTAATTTACGTATTTTTGAGAATTTCATGCAAGAGTATACTGTATTTACACCATTTACATCTTTCCATTCTCCTCTCCAACTCCCCCTGTGTCTCCTTATTGTCTCCTTAATTTGGGAGCTCTTTTTTCTATAATTATTGAGATAACCTGCTTTAATACTTCTCCTATGTACATGTTTTTAGGGCTGACCACTTGGGATTGGAAAACTGTGGTGACTTAAATGCAAAATGTCCCCAGCAGGGGCTCATGTGTATGAACATTTCATCCCTGTTGGTAATGCTGTTTGAGGAGGTTACGGAAGCTCTTGGAGGCTTTGCCCTGCTGGAGGAGGCACGTCAGTGGGTCGAGCTTTGATAGTTTATTCCGGTGCTCCACTTGTGCTTGGCTGTCTCTACTTCCTACGTGTGGATAGAAATGAGATCTCTCAGCTCCTGCTCTAGCTGTCTGCTGTTCCTCCGCCTCCCTTGTCACTATGGACGCTCTACCAGGAGCTGTCAGCCAAAATAAACTCTTCCTTCTTTAAGTTGCTTTCGGCTGTGGCATTTTATCTCAGCAACAGGAAAGTGACTAACACAATAACCCACCAGGGGTCGTATCCCTGGAGAAAACTGATTTTCTCTCCTTCCTTCATCCAGGGGTGGGACCTTTCAAATCTTCTCCATCCATGTTGTCATGTCAACTGGTTGGGTCATTCTGTAGATCTGCTTTACATAATGGCATTGCTGAGATTTCACAGGTATAATATCCTGTTCACATCTAGGAGCCCCTACCTACCATCAGGTGCTCTGGTCCTCTGACTTTTGCAATCTTTCCACCCTCTCTTCCATGAAGCTCCTGGAGGCTTAGGTGTAGGGATTGTATTGTAGATGCATCATTTTGATCAGGTGGATCTCTGTAGTAGCCTCAGTCTTCTGCAGAAAGAAGCTTAATTGATAAGGGTTGAGAGATACATTTATCTGTGGGTATAAAGATAAATAAGGAGAAAATTTTATATATATATATATATATATATATATATATATATATATATATATATATATATATATATATATATATAAAATTAGGAGCTAAATTGATTTAAGAAAATGGTAGTATGTTCTACTCCAGGGTCTATAATCTCTCTCCAGCCAAGGATAATTGGCTAGGTTTACAGTACTAAGCATGAGTTCTTCATATTAAATGTGCCTTAAGTCCAATTAGCAGCAATTGGCTACCCCCAAGTGCCATTATAGAACCACTGGGGACATTTTGCCTGGCCAGTCATTGTTGTGGTTGGCAGGCTTTACATCTTAGCAGGACTATTGATTACTTTTCTCCCTTGGCAACTTGCATAGCACTTTCTAATACCGTGAGAGCTAGCCCTCAGGGGTGAGTCTTCCAGGTCAGTGAAAGTGTCCTTCCTCCAAGTCCTATGTCCAAAGTGTGTGATGTCTCCAGCAATAAGGATATCTTCAAACTCTGGGAGTCGAGCAAGAGCAATGGCAATAGCCTATATTGTTTTGGAAGCCTCTTGAACTCCCCGCTGCAAATTAGAGGAAGGTTTCCCGATCGGGGGCTGGAAGTTTTCTTATGTAGTCTATGGCTCCTTGGGGGTGGGGGGTCATTATCATCCCATGTGGCCTAACTCCATTTAAAGTGTATACAAATATGTTACATATATAAGTTTATAGCATAACATTTTCCATGTCCTTTTCAAACATCTCTAGTGTTATTTATCTCTTCCTCCCTCCCTCTCTACTCTGCGGTTAAGTCCTCTTTTTCACCATCTCATTTTCATAGCACCTGTGTCTTACTAACCCTTTCTCTAGGACTCCTCCACACCCCACCCCTCATCCTTTCCTACCCTCCTGGCTTCTGGGGTTATATGTCCAAATCTAAAGTTTCAGAGCTAAGATCCACAAATAAGAGAGAAGGTGTAGCATTTCTCTTTCTGGGTCTGGGTGACCTCACTAGGCATAGTATTTTCTAGTTCCAAACACTTGGCTGCAAATTTCATGATTTCTGTTTTTCTTTATAAATTATATTATTTTATAGACAAATTTATAAATATTATTTATGAGTAAATGTATTTTATTTATAAATCAAATTAGCTTAAAGAAAACTTTTAGTGAAACAGGAACAGTGTGTATAATTCTCAAAAGGCTGAAACTGGATCTACCTGAATAAAATTCCATTGCATGCATGTACCACAATTTCATTGTCCATTTCTCAGTTGATGGACATTTAGATTGTTTCCACTCCCTAGCTATTGCAAGTAGAGTAATAATGGCCATAGCCTATCAAGTACTTCTGTAGTAGGATATCTGTCTAGTCCTAGGAATATATTCCAAGAGGTGGTATATCTGTGCCAAATGGCAGATCTAATGTCAGCTTTTTGGGAATTCTACACACTGTTCTTGTTTCATTGTAAGTTTTTCTTTAAGCTAATTAGAGCCTGCTTTCTCTGCCTTGGTTGACTTGCACATAAAGAGTTTCTGCCATGTGTTACTGTAGCCGTGGCAGTTGCCATGTGCCCCTTACCATAATAGACTGCAATCTCTCTGAAACAATGAGCAAAGAAAATCCCTTCTTCTCTTACATTGTTTTTCACAGGTATATATAATAACAATGAGAAAAATAAACTAATATAATATGCATAGACAGACTAGACTACATAGTAAATGGAAATAGAGTCATGGTATGTTTGAATTGGAACATAAAATTTGATCCAATTTAACTCAAACCATAGCAAATAGCTCAACATGACAAATAGACTTCTACAATGTAAAGAATTTCAGTACAATTGACCATAACTTACATTAGGTATTACATTCTAAAGATTCCCAGGGGTCATTTCAACTCTGCTATTCAGAATGTGTTCTTGTGGTCACAATGCCACAATTTCCTGGGCCTTCAAGAATGGACTGTTTTAAGCCTCATCTCTACTACACTTACATTTGATTTGTAAACAAGCTGCTCATTTGTGTGTGTGTGTGTGTGTGTGTGTGTGTGTGTGTGTGTGACATCACTCCATGGAGGCTTGTCAGAGGGAAAGAGGAATTTATATAATTATTTTTCTTTGATTTTGAATCTTCAAACTTTGCCTCTATTTTTTATTAATAAGTCAAATATTTAAGTAGACATGACTAGGGCTGGAGAAATGGCTCGGAAGTTAAGAGCACTTGCTGTTCTTACAGAAGATCCAATTCCAGAACTCAAATCATGGGGCTCACAATTGCCTGTAACTCCAGCTCCAGGGATGCCTTCTCATTGTCTTCATGGGTAACTGTACATGCATGATACACATATACATAGACATACGTACTTACACGTAAACAAAAATAAAATTTTAAACAACCATGCCTAGACTATAGATGACAGAGAATGTCCTTATCTTTCTGAATCAATATTCTTTACACACATATGAGAGCACATAACTATGATGAACAGCATCATTATAACACAAAGAAATCTACCTGGGAAGCTCCTTTCTTTTTCTTCAGGAACTCTCCAGTTTGAACTGAAATAAGGTCTTGCTTCAGCTAACTTACTAATGTTATAATAATCTGTCATTAGAATCAATAACTACTTTATTATTCATAGTACATATAGTGATAAAATGGACCCTCTCTGAAATAAATTTAGTGTCTTGTCACAATACAGTATGATTTTACAATATTGCTAATGTGCACAAAGCATTCAGATATAGAATATTGGCACATCAGAGATTTATGATGAATGTGAAGAGAAGATGAATCTAGGTTAAGCTTTCCTGTCACTTGACTGAGGTTAAAAAAATCAATATTATTCATAATGTATCTTTCACCCAACAGTGTTAAATGGAAACTGCTCTGTGCTGAGAGCAGTGCTCTACCTATGCATTGGCCTTAGCAATGGGAACACAGAACTAAGGTTAGAAGAAACAAGGAATGAAGTGAGTTCAGAGGGAATGAAATCAGACTAATTTTCTAAACATGCAGTGACTTGGGACCAAGTAGATTTGTACCTTTTTCTGTAGGTGTGTTAGAGTTTAGGAATATGTGTTACATTGTAAATGGTAGTTATGTATTTCCACTTTTGCTTTTTATAGACTTTTTTTGTAACATCAAAAAATAGTCATCAACAGCATTTTGATTTACCTTATGTACTGTTGCCTATTTATTTCAATGTGGTAGGGACTTTTGTTGTTGTTTGGTTGGTTTTTGTTTTGTTTTGTTGTTTTGTTTTTATCATATGCTGGTCTCAATGTTCAAGTGACCTCTAGCCATTTTCTTTAATAATGTTGGTAAACCTTGTTAGTGAACAACTTGGTAATGAAAGTTTTCCAGTGTTGTGCTGGTTACTTTCTTGTCAACTGAGTCACCTGGGGAGAGGGAACCCTATTTGAGAAAATGCCTCCATCATCATCTTTTTGTTTTTTTTGTTTTTTTTTTTTGGTTTTTCCAGACAGGGTTTCTCTGTGTTGTTTTGGTGCCTGTCCTGGATCTCTCTCTGTAAACCAGGCTGGCCTCGAACTCACAGAGATCTGCCTGGCTCTGTCTCCCAAGTGCTGGGATTAAAAGCATGTACCACCACCGCCCAGCTGTGGGAAATTTTCTTGATTATGATTGGTGTGGAGGGGCACAGTCCACTGTGACTTTGTACTACCCCTGGAATGGTTGTCCTGAATTGTAGAAAAAAAAGCAAGATGAGCCAGCTGAGGAGCAATCCAGTAAGCAGCATTCCTCCATGGCCTCTGCTTCAGTTCCTGCCTCCAAGAGTTCCTATCCCAATCTCTCTCAATGACAGACTGTCACTTGGAAGTGGAAGATGAAACAAACCCTTTCTTCCTCTCAGCCGGTCCTGTCAATGTTTTATCACAGCGAGAAGAAGCAAGCTGAAACAAGCCGTGAGCAACAAAGTACAAGAAAATAACCTGTAAGAAGCTTCTTGAATACAGATTCTTTGACCTTGAAAAAAAGATGCAGAAGAAATGGTGACACACTTTGAATGGTTTCCAGTAACTCGGGAACTTCAGGCACTGTGCTACACCCTGAGGTGATGCAGGCCCACCTGACCTGAAAATGATGCAGAGCTGAAAAGTGACAAACCCTGACTTCTTCATGAAACTGTCTTTATATAATCCTCAAACTGCCTTGCCTCTACATTGCTTTCAAGATAAATATCATTATTTTAACCTAGTTTGAGATGCAGATCACTGTACTTCAGCCAAAACATCCTAACTGCTGCTATTAATCATCATTAAAATTAATTGGTGAATTTATTTTCATATTTTTAACTAAGATGAAGAAACTGCAGTGTGCAATTATATTACAGGGATTACAGGGATCATAAGGACTAAGGATCCCCATCACAAATGACTAAGTCCACTTCAGCTCAGATGAACAATAGTACTCCTGATACATAGATTCCATCACAGTTAGCTGTTTCTATTAGAGCTATTTTAATCTCTGATGTTTCAAGTGTTTATCATTTTAAGCAATTAGGACAAAGAAAAACATCAAGGAGAGTCTGAGACTAATATTTAAAACTCTTAAACAATGGTTTGGACTAGCCAGGTGGGAAAAGGCAGAAACATAAAGATACAAAGAAAAGAAAGGCAAACTGGTCAACAAAAATGATATGTTAGACTTGCCAAGAAATTAAGAAAATAAATGATAATAGATAATGTTGAAGTTACTAGCACATATAATGATTTGAAAAAAAGAACTATACAAATGGTGGAGATAATATCCCAACTAGATATCATAAAATATCCAGTTCCAGGAATTGGTTACATCTTTTTGAGTTGTTAGCCAAAAAGACTATTGCCAATGTTATTGGTTACCCTCTACAACAGTGGTTCTCAACCTATGGGTCACAGTCCTCCCTTTTCCCAGGGGTTGCCTAAGACCATCGGAAATATCAGTTATTTACATGACGATTCATAACAGTAGCAAAATTACAGTTATGAGGTAGCAACAAAATAATTTTATGGTTGGGGGTCACCACAACATGAAGAACTATATTAAAAGGTCACAGCATTAGCAGGGTTGAGAACCTCTGCTCTACTACCTGAAGGCACCACCTTCTTATAGCACAGAACATGGACAAATACAGCTGGTACTCCACTGGTAGCTTTTACCCCTACTAGTTAACATTTATAGTGCTAGATGATGCTATACACATTACTAGAGGAGAAAAATAATCATGAGTCTTACCCAGCTATGACCCCTGAAAGCTATAATAACAACCTGACTGCAAGATACGACCACTCGAGCAACAGTGGCACAAGGTTAAGGAGTCACCAACTACTTTCTTTTACTTGAGTTTAAGGTGCACTCTAGGAGATGGAACCTCTATCTGATATTGTTAAGGATCTGAAGAACATGATATTAAACAGGGCAGGGGCCCAAGGGAAATCCTACTACTATTATTATGCTAAATGAACACTACAGTAAAATAACTCCTAATTACATATTGCTATACTCATAGATGAATGCATTGCTCAGCCCTCATCAGAGAAGCTTTTTCTTACAGTAGCTGCTAATCAATACAAAATCCATAACTGAACAGCATGCATATAGTAAGAGACATTGGAGTGCTCATCCTTGAAGGGACATCACTCAGGGTTCCATGTGGAAGAGGAGGTGGAAAGATTTTTAAGAACCAGAGGTGGTGGATGGTTTTAAGGAAACAACATTTTCCAGACACATCAGGGCAGATGTATATATGAACTCACAGATGCTGTGACAGCATGCACAGGACCACCACGAATCAAGCCAGACAAAAATCCCAATGTGAAGGACAGGAAGTGGGCATAAAGTCACACCCTTGACTTAGATTCTATTCACAAATGACAGGTGTGGTGAGAAGGCAAATCACTATTTTTTTAATGGAGTAACACTGGGTACCTGAACCACACCCTAGGGCAGGCACCACCCTCAGGAGGAGATGAGCAACACAAATTGGGCTCCATGTTTTTAATGGCTTTTTCTCTTCCTTCCTTCCTTCCTTCCTTCCTTCCTTCCTTCCTTCCTTCCTTCCTTCCTTCCTCCTCCTTCCTTCCTTCCTTCCTTCCTTCCTTCCTTCCTTTCTTCCTTCCTTCCTTCCTTTCTTCCTTTCTTCATTTCTTTATTTATTTTTCATTTTGTTGTTTAAAACATAGAAAGACTATGAAGTTGGGTGGGTAGGGAGGAGAAGGATCTGGGAGGAGATAGGGGATAGGAGAGATTATTATGAAAATATACTGTATGAAATTCTCACATGAAAAGTTAAAAAAAATTAAAAATTAGATTCCATTAAAGAAAAAGGAAGGTTTGTATTGTCCAGCTCTCATTCAGTGACGCATCTTCATCTGTGATGCAGACTAGCAACACTGCGGTGGTTTTTCCTCCATGACGTGCATGTTAGAAAAGAAAAGTGACTGGAAACAAAGCGCCCGCGCTGTAAGGGTGAAAGTTAATGGGCAATGGATGCCACAGGATAATAGAGAAGTCATGAATATGGGATATCTGCCAAGGAAAATTGAAGGCACTGAATGGAGCCAGCCCAAGAGAGAGACCATGTGGGCTGCAAATAGCCCATAGGCTCAGGGCTGCCCAAGGCCATTAGAATTACAACATGATACCGTGTTCCCTGGCTGCTGAACAAAGAGCTACAGGGTGTAGTATTCTCCCTTCTGTGTTTTAGTTTTGCTTTGCTCCCATTATGGATACAGTATCTCTTTTTGGAATGGATATATTTACTGTGCACCACTGCATATTGAAAGTACAGAACACTCCTTTTCATTTGTAGGGATGTACAACTAAATGATTGCCAAGATCAACAGAAACTCTGAACATAGAACTGAATAATGTTGGAACTATTGATGCATTATGAGATGACCATGGGCCTTTAGGAGCCATTGGCAAAATACTATATGTGAATATGAAATGTCTCCCATAGATGCATGTTGCCCAGACAGCGATGCTACATTGGGAGACTGGAGCCTTTAGAAAGTGGGGCCTAGCTAGCAGAATGAGGTCACTGGAGGAGGGATTTTGAAGGTTATACCTGCTGCCTAGTTCCTACCTCCCTGTGTATGCCATGATGTGACCAGCTGTCCTTTAGCCCATGATCCTGCCAGCATAATGCTCTGCCCAAAAAACTGTGGACTGAACTCTGTGAAATTGAGTTTAGAGAAATCTTTCCTTCTCTAGGGTTGTTTGGTTAAGAGTTTTATCATACTTATGCAGAGGCAACAGCTAGAGCTATTGAGAAGAAAAGGAACAATGCTAACAGTCTTCCTTGAGCCTCTTTTGAACATTCTACTTCTCTCAGGCCCTTTAGAAAGTGTAAGGATGAAACCCTTCAAGGAGCCATTCTTAATCCCACAAGGGAAGGCTTGCTTTTGGTGTACTTTGTTTTTAGGTATAGAGCAACTTAAGTGATTGAAGATTTGGGAGTAAGAACTTGGACATGTTGTGGTCAGAGTCATTTCTTCCTATGAAGATAAATTTATATAGCACATCCAAGTTCCTGCTTTTGGGCTTCTAGCAATGAGTTTGTGCATTGGTAGAGGGGTCTGGAGTTGGTTGTCCTGTCTAGATTTGCCGTCTGTGTTGGACTGATCACAGAACTCTGATTATTAGGATTAATAACCCCAAGTATGTGACTAACCTTGAGCTATGTCCTCCAGTTGAGCATGTTTGTGATTCAAATGTTACTTTAACTTTATATGGTAACCTGATGCTCAACATCACAGACTGTTAGTGTCTTACAAAGGAAGAAGTGAAATTCTAAGAACCCCAAAATGTGTGTTCAATTTATTTCAATATCCATCTTTAATTATGTGGTAGTCCTTATGAATTGAATCATCTAACCAATAAATATCATTAAGAAATATGCTTGAAACATAGACTAAAATTGTGTCACTCAATATTTGAAACATATTTGGGTTGTGTGTTGTTTTTTAAAGTAGCTTAGTGAGAATAACTATCTCATATTTAAGTCTATATCATTCCTTAGGTGTCATCAGATTTGCTCGCTGAACTCTCCATAGACATTTAGTGAACTCGTTAGATATTCAGAATGAACTTAAATGACAACACTGAGCTCATGAAACCGGCATTGGATTTATGGTTTGGACAGGAAGTCCACATGATAATGGTGGCTTCCAGACTAAGGCATTGCATGGATGAGACACACAACTTAGACAAGCTGTCTCCAGAAGCCTATCATACCTCTGCACAAGCAAGGAGTTCCACTGGGCAGCACTTGAAAACATTTGGATTTTGTTGGTTCTACTGCTTGTCCGACATCATTGTCATATTGTGAGGCTGAACTCCAGGCATTTCATGGACACTAAAAGATGATTAACTTAAAGAGCAATGTTTCTATAATCTCATAAAATGAAATGTGACATTTAGTTTCATAGAAGGCTTTTATTTCCTGTGCGTTTTATTCGGAATTTTGAGATGTTAAATTTAGAATTTTGTTTTTACGAATGTTTATGTTTTATTTAATTATATGAGAACAGACACATTAAAAAAAACTAAAGACATATAATTCACTCTCCTGTTGCTTACACACAACCATGATATAGTTTGAACTTATAAATTGATATGCAAAAAGTCAATCTCTGAATATTATTCCTTCAGGAATAGCATTTTAAATTATCTCTTTTCTTTTGACCTCAGTATATAACTTTTGAAAATCTTAAGCGGCTCTGTGGATAAAAAGTACAACCCCTTTCTGTATGCTGTGACTGTGTTGCTCTGATTGATTGATAAATAAAACGCTGATTGGCCAGTAGTCAGGCAGGAAGTATAGAATAGGCAGGATAAGCAGAGAGGAGAATTCTGGGAAGTGGAAGACTGAGTCAGGAGGTGCTGCCAGACGCTGCTGCCATGAGAAGTAAGATGTAAAGATACCGGTAAGCCACAAGCCATGTGGCAAGGTATAGATTTATAGAAATGGATTCATTTAAGATATAAGAACTAGATAGCAAGAAGCCTGCTCCTGCCATACAGTTTATAAGTAATATAAGTTTCTGGTGTTTACTTGGGTCTGAGCAGCTGCAGGAGCCGGGTGGACACAGGAAAACTCCAGCTACAACCCCTCATCTTTACTTATAGATTCATCAGACGATTAACATTCATTGTTAGCCAGAATGGACTTAGAACTTCAGGGAGACAGACCTCTGGGGATGTCTGTTAGGACATTTTCAGACAGGTTTAACTTGGGGAAGGGGAAGGAAGAAGGACACATTCTGAATTTGTTTTTGTTTTTGTTTTTGTTTTTGTTTTTGTTTTTTTTTGGTTTTTCGAAACAGGGTTTCTCTGTGTAGCTTTGCACCTTTCCTGGATCTCGCTTTGGAGACCAGGCTGGCCTAGAACTCACAGAGATCCGCCTGCCTCTGCCTCCCGAGTGCTGGGATTAAAGGTGTGCACCACCACCGCCCGGCCACATTCTGAATTTGTACAACACCATCCCAGTCTCATAGGCTGGTGTCCTGAACTGAGTAAAAAAAGTGAATTGAGCATTCCTGAATCTGTGTCCTGACAGTGGCTGCCATGTGACCAGCTCTTTTATTTTCCTGCTGTCATGCGTTCCCTGCCATGATGAACTATATCCCCTGAAATCCTGAACCAAAATAAACCTTTGCTTCCCTAAATTGCTTTTGCCGGCTATTTTTTCCCATAGCAATGAGAAATGTAACTCATTCAGAAGACTTGTGCAGAGGAATAAGCTGAAGCAGCCAGCTGTCATTCTTATCCATATCACTAAAAACAAATTTCATGCTCTGCACTGGGACAATATAAACAGTGCCCCGAGGAAAAGACTCCACTCACTGAATGCTCCAATCATAAGAATGCAAATCCCTTGAAAGATGAGATCATATATTCAGACGGCCTCTGAAGAGGTTCCGTGTTAACAACTGCCTGGGCAAGTATTTTCTCAGGTTCAGCTCCCAAAGGATCTCAGAAGCCACTACAGCTATGGTAGAAGGGAGCCAGACTGTATTTCAAACTGGCAGCATCCTGTGAAAGCATCATCCACATGATGTTAGTTTATCAGGCATGCAAAATCCAAGCGTTATAGGGTCATAGAGGATTCAGAAAGTTGTTGCAGTCAGGAAATGTGCGGTAGGGGTGGATTTCTCACAAGGGGGACTTTCCCTGAAATTTCACTGTGTGAAACTCTGGATGTTCCAGGATGATGATATGGCCAATGGAGATAGCTGCAGGAGCAGAGTGGAGGCAACTCAAGAGAAATCATATGAGTGCTATAGGTGGCAGAGCGGGACTTTTAGAGATGGAACTGATGTTATGGCATTGGGCGAGGAGTGTGAGACTTCAGGAAACTGAGACAGAATGTAGTAATTTAAAGTGATGGTTAAAGTGTCAAGGGAGTGAAGTTGTGATGGTCAGTCTTCACTGTCCATTTGATGGGATTTAGAACAACCTAAGAGACGCACCTCTAGGCATGTCTGTGCTGGCTTTTCCAGAGTGGCTTAAATGAGAATGGAAGACCCACCTTGAATGTGGAGTGGCCCCATCCCATGGACTTAGGTCCCAAGCTGAATAAAAGGGAAAAAAAAGAGTGAACCGAGTGCCAGCATCCCTGTCTTTCTGCTTCCTGACGTTGGCGTCAATGTGACCCACCACCCATATACCTGCTACAATGCATTTTCTGCCACAGTGGAAGTCATCTGCTCAAACCATCAACCTTCCTTAAGTTACTTTTATCAGGTGTTTCATCAAATAATTAGAAAAGCAACAAATAAAATCTGTTTCCCTTTCTAATTGCAGAATTTCTATTTACATACATTTGTGTGTCCTTAGGAGGCTTGATGAGGTATTTTTACTTATAGCAAGTCAATAAACAGTCTTCAGCATGGGAGCATTGAAATTTCTTTTGTGTACAACACATTGTTTTTAATGATATTAACCCTACTGTCTTATGGAAACCCAGAGATTATTCTTCCCACTTAATTGTATCCCCAGCAGATCCCTACATCCCCTCTCCTACCTTCCTCAGTTTCCAGTGTTCATCATTGTACTCCCAGAATCCACAAATTTAAGATTTCGGAATCCTACCTTTGAGTGAGAACAGGCATGTAGCAATTGTTTCCCTGCTCGGCTTATGCCAGCTAAGGTAATGCCCTCCAGATGCGTGTGTGTTCATGTATAGGTATTTTCTTTAGAAAAACCACATTCCCAAAGGAGCTGAAAACATGTCATCTCAGAATAAAATAAACTGGCATGTTGATTACTTCAAGCTATAATCATTGGATGAATGTTACAACCAGAACAGGCCATTTGGATTTTCTCTGCCTCCATACTTCACCATTATAAAGATTTTTTTGAAAGGAATGTTCTTCACATAACAAAGCTGGAAAATAGCCCTGGCAGCTAAGGAGTGGTAACTGGGGCTGCAATGGACCAGAATAAATAAACTCTTTGGAGCAATCTTTCACTCCCTTCCACATCTGCCCTCTGTATATTTCTGAGTGATATTCCTAGAATTTACTATCTTAGACCTGACAGCTGTCAAACAGTCACAGATTTATTATGATTAGCCTAAAAAGCATCATGCTTGGTTATTACTTTTGTAATGGGTGTGTTGCTCGTTGTCTAGAGGTTTGCCCAGCTTGTTCACTAGCCCAAAGGTTGAGTGACAAGGAAACACAGACCAAGCTGCAGAGAAAGGGAAAATGGCTTTCTAGATGAGAGAAAACTGAGGCTGGAAGTTGGTTAAATGAAGGCTGGCTTGCGGACTTTATACGGCTTCTGGGTCCTCCCCTTCCCCTATTGGTCCTGTTTAGATATCAGTCTTGTGCCTTCCCAGGGTTCCTCCTCGCAATGTCTTCTGGGAACAAGAAGCCACTATCTCAAGGAGCCTGCCGTTGCTGTCTCTGTCTACCTGTGTTCGTATAACTCCGCTTCACCTTGGATTTCACTTGGTAAAGATTGTCATATACAAGAAATTTAATTAGTGGCAGCATAAGCCTATAATCCCAGCACTTGGGAGACAGAGACAAACAGATCTCTGTGAGTTCAAAGCTAGCCTGGTCTACAAAATGAGCTGCAGGACAGGCTCCAAAAAGCTACAGAGAAAACTTGCCTCAGAAAAAAGAAAGAAAATTAATTAAATATGTGTACTTTCTTTTTATTCACTCTGATATTAGATCCACTCAAAATCCCTGTACATGAACTAAGGGGAGGACACTCCAAGGAAACCAGACAGGATCTCTCTGCTTTTTTCTCTTTTCCTGTTATAGTCTTTCAATGAAAAAAGGGGTCTCCTCACCTGCACCAGCTAACACCTCAGCAATGATGCTGGAGTTGGTATATAATCTGAGACATGAGGCCTTAGGTGTTTCTTCCACACGGTTATTACTAAATGTAATGAGAACTAGGTTAATGCAAATGTATTTATGAATTTTTCATGTGTGAAGAGTTTGCGATTATTTGAAAGCTTATTATCCATTACAAGTGTTTAAAACTGTATATCAATGGCATAATAGAAATTTTGTCACCATGTCAACCAGCTTTCAAACTATCCCTTGACCAGATAAAACAAGTGGTTTGCATGGAAACCAGATTGTCAAGTGTAATTGATATAGATTTATAGATTATTTGACATTTTTTAAAGACTATTGAAGTACAGGCGCGTTTACTTCAGTGTGAAAATACGAAGTGACACATTCCTGTAAAATATCATAAGGAAAACTCCCAGAATAGAGGCAACTATACAATATACATCAGAGCACAGTTTAAAGAAATAATTTATATTGTTTATTACACCTTCTGACAACACACGATCATGACTTTCAATCTTTTCACCAGTTTTCAAAATGGATTTTTCAATCCATTGAAATCCATGACTGTACTCGGATATTTAAATAGTCCTCTCTCAATAACTAGTGGGCAAATGAGAAGAAACTCCCTAAAGACTGATGTGCTAGGCAGGGGGCGCTGGGTAAGTGGGAAAGGGGTGCTGGGTAAGTAGGTAAGGGGTGCTGGGTAAGTAGGTAAGGGGTGCGGGGTAAGTAGGTAAGGGGTGCTGGGTAAGTAGGTAAGGGGCGCTGGGTAAGTAGGTAAGGGATGCTGGATAAGTAGGCAGGAGGTGCTGGGTAAGTAGGTAAGGAGTTCTGGGTGAATAGGTAAGGGGTTCTGAGTAAGTAGGTAAGTTGTTGAGAAAGCAAAGGAAACACAAGTGATGTACCAAGTAGACGATTTATTGGAGCTTCCTACCAGAAAGCCAATAAGGCAGATAAGCTTAACAAAGGTCAAAAACAGGTTGATAAACTTCTAAGTGGCAAACTGGGCAGGGAATCTGACCAAAGCATCAAGCGGTGTTGACCTCCTCGGTTCTGTCATGGCATTGTAGTAGCCGCTGGCACCAAAAGCTGATTCCTCACATGCTGCTGTTTTTTTGTTTTTTGTTTTTAAGATATTTTATTTTATGTGTGTTTTATGCATCATGAGCATGCCTGATACTCATAGAAGCCAGATTAGGGTGACAGATCTCCTGGAACTGGCATTGTAGATGTTTTGAGCTGCTACGTGGGTATGTGGGTACTGGGAAGCACACACAGGTGCCATGCAAGAGCCGTTTAAGGTGTGCATCACCACACCTGGTACGGGCAGTTGATTGTTGACTAGTTACCAAGAGTACACACTGGGTGGGGAAGGGTTCTCCATGAAGAGTGTAGTGTAAATCCTGTATCCACATGCCAGAGAGTGTAACCATGTACATCCTTTCTCATACAGAGAAATCAACTGAAACAAATACTTAGATGTAGGATGTGAAACTTAAGTGTTAGAAAATTATTGGTGACTACTATCACATTAATAACCCCCAAATAAATAAACTATATTGTTCATATAAATCAATATGCACCATAAACTCAATCTATATAGATTAAAATATAAGAAATATATGAACTTGCTGGACAATCATGAGACTTGAGTTTGGATCCCCAACACCCACATAAAACTCTGGTATTATGTGTGGTACATGCCTGTAATCCCAGCGCTATAAAGGCAGAGGTAGGAGATGCCTAGGTCTTGCTGTCCCACCAGTCTATCTGAATTGGTGAGCTTTGGGCTCATAGCAAGACCCCATCTCAAAAATTAAGGTAGATAGGGATGAAGGAAGACACTCATTTTCAGTCTCTAGCTTTCATCCTCATACACACATATATGTATGCGCACAGTTCATACATAATGCACACATGAACACATACACCATACACAAAATAAATATATATGAACTAGCTAATTTAAAATGACTATTTCTCTTCTTGAAAATTGTCTATAAGCCATAAGGAAAGAAAAAAACAGACATTGGAACTACATTTTCAGTAACAACAGATCTATGGAACCCAACCTACAGGAAGAGCTACTAAACAGAAAGGAAGTCAAATCCAGGGTAGCCAGAGAAAGCCTGCACAGGCTAGTTTTTAAAGTGACTGAGCTCCTAGACTGATTCTGCTCTCCATGGGATGAGCATCACAGTAATAAACACTCCCATAATTATTATTGTTGTACACAAATTCATATACATATCCATGTATATATACATATACAAATGCACATTGGAAGTAATGAGCACAGATTGTATCTCCCATATGTCCATGAGTTTTTTAATGACCACAAGGACATGGGCAAGCTTTCAGTGAGCTCATCCCTGAAGAAAACTGACTCTCCCACCCTCAGCAGCCATGAAATGCCTGTAGCTCTTCAACTGGGCATAGGGACTTGTGAATCTTTCCCCCACCCATGTTAGCATGTTGAGTGGTGTGATCTTGTGCAAGTTTTATGCAGGCAAAAAATAGTGTTTAGAGTTCCCTTCTATGTCCGGAAGAAATTTCATAGCCATCTTCCTGGTCTTCTAGCTCTACAGGCTTCCCACCCTTTCTTCCTCCATTTTTTCCCTTGAGCTTTGGGAATAGGTATTATATGACAGATGTCCCATTTGAGCATGAACAGTACACAGTTACCATTACCCTGTAAAAGCTTCTGTGTTCTGCAAAATAAAGCTTCATTGATGAAGGACGAGAGACACACTTCTCCATAGGGTAAGGAAAAATATTTAAGAGACAGTTGAATGCTTTGTCAGTTGAACAAAATGGCAGTGGGAGGGCTCTCCTCCAGGCTCTGTGATCTCTCCAACCATAAGTCTCTGGCTGGCTATCTAGTACCAGACATAAATTCTCATCTGTTGAGTAGGACTTAAGTCCAACCAGACAGCTGTGTGTTATTCCTAATAGATTAGTGCCACTATTCCACCATCGGGCATACTTTAAGATTATAAAAACCTTAAAGCAAATTCCCATTTCAAAAGACTCAGGCTGTTATGTTGATACAATATCACATTAGTAAATATAATCATTATTGGTAGTGCTGAGAGCTAATTTTATTGTCATATGGCTTCTTCAAATGTATAATGTTCAACTGACATGTTTATCATCTTATCAGAAAATTAACATATGGAAAATACCTACAACACCAGATCTATTTTGTAAAAGCCTCTAAATGATTTGTCTCTAAGTACAACATCAAGAGAAGAAAAGTCAAACCGCAGAGTACCAATTAGAGAAATGTGAAATCTTGGGACAACAAGCTGCACTCTAGAGAACAGTTCAAAGGAGGTTGGGGAGACGTGTCAGCAGTTAGGAGCATCTGCCACTCTGCCTGAGGACCTGAGTTCCCAGCACCCATGCCAGGCTGCTCATAATCACCCATGAATCTGGCTCCAGGGTATCCAGTGCCCTCTTCTGGACTCTGCAGACACAGACCCACATGGCATACACACACATACACAATACATAATATAAACAAAAACAAATCTCAAAAGGAAAACAAATTTAAAACGTATGGTTTCAATCTTTTGCAAAGCAATAAATGTGAGGGTTGTGGAAAGAAACCTTTACCAAGTATACATTCATAGTGCCATTGTCTGCTTAGATATGTCGAGGGAGTCTCCATGGCTTTTCTGCTTTCATGAGAGAAAGAAGGGAAAGAACATTGGCTTCTACAGTTATATCTTTTTCTACTTCAATCACAAGTAAAACTGTCAAACCAAGTGCATATTCTTGTGAGCTCCAGGAAGCCCCTGATCACACTTCTTTTAATCATTTCAATGTTCTGGTCGTCTTCTGTTTCAGTTCTAATTCAAAGAGTGCTTTTAACTTTAAATGGCTTCCTGAATTATATATATATCAGTAAGAGTTGTGGAGCTAAGAACATTTTCTGATACCAATTTATGATTCAAACTTATGTTTTCTGCAGTTATTTCACAACACTTAATATGTTGATAATATTTGTGCATGTATGTACCTTTCAAACACATGTATACATACATATACATATGCTGAGAACTTTTCTATTGAAGAATAAATGTCTGAAGTTATTTGGGAATATTAGAAAGTCCTGTTAATCTATCAACTACTGTACTAGAGACCCTCTGATAATATGCTCAAGAATACCTTTCTTGTTAATCCTCATAATAACTAGAATCTTGATTTTTGAATAAACAATGAAGGCACAACTTACAAAGGAACAGCCCAAAAGCATGAGTTCAATTCAAATCTTTAGCCATTCTGTCTCCTTACCAAGAGTCAATCATGATCTCCAACATTTCGGGGCTTTTAGAGTTAATCTGTATACATAAACCACACACAGACACAGACACAGACACAGACACAGACACAGACACAGACACACACACACACACACACACACACACACACACACACACACACACAAACAGTGTACACTCTCCTTTATTCTTTATCTCACTAAATATGATGACAACTACTCAAGAAAAAAATGGAGGTGCCTTATTTTGCTTAAGAACCATGACTAACACTGGAGAGGTAGTTCGTGAATCATACTTGGACCGCCATTGCTCATGGGGGTTATTTCTAATCACTTGCTGGTAGGTGTGATCATTGCTGACATTAACACCTCATGCAATTTTACACCTATATAGGTATATTTGCAAGGTAAAATTCTATGACTGATAAGTGTGCTTGAAAGGTACATACATGCACAAATATTATCAACATATTGAGTGTTGTGAAATAATTATAGAAGATATAAATTTGAATCATAAATTAGTATCAGAAAATGTTCTTAGCTCCACAACTCTCACTGACATAATTTAAAAATTTGAACCATGAATCTACACATTAACCTAAAGCATCAAATGTTTATATTTTAAAGCTTTAACTTCAATTTCATTTTTTAATTTTAAATATAAACAAATAAATCATTTGTAGAGCTCATTTCTTTCTTTTAACCCTTAACTTGTATGAACTCCAAAGTGGTCATGCCTCAATTTTGTACATTCCTTCTAATCTTTTATGTTCCTCAGGGAAGGGGGATGGGATGATCCAGGAGATACAGGAGTTGAGGAGAGTCACTGGAAATGAAGAGTGCATGAAAAAGTCTTATGGACACACACTGTTAACCCAATACAAAATAGGGGCTGGAGGGACGTCTCGGCCATTAAGAGCACCAGCTGCTCTCCTGGAGGACCCAAGTTCGATACCCTCTTCTGGCCTTGTTTGGCACCAGACATGCACATGGTGCACAGTCAGGCATGCAGACAAAACAATCACACACAAATAAGATAAATAAAATAAAATTTGATTATTATACTCCACTTGTTAGTATTTTTGTGGTATTCAAAACATAACACAGTCTTAATAATAACAACCCCAGGATTTTCTTATGAGATTCATTATAATCAATTTTATGTATTGTATAATTATGATGTTTACATTTCTGTGTGTTATGTATAAAAACATAAATATTGGTTTTGCAATGTTAATATGATGCTTGTGGCTTTACTACATTTATTAAAGTTAAAGACACACCACACACACACAAAGCATTCTACAAAATTACTTTCATTTCTAAGGTGTATCAGTACATCATCAATAGACACATCTCTTACAGTGCTTCTTATACGTCTAGTTATTTTCTTTGTTATTTTTGTGTTTTGAGATAGAATATCATGTAGCCCTGACTGGCCTCCAACTCATTGTAGAGTCAAGGATGGTCTTGTACTGCTGACCCTCCTGACTCTACATCTTAAAAACTGAGTGACAGGTGTGAGCCACCATAGCCAGCAACACTTTATTTTTTCCTTTGTATTTCCTAGATTAGAGCAGCATACAGATAATAACCATGACAGAAGTGCTTGTATACTTCCCAACTTCAACATACATTGTTAGTGTTTTGTATGCAGAATAACCCTTGTTATTGGACCATGGTGAAAATTTTTACCAGGCCTTTTTTTTTTTTTTTTGGTTTTTTGAGACAGGGTTTCTCTGTGTAGCTTTGTGCCTTTCCTGGAACTCGTTTTGTAGACCAGGCTGGCCTTGAACTCACAGAGATTCACCTGCCTCTGCCTCTGCCATCCGAGTGCTGGGATTAAAGGCATGCGCCACCACTGCCCAGCCAGGCTTTTTCTAGCCCTGTTCAACTGAGTTTTATTAGAAATTCAACGATATTCCCAATTCTTTTCAGCATCTGTTGCTTTTACACAGTTGTTTTTTAGTTGCTAGTATGATAAGCCAATTATTCTTTGATATCTAAAATTGTTTGCCTTTTTGCTTTATTGAGCACTTGAGTTATTTTACAGTAATTTTATTTCAAAATCTCAGTGCACTGCATTTGCTAATGTTTTAATTAGAATTTGCCATCAAGTGTCACAAGATTTGTTGTGATTTTCTTCTTTGGACTATTTTTACAGTCAACATCATGATAATTTCATTTAAAACTGATGTTACCGTTCATTTTATGATCTGGGAAACTGGAAGTTCTCTTGAGGTTCTATGACTTTGAACAGTTTGTGGGATTTCCACTACAAACATTTGTAAGAGGTATACTGCTTTGGATATTATGTTTTGATAACTTTATACATTTTTTAAAAGTCAATGATCATTGTGTATGACTCATGTGTGCAAGGTGGGAGTCATTTCCAACCACAGGAATGATATTTTGAAACTGAATCCTGCTAATTAGATTTGAACTTGGGCATGGCTGTGCCCACAGGTAGGCTCTCGGAAGACACTGCAGAGGACAAGATAATACTGAGAGACAATAAATCTATGTGATTTATACTCAGGAGGCAGACATCTGATTGAGGCCAGCCTGGTCTTCAGAGAGTTCCAAGTCATCCAGGGTTATACACAGAAACCCTGTCCTGAAAACCAAAATAACAAAAAAGAAAAGAAAAGGAAAGAAAAAACTATGTGCATTAAATAAGTAAGTTTGTGGATCTATAGCATCAACTATTACAAGTAATTTATAGTTTTCCATGATTAAAAGATGCCTCCTACATTGTCTGGTTGTGGGAGTGTCTACTCCATTTGTGATTACTGAAGTTGTTTCAGACTTTCAATGTCAAGATCATGTATCTTACTCTGCAGAAACTTCACTATTAAAACTCTCAGTAGCCCCCAAAGTAGCTTTGGTTTCCTAGTCTATATTGGTATATTTATTTATTGGTAGAATTATTCTGTAATGTCTTTCTGAATTCAGAAATGCTCTGGAACATTCTGTGCTTGAAACTAGCTTAGCACTATATTGGTATATTTATTTATTGGTAGAATTATTCTGTAATGTCTTTCTGAATTCAGAAATGCTCTGGAACATTCTTCTGTGCTTGAAACTAGCTTAGCACTAAAAGAGCACATGAATTTTTGTTGTTGTTTGTTTGTTTTGTTTATAATGGATAATTACTATCTACTGAAATTCTACTATCAACAGACACAGAGGAAATCCAGATAGTCATAACAGCATGCTTAAAAAGAAGCTATACTCAACCAAATCAGATTAACAGTCAAAATGGTTATCCTACCAAAAGAAGTCTACAGATTCAATGCAACCCACATCAAAATTCCAACACAATTCTTCACAGATCTTGAAAGGACAATTCTCAGTTCCCTATGGGAAAAAACCAACCAAGATAGCTAAAACAACCCTGGACAATTAAAGAACAGTTGGAAGTCTCACAATTCCCAATTTCAAGTTGTACTACAGAGTTACAGTAATCAAAACCACATGGTATTGTCATAAAAACAAACAGACAAGTTGATCAAAGGAATTGAATTGAAGACCCAGACACCTATAATCACCTGATTTATGATAAAGAAGTTATTATGTTGATCTGTTTTCACTAGTTTGTGCCATGAAGGGACCATGTCAAAATCTCAATGACTTAGAACAGTAAATGTACCCTTCTTGTTCAGATCCATATGAACTGCAAGATGACTAAGATTCTACTCCAGCCCAACTGCTCGAAACACCATCTACCTGTTCTTTGCAGAAAAGATACAGGTATCAAACATAACCACAGACTCACATTTAACACTTTTGCTCAAGTGGGATGTGTCACACAGTCATTCTCCATTATCCAAAGTAAGACCCTCAGATGATCCCAAAGTAAATGGGGCAGAAAGATTTAACAGTACACGCCATAAAAGGAAAAGATGAAGCATTTCCACCAACCATAAAATAAGTCACAGCAGTGCTAACTCAATGCTTTGGTCCTTTTTAAATGACATCCTGGTTCCCTGGAAGGTTATCTTTATCTTTAGTTTGTCAAAATCTGTCACTTGCCAGAGTTCAACTTAACTGTGTCTAGTCCTTTCAAGTGGTTCCTCTTCCCCTGATATTTTGATTTTCTGTGCTCTTCTATATTTATACTTATTGCTTATTTTTATGTCAAACAAAACCCTATATAATAGTGTGTTTGTTTGCTACTCTTGTGCTTTATTTGATGGACAAGGGCCAAATTGGTTAATACATCTGCTTTGCACCATAGATGCTCTAACAGGTTATGTAGTAATGTTTTGTTTTACCCTTTTCCTTTGAAAATTGGTTCCAAAGAATTTTTTTAAAAAGTAGGAAAGATACAATGATTCCACTATTTCCAAATTGATGTCATTTACTTATATAGTAAGCACTTATATAATATATTGTAGCATGTCAAAATTCTGTATTACTTAACAGTGTACTTAATAAACACTGAGCTATCTGCAGCTCGGTTTAATGGGAAAACATGATATGGAGGCTTAGCTACTGAATATGTGTCTGCCTTTGGGAAACTAACAACATATCTGAGTCTTATATTAAGATATGAGTAATGTCTATCTAGAAAACATGATATAGAATAGACAATGATCTCTAGGATCTTATTTGTCATAGGCACCAAATGTAGTAATTATCATTATTTCCCACACTCATAATTACTTTTTGTTTATCCTTGTACGTTCTCCATTTGACAGTTTCTAAAGTACTGATTGAGACTGGTTCCAGTTATGAAGTAGAATCAGCTCCTTTTCTATCAAATAAAGCTAAGGTGACGGCTTCATGGACAGTGGCCAAAGCAGCACAGACACATTCAGTTTACAGAGAAGACAAGCAGAGGCATTTGGGGAAAGTTTGTGAAGATAAGAAGAAAGGCTTGGATAAAAGTGGCTATTTAAAGACCTGTATACCGTGTGTGTGTGTGTGTGTGTGTGTGTGTGTGTGTGTGTGTGTGTGTGTGTCTGTCTGTGTGTGTCTGTGTGTGTGTGTGTGTGTGTTTGGTGCATGTGGTACAGGCACATGATGTGGGGTGGCAGTGATGTCATGAGTACAGGTGGGGAACACAGAGCATCCGCAGTGTCTTTTCCAATCACTCTCCACCGTATTGCTTCCAGACAGGTTCTCTCATGAAACCGGAAGCTCACCATTCGCTTCGGTTGCCTCACCCACAAGCTCCTAGGATTGCCTGTTGCTGCTCCCAGTGCGTTCATCGAGGTGGGGGTGTTCGTCATGTGCAGCCATGCCTGGCTTATTTTTCAGCATGAGGATTTGAACTCAGGTCCTCATGATTGCACAGCAAGTGAAATCATTTGCCCACTGGGATATTTCTTCAGCCATTCACAGAACTGTGTGAAAAGCCAGAAAACTATTATGAAACCATTAAGTAACTATTTCATACACTTACAGCAGTGTGACATAAATCATAAATCTTGAAAAGTTCTGGCATCACCAAAAGAAATATTTTCCAACCGTACAGGATTTTTAAAGTCTAAAGCAGAAGTAACCGTGGGCAATATATAAAACAGAAAGTGTACTCATACTGCTGAGTGCTGTGCTGGACTTAACCACTGTTCAGTGGGATCTGAAGTGTTTGGGGTCCTTGAAAATGGCATGAGAAAATTTTGAAGCCACAAAGTATGCATTTCTATCTGTCTACAGCCTCTATCTCTGAAGTGTTTGGGGTCCTTGATAATGCCATGAGCACATTTGAAATCACAAAGTATGCATTTCTATCAGCACATGGCACCTTATGATGTTCAATTTATGCTTATATGTCCACAAATAATTTGTATTACTTCTGAGTATGGATAACCATGCTGTGAATGATGAAAATATGTGATTCAGTTATTCACAATGCTAGGCAAGCCCATTGACAGCTCTAGCAAGCAAACAAATATTACAAATGTTAAGGCTGCACATTTTTTTTAGCTAAACATGGTGGCACTGTCCTGTAGTTCCAGTAGACTTCTGGGATGATAAGACAGAAGAATTGCAGGCTCAAGGTCAGTGGGTGTGTAACACACTAGGACAGGGTCAAAAAGAAGGGTCTTTCTTTCTCATCTTTACACCATCCCTGAATGTCTTCTGTCTTTATCTTCTCAGTTAAAGAGCAACAATGTGAAAGCCATTTAGTGGTACAGTGGTCCTGTGGCGGACAAATTCCAAGATGTACAGTGGGTACTTGAAACTTGAAGTCTCTCTCTCTCTCTCTCTCTCTCTCTCTCTCTCTATATATATATATATATATATATATATATATATATATATATATATATATATATATATGTGACATGCCTGTTAAAGCTTGATTTAGAAATCATGCATAGTCAGCATTAATAATAGCTAATGATAAAAAAGAACAATTGCCGGGCGGTGGTGGCGCACGCCTTTAATCCCAGCACTCGGGAGGCAGAGCCAGGCGGATCTCTGTGAGTTCGAGGCCAGCCTGGGCTACCAAGTGAGTCCCAGGAAAGGCGCAAAGCTACACAGAGAAACCCTGTCTCGAAAAACCAAAAAAAAAAAAAAAAAAAAAAAAAAAAAAAAAAAAAAAAAAGAACAATTATAACAAAAATCCACAGAAAAATCTTACGAACTGTTTCATATTTGATATGTTCAGATACTACTTAAGTATGAGGTAGTTAAAAACTTGGAAAGCAGAACCACAGATAAGAGGATATGATACTGTGTGTGTGTGTGTGTGTGTGTGTGTGTGTGTGTGTGTGTGTGAACAATAACAGTGATAGGCACATATGAGAAACTCATAAGCAGATGTTCTCCACCCTCAATAAAAGTTATGACAGTCTAAGACTTGAATCTTCTTCTTTTCAGGACTCCGTGTCCTTTTTCTGTTTTATAAAAGACCAGGACTCTCTGTCTTTAAGTAAGCAAAATAAATTTTGATTTATTACCACTGTAACTGCATACTTTCTTAGTTTAGATACAGAGAACAAAGTTAGAATACTTTCTTAAAAGTCTCCAAGTCTTCATTATTGTTCACATCCCCATCCATTGGAGATTACCACAGCCATAGCAGCAACTTTGGAAAAGCACCATTGCCAAACATGTGTATAAGGAGTTAAAGAATGTTGAATATATACAGCACTTTTAAAAATCATCAAATTGAAAAAAAAAAGTTGTCATGACAAAACTGTCCCTTTCTTCATTTCACAAACAGTGAGATACTCACATTAAAACAAAATTAAAAGCATCAATTCTGAGAATAATAGAAAAAAAAGTAAAGCAAAATCAACATCTGAAAGGTTTACAATGTGTTTCTAAAACAACAGAAGTAGCAAAAGGATCCAGTGCATGTGTCATTTTATGCATCAAATTCTCTCGTTAGCCACTAAGAATAATTAGACCATAGACACAAACATGAAAACTAAGATTAAATGAAGTCACAAGTCACATCAGAGAGGAAATTGTCATAGTTTAGTTTTGTGGCTTAATAGTGGCTGATAGGATAAGCTGGTAATTCTGGAAACTGAGGTGAGAACATTTTCACACCTTTCTGTTACTGCTTTTCCAGTGGGAGATACATTATGGAGCCCATGCCAAAAGTTTTGAAATTGTTGACTTACTTCCCATAGAAACAGCATTGTTTCTGATTTCTGAAACACTAGAGTGGTTCAATAGAGCCCACTGGGTGTTCTATGTTCCTTCGTGCCTTCATTTTGTCATTGGTGCTTCTGGACTCAGCACATAAGACTTTTACACCGTGAAAGACCACATATCAAGAACCACGTGTAAGCCCCTCAAGGCATGGAGTGGCCCGGCCCCTCCCCTGAGGACCTCCAACCACCAGGTTCCACCCACAGAACACTCTAACTGCCTTAAAAGCTTGACCCAGGCCCTGAACTAAAGAGTAAAAAGCCCAAACTCAGGATTTGATATCCAATCCTTGGGCTTGCCCCAAGCTCTAGACTCGAAATCCCACCAATCCCCACCATTGAAGGCTCCACTATGGAAAGCTCCGCCCACCCAAGAAATCCTATGTAAACCCTGCCTTCTGCTCAGTTCTCTGCTGCTCTTCACCTGAGCAGAGGCAGCCATCTTCCTGGGTTTCCCCTTCCTCCCAATAAATCTCTCTGTGTGTGGTTTGTTGTGCAGGGTGACTTTGTGGTATTTCTTAGCTCCCCATTGCCAGGATTCCTTTCCATCTGAGCTGTAACACTCACACCATGATGTTGCTAAGTTCTAGTACTTTCCACAACACCTTCTTATTCTGAAGCAGAGACAGGAATTCCCTGTTGTCTATGGTTAAATGGTACTCACGTATCTCATCCTATTGAAAGGCTTTTCACACATAAAAATTCAAAATCAGATGCTACAACACCAAAGCTGAATGATAAGGTTAAAAGCTAAGACTAATAATTAATTGAGGGCAAATTGGTAGCAAGTAACTAATTACTCCTATTAGTGGATGAAATGAGTCTCAAAGATCCCAAGAAAGCCTTTTCTGATTCACATACTCAACAAAGAGCAACTCATCTCTGGTCTTCAAAGTGCTTAGGGATTTTTTTTTTTTTCCACCAGCAACAAATCAGTTCTCTGGAGGGCATCAGGTGAGGTGTAATTTAATTTACTTTTAACACTTTCTATTTGGAGACAGTGTCCTATCCCATGGTTAAAGCTTACTCTCACAATTGCCCCTATGGTCAGAGGCCAACTATATGCCCCAATTTAGGACCCGTGCTTCTGATCAACTGGCTACTGATGGCAGTGTGATCCTCTTTGAGGAGTTACATGAATTTTCTAGAGTAGCTCAGAGAACCTAGGGAACTATTTTAATTACATATATCACAAACAAACCAGCTGAAGCCAGACAGAAGAGGAATGTAGAGCAATCAGCATGGGAAGAGGATTCACGCTCCAGGAACCTAAACATCTGGGTACACACAAGTCCACAAACACTATCCCTTTTAAGTTTTTGTGGAGACTTCACAGGATAGGCATGATTGATTCAGCTTGACCTTCAACTCTACTTCCCTACTTAGAGGTCAGGGAATGGGGCTGACATCCCCAACCTCTGATTAGGCCTTGGTCTTTCTAGTTGTCAGCTCCTATCCTGAAGCAAGGGGCTTCCTTCCACCAGTAATCTTATTAGCATACAAAGACACTCATCCCTGGAGATACTGAAGGTTTTAGGAGCTGCTTATAAGCACAAGAGGCAGAGAATATGTATGTGTGTGTGGACATGTATGTCTCTGAGTGCTTTATACTCAACCTCACAGACCTCATGTGAACAGTGTGAAATCTCCCTGTCTCAAGGTCTTTAACTGTACTGCTATGATTGCAATATGAAGCATATTCTCACAAATGGTTGTTTGTTGGGGATTGGCCACTGTTGTGCAACTATTTTGGGATGCTCTAGCAACCTTAGGTGGTGAACCTTTCAACTGGCCCTGAAGTTTCAGAATAAAATGGCTTAACTCTTGAACTAAGATTTTCAGTGGGCAATGGAAATTTTCCATGGAACTAAAACTGGAAAAAGAATACATCCTCAACTTGAAGTTACTTTAAAATCTGAGGAGAAATAAAGAGAGAAGTTTCAGGTTTGAAGTCAAGAATACAGATAGGCATTCAATGTAGATGGGGGAAATACATACATACATACATATATATATATATATATATGTATGTATGTATATATATATATATATATAAATCAAAGAAGAGGCCATAAATTTGAGTAGTGGTGACAGAGATATGGGAGGAGTTGGAAGTGGGAGAAGGAGGAGTAGACATGATGTAAATACAATACTTACGAAAGAAATTCTGAAACACTTTCAAATTATAAAAAAAAAAAACCCACAGGCATTATAAGAAAGATTATTAACTTCAACGACATTTTCCTCAAAGAGAACTCATTTTAAGAATAAAAATAAATCTTTCTTGAATGTCCTAGAAAGCTTTAATTTTCATTAGCAGTTAATAAAGTTATTCATGTGGAAGTGTATTCAACAAATGCTCCTCCTTTTGATTTCCAATGGACATTGTGTGTACCAGCTTCATTAAAATAAGTAATATTTGAAAATTATAAAAAATAGTCCCTTCACTTTTCTTAGGTATTTTGACACAGGAACACAAAACTAATTTATATATGAAGTCACTTTGCCATTGAAAGAAATATAGTCACAGGTTCCTGGGTTTGTAAAATGGACATATGTAGGGATTTTGTTCTGACTCCCACATTAGTAATCATAACTTCACATGAAGAAAGACTGGGTCTGGCTTATCTTTGATGAGCATGGTGGCACTTGTCTATAATCCCAACATTTGACTAATGTTGCAGGATCACAGATTCAAGGTTAGCCATTCAAGGACCTCCTGGGCTATGTAGAGGGTGGACTCCAGGGCAGCATGAGCTACAAAATGAGATATCATCTCAAGTAAATATGTAAACAAATAAATAATCCATCTCTCTTTGTCAATCAGTCTGTCGGTGTAAAGAAGAATGACCTTTGTTCCAGACTAATTTTCTCTAAAACATTTTTATTTTAAGCGGAAGTCTTCTAATTTCACTCAGACAGACAATGCCAAGGATAGGTGAGGTTGTACCTGGGAGAAAGAGCCAGGAAATGGGTCAACCCCTGAAGCTTGGGAATGGACACTATTTGGTGATCTGGACCCTGAACTGGGGAGGAGCAGAAGGCCAGAAGAGAGGTGTGTCAGAAACCAGGAAGAAAACAAATCCTTAAAGTGGCAGTGTCCATCAGGCCCCTGTCCTCCACATCTTCTCCTGCTGGGGCAGGTGGGAACTCTAGTAGAGTGGAAGCAACCAGTGAGTCACCTCTGTTAAAGTGGTGATGATATGTGGAGAAAGCTAAGATCAACTCCTCTGATTCATGAAAACACACAATTCTAGAATATCAAAACCTTACCCAATTTCCTTTTGAAAAAATCTCTAAATTTACGCAAATGATCTTTCTCCTTCATGCAATGACAAAAAAAAAGTCAGATTATTTTTGTAAACTTTCAGGAATGATACTCACCCAACTTAATAGCTTCTTAACCAGGCTCTGTTTATAATTTCATAAAAAGTACATAATCCCTCTTGCTCATCCATACAAGTCTTCTACTTTTGCCTCTTGAAGAGATTTTGATGTTGACACTATACTTCACAGACTCCCACTTGAACATGAGTTCTTACGTTTTATGAGTGTTCCATCTTGGATTGCCATCTATGAATACAGATAGGCCATATTGTTTCTCAGAGCAGACAGTTAGTCTCTTTATGCGAGCATTTAACATCTGTCTAGTAATGAGAGTACAATCTTTGTGTGGGGGCCATAAAATTTCAATGGATGAAAAGTATCTGTCTTTCCAGAATACATATTTTTATACTTCTCCTCAAGATTCTAAAATATGTATCTAAACGGATATGTAGGTGGTAATATTTTACATCCATGTACAAAAACCTATAGAGTTTAGATCCATTGTCTTATATATTTTGTATTCCTAACTTGTAGCTTCATCAGACTTAATCAACCATTATTTGAGTTAATAGACCATTCCCCATACTCAGCACAACTATCAATTACCACAGCCAAGCACCATGGTAACTGATCACTTCTAATCTATTCTAGGAAGAATACAAACAATTGGGACTATCATAGAAAAAGAATCACAAATCAAGTCACGCATGCATGTGTGTGTGTGTGCATGCGTGCGTGCGTGTGTGCGTGTGTTTGTGTGTGTGTGTGTGTGTGTGTGTGTGTGTGTAAGACAATCTGATGGAACTCATTTTTAGCATAGAGGAAATTGGTTTCAATTAATAAAGCATTAAACATTACAGGGTTAATTATTTGCTTTGTTTCTAGTCTCCCTTGCATTACTTCATTTTTGCATTAGAGTCTCAAAACATGGGCAAAGTGAAAAATCATTAAGGCAAAGGGAAGTTATAATTTCTATCTCATGAACTCAACCTTTTTTTTCTTCCTGTAGAATTCTGGCAGCTGAAATATTTTATATGAAAAGCAACAGCTGGCAAATTGCTAAAGTGTTTGGAAAATTCTGGCATACTAGTATTAGTTTAAGACAATGCTGGCTGACACAAGCTGTAACATTAGGCAGATTAAAAAGACGAATGGAAATGTAAGAACAGAAATAACAAAAGGTCATTGCTCCACAGTAGGATCTTGCCCTGGGCTTGGACAGTAGATAAAAGAGCTGCAATTGCTGCTGAGGGATGCCATTAAGAAGAGAAAGAAGAATCCATCTACAGCTGATCCATACTAATTCATTGCCCAACCTGTCACTATGGGACACCAGCATATAGATTTGCAAAAGACTGAATGCAATTATTCCTGTTTTCCTAGTCACAATTTGAAATGTCATTTGCAGAGCAAACAGCTTCGAGTGTGGTTTTCAATGTATTTTCATTAAGTTCCCCTGAGTTTTTCCAATCAATTTTGTAACAAATGTATGTGTGCACATTCATGTGTGTTTAAGGCCTGATAACTAAACATTGAAGAATACCATTGATATTTTGATACATAAATCGGTTTTGAGCTTTTTCCATGTGTATATAAATATACTGCTTTTACCTTAAAAATCAAAACCACCATAATTTAGTCAACTTATAATCAATAGTGGTTGTCAGTTAACCAGGATAGTCCATCTAACAACTTGTATGAAAATATGAAGAATTTTCTTTTCAAATTTTCCCTCAGAAAAATCATGCAGAAAAAAAAAATGTCACCAGTGAATTCAAACTGCAAATGTCACGCTTGTAAGGATAAACCATTGATGCTAATAGGTCACTTAACTAAATGCCATGCCAGAAGTATTTTTGCCATATTCCCCAGTCTTTGGGGTTCCCACTATTCCTGTCTCCATCCTGTTAAACCACATGTGTGCAAGCATATCCTTTCCCTTAAGCTCTTCCTAATATATATGTGTTTAGTTCTGGACTTCAACTGAATTTAACTCAAGATGTCCCTCTTCTGATTGTCTCTGCTATTCTTCCTGCTTAGCTCTGCTCTAGGATTTGGGTGGCTTGTCACTGATTATGAATGGAAAGCAGATGCATTTTATCTTGGTTTCCCTTACCTCTGGTGATGTATTTCTTCTCATCTGGGCCTCTGTGATTAAACCAACCATAGTGACAGATGTCTGCAGTCCTGCTCTGCTCTGTAGTGGCTAGAGTCACTATCCATCTTCGTGTCCTACTCCAAAGGCACTGTCCCCTCCCAGTAGATCCTCACTGTTCTTGTGTGACGGGGGGAACTGAGCATGGTGCTCAGACCTCAGCGCCCTCGGCTCCACTAGTCTCAGTGTGAGCTGCTAGGAAGTTAATCTTTCACATATTGAATACAGTTGAAAATTATAATATTCAAAATTATCTCACAATGGCATACTTATACACCATGTATTAATTAGGGAGAAGCTTTTAATGTACAATTTTAAGTACATAGATACACAAACACATAAATATGCATCATTTTGGTGACCCGAGTTATAGAAACGTCTCCATATTAAAAACCAGAGTACAGGGGTGATAAAATAATGCAGGCATCCTCTCATAACCGCAGAGATATTCTCCCTATACAACAAATTGTGAACAATTATTATATTACTCTCCGTTCTGTAGAAAGACATATGGAAGGTGTGTGCATAGGCTATAAAAAGAATGTACGAGACAAGAGCAGGCAGGAATTCATTGAAGAATACTGCAAGAGAGCAATGGTAAGTCCTAGAGAAGGATTGCAATTCAATTAGAATGGTTAAGGGGACATTACTTTGGTTTTCTCCATGGGCCATTTGTACTTAGCCTGTATATGCAGACATCTCACTATCTTGCTTTGCAGTACATTTTGCAGCATGAAGTGATTTTTTTCCTGTGATGTCATTTTGGGTAATGCACCATGGGTTCTTATGAGTTAGGGTCTTGCCATCTGCATAAAACATCATCAGTCACTAGGGCTCAGGTTCCTAATGGCCATCATCTGGTTGTTAGAGTGTGGGGATTTAGCTATTATTTTTGACCCTTTATCTCAATATTTTTTTTTACATTTTTTTCTTTTATTATTAAAAAGAAATGAATTATAAAATTGTAAAACATGTTTTTGGTAAAATGAAGAAGTAGACATGCTCATATTAATCAATATGTCATTATAGCCCAATAAGTAATATTTGCTTATTTAAATTTGTAAAATACATTTTTCAGAATTAATACAGATCTGCATAAAAGACCAAGTAACTGCTTTGGCCCCCTCCCTTCTGCACATAGGAACTTCTCTTCTAGTCATCCTCAGGTACTTCCTTCCTTCTACATTGCCTGTGCTGTCTCTCACCAAATCTTTGGTTCTCAGATTCTAAGTGTGAACAGATTCCATCCCTTTCCCCACTATGAGTCTCATGCAAGCAACCATTCATAGTGTTCCCATCGTACTTCCTTCCACATCTTTGTCTTACCACAATAGTCTGGTTTCCACCAATACCCCTATTGATATTTTAACCATTTTCATTAAAAAGAAAAGTTCCTCATCAGCTTTTTAAAAATGGTAGACTAATCAACTGTACCCTTAAAAACATGAATAACTCCTAGAAAATAATCAGGTTTTTTTTTTAAAAGAAAATGTTAGAAAGTTAGAATTACATAATAGTAAGTTTCTCTGATTTTTTCCTACTTAGCAATATGAATTTACATTTTCTCCATGCTATTTTAAAAACATGTTTGAATAAATAGCTCATTCATTTTAACACAATGGTCCACAAAGCCTGCTTTATGAATAGGGCCATAGTTTGTTTTTGTTTTTTTTTCCCACATACCCTTTGAAGAGAAACTTCCTTACTTCCAATTGGGAATGTAAAGTTGTTGAAAGCATTCTTGTGCAATCTGTGTGTTTTTGTGTTTTGTTGCACGTGCATGAATGTGAGTGTGTAGTTTATTACTCATTTTGTTAAACGTCTAGGACACATTTGAATAAGTCTGTGGTCTTTTGAATGAGAATGGCCCCTACAGGCTCATAGATTTGCCTGCCTGCTCATCTAGGGAGTGGCCCTATTAGGAGGTATGGCCTTGTCAGAGTAGGTGTGGCCTTGTTGGAGGAAGTGTGTAAATGGGGGTGAGCTTTGAGCTTTCAAATGCTCAAGCCAGGCCCAGTGTCTCTCTCTTCCTGTTGCCTGCTAATCTAGATATAGAACTCTTGGCTCCTTTTCCAGTGTCATGTCTGCCTGCATGCCACCATGCTTCCTGCCATGGCAATAATGGACTAAACCTCTGAACCTGTAAACCAGCCCCAATTGAATGCTTTCCTTTATTAGAGTTGCCACGATCACGGTGTCTCTTCACAGCAATAGAAATCCTAACTAAGACAAAGACAAAGGCTATTCAGTCTTATAAGAAATCAACAAGCTCTTAAAATGTGACTACACCATTCTTCATTCCCAGCAAAAATGACTAAGTCGCTATTGCCCCACAACCTCACTAATGTTTGGTGTGGTGATTTGCTTTCATTTCATCCATCTATTGGGTTTTAACAGTTATTCACTGTGGTTCTCTCTAGTGGCACATAATGTCAAATATATGCTTGCATGCTTACCAGGAATGCAGTAGGAATACATACATACGTACATACATACATACATACATACATACATACATACATACACATATATGTGTGTGTGTGTGTGTGTGTGTGTGTGTATCTTCTTTTGTGAGGTATTTATTCTCATCTTTGCCCACTTTCAATTTTTTGTTGTTGTACTGCATCTGAAATATTCTTTGTATATTTTACAAATACGTTTTTATTAGATGCATTTTACATTTTATTCTACTTTGTGATTTGTTCCTCATTCTCCTAGCAATCCACAGGCATAAGCTTACTTAAAATTTTATTTTAATGAACTCTGACTTCTCAAAGTTTATCATGGATCACACTTTTGGCATTATGTCTTAAGAATCATAATCAAACACAAAGTCACCTAGATTTTCTCAATGCAATATTTTGAAAATTTTCATTTCACATTACAGTTTTAAAATAAATTGTGCAAAGTCTTTCTTTTCCTCCATCTCTGCCTCCTTTCCTTCCATCCCTTCCCTTCCTTCCGCTTCCTTTCCCTTCCCTTCCCTTCCTTTTTCCTTCCTATTGTTTTTGCAAATGGATGTTGCATTAAGAAGGTACTTCATCATATGCTGTTTGATCAAACTTTAGTTGACTATATTGGTACTGCTCAATTTCCCAACACTATGTTATGTTCCACAGATCTGTGCCACTATCTGCTGTCTTGGTAATTGTACTATATTGTAAGTTGGGGAGTGTGGCTTCTGACTTTGCTCTTCGTTTTCATTATCGGTACTGAGTATTGGCTATTCTGAGCTTTTGCCTTGCCATATAAACTTAACAATCTTGTTGTTGAAATCCAAACAACGGCTCACTGGGGCTTTTATTTGGTTTGTGCTGAATCTATTGATCAACCAGGGCATCTTAACAATATTGAGTCTTGCTATTCATAAATATGGGACACAAATTGATAAATACTAGCTTCAGTTTAGTCCATCCAAGTTTGGTATTTTCTACCTGAACGTATTCCACATTTCTTGAGGTTCAAGTAGGATTTTTGTTTAGTGCCACCACAAATGGTCATCTTTTACATTTAAATTCCAATAGTCCATTTACATTATACAGGAAAGTGGCTTCTATGTGTTAGTCTATATTGTAACATTCCTATATTCTACTAGGAATTTTTGTCTTATTGCATTACATAGAATTTTAAGCATGGTGTTGAATAGCAGGGGTGAGGTGAAACAACCTTGTCTTGTTCCAGCCTTGGGGACCAGCATATAGTTTTATAACCATTACATATGCTTGCCACAGGCTTTTTGAAGATGACTTTTTATTAGCCTGAGGAAGTTCTTTCTCTAGTTCCACTTACTAGTAGGGGGTTAGTCATGAATCAGGAAATGATCTTGCCAAATACATTTTCTGCATCTTTCAATATGATCATGTGATAGTTTTTCTCATACAGCCTATTTGTCAGTAGGTGGATTATATTAAAAATGAAAGTTGAACTAGAACATTGAACTGCAGTGAACCCCATTTGGCCATGTTGTTTGTATACATGTAGATTTGATTTGCTGACATTTTGTTCAGGATTATTGAATGTGTGTTCATAAGAGGTTTTCATCTGTATTTTGCATTTTCTGCATACAGTTTGTATTGTCTACTTTGGGTAACAAGGGTTATTCTGGTTTTCATGGAAACAATGAAGAAGACTCTTTCTGCTTCTGCTTGCTGGAACATGTTGTAGAGAGCAGATACCTCTTCATTCTTAAATGTCTGATGTGATTCAGTGACAGATGGATTTTGCTCTCTCCACCTGAGAAAGTTGTTTATACATGTAATGCATATATTATGATGACCATATAGACGTAAACGGGTGTGTATATACACATATACACATTTGATGCCGCATTTCCGATCAGTACTTGGTCTGACTGGGTGTACACAGGTAGCTTTTCTGTCATCACTGTTGTCTTATTTTCTCTGAGGACCAGCTTTCAATTTTCTTTATTTTCTGTTTCCTCTTTACTGATTATTGCTGTAACTTTATTCATTCTCTTGTTTTCCTGTCTTAGATATCTACTGCATTCTTGTGGCTTAGATCTAGGAGAAAGCTTAGATTCTGAATCTATATCTTTCTCCTTTTATGATATATGGACTCAATACCACATATTTCCCCTCTTGATTCCTCCCCTGTTGGCCATAAATTTTATTTAATAGTGGTCTTACTCAGGTTTAAATAGTTTCAGGTTTTTTTTTTTGTACTCTGATTACAATTGTGTGTTTATAGACATGTACTGATTGATCTCAAAACACTTTGAGAGTTCATTAGTATTTTTATGGTTTAATTCTGGTTTCATGTCACTACAGTCTAAGGACATGCAATGTATGATTCCTATTCTTTTATACTTTTTGAGGTATGTTTTCTGGACCAGAATGTGGTCCTTGGTAAATGTTCCTTGTGAGCTCAGGAAAGAGGGACATTCTGCAGCTGTTGGATAAAGCAGTCTATAAATGTCATTGCAGTCACTAGTATGAAGATGGTGATCAGTGTAACTCTACCTTTAGTGACATTAGCTTGTTGGATCTGTGAAATAATGATAGCTATAGATGCTTATTGAAATCTCCAAATGTTAAGAGGGGATTATTTACATTTTTGTTGTAGTTTAGTCCATTTTTGCCTCACATACTTTTATGATCTGTTATTAGGCACAAACACAGTAAGAAATATATTACTTTCTGCCCCCTTCTTGCTTTATTGACATACATATTGACTCTTAGCCTATAAATTTCTGTGTTTAATATCTACCTTCTCCCAATAGAGTCAAACTTCATAAGAACTGGAAATTAGTCTGTTTGGAACTCATAAGAACTCAATCAATACTTTTAAAATAAATGAATAAAGTAACAAATTGATAAATGAACAGTATCCCATGCCATGTACCACAATGTACGTTATTCTATTTTTCTTTTTTAGTAAGATTTACATTTTTATTTGTATGAGTGGGGTTTTTTGTTTTTGTTTGTTTGTTTGTTTTTTGAGACAAGGTTTCTCTGTGTAGCTTTGAAGAATCTTTTCTGGAACTCACTATGTAGCCCAGGCTGGTCTCGCATTCCAAGAGATTCACCTGGCTCTGCCTCCCAAGTGCTGGAATTAAAGGTATGCACCACCACCGCCCGGCTTGTATGATTGTTTTGTCTGCATATATGAATGCTCATCAAGTGACTGTCTGGTGCCTGGAAAGGTCGGAAGAAGGCTTTGCATCTCCTGGAATTAGAGTCAAAGATGGTTGTGAATTATCATGTGGGTTCTGGGAACTGAACCTATGTCCTCAAAAGAACAAGAGTGCTCTTAAGCACCAAGTCATCTCACCAATGCCCCTCCCCCTACACATGTTATTCTTTCTTTACCAATAGTCAGATCAACACAGTAATTCATATGTTTGAATGAATGTTTTTGTCTAACAAACATAATTGTCTAAGAAACTAAAAGTCAGAATGGAAAAACCATTCACAAGAACTGACCATTGATTTTTCAAGGCAGTCCTTTCTCAGGCTTGCCTCACTGCTAGTACTGACATCTTGTATTCACCCCACATTTTGATTTTCTGTCTCGTTATTGGAGGCTATACATGAATCTGTTGTGTGAGGATAGTATGCAATAATAATGCAAATCAACTTTTGACAGAGTCCACAAATTTCACACAAAGAAATGTGTGTTATGCCCAAGAGTAGACAAATGCTAAATCAATCACAAAACAATTACAATGAGATATGGTACCGTTAAACCAGTTAACATGACAGAGAGGAAAACTGACAGCCGTGATTGTGTGACAGATGTCGCAAAAGACTTCCTTTAAGGCTGAGGTGGTAAAACAAGCTTGTGTGCTAAAATGTTTGCCCTGCAGATATGATGATTGAGTTTGAGACCTCTGAAGCTCTTCCCCAGCACCTCCCCCTCTCCTGACAAATTACTGGCAGGTAGGTCGCATTTGTGATCACAGGTCCATGAAGCAGAAACAGAAGGATCTCCAAAGTGGTGGGGAAAACCAAACAAGTCTACTAGTGAATTTCAGGACAGTGAGAGATCTTATCTCATAATACACAGCGAGTGGTAAACACACACACACACACACACACACACACACACACACACACACACACACCCTAAAATAGTTATTTTATAACTAAAGGACAATGAGAGCTCTTAGGATGAATGAATTTATCTTAACGATTGTTCTAGCAACGCCATAAATAGGGCATTTGCTACCATGTGACCATCAAATGTTCAAAGGGCTCTGCTAAATTAAAAAAAAAGTCAAGCTTCTATTATACTTTGTGAATAGAAATAAGCACAGATGAGATCAGAATTTACAGATCTTCTCCTACAGTTTTCATTCCCTCCTCACCCCATCCCTTTGTCTCACTTGCCAATACCCAATGCAGTCTCTCTCTGGAAACATGCTGGCCATGACAGCCATGGAATCAGCCTTCCTTCTTTCCCCATCCCTCTGCCATAGTCATCAACACTGGAGGAAGTTCCTTCCCGGAATCAGATAGGCAATTCTCACTCTCCTTCCTTTCTTCTAATTCTAATTGTCCAGTCCCATCTACAGCCCAGTAGCACATCACCTTCAGGGGCCTGTCTTCTCTCTCTTCATTTTTCTCCCTCCTGAGGATCCTCTCAGATCCATAAATTTCTAGCTTGTCCCCATTCCTGTGTATCAGCTCCCAATACCTAAAAATAAGTTCTACCCTGGGTCCCCCAGGGGTCACACCAAATAGAGACTCAGAAGTAGTCCTTACCAAGCAAACCCACAGCAACCACAAGCTCCTAAGATTCAGAGAGGGCAACAGAAACCAAAGACTGAAAAACTATTCATAAAAGAAAAGACCAGATATCAACACTAGAATTACAATCATCCTAGCCCCAGATGTCTAGATGCCAGCATAAAAACACAATAACAGCCAGGACAATATATCTCCACTAAAGCCCAGCAACCTTACTCACTAGGCCATTAGGAAAGCAATATAAATGAAGCACAAGACAGAGACCTCAAAATATCTCTTATGAATATGCATAAGGACCTTAGAAAGAATATAGATAAACCCATTAATGAAAATACAGACATTGGAATGAAATGAAGAAAATTGTTCAAGATATGAAAGAAGAAATAGAATCATAAAGAAAGAGAAAAAAAGGAAACTCAAACCAGACGAAACCTGGAAATGAAAAATTTAGGAACTCAAGCAGGAGCCTCAAGATACAAGCCTCTCCAACAGAATATAAAAGATGAAAGAGAGAATCTCAGGCATTGAGAAAAAGATAAAAGAAATGGATATCTCAGCTAAAGAAAGAGTTAATCAAAAAAAAAAAAAACCTGGCAAAAAATCATCCAGGAAATCTGGGGTACTATGAAAAGACCAAATCTAAGAATAATAGGAAGAGAGGAAGGAGAAGAAACCTGGTCAAAAGCACAGAAGATATTTTCAACAAAATCATAGAAAAAAATCCTAACATAAGAAGAAAATGCCTATCAAGGTACAAGAAGTATATAGAACACCAAATAGATTGGATCAGAAAATAAAGTCTCCTTGGTACATAATAATCAAAACATTAAATGTACAGAACAAAGAAAGAATATTGAAAGCTGAAAAGGAAAAGTCCAATTAGGTCTATTTTCTTTACCCAGACCTAATGGAAAAAAAATTAATGTTTTTTTTTTTCCTATGGAGACTCTAAAAACCCTAAGGGCCTAGAACAGATGTTCTACAAATCTAAGAGACCACAAATGTCAGTCCAAATGGTTATACGCAGCAAAACTTTCAATATCAGTAGATGAAGAAAAAAATCATTCCCCAATAATACAAATTTAAGCAGTATCTACCTAAAAATACAGTTTTACAGAAGGTGCTAGAAAGAAAACTTCAGTCTAAAGAGGTTAACCACACCTAAGAAAACACAAGGAATAAATAATTTTAGATCATCAAACCAAAAAGCTGGAGTGGGGTTGGGGTGGGACCCACACCACAACAAAAAAAAATGGGAATCATTAAATACTGCTCATTGATAACTTTCAATACCAATGCTCTCAATTACCCAAGAATAACAGAATAAAAGACAAGAATAACAGATTGGGTGTGAGAACAAGATCCATCCTTCTGCTGAATCTAAGAAACACACCTTAACACCAAGTAAAGATACCACCTCAGAGTAAGAGGATGAAAAAGAGATAACAAGCCAATAACCCAAGAAACAAGATAGGATATCCATTTTAATGACTGGCAAAATACACCGCAATACACTAATCCAAAGAGAGAGACAAGGACAATGTTTACTCATCAAAGTAAAAAAATCCATCTTGAGGATATTACAATTCTTAACATCAATGCTCCAAGCACAAAGGGACCCAAATGCATGACAGAAACACTACTCCAGCTTAAATCACATATTAACCATCACACACTGACAGTGGGTGACTTCAATAGCCCACTTTCACCAACAGACAGATCATCCAGACAAAAACTAAACAGAGAAATGATGAAGCTAACTGACATCATAAAACAAAATATACCTAGCAGATATTTACGAAACATTTCACCAAAACACAAAAGAATGTACTTCCTCCTCAGAAGCTCATGTACTTTTCTCCAAAACTGGCCACATACTTGGGCACAAAGCAGGTTTTAACATATACAAGAAAATTGAAATAACACCCTACATCTTATCTGATCATCACAGACTAAAGCTGAATATCAACAATGGAAAGCTTACAAATTGTTGGAAAATGAACAATACACTGTTGAATCTATAAAAAGGGTCAAGACAGAAATTATGAAAGAAATTTAAAACTTTTAAAATTAAATGAAAATACCCAAACTTTTGGACACAATGAAGGTGGTTCAAAGAGGCAGGTTCATAGCACTAAGTGCCTATGTTAAAAAAAAATTAGAGATCCCATCCTAGTAACTTAAAAACACTCCTTAAATCTCTAGAACAAGAAAATAAGAAATCATATACAAAATGAGTGGATGGCAAGAAATAAACTCAGGGCTGAAATCAGTATTTTTAGAAACAAATAAACAAAAAAAAAAAAAACCGCACGAACTCAATGGAACAGAGTTGGCTCTTTGAGAAAAATCGATAAAATTGACAAACCTATAGCCAAATGAATGAAAAGGTGAAAGGAGAAGATCCAAATTAATAGCATTAGAGATGAGAGAGGAGGACAAAATAACATCCACTGAGGAAACCCAGAGAATTATAAGGACATGATCAAAATGCCCATCCTCCACTAAATTGCAAAATGTAAAAGATATGTTCTTGATATATACAACCTACTAAAGTTAATATCAGACAAACAATTCAAATAGATCTATAACCCCTCATGAAATAGAAGCAGTAATTAAAAGTTTACCAACAAAAAATAAAGTCCAGGACTAGATGGTTTTAGAGCAAAATTCTACCAGACTTTCAAAGAAGAATTAATGCCAATACTCCTCAAATTATTCCACAAAATAGACAGAGGCAACATTGCCTAATTTATTTTATGAGGCCATAGTTACCTTAATACCCAAACCACATAAAGACCCAACAAAGAAAGGGAATTGCAGACCAATTTTCCTTATGAACATAGATGCAAAAATACACACTTGAAAACTGAATCCAAGGGACACATCAAAAAGATCATCCACAATAATCAAGTAAGCTTCATCTGAGAGATGCAAACAAAGCAAAACAGGATCACTAAAACAATCCTGAATAATATGGGAATTGTTGGTGGTATCACCATCCCTGATCTCAAATTTCACTTCAGACCTATAGTAATAAAGACAGCATGATGTTGGCATGAAAAAAAGACATGCTAGTCAATAGAATCAAACAGAAGACCCTTACATAAATCCACACACCTATGGATGACTGATTTTTTTTTTAAATAAAGAATCCAGAAATACACACTGTGAAAAAGACAGTAATCCTCAACAAATGCTTCTGGTCACACTGAATGACTACAGACAGAAAAATACAAGTAGGCCCATACATATCACCCTGCACAAAATTCAAATCCAAATGAATCAAAGACCTGAACATGAACCCAGATCCACTGAACCTGATAGAGGAGAGAGTGGGGAATGGTCTTGAAGTCATTGGCACAGGACAAAACTTTCTGAACAGAACACCATTAGCACAGGCACCAGAGTCAACACTTAATAAATGCCACCTCAGGAAACTGAGAAGTTTCTGCATGGTAAAGGTCACAATCATTCAGGCAAAAGTGGCAGTCTATAGAATGGGAAAGATTTCTAGCAACTGCACATCTGACCGACAGCTAATATCTAAAACATACAAAGAACTCAAAACACTGGAAGCCAAGAAAGCAACCCAATTTAAAAATGGGGTACAGACACAAACAAAGGGTTCTCAAAAGAGGAAACTCAAATGGTTGAGAAACACTTAAAGAAATGTTCAACATTCTTACTCCTTAGGGAAATGGAAATAAAACTACTTTGAGATTTCATCTTATACCAGTCCAAATGGCCAAAATCAACAAAAAATGCCTGACAGCTCATGCTAGTGAAGATGTGGGGCAAGAGGAATACTCCTCCAGTGCTGGTGGGAGTTCAAACGTGTACAGCCACTATGGAAACCAGTGTAGTGGTTCCTTGGGAAGCTGACAATAGAGTCTCCCTCAAGATCTAGCTATCTCATTCTTGTTGCATATAGCCAAAGGACTCTACATTCTACCACAGATACACTTGTTCAACCATGTTCTCTGCTTAACAGCCAGACACTAGAAATAGACTAGACATGCATCAGTGAATGGATGGATAAAAATAATGTGGTACATTTACACAGCCATTTAAATAGTGTTTAGGCTTAGGGATAAGGTTTGTGAATGTTGGTAGTTAAGTCTTTGATAAGCAGGCTACAATCCACAGAACCACAGAGATTAGGTACAGAGTAAGGGACTGGGAGGAGGATTGGATTACAGTAGGAAAAGTAAATAGTCTAGATAGTGATGGATGGATGGAGGTGCTGTAACAGTAGGGAAAGAGGTAAGAAGAGGTTAAGGGAGGAATATGTTGAGAGACAGCTAAAACTGAAGGCCATTTAGGAAGTTGTATGGAAACCTAATACAGTAGAAGCTCCCTAAAATTTTATATATATATATATATATATATATATATATATATATAAAGGTGATCTAAATGAAATCACCAAATAGTGGGGGAGGCAGAGTCCCTTCTAAACATCTCTCATCACCAAATAAATTCTCCAATTCTGGGAATTGGTTACATCTAATTGAGTTTTTTGGCCAAAGGGGGTCCCTTGGGAACCTTCAGATAACCCAGGCTATTGCCAAGTTTATCAGTTTCTCTCTACAAACTGATGGTGAGGCCCTCTTGCTGAAGATAACACATACACAACTCACTGAACATGGAGTAGCTGAGATAATTCTACTGACAATCCCTCACCCTTACTGACTAGTGTTCATGATACTTGGCATTGATACTGTGGAAAAGGTAAACATCAACCCAGCTATAAACCCTTTGCTCTACGATGGTGACCCGCATATAAGATATGCAGATATGTAAGTGGCATAAAGTTTGTGGGAGTAACCAACCCATATCTGATTGGATTTAAGGCCCTCTCCATGAGATGGAACCCATCCCCAACACTGCTCTAATGGCTAGGAACTTGAGACTAGATAGACCAAGGACCTAAGTAAAAATTAAATACTACTGTCTGCTGAAAAAACACAGGAATAAACCAACTCCAATGATAATCTATTATAACTCATAGATTAATGCCTTGCTCATAGATCATCAGAGAAGCTTCGTCTTGTATTATATGGAAACAAACACGGAGACCTACAGCTGCACAATGTGGAGAGAGTGGGAGATCTTAGAACACTCAGTCATCAATGGGATGTCCATCAATTCCCTTCTCTCATGGCTCGAGGAACCCTGTGGAAGAGGTAGTAGAAAAAGCCGGAAGAGATAGAGAACTCCAAGGAAACAAGGCTGTCTAAACACAGCAGGACCAATGAGTATATGAACTCTTGGAGACTGTAGCAGGATGCACTGGGCCTGCAGAAGTTTGAGATGGATAGGGTCTCAGTGCTGAGAGTTTACATAATCCCACTTTCTAAACCCAGAAACTATCTCTAATTGATAAGTGATCAAAATGAAAAAACTGGTTCTCTCTAATGGAGTCTCACTGGATATACAAACTACTCTTAAGGCCAGACTCCACCCCCAGCATTAGATGGCCAACACAAAACAAACTCTTTGGCATTTTTTGAGGTTATTTTGTCTGATAATACTTTGGGTACTTTTTTCTTAACCTATAAGTCTTTACTAATATATAATGGTTTCTGTTTTTGTGATTTTTGCATATGCCAATGCGGGTGTCTCTTCTCATTCTTTTTCTTTGACTCTTCGATTTTCCTTTCATTTGTCTGTTTTGATCTATTTAGATTTGTTTGTTTTATCTCATTTTACTTCATTTTCTAAAATGTTTCCATGCCTATTTGTTTTGAGAAAGGATGTGGATTTGTTTGGTGGGGAGATGGTGAGGATACTGGAGGAGTTGGAGGAGAGGGAACTGTAATTAGAATATAGTTTATGAAAAACAGATTAAATTCTTAATTTAAAAAGCCCTAATCAGCTACAAATAAACTGATGTTTCCTTATTCTCAAACAAATAACTTTAGAATTTAATTCTATTATCTGTAAGGTTAATTGCTTTCTATAATATTTGGTTTTGTTTGTCAAGCAAACTCTATAAATTATATTCCACCATCTTCCTTGAAATCTGGTCCTCATTTAAAATGTACTGACTTTAGTGCACATCTATCAAATCACAGTTCTCAAGTCACTAGGGTGTTAATTCAAGGCTGGGCTTCCAGCGAGCTGAGTTCTCTTAGAGGAACTGGTATCGATTCCCTAACACCCCCCACCCCCACCCCTGCTTCAGTACTTTTCTTTAAGCAACTCTAATTTTAGAGACTAGGAACTAGATGTTGGAATATAAACATGATATCATTGCACTTGTAAATAAAACAAAGGCTTGGGTAGCATCTCATTCATGCACTGCCTGTTCTCCATGCCACTAGAAGCTTCATGTGAAAAGGATCAGTTTTTACCATTCTGTACTCCAGCACCAAGGACAGAGAACTGTGCTGCTAGTATGAATGAAAACACACTGAGGATTTCCTCAAATATTTGCAAGCCAATGTAAGTTCAAAGCTCTGCTTTGGTGGGAAATACAGATCTCGAGAGACAGAACCACTGATGATGAATCTTAACATTGCTCTTAATATCAGCACGAGTTATGATAAGTCATTAACTCCTTTAACTTTTTTTCCAGTGAAATTGGTGGGGATGATATACAAGACCTTGATTTTGTTAATACTCAAAGTAATTCTGTCCATCTTTCCCACAGATGGGACTATAAATACAATTTAGAAGGTAGAATACAGCTAAATAACTGGATCTTGGGGAAAAATAAATCAATTAAATATAAATATTTCAGGGATTTGGTTCATATCAGTGAGGGATTCAGGCTACCAGAGCTGTCCAGGTCAACTATTAAACTGAAGTTGGTGCCTGTACCTGCTTGCCTTTCTTAGAAGCAAATGTCAAGAAGGATGTTGGGAAATAGGCCTGTGAAGGGTAAAGGGGGAGCAGCAGAGCGAGCAAGAGCAGGCTCAGCATCCACTAAAGGAGTAAGGGCCAGAGGGTTAGGGTGGGAAGAGCTACAGCAGTATAGTTCTAAGAAAATCATTCAGGTTGCAGAGGAGTCTCCAAGCAACAGTTGCCTAGCAGCCAATGTTGAGCAGGAACCATCTCTAATAACACCCCCATTGTGGTTAGTCACTGACTGGCAACAGTCCAGGGAAAGCTGGTCTGAGTGGTGGCTCTGAAGAGGTGGTCCCTTGAGCTGTCAATCTACCAATCCCCACAATGGCTCTTGAAAGAGAATCCAGCATTGCCGTAAGAGATATACATATATAATAAAACTCAGAAAACAGCTTCCTTAAAAGTTTCTTTTTTACCGTTACTTCATAATATTAAGCTACATCCTGACATGTTCCTTCTCTTATACAATTCTAACTTTTCCAGTTCCACTCTTCATTCCAAAATGTCTATATTTACCATTAAGTCAGATTCTGACCCCTTCTCCCCATCTCTCTAATGAATTCTTGCCCTCAAATATAGTAGTTAGTTAATATGTATTTCCTTACAGCCCTCACTTTTCAAGTATAAACCAAAATCCCTCCTTGAAATGCCAATGTAGTGATTTCAATACAACTTTAATTGACCTTATGAAAATATGCAAAACAAAACTAAACTCAATCATTTTCCTCTTCCTTTTGGCTACCAATGTGACTCAGTATCATCATTCCCCTCCAAAGATGTGTCACACTTGAAAAAGTTGAGTCTTCTTCTCCTCTTGATGTATAGAGGACAGTTGGGATTTGTCAATCCCCCACTCACTTCTACCCACAGCATAACAGTCACATTGTGACAATAGTGTCCTTCCATTAATCTCACTCCATGAAATAAAGGGAGCATCTTAGCATTATTGCAGTGTCAGTGTCTTAAAAAAGGTTAAAAATGACTTACTATCTGGAATCTAAGCAGCAGTTTGGGGTCAGGAGTAGGTTTTCAAGCAGAGGGAAATTAAAGTTCCACATCTGTGAAAATATTTCAAATGATGTCAGAAATGGAAAAGTAATATAAAACATTGTGAGAAAAGCATTGCAAAAAATCTTTATAGATATTTCTTATTTTCTACCATATTTTGTAATGCAGCATGGGATTTTGTAATACAGCATGAATGACCTCTTACATAATTATTTCTAGACACAAGGAAATTCTGTTTGAAATCAAACCTAAGTTTCAACATAAGGAAAAGTAGCATAATCTTTTATTCCACCCATGGAAACAATAAAATTTAAACTGTAGATTTTAGCATTCAACAGGGGATTGTTAAAAAAATATTTTAACATACCTTCAAGGTCTTGCACAGATGAGGACTTCAGAACAATTAATGTTAACCAGAAATTAGGATAAATTAGGCAAAGTAACAGTCTGTGTTACCAGCAGTCCTGCATGTGTGAGTCAGACTCAAACAAATCTTAGAGCTTTAGCCATAAGCTAGATACTCTAGAGTGAACACATAGAACTCCCTCTCCAGCCACCCTCCCTCTGCTGTATTCTAAGACTGCCTCTACTTCTCTTGGAAGTAAATGTAACCTGAATAGAATACACAGCCTCTCCTCAAAGTTCTAAGAATGAACTGAGCATCCTCTAACCAAGAAGAGCACAGAGCAACTTTCTCATCTAGAATTTGCCTGGTATCCACCTCTCATGTTCTCTTTCTCAGCTGAGATGACCCATACCTTCAAACGAAATACTTCCACCTGGCCCTTCTGCCAGAAAAACTGGGCGGTACAACTGCAAAGAGACTTCCTGTCTTGGTCCTGACATTTCCCCTTCACCTTTACTCCCCAAATTACTAAGCTGCATCAATACACATAGTTTTGTTGAATATTTAGGTACGAGCTGCTAAGGAAATGCAAATAGTAACATGCAGACAAAAATGCATATACTGTCTCTCCCCACCACACACTTTCCAGGCAAGGTGTTCCAAACCACACAAGGCTACCTCCTCCAAAGAGAAGCAATAGATGCAATTATTTTACAATGTAGAATCATGTCAACAAATAGCCTTAGGAATGTGCTGCAGAATGGTTTGTCCCAAGCTCATTGCTCTTTGCCCCTGTTGTGGTGTTGCCTGCCACTCACCAGGATTAAGAGAACATTCATCATCACAAAACTCACCTTCTGTGCAGAATTCCTAATACTTTTGTCCATGCTTTGCATTCACTGAAATGATAGACTCACACTCTTTTTTTGTCAAAAAAACACATTTAATTTTTTCTTTTTAAAATTTATTTTTAATTAAACATGACATCATTTCACCCTTTCCTTTCCTCTGTCCAATCCTTCCTGTGTACACCCCTTGCTCCCTGTGGAAATCATGGCTTCTTTTTCTTTAATTATTATCACTACACACACGCACAGTTACATGTACACGCTTAATTGTATAAATACAACTTCTCAGTTCATTTAGTGTACTTGTATGTGTGTCATTTCACGATTGAGAACTTGGTATTGTATAAGCAGTTAGTGGGCTTCTCCCTAAGAAAGTCTATTGCTCTTGCTCTTGGTGCCTGCTCTCCTTAGTTCCAGTAGTACTTTGTCGATGTGGAGGACCCCATGAGATTTCCCCCTTCCATGTTAGCAGCCTGATGTGCTTATTTAGACAGCCATGTTGAGGTATCATGGATGAAGCTTTCCTGTCCTTTTTAGGGGACACATTGTCACAACAGGTGTCCTGTCCTCTGGCTCTTACACTCTTTCCACTCCCTGTTCTGCAATGTCCCCGAGCCTTAGGTGTAGGAGCTGTGTTGTAGACATACCATTTGCACCTGAACACCCATGACCAGTTGTTCTTTGCTTTTTGTTGTGGCTTTTCAGCATGGTCCTTGTCTGGTAGTCTGTTTCAAAAAGTACTTATTTTGATGAGTGGTGAGAGCTACACCTATCTGTGAGTATGAGTATAAGTAGGTAGAATACAATTAAAAATTATGCTGGATTAGAACAGTGGTAGATTCTTCTCTAGGAGCCATGACATCACTAGCCCTGGGTAGTTTTCTAGGTTTCCAGTACCAGATATGGTTTTCCATCCTATTGAGGGAGCTGTTGGTTACTACCAACATATGTATACCATCATTGAACCTTCAGGATTATCATGGCATGCTGGTTGTTGTGCTTCCTAGGCATTATGGTTGGGTAGGACTATTAGCTGCATTATAGCTGGGGAGAGCTATCCATTGCTTCCCTCTCTTGGAAGCTTGTATAACATGTTCCAGTAGTATGAAAACTAGTCCTCAGGAAGGAGCCTTTCAAGTCAGATCCACTCAGAGTCCCTTCCAGGTCTTTTTTCCAAAGTGCATGATGTTTTAGCAATAAGGACTACCATCAACATCTGGAGAGCAAACAGAGGCAACAGCAATAGCCTATATTGTTTGGGAGTCTCTTGGAATCCCATGACCAACAACTCAAAAGGAGAGTTTCCCATGCTTGGGATTGGGGCTTTTGTTATAACATGTCTATGGCTCATGGAAGGAGCTTTGTCAGCCCAGGTGATATAACTTCATTTAAACTATGTATATATACATGTGCACATAGATTTGTATGTGTTATATGCTATTTGGGGTAAATAATAATATGATACATATAGCCTTTTCAAACATCCTTATGGTTTCTTCACCTTCTTCCCTCCCTCTCCTCTGTACTGGTCTCAGGCCCCCTCCCTCTTGAATTAAAGCACCCTCTATTGTATTCTTTTCTCCTTTCATAGCTCTTGTATCCTGCTATCCCATTCTCTAGATCTTCCCCTTATGGTCGCCTTTTTTACTCTCCTGGTTTCTGTGGTGGTGACTCCATGCTATATACTCACATCTGAAGACTTGGAGCTAGGAACCACAGATGAGAGAGAACATTCATCTTTCCAGGTCTGGGTCATCTCACTCAACATGGTTTTTTTCTCGTTCCATCCATTTACCTACAAATTTTGTGATTTTATTTTTATCAGTGAATAGTATTTCACAGTGTATGCTTATCACATTTCATTATCCACCCATCTGTTGAAGGACATCGTGGTGGTTTGAATGAGAATGGGCCCCATAGACTCATATTTGAATGCTTGATCCTTAGTTGGAAGACCTCCTATTGAGAAGGATTGGGAAGTGTGGATCGGTGGGAGGAAGTGTGTCACTGGAGATGTGTTTTGAGGTTTCAAAAGCTTATGCTAGACCCAGTCTCTTTCTCTCTGCCTGCTGCTTCTCTGGTGCCAGCTTGCCTGCCTGTTGTCATGTTCCTAACCATGATGGGCATGAATTCACCCTCTGAAACTATAAGCAAACCCCAGTTAAATGACTTCTTTTATTGCTTGGGTCATGGTGTCTCTTCACAGCAATAAAAAAGTAACTAAAAAAGACATTTAGGTTGATTCTGTTTCCTAGCTACTGTAAATAGAGAGGCAATGAACATTGCTAAGCCAATACCTATAGAGTAAGTTATCAAGTCCTTTAGGCATATATCAAAGGGTAGTATAGCTGGGTCATATGGTAGATTTAGAGGTTTGGAAGTTCTCCCTACTGATTTCCAGAGGGGTTGGAGCAGTTTTCAACTCCATCAACAGTAAGTGATGGCCCCCCACCCCCACATCATCGCTAGCATTTGTTGTTGATCTTTGCCATTCTGACTGGAGTATGATGAAATCTCAAATTTATTTTGCTTTTCATTTCCTCAATTGCTAGGGATTATGAAAAAAAATTGAGATATTTCTTAGCCTCCTTGATTTCTTCTTTTTGAGAATTCTCTGTTTATGTCCTAAGACCAATTTTTGAATGGGTTATAGATTTTGTTTTGTCTTTATTTTTTGAGTTTTCCATATATTCAGATGTATAGCTGTCAATGATTCTCTCCCATTTTATGGGTTCCCTTTTTACTTTATTGATTGTTACTTTAGCTGTTCAGAAGATTTTTAAATTTATGAGGTTCCACTTGTCAATTGTTGGCCTTAATTGCTGGGCAAATGGAGTCCTATTCAGAAAGGACTTCACCAATATCATGTAGTGTGTTGCCTATGTTTCCTTCTAGAAGTTTCCGTGTTTCTGGTTTCACATTTAAGTTTGTGATCTGCTCAGTTTGTTTTTGTGCAAAGTGACAGATACAGATCCAATTTCCTTCTATATGTGGGTATCTAGTTCTCCCAGCATGCTTTGTTAAAGATGCTGTGTTTTCTCCAGTTTATGTGTTTTGGCATCTTTGTCAAATACTAAATGTCATAGTTATCTATACTCATGTTTGGACCTATTTTGTTCAATTAGTCTACATATCTGTTTTTATGCCATTATCATACTTTATTATTATTATTATTATTATTATTATTATTATTATTATTATTTACTCTGTAATATATCTTGATATCAGAAGTGGTAATTCCTCCGGTATTTTTTTGTTCTAAATTTTTTGGATATATAGTGTCTTTTGTAGCTCAAATGAATTTGAGGATTTTTTTTCCTATTTCTGTGAAGAATGAGATGGAGATTTTACCTGGGATTGTACTGAATCTGTAAATAGGCTTTGGTAAGAATGATCATTATTATGATATTAATCTTACCAGTGTTTCGACTGAGTGGCTATAATGAGCAGTCCTATCCCTTTGCTAATTTCAAATAGATTGCTTCAAGTCTTCCCCGTTTAGCATGGTGTTGGTTGAGGGTCTGTCATGTAGCTTTTATTATGTTGAGGAGTGTTCCCTCCAGTTCTACCCTCCAGGACTTTGATCATGATAGCATGTTGATTTTGTAAAGGATCTTTTTATATCTATTGATATAATCAAGTGATTTTTATCTGTGTCCACTTATTTAATCCATTGCATTTATTGACTTGCATATGTTGAATGACCCTTGCATCTCCAGGATAAAGCCAACTTGGTCATAGCAGATAATCTTTATGATGTACGTCTATATTCAGTTTGCAAGTTTTTATGATTTTTTGATTTTATATTCATCAGGCTATTGGCCTGTAGTTTTATTTTCTGTTGAATCTTTACCTGATTTTGGTATTAGATTAATTTTGGCTTCATAGAAAGAGTTTAGTAATGTTCCTTCTATTTCTTGGAATAACATAAGAAAGGTTGGCCATAGATCTTTGAAAGTTTGGTAGAATTCTGGTGTGAATTCATTTGGACCTGGGCTTTTTTTAGTTTGAAGACTTAATAGTTTCAATTTCTTCACTTGTTATAAGTCTCTTTAGGTTGTTAATCTTCTTGGCTTAGCTTTGATGATTTTGATGAATCTAGAAATTTATCCCTTTCTTTTAGATTTCCCAATTTAATAGAATACATGATTTTTTTAAATATTCCTTATTCTGAACTTTTATGTGTTTACTATACTGGTTTTCTGGTCATGTCTGAGCCTGTTAATTTAGGTTCTTTCTTTCTTTCTTTCTTTCTTTCTTTCTTTCTTTCTTTCTTTCTTTCTTTCTTTCTGTCAGTTGGGCCAAAAGTCTATCAATCTTGTTTATCTTCTCAAAGAACTAGCTCTTAGATTCATTGACTCTTTGTAGTCTTTGCTTTGTTTCTATTTCATTAATCTCTGTGCTGATTTTTATGATTTCTTGCTGTCCACTGGATTTGGCTTTAGTTTGCTCTTGTGTTTCCAAATTCTTGCCTTGCATCATTAAGTCATTTATTTATACTCTTTCTGATTTTTTAATGTAACTACAAATTTCCCTCTTAAACTGCTTTTAATGTGTCCCAGATGTTTTGTTGTGTTGCGTTTTCACTTTCATTTAGTTCCAGGAATTTTTTTATTTCCTTCTTGATTTCTTCCTTGGACCATTCATCACTGGGTAGTGGGTTGTTTAATTTCCATGAGTTTGAGAATCACACTCTTTTCTCTCACACATTCTCTTAATAAATCACTGCTTTAAAATTGCTGCCTTGGGGATTCTTAGTTTTCCTTCCATTTTTGGAGGGCAGGGAGCAAATATTTTATGACTCAGTCCCTGTTCATGTAGGAAATTTTTTGACAGGTTTTCTTGATTTTTTTTTTCAAGTGACTCCTAACATTTAGTACTGGGTCCCTTTTATTGTGAATGATCTTTCTCAGTAGGCACATGAGAAGAAACACAAGAAAATTCCAGTTTCCTAACTCAAAGTAGGTAAAAATGTTTACTGACCAATCTAATGATGTACTAAGAGTTACAATAAAAACAGGGCAAATCACTGTTTTGTTTTGTTTTTCACTCAGCCAGTTTCTTCTTTTTTTATTTTGCAAGATTAAATTTTGAATAATAACTAAACTTTAAAAGATTTTTTTGCTCTTTTATATCTGAAAGAATGGTAGAAATTATTCAAAAATTTAAATATAAACAAAATTATTAATTTTAAAGTTTAAATTTTAAAATTTAAAGATCATAAATGGTCTTTTCTTTGAAGCTAAATATTTCACTTGAAAGCAGTTGAAAAATATTTAATTAAACTAAATGGACTGCCATACTGTTCGTTGCTATTAATTTTACCACATTTATATTAAGATAAAGCAAATCATGAAAGAGAAGTAAAAACAAAGTAGCCATTTGTTAGCTAATTTCACTTGGTGGTCTACTAATATTATAGATGCATCATTAATTACGGCTGGACATGCACTGACTCCCTGCCTGAAAGCCTCCCTCCTAATAGAGCCCCTTAACTTTGGCAACTATCAAAAGCATGTTTCATCTTTAAAAGTTATCAAAATATTGATCTGAAACTCCCAAGTCTAATTGCCTGTTTCACGATCCCATTGTCTAGGGAACAAAGCATTGGCAACATTTGTCATTTCGGGACAATTATTCTCCTAACACTAAAGAAGATAAAGCTGCAGATCAATGACCTGTTGGGAATACTGAGTACTGAATGATCACCTGTTCTGTCAACATTGTCTTCTCAGAAACGGTGTAAAGTTAATTCATATGCCGTACTCATGTGATTGCAAGTGATAAGGGATTCATGATGTTAATCATAAATCAATTTTTGTACTCACTATTCTAAGACCTTCTGTGAAGGAGAAACATTATTTGTAATCTATCTTCAGTAGCATGGCTATAGATAGATTGCCAGAACTTACTGAATTTACCATGTTAAAATATGATGTGTTAACCACTGTTCTCCTTCTCCTTCTCCATCTGTGGGAATGTATGTATGCATGTATATATGTATATATATACATGTATTATATGTCTGCATGTATTATAATATATACAGCAGACATTTTGTTTTTAAATAAATTTCATAATATCCTGGAAAGTTCAAATTGCATTATACATTATTTGCAGTAGGTATCAATATTTTCCTTCAAAAGCAGTTTTCTCAAGAACTAGAGACGAGAACTGAACAGTCCTACCTGAGATTCAGACAAAAACTCTGAGTGGCAAATTGCCCGGTATATCCCATGTAGGTGGCTGATAAAGGCATGGTTCAGATAAGATACACAAGAGCACACCATTGAATTTCTAGAGTTAGTTGATCAAGCCTTGGTCTTTGTCGTCTCCTCTGGTGACAAGGAGAGAGTGGAGGAGGAGATTTGCTTTGTTGTTGTTGTTTTGTGTGTGCTGCAATCAACTGTCCTAGGTTCACAGCACTTGGGCCTCAGAGGTTTGCCTTACAAGTGTCATCACCACCAAGTAACTTACTGAATACAGTGTGAGTTGAAACCATGCCACTGTCCCTTACCACCTGAGAATTTTCTAACTGGGAGGCTATTTCCTACCCCTGTGTCCCTCGTCCCATAATTCAAACTCTGGCAAATGTTAATCTGGGCATACCTTTTTAAAATGACAGCAATGATAAGATCTCAGCCAAATTTTAGTTGACTTGAGAAGAATCACTAGGCAAATGATTTCTCTGGTTAATTGATTTTTTTTTAAAATTTTGGGTTGAAGGATAATGTGTTAGGGATAGGTTTGGTCTTACTTTATAGATACAGAAACCAAAAACCAACTAGGAATTTATTTCTCTTCCATGTGAAGAATGGCTGATGTTCCTATCACAATTCTGTGAGAGCTCTGCAATGTCATTACATACATAGGTGCTTTCCAGATCACTGCTATGCCACCATAGAGCCTCCCTGCAAAGTGCAAGTTGCCCACTCCAGGTCCAGTTTCTCCATCTGCACTTCAGGTAATAGGGTGGATGCCACTATGAAGTCATATGGTGCTCCATTCTATCAGAAGACATTCCAGTAGCCCTATAGGATAGAATTGTCACTGTCCAGAACTTCAACACTTGTCAGGTCCCCATATAGTTATAGACTGGCTATGAAATGCAGTTTTTACATGTGGCAATATTTACAACTAAACACTGAGGTCCTAGTGGCAGAGGTTGGGTATTGAAAGGTCATGTTCTCTGTGGCACAAAATCTTTTCCTTTAACCAGAGGGGAAAAAAACTTGATAGAATAGTAAATAGGTGAGGACTGTGAAACATGCAATGCTTCTTAGACAATGAAGTAAAACTTGACGTTTGTTATTAAGCTGGCATGTGATGATGACACAACTCCAAATCAGTCTGTTTCTTCTCCTAGTCACTGCTTGCTGCAAATCAAGAACTGAGATTGACAGCTACTTATGAACAGAGACTCGACCTTGTTGACTCGACATCTCAGGGCTTCTCCATTATAAATGCAAAGAACATGCACTGCTTAAAAGAAGAAAGGAGCCGGGCAGTGGTGGCACACGCCTTTAATCCCAGCACTCCAGAGGCAGAGGCAGGCAATTCTTTGTGAGTTTGAGGCCGGCCTGGGCCACAGAGTGAGTTCCAGGAAAGGTGCAACGCTACCCAGAGAAACTCTGTCTTGAAAAAAAACAAAAAGAAGAAGAAGGAGGAGGAGGAGGAGGAGGAGGAGGAGGAGGAGGAGGAGGAGGAGGAGGAGGAGGAAGAAGAAGAAGAAGAAGAAGAAGAAGAAGAAGAAGAAGAAGAAGAAGAAGAAGAAGAAGAAAGGGAATGTTACAGTGACTTAAGAGCCAAATAAAGGCAAGTAAAGATGTGCAAAAAACATGTGGGTATCGGTTACCTAAGGATACCAGTTAGTACCAAGGGATGCCATCCATCTAAACTCTCCAGGTCTCCTTCTGTCTTCAGTGCACACAACAAACCCACCTGTGATTTAACAAATCATGAAATGGTTACACTGGGTCTAAACTTAGTGCACTGTGCCATCATTCTCCTACCCACCTTCTTCAGGACACGGTGCTTAACTGATGGACCTCCTCCTCTTTTCAGCTCTCTCACATAGGATAATTTAATATTTCTCCAGAGTATCCCCTTCTGGTTCCCTCATCTGTCCACATTGTTCTACCATGTTTTATGGTGGTATTGTGTTCCCCAAAATATTGTGCACCCTCATAAACTTATCTGGGATCAGAGACAGAACAGCCATAATATTAAACATAGAGGATAGGCAGTGGTAGCACACGCCTTTAATCCTAGCATTCTAGAGGCAGAAATCCATGTGTTCAAGGATACAGCCAAGCATGGTGACACACACCTTTAATCCCAAGAAGCGAGCCTTTAATCCCAGGGAGTGATGGCAGAAAGCAGAAAGGTATATAAGGCATGAGGACCAGGAACTAGAAGCATTTGGCTGGTTAAGCTTTTAGGCTTTTGAGCAGCACAGTTCAGCTGAGATTCATTCTGGATGAGGACTCAGAAGCTTCCAGTCTGAGGAAACAGGATCAGCTGAGGAATTGGCGAGGTGAAGTAGCTGTGGCTTGTTCTGTTTCTCTGATCTTCCAGCATTCACCCCAATAATTGGCCTCAGGTTTGTTTTTATTAATAAGAACTTTTAAGATTCCTGCTACAATGCTGCTACCCTCCCTGCTTGAGCAACCATCACATCTCACTTGGTTATCACCTCTAGTGTGGAGTTTTAGAAGCCTGGCATCGGGCACTCATTTTCTGCTGCCTTATTTCTCCCAACACATTTTTCATGTAGCAGTCATAATAATCTTTCTGAAATGCCTGCCCTGTAATGACAGTCCCCTAATTAAAATCATCCAGTGAGTTCATTTCCCTTACAGGCAAGGTTGAGTACTTTAGGACGCGCATGAAGCCCTGTATTACGGGGCCTTCGGCAGCTTCAGCTTTCTCTCTGCTCCTTCCTGTCCCCTCCCTTTCATCCACTCATAGCTGACTGCTTCATGTCTTTTGAATGCATAATTTTCTCTCTGTAAAGTGGCCATTTTCCTCATTTGAAATGATCTTTCTCTCTGTACCTCTCCCAATCTGTTGCTGTATCTGGAAGCACTTACCCACTTGTATCCATTAGTCATGTCCTCTGAGAAACCCTCTTTTGAGTCTCATTCAACCCAAAGATGCAGTGAGGTAGTCCAGATCTCTACTCCCACAGTGTCCTATGCTGTGGATAATGTGGACACGGTGAGTCGAGTTCTAATTTTATTGCTCTCCACTTCGGTCACAGTCGACTGCTACTTCTATAAATACAGTAATGTCTGTTCTCTGCCTTGCTTGTTGTACTTACCCTACTTACAGTATGAAATGATATGAACAGTATAAATTTCAACTAATCTCTTTTAATAGATTACAGTGGAGACACTAAAACACCAGAAACAAACAAACAAACAAACAAACAAAAAAACCCGAAATGATTTATGCAATTATAGCGGCAGGTCTTATATTGCTCTTAGTTTTCTCATAAATGTTTTGCTGAGAACTGAGGGCCTCAGATCTCTCCCCATAAGTCTCAGTGTTCAGATGCAGGCCTTGGATCATCTCCTCTGGTCTGAACCCACAGATGTGTACTATATTCAGGCTTTCAGCGCCAAAGGCCTCCCTCTCCGCCTTGTGTTTGTGTAGGAAAGGCTGATCCCTGGAGAGCACTGTCAATGCAACAGGAAGTCCTTGCTGAACCCTCCAACCACCTTCTCAGTCTGTGGATTTCCGTGAGGTGTGCGTCTTACTTCAGAAAGGCCCTGCTAGTTTTTCCTCATTTGTTCTGTCTTTCCTGGGAAATAAAAGGAGAAACTGCGCCAGAGGGTGATCAATGCAGTTCATCAGGATACATGATACTATCTAACCAATAAAAACGACTCTCGTGGTAGCTATACTTAATATCCTCCTGCTCTATTGTGCATTTCCCCCCTCAATCACTCTCTTATTCAGATATGATAAGCCCACTCACATGACCCTCTAGCAGCTTTTGTGAGTGTGTGCCTTGGCTATCTGTAAAAGCTGTCTTTCAAAACATGAATCTCTTTTCTCCTTCCACAAAGATCCTTTCAATAGCCAAAGTATTAGTTCTTGAGTTAAACTTTTATGTTATTTATCATGTAAGCACTAACTATTCTTACTCATCCTTTCATGGAAAGAGCTCCAGAAAACTGAAGATGAAAATGAATCTGGGGAAATAAGCACAGGTATTTTAAATGTGCAACCCAAACTAAGAGCAATAGATAGATGATTTTTTGCCATGAAGATAAATGCCAAACACTATACAATATATACATCAATCAAAGTATCAGATCACCCCATGAAGATACATAATTTTTATGTATACACTGAAATAAGTTGTATTTCAAAAAATCTCATTAAATGACAAAAAGTAGTCACAAAATACCATACATTTAATGATCTCATTTACATGATGTATGAAAAATGAGTCATATCCATAGGTAAAAAAACTAGATTACTGGCTGTGTAGGGCTGGGCAAGGACAAATATGTACATAGGAAGTGACTTCTAATAGGTACAATTTTTGATTAAGGTATTCTAAAATTATATTTAGGTGATTGTTACATAATTCTGAAAATATACTAAAGTGATTGAACTGTTCACTGAAAAAAGTAAGCCTTAAACGTATAAATTATATCTCAATAAAAACCATTAGAAATTAGAATATTCAAATTAGAAGAACCAACTGATACTGAACTGTATTAATAAAAAATTTTAAAAGTAGATAAAATAAGCAAAACCAGAATGTACTAAAAATGTCAAAGCTCTCTGTTGTGAGAAAACTAGACTTTTCCTTCATTAAAAGTTTCCTTCATTAAATTAAAATGAGAATCAGTCTAGTTCTTATCAGAAGATTCCAAAATAAAATTGGGCGATGGAGTCTAAGTGCAAGAGCAGGTATTATTTAGAATCCAGCAATAAAATAAATTTTATCATAGATATAATTACAGACTTAAACTGATGGAATACTCATTTTGGAGAAAGAACTGGATTATTTTCTGCATGAACATCAATGGGACTCAACCCCATTCCAGTTGTCACTCAGGAAAAACTGAGTTCAGGAGAAATGAAAACATTCAGAAATCTGTAGGCATATGAGAACATCCGTAGGCATATGAGAACATCCAGAAATCTGCAGGCATATGAAGGCTTGAACTGTTTGACATTAATTCACTCTCCAGGACAATGAAGTCTTCAGAGGAAGGCATGGAAGATTCCAGATATATTTTGCCTCATTCATGGCCATAAATACTTGATTTTCTGTTTTCTTTTGCAACTAGGACCTGGGACACAATTTTGGCCACTGGGCATCATGAAGAGGTGTGTTCTTTCTTACTTTTTTTTTGTAACAGACACAGTGTCCCCTGACCAAAAGATAAAAGCTATATAATAGGGGAAAGAGAACAGATCAACAATGGGAACTTCCATTCTCAGTGTTGGCTAGGCATTCTGGGTCTAAATGTTTAATGCAAGAGATAATACTTATAACCAGTGTTTCTCTTTCTTATTTATAGGGAAGTAAATTCTGCATGAGATATTCCTGTCAATAAATGACAAGAAATCCATGTAAAAAGAGACAATAACAATAAACATTATGATAGTAATTGAAAGTTCAGGCAACACAAGGGAAGTTAGAATTAACTTCAGAAGCGTCTGTTGGACCCGATGGCATGGACAGACATACTTGGTAAATTTAAATAACCAGAATTATGATTCTTATCGAATGGTCTAGACACAATGAAAAGATGCATGCTATTTTTATTTTAAATGTGAAATATTAGTTTTCAACATTTTTTAAATCATTGAAATGTCTCTAATTTTTGAAAGTTTCATATTATTTACAAGCTGAACTTAATGTTAAGAGACTGAAGTTTGTCGGTTTTTCTTCAAAGGACAATAAAGTTGAATATTCAAGAGCAGGTACACTTAATTCTCTCTTTTTTTTTTTTCACTGCAAGAAAGCTTAGAGATACCATCAACAAATCAACATTACCATATAACTTGATAGAAAGCAAAGCATGCAGGGAAAAATACCTAAGTAAAAAGTTGTACAATGAGAAGAAATTGAAATTTCTTTTCTACAAGTAAGGAAATTCACATTTTCTAAGACAGGCAAATGAAGAAAATAAATAACAATCATGAATAAGGCAAAATCATATGCAGCAACCAACAGTAATGACTAAGAGCAAAGGGGAGCGCTGTGGTCTTCAGTTCATCTCAAATGGATATTTGAGTGGGGTCATTAGCATTTTCACTTTCTTCATTTTCTTGGGGAAAAAATACATTCTATCATAGACATCGTTACAGACTTAAGCCAATGAATACTCACTTTGGAGGAAAAAAACCAGCTTCTTTTCTGGATGAACGGTGAGACCGAACACCACACCACTCCACCCCACTTCCATCTAGTGTGCCAGATTCAGGCAGCAAGGGAAAGAGGACACATGTATGGCACAAATCTTAAAAGGTCTTATTAAGAAGAAGAAGAAGAAGAAGAAGAAGAAGAAGAAGAAGAAGAAGAAGAAGAAGAAGAAGAAGAAGAAACCCGGTGCCAGCTATTGGGGTAAATTCTGAAAGATCAGAGAGACAGAACAAGCCACAGCCAACCTCACTTCCCCAACTCCTCAGCTGTTCCTGTTTCTTCAGACTGAATGCCTCTGAGTCCTCACCTGAATGGATCTCGGCTGAACTGCTGCTAAAAAGCCTAAAAGCTTAAAAGCCTCTAGTTCCTGGTCCTCTCGCCTTATATACCTTTCTGCTTCCTGCCATCACTTCCTGGGATTAAAGGCGTGTGTCTTTTCCAAGCAAGGACATGAGATCACAAGTGCTGGGATTAAATGTATGTGCCACCATGCCTGGCTCTGTTTCCAGTGAGGCCTTGAACTCCCAGAAATTCGAATGGATCTCTGCCTTTGGAATGCTAGGATTAAAGGCATGTGCTACCACTGCCTAACCTCTATGTTTAATATGGTGGCTGTTCTGTTCTCTGACCCCCAGATAAGTTTATTGGGGTGTGCAATAAATGAACCACACACATGGAGAATCTGACTATCTAGCTATTGTTAATCATTGCCCAAATGACTCCTAAAATATTCTCACTGAATTCTGAAGCTCATGAATATCATGGAATAGGCTTTACTTTAGCTGTTTTTTCCTGTTTTCATAATATTTCCATATTTTGAAAATGCACACAGTAATTCAAAGAGACATCTTCGAACATGTTTTATGCTAAGTGTTCTTGAATTAATCATTTCACATTGTAGTCTTTGTTTGAAAAGGGCTTTTACATCCCTTAAGTCTTTCTTTTCTGCATACGTCTGTAGTACATTCCTGATTTTTAATGCATTTTTGTATAAGAAAACTGAAAGAGCAAAACCGAAATGTGAAGGCTTCTAAATGCATCGCAGGTCTGATATAGAAATATAAAACACAGAAATTAAAAACAACTATGAAAAGGAAAAGCATCTAGACCTTTAGAGAAATAAACATATACGTATATATCCTTCCACCAGATCAGTCAATGAAAAGAAAAGGAGCCTGGTGGAGTGATTCCTTTTTTCGTCTTAGAATTCTAAAGTGAAGACAAATTAAGGAAAGTACTGATAAAAGAAGGTGATTCAACAGTGTGCTAGAGATAAACATAATTTATAAAGTCAATCCAGTGAGCCAGAAAACAAAACATCAGTCGAAGTACTAAAACTTATATTAAGGCTAAAATTAAAAAATGGAAGTGGATACTGTTTTGAAGGGGAGGAAAAGACTGGGTCTGGAGATGAGGAGCCAAAAGCTATAGAATGATTTTTATACTTGTGTGCAGGACAGGTTTGGGTAAATTTCAAGTAAAAGACACTAATCCAAGTTAAGGAATTACTGACCACGTAAAACACAATTCCATATAGTTTCTCCAGTCTGGATCTTACACCCATTAATAGCTTTCATTGCACAAGCACAATACTTTTTTAAAAATAATTTATTCATTTTGATTTTATGTGAATTGGTGTTTTGCCTGCATGTATGTCTGTGTGAGGGTGTCAGATCTTGGAGTTACATACAATTGTGAGCTGCCACATGGGTGCTGGGAATTGAACCCAGGTCCTCTGGAAAAGCAGTCAGTGCTCTTAACCCCTGAGCCATCTCTCAAGCCCCCATAAACATAATTTTATTCTTAACTGTGAAAAAGATAAACTTTCTTCCTTGTATTATTCCATAAACTTATATTTAGAGAGTGTTCGTTGTTTTCCTTAATATATAGAACTGCAAAACACTAAAGAACTTGGACCAGGTTTGGAACATCTTAGCATTCATATGAGACAAGACAATATCCTGTTCTTAAATATTCCTGTCACTGCTGTTGCCACAATCAGTTTCTTGATTTTGTGGTCCAAGAGTAAAACTGAGCTCTCTGATAATTAATTCTCTTGACAGTTTTATGCTGGGAAAGAAAGATCGTAACGATGAAGACTAATATAAATGTTGACATTTAACAAAATGCTGTAAAAGAAAATTTTAGTAGACTACAGTGGCTACTTACCAATTGATTTCTTAATAACCCAAAAGAATAAATGGACCTAGCAAAAGTCTCTAAATTATTCTTAGAGAATAGCTTCTGTGGATGGATTTTTGCTTTCAGAGATGATAAAATTGCCCAGGCACTACTCTTGGCTCCCATGGATCATGAAAAACCATGAATTCAAGTTTCTCAAGCCCTTTATCCTCAGGTCAGAGGAGACTAGATGCTCTCATGAGTCAGTCGCTGTTCATCACCGAGTTTAAAATCCATTCAGCATACCAAGAGTGGTTAGCTCAAATCAGGGACACAAATGTATCCACAGAGCTTGCAATTTAAAAACTGCTCTAAAATCACTCAAAGATGCAACATCCAATTAAATGTCCTCTTTTCACACTTTAGGATGTAAGTTTAATTGTCCACAACTACAATTTACTTTTGTGTTTATAATAACAGTTTCAGAAAGATTCCTCGGATGTGTTGATCTACACAATTCTCTTAACATTTGTTGCTCGCTATTCATTAGCTGCAATCATTAATGCTCCAGTAAATAGTCTGTTTCTGGAGTTCTTCTAAACAGACATGCTAATAAAGTCAAAGCCCGCCTACCTTGACCTGGAACAGAATATGGAATTAAAATGACTCCTCAGCTGCTATAACATTTTATGGCGATGGCGTGATAAGAAATTCAAGGCAGATGCTGGCTTCGAAGCAGATTCCATTTGCTTAGGCCAGCCCCATTTGAAGGCACCCCTCGATCCAGAGAGACAGTAGATGATAGTGAGGAACAAAGAGACTTTGCAAATATTGGCTGACCCAGAGCACTGTGTAACTCCCTCGTTCGGCACTGAGCCGGTTATGGCCCTGTCAGATTGTCAAATCCAAGGCTCCTCCTGCCCTTGCTCTCAATTTCAGGCTTTACGCCCTTTCCACATACTGAACAGAGTGCTATTGTTTCTCTGCAGAGTGTCCATTTTCACTTTGCCATTTCCCATATTTATTTAAGGTACTATGACATGGGTGTACGGGGTGGGGGGGAATGCCTGTGGGATAGAGTTTTCATGCCTTCTGAAATACTTTTTAAATTTTATGTTCATATTTTTTAGGCGGTACTTGGATTAAACTGGGATTTCTGCATGCTGAGCATGCATGCACTCTACAGAAGCTGTTTTTCTAGTCTATCTTCGGAACCATTAAGACTGGCATTTTCTTATTAGCCCTGCATTTCCTTAGTATATCATATGGAAGGCAGACTTGACATTTTAACGGACTCCTTTTATTTGTTTGGGTTTTGTTTTGTTTCCTTCTGTTGGTAAAACAGGAGCTCATCCTGTCACTCGGGCTGGCCTGGAACTTAAAATGTAGTCCAGGCTGGCCTGGAACTTTAAATAGCCACCTGCCTCAATTTCCCAAGAACTGAGACAACAGACATGGGCCATCATGCTCAGTTTTAAGACTTCTCTTTAAGGAGGCCAATATAGTTACTATAGAGTAATCTTTTGGGAAGTCAAATGTTATGACATTATCCTAAATCTTTCTAATAATACATATCATTTTCACATAATTTTGTTTCTGCAGGATGACCTAAGGTTTGAAAGAGCCTATTCCTTCCATCTTGTGCTTGGCATTAGCTTTGGGTTTCTGGTGGGTCAGAATCTGTGCTGAGGATGACTGAGTTATTCACGGCACAACTTCTAACGGAGTGTGAACGTGACTTGAATAATAAATACCACAGTCCTTTAATAAGGCTCATCTCCTGCTCACATTAAAGCCCTGCACTGTTTCTGTAATCCAGTGGAATTTTACCAAAGTCAAATTAAGACACATAAGAGCACACTCTCCAAGTGCATCTCCTAATCCTTAGGAAGTGACTGTAATTGATTTACAGCCAAGCAGCTGCTCTGGGAACACAGCAGCCCCGGGTGGCTCTGCTGGCTGGGCTTGGGCGAGCCGGCGTGCACAACCTGCTAGTCTGCAGTTTTTTACTCACCACGTTGTAAAATACAAAGATAAAATGTGCGGTTGATGGAGAACTTGTAGCAGAAAAACTACTGGGGAGCCATATTGCTTAGGTAAACATTTACTTAAACACATTAATAAAAATGTCAGGAACATTGTAAAAGCACATAATCTACCAAAATTGCTAGGTGTTTCTAAATGTTTTTTGCCCCCCCCCTTTCTAGGTTCTACCTGAGGTGAACTTTCCCTTTTCTGTGACACTCCAGCAGAAGTGATGTGCTGTGTCTGAAAATGGCAGCATCTGCCTCCCTGGCTCAGCCTCTTCATTTACATTCGCTTTGTTTCGTTAGCCATGGCCAATTATTAGCCTAATTATTAGGCTATGACTTTAAATTGAGCAAGAGAAGTGGTCATTTGTAATGATTTCTCTCTAGTTATTTAAAATTTCATCGAATTATTTTTAATCACATGTGAAAATGCTGAAAGTCTAATAATTGGAATCTTTCACCACTTACTAGGTAACTGAATAAGTGTGGCTATTAGAGGTGACAGAGATAGATGGCAATGACCACCTTTTCTTTTTCCCTTGACAGCTTCTGCCCACAACATATGTTCAGTACTATCAGGGCTATTGCAGAGAACACAGAATAATCAGGTAGACAGGTTCACAAACAGTGCCTAGGACACACGCTGGCCTCCCGGTGTTAACAAGGAGCGTCATGCTCACTTGTAAACATGGTCAGATAATGTGAGGATTGGTCACTTTAATTGTTGGTTCTTAAGATCATGGTTAAAACACTCATGTTGTCTACAGACCTGCTAGATTTGAAGGTGGGATGCCCTCGCCTGACGTTACTTGCTCTTGTGTCGTGGAAAGGAAGAAAAATTACAAGCTCTGTAATGGTTCTGATGATGACTCAACCATCTCTGTTTTACCTTTAAAAAATAATTTGGGGGTTAAGGTTTGTTCTTGACTCTAAATTTTTTATGGATAATTAATAGGGAAATATTATTCGTTCAAAAGGTTACTAACAGCCACCTGCTTATTGATTTCTTCCTCTTCTGGGAGAAAACTGATGCTTGAATCTGATTCCAAAAAGCATCTCAGAAGCTAGCGAGATGTTCCAGTGGTTCAGAGTACTTTCTGCACAACCAGAGGGTTCGAGTTCAGAGCTCAGCACCTGAGCAACAAGCCCCGCGTGGTTTTATGTGTACTCGTTAGTGCCAGTGCTGAGGAGGCAGAGACAGGAGGATTGCTGGGGCTTGCTGGCTACCAGCCTAGACAAGAATATAACATGAGTTTCTGGTTTAGGAAGAGACTCTGCCTCAAGAGAACAAAGCAATGGGTGACCAAAGGGAACAAATGCTACCTTCCTCCGGCCTTTCCGAGTGTGGATGCATGTGTGTACACATGTCACACATACCTACCACCTCTATCCCTGTCATGCATACACACACACACACACACACACACACACACACACACACACACGGGCAAGGTGGGGGTGAGAGGAGAGAGAGAGAGAGAACAGTTCAGGAACCTAATTTTAAGGAAATTTACATAATTCACAAGCCTAATTTCACAAGCCTTAAACTGTCACTAATCATTCATAAAATAACACATCTATGCCCATGTGGTTGATATCTGCATTCTTTTATTTTTATTGTTAACGTATCATATATTTTATGTACACATATCATTAGAGTAGGCCTTAAGCAGGTAATTGGAGAATATCACTGTTTACTTGCAAAGAATATCAAGAAAAGTAAACTGAAAAGATGCATACCCATATAATTCAGTCTCCATTTTTCACCCCATGAGCTTATTCAACACACTCACTGGTTATAACAACCAGTGTGTAGCAAACACTATAGAACAACATTTCAAAGAACAGTTGGTCAAAACAACAGATAATCACATATAACTCAGGGATCATAATTTTCTACTATAACAGTTATCTTACCTATTATACAGGCCACCATATTGCAGCAGTCCACAACCTGTGGGTTGTGACCCCTTTAGGGGCTGCATATCAGATATCCTGCGGATCAGATATTTACATTATGATCATAAGAGTAGCAAATTACAGTTAGAAAGTAATAAAATAATTTTATGGTTGGAGGCCAGCACAACATGAGGAACTGTATTAAAGGGTCACATCATTAGGAAGGTTGAAAATCACTGCAGTATTGGTTAGGTTTTTGCCAAATAGGCATAAGTTACAGCCTTTTGGGAGAAGCAATCTCAGTTGAGAAAATGCCTCCATTGGACTGACCTGCAAGCAAGTCTGTGGAGGCATTTTCTTAATTAATATTGACATAGGAAAGCCCAGCACAATGAAGATGGTACCATCCCTGCACAGGCTGAAAGAGCAGGCTGAGAAAACCATGGGGTAAAGCCATATTCCTTTACCCCATAAAATAAGCAATATTCCTCCATGGCCTCTGGTTCAATTCCTGCCTCCAAGTTTCTGCTTTGAGTTCCTGCTTTGGCTGCCCTCAGTGCACTGTGACCTGGATAAGTAAGTTAAATAAATTTTTTTCTCTCTAAGTTGCTTTTTCAGTGTTTTATCATAGCAAAGGAGAGCAATTATCCCCCAAGACTAAGCAGGGTTGTGTGTTAGGGGTGGAAATAGTTTGCTCAGCTAGGGTCTCCTCCCAGAGCCAGATGGAGCAGCAAAAGCTGCAGAGATAGTAGCCAGAGCCTCTGTGACCCAGAGAAACAACCTGGGCAGCATATGCAGCAAAGGAGAGCAGGATCCTGTTCACTTTTATCCCTGAGCCTGTCTCAGCAGTCCCAACAAGTTTACTGGGGATGGGAAAATGCGGGAAGGCACCATGGAAGGGTGTAGCTAGAGTTTTCCTGCCTTGCCCACAGTCAGGGCAAATCTCTCTCACCTGCCAGTCCCACAGCCCCTCAAACCCGACCAAGTAAACACAGAGACTTATATTGGTTACAAACTGTATGGCCGTGGCAGGCTTCTTGCTAACTGTTCTTACAGCTTAAATTAATCAATTTCCATTAATCTATACCTTGCCACGTGGCTTGTGGCTTACCGGCATCTTCACATGCTGTTTCTCATCGTGGCGGCTGGCAGTGTCTCTCTGACTCAGCCTTCCACTTCCCAGCTTTATTCTCTTCCTTGTCCTGCCTACACTTCCTGCCTAGCCAATGGCCAATCAGTGTTTTATTTATTGACTAATCAGCAACACATTTGCCATACAGAACATCCCACAGCACTTCCCCCCCCCCTTTTTTTTTTCAAAAAGGAAGGTTTTAACCTTAACAAAGTAAAATTACATATAATTTGGGAATTTGGGCATAGCTTCTCTTACTACTTCCTGCTGGAGGGGGGCGCTGTATCTTATGGGGACACAAAGAAAATTTTAGGATCATGGAGTAGTCCGTGAGGCTGTATCGTCTGAGCCAGTTGCCTTGAAACCATTCTGGATGTTGGATCATCTGGGCCTTGGTGTCATCCGAGACCTTTCAGGGGGTCTTGGCTGGTAAACCTGATGTATCTTAATCTGCAACAAATCCATAGCCTTTGGCTTTCTGTGGGAACAAAAGCAGAGATTCCTTTCCAAGGCAACACATCCTTAGATCCAAATTTTGAAGTCAAGGTACCTTTAAAATATACATTTTGGCATAACTCAACAGCTTTTACAATCAAATGTTTTTCTGCAGTTAAAAATCCCAAAGACAACACAATCCAGATTCTCTGTGTAATATTCATCTTTACGTGGCTTATTTTTTATATTAATTTTACTGTCTCTTTAAAGACTTTATTTTTTAAAACTATGTATTTGTTTCTATAACTGTATATATCACCTTTTTGTCTCTTTCAAGCCTACGTATATTTTACACATTTAAACTATTACATCTGACTCTGTCTTATTGTGAATCTATTGCTTTAAACTGCAGCAGCTGTGGCTGCTGGCTCCGCCCACCTCAGCTTCCCAACATGGCTACATTTACCACCAGCTCTGGGAGCTATCGTGGGTCTATGCTTTTATCCAAGCAGCTTGTAGCCCAGAAACCTCTTTTTTTGTTTTGTACCTGCAAAGGCTAAATCCACCATGCAGCTTAATGTGCCACTTGCAGAGGCCTCATTCCTGCCATACTGCAGGTCGAGCGCACACGCTAGGAACCCACCAGTAGCTCAAACCAACAGCTGCCACTCATTTGAGAGAGACAATTAGGAACTGTTTTTAGCTCCATTTTAGAATCTTTTTTCTCAGTTTTTAGGTGGAAACTCTTGCCACCACGTTGGATGCCATTTGTAGCTAGAGTTTTCCTGCCTTGCCCACCGTCAGGGCAAATCTCTCTCACCTGCCAGTCCCACAGCCCCTCAAACCCGACCAAGTAAACACAGAGACTTATATTGGTTACAAACTGCATGGCCGTGGCAGGCTTCTTGCTAACTGTTCTTACAACTTAAATTAATCAATTTCCATTAATCTATACCTTGCCACGTGGCTTGTGGCTTACTGGCATCTTCACGTGCTGTTTCTCATCATGGTGGCTGGCAGTGTCTCTCTGACTCAGCCTTCCACTTCCCAGCTTTATTCTCCTCCTTGTCCTGCCTACACTTCCTGCCTAGCCAATGGCCAATCAGTGTTTTATTTATTGACTAGTCAGCAACACATTTGCCATACAGAACATCCCACAGCAGAAGGGCTCCAGAGTATGGAAGTGGAATAATTCAAGGAGAATGAATAAGGACTCTCTCAAGAACTAAGTTGGTGCCTCCTGTCCATGCTACTGTAGGCAACAAGAATCTGTGGATCTATGGACTGATACGAATTGATAGAATCTTTTGTTTGTTAGACATTGCTTATGTTGGACTTCAGTATCTCTTTAGTTATGACTTTCTTCGATCACCTGGCCTTTGCTCAAAACAGATGACAACGATCTTTCAAAGTGCTTCACCAAGATTGTCTCCTCTGTCCCATCACTCGGTATGAGATGGTGGCTTTGGGATTTGCACCATTGTCCTGTCCATCCTCTGTATAAAGGCTTTGTTACATGTAGATAGCATAACGCTAGCCCTTGAGTGTTTTCTAGATTTGGAGATTCATTTTAATGCCATGTAAATGCGCCCGAAGAAGGCAGCATTGGGAAATCAGTTCACAACAGATGCAAAATCAGGTGTTGGTGTAGAATTCCTGGGAACGTTATGGTTGGGTAAATCCCAAGGTGTGGCCTGTTAGAGAAGGACACCTAGATCCTTAATCCTGTAACTCCACATCTGATGTCAAAGGGCTTGGATGCTGTCCTTCCAGATTTACCATCTAGAACTTCTCTCTTTCTCTCTCCACACTCTGTCTAGCATTCTCCTTAGCAGATACCCTATGGCTCAGACATCTCCAGCATCCTGGGTCTTCCATGTAATCCAGGCTTCACCTTCATAGCCTCTAGGACTTCCATGCAGGAACTGCCCTGCTACACACGTAGGTCAGCAGTATTCCTTAACCATGGAGGAAGATTCTACAATCACTTTACTTCTGTATCATTCATGACTTAAAGCCAGAATCACATGGCCAATGCTGCCTACTTCTGCTGCTAGCATGAGATGGACTCTGGCCCCTTCTTGAACTACATTTGCATAAGCTATGATCTGTGGTTACTTTTTAGGAACAGAAAATTCTTTAGACCTTTTCCCTTCATGAGTTTCAGGATTAGCTGGGTGGTGTCTTAAAACTGAGGGCCCCCGCTCTCTTTGTTCCATTTCACATCAGGCCTCTTCTTACCTATTTCAGCAAAAGCCTTGGCTCCAGCATTAAATTTCCTGGTGCTCTTTTTCTCCTCAAATGGTAAATTTTGTATTTCTTTTTGTTCTGCTTGCTCTTTTTCGTTGTAGACCTGAACAGGAGTGATTACTAATAGCCATGAGACAGAGTCAATATTAGGCTCTCTTGAAATCTCCTGTATCAGTGAAATTAGTCCAAAACATTTAATTTAGTCTCAGGTAGATTCTTAGGGCAAGGACAAAAAGCAGTCTCATTATTTGCCAATATATCACAAGAGTGGTCTCCAGCCCAGTTGCTAAGTATTCTATTCAGAAACCTCTCAAGCTAGGTCCTCATAGTCCACACTGCTCTTAGCACCATTATCTTCCAAAGTCCTTCTAGGATGGGCATTCAGCCCATTTACAGTATTCAACTGTCTTCCTAGTCTAAACTCCCAAAGTCTTCCACATTCCTCTAAAAATCAGCAAGGTCAGTCCTGTCACAACAGTGGTCCACTTTCTGTTAATTGCTATAAATATAATGATATTTCAATGGCAGAAAAAATACCAGAGAAGGCTCAATTATTGTCTCTAGTGCTATTTTTTTTACATCTGCTGCCTGTTTACATTTGAAAATAAGGTATTGCTTTAAGGAACTGGTAGTAAAGGAATTATATTTACAAATATAATGATTTTAAATCTTTGTTAAATTATAATCTCAAAATCTCATGCATCTTTCTCCTTTATTTGTAGGCAAGCATAATTCAAGGCCCATTGGGCTGATAAACTTAATACACCAGGAAAATTTTAGCAGAGGTACAGAAACACCAGTGAGAGATTCAGTCAAACTGACCCCAAGCCCCGATGCTACCCAAACATTTTGTCCTTACAAAACCGGATTTTAAAATTGTGCCTTCAACTGAGATTATAATTAGGGATAACATTTCTCTTAAAATGTTGAAATAACAGTCATTTTGCTTAGATGAATGCGTATCAAATCCAAATGCCAGTATTAAGAAGAATATTCATTTTTTCTTTACACAAGGCCACACAAATACATAGGACCCACAGCTAACAAATCCAAATTGTTATCATTTTCAAAATTATAAGGCTAGCTGCCTACATAGCTTTCCAGTTTTACAGAGGCTTTAAAGTGACACATCTAATTTTTAACCCTTGGTCTTAATATAAAAATATTAACATAACAAAAGTCTTTCATTTTGCCTAATAAAGAAAGGGTATTCTTGGTTCCATTAAATACATTAGAGCTTGTTTGTTCTCTCTCTCTCTCTCTCTCTCTCTCTCTCTCTCTCTCTCTCTCTCTCTCTCCTCTTTCCTCTCTCTTGACCATGTGCATATTATGTAAATATACATAATTAATATACATAATTATACATAAATCTAGAGATTTATTATTTATTATTTATTATTAGCAGTAAAAATGACAATTGGGAGAAAGGATAAATTTTATATAAATACTATTTGCATTCCTTTCCTTTCTTTAAACATTAATTTATTTTTAATTTTGCAAATGTGTTTGTGTCTGTATGTGGGTTTGTGTACATGAGTGCAGTTCCCATGGAAGCCACAGAAGCATCTTCTCTCCTTGGAGCTGGAGTAGCAGGTGGTTGTGAACTCACCAACATGGGCCCTGGGAACCGAACTCAGATCCTCTACAAGAGCTATATATTCTCATCACTGCTGATTCATCTCTCCAGCACCGACAGCTCTATTTAAGTCAATGTTACCTCTAAACACTGGGTGTATGTCTTCATCCACTCCTATTTGTCTAATTCATCAAACCATTTAGAATTTTTAATCATCAGAAGAATTATGCTATATGAGAAAGTTTGCATTTATATTGTCTGAAATGTAGAACTACAATTTTACCAATATTCTCTCTTCCATTGTTTATTAAGCCCTTCAGCACACTGAACCCATGTACTGCCTACATTTTATAAGTCAAGAAAACAATGAATTAAAGTAGACACACGTTCTGATCAAGGTCATGTGGTTAGAGGGCATTATGGACCATGAGACTTAATCAAACATAACTTAGCTCATTTTGTAATTTCAACTAAGATAAAAGCTAAGTGGTTTATATGCCCTTAGGAAATTTCATAAATATTGCAGCTTCAACATCATTTTTTTTTCCTGAAGAACTACCACACAGGCACTTGTAAAATAAACTATATTTTGAAAATATAGCTCAACCTCCAAATTATAAAAAAAAAGGTAAAGGTCATACACAAGCAATTGACAAAAATAATATAGTCTATTAGAATTAGAAAAACATTCAGCTTTATGAAATTAACCTAATAAATGCAAATTTAAACAAAATGTAAAGTGTTGGAAAGATTTTAGATGAGTCATAAAATCCTACATTGGACTGATCAAATTTAAATCGGTGATAGAGGGAAATTTCAGTGATTTAAAGAAAACCAGAAAAACATGCACTCCCCTTGGATCACAAATCACTTCGTAAGAATTTAACCATGGCATGCATCTAAAAGAAACATTCTAGGACTCCCCTATAGAAGAGTGGCATTATAATATAGCACTACAGACCTAACATAACATCACAGGAGGACTGCATAGGAGCAGTGTAAGAACCATGCTGTGGAAAACATATAGATAGTTAAGTCAAAAAAAAAGTAGTAGAGAAGGAACAGTGAAAATGCTTGAGCGATGCTGTGATAAAGAGGTGATGGTGGTTGCCATAGGATTGTTGAGTTCTCTCCCTGATATTAACAAAGACTTGGATGACTGACTGGTAAGGGCAAAAGAACAGAGATAGACATTTGGAATAGGAGGAGTCTAAGGTTCAAAGCTTTAGTTTGGATATTTTATAGCCCCCTCTCATCCCCCATCCTCTCCTTCCTTCACTCCATACCTCATCATCCCCAAACCCCAGCACCAGGGGTCCTTCCCTTTCCCCTATTGGTCCTGTCTAGATACCTGCCTCATGCCTTCTGATGTTTTCCTCGCTGAGTCTTCTGGGAACCACAAGCCCCAGTTCAAGGAGGCTGCTCTGACTTTCTCTGATCCTTTAACTCCGCTTCAGTTTGATCTCAGTCTGTGAGTAATATGGTTCAAAGGCTAAACCCATCCCGGTTTGGATCTAGACTAATTCCTGTCTGAGGTGCAGCAATTTCTGATCGTATAACTTTGATATATTATTTTAGCCTCTCTGAAATGCAGTTTCTTCATCTATAAAATGGGATTCAGAAATTTATATCTTTAAGAATTCCCAAAAATGTCAGTGAAGTAATTTATGTGGCACTGATCTGATAATTATTAAATGAATGTTAATTGATGTCATAATTCTCATTACATACATATGCAATGTGTGTCACATTTCATAATGTCTGCTTTATAGCACATGAATATAAAATATTCACATTTCACAAGAAAATTTTAAAAGATCATGTTAGGGTAAAGGCTTCGGTAATAGGCAAACTCTGAGATTTTGATGTCTAATTAACCCTTCCTGCTAGTGGCTAGGTGGCCCAGAAGAAAGCCCTTATCGAAATCTGTTTGCATCAGGAAGCAGCAATTTCTAGAATTCGCATCCATAGCCATGGAAGTGAACTCTGAGGCTTTTCACTGCTTCTGCCCAGAAGTGACATATGACCCTTCCATCCCTACATCATCAGCCAAACCAGTTATTTGCCTTTTCCCACCAACCAGGGCAAAGGAAGGGCAAAGGGTAGTGGTAAGTCAGGATGTATGAGTATGTGGTAAGGATTATCTGTCTTTCCAACAAAAAAGTATTGACTAAAAGAAAACTTGTTAGATTTTACTCAAATGTTGATTTCATTAGTTTGCTTGTCATTTTTTGACTTCTCTAATCTTTCAAAGACAATGTAAGCTATAAAATCTCTCCCATATTGATCTTGGACAGGTCTCCCAAGCTGCTGCCATTAAAAAACACTGAGCTAAATGAGCTGTGAGGCAGTCTCTCTGCAATCAGCCTTTCACTGACTTGTGGTCTAACTCCAAAATATAAGTCAATAAACACCTCTCTGCTGGCTTCCATATATGCATAATAGATGGATCAAATTCATTGTTTTCTAAATTCCCATCTAGCTGGGGGTGTGTCACCTTAAATCAAGGCATTCTGCCAGTCTTCAGCTAGGCTTTGTTTCTGATTTCAACTTAGTCACACAATCGTGATTTTTATTGGTAGCCTTGGACTTATAAACTTCACTTAATGTCACCTGACACCTTTTTTTTTCAGCTTTCTCATGAAATTCTTGACAAAATAAAGATAAACGTATTCACAGGATAAGTTATAACTCTCTGTCAGCTTATTTTTTTAAAACAAATTATCCCTCTGTGAATATGGGTGTGACCAGAATAGGTTAGACTGTGTACATTTCAGACATTGATACAACAATTGGGATATAAGTGTGGTGGTACAGAGATCTGATTTCCTACATCTCCTGGGTGCTGTGACTAAAGGCATGTGCCCCTGCACCCAGCCTGCAGTGGTACTCAACAAAACACATATGAGACTTAGGTTCTTAAGGGTCAAACTGTGTTTGAACCACCCCAGTTACTCAGTACAGAACTAAGTCTTGTTTGAAGAGTACAACTAAGTTGGGGGTCTAGACAGGAGCAAAACTGCAATGCTTTGGCTGAAAGAAAAACATTCTGGGGAAACCTTGATCCCATTACTGAAGTCTGTCTTCAGAAGTTTGGAAGCAGAGCAAAGTGTTGCATGGAATTAATTGTAACAACTATTCGCAATGTCAGCTACCTCCGTTATTTTCTGTCTAAGGAAGTGGTTTCTCCACTAAAAATGTGCTTCATTTTGATTGGCTGTGGTTTTCTGCAATGGTCTTTGTCTGTTGCAAAGAGAAGTTTCCTTAATGGGAAGTGATGACTACACATGAGATGGACAAAGATAACACCAATAGACATGCCAAAGTGGATGGGGAAAAATCTCATGAGACCTCGACCCTGCATAAAGATCTACAGGCAACTAAGGATGTGGACAACAGGAGAAACAGTCTTCCCTGGGGAAAAGCACATCCATTGATTATCCACTATCAAATGATCAGCCCCGAAAACAAGCATACAAGTAACACTCTTGTATTATACTTAAATATAATCATATTTAAGAAAATATATATGTAAATACACATATGCATCCAATAACAATTAATTTTAAAAGAGGTCATGAAATTGAAAGAGAGCAAGGATGGTGTATGAGAAGGTTTGGCAGGAGAAAGGGGAAGGGAGAAATGTTGTAATCATATTATAATGCTTAAAAAGTTAAAAAGAAATGGAAAAATTTGAATTCATCATTAGCCTGTCTTATGATACTAACAAATACTGACTTTGCCATCAGGTAACTATGTGTTCCTAGGCAAAATAGCTAATTTCTAAAGCTCATTGTCATTACCAGAAGATGGAACAATAATTATTATAAATCTACATGATAAGGAATGAATATCAGACATGTCCAATAAAGTTAAAAAAAGGTTCCACAGGAGCTCACCTGTAGCTGGAAGTTTTCCTGTGTCCTAGCTGACCGGCGGTTGGGACAAATCTCTCCCACTCATGTCCCCCAAGTAAACACATAAAGGCTTATATTAATTATAACTGCTTGGCCATTAGCTCAGGCTTATTACTGACTAGCTCTTACACTTAAATTAACCCATAATTCTTATTTATGTTTAGCTATGTGACTTGGTACCTTTTCTCAGTTTTGCCTTGTCATCTTGCTTCCTCTGCGTCTGGCTGGCATCTCCTGACTCAGCCCTTCCTCTTCCCAGAATGCTCTTTGTCTGCTCACCTTGCCTATACTTCCTGCCTGGCTATTGGTCAATCAGCGTTTTATTTATCAACCAATCAGAGCAACACACATTCACAGCATACAGAACAACATTCCACAGGAGCTCACCACTCTGGGTCATCTGAAGAAGAGCTCTGTCTGCACAACCAGGGACAGACGGACCCTGATCTGGTCCTGCACAAGATGGGAGTGTGGCAACTGGATAAGGTTAATGGCGATTGTTGCAATTCCCCCCAACTTTTGGGCTCTTCATGAGTGAGTCAAAGGTGTCATCATGCCACAAGTTTCCAAGCTAGAAATGTCATTGTCATCATCTTCCTCAGACAAGCAGGGATGACCATAAAAGGACAAAAGGCATACAGGCTCCAAGCCCCTAACTTGTTGTCCATTTACAGTGCCATATGTGATTTCTTTTGCCTCTATTCTTGTACTCTTTGCAGAGTTTTATCATAAAACACAAAAGTAGGCCACAAAGACCAGAATATTTAAAAGAGTTGCTCCCTACTCTAGATTTTTTTATTCTTACTTACAATTATCATTAATAGTGCAGGTCATCCAGATTAGCAATATACCATTGGCTTTGACAATGCCACTGATGTGTGGGTTATGGTAAAAGCTGTCTAGGTTACCTCACAGAATCTCAACACCAACTTTGCTGAAAACATGGACTCTCTACAGCATCCTGCAGCTATAAGATGGACAACTACATTTGGTATCTCATGTTTTTATCTATGTTGCTGGTTGTTTTTGCTCTTTTGGGGGGCCCACCACCCAGCTCCCAAATAAATCACACATGGAAGCTTATTCTTAATTATAAATGCCTGGCTTTAGCTTGGCTTGTTTCTAGCCAGTATTACTTAAATTATTCCATCTACCTTTTGCCTCTGGGCTTTTACCTTTTCTCTATTTCTGTATACCTTTCATTGTTGGGTGGCTGGCCCCTGATGTCCTCCTCTCTTCTTGTTGCTCTTTTTCTCCTTCCTCCTCCCAGATTTCTCCTTCTATCTATTCTCTCTGCCTACCAGCCCTGTCTATCATTTCTCCTGCCTCACTATTGGCTGTTCAGCTCTTCATTAGACCATCAGATGTTTTAGACAGGCACAGTAACACAGCTTCACAGAGTTAAACAAATGCAGCATAATAGAATGCAAAATCTTTGCATCATTAGGAAAAATGTTCCACAGTACAAATAAATGTGACACACCTTAAAATAATAGTCTACAGTGTATCTATCTATCTCAGGTGTAACTAAGACTTGGCTCAGTTCTTCATGAAGATGAGTGAGTCATCTGAACACTGTGGGGATAACTTGGCCCATGTTGAGGCAGTTATGTGCTGCTTCTATCTCATCCTTGTGCTTCCATACCAACCTGGGCACCCATTGCTCCTCACACTCCCCAGAAGATCTGATCCCACACTAAACCTTGAATCCAGGATGTTTCCATGAGATCATGACATCAGAGACAGGAGGGATTCAATAACCCCTGACTGCAACTTTGAAAGCCCTTTGACAGGGCCAATGATAACAGCAACAGCAGAGACTGGGCATTTTCTGAAGTCAGTTACCACACTCATTAGTCACCTAAGCACAAGGGTATAATGACTAAACATCAGAAGGAAAACAGCTTTGTAAGCTGTGCCACAGTGAATGGAGATTATAGAACTTTATCTCTCCAAGCAAATAAAAACCTGATGGTACTTCTCAGGAGTGGAAGAGCTTCATCAAACCTCTGATTGGTATTAACTTTGTTTTGAACCCTCCCCATATAGGAACTTTACGTGCTCTGTTTGTAGTCTGAGACTCTTCCTCATTTCTATTCTACCTGAGTCATAAGATCCTACCATTTGCTATTCCTTTATCTCCATAACTTCTCTGAAGCTGAAACCTGACCTTTCTATCTACAACTCTTAAGTGCATTACAGTGATTATTAGAGTAAAGACATGCATGACCAGGGAGTTTGATCATCACATTCTCCTTGATATGGTTTCAGGGATAGAGAATCTACAAGCCACAGGCAGTGGCACTAGTTAGGAAAGTGCAATAAAGTCTGACTGACATAGAAGAGTCAACATCTTTGATCAGTTCAATCCTTCACTTGACTGGATGATGCCAAACCCATTTAGAAAAGCTGATGGATTTATTCACTCTATTAATTTAAGGGTAAACTAATCTAAAAGCTCCTTGATAAAAAACACCTCGAACTATATGATAAAATACTTGGCACCGTATAACTCATCAAGTCAATTCACACACAAACCAGCCATCATGGAGGTGGTCAGGAAATGCAGGTCCTGCCCCACGGTGCTCTTTCTTGCACTTACACTTGTCAGTAAAGAAGTCCAGTTGTCCACAAGATGACTGCTGCACAGTGTCTTCAAGATACCACAATAAATCATGACAATTTTGACAGCTTAAAGCAACAGAAATTTATTCCCTACCACTCCAAAGAACAGAGATGTGCCATCAGGTATGGTTGCTCCTGGAGGCTCCAAGGGAGATTCTGTCCTCTGCATGTGCTTTTCAGCTTTGGGTAGTTGCGGGTATCTACGTCACCACTTGGTCTTCCTCGCTGTGTCCCAGTGTTCGCTCTCCTACTAACGAATCTTGTCTTTGGATTTGGGGTCATGAAATACCCTGTGGTGACAGTTCTATGGGAAGCATTCATCCTGTTCTCTGTTCTCTGCTCTTGCCACATGTGTGTCATGACCCACCTTGGAAATAGCCCCAAATATCATGTTCCCAGGGTTCACTCAACCATCTTTCTGCTAACTACTCATTTCTTCATATTCAAGAAGTCATTATTTCAGGCATTCATTGTTTTGGATCTGTTCTGAGCTGGGCTGTGTTGCCGAGAGGAGCTCATCTTGTGATTCTGAGCTACATAAATCCCAGGTGATCTTATCTTGTGTACCTTAGCTACATCAGTAAGAACCTTCTTCTAATGAGTTTACCTGTAGAGTCTGCTGGTGTTGTGGGACAATCTTTTTGTACATGGTGAAGATGTGTCTCTGCCAAGGCACCTTCTGATTGGTTTAATAAAGAGCTGAATGTCCAATAGCTAGGCTGGAGAGGATAGGTGGGACTTACATGAAGAGATAGGAACTCTGTGAAGAAGAGAGGTGGAACTGGCCAGCCAGACATGGAGGAAGTGGGATGCACAGTAAGTACTGAGGAGAGATAACAAGCCAAGTGGCAGAATGTTGAGTAATATAAATGGGTTAATTTAAGTTTTAAGAGCTAGAGGGGAACAAGTCTAAACTACGGCAGACCTTTTATACTTAATAAGACATTTTCATGTCATTATCTGGAAGCTGGTGGTACAAAGAAAGTCTGACCACATGATGGTAAAAATGTGGATCCATCACGTTATGAACCAATATTAAGCCACTACATAATATCTCTTTAAGACTGGCAGATGTCCTTTAGACTGATAATGAGAAAAGGCAGACAAGAATCTATCGTAGATTCAAGATAGAGGGGAACCCAGAAGAGGTCTGGTAGTGGGGGGAATCTAAGAGGAACTACAGAATCGAGGCTCTCCCACCTCAGGGAGAGAAGTCTCTTGCCCATGACATAAGATCAGCAGAGAATACATGGACCATGATGTCCTTTTCTTGTTATAGTCTCTATTAAATAGTAAATATGAACATATTACAAAGCAAGTGAGTGGCAACTTCTGTGAAGAGCCCAGGTATACTAGAAATCAAAGTTGGGTCTGCAGATAATGGGAACGTGAAAATTCCACAGAACATGCTAACAACTATAGTTCTTAAGGGGGATTACAAATTTACAAGGAATCTAAACAGCAACCCAAGGGGGTACCAAGCCCTGCTAATCTTCTTGGTTCTCAAATACATGTACACAAATTCTTGCAGTTAGGAGTCTCTGTCTTCCCCTGAATCATCTGAAGAGAGTGATGTCCTACTCTGTCCAAAAAGGCACTGAATATAGACATACTATACACAAATGACGGAAAATACTAATGTTTTAATCACCTACATTTAAACATCCATTGTTAGTAATTTTTTCCTACTTACTAGCTAGTGAAAGAATAGCTTAAGGCAATATGCAAATTACCTTCAGCACAGAAAACAAGTTAAGTTGTCTATAGCCAAGGAGTCCATAGAGAATCTACTTGCTGCCATTTTACAGACTAATAGCAAGCATCCACATCTCTGTGTTTGTTTCCTGTGTTTGGAGAGCGGGTCTACAATGTCAGGTTAACGTCTACTCTAAAATATGCAGCATTGCCTTGTGGAGAAACCTTGCACTTAGTCTCAGTGCTCCGTAAAAGTGAATTATACTTTTCCAGCCTAAAGAAATGAGGAAAAATGGAACATCTGGATGTGGGTTTGACCTGGGCTATACATCATGGGGCAGAAATAAGGATATCAGTGAAAGGTTGCAGACTGTGTCATCCTTCTTAGTAATAGATTACCTAAAGATGGTAGTTCATTTTACGACATTATAATAAACCCTTCTTTTTTCTCTGAACTCATGTAAAATTGGTATCTCTGATATGTGTGTGTGTGTGTGTGTGTGTGTGTGTGTGTGTGTGTGTCTGTGTGTGTGTCTGTGTGTGTGTGTGTACTAAAAATCCAAATGTTTAGGAAAAGAAAAGTATAGGCTGTGCTGAAGCATGACCACGTTTTTTGTTTTGTTTTGGTTTTTTTAAGGTTCTGAAAGTGTCCTTTTTTAGCAGATTGTCGTTCTTCCTAACATGTTGCTCTGGTGACTGACTTTTCAGGTTTCATGTGGTTGCTGAATTCCCCAGACTCAAGATTACAAACTCCCTTAGCCTCTTCTAGAAACTTGCACTCACCCGCTGACAGACTGAGGACAGTCATTAGAATCTAATTAATGTTTCCTCACAGGGAAAAGCAGGAGAGTCCGATGATCAGGTCAGCAGAGCTGTTCCTCTGGTTTGAAAAGTAAAGAGAAAACAAGACAATCTCTATTTCTGCTCTACAAAGTAATTCGTCCTTGTTAATTAGCCCAAAGTATGTCCAATTTAATATCTTAAAGATGTGTTGGCAATTGAATCCTTTTAACGGCAAAGACTACAAACAAACCATTTCCAATTTAGTAAACAAGCGTCCACAGGAAACGGGTTTTATCTAATCAAATAAACCTCACATTACCTAACACTCAAAAGGCACAGCTCCACCACCTCATTATTAACAACATTAATGTATCAAAGGACCCTTTAGGCTGCTGCTCAAATGTTGCTTTTTTTGGCTTCGGCTTTCATTTCTTTTTCTGATGCCTGATTTGACTGCTTATGGGCAGGTGTCACTGAAATCCTGACTCTTCACAGTACCGCCTTTATTCTCAGGTCTTACCCGGCCATGGTGCCAGGGAGCGTCTGCAAACAAAGGGAGTGTCCAGCTGAAGCATCTTAGGAGGACTGGTTGGGAAACATCTTCATTTGCGTTGCTACCACAGACCGTGACAGAGCAGAAAACAAACCAAGAGTGGAAATGTGTTGTCTTGTGGTCCTGTAATTTGGGGAGTCCGAGATGAAAACGTGGGCAGGTTTGGTTTAATGAAGCCTGTACTGCCACCTGACACAAAATGGAAGGACTTAAGAGAGAACATCCCTCAGCCATGCCCTATCTATTTTTTTATTTTTTTATTACTAAGAAATTTTCTATTCACTTTACATACCAACCACAGATCCCCCCTTCCCTCTTCCCTCCCTGCAACCTTCTCCCCCAACCCACCCCCCATCCCGACATTTCCCACATCAAGGTGTCCCATGAGGAGTCAGCAGAGCCTGCCTCACTCAGCTGAGGCAGGTCCAAGCCCCTCCACACTGCACCAAGGTTGTGCAAGGTGTCACACCCTAGGCACTGGTCTCCAAAAAGCCTGCCCATGCACCTGGGATGGATACCAATCCCCCTGCCTGGGGGCCCCTCAAACAGTTCAAGCTAAACAACTCTCTCCCATATCTAGAAGGCCTAGTCCAATCCTATGGGGGTTCCATAGCTATTAGTCCACAATTCATGGGTTTCCACTAGTGTGGTTAATCATCTCTGCATGTTTTTCCATCACGGTCTCGATGTCCCCTGCCCACAGAATCCCTCTTCTCTCTCATCAATTGGATTCCTGGAGCTCAGCCTGGCACCTATCCATGGATCTCTGCATCTGCTTCCATCAGTAACTGGATGAAGGCTCTATAATGACAGTTAGGGTATTCACTAGTCCAGTCACCAGAGTAGACCAGGCCAGGCACCCTCTTGACCTTTGCCAGTATTCCAATGTGAGGTCATCCTTGTGAATTCCTGAGAACTTCCCCAGCGCCCTGCCTCTTCGTATTCCCATGATGTCTTCATTTATCATGGTATCTCTTTCCTTGTTCTCCCACTCTGTCCCTGTTCCAGCTCAAACCTCCCATTTCCTTATGTTCTCATCCCCCATTCTTTGTCCTCCATTACCCCCCACCCCAGTTTGCTCATGTAGAATTTATCTATTTCTCCTTCACTGGGCTATCTTTGTGCCTCTCTTAGGGTCCCTCCTTGTTTTCTAGCTTCTCTGGAGCTGTGGGTTGTAGTCTGGTTATCTTTTGCTTTACATCTAGCATCCACTTAGGAGTGAGTACATACCATGTTCGTCCTTTTGAGTCTGGGTTACTTCACTCAGGATGATATTTTCTAGTTACATTCATTTGCCTGCAAATTTCATGATATCATTGTTTTTTTACTGCTGAGTAGTATACTCCATTGTGTATATGTGCCATATTTTCTTTATCCATTCTTCCATTGAGGGGCATCTAAGTTGTTTCCAGGTTCTGGCTACTACGAAGAACGCCTATCCAGTGGCTTTCAACCTTCCTAATGCTGAGGCTCTTTAATAAAGTTCCTCATGTTGTGGTAACCCACAATCATTGTTTTCATTGCTATTTCATAACTATAATTTTGCTAGTGTTTTGAATCATAGTGTAAATATCTTTGTTTTCTGATATTCTTAGATGACCCTGTGGAAGGGTCACAACCCAAAGAAGTCACAACCCATAGGTTGAGAACCACTGGTCCAATCCAATTCACAGGGAGACTTTTTCTGTCATGCTTACCGATTCAAAAGCCCATCTTTAATACCATCCCTTTGCCTTTAATTCCTGAAGGAAACATATACACATACTCACACAAACATACTCACAGACAAACACACTCACACAAACATACTGACACAAACATATACAAACACATATACACTCATACATGCTCACAAACAGACAAACATACTCACACAAATGCATACACACTCACACACACTGTTCACATGCACACATACTCACACACATAAACATACACATACATTCATATACACTCTTATACACATAAACATACACACTCACATACATAATCATACTTACACACTCATACAATCATATACACTCATACATACTCAACATACAAACATACGCACACATAAACATACTTGCATACACAAGCACATTCACACAAATATACACTCATACCAACACTCTTACCCACTCACAAAAACACACTTACACAGACATACACACACTCACACAAACACACACACAAATATACACATACTTACACATTCATGTGCATACACATATTTACACATTCACATACATACACACAAACATCAAAGAACCAGCTTACAGTGGGCCACCAGAAATGCCCATGCTTTGTAAGAAAAAGTGCCCATTTAAATTGGACAGTAAAACATGCTTTTAAAGGTCAAATATATTTAATTTCCTTCTCCATCAAGATAAATGGCTTAAAAAAAGAAAAAGAAGCAAAGAAGAGGAAGTTGAACCCAAATTCTGTGTGTGTGTGTGTGTGTTGCTTTCATTTCTTCTAATAATCATAACAAAGCTCAAAGCTTTTCCATTATGATATGATTGCTTATCGTTCCAATACTTATGGAGATTATTTTGCTCTGATTTTTGTTTTGTTGATTTTTTTCAGGACACTGACTCTGGGAATCTTTCATCTGTGGGTTGTTATGCTCAGGCAAGACCTACACAGACCCCCATTTGATCAGAAGGTTGAACAGGAGCCTCTCCTACTCTGGACTTTCCTACTGCTACACACAGTCCAGCCCACTGGCTTTCCTGGCTACAGTCTTCCAGATGAACATCATTTGTCTCTGGGATTCTTCCTGCTCTATGGCTTTTTTTTTTCCTGAGTCCACACGCAGAACAAAAAATGACAATCGATTCTGCCCCAAAATCTAGAAGTGAAAGATTGTACAGAAGGAAGATGAGGCCAGCCAGGGTGCTCCCGGGGTAACCACTTGCCCCCAACAGTGTGTGAAGAGCTTACAATGCAAAGCAAGTGCCAGATCTTGCTATTGTGAACCCTGGATGAGTTCAGTTCATAAAGTGGGGAGGAGAGGAGGGAAGGGAAGGAGGGAGGGAGGGAAGTATGGACAAAAATGGAAAAGAAATGAGAAGACTGAAGAACCCCTGCACCTTGGTGGAAGGAAGGGAAGAAGGCCCTTTTTGCATTGAGTTACCCACTTGCTTCATGCCAACGGTTTGGGCTTCATCCCTGGAAAAGCTTTCAGCAGAGCAGACAACATGAAGCTTTTAGTGTTTTCTTTGTTCAAGGTTAACTTTCTACAAGTCTTATTTCCTCCCACTCTCCCAGCTCTGAACAGAGCTTTGGCATATAAAGCATTCCTGAGCAAAACAAAATGAAATGAAATAAAGCCTCTATTGTCTGCTCCCGAGCTGACTGGCATTTCAGAGTCAGATCCAGCTCTCCTGGAGCTGTAATTTCCCATCAGTTATTCTGCCCCGGGGTAGCAAACAAAACGCAGACAGACGGGGGAAAAGAACCTTCCTGCCATCGCCTCTGCACTATACTATCTGTCAAGGTTCACTTGCCAGCATCCCTTCCTCCTCATACTTTTTCTTTCTTTCTCCTTTCCAACCTGATATGAAGCCAAAAACTCCCAGGGAGGCAATATCTTCATTTCACTGTGTAAAGGTCACACAAATGTGATAAGGACATTTTATTTTTTTCAGTGCATATTAATCTTGACTCTGCTCCCTTCCAGGGCTTCTTAGGGAACAGAGGAAGTCTACTGAGGACCTCAGTGCAGATCTGTGACAGAAGCCATATAAGGCTCCATTCGACTGCAGGGATACAAGTGGCCAGGGGTGGGCTAGCGCAGCCTAGAGACAGGCACCCCTTCTTGGCTTCAGCCGCTCTCTTCTCAATTGTGTCTTCTTGATTTTTGGAAGGACTTACGGGTGCCTCCTTTTAAATGAGAACCGGTCTATTGTCTTAGCCCCGCAACGAATGCTTCAATAAGAATTCTACATTTTGCATAGTGACTGGAAAAAAAAATGAACACACATAAGAATGACTGATGCAAGGTTGAGAGAAGAATTTGTTCTTTGCTCTTTGTCATTGAACTTTTAAAAAGTGCATTTTCTAACGCCAGGCTCTCTTCCTTTGTGCAAGACGCAGTTTGTGCCTTAGTCATTTCGACACTTGGCCATTGTGATTTTCTCTAGGTTTTCTGCTTGCCTCAGACACATTTCACTAAACACTTTCTAGATATGCTATATTTTCCCAAATTCACTTTCAGTTTACTAAAACCTATTACCACGTCTTCCTTGGGTTTTATCCATATTATTCAGTAAGATCTTTTATTTAAAATCGTCTATTTTTCTCATTATAGGATAAGGAATTGTCTGTGTACTCCGCTGGCCAAACCGCTAAAGCAGTCAATCCAAAGAGCAAATCCTAGTCACTATTGGTTGAGAATGAGTCCTAGAAAATAAATGTCCAATAAGGTTAAATGTTGCGGAGAAGTTCAGGCTATAAAAAGGTTATGAAAATAGATGATGAGAAAATACCCCATTCAACGCACTGCAGGAAAAAGCATGCTCCTGGTGTATTATTAACTAAGCACCCTTCCTCCACCCTGCTCCATCAAGCAACTACAGCCCGTCAGTAGGGGGACTGAAATGTGAGCAGAGGCCCATGTTAAAGATGCACACACTCCACTCTGTAGTTACTGGAGACTTACTGCATATTCCTACAAGAACTCTCCTTCTAAGGGTTACATTCTCATAGGGGAAATAATAAGCACTTTCAGAGATAGGAAATCTGCTATTTTTCATATCGTGTAGGAAATTGCTTTTAAAACCTTTAGATTAGCAGCTACTGTGCGCAGGTTTGCCCTAGGCAAAAAAAAAAAAAAAAAAAAAAAAACGGATATATTAGGGTTTCTCTTTGTTTAAATCAGGTGAGTCAGCTAAGATTTGGGGGTGGGGTGAGAGAAGAAATACAGTATTAAGAGAGGTGAGCTCAGCTGAGTGGTAGTGGCACACGCCTTTAATCCCAGCAGAGGCAGGCCGATTTCTGTGAGTTTGAGGCCAGCCTGGTCTACACAGTGAGTTTCAAGACAGATTCCAAAGCAACACAGAGAAACCCTGTCTTAAAATAAATTTTTTTAAAAAGCCCCTTATGTATTTATTTATTTATCTATTTATTTATCTATCTATCTATTTATTTATTTATCTATTTATTTATTTATCTATTTATTTATCTATTTATTTATTTATCTATTTATCTATCTATCTATTTATTTATTTATCTATTTATCTATCTATCTATTTATTTATTTATCTATCTATCTATCTATCTATCTATTTATTTATTTATTTATTTATTTATTTATTGGTTTTTCGAGACAGGGTTTCTCTGTGTAGCTTTGTGCCTTTCCTGGATCTCACTCTGTAGACCAGGCTGGCCTCAAACCACAGAGATCTGCCTGGCTCTGCCTCCCGAGTGCTAGGATTAAAGGCGTGCGCCACCACTGCCTGGCTACAAAAAGCCCTTTAAATTGATATCTTGTGCTACATTTTCCTAAGCCTGCTTTTATCAGATGTTAAAAGTCATTGGGTTACATTAAGTAAATTGTTTTCCTTCTACTATTTGGTATATATTGCAAAATTTTTCAAATGGTAGCTAAATCAAACATACTTTAAGTTGCCACAGTATATTTTACTAAAAAATAATAAAGACCTCTGAGTTGGGTTAAGTGATGGTTAATGAGTATATATCATTTCTCTTTTACCTTAAGAAATACTTTAAACTCATAGCCCAGTTTTGTCTCTGGCATAAAAATATGTAAAAATGTCACCTTTTTGCTTCTATTTCTCCTAGAGGGAAGTTTGAATTTGATTATTACCATAATTACCAGTTATGATAATGAGTATATTGAGAAATAGAATGTGTAAGCTCTATTCTGTTCTTATAAGTACTAACATAGAAAAGATATAGAAGTGAGACTATTCTTTTATACTGGGAGTGCATTTCTCTTTCTTCCTTCCATTCTTTCTTGCTTGCATTCTTCCTTTCTTCCCTTCACCTATTTTTTTTACAGGGTTGCTCTATGTAGACCAGGCAGGCCCTGGACCCACTGAGATCCACTTGCCTCTGCCTCCCAAGTGCTGGGATTAGAAGTGGGCACCGCCATGCTCAGCATTAAAATGAGTTCTCAAGCGTGCGATATTACTTAGAAGGGTTCTTTTTGTATTCCCTGGTCCTCATAAATGGAGGACACTTAGTACAAGAGATAGACTCGAAGTCAATGGGGTTCTTAAAATGACTCCCTTTCTTCTTGTGACATTTAAAATATAAAGTAGTGTAGCACGAATCTTAAAAGATCTTATTGATAAAAACAAGCCCAGATCCAGGTATTGGAGTGAATGCTGGAAGATCAGAGAAACAGAACTAGCCACAGCCAACCTCACCTCGCCAATTCCTCAGCTGATCTTGCTTCCTCAAACTGGAAGCCTCTGAGTCCTTATCCGAATGGATCTCAGCTGAGTTCATCTCGTGCTAAAAGCTAAAAGCTTAACAAGCCTAGTTCCTGGTCCTCATGCCTTATATACCTTTCTGCTTCCTGCCATCACTTCCTAAGAGTAAATGTGTGTGTCACTTTGCCTGGTAGTTTCCAGCGTGGCCTTGAACTCACAGAGATCTGGATGGGTCTCTGCCTCCCAAGTGATAAGATTAAAGGTGTGTGTGCCACCATTTTCTGGCCTTTATGTCTGTCTAGTGGCTGTTCTGTTCTCTGATCCCAGATAAGTTTATTAGGGTGCATAATATGTTAAGGGACAAACTATTACCACAAAGGAGGGTCATGCTGGCTGTCATAGATTTCCTGGTATCTTTAAAACATTTATTTCTTGTAAAAGAGAATTGTGATAACATGTAGAGTCGACCAAACTAAACTAGTGGGAACTCATGAAAGTTGGATCAATGGCTGTGGAGCTTGCATGGGACTGGGCTAGGCCCTCTGCATTATGACAGTTGTGTAGCTTGATCTGCTTGGGAGGCCCCCTTGTGGTAGGATCAGAATCCATCCCTGGTGCATGAGCGGGCTTTTTGGAGCTCACTACCTATGATGGGACACCTCATGCAGCCTTGAGGCAGGGGGAAGCGTTTGGACTTGTCTCTACTGGATGTGACTCCCCGTGGGAGGCCATGCCTTCTTGTGGGGGAGGTTGGGGGGTGGGTTGAAAGGAGGATGCTGGCGGGAAAGAGGGGGATCTTTGATTGGTGTGTGAAATGAATGAAAACTTTTTCTTAATAAAAAAATTTTAAAAAATACTTCATATTAATACTAAAACATATGACTTGAAAGTTAGAAGCACATCTCACTGGATCCTTATCACCATTGTATTTCTTTCCCCTAGGCCCTGTAGAAAATTAATGTTCCTGTGTACTACATGGCTGTTTTGTTTTAGTTCATAAACAAAACACCCCTTTCAGTACATACATTCAGTCAAGCACTAAGAGACAGGTATTATAATTGAGAGAAGACATACACTCATATGGAGATCTGACATCTGAACTGTATGGAGCATTACAAGTGAGAAACAGCGTGTTCTTATGCTCTGTGTTCTGGTGGTGCAAAGGCCAAATGCTGTTTTCAACATAGTCCAAACCCTGACATGTCCTAAGAGATAAGATCCCGCCAGAAATAAGATTATGAAACTGCATTTCCTTTTGACCTCAGTATCCTAAACTTCCAAATCATCCAAAGTAAATCCTTTTCCCTTGAGTAATACAAATGTGAAAGATATGTATATTAGTAATGTAAAATATTTTTTATAAACCTCTCTGGCCTGAAATTTTGAAATTTCAATATCTTTAGGCCAAAAGTGGTAGGCAGTGTTGATATAATAAGCAGCCTGGGGAGGTGGTTTAGTGGTTAAGAACAGGTACTGCTCTTGCAGAGGACTTGAGTTCAATGTCTAGTACCCAAGTTGAGCAGTTCACACTGCCTGTTAACTTCAGCTCTAGGGAGATCTGACACCTCTGATTTCCTTGGGCACCTTTACACACACACACACACACACACACACACACACACACACACACACACACACATACACACACACTTAAAAATCTAAAAAATAAAGGGCCATGGTGTCATCCAGGCCCAGGCTACTGTCCAGGGCCATGTCTGGGTTCATGGCCCTATAGCACCCAGGGTCCGGGTAGATGTGGCTCCTGTTGCCACTGAGAGCTGTGTGGATGCCCAGGGTCAGGTCAGCCACTTGAGTCCATGTTGGTATCCAAGGCCATTATGCAGCCAAGCTCATGGAGATCTGAGTGGTCTGTGCTGGTACCCAATGCCATGGTGACATCCAGGCCAGAGCTGCAGCTGAGGGCCATGTCTGGGTCCATGGCCCTACTGTAGCCAGGGTCTGTGTTGATGTCCGAGGCTCCTATTACCATCAAAGGTCATGCAGATGCCCAAGGTCTGGGGCCAAGTTTGTGTCTGAGGGCCCCATTGCTGCTGGAGCCGTGCTGATCTGAATGGCATGCACTGCCACCTGGGGCAATGGTGACATCCAGACCTGGCTGCTGCTAAGGATCATGTTTGGGTCTGTCTGTGGTCCTACCATGGCTGGTGTCTATGCTGAAGCCAAAGTTCCGTATTGCCACTGGAGGTTGCACAGAACCCCGGGGCTGAGGCTGCAATCTGAGGCCTAGGTGGTGTCCAGAGCCATGCTGATCTGAGTGGCCTGTGCAGCCACCCAGAGCCATAATGTTGTCCAGGACCAAGCTTCTGCCCAAGGCCATGTCTAGGTCTGTGGTCCAGCTGCAGCTGGGGTCTGTGTTGATGTCTGTGGCCTGTGTCACGTAGGGGGCCATAGGAACCATGTGTGATGAAATCAGAGGTATATGTTGAGACACCCTGCCCTTCGATGACACAGGGAAAGCTGGTCCTGCCTCTTTCTGGACACCACAACAAAAGTGCTGATCCTGACCCTCACGAGGGAACTGACCCCTGCTCTTAGGAGAGATGGCCTTACCCCTCATCACACGTGAGGGAGAACCAACACTGAGGACATGGGCATAGGGAGCTGACTCCATCCCTCATCTTAGGCGGGTGGCCCCAGTGGCCCAGAATAAGCAGCTCATCTGCCACCCAAGCCTACAGCTGGGCCTTGGGTTGGCCCACCCTAACATCTTCCCCATGTAGGACCTCCTGGAGCTCGTGAAGGGACTGGTCCTGTGAAACAATACCTAAAGGATCTCCATGACTTGGGATGGCCATGGGATATCCCAGAGGAGTTCCAATGATGGATCCAGTGATGATGGTGTACCAGAACCAGAGGCTTTGAACCAGACCAGTGACTCAATGCAAAAACATTTGCCAGTAAAGCTGATTGGAAAAAAAGAGTACACTGTGTGACACACTGGGGCTCTCAATGCCATCAGGACAAATGAAGAGGTGTTGGAGAGGCAGGAAAGATAGAGAAACAAAAAGGTAGGGTTTTTTCTTGTTTGTTTTTTGTTTGGGGATTTGGTTTGCTTTGCTTTGTTTTGTTCTTGTTTGGTTTGTTTGCTTGCTAGCTTGCTTTGGTTTGTTTTGGTTTGATTTTTTAAAAATTTCTAGGGGGGGTGCTGTAGGGGTGAGGGGAGGATATGGGGGGACTGGGAGATGAGCAGAATTAGGGTGCATGATGTGAAATTCCCAAAGAATCAATAAAGAAATGATGTTAAAAAATCTAAAAAGTACAACAATCACTATCTGAATTGAAGAATGTTAATTAAACACATAGGAGATTTGCATCTATGTTTTTATGAAAATCTTCCGAGTGTTTCTCTGAAGCTGATACTATCTTTGCTGGAAAAATGGGGAAGCCAATTATTTTGATGAAGGAACAAACTAAAAAAAATATAATGTTTCCCCCTCATGACCTCAGAGGCACCGTTTCATATGTGACTAGATACAGCCATTGAGTAGGCAGTATGGATAAAAGGATAGTATTATGCTTACCACTCAAGGTGTTTGTATATTGGACTATATTATGATTGGCTTTGTATCAATTAACCCTATAAAACCTAAAGCTTTAACTCTTCCCTCAAAAGTGTTAGAGGTGGGTCTTACTTATTATTTATCTTTTTTATATGCAGCCTAGAACATGTTTGATTTATATGAGAAAAGGTTAGCTAAAGAAATAAATGAATTATTACATTTAAAATGTTGTCACTTAATCTTAGTTTTAAAAGGACAACATAAGTAAAATCCAGTCCAAAGCTCTTTCTAACTCTTGGTAAACATTATACACATACTAGTAACCACAATGCTTGCTAGCTCACCAAATTTTCCCATCTTGATTTTTGACCAATGTAGGTCATCTATGTTCTAATTTCCCATCTTCTTATAGAAAGCAGCGTTTCTGTCACTAAGTTTTGTTTTCTGGAGCTATATCTGAGGTTCATAATAAGCGGCAATTGCTCCAGGCCTTCCATAGATTCATAATCACATACAATACACAAACACACACACACACACACACACACACACACACACACACACACTTCTGACATCTCTGTGACTACTGTGCTATAGATAACTGTTCATCTCCTTGATTTCAAAGAACTATTGACCTTTTTTATCAAGTTAAATTCTGCACTTAAGTCTACTCAACTCTGTACTAGGCACATTTCTGCTGGCCTTAGAGGAGCTAGGTTTTGGTTTCCATACCTTCATATCCGATGTCATCTTTTCACCAAGGCTAGTCTTCAACACCCTAGTCAGTAAGGTAAACAGCCTTCACCACCACTATCACCTGTGTGTACGTGTGTGTGAGCAAGTGCGCGTGCCACACACACCCACACACATTCCACTCTGCTTTGCCCTAACTTTACTCTTAGCACTCATTGTCTCCTAACTCCCAATGCTCAAAGACCTTGCTCGGAAATGTGGCCATTGTTGTCAACTGCTGGGAGTTAGTCTCCACACTCTTGGAGTAGCCTGCCTGGCAGAAATGTTTTGGTTTCCCTTGGAGATTTTCGTGACAGTTAGTCTAACATGGTCACTTATGGTGGAAACCCATAGCCACTCATGATTGTTCTCTCATGACCCCAGAGGGACTGGAGACTGCCAGGAAGAAGTTAGCCTTGAGTATGAGTCTAATCTCTACTTGGAGAACCTTTGCCAACTCCACTCTGTGCATCTCTTCCGTTGGCTAATTTTAATCTATATTATTTTGTCCCTATAAATTATTGTAACGTCTTTGAGTGAGTCCTTTCTGTGAGTACTTTTAGTGAATTATCAAATCTGAAGGTGTCTTAGGGCCCCAATCTGTGCTGTAGGGTATAGGCATGCATACCTGTCTCAACTTGGCAGTTATGCCCATGTCTTGTTATTAGCCACTGTCACTAGAATCTAAACTCCACAAAGGCAGGGACCTCTGTGTGTTCTGTTCACTGGCCTATCCCAATAGAACAGTGCTTGCAGTAAGTAGCTACTGAACAAGATGTGTTTAACTATTGAACTGAATATATTTCAGTAGCCGATTTCTGTGATATACATTATTTTTGCTTTCCAATGATATAATAGTTTATCATTTTACCTCATTACATTACTTAATTTCCATTTCCATTTATTTTCAAAAACTAAAACGCAGATTGGATAAGTTCCTCAATGTCTTCAGAGAATGGGAAGGAAATTATTTTATAATTTGATAAGGTGTATTTTTTATTAAACTTATTTTTAAATTTTATTATCAACCAGGTTGCACACAAAATATGACAACCCCCAAATAAACCAGACTCAAAGACTACTCAACTCAGCGAACTTCTGAATAGTTACAGCAGCCTTTTGAAATAGAAGCTGTGGAGCTTCACATTAGATTTTATACCTTCGCTATCAAATATATTTTATGTACTATCGACCACCAGAACCAAGGCAATCCATGACAGAGTTAGAACTAGAAAAACAATTAGCTTTAGATCCTCCTTTATAACTCATGCCATTACCTGCACTCAGTCCTTCCTCGTCCCCTGATACTTTGCCATTCTTGTTTTCTTTTACTCATGTTATACTGTACCCACATGTGCATTTGTTTACATATATACATACATTATTGACTGGATTCTGCATATTTCAGGGAGAACATGGGCTCTGTCACATCCGAGATTGTATGACCTTGCTTGATATTACACATTCTAAGTCCATCCATTTCCTCACATATGTTGTGGTTTCATATTTTTAGAGCTGAATAGCATCCCATTTTATATACATACCATTTTTCCTTATTCACTTATCTGAGAATGAATTATCCCTTCATCTGATAATGGGTGGGAAATTTTAAAGATTGCCTGATTTCTATAATATTTATGGAGGTTGTGTAATAACAGTGAGGTTAAACTAAGGTCTGATGTCACACTTCTCTAACATACACCATGGACTTTCCATCTGAATGAGAGTCAATAGGTATAAATCAACACACAGTTAGCAATCTTCAGAAGGCTATGAAATGAGATCAACAAGTGTGATGGCTTGAAAAGGAATGGCCCCCCTAGATTGGATAGATTTCATAGATTTGAAAGCTTGGTCACCAGGTAGTGACACTATTAGGAAGTGTGGCCTTGTCGGAGTAGGTGTGGCCTTGTTGGAGGAAGTGTGTCATTGGGGGTAGGCTTTTAAATTTCAGATGCTCAAGCCAGGCCCAATGGCTCACTCTCTTTTCCTGCTGCCTGCCAATCCAGATGTAGAACTCTCAGCTCCTTCTCCAGCACCATGGTGTCTGCCTGCACGCCGCCATGCTTCCTGCTATGGTGACAATGGACTAAATCCCTGAACCTGTAAGCAATTCCCTAATAAATGCTTTTCCTTATAAAAGCTGCCATGGTCATGGTATCTCTTCACAGCAATAGAAGACCCTAACTAAGATAGCAAGTAAGTAGGTAAAAGCATAACTTTGCCCCACCCAGTCATCACACCAACGGCTCAGAAAAGCCTCTGCAGAACTGGCCTAAGAAAGGCTGAATCTAGACTTCTGCATACTTTCATACTGTCTGTCATTGTCAGGGATGTAGCTACATAGCTCTGCAAAATTTCAGAGGAAGAAGTGAAAACTAACAGTCCAAACCAAAGATGAAAAGGATTCACTCATCTCAGTCAGTGGATCTCATCTGTTCATAGAAAGCATTTTTAAGCCAAGCAGTAGTAGTGCACACCTTAATCCCAGCACTCAAGAGCCAGAGCCAGGAAGATCTCTGTGAGTTTGAGGCCAGCCTGGTCTACAGAGCAAGATCCAGGATAGGGACCGAAACTACACAGAGAAACCCTGTCTCAAAAAATGAAAACAAACAAACAAACAAAAGAAAACATTAAAAAAAACCCTATTATTCTTGTTCATGCTGCATCAACTCTGAATGGTGAGAAAGCACCATGAATGTGCAGAGACCTATTCTAGTATATCGAAATTATTTTGCCTAATAAATGTCATCAGCATGCATTTCTTTGTGTGTGTGTGTGTGTGTGTGTGTGTGTGTGTGTGTTTTGAGACAGAGTTTCTCTGTGTAACAGCCCCAACTGCCCGGGAACTCTCTTTATAATCCTCCTGCCTCTGCCTCCAGAGTGCTGAGGTTAAAGGCACATGAGGCCACACCTGGCAGCATGTATCCTGTATGTGAGTGCCAACCTCAGCACCGCTAAGCCAACTGGTCTGATTTCAGACACATTTAAAACCACCACCAGATGTTTATCACTCTAATTGGTGGTACGAACCTGGGAGAGTGGGCCTAAAAATGAGGTCCACTAAAGTCTCATGCAATAGCCAACTTCATGCAGAGCATCAGCCTACAGACTCTGAGGGGTAAGTGTGGTGATATTTTAATTGTGCCGAAAGGTGATTTTATTTCTATGTTAATAAATAAAGTTTACCTGGAGATCAGAGGTCACATAGCAAGCCATAAGCAGAGTCAGGTGGTGGTAGCACACGCCCTTAATCTGATCACATGGCAGGCACAGTCTCTGGGTGGTCAAGGACACAGTCAAGCGTGGTGACACGTGCCTTTAATCCTAGTACTAACCATAGAGACCTGGAGGTCTGTATAGACAGGCAGTGACAAAGACGTCATGTTGCTGGGCTTAGAGCCAATGAGAAGGCAGAACAGAGAGGCAATAAAAACACAAGTCAGACAGGAAGAAACTCTCTCTGGGGAGGTGACAGCGGCGAGGTGGTAAGATAAGGTAGTCATGGCTCTTCACTAGTGCTCTGATCTCTTTGGCTATTACCTCTGTATTTGGCTCTGTGTTTCTTATTTAATAAGACTGTTTAGAAATTCATCTACTGGTAAGAAGAATCACCTGAGTAAGGTGTCCAGTCACAAGGACAAGGCACATATGGCCAAAACATGTTTTTCCATAAAGGCATCTGAATAACAGCTGAGTGACTCACTTCCTACCCGGAAGGAGCAGGAACACACATTCCAAGAACAATTCTGTGTCTGAAGAAACTGAGGTCACAAAACTTTTGTCTTGTTCTCTTGGAGTTTACTCCCAAGCACTCAGAACTCCCCTCTGGAGACTCCATTCTTGGATTGTGTTCTGACAACCGACTATCTAGCTGCTGTGCTATCCATAGTAATTCCTTTCTGTCTTTATTACACTATTAGGGATTGAACCTAGCAACTAACACATTCCGGGTAACTGTTCTGTCACTGAGCTATAGCTCCAGCTCTGCATCTTTGTTTTTTATTTTGAAACAGGATCTTTCTAAACTGTCCAGGTTGGCCTTGAACTCACTTTGTAACCAAGGTTAGCTCAAATTTGAAATTCTCTTACCTTGGCCTGCTACACAACCATGGTTACAGGCGTGCTGTCACCAGGCCCTGTCTTTGTCTGGCTGTTAGGTTCTGTTGTCACCCTCTGTAACCCATGCTGGCCTACGGTTCACTAACTAGCCAAGACTTACCTCAGACTTACCATGGTACTCTTACCATAGTCTCCTAAGTGCTAAGATTACAGGTGTGAGCCATTTACACCCAGAGCCCAGTAAGAATTCCAAACTTATTTTGATACTCCGTGGAGATAAAAATGTTCTAACGTAATTGTTACTGCTATGCATGCATGATATGGTCCAAAACTAACCATGTTGCATATCTCTCTGGTGTGGAACATACCTGTTATGCCTCTCACCTTCCATTTCTCTGATAAGAGTGTCCACTTTATCATTATCATTCACACCAAAAACAACAAATGTGTTATGTTTTTCAAAGTCAAGCATATATATATATATATATATATATATATATATATATATATGCATACATACACACACACACACACGCACCACTATTCCTGCTTGTTTTAGTTACTTGTCTGTTGCTGTGGTCTAGCACTATGACCAAAGCAACTTACAGGAGAAAGAAGATATTCGGGCTCATGGGTCCATGATGGCAGAAAAAAAAAAAAAAAGGAGCTGATCAGCAGCTGAGAGCTCACATCTTGAACCAAAAGCACCAAGCAGAGAAAGAAAATGAAAATTGGCACAAGTCTGTTTACTCTCAAAGCCCAGTGATGTACTTCCTCAAACAAGGCCACACTGCCTACTCCTCCCCAAAACCAAATATTTAAATACCAGAGCCTATGGGAGACATTCTATTCAGTTCAAATCCTTTTGGTTTTATCTTCTAATATCATTCTTACTGATATACTCACCATTAAATTCCCAGTGCCATTTTTGATTTTTGAAATCTTTAGTTCCCATCTGCCTGGATCATTACCATGAAACCACATCACTACCATGAGATAGTCAGGGCCTGATTCTTTGTTGCAGTCACTATAGCAGTAAAGATTTTTTTTTCCAGTGTTACAGCTCAGATATGGAACTTCAAACAGGAAAAGTTTTCAGTCTTCTCAGTAAGCACAATTAGCCCCAAACTGCAAACCAATCCCAGGTAAGGATGCAGTGGCCAAAGAACACAGAGAGCATCCAGCCATCTGGCAGCACTGTGGCAGTCCCAACACTCCACTGGAATAACAGGTTGTCTTAGTACTCCTGAGCCCAATTGGAAGGTAACAAGGCAGGCAGTAGCAATGAACCAGAAAATGAGGAAGGGACAAGTTGACACAGTAAGTGCAGATGCCAGCCATTTCTCCGACATCTTAAGACCTCAATGATGCTCTGGAGATGAGGTCAAGCAAGGATTGCTAGAGAATCGTCAGTTAGGGAGTAGGTCTTAACAATGAGCAAGGAAAGGGTCATCATCTCCTTAAGTGTTATAGTTCAAAGTAAAGAAATAGACAAACAATAGACTACCAACGCACACGGAGTTCACTCCTGCATACTGCTTCAGGGATGTCTTAGGACAGAGCTGCATACAAAAGTCTAGTGCTAGTCACTATGCTAGGGTTTAAATTTTGAGGAGCTGAGTACACTTTATAGAATTTATTGAGATTTACATAAAATAGATATATCATCTATAAGGAAGACTTCGTATCAATGACCAGGATTGATACATACAACAGCATAAGGATTATTTTCCTCACCCAACAAGCAGTCCAGCAGGAGCAACAGTTGATATCTTAGCATACTGTGACAGACCCTTGGTTATCTTGGTAGCCAGAACTGAATAAATGAAGCATGGTATTGTATACCTGTAATCCTAGCATACAGGAAGTGGAGGCAGGAGAATTAGAAGTTCAAGGTCTTTCTCAGTTGCCTTAGAAATTTCAAAGTCAGCCTGGGCTACATGAGACCCCATCTCAAAAAAAATTTCTATGTTTAATAGTTATTCTGTATTTTTCTCACTGAGAAGGAATTATTGAACAATAGGGAAAAATAAGACTTTATAGAATTTATTGAGATTTACATAAAATAGATATATCAGCTATAAGGAAGACTTGGTATCAATGACCAGGATTGATGCATACAACAACATAAGGATTATTTTCCTCACCCAACAAGCAGTCCAGCAGGAGCAGCAGTTGACATCTTAGCATACTGTGACAGACCCTTGGTTATCCTGACAGCTGTCACCAGGGGTGGAAAGTTTGCCAATGTCAAAGATCAATGAGGCAACTTCAAGTCCAGGTAAGAGAGATTGCCCAGTTTTCTCATATCTTTTTATATAGAAGAACTGTTCTTGTACTTATATTGATTCTGATTCCCATATAAGTTTCATGTGGGACTGGTTTAATAGTCTCTTTCCAGAAGGAGTACATATGAGAAAGATCAAAGAGATGGAAGGGGCTGAAGAGTCAGATTCGTCCATGTAGTTAGCAGTTCAACAGCAACCTGGAAAGCAACAATGGCATTCATGGTAATCAAGTCTTGGTGAGAAAGCATTGTGCTAGGTGATAAGCGACCACCTGACATGCAAATTCATGCTTCAGCTGAGTGGGCTTTCTGTGGAAGCACATAGGCCACAGACCCCATTTTAACTCCTTTTAGCTCTTTCTATTAAGCCTCAATAATTTTCAACAAAAAGCTCCTATACAACTTTTGTTAAACTGATTGATAACTTCAGTATTATTGCAAATAGAATGTTTCAAATGTTCATTGTGAGGCTTTGTGCTTACTCTATGGGATAATGCGATGGATCTGTTTATCTCTTTATACCCAGTGACATCACTAATCTTATGCATTCCCTTATATACAGCAGTCCCACTGTCTTAGCTACTGTTCAGTTGCTATGAAAAGACAACATGACCAAGGCAGTTTTGATAAGAGAAAGCATTTAAAGGCTTGATTACAATTTTAGAGGGTTAGTTCATGATCATCATGCAGGAAGTAGGCAGGCATGGTGCTGGAGCAGTAGCTGAGAGCTTTACATCTTGATCTTCAGGCAGCAGGCAGAGAGAGGGAGGGGTGGGTTTTTGAAACTTCAAAGCCCACTCCTGTGGACAGACCTCCTCCAACAAAATCACATCTTTTAATCCTTCCCAAACAGTTCACCAACTAGAAACCAAACATCCAAACATGCAATCCTATGAGGGCCATTCCCATACAAACATTCTACTCTCTGCCTCCTCATAGACTTGTAGCCATATCATAATGTAGAATGCATTTAGTTCAATTTCAAAAGTACCCATAGTCTTTTGCAATCTCACCACTGTTTAAAAGTCCAAAATTTCTTCTGATATTCAAGGCAATCTCTTAACTGTAACCCCTTGTAAAATCAAAATAAAAGCAAATCACATATTTCCAAAATACAATAGCATAGAATATGTATTGCCATTTCAAAAAGAGAGGTAAGGGGTGGACATAGTGAGGAAATACTGACTAAAACAAGATTTCAAATCCTGTATCTCTACATCTGATGTCAAGCAGTTCTTCAGATCTCCAACTTCTTTCAGCTTTGTTGACTGTAACACACTTCTTTCTCTTAGGCTGGTTCCACACCTTGTTGGCAGCTTTCCTCAGCAGGTATCCCATGGCTGTGACATCTCCAGCTCAATCTAGGCTTCACCTTCACAACTTCACACAATGGCCTTTCTGGGCCTCCATGCAGTGACTTCCCTGCCACACACCTGGTCTCAGTGGATTTCCTTAACATTGAAGAAGATTCCACAGCTCCTATACACCTGTACTTTCTTTGACTCCAAATTCAGAACCGCGTGGCCTAAGCTGCCAAGTTGTGCTTGCTGGAGCTGGAACCTGTCCTTCTTAAATTATATTTGCATAAGCTTTTCATTATTGGTGGTTCCCTTTGTTGCTTAAGCTTTCACTTAATTCCTTTTCACAAGTTGGAAGCTTGGCTAGGTGGAGTCTTGCCCTGTGGGCACCACTCCCTGTATTCCATTTTGAATCAAGTCTTTATTTAAACTGCATTTTTTGGAGGACAAGTCTTAGTTCCAATAGGACATCTCCTGGTTCTGTTTTGCCCCTCAAACTGTACATTTCTGTATCTCTCTTCACCTTGCTTGCTCGTTTTCATTATATATCTGCATAAGAGTGGTAATGTGACACTGTTGACATTAGGCTGTCTTGAAATCTCTTCTGCCAATATCAATGCAAAACTCTTCAATATAGCCTCAGGCCGATTTTTAGGACAAAAAGCAGCCACATTCTTTGTCAAACTATCACAAGAATGGTCTCTAGGCCACTTCCTAATATTGTTCTCCTCTGAAACCTCTTGAGTTGGACCAACATAGTCCAAATTGCCCTAAGCACCACTATCTTCTAGTCTCCTAGGATGGCCCACTAAGTCCCACCTGAAGTATTCAACCACTTTTCTTGTCCAAAGCCCACATTCTACCAACAAGCAGCATGGCCAAACCTGTCAGAGCAATACCTCAGCCCCTGGTACCAGCTTCGGTCTTAGTTAGGGTAATTATTGTGATAAATACTTTTACTAAAAGCAACTCTAGGAGGAAAGAGTTTATTTGGCTTATATTTACCCTTCACTGTTTACCATTGAAGGAAGTCAGAACAGGAACTCAAGCAGGGCAGGAACCTGGAGGCAGAAACTGATGCAGAGGCCATGGAGAAATGATGCTTATTGGCTTGCTCCTTGTGGTTTACTCAGCCTGCTTTCTTACAGAATCCAAGACCACCAGACCAGGGGTGCCCCCACCCACAATGGGCTGGGCCCTCCCGCATCAATCACTAATTAAGAGAATGCCCTACCAGCTTGTCTACTTACAGCTCAATGTTCTGGAGGCATTTTCTCAATTAAGGATCTCTCCTCTCAGATAATTTTAGTGTATGTCAAGTTGACATAAAACTATCCATCACACCCCTAATCCATAGTTTTGTTTTCTATGGTTTGGAGTACCTGCAGTAACCACAGTCCAAAATGTGGTAAATTTCCAATATCATGTAATTCCTCAGTAGCCTAATGGATCATGCCTTTGTCCAGCTGCCTGCTAGCCACTCAGTAACTATCTCCATTAGATCCATTATTATGTATAGTAGTGCTTATAGTCAAGGCATAGCCCTTATTTTATTTAAGAATATATCTAAAGCACAAAATGCAACAAAGGAGGCACCGGAGGCCAAATTTGATGAAACAGATTAATTCACTATGTGCTAATTCTGCAGGGATAGTAGGATCACATACATATCTAGGATTAAGGTCTTGTGCTGGTATCCACTGAGAGTCTTGGAGAGCTGGGGAAGATGGGTGCTATAGTTATTTCTTTAAATAATTTTTTGGGAGGCTAGAATGATGGTTCTGCAGTTAAGTGTGTTTACTGCTCTTGAAGAGGACCTGAGTTCAGTTCCTAGAGCCCAAGTCAGGTACCTGTAACTCTAGATCCAAGGGATCCTACACCTCTGGCCTCCATGGGTCCCTAACATGTGCATCCAGGCATCCTCACACACATGTGCATACCCATACACAGACATATGCACACAGGTAAACATAATAAAAATGTTTAATATTTGTTTTAAAATTTGTCCATTATCATTGTCCATTATAAAAGCAATCCCCCTTCCTTTAGACACTTTAACCTTTCCATAGTTATAATCACTGGAGCATATTAAATGGCAGTAGCCAGACTGGCCATCCTATCCTTATTCTGTCTTTGCAAGAAGGCATAACCATTTTCCTGGTCAGTATAATACTTACACTTTTAGTAGCTGCACTTTATATAATTCTAGATTGTGTAGTTTTATATTATGATAAATGGGTGTCAAATTCTACCAAATGCTTTTTCCAGTCATCTTCTCTATACAACGTAACATCTCTTCATACAACTATTACAACAACTTGCGAATTTCTACAGAATTTCTGTTGAACTCATGATTTAATTAAGTTGGTCAATTTGTGGAGAATTGATACTTTAGCAATTTTGAATCTTCTATTCAGCTTTGTATTTCTTTAATTACTTTCCTCAGTGTTATACAACATATGCATTTGCTAAAATGTACCAAATGTTGTAGTGAAAATCAGTTATTTTATTATTTATAAGTTATATCTCTAGTTAAATAATGGGAAAAAATATTACCATTCTATGTCTGGCCAGGAAGTGAGGGCTAAAAGAGAATGATTAGTCCAAACCCAGTAAATGCTTTTTGTTTTGTTTTAAGTATCTAAGATAAGCTAAAATAATAAGGTAAGTAACTCTAGTTCAACCAGCAGAAGCATCTTTTAGCATAAGCACCATAGATAGCCTCTTAGTTATTTGGGAATGTGAAACATGCTGATTTAATAATCAAAATGTAAGACGATCATCAGATATTTGAAAACTACACACATGGATGGAATGTCTTAGTTTGCTTTCTACTGCTGTGATAAATAAAACACCATGACCAAAAGCAACTTGGGGAGAAAAGGGTTTATTTGTCTCTCGCATTTGGATCACTGTCCATCATAAACAGAACTCAGAACAGAACCTCGAGGCAGGAACTGAAGCACAGGCCACAGAGTAATACTGCTTACTGGTTTGCTTCCCATGGCTTTCTCAGTCTACTTCCATATACACCTGCCAAGGGTAGCATCACCCGCAGGAAGCTGGGCCTTCCTATATCAGTCATCAGTCAAGAAAACACATCCACAGACTTGCCTACAGGTCAGTTTGATGGAGGCAGTTTCTCACCTGAGGTCCATCTTCCTCTCTGTGGTAATTTCAGTAGAAATGCCCCCTATGTGCTCATATATTTGAATGCTTGGTCATCACTGAGTGGCACTATTTGAAGGGATTAGGAAGTGTGGCCTTGTTGGAGGAAGTATGTCACTGGGGATGGGCTTTGGGTTTTCAAATGCTCAAGCCAGGCCCATAGTCTCTCTCTGCCTGATGCCTGTAAATCCAGATGTAGAATTCTCAACTCCTTCTCTAGCACCACGTCTGCCCACATGCTGCCATGCTTCCTGTAATGATGATAATGGAATAAACCTCTGAAACTGTAAGCCAGCCCCTAGCAATGTTTTCCTTTATAAGAGTTGCCATGGTCATGAATACTAAGATCCCATATGACCCTATCATGTGTCTAGTTAATGAAAAACACTAACCAGCATATGGACAATACCAGGAACTCTCAGAAGACAAAAAAGTCACTTTCCAAATTCTTCCCTTTACTGTAGTTTCTGAAATGTTTTCATAAATATATTAATTAACACAATACAGATGTGTACAAATGATAACCTACTCATAAAATACTTTAGGTAGCACATCAATATTATAAGACTATATTTGGGAACTATCTTAAATCAAACAATTTGCAAGCTGAACTGTGATCTGTGTGTTAACCACATCTTTCTGAATATTATTGCTAAGTGGAGCTCACACTGTTTCTTGACTAAAAGAAAACCGACAGAGAAGTTAACGTCATTTACTTCTTTTTTTTTTTTAAACTTGTAAGTTGTTTTTTTTAAATTTTATTTTGCAATACAATTCAGTTCTACATATCAGCCACGGATTCCCTTGTTCTCCCCCCCTCCCGCCCCCCTCACCTTCCCCCCAGTCCACCCCCCATTCCCACCTCCTCCAGGGCAAAGCCTTCCCCACGGACTGAGATCAACCTGGTAGACTCAGTCCAGGTAGGTCCAGTCCCCTCCTCCCAGGCCGAGTCAAGCGATTCTGCATAGGCCGCAGGTTTACTTCTATCATAAAATCCACGTGGTACCTGAAGTTATGAAGCAGGAAGTAGAAATATGTATATCACATCTAAAATACCCAGTTCTGACTATACCTTCTGTGTTGAGCAGATTCATTCATTAGTGATGCAAAACTGCTGCAGCAATTCATGGTTTATATGAGATGAATGTAATGTATTTGAAGAGCTTATATTTTCTTTCGAGATATTTTAAACATGATCCATCTGCCATTTCCACCATACTTTTGATATTAGTCTTTTAATCTCAGAACAACATGAAGATCATTGATGCTGCTTTTTCACATCACTTTGCTTTGCTGACCTGAATGACATGGAGAAGGTAAGTGTATCACATGACTTTTCTTCATTAGACCCAATGCTGTTTGGAACCAGCTTATTCATCAGTTGTTTTCAGTCATCTTCAACAGTTTGGCGCTGTTGCTGCCCATTCATTTGTTCATTTTCTGAGTTTTGCAGACCTCTTAGAGCTGAGCAAAGCTAATTTTCTAATCTGTTTATTGAAATTGTTGATCAAAAGCCCATATAAGAGGTTTACAACTGGTCAAAATGTAGAGGACCATGAGCACCCAGCCTCAAATGATACATTTGCAATGTAACCCGTACATCTAAAGATGAGGAAATATCACACAAGTAGGGGCAGAGACACTGTAAGAACCAAATGATCAGGATGTCTGCTGCTAGACAGTGTCTTGCAGACATGACAGGAAAGCTACAACCCATGAAATCTCAGCAATATAGTCACCTATATAATAATAATATATAATACCTGCATGATGACACCATCAGTTGAAATGCCAGTATGGATGGGAGCAATCTTACAAGGTCCTACCCCTAGATGAAGAACTATAGGCAGTCGGTGGCTGCAGAGAGAGGGAGGATCCTTTTTTTCCAGGGATGAGTCCCTGATAGATTGTGTGTGGTCATGTGGGGTCAGCTCTAAACACATGTTCATATGAGTAACAATAGATAGATTCAACAGTGTCTGTGTTTGTGTTTGTGTGTGTAAAACAATAATAATTAAAGAATGTAGCTGGAAGGTTTCTCCAGTCTCACCCGGCCCCAAGGTCCTACAGCTGCTTATAAAATCGTCATTCAGAGGCTTAATACTCGTTACCAATTGCATGGCCTACAGCAGGCTTCTTGTTAGCTAACTCTTACAACTTGACCCATTTATATTAATCTATAAGTTGCCACGTGGTCGTGGCATTGCTGTTTTTTTCATATCTTGCTTTTCTGGCGGTGCTAGCATCTCTCTCCCCCCTCTGCCTTTCTTCTTCCTGTTTCTTTCTTCAATTTCCCACATAGCTATAACCTGACTTGCCATAGGCCAAACGGCTTTATTTATCAACCAATCAGAGCAACACATATTCACAGCACACAGAAAGACATCCCACAGCAAAAGAAGGTCATGAATTCGGGAAAAAATTGGGGGCAGGACATGGGGAGAATTGGAGTGGGAAAAAGGAGGGGGAAGAAATGCTGTAAATACAATACTAATGTATGAAATTCTTAGAAAATATTTTCAATTAATTTTTAAATAAAAAAAACCTATAGAAGAAAAACAAAGCAAATAACTTCTCAAAAGTTCGGACCAAAAAATGTTTCAAATAAAGTCTTTAAGGTTTTGTTGTGATTGTTGTTGTTTTAATGTAAAACACATCCTGCCAACAACAACATTATTCGTATGGTGGTAACACAGGCAGCTTTCCACAGAATTGTTCTTAACATCATTTTCAGTTTTCTGAGTGTAATCCCATTGTTATATAGATTGGCAAAAGCTCACTTGAAACACACAGTCCTTGAGGTTATAAGATATGGTGTTGTCTGTGTGACTAGTGCCTCGCTGACATTGTGAGTGCTGTTGGGCTTCACACCATTCAGATTTTCCTTAGAAAACAAATTCATTGCTTTGGTCTGGACTTTCCCTTTGCAGTCTTTTCCTGGGTTATTTTTTTTTCTTCTCTACTGCCCCAGTACTGATCAGAGACACAAAGGTAGAAAATGTATTTTAAAATAATCCCATAGATCCCAGCCACCGTACAAACTGTATTTGAAGAAATAGAATGTCTTTGAAGAAAATAACATTTAAAATCCACTCTTGAAACCGTGGCATAGGACTTACGTTAAAATAGGATTTTTTTTTTTCTAAATCTCTCTTTAAGACGTTATCCTTTCAAATTTGATTTATGTAGCTGCTGGTTGAAGAAGCTCTTTTTAAATAATTGCCAAGAGAACAAAATAGGAATCAAAGTGTCAAATTCCCTAACATTATTTTGTAGGTAGCCTTAAATACTTCTTTAATACCTGCGAGAAATCAAATATTGGTAATCTGCCTCTGTCCATTTCTCTCTTCTCAGATAGCTAATGGCATGCATTATACTTGCCTGGCTCTGTGTACCTTTCATTTCATGCAAAGCCTTTAATCCTTCTCTTTTTAGATAAAATGCCATAACCACAGTGTAGTAGGTTAAGATTGATTGACAAGTGCATATAATTATAGCTTCAATGGTGGAGTATGTTTTACAGTTAAAAAAAAACTGCACAACCTTGAAAATAAAGAAGTTGTGCCCTTTCTCCGGGATGAAAGAGTCATATCAAATTGATTCATTTCTTTGCTGGAATGAAAGGAAAGATTTCCGGTAACAAAGAACACCACCCAAAAGGCCACTGGAGGCCGTCTGTCCTCGCTTGACAGGGCTCTGCCAATAAGGGAATCAAAGGAGATCAAAGGAGGCCCTTCTGGAGTTTGTCTCCTTTGACTCTGCTTCCTACTCAGAGTTCATGCACAGTTGGGAGCAGACAGAGATAATAGCTGAGAAATATAAACGTATGAAACACACAAATGTGTGGTGCAGGTGAATAAGAAGCAAGAGCACCGTAAAACGAAGCAAGCATCCTCTACCTTACCCAGCCTTAGGTTTTAGCACAGTCTACCACAACTCATGTTATGTTTCTCTAGCATTAGTATTTGTTTCAGTGAGTGAAGAACCAAATATCACAGAGGTTGGATTTTGTGTAAAACTGGAAAGTCAACATACCATCTAGGGACCTGGCTCAGGCAGTAAGTAGGGAAAGAGTGATTCCACCAATGTAATGTGAGGAAAGTATGTGTGGGTAGATACTCTGAATGCAAGCATGTCTTTTTTCATTGACTGAGGCATTTGAACATTTACCATGGGCCGGGTATCATACTAGGTTTTGGGGGAAGTATCAGTGAATAATCAATCACTAGCCTTGTAGAATTAATATATTATTAGTGATAGGCACATTGTGATGGTTACTTTTTTGGTTTGTTTGTTGTTTTTTTTAACAGCTTGACACAAACAAAAATTCCATCTGGGAAGAGGGCACATCACTCATGAAAGTACTTCCGTTGGATGGGCCTGTAGGCAAGCCTGTGGGTCATTTCTTGATTAATGATGGATGTGGGAGGACTCAGCCCACTGTGGGTGCTGCCACCCCTCAGTCGGTGGTTCCGAAGTATATAAGAAATCAGGTTCAGCAAGTCACAGGGAACAAGGCTTTAAGCAATATTCCTCTATGGCTGCTGCAGCAGTTACTGCCTTAAGTTCCTATCCTGACTTCTCTTTCAAGATGGACTCTAAGATGTAACATGAAATGAATCCTTTCCTCATCAACTTGCTTTTGGCAATGGTTTTTGTCACAGCAATAGAAAGCAAACTATAACAGGTATATAATATGCTAATAAAGGCATATTGTGTTCATTAGTGCTGAGTGCTTTGTTAAAGGCCACTATACTGAAAAAAAGGATAGATACTCCAAAAAGAGGGTGCTGTACCAAATAATGTGGTCATGGAAGAACCCTATAAAAAGATGAATTGTGAGCAGATACCCACAGGCAGGTGTATCTGGCTTTTCCAGAATAAAATGTTGAAATCAGAGGGCATTTAAAGTCTCCAGAGTGAGGCCATGTTTGATATGTTCTAAGAAGCAAAATGGGACAATTAAATAGAATGATACACAATGAAATTCCCCAGGGAAGGAGGACAGTGGGGATGTCAGCTAAGGAATGTGTAGGAGAACAGTGTCATGGAGAGAAAGCTTCTGACTGTGATTGACATTAAATGGGATGCAGAGCAGGGCAGACTATTTCCAAATGGTCTCTAGGGAAACTGAAGTAGAGTCTGACCACATGGACAGAAAGCAGGTAAGAGTGTAAGGACCACTGTAGTTCTGAGGTGTCATATTCTTCTCATGGCAATGGAGAATGTAACAAGCCTTTCTCTGTCCCACCAGCCAATTCCCAAATAATGACACAGAGACTTGTTAATTATGAAACTCAGCCTTAGCTTAGGCTTGTTTCTAACTAGCTCTTATAACTTAAATTAACCCATTTCTATTAATCTGTGTTCTGCCATATGGCTCATGGCTTTTACCTCTCCTGAATGCCCTGCTTCCTCTGTATCCAGCTGGTGACTCCTCCATGCCTAGATTCATCTCCTCTAAGTCCCACCTAACCTCTTCCTGCCTAGCTATTAACATTTCAGCTCTTTAGTAAACCAATCAGAAAGCACCTTGGCAAAGACACATCTTCACAGTGCACAAAAAGATTATTCTACAGCATTTCCCCCTTTTTGTCTAAATAAAAAAGAAAGGTTTTAACTCTAACACAGTAAAACTATATTCAATAAGAACAATTATCAGGTATTCCCTAAATAAAAAGGGAAGGTTTTAACTCTAACAGTAAAACTATATACAATAAAAACAATTATCAAGTAAGGATTGCATTTACAATATGCAGTCCATTTGTATTGGTCAAATTCACAGAAAGTACTATATTATCTACCCTATCTTAGTCAAAAGTTTTATACCTAAGCCACTTTCTGTCATAACTTGATTTGCCATCCTATGTGGCAGCATGTAGATGAATAGAAATGGGTTAATGTAAGTGATGAGAGCTAGTTAGAAACAAGCCTAAACTAAGGCTGAGTTTTCATAATTGATAATAAGTCTCTGTGTCGGTGGTCCAAGAAAGCCTAGTTACAGAGAACATGAAAGAGGATTCTTTGCTGGCTAGGTTAAGGATGTCTTAAAAGAAGGACAAAGATGTTTCTGCTTACATTCATCTCACATGCCGTTCCGAGCCTTACACGCATGCCCATAATGAATGTTTGATGAACCAGGAAGAGTTAAGTACGATAGCCAAGATGACAGGAGATGAAATTGCAGACTCTGAGGATGTCAAGAAAAGAGTCCCTGATGCTAAGGTTTTTAAAAAGGCACAGAGGACTTTTTCTGCTCCTCAGTGAGTTCTCTGGGACATGAAAAAGCTGCCTTGTGTCAAAGCACCACCAATGTTGGCAGCTTACAATACTCTCATTGAGAGAGAATAATTCTCTTTGTCTTCAGAAAAAAAATTCTGCCTCTTTAGTCTTTTCCTCAAAGGCATAACAAATGAGATGCCTATTAAATTGATTCTGTTCTTGAAATACGGAGCCAGAGACAGCAAGATCCACTATGCCTTTCCTCATCATTATGTTACTCTAAGCTGTCTCTTCAATGTAAACATCCAGTGTTTTCCCAGAACATACCTCCAACCCCCCAACTTCTCCCTTTCCTCCCTTCCCTCCTGTTAGTTACTCTTCTATCTTCATGCCATCCTTACAGATATGATACTATGTATTTATTACACACAAATGAGAGCAACATAGAACATTTGTCTTTCTGATGCTGACTTATTTCATTTAATATGATTGTCTACAGTTATATACATTTGCTTGCACTCAATATAACTACATTCTTTAAGAAAGAAATTTTTGGTAGTGCAGGCAACCCATGTTTTCCGTATTTTCATATAGTTCTACAGTCTAAAGGGCACCTAAGTTGGTCCCCTAATGTAGCTATTGTGAGCAGTGTTGGAATAAGCATGAATGTGAAAATATGCTGTTGATACTGTCATGTGTACAAGGAATTGATTGACAGCAAAGAAACAAATATTCAGAGATCTGGTTTTACTCAGACCCATGTGTTCCATTTAAATTAAGGATAATAAAGCTTATATATCATCTAATCATAGGATAATTTTCAGTGCATAAAACAGGACTCTCCTTCACAGAGAAATAAGAGATAGTTTATTGTGGGACCATATTGAGTGACCATGGCCTAAGAATACAGATTTAGGTTACGCCAAATCCCATGTTCCAATATAGAAACAGTTTTACCGAGTTTTATAGTTTTACAGAACAAAAAAAATCATAACTCAAGGCAAGTTTAAAATACATTGGTAGGTGCATCAGAGAGGTGGTTTCAGCAAGCTGGGGGAAATTTCTCTATAGGCCTCAGATGCTATCTGGTGACATTCTCTGGTGTTTAGGTTGGTAGAAGCTAGTGGTCTTCTGAGATTCCAGAAGGCTTTTTATCAACTAGTCACAGGATGTTAGTTCCAACACAGAGGTGGGTAAAGCTAACCCAAGCTAAGGTAATTAACCTCTGGACCTACAACAGCCCTACTTCTCCACACCACTGAAGTTTTAATGAGTTAATCAGTCATTGCAGACTCAGGTTCTTTCCATGAATTTTCATTCACATGAGTGTGAAAGTGTGCTATTGTTATTGCCACGTGTACTAGGACTTGACAGTAAAAACAGGTAGTTTGACTCAGACCCACGCAAGCCACTTAAATTAAGGATGATAAAGCTTGTGTATCATCTTAGCAATAGGTAATACATTATAGAAAAGAGACTAAACAGTTGCGGTTGGGCTTCTGTTGGTGCTGTACTGTGAGAAAGTGATTGCCTGAAGAGCTAATAGTAGTCCAAACACTTTGCTCTGGCTTTCTGGTGCAGACTTGTCTTGGTGTTGACTTTCTGCCATTGTTGTGGTATGAAATTCCCCAGTGAGAAGATTTACAATACCTTTTCAAGAGTTTCTACTTTAGTCAGAGGGGTGTGGCTTCAGATGTATCTGTTTCTCCAGTGGCTTCAGTTCGAAATGCCTACCAAATATATCAAAGCAGAGTGTCAGGGGTGTCATTGTTCGATCCTCTTACTCCACATGACTTTGCTTTTGACATTTTAAATAATTAATAATGGAATCTTCCTGAAACATAGTGGTCCTAGGCTGCTCTAGAGCTCTCTGTAGACTGAGTTTGATTCACCTGCTATAAGACTGTGGTGGTTTGAATAAAAATGGCCCCCAAGACTCGTTGGGAGAGGCATTATTGGAGGTGTGGCCTTGTTGAAGTAGGTGTGGCCTTGCTGGAGGAAGTGTGTCATTGAGGGTGGGCTTTGAAGTTTCAGGAGCTCAAGCCAGGCCCAGTGTCGCTCTCTCTTTCTACTCCCTGCAGGTCCAGATGTAGAGCTCTCAGCTCCTTCTCCAGTACCATGTCTGCCTGCCTGTCACAGTGCTTCTTGCCATGATAATGGACTAAACCTCTGAATCTGTAAGCCAGTCCCTTCAACCAGATATTTTATTTTATAAGAGTTGCCAACACAGACTCAGAAAGACAAACATGGTATGTACTCACTCATAGGAGGATACTAGAAGTGGAACAAGGATGACTGGACTGCTACTCATATCACCAGGGAGGCTACCTGGAAAACAGGACCCCAAGAAAGACACGGGGATCGCCCAATGACAGAGAAATGGAATGAGATCTACATGAACAGCCTGGACATGAGTGGGGGTAGTGAAGGGTGAGGGTCGAGGGAAAGAGAGCTTGGGGGAGTGGGAGATCCCAGCTGGATCAACAACAGAGAGGGAGAACAAGGAATAGGAGACCATGGTAAATGAAGACCACATGAGAATAGGAAGAAGCAAAGTGCTAGAGAGGCCCACAGAAATCCACAAAGATACCCCCACAACAGACTGCTGACAATGGTCGAGATACAGCCCGAACTGACCTACTCTGGTAATGGGATGGCCAAACACCCTAATTGTCGTGCTAGAAACCTCATCCAACTACTGAGGGATCTGGATGCAGAAATCCATGGCTAGGCCCCGGGTGGATCTCTGGGAGTCCCATTAGCGAGAATGAGGAGGGTTTATATGAGCGAGAATTGTTGAGACCAAGGTTGGATAAAGCACAGGGACAAATAGCCAAACGAATGGAAACACATGAACTATGAACTGAGGGGTCACCAACTGGATCAGGCCCTCTGAATGGATGATTGGCTTGATCTGTTTGGGAGGCATCCAGGCAGTGGGACCAGGTCCTGAGCTCATTGCATGAGTCGGCTGTTTGTTTGTTTTTTTTGTTTTTTTTTTTTTTGGTTTTTCGAGACAGGGTTTCTCTGTGCAGCTTTGCGCCTTTCCTGGGACTCACTTGGTAGCCCAGGCTGGCCTCGAACTCACAGAGATCCGCCTGGCTCTGCCTCCCGAGTGCTGGGATTAAAGGCGTGCGCCACCACCGCCCGGCGAGTCGGCTGTTTGAAACCTGGGACCTATGCAGGATCGCGTGGCTCGGCCTGGGAGGAGGGGACTGGACCTACCTGGACTGAGTCTACCAGGTTAATCTCAGTCCGCGGGGACGGCTTTGCCCTGGAGGAGGTGGGAATGGGGGGTGGGCTGGGGGGAAGGTGAGGGGGGCAGGACGGGGGAGAACAAGGGAATCCGTGGCTGATATGTAGAACTGAATTGTATTGCAAAATAAAAAAAAAAAAAGAGTTGCCATGGTCATGGTGTCTCTTCACAGTAACAGAACCATGACTAAGTCAAAGACTATACTTCCACATCTCTGTGAGCTACCACCTAGTGATGGGCCCAATCCTTGTTTTACTTTTTATGGTGACCCAAGATCTCACTAAGCTCCCCAGGAAAGCCTTGAATTTGCCATCCTCCTACCTCAGCCTCCTGAGGAGCCAAAATTATAGTTGTACCATGAGGCCTGGCTGGTTTGGTGTTTTCTGGGACCCTCAGAACTTAAGGCCTGCCTCTGGCCTGACTGTTTAAACTAAAAGTAGACCACACTCAAGTTTATTTTCTGTTCTAAAGGATGTCCTCGTTGGGAATGGCCTCCTGTGTCTCACACATTTGGTGAGTGATTTTTTTGGAATATTCTCACCAGAAGTGTTTTTGTACACAGCCTCCAACCGAGCCTATGATAGGATCAGTTGACCTGATTGACCATGACCAGTCAACCTCAAGATAATCAATACCTTTTGTGAGAGTGGCCAAAATACATTGTTCAACAGGTGTCTAAGTTTCAGTATCACCAAATATGGTAAAATATTTGCATATAGATACACGTCCATATGTGATATCTTATAAAATTATATACATATATATTAGTTCATTTAATTACACATTTTACAGTTGAAATCCAGATGATTTGGCCTATTTTCACTGAAGTTTCCTCAGAAAACATAGCTACACCCTAAACTTGTACTGGAATCTGAAGTAAATATCTTTATAAGCTATATAAAAGTAGTAAATGTACAGTGAAGTAGATAACCAATAATGCATACTAATCAAAGTTTAGTGACAATTTAGGCAATTTTGATCTTTTATGATATTCCTAAACCTCAAATAAGTGTTTTAAATAATTAATTTTTACTTTAGTTAATGCACATAACTCTTTTAATAAATTTAATTTAAATGCCTGTTTGAGATTTAATTTAAAATGCCACTCTCTAATACATACAGCCCGACCATACAAATGTTCTTAATGCCAGAGATGATTTACACTCTAAAATCCTCAGGGGAAAAAATAGATAAAAAGCAAAATGGATCAGCACATCTTGAGTAGCTAAACCATTATTTACTGACTAGGTTAAGTACACGAGAGGGATATTGTCAAAACGCTCACCACTGCAATAAAATTAAATCACGTCAGCATTTTTCACAGCCAACCAAAGAAATATGGAATACATAGAGACCTGTACTTCCTTTTAAAGGGAAAAAAATCATCTACTCAGCTCAATAGCCTACCTTTATCTGATGATTAAATCCTAAGGATGTGAGATCCCAAGCTTCCATAAAAATATAAAGTGTATCCATATACTGGATTTTATTAATCTCTTGATTTTGATCGCCTTGGTTTTATTCTTGGAATAAACCAGGAAGTCTCTTTGTGCTTACATTCTAAGGCATAATTACTATGATTTAAAAGTTGCAGTAACTTACGAGCTGTAAAACTAGTAAATTATATCCAGCCTGTAAGTAGAACTAATTATAAAGCTGTTGCTTGATTAAGGTGTTTATACTAAAGAGTATTAAAGGGATTAGTCCAAAGCTTTACATCCTGCAGCACAGAATTAATATGCGGGATTTAAACAGTCAAATTAATTCAGGTACAGCAAACAATTATATGAAATAGGAACACTCGACCCAGCTAATGACCACACTAGTCCACCAAGCTAATTTATAATCGTGTACTTATTGACCTCTCCGCGTGTTCATAAAGGACTGTTCCCCAGCTAACTCCTGCCTGCAAGCCACTGTCACTGCTCAGCATTGCTGTTAGAGTCAGACGCGAAGCACACACCCTCTGCTTCCACCATACCACTGCCTGCTTCATCAGCGAAGCACCTTATCTTGCCAGTAGTTACCCAGGAATAATAAACAGCATCATCATCAGGAAAATGCACTTACTAAGAACTTTCCATGAGCATCCCTAGTTTCTTCAACAAACAGTCTCATTACACTCTAAACTTGACCTTCCGGCAGCTTATCGGCTAATTGGGATAAGTAAATTAGAAGCAGAAAGGCTAGGTTAAAATAACAGCCAGGCAAGTGTAAAAGGCTTAAGGCTCCTCTGTCTAAAGGGGGCTCACGCCATACTGCAGCCCAATGCATAGCCCTTTTCCAGAGTTCAGTGATAGAAACTCTGTTCAGAGCCCCCAGCAATCCACTCATTCATGATATTCACCCAGCAACTGTAAAGCTTGTATCTTGTCCAGTGCAGAACATTTGAAAAAGGAAATTGATGATGTGCCCTTGTTTTTATAAACATGCAGCTTAACAGAAAGGAAAGGCAAGCACACTTTTAATGATACACAGATTTGAGGGAGTATGGGCAGATAGAGGTGTGAAGATTGGGTGGGACAGATGTAGGATGACCCTATAGGTGATGTGGATACAATACAGGAAGTGTTAGACCCAAAGGTTGGGTCAGACTTCAGACTTAATTGTCTTACTATATCTTTAAATGTAGACAATTGCTTCAAGGTACCTAAGACTCATTGCTTAAAAAATTTGTATTTTATACAGATCTAACAATTCTCCCCTCCTTCCTTCTTTCCTTCCTTCCTTCCTTCCTTTCTTCTTCTTTAGTTTATATGAGACAGGTTGTCTCTGTGTAGCCTTGGCTGTCCTGGAACTTGGTTTGTAGACCAGGCTGGCCTCAAACTCAGAGAACCACCTGCTTCTGCCTCTTGAGTTCTGGACTTAAAGGTATGCACCACCAAGCCTGTCTCAAGATCTAACAATTTTCAGTTTACAATCACTGGGTATCCTATGAAATACATGAATGGTAATGTGATTCTCTTCCTCCTGCTTTATGTATCCCAGGCTGGCCTTGAACTCTTATTCTCCCATCTCAGCCTTCTGAGTGCTGGGATAAGCATGTACTACCATGTACAACTTTATTTTCTTAAACTTAAGAATTCATTCATTCAGGACTTCCCTTCATTTATAGTATCTTTGGCAATATAGTCTTCTGTTTGAGGAGATAATAAAGCAGCAAGCAGGAAGAAAACATTTCTCCTCTCCAAATGGTGATGTTATAATAATTACCTTTATCCAAAGGAAGCTTGGGGTTTTTTTATAAAGTATTTTCATGAGCACTAGAAAGTTCTACATGATGAACCATCTAAAAACAGCAGCCCAGGGGTGTTGAGAATGTAGTCCCGAAGGGAAGGATGCTCAGTCCAGGCTCTAGATTCCCAGCCTTGGATGTGGTCCTCAGCTAATATGTGGTGGCTGAAATACTGAAAACATGGGAGTATTTCCAGACCAGAAAACCGACTCCAGCTCCACCAGAGAGAGTTCCAGCCACCAGGGTCAAACGAAGGCAAACCAGAAATGACATAAATGAAGCTGATGTGTCAGGACCTTTGCCTTACAAAAGACTCTCTAAGAAGTAAAGACATCTGGGTCTCTTCATTCCTCGTTCCCTGACATATTCTTCTGCAGCCTTTGGAAACATTGGAATCTAAGAGAGACTGAATATACCTACATTTGATTTATCCCTCATTAGGACTGAAAGTACTGATATTAATGCCCCAAACCATATTTCATATGTAGGAACTGTCCAACAATCATTAACTGAGTAGATAAATTTGTAGTGGATCATTTCTTCAGAGATGGTTATCTTCAGGGATGACCAGAACTGAGAGACATCTGGCATCTACTGTAATGGAGAAAGGTCCTCCAAGCCAGTCCTTCAGCAAGCAGGCCATGTCAGAGTCACACAGAAACTGAGCTGTATGGTCAACATCCAGTCCCTGTGCAGAAACCCTGTTTCAGAATGATATGGAAACAAGAATTCGAATGTTTGATAAGCTAAGAGTTTTTAAGAAGCAGAAAAAGAGAATCATGGATCCATACTGTCAGTAAAGGAAGAGGGAGGAGCTCCTATGATTTGAAAACAGTATACTTCACAGAGGAGACATTGGAGTCCTAAAAGCTGGCACAAGGTCTTTGGTATAGTCAATTACTAAATGATTATGTATTTCTAATGGAAACTCCAAATAATCAGTTGAAGGAAAGCAGATACAACTTCAGGCTATGGTTGAGCAGAGGAAACTCTGAAATGGGGACTCAGACCTCAGAGAAAATCTGTACGGGTATTAGGGTATTCAACAAGCAGTACAGGGAACAGGGAGAGGCAAGTGGGAAGGGCAGCAGAGAAAACTGGTGTCTGAAGAAGCCCAATGTCTGCATGTAAGGAGCTTGGAAGTATAAATATTCACATAGAAACTGCTCCGCTGCCCTATGGGCCCTTATTGTCTATGACGCTCCAGGTCAGAGAAGACAGTAGGACATATCAGAACTCAAGCTGTTTTTCTGCAAGAGAAAGAGAGAGAGAGAGAGAGAGAGAGAGAGAGAGAGAGAGAGAGAGACAGAACCATCAGCAGCCAATACACACAGCACCTGGAGCCTGTAAACCAGTAAAGGCACCAAGAGTGACTCCTTCAAAGGCAGATAAGTCAACATAGGTCCTAATTCAGAAGGCCCGACAGAAAAAGAAATGAAAGTAGACCTAAGACAAAACAAGTACCACATTACTAGAGTAGAAGTAGAAAAGATTAAGACTTGCTGCAACTACATTTCTCAAGTTTCCACCAAGCACATGGACTTGCTGTCCATCTGGCTATAATCTACCTATCTTTAACCCTCTCAAAAACTTAACCAAGGTGATAGCATGGTTTTCACTTTACAGATGACCCCCTCCCATCTCTGACAGATAAAGCACGTACTTCTTAAACGGTAGATGAAAAGATCAAATGTGGTCGTTTGACTCTAAATTCTATTCCCTGAAACATTAGGCCATTCTAAGACTGTTTTTATGGGCATTAACGTTATTTAATATTGATGTTATTCTATTATTCTATATTCTCCGCATGAATATAACATACTCCCTTTTTAAATGTATTTATTTGTGTTTAAAAACTATAGAGAAGGAAGTCACAAAGCAATCCAAAGTGTAATTTAATTTTCTGTCATATCTGCTGAATCCACACCGGTCAGGATGTGTCACAATATTGAAAACATAGCTGTTCCCTGGAGAGGTGAGGACTGTCAAACTACCAACTGGATAAGACACTATTAGCCTTTTCCCCAAACTGTGAACTCTGAACTCTAAAGACTTTCTATATAAGTAAAAAGAGCAATTCTTATGTCAAATATTTTGGGGAAAATTGCCTATTACCTCTCGTATTAACAGCTGCAGAAAAGGCTTTCAACAAACCCATTCAACTCTCCAACTTTTTTGAGAGTGATTTACTAACAGATAGTTTTTGAAAATTTTATGAAGCATTTTCTAGTGTTTCATGAGATGTTCGTGGTTCCTGAAATGTCCTTTAAGAAGCACTGGAGTGGTATAGACACATGGATTTTTTGAGAGTGTTACAACACAGAAATTATGGTAAATACATACAAGAAGACCAGGGTCTGAAAGTGATAGAAAGAGCAGAGCTGTGGCAGCAACCTCTGTCCATTCTCATGAAGACACTGGACAGACAGAGGGACAATGTAAGTAAATGGGAAACTCAGTCCTACACCCAGTTCCATGGCTACAGTTGAGGCAGAAACCTTGCCTAATATGCTGTTCACACAGTAGACATACATCACGTGTTTACTTAGCAAATGATTCAAAGTAGAAAACAAAGGCAAGAAAGTAGATCTCAGTTATGGAGAGATAGAGTGGAAATACATTTAAGACCCATGGTTTATAGAAGATTAAAATCAGCACAGGGAAGAAACCACTAAGCAAACTCTAGCTCTGCCGTTCCCAGGAATGTCGCACGCTGGCCTACTTGTTTCTTCTTATGTGTGTCATCTGATATGTCCTTACTCCTCTTCCAGGGGATCCTGGCAAACTCTTACTCAAAAGGGATCTGAAAATAAACAAGTGGCTCCTAAAACAAATAGACACTCTTGGCACTTCTAGAAAATGCCTTTTTCTCTTACTGATGTTTCCTTACATTAATGAACATAACGATAATTTCAGTGGATAATGAAATTCACCCCACACTTACCATCCCATTCAATTAGGCTTTATTTTAAAGGTGAAAATTTAGCTGATGGATGTTCTCTTTTCCCCTGTGGAGGGAGTTCTCTGAGCATTTGTGTCTCAGTTAGTTGATATGTTTTAGGATAAAAGCTCTTATCTGTCCAGAAAATTCTCTGTTAATCTGGCTGAATCAGACAGACCCTAACTAAAGAGCCAATGTACTTGTGATAAGAAGGATCATAAATCAAACAGCAACATGTCCATGTGAATGTTAATGAACTTGGAGGTGAATATGCAAGAGCTTTTGGAAGAAGATAAACTAAGTCACCAAGTGTGGTAGTTTGAATGTAATTGGCCCCCATAATATCATAAGCAGTGGCACTATTAGGAAGTGTGGCTTTGTTGGAGTGGGTATGGCCTTGGTGGAGGAAGTGTGTCACTGTGTGGATGGGCTTTGAGGGTTCCTATGTTCAGGGTACCACCCAGTGCCTCAGTTGACTTCCTCTTGCCTGTGAGATGTAGCACTCAGCTCCAGCATCACATCTGACTGCATGCTGCCATGCTGTCCATCATGATGATTATGGACAGAACCTCTGAAACTATAAGTGAGCCACCCCAATTAAATGTTTTCTTTATAAGAGTTGCCATGATGGTGTCTCTTCTCAGCAACAAAAACCATGACTAAGACACCAAGTGTATGTGAACCAGTGAAATGCATCTTGCAGTTCAGAACTATGATCAATGGCTCTGGGTTATACAGCTATACTGAAAGAAACACACATATTCTGAAATAGGCCCAGAACCAAAATTTAGTATTTTCAGTGCAAACAAGTCAGGCTTTTTTTTTCCAAATAAGGATTCAAACAAGAACTCTGTATAACACATAGCCAGCGAGGTTGCTTTGGAAAGGATAATCTATTTACTTACATATGTGTTTGTGTGTGTTTGGGGATGAAACCCATGGCAGCCAGAGGCAGGCATTGGGTTCCTTGTAGCTGGAGTTATGGGCATTGGTGAGGTTCCCAATGTGGGTGCTAAGATCTGAACTCTGGTTCTCTGATAATGCAATAAATGATCTTACCCCTGAGCCACCTCTCCAACCCCAGGGGTGCTTTTGGTTTATTCCTTTCTTTTTTTCTTTTTGTTCCCAATAGCAGACCTTTCCCCACCTTGAGTCATGACTGTACCCTCATCCTGGCTGGCACATGGTATTGTATATAAGGGAATGTTGGGGTGCTAGGCAATAGAAATCTGGATTTGAATTAACTTCTGTGACCTCTGTCCAAGTGGTTAGGAGCGGCCATGGAAGGGCCAGAGGAGAGGCACAGTTGATGGAGCACTTGCTTAGCATGCACTATGTTCCTGGCTCCGGTGCCTTGCTCCATGGAAAGCCTGAGCGCGTGTGCACATCTCTAATCACAGACCAGGAGGTTATAGCCCATGACATGTTGTACTCTAAGCAAAGCAGTTCATGTGTTCTCCTTTTTGTGTGGTCATGTGAGTCACTGCTTTTGATAGATTTGCTTAATATTCATAATGTATCTTTTGGAATGTCCACTTCATTCACTTGTGCTCTATTGTTTTGTCCTTTCACTTAGGCAGGATGAACGATGCAATGGAATTAAAATTTTATTTTATATTAACTTTAATCTGTGTGCACGTGCATACACACGTGTGTGTACATATGCATAGATATATAATTGGTAAGCTTGTAAAATGTGACGTAGTTGAGTCATAGTCAGTCAAAACATCCAAAATGAGATGTTTGGATAGAGTAAGTATGGGAAATGTTGGTGAAATGCAGAGATAACTGTGCATGGATCACTTCCAGGCAAAAATGTCATTTGAAAAGATTCCAAAAGAAAAGGAAAACAGCAAACATTTTCAGCACATTGGACTTCACTTCTGTGATGTTACAGCCTCAGGTGGTGCTGACATTTCTGCATTGAAAGCCCAGAACACTGATCCTTGCTATTTTTTGCACATACAGCTCTCACTGTTGGATAAAATATGTTTCTGTCTTTAAAGTATTGGAGGAAATCATGGCACACATGATAGATCATGCATGACAAAATGAACATTGCAGAATGTTTTGTTCTAGCCATCTGTCAACATTTTCCCATAGACGATAGGATTTTTCCAGTGTTAAGATGAAGTGGGAAAGCTTAATAAAGTAGTTAAGACTTTAAAGAATTTTATTTAGGTAGTAACTACACAGAACAGATGCAATTATGAAGCCGAAGTAAAAGTGATGTTTTCTGTGAGTTAATACTTCAATGGAATGACTATTACATGTGTAAGTAAACTACATAATTAAATTATACTAACATCATTTAAATTCTGGTTTTATGTGCATTTACTTTCTTGTGATAAAGTTTGCCAGGAAGTCCTATATTGGTGTGTGTGTGTGTGTGTGTGTGTGAGAGAGAGAGAGAGAGAGAGAGAGAGAGAGAGAGAGAGAGAGAGAGAGAGAGAGAGAGAGAGAATGTGTGTGTGTGTGTGTGTGTGTGTGTGTGTGTGTCTGTGTCTGTGTGTTTTAAAGTATTTTAAAGAATTGGTTTTTAACATTTATCATCAGGCAGAAGACTTTTTAAATGAAAGGCACAAAATATTTCCAAGAAAGAGAGGAAAGAGCACAAAAGAAGGGAAATGGTAAAGGAGGAGAATAAATCATAAAGAGAGAAATTAAAAGGAAGGAGATACAGTGAAGTACAGATTTCTTTCTTTCCATTCAAAGAGAGCAGCCAAGACTCTGTGTTAGCGTTTGTTAGTGGCTAACTCCGGGTTCTCGAAGTGAAGAATATAGGAGAGCAAAGTGTCTAAAATGGACTTTCTACTGCTGTGATGAAACCCTGACCAAAAGCCACTTGGAGAGGAAAGGGTTTACTTCATCTTGTACTTCCGAGTCACGCTCCATCACTGAGGGAAGTCAGGGCAGGAGCTCAAGGCAGGAACCTAGAGTCAGAAACTGAAGCAGAAGCCATGGAGAGACGCTTCTTATTCCCCACAACTTTTTCAGTCTATTTTATTATACCAACCTAGGACCATTTGCCCATAGGTAGCTTCATCTGCAGTGGGCTGGGCCCTCACACATTAATCAAGAAATGTAATAATGTAAAAATGCGTGGAAAAAATACATGGTATCTCCATAGGTGAACCACAACCAAGTTTATACCCCTTCTCTCGTGTTTGTAAAGTATAAATGAACAGTTCTTGAAGGGTATCATCGCTATTCCTTTTCACAGTGTCACCTTGGAAATGAAGGCCTTTGATTTTGAACACATTCTTACAGTGTTAGCTAGCAAAACTTTCTATAACAACAGAGTTGTTGTTTCTGGCAAGAGGTTCCTTTGCCAAAATTTTGTTTGAATTTGAGGAAAAAGCTCTAGGCCTGAGCTTCTCAACAGGGTCTTGCATGAACTTAACATCAGTAGTGTATAAAAGCTACAACTGAGGAATAAGGTAAAACGGAGACACTTAATCAGACCCTGGATGTTTCATTAAAAAAAAATGATTCTTCTGTTGTCTGTTTTACATGGTAAGCTGACAAGAGCTAATTCAGGATTCATTTCTACTTAAAAAAAAAAAAACAGGGCAGGTCCGCTTCAGGACATGTACACATAGATACACAGAGCAGACACACACACACACACACACACACACACACACACACACACACACACACACACACACACACACATGAGTTGACAGTGATGGGGCAGCACAGGATGGCACCTGGAAATGGCATTTTTAAGGACTTACAGGTGTACAGTCCTCCCATTCCAGAGGTCCGAGAGTAGGGCAAGCTCACAGGAGGAGCTCATCAAAGTCTATGACTGCTGGGTACCTCATGCAAAATTGAGTATCTCTCCCATTTTGTGTGTACCAGTAGCTGATCTTGTCCTTGAGGTTGGCCAGTTTCCTTCTACTGAGATGTTCTTTTGAGGTCTGTACTGACTGCTAATGTTGTCGACAGAGAGGGACTTGTAAACAAAACAACACATCTGCAGATGGCAGGTATTCAGTTGCCAAAGATTATTTCCTGAGTCCAGCTCCACCTGTCCCTGCAGTTAGACTACATTCTGGTGGAAGATTCAGGCTTGTTACAAGTTTGATCACTGTGGCTTTATGTCCCAGGCCATCCAGGGAGTTGGGAGAGCATGGTGCCGAAAGCTCCCATCCGATAGTCAATCTTCTTCAAACAAGCGGTCTGGGGGCTTCTCTGAAGTCACACAAAGACCCGAGAATCCAAGCCTCTTAAGATTAATCCTGATTATCTTGGATGACCTGTGACTCCCTGCATATGTTTCCATAAGAATACTGTGTCAACAGAACTCAGACTTCAGATTGGCCTCCCACCCCTCTTAAAGCATGTGTTGCTTGTCTTCCTACACAAGATGAAAATTGGCGCCATTTTCTTCAGTATCAAGTTATGCTGTCCTACTTCTATGTTTATCAGATTGGTTCTAAGACATCCAAACGTTCTGAATGATGTCCTTTTTGGGGAATTACTTCATTGCACTGATTTTTGACAATATCGGAGTTCCTCTGAGAGATCGATAAAGATTGCGAGCAAATGTTTCTGTGCTTTGTGCTAAGCATCAGTTATCCTATTTAGCTATTTTATCCAGTTCTCCCAAGGCCACTGACTATCCATCAAAAGGCAAGCTATGTTCTTGATTCATCATCTAAGGAAGGGCAAATATGTTTATTATATCAGGTGCTGAATGTGTTACCAATGGGGAGGTTTTCCATCAAATAATACCATCCTTCACAAATCACTGTTTTGTTTACTGGGATATGTGTGGAGATAATTAGCATGTTCTATACTAAATGCAGAATAAGTAGAGCTCAAGAGAAAGTTTAACAACAATATTTACTTTTGATCAGATTTAGATCTGAACCTTAGGAAGTTTTATATTTAATTCTGTTATTAATTTTGGCTGGTAAATTGGGATATGAGCTATTTTTGTGATGTTTTAAAAACCATTGCTTTATACAGTTAGCTGGAAAAGTAGCTAATGGGCATTAAAAGGTGAAAGGTTTTGGTCTTTGGTTTTTCCTGAAACAAATTTTATACCTTGCAAAAGCAGTAACAGTCATGTCAAAACATTCAAGTCAAAAGCAAAAATGTGAGGCCTTCCAAAGCAAGACCGTAAGTGTCCATATGAACAGAGCAGGACAATAGACCCAGAAATAGAACTCATTCTTGGAGTGTATGAGCTCAGATAGCCAGTTTACACAAAATGGTGAAAGCCCAAAGGTAACGAGTGCCAATCTCTTCAGATATCCTCTCTCTTCTCTTTCAATAGACTTTTTGCCTCTACTCAATTAATTTCCCCATCTGCCCTGGGAATTAAGAAATCTTTATTGTTATAGTGTTAAACAGCTGTTAGGCCCTATATTTTTATCTTTATTATGTCAATTGTGATATCTGTAATTCCAGTTAATACTTTCTAAAAACACATTGACTGATATGTTCACATTTTTTTACTTTGTGATTTAAAATGATTACATTTCCTCCTTCCCTTTCCTTCCTCCAAACCTTCCCATCACCCCTCCACATTTTCCTTCAAATTCATAACCTCTTTTTTCACTGTTACTGCATACATACATGTATATGTATACACATATATGCTCCTAAATGAAACCTATTGGGTCCATATAATGTTATTTGCATGAAAGCTTTCAGGGATGACCATTTGGTACGAGGCAACAAGTTGGTGTGGTCTTCCCTGGTGGGGACTTTTCCTGCTCTCAACTTTCCCCAGTTGCCTGTAGCTCTTTTTGTAGGGTTGAGGTCTCACAGGCTTTTCCTCATATAGTTTAGCTCATCCGTTGGTGTTATCCTTGTTCAGTTCACATTTGGGTAGTCATGTTGGTAAGACTTCATAGGTGTAGTTTTTGATATTGCTAGGAAACACCATCTCACAGAAAACTCTCTGATCCTCTGGCTCTTAGAATCTTCCATATGTTACCTGAGCCTTGGGGTGGGAGTGTTTTGTAGATATATATCCATTGGGACTGGGCTCTCAGACTCTACATTTTGATTGGTTGTAGTTTTCTGAAGTGGTTTCTATCTGTTGTAAAGAGAAGTTTCCTTGATGAGGGGTGAAGACTACACTTACCTCTTGTTATAAGGACACATGTTTATAGATAGTTGTTAGGGATTGTGCTGGTTTAGTAAATTAGTGATTGTAGATTCTCCTCCAACAACCATAACTTCACCAGCACTGAGTCGTTAGCTAGGTTTCCAGTACCAGGCATGATTTCCTTCTTTTTGAGTAGTCGTAAGGCCAATTAGAGAGCTACTAGTTACTTTGAAGGTATTCGTGCCAATACTGCACCCATGAGGGTATCATCTTGTACAATATCACAGTTAGGATATTCAAATAGATCAAAACTACAAAATATTTACATCATTAAGATCTTTTATGTTACAGTTCCACAGTCACACACAATCCCTTGTCATGTATATTCCTCTTTCACCCCTGGTACCCACCAATCTATTCTTCAGTTGATCAATTTGTTATTTGAAGAATGTTATATGAGTGAAAAATATAGTGTAGAAGTCATTATGTTTTCTTTACTCATTTAACATGATGCCCTCAAGAGTCATTCAAATTTCTGAGGGTATCTGTGGTGGGGGTTCCTCTTTACTGTCCTAAGTAATATGACATGGTATGTGTTTTCTCTACTTTCACCATTCACTTAATGAAAGGCATCAAGGATTTTTACAGTGTTTGACTATTATGAACAAAACTACTGTACGTGTGTATATATAGCTTTCAGTGCCCCAGAGCATAACTGATAGAATGAATTATGTCCAGTTTTTGGAGGAAAGGGTTCCTTTATTCAATTTTAATAAGATAAATATTTTTTAAATGACATAAAATCTTAAAGAAATATTCAAAAATCTCTAATACTGTAATATGATGCCAAATCCATTTTAAGACTAAAATACAAAAACTATTATATCATTTATTAATATATAAAATAAAGATATGATATAGTTTAGTCAGTAGGGTTCTTGCCTTTCAAACTTGAAGACCCGAGTTCAATCTCCAGGATCCATATGACAAAGTAGGATATGGTGGCATACCAGCCTTGGAAAGATTGAGGCAGGTGACAGGTGGATTCCAGAGTCAGCAAGTCAGTTTCTTGGAAAGTTCTAGGTCTTTGAGATATTGTTTTCTCAAACAAAACAAAACAAAAAAGGTGGAAGATATTTGAGAAATGACACACAATGTTGTCCTCTGACCTTTATATACCAGTCACAAACATTTAATGTACATATGAAGACCCAAGAACACACGCATGCTCACACACAAGATTTAATAAATAGAATAATATATAAAAGGGAACATCAAAAATTCAAAATATGGAAAAGTACAAAATTTTAGATTATATCCATTTTCTCGATCATTTTGGTATTTTATCTTCATCAACAGTCTATTTTACTATCATTTGAAAATAGTTTATAACCAAAATATGTTTTTGTAAGTTTCATGTTAATGATAAAGCAAAAACTCTAAAGTAAAGCAAACAATAAACTGAAATACACTACTAGGGAAAACTTGCTTAACCACAATTCCTCCCAGATTCTCCCCACCTACTTATCCATACAACTTGATATTCTCTATCTATCTATCTATCTATCTATCTATCTATCTATCTATCATCTATCTATCTATCTATCTATCTATCTATCTATCTGTTGTTCTCTCTTCCTCTTCCACAAAAAATCAAACCAACCAAACAGAAAAGACAAAAAGATACCAAAACAAATCAAAAAAGCACACACAAAAAACATGGAGTCCTGTTTTGTTTTGGCCAACTACTCTTGTGCACAGGGCCTACCCTGTAGTGTGATTGATACATCTAGTGTTGCTCCATTGGAGAACACTGCTTTTCCCTTTCCCAGAAGCTATCAATGGCAAATAGCTCCTTGGTTGGAAGTGGGACTTTCTGCTTACTTCTTCTCAAGCTGGGATTTTGTCTGCCTTGACCTTGTGCTGGTCTTGGACAAGCTGTCATAGTCTCTGTGTGTTCACATGTGAATCAGCCTTGTTATATACAGAAAACCTACTTTCCTTGGAGTCATCCACCACCTCTGGCTCTTCTTTCAATCCACCTCCTCTTCTACATACATCCATGAGCCTTGATGATGACATCTCACTTAGGACTGAGTTCTCTAAGGTCTCTCACTCTGCACATTGTCCAGTTGTGGGTCTCTATGTTAATTCCCAGCCACTGATAGAAGCTGCTTCTCTAATCAGGGTTGAGCAACACACTAATCTATTGATATAGCAATATGTCACTAGGAGTCACTTTATTGCCGTGTTCCTTTAGCAGAATAACAGTATTCGATATTCCCTCAGAGCCCAGCACCTATCTAGTCCTGGTTGTTGACTACTTTATCAGTCCCAGGTATGGGTTTCTAATCATGGAGTGGGCCTCAAATCCAATTGAAAAGTGGTTGGATACTCCCAAAACATTTGTGCCATTATTTCACCAGTATATTTTACAGGCAGGTTCCTAGTGTAGGTTGTATGTTTTGCAGCTGAGTGATATTGATAATGACTTTTCTCCTCTACTAGTCTGCATGAGTACCTTCCAGAACCTGAATGCTAGTCAGTAAAGGTGAAGCTTCTAGTTGAGCATCAGCTTGATGTTCTATGACATAAGTCAGTGTTGTCTTCAATGACAGGGCCTTACTATCAGGTTATGGAGAGTGATTGATAGAAATATTGATTGACAACATTGGCAATAGCCTGGGATGTTTGGGGGTATGGTCTATAGGAACCCTTTGCCTAATAATTCAACAAGATGTAACCTATTTCTGGCAGTGGAGGTTTTACTTGATGGCATAATATATCTAATTGGGGCATTGCCTCCCCCATTTTATGGTAACTCCATGTAAATTCCTTCTATGTATATATATATATATATATATATATATATATATATATATATATATATATATATTAGAAAGTTTTACAGTAGCAGGTTTTCTATACGACTTTTCAAAACACTTTTAGTATTAATTATCTCTCCCTAAATTTCATCCTTTACCCTGCTCTCCAATCCCCTCTCCATTTAATCTTCCTATTGTAGCTTCCCCTTCATCACTTTATAATACTGTATTCTATTTCCCTTTCCTTGGAAGATCCCCTCCTTCCCCCTTGTCCTTTATTATTGTAAATGAAACACACATATCTAAAGCTTGAAAACTAATGTCCACATAGAAGAGAAAGCATGCAATACTTGTCTTTTGGGGTCTGAGTTATGTTTCTACCTCTAAATGTTTCTACCTGCAAATTTCATCATTTCATTCTTCATAATAGCTAAGTAATATTTCCATTTTATATATAAGTACCACATTTTCACTATCCATCTATCGGCTGATGGACAGACAACTAGGCTGTTTCCAATTTCTGGCTATTATGAATAGAGCAACAATGAACGTGAGTGAGCGAGTATCTATGTAGCAATATGGAGAGACTTTCAGGTATATTGTCAAGAGTGGTATAACCAGTTCTTGTGGTAACTTGATTTGAAGCTTTTGGGGGAACCTCTCCATTGATTCCCACAGTGGCTGTGCAAGTTTGTGCTCCCACCAGCAGTGAAAAAGTATTCTACTTTCCCCCCAAAACATCTCAAGCACATGCTGTCAATTATTTTATTGATCTTGGCCATTATGACTAGGGTAAGATGACATTTCAATTCAAAGCAGATTTGATTTCTATTTCCCTGATGGCTAAGGATGCTGAACATTTTTAAGTGTTTCTCAGCCCATTTGTGTTTCATCTTTTGAGAACTCTCTAAACTGTTTATGTCTCCATTCCATTTTTTGTTGTTTTCTTGATGCCTAGTGTTATTTTTTTCTTTTATTGAAAATAGATTCTTTTCTCACATGATAAATCCTGATTACGGCTTTCTCTCCCTCTATCTCTCCAAATTCCTCCCCACCTTTCATCCTATGCAGATCCTCTCCTTTTCTGACTCTTATTAGAAAAAGAACAGGTTGTTATCTAAGAGATAACAACCAAGCATAACAAAATAAAACATAATATGATAAAAACAAAAAAAAATCACATTGAAGCAGGACAAGGCAAACCAACAGAAAGAAAAGAACCCAAAAGAAGGCACAAGAATAAGAGACCCACTTACTCTCACACTCAGGCACCCCATAAAAACACTAAACTGGAAGCCATACTAAATACACAGAGGACCTGGTGCAGACCTGCGCAGGCCCTGTGCTTGCTGCTTCAGTCTCTGCGAAGCTCGTATGAGCTTTGCTCATGTTGATATAGAGGGCCTTGTTTTTCTGGTGTCCTTCATCCCCTCTGGCTCTCACATTCTTTGAACCTCCTCTTCTTCAGGGTTCCTTGAGCTCTGAGGGGAGGGATTTGATGGAGACATCCCATATAGGGCTAAGTGTTCTAAGGTTTCTCATTCTCTCTTTAATGTCTTACTGTGGGTCTCTGTATTTGTTCCCATCTGCTGCAGGAAGAAGCTTCTCTGATGATAGCTGAATCTACAAATATAGCAGTGTCATTAGGAGTCATTTTATCACTATGGTTTTTGGTTTGCTTGTTTGTTTTTAAGACTAGTAGATTTAGTTTTACCCTAGGTCTCCAGCCTATCTAGTCTCAGGTCATCCAAGCAATGTTGAGTATGGGTTCTATCTTGTTGAGTGGGGCTTTCAGTTATTTGTAGGTCACTCCCCATAAGTCTTATTCTGCCATTGTCCTAGCACATCTTGCAGGTAGGACACCACTGTAGACCAAAGAGTTTGCAGCTGGCTTGGTATTTATGCTTCTCTCTTTTGGTAGTATGAAGAGTACCTTCCTGCACCAAAGATGCTATAATGTAGGGGTGAAGGCTCTATGTAGGTACAAGCTCAACTTCTTCAGGTTCAATGAATTGTGTAGGTGCTGTATTCAGCAAGGGGACCTTGCGGTCAGTTTGTGGAGAGCAACCTATTGTCTTGGGGATTGTTTGGAGATTCCCATGGGACCTCTTTGGCCAACAATGCTTAGTTTTGTTTTATTTTGTTTTTTAACATTTCTGTATATTCTAGATTCTAATCCTCTGTCAGATGTATAAGTGGTAAAGAATTTTTCTCATTCAGTATGCTGCTGCATTACTTGAAAGAGGTCCTTTGCCATACAGAAGCTATTTTCAACTTCTTGAGTTCCCATTTATTAATTGTTGGTCTTAGTGCCTATGCTATTGGTGTTCTGTTCAGAACCTGTGCCAGTAAGTTTAAGTGAATTCACTATACCCTCTCTATTACATTCAGGGTATCTGGGCTTCGCTTGAGTAACTTGATTCATTTGTCACTGGGTTTTGAGCAGTGTAATAGATACGGTTCTATTTATTCTTCTACATGAAGCTATCCAGTTTGACCAGAACTATTTGTTGAAGATACTGCTTTATTTTCCAGCGTGTATCTTCAGTTTCTATATTGCAGAATATTTAAAGGAATATTGACATTCGTTCTTTAAAAGTCTGCAAGCTATACATCTGACAAGGAGTTAATAACAAGAATATAAGAAAAATTTAAAACTGGGTAGCAGGAAAAAATCCAGTTTTAAAAACAGATACAAACATTTGTCCAAGGAAGACATGCAAATACCTAACAGGTCCATGAAAGTAATTTGGTGTCTCTTATTATCAGATAAAATCATAATGAGAACCCTGGAGATGTAGCTCAGCAATGTATCAGTTTCTTTTCCTGTTAAAAATGGCTGACAAATGCAATTTAAGGGATGAAGGGATTTATTCCGGCTCACACTTCCTAGCTCACAGGTCGGATGGGTGGGGAGTCATGGTAGTGGTGCTTAAGACATCTTGCCACATTGTATCTACAGTCAGGAAGCAGAGGTGATAAATGCTCAGTGCTCATTCTTAGCTCCCCTTGTCCTTTTCCTGCAGCCTGAGACCCCAGCCCATGGAATGCTACTGCACCCAGCCTGAGGAATGGTAGGGTCTCTCTACCTCAATTAACCTAATCAATAACATCCTTCACAGACATGCCCAGAGGCTAATTCCTCTCAGGCATGCCTGTTTTCCTAGGTGATTCTCAGTTGGACAAGTTAACAATTAATATAAATTATCACCAATATAATGTTCTCACCCAGCCAGCATGTGCAAGGGGTCTAACATCAACACTGAAAATCAACAAGCAAACAAATAAGCAAAACAAACCAACAATGATATAGCATCTCACCTGCAATATTAGCAGTTATTATTTTTAAAAAATGATGACAAGTCTTTGCAAGAGTGCAGGGTGAGGGGGTCTGGTGGTTGGTGATACAGCTAAGCAGATAAATCGCTTGCCCCACAAGGGTGTGGTTGGTGATACAGCTAAGCAGATAAATCACTTGCAAGAGGAACAGAGTTCAGCCCCCCAGAAACCACATAAATGCTGGGTGGGCATGGTAGTCTTGGAAGGCAGAAACAAGGGAACCCCAGGGCAAGCTGGCTAATGAGACTTGAGACTTGCCTTATCAGCAAGCCTGGTTTTACTTGAGAGACTCTGCCCCAACAAATGAGGCGGAAGAGTAAGGGGGTTTGATTCCTGACATCAGCCTCTGCCCTCCATACGCATGTGCATCCATCCCACACACATACAAACATGAAAATGGAGAAGAAATACTGAGGGACTCCTGCCATTTGATACCAGCAGAATTAGAAGTTACTGGAAATAAGCTGGACCCAGACAGACAAGTAATGTGGGAGCCTATTGGATTGTAGAATTGTAGTGACTTAGAGTAGCATGGTGGTTACCAGAGGCTGGGGAGATTTGGAGCAGAGACACACAAGGACTAACTCATCAATGGGTACTAAGTGATTAGTGTCAGTAAGATGTTTTGATGTTCTACTGTACAACAAAGAAGTACAGACACTGACAATGTATTACTTACTTTAAAAAAGTAACTACAAGACTAGATTTTTCTACATAAAGAAACACTGTTTGAGGTAATAAATGTACCCTGACATGAATGACACAATGTGTGTATGTGTGTGTGTGTGTGTGTGTGTGTGTGTGTGTGTGTGTGTGTATCTCAAAACAGTACACTTCCACCAAACAAATACATTTTTTATGTATCCCTTTAAAAATGAAATCAATCTATATTGCAAACATATATCAGAACACTAAATTGCACCAGCCTAATTAATTTAATATTGAGTCCAAAAGCTCATAAATAACTGATGCTCTGAATTAAGTGAACAGCCACTCAGTGTTATCTGCAAAAACGTTCCAGAAATGTCTCATCCGTAGCTGGTGTCACTCTGCAGCAGATGGTATCTGCATATGGTTTGAAGATAGGCTTAGCCACAGAGCCCACGGCACTCACTAACTATGTTATGTACTAGAACCATCCATAAGACACGACTTGGAAATCTCTACTAAATCTCCACTATCAGTTTCCCTTCCTTGACAATGCAGAGGGAAAGAGAACCAGAAAGCTATTTGGGTGAACAGCTATTAGCATCATACTTCGCTGGAAACTAAAATCCATCTTCAATGGGGTCCTCCTTCACATTCATCAGTTGAAATGCAACTTCAGAAAAGACAAGCACTATGGATCCGTTTTCGACCTAACTGAATGACAAATGTGTGGCTTTGAGGTTCCTTGGGTAGTTGCAGCTTCCTAATACATTACAGCCAATAATGATGGTGGCTGTATATTTTGCCTTGATCTAGTGTGATCATTTTCAGTTACTGTATCTGTTGTCTTTGGATCAATCTAGTTTCTAGCAGCACTGTGATCCTATTACATTGAAGTTATCTGACTATCGACCCTGGGATTCAGACTGTAAGTTTTTTGGAGGCAGGTACTGTCTTATTAATTTGTACCTCTGTGCAGACCCTTGGGGACCAGCACAATGATAACGTTAAGTACCCAACAAATATTTGCACATATAGCTTTCTAACAAAGGGACAAACCATTTTCTAGAGTATCTGCATCACTTTCCATTACCATCACCGAAGTGAGTAACCCAGTTATTCTGTATGCTCAGCGGGGTCTGGTATTGCTGCTATTTTTCATTTTAATTATTTTTGTGACTACATAGTGATATTTCACTGGGGTTTTAATTTTCTTGTCCCTCATGACTAATGACGTTAAACATGTTTTCATGCGATTATTTGTCATTCACGTCATTTCACAGGCTTGTTTGTATATCCTCTTTGTTGACATATTTTTCTCATGTCTTGCTAATCTGATCATTTGTTTTACCATTGAGGGATTTGAATATTCTTTATATATCCTAGATAATACTCCTTTGAGGAATTTGCAATTTAAATTTTTTAATAAGACTTTTCAAAGGGAAAACCATTAAAGTTGAAGAAGTTTGACATATCAGTTTTTCCTTTTACAAATCATCCTTTGCTTTCAAGACTAAGAATATTTTATCTAGCTCTATATCCTAAGTGTTTCCTTGGTTTTTGCTGAAATACTTTATAGTTTGATCTTTAACTTTGATGGAAAGTGGTATTAGGGCAATGTTAATTGTCTTTGGTATAAGATCATCACTCTCCCTAGAAGCATATATTGAGCATGTCTTTCTTCCGTGAAATTGTGTTTCTACTCTACACTATATACCAGCCTCAAACCAACTGAGCAGGGGGCTGAAGAAATGACCCAGAGGTTAAGGGTGCATACTGCTGATGCAAAGGACCTGACTTTGCCTCCCAGCATTCACATCAGGTGGCTCACAACTGCCTGTATGTCCAGCTCCCGGGAAATCTGATACCTCTAGCCTACGTTTGAGTGTACATAACACACACACACACACACACACACACACACACACACACACACACACACGTGCACACACGTGCACACACACAATTTAAAAAATATTTTTTAATAAAGAAAAAATGGAGTGTATTTGTATGGATCTACTTTTGTGTTTTCTATTCTACCTCATTGATCAAGGTGTCTGTCTGTCTGCCTGCATCATTTGGTCATGAATGCTGTCTAAATAAGAGATTTCCTTACTTTGTCCTTGTTCAGACATTATGTACATCTATGTGTACGCACATGTGCATGTGTGTGTGCGCGCACATGCGTGTACTCCTGTGTGTAATGCTGAGCTTTGAGAACACTAGGCAACTACCCTACTGCTGAACTATATCCCCAATTGCTGACTATTTTAATTATATGTGGTTTTTTTTCCTCCAGAGGAAACACACTAATCTTTTCCACCTTTACTAAAGGTCCTGCTGGAATTGTAGCATAAGTAAGTGCATCACCCTGGAGAGAACAGAAATGCTACCACGTTTAGTCTTCCAAGCCAAACTATATCTGTTTGTTAAGATCTTTGATTTCTGTCATCAGTGTTCTGTGGTTTTCATGGTACAAATGCCATCCATGTCTTATGAGAGTTTCCCAAATTCCTCTTTTGGTGTGATCGTAAATTATGTTGCACTTTTAATTTTGATGTCTAAATATTTTGAAGAATTATACAAGTTCAATGTCATTTTTCTGAGAAAACTCAACTTGCTCTGATTTCATGTCCCTGGCAACATTTGCTGCTACCAGGAAAATTCTGGCTCTACCTGGGTTTAACATCTTCTATTTCCTGAGAGTTTGAAATCAACACCAAGGGAAGAAGCTTATTGTGGGGTGATCACCCAAGTGGAGATTCAAAAGCTGTCCACAGTCGTGGAAGTGGTGACATAGCAGAAGGTTCAATGACTAGCCATTGAGAAATGCTGACAAGGAAAATTAGGAGGAGCAGAAGGGGGAGGGGGAGGGGAGGGGAGGAGGGGCCAACAGTGACAATGATGACGAGGAAGGACGGGAGAGTGAAACACAGACTCTGTTCCACAGACCCAGTGGACTCCCTAACGGTCCGGTCCTTTCTCCAATTACAGTCGCTTTCTCGGGAAGCAGGACTTAGAACTTAGACATATGAATTCTCAAAGAAAGGAATTCACTTCATCAGAATTAGAAATGTGACACTAACTGAACCCTCCTACACACACACACACACACACACACACACACACATGCGCGCGCATACCCAAGCACACACATAACTTCATAACGCATTCCCTGTGTTTTCCTCTATAATATATTCCCTATGTTTATAGCTTTGTGCATTCCAGGTTCTGGATTAAGGTCTTCAACCCACTTTGAATTTATCCTGATACGTGGTAAGGTAGTGGATCAAATTGCATTCTTTTATAGGTAGGTATCCAGTTCTACCGGCACCATACGTAGAATGGGATGGGAATTTTCCAATGTATGTTTTTGGCAACTTTGTCAAAACTTAGGTTACCACAGGTGAGTAGCTTTGCTTGGATCCTCTGGTTAATCCCATTGCTGTACATGTCTGCTTCTGTGCCAGGGACATTGTGTGTGTGTCACTGGGTCTATACTGTAGTCTGGGGTGAGGGACTGTGATATCAGAAGTGTTCGTTATGGTAATGAATATCTTGGCTGTTTTCTCTTTCTGTGTGTGGCAGGGGATGCAATAAAACATGTGGGACATGAATTCAAAAGGGAAGCTATAGGGGGATATTGTAGGGTGCAAGAGTGGATCTGGAGAATGGGGGAGCAGGAAGGAAGAGAATCAGTAAAAACAAATTTTGCTTGAAAATGAAAAAAAGGAAACCTTATGTTGTGTATGCCAATTAAGTTTTTAAAAAAGAAAAACAATATATATATATAATTTTTATTTGTTCTTCCATAGTATTTGAGTTAATGCATGGTTTTTTCTATCTACTATTGATGCACTTTGAAATTAGACCCAAGACAGAGAAAACACAGGAGGTTCATATTCTGTGTGATGAAGACCAATCAATTCAAACTATTATGAGATGACTTATACTTCATTTTGTGAACGTGTGAGAATGCTAACTAAATATAGCTTTTTGTGGCTTTCAAAATAAGTAAGCTCTCAGGAATAGTTCTAAGTTCTCAGAAGAACTGAGCAGCCAGCACGGAGCCCCTGATGCTCACTTCTTTCAAGTGCCAGATTTACCCATTATTAGCGTCATGAACTGGAATAGTATCTTCATCACAGATAAGGCAAGACTAGAATGTTATCACTAGATTCCACAGTTCATATTACTATTTTCTCCTTGTGTTGTACACAGTCTATGGGTTTTGCTAAATATGCAAAGGCAATAATCCACTATTAGAGTATTGTGCAGAATAAATTTTAAAAGGAAGTATTTTAAAGGGGCTTATGCAAAATATTTCATTCTACTTTAATCCTGGTGGTTTATATACATCTAAGATAAAGATTTATGCAGTCCATATTTATCACACTTCAATATATGGTTGCCATAGTAATACACATAAATAATCTTTTTATATAAAATATCTGAAGATAATTGTCTTAGTTGATGTTCTATTGCTGTGAAGAGAAACTATGACCACAGAAACTCTTACAAAGAAAAGTATTTAATTGAGGCTTGCTTACAGTTTTAGAGGTTTAGTCTGTTGTCATCATGGCGGCGGCGGGGTGGGGGGAGCATGATGGCATGCAGGTGGACATGACACTAGAGAAATGACTCTGAGTTCTACATCTGTAGTAAATAAAGTCATGTAAGTCCTAGAAGTTAAAAGCACCGTCACAGTCATATTGGTAATATTTTATCTAATTATACATGAAAGCTACAGAAAGCACGTGACTCAGTATTATTCTTTGGTAGAATTTATAAGCTCAGCACAATGACTGTTTCAGTGAAGAGTTTTGAAAGTGTATAGAGAAGTATGCTTGGTAGATATTATTTCCACACAATCATGCTGCTGGCGAAGTCCTTGAGAGAACTCTAATAAACCTATTAGTGAACTTAGAGTTAGATATATTGTGCCTGCAATCAATGCTATTAAGATAAAGTTTTGATAAGCTAACTCAGATATCAACTATGGACTAAACTATGTTTTACTATTTGGAATGGGGAATATTTATAACAATATAGTATTATGTTGACTTTCAACATGATGTCATGAACACAAACAATATTATTCCTCCCAGCACTGAACAACAGCCACAGGCACAAAACAATAATGTATTTTACTAAGTGCCTATTATGCGTGAGATGATATGCACACCAGCAGATACATATCCATATATCTAAAGACCTTTTATTCTATTTAGGTTGGAAAGACATGCTCTTTTTAGGTATTTGTGATGGAACACAGGGTGCAGGGTCAGTATTAGGAGGCTAAGAAAGGCCTCCTGGGTGACCAACAATCTGAGTGTTAAATAGTAAGTGGAGTCCTTCAACACAGGCAAAGAGAGAGCATCCGAGGCATAGGAAACAGTACGCATGGAAGATTTTAGGCAGAAAACTGTGGTGACTGGATACACCCTCACCAATGTTTAGCTTACTACAGTACTGGAGGCTGAGATGCAAGAAATAAGAATGGTACCAGAGCCGGGCGGTAGTGGTGCACGCCTTTAGTCCCAGCACTCGGGAGGCAGAGCCAGGCGGATCTCTGTGAGTTCGTGGCCAGCCTGGGCTACAGAGTGAGTTCCAGGAAAAGCGCAAAGCTACTCAGAGAAACCCTGTCTTGAAAAACCATTAAAAAAAAAAATGGTACCATAAGTGGAGATAAAGGCTAGTCCATCCTTAAGCTGTTCAGATGGACATGGAAAGAGAAATGGGTTTATTTTAAAGGGGAAAATCTGCATGACATTTTATTTCTAGAATGTGCAAAGAGGAAAGAGAAGGGAAGCATCCCAGGGAAGTGTTGTGATCAAACAGACTAGTGAGCCAATAGTAAGTGGCCAGATGCCATAAAAATACATTGTATTCATGTATGGAATTATCAAGTAATGCAAGGAATAAATGAAAATATGTTTAAAAAGAACAACCACAGGGAGGGGGAAGAGGAAGACTCGTATGTTGTCATTAACAAAGGGAATGTAGGGGAGGGCTGTCAGAGTGAGCCCTTAAAGGCAAAGGGATACATCTGGCTCTGGACGGGCTTGATGATGTAGCAGTATCTAACAGATAACTAGCAGTCAGATCAATTCACTTTGCATCTTAACAGAGTCTCCTAGTAATGTTTGTCTTTAAATCACTAGATTCTAGCCTGAATCCATGCAACAACAGGAAAGGGGGAGTCAAGATGATCCTTAGGTATTAAATTAGCAGACGGTGGCTCAGGAGTCACAGCGACTCAACTGAACAGGAGACCGTCACTAAGTATTGCAAGTCAGAAAGAATTAATATACAATTAGCCATGTACGTGTGTATATATACACACATACATACATATATATGAATTTAAATTGTGTGTGTGTGTGAGTGTGTGAGTGTGTGTGTGTATGTGTGAGTGTGTGAGTGTGTGTGTGTGTGTGTGTGTGTGTGTGTGTGTGTGTGTGTGTGTGTGAAGTTCCATAAAAATAAAATTTAGTGAAAGGTTCAAGCTACCATCATCCTGCAAAAAAAAAAAAAAAAAAAAAAAAAAAAAACCTGAGAATTCAACATACCATACATGGCGGATGCAGGAATTTTCCCCTTTTCTTTTGAAATAAATGAAATAACGAAAAAAAATAAAAAGAGAATTAAATGTACAGCCAAATTTCTAAGAAAGGGAAACATTTGCCAAGACTGAGGTCAAAACATAAAATTCGAGTGAAGACTGGAAATGAAACATGATTTATTGGTACGGGTACTGTCACCAAGACTGGGAAAGAGGCTGACACTGAGATGTTCTCTGGAGGAAGTGAGATCGAAGTCATGCACATCAGGCTGCTATGAATAGAGCTTTCTGCATGAACCTAGTACCACCCACCACAAAAGCCAGCATTACAAATATTTACTCAACAGTTATTATCCTAAATGACTCATAAGTAATTATAATCACAAACCTATAATGTATGCAAATGAGAGCTCCATATACAAACTACCAGAGAAGCCCTGAAGCTGAAAGGGAGAAATCAGTATGCAAATAGATCTTGCTTCTTAAAAATGTGTATGTTCCCAGGACAAGGGCAGCTCTACCTCTAGACGCTTTCCTAGCTCATCGTACAGGGGACTACAAAGCAAACCCCATTCACTGCAGAGCATCCCCAAAAGAAGCCAAAACACAGGGAGGCAGCATCACCACTGTGGTGGAGTCAGGAAAAGAAAACCACGAGATGATTCTCAGGAGCGATTCAGAAGTAAGTTCTTAATTGTTTTGAGGAGCTGGACTGAGAGAACAAGAAAGGTATAGACCTGAAGGCTGTGTGCTTTAAGGGTGAGAGAGTTTTAATTATGCTTACATGCTAACAAGAACAAAAAGTTATGAGGAAGGCGGAAATTCATTTGAAAAGTTTCCAAATAACCTCTCTTGTTCTCTCAGTCCAGCTCCTCAAAACAATTAAGAACTTACTTCTGAATCGCTCCTGAGAATCATCTCGTGATTTTCTTTTCCTGACTCCACCACAGTGGTGATGCTGCCTCCCTGTGTTTTGGCTTTCTTTCGGGGAGAATTGTTGAGTCCATGATTGGAAAAAGCACAGGGACAAAGAGCCAAACGAATGGAAACACATGAACTATGAACCAATAGCTGAGGAGCCCCTAACTGGACCAGGCCCTCTGGATAAGTGAGACAGTTGATCAGCTTGAACTGTTTGGGAGGCATCCAGGCAGTGGGACCGGGACCTGTCCTTAGTGCATGAACTGGCTGTTTGGAACCTGGAGCCAATGCAGGGACACTTTGCTCAGCCTGGGTGAAGGGAGGAGGGGACTGGACCTGCCTGGACTGAATCTACCAGGTTGAGCTGAATCCCTAGGGGAGTCCTTGCCCTGGAGGAGATGGGAATAGGAGGTGGGCTGGGGGGAGGGTGGGGAGGGGGGGGGTAGGAGGAGGGAGGACAGGGGAATTTGTGGCTGATATGTAAAATTAAATTAAATTATAAAAGAAAAAAAGAGAAAAAAAAAAGAAAAGTTTGGGCGTGGGTGGGTAGGTCAGTGTTCAAATATCTCTGAGGAGGAAATAGTGTGTAAGTAGAGACATTAGCTTTAAAGAGCAAGAAAACTTTTGCGAAGAGATGAACACAGAAAAGGATAAGTTGATGGGGGTATAAAGAGAAATAGAGCTCTCCAATATCATAACACTATCACACGTAATCCTAGTGCCCCACTGGTGAGATATGTTATATTTGCTAATCTTAGAGAGACTAAAAATTATCAAGCATACAAAGAAGCATTAAGATACAACCTCTAATGAGAAAATTAATCAATAGAAGCAGATCCAGAATTGGAAGCAGGAAGCATTAAGAGGAGTTGAGTTTAAACGGCTATTGGAAATGTAGTTCCTATACTTGAGAAATAGAGGAAAAAGTGACCATAATAAGAAGACACATGAGAGATTAAGTTAACAAAGATATAACATGTCACCTGCATGGTTTTGATAGTAGATGATATGAGACAAAAAATCAATTATCCTAATAATACAATAATAGCAACTATTCAAAATAAAAGAGAAAATAATAGAAAAATAATGAGTATAGCAAGTTACAAGATACCATCAGAGTCTGACATGTGTGCAACTAGGAAGTAGTGGCTGAAAATATTCAAGCTTGGTGCGAAGAATAAACCTGCATATAGGACACTAAGCTATAAATTATCCTGGCAACCAAATGCTGAGCATAACATAGAGAAAAATAGTTATAGCCAAGGACATTATAATCAAGTTGCTTAAAACCAGAAATAAAGATAAAACATTGGCTGTGGCTACAGAAGGGAGGGAACGGCCGGGTGTGGGGGATTTATTACACACAGAAGCGTAAGATATGAATGGTGGCTCACTTCTTTGTACAAACAATGCCAGCTAGAAGACTGTGAATTCTCCTACATTGTTTATAGAAAAAAAAATCAGTCAACTTGGAATATTATCAAGTGGAAATCATGTTTTAAAAACAGGCCAAAATGAAGAATGTATTTAGGTATGCTAAAGATAAAAAAAAATGTTAGTGGAATATCTGTTGAAAGGAAAGCTGTGAATGCTGAAGTCCTTCAGGTCCAATGAAAATATTGCAAGATGAAAAACCTAAACGTATAGAAAGGATGAGGTGCACCAGAAATGGAACACACACGATTACAATGTTTTTGCCGTATGGTGAAACTCTCCAGATAATGGTTGGCGACTGAAAACAAACACAACACTAGCTATCCTTAAGTGCAGAGCATGTGCGAAATGTACTTAGTGACTGCAGTGGCCCAGAGTAGGGGAGAAAGTCTCAGAGACTGCTGTTGTGTGCTTGTATGACGGTGTCTTCCTCCTTGAGATCATGCTAGGAATACATCCCAATATATCAAACCCAAGTTGTTCAATACACACAAAAACTGTAGTCGTAAGCTGATTTTTTTTATGTATAAAATCCTAACGAATACTCCAGGCTGGAGAGATGACTTAGAGGGTAATGGTTTGGTGAATGACCGTATCTCAAAAAAAAAAAAAAAAATAAGATGGAAAGCAATTGGAGAAGACAATTGATGTTGACATCTGTCCACCACATGTATATGAACATATGTGCATGTGTGCACACACACATGAACACACACATACTCACAAAATACTTAGACTGAAAGAGAAAGATTGGCATGAAAAAAATTAATTAAAAAATATAGCAAGATGGTAGTTTAAACCCAACTCTGTTGGTAAGTACCTTAAATGGCAATGGTCATTTTATATAAACACACAAGTATGATCCCTATAAAAATTCCATTAAACTATGAAGATATAAAGAGATAGAAATCAAAGGCAAATTAATAGCAATCCATAATAAATTATGGACCTCAGAATTTATTGATTCTCAAAATCAACAAGCCTCTACAGAGAACCAAAGAGCTGAGATTATGAGAGAAGACTTGGAAAGCATCCTTGACAATAAGTCTAAACAGGAAATCAGGGAGCTCAGTGGCTTCTGTGTGTGTGTGTGTGTGTGTGTGTGTGTGTGTGTGTGTGTGTGTGTGTAACTGTTTGAGTGTTTTGCCTACATGTATGTGTGAGCACCATGTGAATGGAAGAGAGCATCAGATCCCCTAAAAACAGAGTCAAGGATGGCTATGAGCCACCGGGAGCGTGCTAGGGATTGTTGTTCCTGTAGGAACAACTAACACTCCTACCCACTGAGCCATCCTTTTTTTTTCCCAAGCCAAATTGTATTCAACTTTACTAAAGATACTTTTCATATACAACTGCCAATTATTTCAGGTAGGATGTGGGCAGGCAATCATTAACAGTGCACAGGAACTTCCAAACTTCCTTCTTATATAGACTACCGAAATCATAAAGCCAACGGAAAATCCTATAGAATGTTTTCCACACCACATGACATCTTGTGCCATGGAGGCCATGCATGGCAACACCAAAAAGTCTCTCCTGAGAGTCAAGTGGAGTCTTTAAAAATTATCAGGGAAAGATGTGTTCTCCTCATCAATCCAACTTTGGGAGAGACTTTGTTAGTTACACATGTTCCCTCCCCCACAAAACAATTAAGTGGTCTGTGTGCTAACCACATAGCTTAAAAAAAAGTAAAATAAAATCTGCATTTTTATAAAACTTGATAAAGAATAGTACTTCAAACTATACAGTCACCAGAAGTGTGTGCCCTTTTGATAACTGTAGTTCTGGTGAATGAGGCATCTCTCGAACCCTACAACTTCTCCTTTCTAAGAATGAGTTACATTCTCAATAATATGGAAAACCAGGAAACACTCTTGAAGCAGAGTAACCACAGAGATCTTAAAAAATGTTAGTTCTCTCACTAAGGAAAAGCAAAATGCATTACCAAAAGCTAAAACATGCTTAAGAAAGTGATTATTTAAACAACAACAGCAAAAGCCACCCTTAAATACAGCACAATTTGGAGCAACTGTGTATAAGAGTAGAACACAATTCAGTATAAATAAATAACTGCTGTTCTTAATGGCTCACAGGCCAGAGGATTAGAATCATAAAGAAAATAAACACTTAGTAAATTTCCAGTTTTATTAGAGATGAGCATTTTCATGGTAATAATTTAAATAGCACATATTGGTTTTCAAGCCTTGGGTTGTTTGCAGCAGTAAATAGATTCAATTTAGTTAAACAGAAAGATATGTTATTCACCATTGATAATGTCAGAAGGGAGAGAAACAGAAAAGAAGATGCTGGTCATAAAAAGCAACACAACTTCATTTTTATAACAGGAGAAGTACACTACACAGAAAATAAGTCATCCATGTGTCAGTAATTAATAGTGTTGGTGAAAAGTTCAATCCCCCTTCTGTAGCACAAATGCAATTCAGTTGGTTGTAGATCCACAAGTGTCTTCCAGGAGAGAATGGAAGAACAGAGCAGAATGGGAACTTTACCAATGTAAGTGTCTTTCTGTAATTTTTCACAAAACCTATACTTCACCTTCATTTTTTTGGTTAACAACATAAAGAAACACTTCATAATACGCTCTTTTTATTCCCTTTCCACAAGGTCTTCCTTGTCCTCCATATAAACAGTCAGCACCTTTATAATTCTTTCTGGTTTTGTTCTGGGAAATGAGGTAGTTGTTTATGATTCACTATATAAATATGTAGAGAAATAGATATATTAACATAAATAATATAGATTATATACATAGAGATAGAAAGATGATAAATTGATTGATAAATAGATTATAGATGGTAGATGACAAAATATTGGCTGACTTTTAGTCACAAACATCAAGAAATGAAACATGTTATTTCATTGGTTGACTTAAAAAGTTATATTTCAATTTTATACATAGTACTAAGTTGGTTGCCATTTCTTGAATCATAAAATCCCAACCATCAAATGTTGTCACCAAACTGGCCGGTGACATTTCAAACTGGTTGACTCAGGTGAAGTAGCAGCTTGTTTGTAACCATTAGCTTTGTCTCTTTTCACATTTGCATATCTTTGATCATTTGACAGATTCGTACATTTGAATAGTGGACGTCAGTCATTTCCACCACTCATCTCCTCCTCTTGCTGACACCCTTCTCAACAAGTCACCATATTAGTTTCCTGCCTGAGCATGGGTGTGAGTCACGTCCCAGAGCAAGGGCAACTTACCAGTGGCTATAACAATGAAGAAAATGACACCTACTCCCCAACAGCCAAAAACTGACAATAGTCCTTAGGGAAGGGTGGGACCACAGAGTCAACACCTTTTATAGGCATCCGTGTAAAATATTAATTTCTCATTAAAAATTATTGCATATATAATTATTTATAAAATAGGTTCTCAAGATAGCTTTTATTATGAATGCTGTATTTTCAATAAATACCTTCAGTAGACGAAGTTGTTTTGGGATTCAAGGTCCCCTCCATTATGATCTTAATGAATTTTCAATTTTACATTCCTTTTCAGGCCTGTAGGAATCATTTTTCATGGCCACAATGAGGCCATTTGTGTCTGTCTACTATCCATATGCTCATTCAAAGTCATATTTAGTATTAGTGGTATTCAGGTCACTGGACCCATAGTTTGCAAGGAGGTGTAAAACACAGTTGCATCGTGGAATATACAACAAAGGGGATTTATTCAAAAGCAATGCATGGTAAAGCCCACCATGATCAACAGTATAATGGAGAAGCAGAAATCTAAGCTGAAGGAAAATGGGTATTTTAGTCACATCAGCTAGCCTAACACTGGGTCTCAATTGCAAAAGTTATACAGCACAGAACTCTTCCTTAGAAATAGTGTAACTCCATATAGAGTGGACTGTAGGAGTCTTCTGAAAAAGAGTAAACACTGAAAGCATTAAGACAATGAGCTTCAGTTCCTGTACTAAGTTGGGCTTTCATCTGAAGCCTTTCTGTAGACAGCATCTGTTCAGGGACCATCGCCTCTCAATGCAGAGTGCTCACTCACACTGCTCCCGAACTCCATCACGCTGACCCGCTTTGCCAAGCAGTGCACACTATCCTCTTTTAGGTTAGAACCTCCCACGTGTGCAAACGCATTTTCAACATAGAGAGAGGATTGAGCATTAGACTTCTTTGCACCAAATAAAGTGTCAAGATAATTTGTCTTTCAGATAAAAGATGATTAACTAGTAACACACTGATCCAATTAATATTAATGACAAGTTGCTGATAATGAGCAATCCAACAGATTTCTCTATTAATAACTCATTTTAAAAACACAGTGAAAGTTACTCATTAATGATTCTTAAATTATTGTCAGTTGCTTGATGTTAAACAGACACAGCCACCAAAGAACTGGTAGAGGAAGTTATCCTCTCATCCAATTCTTTTTAACAAATTGTGAAATTTTAAACCAAAACCAAGTAGACGTTCTTGGCAATCATATAGGGTTGTTTTGACAAGCTATTATGTCAATGATAAAGATTTAGGAATTACAAACTTTAAAAAAGGAAAAATTTCAATAGTGAGTTATAATTCATATATATAATTACATACATGAGAATATAGTCTTCCTTTATGTGCTGGGTATGTGAAAGACAGATGACTAAATATATAAACATATATATATATGTATGTATATTAGTGTTAAGTTGCAGTTTATTCTAATTTTTTATTTTATTTTATTTTTCTTTATTAAGAAATTTTCTACTCACTCCTCATGCTATCCACAGAACCCCCTCCTCCCTACTCCCACCCTCAGCCCTCTTTACCAAGCCACCCCACATCCCCACATCCCCCAAATCGAGGTCTCCCATGGGGAGTCAGCAGAGCCCAGCTCACTGAGCCTAGGCAGGTCCAAGCCCCTTCCCACTGCACCAAGGCTGTGCAAGGTGTCACACCACAGATACTGGATTCCTAGAAGCCTGCCCAAGCACCAGAGACAGATCCCGATCCCCTTGCCTGGGTGCCCCCCAAACAGTTTGAGCCAAACAACTGTCTTCCATGTCCAGAGGGCCTAGTCCAGTCCCATGGGGGCTCCACAGCCACCAGTCCACAGTTCATAGGTTTCCACTAGTTTGGCCAGTCATCTCTGCACATCCTCCCATCATGATCTCAACGTCCCTCGCCTGCAGTATCTCTCCTCTCTCTCATCAAATGGATTCCTGGAGCTCAGTCTGGTGTCTGGCCATGTATCTCTGTATCTATCTCCATCAGTCACTGGACAAAGGCTCTATGATGACAGCTAGGTTATTTGCTAGGCTGGTCACCAGAGTAGACCGGTCCAGGCACCCTCTGGACCACTGCCAGCAGACCAAGGTGGGGTCAACCTTGCGGATTCCTGAGAGCCTCCCCAGCACCCTGCCTCTTCCTATTCCCACAATGTCCTTATCTATCATGATATCTTCCTCCCTGCCCTCCCTCTCTGTCCCTGTTCCAGGTTGACCCTCCCATTTCCCTATGTTCTCATCCCCCACTCCTCACCCTCTTCCACCCCCCCACACCCAGTCCACTCATGTAGATCTCATCCACTTCTCCTTCACAGGGTCATCCATGTGTCCCTCCTAGGGTCTTTTCCTGTTAGCTAGCCTCTCTGGAGTTGTGGGTTGCAGTCTGGCCATCCCTTCCCTCCCATTTAGTATCCACTTATGAGTAAGTACATACTATGTTTGTCCTTCTGAGTCTGGGTTACCTCACTTAAGATGACATTTTCTAGATCCATCCATTTGCCTGCAAATTTCATGATATCATTGTTTTTTTACCGCTGAGTAGCACTCCGTTGTGTATATGTGCACATTTTCTTTATCCATTCTTCAGTTGAGGGGCATCTAGGTTGTTTCCAGGTTCTTGCTATTACAAATAATGCTGATATGAACGTAGTTGAGCATGTGTCCTTGTGGTAAGATTGAACATTCCTTGGGTATATGCCCAAGAGTGGTATAACTGGGTCTTGAGGAAGAATTATTCCCAACTTTCTGAGAAACCGCCATACTGATTTCCAGAGTGGCTGTACAAGTTTGCATTCCCACCAACAGTGTAGGAGTGTTCCCCTTGCTCCACATCCTCTCCAACATAAGCCAAGATGACAATATTTTATTCCATAAGATGTTAATAAGATACCTCATTCCTGGAAAATGTCCATTCCTGGAAAATCGTTTTATAAAAGAGAGTGTCATGAGCCTGGGGGTACCATGCTGTCTCTAATTATAATTTAGGGTCTCTGCATCAGAGACTTGAACATCTGAGACTTACGTTTGTCATGTGTGTTGCTCATACTTCTGAAATAGAGCAAGGGATGACTAAATAATCTCCACCCTTTAGGAAATGTTGGCAGCATCTGGGCTGTGAGATAATTTGGGAATGCACAGCACTGTGGGTAGCACAAAATGCTCAAGAAAATACACACTTCCTGAAGTGCAGGTCAAACGCCTACTGCTTGTTCAGGAAGTGAAGATGTTCAGAGATAGTGTCTCTGGTTGCCAAATAGTCTGAAAGGACTGTGGAAGAGTATTCCCTACAATTACAAAATAAGTAGAATTGTAATCAAATAATAAGTGAATGATTTGTCATAGTCTCACATCACCTGGTTACAAGCAGACATCTGGAACAGGATATGCTGGTTGAAATTTGTTCAAAACAGCTAAAAGGGTTTACAACCTGCCAAGAAGTTCACTTAAATTTACTTGTTTACTATGCACTTTACCTGGTATGAAAAGCCTGTGCACTTGCTGAGAAGATAAAATTCATAGTCAAAGAATGGCCTGAAAACGATCGATAGGAAATTGGGAGCATTTTCCTCTGGGTTTTAAACAAGGGTTAATCATGTGTCTTCCTCATGGCAGAGTATGCGGTCTCACTTTGACTCTGAGGACATCCAAATGAAAATCAACCAGAGTTAAGATGGAAGTGAGCCTCCCTATAAATAAAGAAAATAATAACAACAATAATAAACCACTCATTGTGTTATTTGCCTAAAAGAAAGCCTGAAAAGACAAGGAAAAAAAGACCATAGAAAAATAAAGAGGCTGATCATCCTTAGACAGCAGACTGAGTGATGTAATGACCCCAAGAATCTACCATGAACATGCAGGGTACAACAGATTCCTTTTATAATTCTTTATAGCTTTGCCAAGTTCAAAATCATTTAAGTAATCTTTTAAATATTTGTTTTATGATGTCTAATTAAATGTGTGTGTGTATGTGTGTGTGTGTGTGTGTGTGTGTGTGTGTGTGTGTGTGTGTGTGTGTGTGTGTGTGTGTGTGTTTACATGATGGCCAGAAGAGGGTATCTGATAATCTGATACCCTGGAGCTACCTGACATGGGTACTAGGAGCCAGTTTTCCATTCTCTGTAAGAGCAGTGTATGTTCTTAGCCACTAAACCATCTCTCCAGTCCCAATTTAAGTAACCTTTATTTCTGGGGATACAGAAATAACCCAGGGTCCTGTCAGATGGAAAGCAGAGGAGACAGCTTCTTGTGAGGGACTTTGCTGTTTCCATCTTGCACACCAGTTAGCATCTCTCTATAGGAGACGGAGGCTTAAATTCTTGAATGTAATGCCTAAAGACAACATAATATTTGGAAACTCTCCCTATACAGGCTAGATTAGAAAGTGCAGCTCTGGGCCTCTGGATATCTCCATGCAAGCACTCATTTTCCCACAGTAGAAGAAGCAAGGTCACCCACTGTGCCAGTTCCCATGGGAGAGTTTGGCAGAGGCCAGAGAGAGGACACAGTGGAATGTGATTATGCTGTTACCAGGGTGAAGGGCCTGGAGTCAAATGAAAGCAGTGCACCTGCTGGGTTTCATTTAGTCACCCAAGAAGGGCTTATTTGTATTTCTTTCCAGCGTTGACCCAGGTTAACCAAAGTGACAGCCTTCTTAAAAATCCAAGCCTTTAATTTTACCATCACCGTTCCTTTGTTATTATTAATGTGATCAGTTTTATTGTTATAATCTAATGTGAATAACAATAATGCTACTGGCAAAAGTCCCCAAGCCATATTTGACTATAGTTATAAAGTTGGTTCCCACTCAGTAACTTAGGAAATTAAAAACACTAAATCTACGATTTTCTCCACCGGGACCTAATCCAGTCCAATTTAGAAGTTGAGGATTTATAAAGGCTTTTCTGAAAGAAATGGGGAAATGTCAGCTACAATTTCTTGCTAGAGTTGAACTGAATCTATTAACCTTGCCCAGAGAATATAATGTTACAGTTATCTCATTTACAATGTTATTGTATATGATTTATGGCCACAGTATCAAGCCTCAAACTAGGTTTTGTAGTTTTAAGTTAAATTTACATGTCTGTAATATGAATGGTTTTTTTTCTTATTCAGATAAAAAGATATTAAAAAGTGATTTATAACATTTCAGTTGGGTGGGAATATACAGTATGACTTAGTCTACTGAGGGGGAAAACATTAGTTAGACAGCTATTATGAATATGTATGCTCACACTGCTTAATGCTTCCTGCCTTTTAATGTATGCCTGGTTATCAGCCACTAGACATCTTTTGAATTACATTATATTTAGACTACAATGGGACACAAATCTATATGAAAATCATATTTGAAAGAACAACCAAAGGGACAAGGGGAAAATATATCTTCCATGCATTTCACCTTAGCTCTTAAATATTAAACCTCACTCAGGCACCCCGCTTGACCTAACTCCATGTACCATAATAGGTTTCACTATGTCACACAAAAACCACTCTGACAATGTCACCATTATTGAAACCCAAGAGAGTCTGCTTTGCCATGAACTGTGGAAGCTTGAGCTTGGGAGTGGTGTTGCACTGGAAATGGTTGTTACGATGGTTCTCCAAAGACACCATGACCTACGGCTGCTGCTCATCATTAGCAGACTTAGCAGATTTAGCAATGCCCTGGCTAGCCAATACACTGTGCCAGTGTGCTGCAGAGTGTAACAGAAAGAAGCGTTATCCTTTGTGTCCTCTACACCAATCATGTGACAGTCTCAAGTACTTTCAAATTATACAACATAAAATGAAGTTCAAAATTTGAGTGCAATTCAAAATAAAAGCTCTGCTGCCTCTTAAGCTCAGTCTATGGGCAATGAGTACACATCTTTGCTGTGGGGAGAGTTGTATATTCAGCATCTCAGATGAATCTTATTTGGAATCATTAACAGTGAGTGATGTGCTCTGTGTGGTCATATTTGGACCTTGAGAGCCTGTTTGGAGGATCAAATGGGAGTGCAACCACCCATGCCCTCTCTACTGAGCAGGCACCCTACTACCATGAAAGGTCATCCCTTCCACAGAGCACTCAGTTTCCAGAAGGACAGACCCAACTAGTCAGACTGACCAGCCTTGTCAACAGTGGCAGTCAATGGGGTGCCAGACAGGAAGCCAAAGTAACCATTTCCAAGAAGAGAGGCATCAGTTTTTCTCAGGTATGAGACAGACACAGCGACTCTGTGCACCATTGGGAAATTGTGCTGCCTTTTACCTTTCAGTTCTGAAATCCTTGGCGCTCCCAGAGTCACAATGGGAATGATCCCGCCATCTTGTCATGCTCAGGGTCACCTCAGAAGTACCCACAAAATTGCCCCCATTTTACAGATGCAGCTGGGAAGGAAGATAAAAGGCGTGAGTTTAGAGTGTGCATACTATCTGAGTAGACTAGGATAAGGACACTCACTAACACCACTTTTGGATATGTTTACTTGTATATCACCAATGCCTTGAAGGAAAGGACTACTCTTTTTTACGAAAAGGAACGCTTCTGACAATATCGCATGGGTATGAGATATCATGTAAAAAGGCGATTGCTTTATTGTTTAGAATCTACAGATTTTAATATAAGTCAATACATACAGCTTCCTATAGATTTGCAAGTATCATCCTTCCTAGTTGGTTGTCTTCATCATATTTTATACCTTTTTCTAAAGCGGATATTTCTTGACATGACTGTTCTCCTTTCTCCCTGTTCATGTTCATCTGGTTTCTATTTACACAGTCCTGCATTGTTCACCTTGGCATCAATTCACCTGAGCGTCATGTAAGCAGCGTAGCATGGGGTGGCATTTCTTAACTTGCTTTAGCATCATCCTTTAGTGAAGGACCATTGGGTTCTGGGAGTATCTTTGAAAGGAACCAGTTTAGTTGGGAATGAGGCTGTCTGTCCCTCTTCATCCTATGATGTCTGAGCCCTGAAAACCATCCTGAAGCACGGGGTAAATATTCAAATACTCACAGGCTAAGGATGGCAGAGCCAAAGGATGGAGGACATCTGGGTGCTGAAGATGGGGTGTGATTTGTCAGGGCAGTCTTGGAAAGCGCTGGACTTCTGTGCAAAAGAGAAAGTGAGAAAGACTGATTTGTTTAATGAACGGAGGGCTCTCAGAAGTATGTGCGATGGCTTGTTTCACACTTTCCAATGGCTGAGTTTTTATTGCTCCAAGTGATACTGCTTGTGCCATTGCTTTTCTTTCCTTACAAAATTCTTCATCTTCCCTGGATCTTCCCCCAACCAAATACTGTACAATACTTCTATCACTCAGCTCCCCTGTACCCTCATTACCAAAGACTTTCCAACTTGCTTGTGTCCATTCTTCTTTCTATATCCTTCCATATCTTTCCATAGCACTGAGATAATCTAGAAATCTTTAAAATTTTTCTTATGGAAGCTTTATTTCCAGAAGGTTGTTTAAAACGGGCATCATTCAGTTATCAATGGCTCGTAAGACCAAAATGTTTCTTTCCTCTTCCCCTTCCTCTTCCTCAACATTTGATCACACTTCTTTTCTGAAGGAGCTTATCGCTTGCTGTCTTCAGACAGAATGGTTGAGCAATGCGCCTTGACATCTTGCATGGCCACAAGTAATTTCTCTTCATTCTGATAGATTCGTGATTGATTGCAATTTAAATCTGAAGCTCTTGGATTTCAGTTCCCATTTCTCAATGGCCACAGATGCTTGCCACTGCCTTCCAGGTTGAGCGCTATAAATGGCATTTAATGTCCTTTGTTCACTTTCAAAACCCCTGTTGTTTGTACTATTGCTTATCATTTCTTGTTTTTTAAGTGATTTTTAGATTTAATATCTTTATATATCTCTATACAATACCAACTTAAAATTTTAAAGATGTTTCCGTTTGCATTATCTCTTATCTATCTATTTTAACAACTCTCCTTTCATGTGACGATTTTTTTTCCAAATACATAATTTGGAAAACTTTTCTATGGTTTGTCGATAATCCTTGGGTGTACACTCATGTTTCTGTGTCGGTACATAGAAGCTGAAACTGAGCTCTACCTACACTGCTTAGACTGCAGAACAGTGGATCCGGGAAAATAAGCAGAGGGAAATTAGATATTTTATTCTGGACCATATGTTGGCAACACAGTTGGTGTTTTCTTCCTGATTTCTGATATTTTACTCATTAGATAGGCATGTTGCTGGTACTGCTCATTTACAGAATGGCTGGGGTCATTTACAGGGTCAGAGTGGCTGGGGTCTGGTTACTGTGCATTTAAACTCCTGGTTGATCAATTTTTGCTCCAGTACCTGACCCACGCTTCCTGTAATATCTGGGTTCCAGGCCTCTCCTTTGCAAATTCTCTCCAGAGGAGAATGCTTTGTATCTTTCTCAGATAATATTCACTTTCTTGGTGAATTGGTATTAGGGCAAAAGTTAATACGCTCTCTAGAAATAGGGAATTTGTGAACTAAACTCAAATTTAGATTATTCAACAGGATTTGTGGTTACTTTGCTTTGATTTGGCAAAATTTCTCACGTTACTTGGAAACACATGACATATTTATGACATATTTTATTCAAAATACGCATTTTAGGGATTATGAGTTTCATAGAAAGGGCTTAAATGATTTTCAAAGGTATACTGGATCACAAAGTAGGTCAATAATTCGTATGTTTCATCCTGAGATAATGTCTTAATTGAAAATTTAGGTAAGTCAAGTGAAAATTAAATCTTCTAAATGGTAACACAAAGACAATTCTTTTTTAAGGTTCTTTCTATTTATTCTCTGTCTTTCACACCATGCATCTCAATCCCATTCATTTCTCCATCCCTTTATATCTACCCTCTACCCTTGCAACCTCCGCTACAAAATAAAATAAAATTTAAGAGAAAGAAAAGGGAAAAATCAATCTCATCATGGAAGCTGCAGTGTAACACAGTGAATCATGCAGTAAACCCTTTTATCCATATATTTTTACTTGCAAGTGTTCACTGCAGAGTCACTGGTCTGGTTCAAGGCCTCTGGTTTCTGCCACACTATCGAGGCTGGGCCATCACTGGAACTCCTCCTGGATATCCTTGTGTTGCCCTGTGTCATGGAGAACCTGCAGCTTTGGGTCTGCAGGACCGGTCCTTTCACGTGCTCCAGCAGATCATGGATAGGGTGGGTATTGGGTGGGCCATCTCATAACCCAGGTTCTGGGCCTGGGTAGTTTCAGGGTTAGTCAGCCCGCCAGCTCCCGCCCTGTCTTCACCACCAGGGGGAGCTCTCCAGCACTGCCCCGGCTAGTTCACCTCTTGCAGCAATGAGCAAGGGCAGAGCCAGGTCTGCTTTCACTCTCTTAAGATTGGCTCTCCCATACCTACACCATCAGGGCCAGCTCTATTGTGCTGCCCAAGCAAGGTACAGGTGTAGGGGCCACTCTTCCGAGTGCTACAGCTGAGGAGGAGCAGGGACAGCTCTCCCACTCATATGACCTCAGGGCCAGCTCTCCCACATATCATAGGTGGTGAGTAGGGATGAAAGCATCTTTCCCCCACTCACACCACCATATGGCAGATGAGGGGTGGGACCAGATTTCCCCCGCTCACATTCAGGGGCCAGTTCACCAGCACCTCAGTCTGTAGATAAGGGGGAGGGTCAGCTGCCTCGCCCTCCATAGGTGATAGGGGCAAGGGAGGGTGGGCATCTTTCCCTTGCCCTCACCACCGCATGGCAGTCAAGGGGGATATGGCCAGTTATCCCACTCTCACATTCTCAGGGCCAGCTCACCAGCACCTCTGCCCACAGGGTCAGCTCTACTGTGCTGCCCAGGTGAGGAGCAGGGTGCGCTTTCTTGAGTGCTACAGCTGGTAAGAGGGAAGGTCATCTTCCTCATCTGTCACAAGTAGCCAGGGGTAAGGGGGGGAGCATCTCTTCCCTGTCCATGCCTCCACATGACAGACGAGTAGTGCGGACAGCTCTCTCATGCTCACAACTTCAGGGCTGGCTCACCCACACCTCTGCCTGTAACAGGTTTGGCTCTACTGAACTGCCTGGATGAGGAGGCAGGGCCTGCTTTTCTGAGCAAAGACAACAATTCTTTAAACTAAACTAGCCAATACACACAATGGAGTTTTATTTAGCCATTAAGAAGAATAAAATTGTGTCATTTCTCAAGAAAATGAATGCAATTGGAGATGATCACATTAAGCAACAGAATAAATATGGGTCAGAAAGATAAATATCACATTTTTTCATATGTACAATTGTATTTTATACGGGCATGCACACATGGTCACGCATATGTGTGCACACACCATGACAAAGTAGAAGGAGTATTTAAGAAAAGAAAGAAGATGAATGGAAAGTGGTAGAGCAGAGTACAGGGGAGAGAATCCGTCAAAGCCTATGCTATACTGAAGCAGAGGGGTCATAGTAAAACCTATCACTTTGTAGGATGAAACAGTTTACAAAGCGTATAAATACAAAAATGAAAGCATGAGATCTGACCAGGATGAGATTAAATCAGTAACATCAAAGTGTCTAGCAAAAACTGATAGGACCATCCTGTTCCCTCATGTTCTCATCCCCCCTCCCATCTCCTCTCTTGTCTCTCCTCATCCCCAGTTTACTCATGGAAATCTCCTCTGTTTCCCCCTTCCCAAGGTGATCCATACATCCCTCTTAGGGTCCTCCTTGTTTCCTAGCTTCTCTGGAGCTGTGGGCTGCAGTCTGGTTATCCTTTGCTTTATATCTAGTACCCACTTATAAGTGAGTACATACCATGTTTGTCTTTCTGAGTCTGGGTTACCTCACTCAGGATGATATTTTCTAGTTCCATCTATTTGCCTGCAATTGCATGATGTCATTGTTTCTTACAGCTGAGTAAGACTCCTTTGTGTATGTGTACCACATTTTCTTTACCATTCGTCAGTTGAGGGGCATCTAGGTTGTTTCCAGGTTTTGGCTATTATTAATAATGCTGTTATGAACACAGTTGAGCAAGAGCTGGGAGAGGGATGGAGTGGGAGGGCAATGAAAGAGATATCTTGATAGAGTGAGCCATTATGGGGTAAGGAAGAAACCTGGTGCTAGGGAAATTCCCAGGAATCCACAAGGATGACTCCAGATTAGACTACTAGCAATAGTGGTGAAGGTGCCTGTACTGGCTTACCCTGGTAATCAGATTGGTGAATACCCTAACTGTCATCATAGAGCCTTCATGCAGGAACTGATGAAAGCAAATGCAGAGATCCACAACCAAGCACTAGGCCAAGCTCTGGAAGTTCCACTGAAGAGAGGGAAGAGGGATTATATGAGCAAGGGAGGGTCAAGATCATGATGGGAAAATCTACAGAGTCAACTGAACCAAGCTCAAAGGAACTCACAAACTTTAAACTAATAGCTGTGGAACCTGCATGGGACCGCACTAGATTCTCTGCATAACGGAGACAGTTGTGTAGCTGGGTCTGTTTGAGGGGCCCCTGGCAGTGTGATCAGGATCTATGCCTGGTGTGTGAGCTGGCTTTCTGGATCCCATTACCTGTGGTTGGACACCTTGCTCAGTCTTGATGCAGGGGGGGAGAGGCTTGGTCCTGCCTCAACTGAATATACCAGCCTTTGCTGTCCCCTGCCCCATGGGAGGACTTACTCTTTTGAAGGAGGGGATGGGGAGGAGAAAGTTGGGGGATGGGAGGAGGGATGAGGGGGGATCTGTGGTTAATATGTAAAGTGAATAAAAACTTTTTAATGGCAAAAAATAAAAAGGAATTATAATTAAAAACTTATATGAATGAAAAATAGATATGCTTCAATAAACATCAGTAAGCCCAAGAAGAATCACGAAGAAAAGCAGTAAATATCTTATGCAAAACTGAGAGCCTCAACATGAGGGGCATACTCATAACTGTTATTTCTCCTTGATAAAATGATCCCTTTATTAATATGTAGTGACTTGCTTTATCTACTTTTGGGTTGAAGTCTGCTTTTTCAGATAAGAGAGTACCATGCTGCCTTGTTTATGGCTTCCATTCACTCAGTGGGCTGATTTCCATCCTTTAACGGTGAGTTTTGGGATGCTTTTGTCAGTGAGGTGTGTTTCATGGAAATAAAAGACAGCTGGGTCTCATTTTTAATCCAGTCAGCATGTTAGCTGGTCATTTGAGGCTATCTGCACTTAAGGGTAATATCCAGGGACTGGAGGTCTTGTTGGTTATCCTGGTTGGTGACTGGTAACTCTTTTCTTCCTTCTATGTGAGTGTTAGGAGTTGCCTGACTCAGTCCATTGGACATGATTGATTCCTGCACTGTACATGATAGACTTGTCCTGACTCTGTTCATTATTTTTCCTTATGCAGTGTATTCATTCCCGTTTCTCAAAGATGAAGTAATCTTTATTCTTCCTCTGTGAATCATATTCCTTTAAATAGTTTCTGGCTTGGTGTTAATTTCCTTAACTTGTGCTTCCCTTTAAATGTTATTATTTCTCCATCAAGCAAGAAAACTAGGCCAGAGAATTTATTAGACACATAAGATTGAGCAAAGTATGTAATTCCCTCATTTGGACCCCATAAAGAGGAGAATATCTAATACTCTGACCTGTCATCTGACCATCTTGTGTGTGTCAAGTGGCCACAGACAACTTCCAACCACCCGAGATCTTGAGCTCTATTCAGTCCCCATAGTTCACATGGCCTACTCAAATTGGCATCTGCCCATTCTCATGTTGGACCTGGTAGATCTGTTGTTCATCTGTCTACTGGCTTATTCCCATTGTCTTGGTCCTGACTTCTGTTTAATCTCACTCCTACAGCCCAACATTTACCCTGCAACTTGACTCTACAGAAGCCATAGCCCATTCTCCAGAAAAGGCCTCCAACTCACCTTAGTTCCTAATCTTATCAGTGCAGACTCTGCTTGCATTTCTATCAGCTTCCCTCCTCCTAATGACTTTAGAAACCTGTTGAACAGGTAACCTCTTAGTCCTTACAGCCAGTCTGTAATGGACCTGTGTTTACCTTGGTCGGGGATATCAAGGAACATAGATTCTCTGGGAAACTGAAGCCACTGAAACTGCCATGCTTTATGAATGTGTGGTTACCCAAAAAATTGACATTGGAGAAAGACAATCTTGTTCATCTGAGTTTCTGACACAGCCACATAACATACATGTCATCCTCTTTTACATGTAAAGGTGCTAAGAAAGAACCTAACAGCTTGCCCAAGGAATAGTGTTTCAAAGGCAGCTACCCATAAACAAAACAAGCCAACAAAAATCCTACCCAAGTGGAAAAAATACATCTCTAGATTCTTCTACAGCTGTTCTAAAGTTTGAACTTCTTTGTTGTTTGCAATGGTAGGTATCAAGCACAAGGTCTTATTTATGCAGCACAGGCAAGTACGCTACCACTGAGCCCCATCTCTGCCCACTAAGGAAGTGATTAAGTCCCATTGTTTATCACATTTTACTCTATTATTATTTTATTGGTGTTTTGTTTTTCTTTAGTTTTCATTGTTGTTATTGATTTTGTTTTTGAGACCACATCTCTTCCACATCCCATGTTGGCCTGAAGTCTTAATCCTGTTGCCTCAGCCTCCTGGCTGCTTAGATGATCTGTGTACATCACCACACCTGATTTAAAGCAACAATTCTTTAATACAATTGTGCCACTTGGTTTCTTTGCCAATTTGACACAGTCAAGGGTCATCTTGGAAGTGAGCACCTTGTTTGAGAAAATGCCTCCATCAGACTGGCCTATAGGCAAGCCTGTGGGGCATATTCCTGATGGATGATTGGTATGGGCGAGGCCAACAGGTGGTTCTGGGTTTTACAAGAAAGTCACCTGGGCAAGTGATGGAGAGCAAGCCAGTAAGCAGCGTTCCTCCATGGCTTCTCCTTCAGTCCCTGCCTCGAGTTGCTTCCCTGATTCCCCTTCATGACAGATTACAACTATAAGATAAATTAAACCATTTCCTCCCCCAAGTTGCTTTTGCTCATAGTATTTATTACAGGAACAGAGACCTGTAAGGCAATAATTTTACCTTGTAAACTTTCAGTAAAATAATTGTAAACAACATAAATTGACATATAATTTAACTCATCAAAAATATATTGGCCGGTTTTTGTTAAGCTGACAAATGCCTAGACATTTCTGGGAAGAGTGAATCTTAACTGAGAAAATACCTATATCACATTGATCTATAAGCAAGCCTGTGGTGTATTTTCTTGATTGATGATTGATGTGAGAGATCCCAGCCCACTGAGAGCAGGGCCATCCCTGAGCAGATGATCCCAGGTTCTATCACAAAAAAAACAAGGTGAGCAAACCTTGAGGAGCAAGCCAGTAAGCAACATTCCCCCATGCCCTCTGCTTCAGTTCCTGCCTTAAATTTCCTGCTCTGACTCCCTTTGATGATGGTCTGTGATCTGGAAGTGTAAGCCATATATAAACCCTTTCCTTCCCAAATTACTATTGATTGTGGTGTTTTATCACAGCAATAATTAAAAAAAAAAACCTTCCTAACTAAAACATCAGTCACGTTTTCAATATGCAAAAAGAAAGATAAAAGGAAAGGAGGATGATGGAGAGAGGGAAATAAAGAAGAAGCAAGAGAAATTATGTCCAAGAAGGCTAGAGAGTCAACTCAGGGGTCAAGAGCACTTATTTCTCTTGCAGAGGACCCCAGTTTGATTCCCAGTACCTGCATGGCAACTCACAACTACTGTAACTCCAGTGACATCCTTTCTGGTATTCACAGTCCTTAGGAACACACATGGTATACATACATACATACATACATACATACATACATACATACATACATACAGGCAAAGCATTCATGCATATAAAATAACAAAATTACCCTAAAAAATAAAGAAGAAATTTTGTCCAGATCATTTATGATTTTCTTTTTTCATATATGCTAACCTTCTTCAACCTGTCTACCTACATTTTTATTCCGAAATAATTGTTTTTTAAAAGAAAACCGCCTCTCCCTTTCTGGTTGCTATTTCTAGAAATAAAGATGCAGTGTTTCTAATTCCTGCAAATGTAACACCAGACACTAAGCCAGTCATAAGGCTGCATTATTTAAGGCAGTCTTCTATGCTAAAGAGAACAGAGTAAGCAAATGAGATGGATAAAATGCAAAAGTGCAATACACTCAGTTTTGAGGTTGCTAACCTATGTATGGGCATGGAGTCAGCACAGCCATGTATGCTGAAGTAGATCATAATGGTGTGATGAATGAGAAGTAACATATAGACAGGAGAGGGTTGGAGGACAGATGAAATCTTAAATATTCATAGATAATAAATTTCTCTTCCCAGTGCTAGTAATGGGGTACCTATTGTGACACCATTAACCACCAGGGACACACATTTTGATCCTGTGTGACCTTTGCCACAGAGACTGGTATAAAAACCACAGCTATGCAGTGATACAGCAGTAATATACAGCTATTGACCAGGCAAACGTGCCCTCCTGTCTCTCCAATCAATCAAGCATATGATAGATAGGTCAGGAGGTCTTATAACTCTTGAGTGCCCCTTTCTATTGCAAACTCTGGCACTTGTATCCACACTATCAGCCAAGCAGGCTGACGTGGCATACAGAGCGAGCAAAAGAGAGATGGCCATGCAAACACCGGGAGGCCAAGGCACCAGTAAAGTGTGCCGTATGCACTACCATTAGAAGTGTAAACATGTACCAATACTTCCCCTTTGGTTCCTGCTATATTTTGAAAATTGATTAAACAAGATCTGTGATTTGAGCATCTGTGCTCAGTGACACTGTCCTGCAATCCTAGGGGTCAGATTCTATGACAGCCACCACAGCAGGTGATCTCTTACTGTGGTGGATGCCCAAGTTAGCCAATTGTCCTAGGAAGTTAACAAATTCAGACTGTAGCTTAGGGCATGACTGACAATTGCTGTTTGGATTTAGACCAAAAGGCTGAATCTGTTTTATGTCCTTTATGTCCTGATAATACAATAGACTCACAGTGAAGCCTGGAAAGAAATCAGACATGAATGGCCTAAGCACATCTTGTCAGTTTTATGTAGTATGACTCTTAAAAGGTCTTATTAATAAAAACAAACCCGGAGCCAGGTATTGGGGTGAACGCTGAAAGATCAGAGAAACAGAACCAGCCACAGCTAACCTCACCTTGCCAATTCCTCAGCTGATCTCGTTTCCTCAAACTGGAAGCCTCTGGGTCCTCATCCGAATGGATCTCAGCTGAACTGCTGCTCAAAAGCCTAAAAGCTTAACCAGGCTCTAGTTCTTGGTCCTCACGCCTTATATACCTTTCTGCTTCCTGCCATCACTTCCTGGGATTAAAGGCATGTGTCACCATGCCTACTGTTTCCAGTGTGGCTTTGAACATACAGAGATCCAGATAGATCTTTGCCTTCAGAATGCTAGGATTAAAGGTGTGTGTGTCACCATTTTCTGGCCTCTATATCTAGTGGCTGTTCTGTTCTCTGACCCCAGATAAGTTTATTAGCGTGCATAATATATTGGGGAACACAATATCACCATAGTTTTAAAAGAGATTTGGGGACTTGTTATTAGTTGGATGACTTTAAGTCATTCCAAATAAACTAATAGCAGTGAGCACACCTGTGTATGTGCAGTCATCCACATGAGCACACACCAGCAACAACAAAAGTTTTCTTAATGCAAAGACAAAAATTGAATTTTGAGGTAGAAAACTTCACTAACCTGTGGCTTACAGAAATTTCATCTATCTTAGCCAGTCTTTGCTTCTGATTATCCCTGCCTCCTGGGTAGAATTTTAGTTAGATTATACACTTTTAGCCCCTCCAGCTTACATAATTGAAAAGACAAAACTATCAGCCCAGTCTCCCTTTTCTAAATAGACATGTTTCTCCAGCAATAGAAAGTGTTAGTTTCAAATACTTAATAATCCAAGTATCGAGAGGTATCCTGTCTTTCAGTAAAAATTTCCTTAATCTGTCCTAGTAGAACTTAATAAATCAGCCATTCTCTTCTTTGTATAGAATGACTGTTAATAACAAACATATGAGTCTTATACTGTATTTCTTTTTTTCCCTTTCATGAAATTTTCCTTGGTAAGATTTTTGTGTATTCATAGAATTGAGTTTTGAGATGTTAAATATCCAAAATAAAATGTAACTTATCTTTGAAATTCACAGGAGAATGGTAATACTAAATGGAGATAGCTTGAGGAATTTCATGCCATATTTTAAAAAAATATCATATAAAGGAGGAAGTTCAATAAAACTGACTGAAGGCTAAACTAGACATAATTGTTACATGGGATGCACAGAGCAACTAAAATTTGCCAGAAACAAATATTGCCAGGCAAAGTGCCTTGTGAAAAACTGAGATTACAGTTAAAAACGGCGATGGTGGTGGGACACAGCTCAGCCAGTAAAGTGCTTGTCATCCATTCATGGAGACCTGAGACAGATCCCCAGAACACAGCTTTAAAAAAGTCCAGTGTGGTGGCATGCACTTGTAATCCTGGCACTGGGAAGATGAAGACAGGCAGACCCCATGGCCCTCACTGGCCAGTCAGTCTAGATTATGTGGCCATCACTAGGTCAATGAGAGACCTAGACGTCTCAAAAATAAAACGGACAGCATCTTGAGGCTGACAACTGAGGCTGACCTCTGACTTCCACATGCACGCACACATGTGGACATACGCATCCACCTATGCATGCACTACTACACATATGAACATGTATATACAAGCACACACACAAAATGATGATGTACTAACAAGGATGAGCTATCCGGCAAAACTACAAAGTTTCTGAGCGTGAGAACATCAGTACTTCACTAAGCACCAATCCTCGCATCAATACCCTTTAATTTCTTTATGTATCATTTGCCCAGCTTACCACTGGGATGCTATTTTATGAAGATTTTCTGGATAGATAGGCTAAAAAAATCTCATACTTACAACCACTTATTAGTAGTCGAGAGAGAGAGAGAGAGAGAGAGAGAGAGAGAGAGAGAGAGAGAGAGAGAGAGAGAGAGCGCATTTATAGAAAAATATTCAGAGGTTTTAGGAAGATGGATGGAGTCTGAATGGATGGAAAAAATTAGAAAACACTAAATAATCTAAGGTTTCATGGTGGGGGTGTCCACCGAGGACACACATGGGTTTAGGCTTGTTTCTCTGGGCTGCAGGAGGAGCTCTGACAGACCCATCACTAGCTGTTCCTTGTCCTTGAGTTTTCTCATTTCCACTTCAACACCTTCACATAAACGTTACACCAAGTGTAATTCTAATCAGGAAATAGCATTCATACTTAACAATTCTTTGTCAGTGAAACCTCTCCCCGCCCCCAGAAATAACCAATTCCCACCATATTCCACAACATACAGTGATCAAAAAGTTCATATTCAAATCAGAGGAGATTGGTTGAAAGGATCAGTGGACATAACGTGGGGTACTGTAACAGGGTAGTTGATCTGTGGGAAATTGATGGGCTGCGTTATTTGTCTTGTTTCTCCCTATGAATCTCAGCTTGATAGAAGCACACAGATCTCACACAGGAGGAGATAAATGTGTTCAGATGGCCATATTTATACCATCATCTGATTGTTCTTTATAGAGTTTTTCTTTTATCTCTCTTTCCAAGGTCTCTCTAGATTTGGGGTTTTTGTTTGTTTGTTTTGTTTTGTGTTTTTTTAAGACAGGATTTCAATGTGTAACTCTGGCTGTCTGGGAACTCGCTCTGTAGACCAGGCTGGCCTCAGACTCAAAGATTCACCTGCTTCTGCCTCCTGAGTACTGGGATTAAAGCCGCCACCACTGCCAGTCATCTCTCTAGATTGTTAATGGGCCCCCTTGAACTTTAACCATCCCATCCTAAATGACTTCAATCTACGGAACATGCACAACCGCTGTGGAGTCTTAGCTCCTATCTTTAATGTAGCAGCAGTCTATGAAACACAGTTTAAAATGGGCAAGGTAGGGAATAGCTTGGCAACATCTGACTCTACTTGGCTCGGGTTATGTACACACCCATCTTCTAACACAAAGCACTTGGCAGCCTGGGATCTTTAACAGAACATATACACATGTACTCCTCTCTGAACAATGCGCCTAGCAACCTGTTAGCAACACAGGACCTCTCAACATCTGAGTGGAGCTACATACACACCCTACTCCAAACAAAGAAATATGTTTCTCTTCCCCCTTCACAGCTATCAAACTTAAACGGATCCTAATCATTCATGCCCCAACTGTCCGAGGGCTGTTGGGAGAGGGAGACTTGGAGTTATTTAGGAGTGAGTGTGTTCCCTGGTAGACTGCCCATACTTTATGCTTCAGAGGAAGACCGCGTGTCCAAGAATATGTGGATGTCAGCATAAACTGGACTCCATGTATTAAAAATAAGAGAACACAGCCGGGCGGTGGTGGCGCACGCCTTTAATCCCAGCACTCGGGAGGCAGAGCCAGGTGAATCTCTGTGAGTTCGAGGCCAGCCTGGACTACCAAGTGAGTTCCAGGAAAGGCGCAAAGCTACACTGAGAAACCCTGTCTCGAAAAACCAAAAAAAAAAAAAAGAGAACACAAAGTTGGGTGGGTAGGGAAGTGGGGTGGGTCTCAGGGCAGTCAGGGAAGTAGGTGAATAGGATCAGAATACATTGTCTGAGATTGTCAAAGAACTATAAAAGTGAGGAAGAAAATAACAGTAAACAAAGTTTATTAAACACACACATATAATATAGTATGAAAATAAATGTATTCCCTAAAATCTTTCCTAAAAGGAAAGGAGCTTTCAACCTGTGAAAATATACGGAAAATGTCTATTATTAAGCAGAATAGAATGAGAAAGACTGCATAGCATATTATTCCAGTTTTATGACATTCTGGAAAAGGTAGTTCTTTGCATGTAGAGAAGGAAAGCATTAACTTTCTCTGTAATTTGCAGGTATGGAATAACTTTTTTTTTTTCAAATAACCAATGACTGAAAGATAGTGCAAAATCACACACGGGTCAAAGGTTAATTCAAAGAACAAAACAGACCTGTGGATAATAACAAAACAGCCTGTGAAAGGTTCTTTGAGGATGAGGGAAATGGCTCAGCTGGTGAAGCGCCTGCCATGTAAGAGTAAGGACCTGAACTTGGGTCACCAGCTCCTATAAAAGCCAGAAACATCTGTTACCCTAGCAATGGAGGCATGCAGACAGCAAATCCCCAGAGTTCATTGGCTGGCCATCCTGTACAAGCCCAAGTGCAGTGAGAGACCCTGTTTTGACAAATAAGGTAGAGAACAATTGACTAAGGTACCTGATGTTGACCTTTGGCCTCCACACACATGTATACACATATAAACATGAACATGAACGTACTTCACACATCCCTACATACAAAATCCATTAAATTTAAATGTTGCTTGCCTTGTTTGGCTTTATTACTTTTGTTTATCCAAGCCACAAAGATTTGATGTGGTGTGTGTGTGCATGTGTGTGTGTGTATGTGTGTGTGTGTGTGTGTGTGTGTGTGTGTGTGTGTGTGTGTGTTGGTATTGTGTTCCCCAAAATATTGTGCACCCTAGTAAACTTATCTGGGGTCAGAGAACAGAACAGCCACAATATTAACCTCTGAGCCATCTCTCCAGCCCTTCAGCCACAATATTAAACATAGAGGTTAGGCAGTGGTAGCACATGTCTTTAATCCTAGCATTCCAGAGGCAGAGATCTATCTGGATCTCTGTGAGTTCAAGGCCACACTGGAAACAGCCAGGCATGGTAACTCACGCCTTTAATCCCAGGAAGTGATGGCAGAAAGCAGAAAGGTTTTTAAGGCATGAGGACCAGGAACTAGAGCTGGTTAAGCTTTTAGGCTTTTAGCAGCAGTTCAGCTGAGACTTATTCTGGATGAGGACACAGAATCTTCCAGTCTGAGGAAACAGGATCAGCTGAGGAATTGGCAAGGTGAGGTGGTTGTGACTTGTTCTGCTTCTCTGATCTTCCAGCATTCACCCCAAAAACTGGTTTGATTTTATTAATTAGACCATTTAAGATTCGTGCTACGTGTGTGTGTGTGTGTGTGTGTGTGTGTGTGTGTGTGTGTGTGTGTGAGCGTGATGTACATTTTCATATGTAGACATGTGCATGTGGGTGCTTCCATATGTGTGGAGATCAAAAGCCAACATCAGATGTCTCACACAAAAGCTTATTTTATGAGAATGCCTTACTTTATGATACTGGGTTTCTCACTGAACACAGAGTTCACAAATTCAGCTAGACTGACTAACAAGTCCAGGATTTGCCATGATTTTGCAAACCAAGGGATGGGGTTACAGGCACAGAAACCCACATCTGGCTTTCATGTGGGTGATTAGAGCCTGAACTTCGGTCATTCTCTTGCATAGAAAGTATTCTACTGAATGAGTCATCTCTCCAGCTCCAGATTTCATTTCTGAAAAGCAAAAGACTCATATGTTCTTGGGGCTGAAGAGACGTCTTGGTGATGAAGCTCACTGGCTGCTCTTCTAGAGGACCCAGGTTCAAATCCTAGCATGGCAGCTCACAATAGTCTGTAATTCCACTCCCAGGGGATCAGATACCCTCCCTTGGCCTCCTCAGAAACAGGCACACATACTGCACAGATACACATGCAGGGAAAAAGATCAAGCCATACACATAAAATAATATTTGAAAGATTAATATTGTCTGAAGAAAAACCAGATACATAATATGAATTTTTTTTACATACAGTTTACTTTGTAAAGATAATGGTAAGGAGAGAGAGAGAGACAGAGAGAGACAGAGAGAGAGACAGAGAGACAGAGAGAAGGATCAGGAGAGAGAAGGGTTAAAAGTTACCATTTTCTTATCCCAAAATTAATAATTTTATCAACATCTGATGGGGAAATGATTAAAATCTGAAGCCTTAAGACACTGAGCATTCATGAGCTGTTGGGCAGCCTTCTCTAGAACATTGACTGCTCATCCTGGAGTGGGTTATCAGGCTCCTAATAGGAAAACACTGAAAAATGTTCTCCAACAGCAAGAACATTCCAGAATTTCACAAGTTTTAGAAAGGATGTAAAACACCGCGTAATTAGCACAGTATTTTTGTTTCAAATAAAATATCATTTGAAATACATGAAAAAGAAGGGTGGACACACACACCTTCTTTTCTAAATATGAAAGACTCCACTGATCACATTGGTAAACACATGATTTTAAACCCATTTTCGGGAAAGTAAATGATTTTACTATTAGAAGAAATATTAGTAATTATATGGAAATGAGGTATGCTGGGGATTAGCAGTGCTTAAATGTTTGGCAGGAAGAGCTAGTTTATTGTCTATGAATACTCATTTTATAAAATGGAAAATGATATTTCTTTTCTCCTAATTTTAATAGCCTTGCAAAGCAAGATACCAGGTGCTGAGTTCATGACAGTCGCTCTTAAAATCTCGTTTGTGAAAAATCATTATTTAGAACTGTAATTATCTCCTCCAGGTGGCTAAGTTAGTCGAGTATATTGCTCTGTAGGACTCAGAAGATGTTATGTGAATTTCTCATGACACACTGAAAAGTGAGAAAGAAATCTGACTTAGACTTCAAATGTTTTCATAAATTAAAACTGAGTTATTTCCATTCTTGTGTTCTCAAAACTAAACTTTTCCTCTCTGGTAGGAAAGATATATTGTCTTGAAATAAAATAGTTGGTACACATTATCCTCACTTTTATAGCCACATTTAGGCATTATAAATTCTGTTTCTGAAAAATAAAAGATTTCCATGGACCTAAAACCAGTTACAAAGGATGTAAAAATCTCACATAATTAAAAGAAGCTCTGAAATCTACAATTACAGTTTGAAGCTTGGACACTCAACTTTCAGTAATCATTTAATGAGTGAATAGTAAATCAACAAGAACATAAAACTGAAAATACACCATTTACCAAAACCATTCAACTGGAATCTATAAAATATGACATGAGACTAGAGAGGAATGTATATTCTTTTCAATGGAACGTTGAACAGTCATCAAGATGCATCCTAAAAGCATAGGTTTGCTTGTCATGGGACAGAAAACAAACCTTGATAATTTAAAAGAATGGACATCATGCCATTTCTGCTCTCTTATGCTAATGGAATTGAACCAAAAGTGATAAAATAATAGAAAAATATAAAAATACATAAATATTGAACAACCCATGGCCAAGAAAGAGGCTGCAAGATCAATTAGAAGATACTGAAAGAAAATGAAAACACAATCTGCATGTTCTGTGGGGTGTAGTTAAAGTATCGCTTGGGAGGAAATGTGTAGTACTGAACACTAACTCAAAAAGTATAAATAGAAAAATAAATCTAATTTATTTAAAAACACAAGAGGAAGAAAGCAATAAAGATAGAGATCACAACCAAGAATTTGAAAATATTAAAATACTGAAATAAAAAAGAGTAGTTCCTGAAAAGAAAATTATAAAGAAACAAAATAAAAATTAATGGATAAACTCCTGCAAAACAGAAAAGATAATCAAAGAATAGGAATGATCAGGGATAATCATTCATATCAGGACAAAAGGAACAAGCATCACTGAAGGCCTCAGACAATAAAAGGCGTAGGTAGAGCTGTGGCCACCATTCCTCTCCACACACACCAGGCATCTTAGACAATGATCTAATTATTTTGAAGCCATAGAGTGTTGTACCTAAACAATTATATAATTAGCAAAGACAGGATTTATAGGCTAAACTTTACTTTCACTGGCAAATTCTTCAAAGTATTTAAGAATTAGAAATTCCACACTCTCCATCAAAGAGTTATAAAATGTATTTACATGTTTGCAGGGTTCATCAGGAAGTGATCGTTGCAGCTGCAGAGCACCGGATAGGTCAATACTCTAGAGTGAATGTTGACAAGCACATATGCTCAGACGACTGTAAGGTGCCTGAATTTTATTAGCTTCATTCCTATGACGAGATCTTGGAATCTAATATTCTGTAAAATTAAACACTACTGTCTTTTGTCACAACAAACTCATTACATAAATAATTTATGACTTTTTTCAAAATCTGTATGTCTTTATTGTACTTATTCTTTTTTAAATGTTTTTTCTTTTATTTTATTGAAAAAATTCAAACAATACATTTTGATCATGTATTTTTCCTCCCCTAATTGCACCCAGATCTTCCTCACTTCCCTACGCAACATTTTTACGTTCCTCCTCTCTTTCTTTCATAAGCAAAGAAAAAAAAACAAAAAAAATTTTAACTGAATAGAATTCTATCATTTACACCTCTCCTCCCTTCCTTCAGCCCCACCCAGCTACCCTCCCTGGAATCCTTCCCATGGTCTCCTCACACTCTCAAAGTGACCACCACCACTTTTTCTTTATTGTTATATACATATATGTTTGTGTGTTTACATATGTGTATTCACAAATAAATATAAATGCAAACTGCTGAATCTGCTTTTGCTGTGTGTTTATGGTTTTCAGGCTGACCACTCTGCAGTGGACAATCAGTCAAAAGGTGCATCCACAGAAGAGGTTAATCATTTTCCCAGCAGTCATTAGCTGCCTGTATTTCTTTGTCTAGTGGAGGGAGCCCACCACCACCACCTCCATGACCCTTTTAAACATGTCCATTGATACTGCCTTTGTTCTGGCCTAGTCTATATAGCCATTTCTAGGAGAAACTATTTCACAGCAGACTTCCTGATATTCTGATTCTTACAGTCTTTCCACCTCCTCTTTCAAAGCATTCCCTGAGCCATAGATGCAGGAGCTATGGTAAGGATGTACCCATTGGATCTGAGCTCCCCACCATTCATTCTCTGCATTGTGTCCAGTTTAGTTTTCTGTGCTCGTCTCAATTTGCTGTAAAGAGAGGTTTCTTTGATGAAGGATGGTGGCTCCGCTTATCTGGGAGTATAAGGATAAGATTTAGAATGTAGTAAGGAATTATGATGGCCTAGCAGTGACAGGAGTAGATTCTTTTCTATGACTCCTGAGCTCACTAACCCTGGATATCTGGCTAAGTTTCCAGTACCAAGCATGATTCCCCTCCTGTTGAATGGGACCAGAGTCCAGTTAACAGCTTTTGGTTGCCACTGACAGTTAAGTCCCACTTATTGCCCCTTTACGTATATCTTGCATGTGGATAACTGTCATGGTTCATTGGTATTTCAGCTGGGTGGGCCTATTTAATGGCTTCCCTCCCACAACCATGAACAGTGTTTTCTGTAGCCACAGGATCTAGACTTCAGAAAACATGCTTTTGTGTTAGATTCAGCTAGAATCATCCAGGCCCTTCTCCTAAGTGTCTGGTCTCCTCAGCAATAGGGCCCCACCCTCAATCCCTGAGAGGCAACCAAGAACTACCTTTATAATCTATATTGTTTGGTGGTCACTTGGACTACGCTGGATAACCATTCAAAAGGAAGTTTCTCATGGTTGGAACCTGGAGAGTGCGCATGTGTGTGTGTGTGTGTGTGTGTGTGTGTGTGTGTGTGTGTGTGTGTATTATTAATGAAATTATGCCACTTGGGCTGACAATGTTCCCACAGTAGCCAATGATTATCTAACAAAAAAGCAGAACTACACCTGAAAAACCTCATTATGAATTGTTGGTCAGGGTTGTCCAAAGAACTCCCAAAACAATAAAGGCTGTTGCTCTTGGTTGCCGCCCAAGGATGACTCCCTGCTGCCTTTAGGCACAGATTGTTCAAGATGTCCAATGCTTTCAATGCTTCTGAGTAGAAATCAGAATCAGTAAGTTACCTTGGCTATAGTCACTGAGAAGCCCCTTTCCTCTTCACAGTGGTAATTCATCCTCACACCACATTTTTTTTAACTGTAGAAGGAACTACTTTGCTTCCATTTTTAGTGAAAGATTCACAATCACTTGAGACAAATGAGTTCACACAGACCTCACCTCTTCACGTTGACAAATCAGAAGAGATAGAATAAAGACTTAGCATCCAAGCGATTCCCCACTCTCAGACTCGCTACAATCCAGATAACAGCTACCCACCATTTTTCTTTCTCAGACACAGCTTTCAGCTTCTTCTAGAACAAAAGAACAGTGGCTCACACCCCCCCACACACACACAATAACTCTCTTTGCTTGAGTTATTCTGTCTTTTTACACTACCTTGCTGACCAGTGCTCATTTCCCTAAATTTACTGACTAAGCCATTATTCTCCCTCAGCTTAAACAGATATGCTCTCCTTTTTAATGTAATGGATTTCTTCTTTGATCAATACTAACCAATATTTCAAGGTTATCCATCCCATAATTACTCTATGTTTCCTTCAGAACAGTTATCAAACCCTGTATAGCATTTTGATTTTGTTTTTTATTCTCTCTTCCTAGAATGTAAACATCATGTAGGCAAAAATCACATCTGCTTGGAAATTCCATTGTATCTCTAGTATTTAACACAATACTGGATTCACAGAGAAGTCTAAATGCCTTGCATTGTCAAAGTCTGTGCTGTTTTCATGTGTTAATGCTGTGAAACTCATAGCAGATTTTAATAAAACTAAAGCTAACGAGGCCATCTTAAAGAAAGTACTAGGAACCAAAAACATTACTTCAGATATGTGATTTCTTATAAACCCATATAATGTGGATAATGTATCCTAGGTGAGAAAAGTAAGCTGCAGGGAAATGAGCTATGTTTTTGAAAGTTTAGCTGCTAATGGCAGAGTTGAACTTTAATCCCATTTCTATCTGATTCTGAACTCGGATCTGCAGAGTGCGCCATGCTACCCTAGGGTAAGCACTTTTGATTTGCAGATAGTTTCAGATAATCTTTATAAACCTTGCAATTAAGATTCTTTGAACTCCAGTGAGCCCCTCTGCCGTTTCTCCACATGCTGTAATGCCAGGTAGGAAACAAGGGATTCCTGCCAGGAATATTGCAGTCATGTTATCTGTGTTTCCGTTTCCTCGTCACGAAACTGTCCAGAATTATGATTATATATCGCTTTGCTTAAAGACATCTCATCTCCATAAATCTTAGTCCTGAATTACTGGAGTATAATCAATTTGAAGATGTCACATTTAATGCATATGAAACGGGTGCTTTCCTGAGTCACTGAAATTGAGTTGGATACCTGTTTCTAATATTTGGGGAAAGAATGCATGACCAGAAAAAGCATAACCAAAGCCTATAATAACAGGATGGGATTTAAGCTGTTCTGCAGTCAGCATGTTTAATGTTTAGAGTCAGAAGTCAAGGTCCAAAGCAGATCTTCAGCTGGCACAATGCCAAGCAGTTTACTAATGGCATAGCCAGCCTCATGCACATCACTTTAGGCTACAGCATAAACACTGTTTATGAGTTTCCTGGGCTTTCTAGCAGCAGAGTTAGTGGCTTGGAAATCAGTTTTTAGCTCCCAATATGTTCAGAGATTCCCAAAGTAAATGCAGAAAGAAAAGAGTATTACCTTTTGTGAAATAATATATAACCATTAGAGTATCCTGGGAAAGGGCAACCCCAGTGACAGGAAGAATTCCTGACTGCATCCTCTTCTTGCAGGCTGTACAAGCTACCTGTGCAGATTCACCTGCCCATAATGGAACTCAGCAGTACAAAAGGTAATGAAGCACAGCTCAACGGACTGACAATACACTTTTTAAAATAAGACAAAAACTAATTAAAATTTCCAAGAGGCAAATAATAAGAACAGCTGTTTGTCTTTCCATGATTTGAATATCTAATCTTGCATAAAGAAAAGCAGCTAAATGAAGGTCTCTGGTGTCAATGTTGCCTATAAAACATCACATTTTCCTTACTACAAATGTCATCATATAAAAAGGTAGATGTGTGCTTACTGTAGACGTCTATGATTTCTTCACCATGTTCACTGGGGCTACAGGCTACATAGGAGTCTTTTCCTTCCAAATTTTCATGTTGTAGTTCATGCATCTCCACTATTGCATGAACTACATCAAAGGTTCCATTCTGATGGAATGGTCAACTAGTTCAGCATTAAAAAAAAAAAAAAGATTTTGAAGAACTACTTGTCCCAATCTACCTAAAATTTTAAACATATAAACCCTATGATCCAACAATTTTACTTGATATCTACCCTAAAGTGGGGGGGGGGGGACTCACACATATACAAGGAGAGATATAAGGAAATTCAATACAATATGGATCATCGGAAGTAACTACGTTTTCAGAATTGGAGAATCTGATGAAATCATCTTTGTCCTATGAAAAGCAAATGTAGCAATTAAAAGCAGATTGGTTAATTAAGATGGAAAAATAGAATCACAGTCTCTAAGACTCTTATCCAGTCTAGATGAGGATGAGGTGCAGACGGAAGAAAGCATACTAACGTTCACAAAACAGAGATGACCAGCCACACTAGTAGAAGCCCACGAACTGTGGACTGGTGGCTGTGGAGCCCCCACGGGACTGGACCAGGCCCTCTGGATACGGAAGATAGTTGTTTGGCTCGAACTGTCTGGGGGGGGGGGCACCCAGGCAGTGGGGATTGGGATCTGTCCCTGGTCTATGGGCAGTGCTTCTGGAATCCGGTGCCTGTGGTGTGACCCCTTGCACAGCCTTGGTGCAGTGGGAAGGGGCTTGGACCTGCCTAGGCTCAGTGTGCTGGGCTCTGCTGACTCCCCATGGGAGACCTCGATTTGGAAGATGTGGGGTTGCGGGGTGGCTTGGGAGAGAGGGCTGGAGGAGGGATGAGGGAGGAGGGGGGATCTGTGGATAGTATGTGGAGTGAGTAGAAAATTTCTTAATAAAGAAAAATGAAAAAACAAAAACAAAGGGAAACCAGTTAAAAGGAAAATGAATGTGATGCTGAGCAGATTTTATAACTGCCTTAGATGTTGTGAAAAAAGAGAACATTGCTATGCTCAGTCAGTGAACTATCAACTCAGGGCATGCACAGAAATCTATAAACTCCCAAATACACCTTTATAAAGCAGTTAGAGAGTAAGTTACACCCCCAAACAACACATAGTAGTATTTGATTGTAAAGGCAGTATAGTTAGAAAGGGCTGACCACACTATAGAAAACAATCTACACTAAAATCAGGGCCAACAGAGGCAGGGAGTGGTACCCAAGACCTGAGATGGGTACAATGTGGTGGGAATATTTAAAACGTATGTAACATGAAAGCCTGGGTTAGAAATGACCCATGTCATTGCAGATACTAGATGACTAGAGACTATAGACACTCTTCTCCATGCCTTCTTAAGATGACAAGGTACCTCCTTTCATGAATTCTTGAATCAGATGCCTGCATAAATGGGGAAAGATAATTACTGTTTTGGAAATAATTAACATATTTACCCAAAGTACTGAATATCCCAGGCAATATGGATGCCTCAAAGAGATTATATAAGACCAGAAACCTGCCTGCTACAATCTTGGCAGAGACCAGAGACTACTCCTTTTACTAAAGAAAGTGGGCTGGTGCCAGTTATTATTTAAACATAAAACATTCCCCCATAGGCTGACATACTGAACTCCTAATGGAAACTTTGGTAGGACCTATTAGGAGAAATTAAGTCTCATTTGTCTCTGTTTCCTGTCTACCTTGAAACAAAAATTTTTCTGTGCCACATGGAACTGTTACTGTGATGTACTGCCTCAACACAAGCAAAGAATGAGAGAGTCAAGAACTGTGGAATGAATTCTCAAAAATCGTTCTTGAAGTTGTTCTCTCAGATAGTTTGGTCTGGGCTGTATATCTACGAAAGTAGCCAACACAAAACCATTATCACTGAAGACAGCTCAAAGGCAACTGTCTGCCCAGGTAGATGAAAACAAGTCTGATCAGGAAGCTCACTGCTCTAGTAGAGTTTTAAATTAGCAAAAGTCAGTGTTAAGATTAAATAACAGAATAAAGGAGATGTGATTTTCCTAAGCAATAACACAGCAGCAACCAAGCACTCTAAGCTGAGACCTGTGACAACGGATGGCATTTCTAGGAGTTGTTGCTGACTTATCCAACTGTCAAAGAACTGTAAATCAGAAGGCTTTCTTTGTCAGTGGTATAGAATCATGATCCCTCATCAACCAAGATTTGAATTGGACCATCCAACACACTGACATCCACCTAGTGAGACCCTGGGCAGAGGACTCTGTTCACCTGTTTGGGACTTTGACCCATAGAAATCCTAGGTCAATAGATAGTTTTGGAAGCTTCTAGAACTTTGAAGTTTTGTAATGCTTTAACAGAAAACGAATATACTCAGCCAGTCCATACTTGATTCAACAATCAAGAGTTGATTTCACTGGTCTATAAGTTTTTAGTGAAGGCCAAAAGTAAGAGAAAGCCTGGGAGCTGGTCCTGGCTCTGATGTTACCCATCTGTTTATCTCAACCATGTGATACAGCCAATTAAATGGTACTGGGAAGAAGATATGGGAGAATTAGGGAGAGAAAACATGATCAAAATATACTGTATAATTTTTTCAGTGAAGCAACTGTGGAAATTTTGAACTATGTATTGTCAGTATTAAGCAGTCCCCTCAAAGAGATGAAGCCCTTTCAGAATATAGGGGAAGACTGTAACCTCTGCAGCAGAAGATACTTGGTGTCTGAATAATAGTTTGTGTTACACTGTTGAGTCTCAAAAGAGACTGTCCAATCAAAGAATATTAAATCACTTTTAAGACAAGAGTTGTCAAGTGAGTTGAGTATTGTTATTCCCCATGTGACATTGTCAAATAAATTCAGTCAAAATATTAGTAAGAACTTCGTGGAAATAGTATGATTTAAGATTGTAAACAGACACATAATTTCTACAAACAGATGGATCAAAATATAGTATTATCTACTCTTTCTACACTGAGGCATCTCCCTTGGTTCACAAGGCCTTACAAGAGAAACTCAAGGTTGATGCAATATCTCATTTTACAGCTTTGCTTCAGAAACAACACTGAAGGACAATAAAGGTCAAGGTTAAGAGAGTAGAAATTCTTCCCACAAGACTTCAAATAGCACATGGGCAGGACTTGCTTATAAACATAAATGTGAAGCTGTATCAGCCTCAGTCTAAGACAGGAATAGTAAGACAGATGCTGACCCTTCAGGAGTGAAGTTGGCTTACTTTTCAGATGAGTGATCAAGATCAACATGGTGACTGAAAATCAGGGGCATCAAAGTTGGGTGGGAGAGGCAGGACATGATGCATACTTACCACAGTCCTGGGACTAACTTAAGCAGGTGGGGCGATTATATGTTTTAATGTACTTCCTGTTCTATGTCAGTCTATATACTGTGGTCAGCTGTTCCTACCAAGTGTCAGGAGAAGAATATGTACTGTGGAATATGAGTGAAACAAATATACTCTTGATGTCATGCCCACACCTCTCCAGCCCATCTCTGGGTTTACTACAGAAGATCATTTCCTACCTGCTAGGGTATTCCACTGTTGACACCTGTCTCTGCATGGAGACCTTCTCTAGTGCCACAGCAGGTTTTCAATTCAACTATGTGGGAACACAAGATTTTAGGAGATACAGTGCCCCCAGTGGCACCACTCCACCCATGAAGGATGAGTTAGCAAATAAATACCTCCATGTGAGATTATTCCTATGTGCTCCCTGGCTCCCCAGTTGTCATAAAAGCAACTTCTCAAGAACCTTTATACCCTTATACTGACACATACCCTTGAAAACAGCGTACTGTTGAATTTGTTGACCATTAGGTGTGTCTCTGTAAGTTTTTCCTAAATGATGGGATTATTCTTTTCATAAGCTATTCCTGTACAGGACACATTATTATTATAAATTCTAACTATCTACAAAAGATATAATTCTTGGCATATTTGTATTTTATTTACATGCTAAACAATAAACCCTTGAGGCTTTTGACTTGGTTCATTTAATTTTCTTTTTAATAATGACCAAGGAACTTTACAGATTATACAGTAAAATCTACTGAAAACAACAAACAAACAACAAAAACATGGAGAAATAAGTCTGACAATATTTTCCCTCCTCAGGAAAAAAAAATAATTCTAAGATATATAAACAGAAGTATGGTATGTGTATAAGTTTATGATCTCTAGATGGATAAAAAGCCCCTAGGTTTATAATTGGAGCAGACATCAATAACGAAACTAATAAATGTATGAAGAGAAAGGGGGTTTGGGGGCTCAGAGTTTTGGAAGCTCTGGTCTAAGAATGACTAGCCTCTGCTAAGCCAGCACATTGAGTCAGTCAGGGCTGTGGAGCTGAACAAATCTGCTTCCATCAAAAGCCATGGAGAGAGAAAAAGGAGAGCCTATGGCTACATAACCTACTTTGAAAGCACATCCCCCACGAGCTATGACTTCCTACCAGCCCTGTTGTAGAAGAATCTTTCTGTACATTGTGAAGATGTGTCTTTGCCAAGGCACCTTCTGGTTGGTTTAATAAAGAGCTGAGTGGCCAATAACTAGGCAGGAAGGGGTTAGATGGGACTTGTGGGCAGAGAGAGAGAAAGAGGAGATGAATCTAGGCACAAGAGAGATCCCAGAGGACATGGAGAGGAAACATGAGGAGCAAGATGGGAGAGAGGTAAAAAGCTATAAGGCAAACCATAGATGAATATAAATGGGTTCATTTAAGTTGTAAGAGCTAGTGGGACAAGCCTAAGCTGTAGGCCAAGCTTTCATAATTAATTATAAGTCTGTGTCATTTTTTTGTGAGCTGTCAGCCCAAAGAAAAATCCATCTACACAGCCCACTTACTGCATATTCTCCCATTCTCCAATAATGCCACCCTGAGTCCATGGGTTCAGGGGAGACAATTAACATCCAAACCCCAGCAGCATCTGTTAAAAGAACAGCAAATTTTCAAAAGAGGAACAAGACACACAGGCAGAATTTTAAGATTCTGTAGGCAGCACACACAGTGGGGTCACCAATGGAGATAGAGATGCTGTAATAAAGCTTGTTCCTGTAATCCCTCAGTGCCATCTCAAGGCTGTTGAGGGTTGACAGTTGTCTTCAGTAGTCAGTCTTTGCTTTCCCTAAGATGAAGATGAATTACAGAACTTTTGTCTCTGCTAATCTATACAAATAAAAGGATGGCAGAGAGTTCTCCTGAATCTGGTTCCTTTTCATTTTCTTCAGCACTGTAGACCTTCAGAATTTTGGAGAGATACCTTTTGATCCTACAATAGTCGGCAGTACCTCTATGGTGTGAGTTTATTGCCTGGGTGAAATGAGGCCTTACTCCTTTCGATGGTCCTTTCAAATCTCATTGCCTTACTAATATGAACCTTTTTTCAAACAAAAGCATTTAAAAATGATATTTGGAATAGGAAGTGGGATTTTTGCCACATGCCAACTGACTTGAGTCTCCAGAATCATACTTTTCTTGTGTAAATCAAAGAAAGGCAGATTGGAAATACAAGATGGAACAAAAAGAATATTTAGAATTATGGTGGTCAAAAGACCGCCACAAAAATAAACAGTGAAGAGGTACATACAAAAACCAAGCTTGCATTAAAAATAAATGACAGGCTTGTAATATAAAGTTTCACAAGAAATCACACCCACCCTCCAGTATTCCAGTCTAGGCATTTGACATTCAGATATTAGATTCATTACTCATAAGATATTTAATATTAAATTATACACTATTCCTAAGCCTTGGGTTTACTTACATCTTTAAAATGGGGACAATAATATTCAACTAATAGGGTCAGTATGATGATGAAAAAATTTATTCATTTTTCATGACCATTAAAATACTAGAAATTATTATTTTAGAAGACCCATCTTTAGGCATAGAAAAAATAGCCATTTGTTTAAAAATCATCATAATATAAAACTGACATTGTGAATATTCCTTTTTAATTATCCCAGCATTCCTAAGAAGGAAGAGCTGTTCTAAGATCTTAGCAAAAAGTGTGCTCTATCAATACCATTGTTAGGTATACATTTGTCTGTTTAACCTAGAACAATGGATCTTAACCTGTGGATCACAAACGACCCTTTCACAGGGGTCACCTAAAACCGTTGGAAAACACAGATGTTTGTTTTATAATTCATCACAGTAGCAAAATTACAGTTATAAAGTAGCAAAGAAAATAAGTTTATAGTTGAGGTCACCACAACATGAGGAACTATATTAAAGGGTCACAGCATTAGGAAGGTTGAGGACCACTGACCTAGAATCACGCTTTTGCCACCATGCATTAGCCAGTAGGTAATAGAGAATGCATTTGGAGGAAAAAGAAAAACACAGAATGAACCAAGCCTGAAGGGAAAATAACCCATCTGCACAAAGAAGTAATATGTGGCCTTTATCTGAAAATGATTTCATATCTAGAGGGCCTTTCTCATTAAATAAAATGCAGCTGTATTTTACATTTTATTTTATTGGATACTATATGCTAATAACCTATTAAACCAGAAAGGTGCAAGGAAAGAAAAATCACCCAAAACTCAAACAAAATGGAACGTAACAAAGCAGCCAGGTTCGCTCTGCCTTTTAGAAACCTAGAAGACGACCTCATCTGCTCAGAGAAAACCTTGCCCCTTTCCTGATTAGAGGCAATCAGAATACAGCAGCTGACAATCTTGTCTAATTTAAAAACTATCACATCAGATGATAACTGTTAATAACTACCAATATAACCCAGCATGAAAAGGAAGGTCAAATGCTATAGGCTGAATAGTAAATAAGGCAAAAGATAGGACTAGCTTTTAAAAGAGAAAAAATTGTTTCCCTTAAAAAAATCACTTTAAAAATGTGTTGCCAAACCACACAGCAGGCTGCAGTTTTGTCTTCTAGGATTCAATAACATGAATTTCCAGCCTTTGTTAGGTTTCTCTTCTTCCAGTTTATAATGCTGTTGGGCTTGGAACACTACTGTCTATCATTATAAAATCAATCCCAAAACAATTGCTTTCATCTCATCAAAGAATTTTCCAGAACAGACTGAGATTTTTACAATGGTTAAATTACCTAACACTCGTAATATTTGCATAATAAAAAAGAACTGCTCCACAAGAATGAACTCATACCTGGCACCATTATCTGGGCCAAGAACCTGTGGCTAGACAGGTCATAGGCCTTAGGAGCCTATAGTTGTAGGTCTACTGCAACTATTCTGCTAAATGAACACAGTATTAAACCTGCTCTTAAGGACTTATGGTTATCCCAAGGATTAATGCGTCTCTCAACCCTCATTGGGGAAGTGTCTGTTTTCAGTAGGCACAGATTAACCCAGAGACCCACAGCTGGTCAATGTGCTCGGGGGTCATTGCGGAAGTGGAGGTAGAGAGAGTGTAAGAGTTAGAGACAAGGATTACTGTAAGGAAATAGTGTCTTCTGGACACAGCAGGGCAGCTGTACGTGTCCCCCTCTAGGACATGGACACCTCCCTTATCCTGTGTACTCATGCTGTATATGCCATCTGCTCATTGGTCACTGAGGAGCCATCTCAATATTGTCAGACAGGATTGGTTAGCCTTAGAAAGACTGACCAAAGGGCCCCCATTCAGGCCTTAATAAACAATGGGTGGTAGTAGATGACTCTAGCTTGGTTGGCATGCCCCTTTCCTAGAAGTGCCCCTGGGAGAGGCACAGGGAAGGAGGGATGGATAGCCCTACCTGCTGGGCTCCTCTGCTGTCTTCCTGAAGCATGTACTTCTGAGAGTTCAGTGGTTAAAGTGCTTACTGTAAAAGTATGAGGACCCAAGCTTGGATTCTTAGCACCCAGGTAAAGAGCAGTGTGTGGCAGCACGTCTCTACAATTCCAGTTCTTAGGAACTGGAGGATCTGGGGGCTCATTGTAGCCAGTGAGCTGAAACAGGAAGTTACAGGTTAAGTGAGACATCCCTTCTAGAAGAAAGAAGGGGAGAGAGAGGATGAGAACAACAGCAGGCAACATCCAATGTGAACTTCCTGCCTCAATGTACACATCCACACACAAACGTACATATAAGCACAAAACAATACATTTCTGCTTCCGTGCTTGGTTAAAACTACTGACTGCTTGCTCTCCCATGCCTTGTCTGAATTCTCATCTTTCAAGAGCAGAAAAACCAAGACTGCTGCTCATATCAAGACTAGAAAGACCAGGGGAAGCAGGACCTGCCACCATGACAATGAAAAGTCAATCATTCAGGGGTCACAGTGCTTATATCCAAGCAACCCTTATGTCGCTGTGAGGCACTGTGTTTCAAAGCTGCCATTCATGCCTTCATCTCCTTCTGTAGGCACTGCATGTCACACCATCACCAAAAAAGATGCCTACACCTCAACAAGATGTTCTGAAAGCAACTATATTTTCATTGCTTTTAGAGCACATTGTCATGTAGTTCTATTTATTGTTGTTCTGAATCTTTTACCCTGCCCAATTTACTAATTAAATCTCACCATGAATGTGTATGTACATGGACGGGGGGGGGGGGGCGCGGGGGTGCATGTAGGATTTGGTGTCTGGAGCATCAAGTATTCAACAGAAGCTTGAAATGGATCCCAGAAGATAAGGGAGGGGCCTGTACTCTAAAAAGGTCCAGAACCTTGACTGAAAATGGAATCATATAGCCATAAGAAAAACATGATAAGGCCTTAATTTACCCACAAAAGTTCACATCTGAGATGGAATTATCTATCACCTATCATCCATGTCCTTTCCTATAGAAGAGCTTTATTAAATGGACTCAAAAATTCTATGTGACAAGATTCTGTAATTCACTCAGGCACTGTGCAGATGTGAGAGATTATCATTCTTACATTAAGGATTAAGAGAATTCAATGTCTCCACTAGGAAATAGAGTCCAAATGTTCTCTGCTTCCTTCTAGCAGTTCTTACTCATTTCCACCACAAATCCCCTCTTATGATTTTTAATCTTTGCATCTGGTTATACAAACAGGAATAGATAATGAATAACAGAATGTTTGACTCAAGAAAGAATCCCTAACTTATCGCTCTGACTTCATAAATGGCAATGCTAAGAACATCTGGGGCCATTAGCTCAACTGTCCCTAAGGTATAGAGAGTCATCATAAATTCTTCCTTATCAGTAGAGTGAGGCATTCTTGGGTCTGCAAAGACAGACGATGCACACATGATGAGAAGCAGTAGCGAGCAGGCCATGTGAGGAAGAGTCAGGGGTGAGCAGACTGGGTTAATTTAGAGAATGCAAGACCCCAGAAAGCAGAAGTGGGTCATTGCTTCCAGAAATGGGAGGGAATCAATTCTTTCTTGAAACAAATGAAGACCTCCAGATATTGAGACATCACTGCATAGACTCTGGTTTGGGTAGACAGAAAAGACTTGGATCTTATGAAGTAAACTCTGTTCTTTGCGTCCACAAGGTACCTGGCCACCACATGCCCTGAGGCAATTTTATTTGCCCCACAGAATTGTGAATGTGATATTTGGATTCATCCTCCTGACTCTCTCAACTTTCTGAGAACTTCAGAATGGAGGTTATCTTTGGGAGGCTTGGATTATGGATGCAGGGTGGCAGGACACTGACGTAAGCAGAAATGGTGCTTCTTCTCCCCCATCTTTAACCCTCAGAGCTGAGGACTGAACCCAGGGTCTTGCTCTTGCTGGCCAAATGCCCTACCACTGAGCTAAGTCTCCATGAATGCCTGACTGAGATTCTAGGAGAGTCAAGCTATGCACCGTCTGTCAGGTCCTGCTCTCCTTAGCTGAATGCACCCATTAGAGCTCCTTGTTATATAGTTTACTATTCTCCACCCTTTATATTGTTCCCTATGAATTCTTTCAAGGTCTCTGTGGTAGTTTGAATATAATTGGCCCCCCATTAGCTCATAAGGAGTGGCACTATTAGGAGGTGTGGCTTTGTTGGAGTGGGTATTGCCTTGTTAGAGGAAGTGTGTCACTGTGGGGGAAGACTTTGAGGTTTCCTATGCTCAGGATACTGCCCAGTGTCTCCGTCAACTTCCTATTACCTGAAAGATGTAGGATTCTCAGGTATTACTCCAGCACCATGTCTGCTGTCATGCTCGCCACCATGATGATAATGGACTGAACCTCTGAAACTGTAAGTGAGCCACCCCAATTAAATAGTTCCTTAATAAGAGTTGCCATGGTCATGGCATCTCTTTACAGCAATAGAAACCCTGACTAAGACAGTCTCTGTGTTTGTTAAAGTCCATGCTTGCTGGACTCCTTGTGGTTCTACAGGGACACGCAGAAAGCACCTCTTTCTCCTGAACCAAGTATCTATTCTGAAAAGACAGTTTGTCAAATATTAATCACACATCATCATCCTCTAGAGTGGGTCGGATCAGAAGTTTGTCTAACCTGTGGGTTGCAACCCCTTTCGGGGTTGTATATCAATATTTACATTATGATTCATAAAAGTAGCAAAATTACAGTTATGAAGTAGCAATAAAATAATTTTATGCTGGGGGGGAGGTCACAACAGCATGAGGAACTGTATTAAAGGGTCGCAGCATTAGGAAGGATGAGAACCACTGGTCTAAGAGATGGACTCTAATGCTGTGTTGCATATGACTCCGTTCTCAGAAAACAGAAACCATGAATCTGTGAGAAACACTACACAGAAATAAACTCTGAACACAAATAAGAGCAGGGTGCAAACAGCAAAGAGGGAACAAAATGATGGTGTCAGGAAGGCACTCCACAAAGCCATTACCATGCTTATTGCCATTTGAAGGCACAATGATTGAAGTTATTGTGTTAATGTAAGATTACTAAATAATGCACCCCATAAAAGGAAGGCATTGCATTGGCCATAAAAATGTGTATAACTGCAAAAGAATTCATACTTATTTAATGACACTTTAGAATTGGGTGGTAATTAAAATGAAGTAGGAATTTTTAAAAGCCAAATCCAAGCACACCAGTATATAAATTGAAACACTTTCTTTGTTTTCCAAGCACATAAAAAAGTAAGTTTTACACAGAGGTTTGGGTTGTTCCCCCCCCCCTTTTTAAGTCCACTGGGAACAGCATAATTTTGACTCCTCAGTATTTCCACTTCTAATTGCTGGGAGGGTTCATTATCAGCTGTCTGAAGTGCAATACATCAACCTTGCAAGGCTGAGCTACAAAAGACATTCACACATCTGATAGGCTGCTGTGCTAAATACGTCTTAATTTGTGCTGCATCTGCTGTTTTCTGGTTTGTTTGGAATGCAGTGAATGATGGAGACATTAGAGAAGCTTCCTGGATTATTCTTTTAAAAAAATTCACGTTTTTTAAAAAAATGGCTATCTCCCATCATTATTCAATTGTGCCTTAGAATGCTATAAACTCAATTTTTTATACATGCCTGTATAAAAAAGGCATGCATTTGAATATGTATATGTGTATTAGTATAAATGCACATCTATTTGCATGTATGTCAAGCCAAATATTCAGTTCAACCACATGAAGCAAAACAAACCTCCTTCAGCCATAACCGGATGCATAAAGATGCACATGCAGTCTTACAGCTCTGGCGTGGATACAAGTGCTCTCTACATCACTCGGGTCTGGTTTCAGTTTGCTTGCTCTGCCAGCGATGTCAGCAAGGTTGGCACTCTCGATTCAGCCTTAACTAAGCCAAAGTTGAAGTCAGAAACATATGCACTCCGGCATGATCCAGGATAAACCAGCCTCAATATCAAGGAGGTTTACATCTGAATTGGAAAAGGAAACAGACCTCTATCTGGGGCCTGTGTCTCCCTGAACCTTTTCATTAAAGCAGCAGCATGGAAAACAGAGGCAAAGCCAACCTCCAGGGTCTGTGGCTGGCATAGTTGCACAGTGCCTCATGCTCAGAAAGGCCCTGGGTATAGAAGCACTGAGGGGTGTGGTTGGGACAGCAACGGATTTGCTCATATTTTTAATTTGTCAGTCATATTATGTTCAAGATCATTAAAATTTACCACTTGAAATGAAGACAGGCAGGATAAAGTAAAAGGAGAGAAAAGAAAAAACAAGAAGAAACACAAATGCTCTCTCCTTTGAATTTGTGTTGCTTTAAGAGAAGGTGTAGAAGGCAGCCATTTCTGAAAGTGATTCACTATTTTTAAACACATAGCTTTTTTTTTTTTTTGAGTGAAACTGATTAAAAGAATCACACATTTTTGCCACAGACTTTGGAATCACCAGCAAAAGTGACACCCAAGGTTACCTACAATCTCAAAAATTAATATAAATAGAGCATTTTTGAGTTTTGTACCACATAATGCTTTTACACACACACACACACACACACACACACACACACACACACACACACACACACACACACACTCTCAAAATATACTTTAAGGGAACCTCATTAACATGAGTCTGGTGCAAAGCAGTGTGCAGTCACAGAGGCCAGTCCACTTTGTGGGCTGCAGGCAGGCAGGGCTGCTCCCTGACTTCTGAGTGCCCTGCCCCTTACCTAGAGGGAGCAGTACTTCTATTTACATGATGTCAATCACACTCCGGTGCTGTTTTCCCAAGGACATGCAGACGTGATTAGTGAGGCAGACGTTATGACTGGTGGAGTCACAGACAAATCAGGGCTTCCGTTATGGAGTATGTTGAATCAATAAGGCGTCCTGCTCAACCAGGGCTGAGAAAAACACCTCATAAAGTAACAGCATTTGTAAAGGTTAATCAATTCAGCTAATTGTAAATGCTCTCAATTGTCAGTCCCTAAGCAGTCCCTTCTCTTTGTAGCTAGTAATTCACTGTGGGATGTGCAGCTCGAAAAGGCAGTAGAGGGAGAGGGGGAAGGAGGCAAATTTCTCATTACTCTCTCCATGTTGAGCTCTGTTGGTGTCTGGGAATGTCAATATATGTACCACAGGGAGATAGCCTTTTTTCCTCTGCTAGCTCCATGTTGCCCGCTTCGTTCTATACAAAACAAAGTAAAGAGCCTAATTACCTTGGGTCTAGGCAGATGGAAAGGAAATCAGAGTATCGATTTGGGGGCAATGTCTTAAGGCAGTGCAGATGACTAATAAGATGGGCAGAGAAAAGGGACGGTCTCTCACTGACAGCAGCAAGGCGGCGACGTCTTATTCACCCGCCCAGATAGGACTCAGACAAGGAGACCCCTTCTTCCCTTCACCTCCCCTGCTAAATCTCAACCCCCACCCCTGAGCCAAATCTCCAGAGCCAAGTCACTGTTGTGGGTGGGGGAGTTGAGGGTGACTGTAAAGATCAGAGATACAGAAACAAATCATGTCAGGCACAACGAAAAAAACGTCTAGCCTGAAATTGCACGAGACTCTGGGCAGTGAAGGAAGGCAACCTTGTTGAGGGAAGTGGGGATGATGTCTTGCTCTGGAGCCTCACAATAGGGCCACCGCATTTCCAGTTCATGGATGATGGTTCTGAGGCCAAAGAATGCCATTCATTACAAAAGTTCTAGGGAAAATTCTAGAAAGCAGTGACATGGGGTAAGTGATAAATTATCATAAGAAAAGTCTATGTCTCCTCTGCCTTTTATTTTGTGTATGTATTTGGTGCTATGTTTTGGAAGTTTTATTTTCCTATAACAATTGTAATCTATCTCTCATATTTAGGAAATATAGCAAGACAGGGTGTATTCAAGAAATATTTGTATGAGCCAAAAACAGAGGTAAGAACTATTTCAAATGTCTCAATGCAGGGTTAGCATTTATAGCAAAATATGTAATAACAACCTGCATTCACATATTGGGGCTTAGAATTCCATGCTATGTATCATTTCCCACACTGAAACATGACCTGCCACAACAAACCAGCAATTTCCTTTTATTTCATTCACACCTTGGTGAAATGTAAATGTCTCTTCTGTAGCTGTACAGCTGTAAACAGGGAGAAAAACTTGAAACTGTAAAAAAGAATCCCCAAATACTACGATTCCAAAGCTTTCAACGACTTAACTGAACAAAGAGTGTGCTCACATTTCACATATCCCCATTTAGTGTAAATAATCTAATTCAGTCAGAGGCCTTGTTCCTATCAAACCATGGTATCTTGTAGGTATATTAGGGAGAGTGCTTATATCAGCCAAGTGACTTGGCCTAAGCAGACATCCGTGGTGACTTGAAAAAGAAAAGGAAAAGCAATCCCAGTGAAAAGATAGAAACCAGGTGACAGCCACACTTCACAAGGTACTTTGTTCCTCTGGCACTGTGGGATGACAGGAAGATGTCTAGAATCAAACTGACAAGTGTACTGTATCAACAATGATGTCAGAAAACAGCATCAGCGGCCCTCTGGAGAAGAGCCTTTCAAGGGTTTCCGAGAGGAATTCTGTCCTTAACGCAAACAAGTTCATTCATACTGAGTACATTGAAAGCATACCATACGTACCCCTGATAATAGAAACTAACTAGACCGCAATTTCCAGCTTCCTTACCCGTTGTAAGGCTGTGGGGGAAGACCTCTTCACCACTACCCCTCTGTCCTAGTTAGGGTTTCTATTGCTGTGATGGAATTTTATGACCAAAGCAACTCAGGGAGGAAAGGGTTGATTTGACTTACACTTCCACATCACTGTTCATCTTGAAGGAAGTCAGGACAGGAACTCAAGCAGGGCAGGAACCTGAAGGCGGGCGCTGATGCAGAGGACGTGGAGGAGTGCTGCTTACTGTCTTGCTCTCATGGCTTTCTCAGTCTGCTTTCCTATAAAATTCAGGGCTATTGGCTCAGGGATGGCCCCACCTAAAATGGGCTGAGCCCTCCGCCATCAATCACAAATTAAGAAAATGTCCTACAGACTTGCCTACAGCCCAATCTTATGGAGACATTTTCTCAACTGTGGATCCTTCCTCTCAGATGACTCTAGCTGGTGTCAAGTTGACTTAAAACTAGCCCGCATAGCCTCCTTCTCATTCCTACATCCCTTCCTTTTCTCTGTCACACAGTCCACCCACCCAAGAATGCCTCCTCCCTATGATTGTGAGACAGATGTCCTGACAACCCTAACGATGCTGGGAACTGAGAGTGGAGACCTCTGAATGGGATTTCTCTTTCATCTGCCAGGGTTTCAAGAAGGATGCATAATGTGAGTAATGAGCAATGTTAACAAAACTGCCGTCTCTTGGGGCCCATTACACCCTTTCATGGACTGATCATGCCTGAGTCCGTGGTACCTTTGACCCAGCCACACTCACTCAGAGCCCACACCCTTTATACACAATGTGATTTTCCTAACAGAGGATACATTTTCCTCCCCGTTTAATAATTTCTTGAGGTTATCCCAGGGTGTTCCTCAACTTGCTTCTCAATTAAAACACTTATTAAAAAACTTTGAAGCACTCTCACGATTTTCAATCACTGTGCACATAGCAATTTAAAATTATGGGAGCAGTTTTATAAGCACTTGAATTTGGAGGTGATCAGAGCCCTGAAAATGTGCAATATAGAGTAATTTAAAATTATTAGAGTACTTCACGCTTTTTATAAGCTCTTCAGCTGGGAAGAGACCAGGTTCTAACATCTGAGCTTCTACGGTGCAAAGTGAAGTACTTCCCAGCCCCAGATGACACACTCTATTAAATGAGACCACCTTAATCATTCTTAAGTGATGTACAGTGGGCATGTCCAGATCTCCAAATTCACTTTTAAATTAAAAAGATTTTTCACTTCCAACCTACAAAAGTCACTTACGTGATAAAACAGCAATTTACCCTTTCAATTTGGGACACAAAATTGCCATCCTGCATGGAGAGTCCCTTACCTTTAGTTAAAACCCGTATCAGAATATTTAAAATATTTATTTTAAATAAATATATTTAATAAAATATATTTTAAACTAGTTTTTAAATTAAAATACTATGCCAAGAAACTTTAGCACCTACTCCTATTTGAAAATATGCCAACTTTCAAGTAAGCTATAGTATATCATGTTTTGGGATGCAACACTTTTGCATCTAAAACAATGTTAAACCAATCAGCATCCTTTGTTAAGTGCACCTTTCTTAGCACTTGTGAAAATAGAATGAACTCTACTATCTCTTCAGAAGACATCACTGACCTGAAAAACAGCCCATGGAACCAGCAAGGTTCTCCCATCTCTCCTTGAGTTCAGACAAAGGAGAATAGGACCAAAGATTTGGTTTGCACCTCCTCCATCCGCCTTCACTGAATGTGTGTTGGGCACATGGGGCCTTAGGACAGTTCAGTTTTTGTGACTCATTTGGTCTTGTGAAACTTTATCCTTTCCATTACAAAATCATAGGGAAGAATTCTGGTCTGGATTGATCCTATCACAAGATTATCTGCCCATCTAAGGGGCTTTTAATCCCCATGTAGAATAAATTCATTTTTAGCATACATTTAGTATGTTTGCATAAGAGATGCATGATTTTAAAACTTCTTTGGGTCATTCTCTCACCTTGTTTAAACCTAATGACGACTCATGTGACTAGGGAAATAACTATGAAATCTCTTAGAAGCTACTAAAAAATGTTTCTTTTGTTATACATGTTGGTAAGTCACATCCTATCCACTCCTATCTCCAGTCACTAATATCTGATTTAGCTTAATTCTAGAACTACAGTTTTACTAAACCTAATAGAAAGTGACCGCTGGGCGGCGGCGGCGGCGGCGGCGGCGGCGGCGGCGGCGGCGGCGGCGGCGGCGGCGGCGGCGCACACACGCCTTTAATCCCAGCACTCGGGAGGCAGAGCCAGGTGGATCTCTGTGAGTTCGAGGCCAGCCTGGGCTACAGAGTGAGTTCCAGGACAGGCTCCAAAGTTACATAGTGAAACCTTGTCTCGGAAAAAAAAAAAAGTGACTAACTTGATGCTTCTTTGTTCTTTGGTGATACATTGAATTCTTGGAGATCTAGTCCTTACTGATGTGTTCATAACACACAAATACCTGGAGAGTTCCCTGATGTTAGTTTGCCATCACAAAAGGTTTGCCCGAGGTGTCTGCCATAGTTCTCACCAGGGAATGTGCCGTTGAATTCCAAAGTCCTTCAGTATTGTGCCATAGCTCCCTCACCTCTCACTATTTATGCTGCCTGCAAATTGCTGCGATGCCTTTAAGTGTTTGCTCTTGTAGAAACTTCTTCCAAAGAGATATATGTAAGGATGTCCAGTTATTAAGGTACATTCACCTTGAGGATTGTCATGAGGTCATTTCTAATTTCATTCCAAAGAGGAGACACTGAACAAGACCGTGAAATGACTAATAAAGAAGAAACTGAATTAGCATTGGGATTATAAAGTCACTGAGGGTAGAGTGCACTTACTGCCCAAACTCTCTCTGAATCTCTCTGCAGAGGCACCCAATGCTTCCACGAAGAAACAATAAGGTTTTCCATTTTAGAATATTGATGCAGGATCTGGAGAGACGGCTCAGTGGTTGAGATCATTTTCTGTTCAGTCATAAGGACCAGAGCACCCATATCAGGCAGCTTGCAAAATCCTGTAACTTGAGCTGCAAGGGATCCTATGCCCTCTTCTGGCCTCCAAAGACACACCTACACACACACACACACACACACACACACACACACACACACACCCCACATGTGTACATTACACTCTTACACATACACAAAGACACACATGTGTGCATTCACACAAACAAATAAAAATGAATCCTTAAAAATATATGCATATGTTGAATTCTGGGTTACAACTTCTGCTAAATGGTTCCTGAAATTAAGCAGACAAACACAGGTTTAAGTTCTAACTAGTGTGTCAAAAGCGGCAGGTGTTTCACAGTCCCACCCTCTAGACAGCAGCATTTTTAATTCAGTGAAGTTTGTGTTTCTCTGTACCTGCTGCTCACAGCGCCTTAGTTTTCATGCTATTGCCAAAAAAAGCCTACTCAGAAAGGAGACTAAAAGAACATGGTTCTGGTAATATTTGAACAGGTTGTATACGGTCTATGGAATCCATCACTTAGCTATAACACCCTAAGTGTATATAGTTACCGGAGCTATTCCATGGCAGTAATGCAAAATCCTTACATATTCATGTCTGAAAACAAAATGGACTTTCCAGGAAAACAATCTCCCCTCCTATTTTTGCAGAAGACCTGGATTAAGTTTCCAGCACCCATATGGTGGCTCCCAACCATCCATAACTCCAGCTTCCAAAGATCCAGTGCCCTCTGAGAGCCTCCACGGCCACCAGGCATGCATGTGGTGCACAAACACACATGTGCACAAAGTACTCGGAAAAATAAACAAATCTAAAATTTTTAAAAATAAAAAAATTCTTTCAAAATTTCTAAATAAGTAATCAGTAAGCAGAAGACATAAAGGAATGGTAAATGAGTATGTGCCTGGGCTGAAGGAAAAAAATCAGTGTATAAATAGTAGAAGGACTCACAAAGGCATTTCTAATGATTCATGCATATTAGAAACAGAAATGTTGTAAGACAGAGCCAAGTCAATTTTTCCTATGGTATGTGGGGTGATACTAAACTCTAAACAAAATTCTGCTCAAGGAATAGATAAAAAAGTAAGTCGGACAATCATAAGACAGTAAATTTGAAAATCATCATGGATATTTCAAACTCTGCGGCTATTAGATAGAAAACAAAGGTGACTGTGTAAGAGTCATATCAGGGCAGAATTTCTACGCAATGATAATTGCATACATGCTAGGACTATGCAAACATAACGAAGCATAATATGCTTCAGATATTTTTCAAGGGTTAGGTTAAGCTCTGGGTTGTCACTGGGCTTTTCTGTAGTAATCGCTGCCTTCAGGATCCCAGCGTAAAGGGCGAGAGAAGCAATTATACATGATGCCAATCTGTGAGTCTCCTGTGGACAGCACTGACTTTAATACTGAAACCGTGGAGATAACACCAGAATAAAGCTTTTGCATAGCCACTGTAAAGATTAGTGTGTACATTTCGGATGAAAAATGGTTTAATTCCTTTGCATTTTCATACAGTGGTACATATGCCCACTCACATGTGTGTGTTTGACGTTATTTTCTCTAAAAGCCTTGGTAAACAAAATTTCATTAACACTCTGGTCACTTTTAAGTAAATCTTTACTTAATGATTTGAAATGCCCTGTAGTTCCCAATGCTTGCTGCATGAGATAATCCATTTAAGCAAGAGAACGTGTTTTGTCAGATTGTGTGAGCCTGACAATTTTTTTGAACCAAAGTAAGCCTTTGAGACTTGAATTCCATTTGCTTCGGGAAAAAAAAAAAGTAGCTTTCTGGTTCAAAGGAAAAATGCTTAGAAGCCATATTTGAAAGGCTCATAAGGGGTCTTACACATCAAATAGCTCTCAGAAAGCAGCACTGTGATGAGTTAAGTATAAATTAATTAGAAACATACACATTGTTTCTCCCTGGCTATCCACATGGGTTTCAAAGTTGGAGAAGGAATGTTTGACAAAATATGTTTGGAGTTTTCATGACCCAAAAGCAAAATAAAGAGTTCAAGATGTTTTTAGAACAAAACCATTTGTTTCATTACAGTGATTTTTTTTTTCAAATAAATGCCTAATGATCTTCTGGTAAAGAATATTGGGGCTCAGGCAGTTACTTCATTTTGAACTCATCAAGGGTATCTAAAGGAGATTATTCCCATGAAAAGAAACTGATTAAGTGACTACAAATTAATTCTAGTCTTGTAGTGCTTTTGAAAGGGGGAAACATATATGAAATGGAGATTAAAACATGCTCAACACAAATCTCCCCTGTAATAAAAAATTGGAAGCCCTGAGGAGCTGCGGATCCTTGCCTTGCATAACGTTTCAATGAAGCTCCCTGGATACCACTGACATATCAATTTGGTTCAGGTAACCAAGGTGTGTACCCCCACAAATGTATGTATCCAATTCCAAGGGATTTTAACCAGTCAAAGGCATGGAAGTAAAAATGTGTGCAGTAAATGGTTTCCTGCTGTGAAACCATCTCTAGAGAAAGTACTTTAAAAGGTTACAATTAATATTAGCAAATGTTTATCATAAACCAACTGATTATATGGTTTTAATAATGTACACCGTTAGAATTCATGGAGTGTATATCTTCACATTTAGATGGGACGAAAGACATAGTGATGGAAGAGGGAAGGAGGGAAGGAGGGAGGAAGACAAGGAAGGAGAGAGGAGACAAGGGAGAAGGGAGGGAGACAAGAAGAAAGGAAGGAGGGAAGAAAACTGGGAAGGATAATGAGGGTGAGGACAGAAACTCATTAGTAAGTGCTTGCTATAGCAGGTGTGAGGGTCCAAGTTAAGTCCCCCAAACAAATGTCAACTTCCAGCAGATCCCCAGGGCCTGCTGGCCAGCTGGCCTGTCTGTCTTGTCAACTTGGCTGTAACTGCCAAGTTGGTACAGCTAGAGTCACCTGGAAAGAGGCATCCTTGAGTCATCGACTTCATGGAGTTGGTCTGTGGGCAGGTCTGAGAAGAGCTGTTTTGATTGCTTCGTGGATGGGGATGGAGGAAAGGCCACCGCGGGAGGTGACGTTTCCTGGGCAGGTGGTCCTGAGCTGTATTCAAAAGTCAGCTGAAAATGAGCCAGAAAGCAGCATCCATTCTTCCACAGTTCTTCTCTGGAGTTCCTGACCCATCTTCCCTCAGTGATGGATTGTGACCTGCAAGTGTAAGCCAAAAAAAACAAAACAAAAAACCTTCCTTCTCCAAGATGCTTTTAATCACAGCAACTGAGATCAAACTTATGACACTTCCAACACAAACTCCAAAACACACACACACACACACACACACACACACACACACACAAAGGTACATATACACACATATGCACACCACACACATAAAACATTTTAAAAACTACATTTCATGCATCTTGTTAAATGACTCATTTTTTGAAAAAGTAAAACTAGAACATCTCATTTAAGAGAGGAGAAAGGTGACAAAGATAAAACTGGTTTGGGGACAGTTTCTGAAGAACTCAGCAGACTCAACGAGAAGGAACCAAGTTCAGCTACTTCAGCCTGTCACATCTGTGGCATAATATGAGATGCAGTTGATTCATAGTTTCAATTTCCTATACGAAGTGTATTTTTAGCCCTATTTTCTACTCAGGGATCTGAAAAACTCCGAGCTTTCTCTTAAGAATATCGAATTGTGAAGAATGCTGACGATGGTCCTATACAAAAACTACATGGTCATAACTTTAAATAACTGATAGGCTTGGACCTGCCTCAACTGAATGTACCAGGCTCTGCTGACTCCCCAGGGGAGACCTTACCTTGGAGGAGGTGGGAATGGGGTGTGGGAGTGGGAGGCGGGAGGACAGGGGAATCCGTGGTTGATATGTAAAACGAATAGGAAATCTCTTAGAAGAGTCATCGTGAAGCTGGGTGAGCTCTTTGGAATAAGTTCATGCCCTGAGCCACTGGCAGAGAAAAGACTCCCATGTCACTCGCTTTTAATCTGCCCTCTGAGACTGATCTTCAAGTACCGTTTCTTCACATAACACATTTGCCTTGCTGTGTCCCTGGGGAGACAAGGCTGCTTAGACATGTTTAAGATGTAGTATCGGTTCCATATTGTGTCAGCATGTTCACACCTCTATTCCCTTTGCATTTCATGGCTCTAAAGGGAAATTTGGGAGGGAGAGACAACAACAAATGAAATGAATAGAAAAAAAATAAAATGTTTGTTTTCCTGGGTCCTAGAAGCAGTGTGTACTCAAGAGGATCTGTTCCACCATACAGCCTGTCTCCTAAAATGATTCACAGCCAGATATTTTTCAAGAAGTATTTGTCTATGAAGATTACTGCTCAGCAGGAGATAGATAAGGAAGATTTCCATTTGAGATGCAAATTCAGAAGGGCATTAAATTGAACCATTTTTCAGGCTTTTCATCATAAACTGTCTCTTTCATTTGCTAAAAAATTTCCTGTGCTGCTAAACATATCTCAAAGTTACACTGACTCTTAAAACTGGAGAATTTTTAAAAAATTAGGGGCTGGAGCAACGGCTCAGTGGATAATAGCCCTGTGTGTGCAAGCGTGAAGACCTAGCACATTTTTAAAAAGTCAAGCATTGGGGCTGCAGAGGTGACTCAGTGGTTAAGAGTGCCCATTGCCTTTTCAGGAGACCAGAGTTTGATTCCCAGGACCCCACACCAGGCTGTTCACAACTGACTGTAACTCCAGTTCCAAGGGGTCAGCACCTTTAACCTCTGCTGGAACTTGCACTCATGTACATGCACACACACATACAATTAAAACTAACAAATGTATGGTTTTATAAAGCTGGACATAGCTTCACATTCTCCTGTAAATCTAACACTGTGAGGAGTGAAGACGGGAAGAGCTGGGCACACAGGCCACCAGCATGGCTGTTGATTTCTGGCTGGCTATTGAATCACTGAGAGAACCTCTCTCAAGGGAAAAGACAGAGAGGGACAGAACAGAACACCAGACATCTTCCTCTGGCCCCCACACCCTTATGCACATGTATATATACCCCCTCACGCACATGCACAAATACCACACACGTACATCACAGACAGATAGGTAAACACACAAGTACACACACACACACACACACACACACACACACACACACACACACACACACACACACACACCATAAAATCAATTCTCAATTTTCTAACTGAAATATTTTGCATTTTCTAGGACATTCCTCCAGTAGGAAGAGGTAAGCACTTCCAACACAGATCAAAATGATACTCAGAGAATCTAAACATAATTTAGAATGACTATAGTGACACTCCAGAGAAGGCTATAGTAGTGCTCCACACAGGACTATAGTGGTCCTCCACACAGGGCTATAGTGATGCTCCACACAGGACTATAGTGATGCTCCACACAGGACTATAGTGGTCCTCCACACAGGGCTATAGTGATGCTCCACACAGGACTATAGTGATGCTCCACACAAGGCTATGGTGATCTTCCACACAGGACTATAGTGGTCCTCCACATAGGACTATAGTGATGCTCCACACAGGACTATAGTGATGCTCCACACAGGACTATAGTGATGCTCCACACAGGACTATAGTGATGCTCCACACAGGACTATAGTGATGCTCCACACAGGACTATAGTGATGCTCCACACAGGGCTATAGTGATGCTCCACACAGGACTATAGTGATGCTCCACACAGGACTATAGTGATGCTCCACACAGGACTATAGTGATGCTCCACACAGGACTATAGTGATGCTCCACACAGGACTATAGTGATGCTCCACACAGGGCTATAGTGATGCTCCACACAGGACTATAGTGATGCTCCACACAAGGCTATGGTGATCTTCCACACAGGACTACAGTGGTCCTCGACTCAGGGCTATAGTAGTGCTCCACACAGGACCAGAAAATAAACACTCATAACAGGAAATCCAATTTTCCAGCTCCTTATTAAGGATAAAAATATAACCTGACTCAGTAGTTTTAAACTTTATTCTCAAAAGCACTTTGCCTTTTAAAAATTAAGATCCTCAGCTCCAAATGATATTGCTATACCCATAGATCGGTGCACTGCTCAACCCTCACCAAAGAAGCTGCTTCTTGCAGTGATGGTAATTACCAAAGAGACTCACAGCTGGATAATGTGCAAATAGTGAGAAACCATGGAGAACTCTGTCCTAACCTGGATGTCTTCGTCGCACCCCTTCCCCCGAGGCACTGTAATCGGTGTGGAAGAGGAAGCAGAAAGACTGTGAGAACCAGAGATGGTGAATGACTCCAAGTAGACAGTCAGTGTCAGCCAGACATGTCAGGGCACATACAAACTCACAGATACTCTAGACAGCACACACAAGACCTCCACAGGCTCAAACCAGACAAAATGCCAGCAAGGAGACGGGAAAGCGGGGGGCAAAGTTGCACCCTTAGTCAAGGAGCTATTTTCAATGGATACCTGCTGGAAAAGACAAAATCAGTTTTCTCGAATGACCTGTCACTGGGTATGTCAACCCCATCCTGGGTGGGCCTCATGCTAAGAAGTAGTCGGCCAATGCAAATCTGACTGCAACAAGTCATATGCTCTCATTTGTCGTGGTTTGGTGTTTCATGTCTCCTTTGTTTTCATTTTGTCTTCTAGGGTTTTTGTTTTGTTTTTGAGAAAGGAAAAGAAAATATGAAGTTGTATAGGTAGATGGATGGAGGAGGGTCTGGGAGGATGTGGGGAGAAAAGAATAGGATCAAACTATTTTTTATGAAAAATTATAATAATTGTACTTAACATCAGCCAAGTGTGGTGGTGCATGCCTTTAATCCCAGCACTGGGGAGGCAGAGGCACATGGATCTCTGTGAGTTCAAGGCCAGCCAAAGCTACACAGTGAGATGCTGTCTCAAAACAGCAGCTGTCTCAAAACAGCAGCAGCAACAACAAAAAGCTTTAAAACCCTCAGAACATTTTTGCTTGCAAGGACCCTGTGTACTGAGGTGCATTATAGTAGACACTGAAAATAAGGTGGCTTTGAATCTCCACAAAACTTTAGTGAGCAAGGTGATAATCTTTCTACTTTGCAACTCAAGGAACTTTTAAGAAGACAACTGGATCGTCATGTATCTATCCTCTGTGAAGCCACATGTCACGTGGTCTCTAGGAAATGTTATTGTAGAACCAGAGAAAAGACGAGAAAAAGTTAACATGTGCTATTAGGAGAAAAGTCTGACCTTGTAGACATTTTGGAAGGTGTCAGGAACCCAAAGTGGTGCCCAGGGTACACTCTAAGAGCTAATCAACTATAAAATATTATGTGTCACTCAAATGCACATACACATATATACACATACTTGTGTGCATTTATACTCACATATATTGATATGCTATAAATAGATATGTTCTGCTGAGGTTAATAATTCACTAAACTATAAGTAGCTTATTTCACAGTGCTAGTTCAACATTCTATAATTGTTCATTTCTTTCAAGTGTATGAAGTCTGCAGTGAGCAGCAGCACACCAGAGGTAAAAGAGATAAACAGATCATACACTAGACAGAAACTAACGGAAATGCTGTCCTCACCACCCAGGCTTTGCGTCCTTATCGTGGAGTGGATGGAGTGAGCAGCTTCTTGTCTCACAGATAAGAGGAATGGGTGCGCACAGAGAGAGGGGTAGGTGGCTCATGCAAGTGCCTTAGCTAATCAGTGGCAGTGTTGGACCAGCTCTGGGCCCCAGCTGCTCTGGAATTCTTACTATGTCAACTCACAGAACCGAAACACGGGGCTGAAAACCCTAACCTCACTCAGTTAGGGCCGAGTGCTGCCTGATTTGTTTCTTTGTTATTCTTCAGGCTGCCAAGTAGCTGTTTGAGTACGTATGTGGAGTGCCATACAGGCTCTCTTTCAACATTTTAACGGTTTAAGTACATCCTGTGGTCTTAATTTTTCTTACATGTAAGAGGTGCATGAAAATATTGTGAAGGACTAGCAATATCTCAATGCCATTCTTAAAATCTCATCATGTTCAGTAAATATGTAATAGTACTTCCTATCACATAAGGCTGCTTAGCTATGGTGCTTAGTTATGCTGTAAAGAATGTTACAGAATAAAGCCTTAGTCCATGTCCATACACAGTTTTCAGATGTCTTATCAAAGGGCCTCTAGATAAAAATCATATTAATAATTTTCAGAACCTGGACACTACCTATATTTAAGGTATAAATACAAAGGTTTTTTTTTTTCCTTCAGAGTTTCGATGTGCACTGGCTTTTCCAAAAGGTCAACTATCCTATAAAAGAGGAATGTAGCTACTTTTGTCCAAAAGTTTACAAAGAATGGCCTCTTGTTTCAGAAAATCATGTGGAATGGCTATGATTCCACAGCAGCCTATGCTCATAGCTGTCATGTCCATGCTGACACACAGTGACACTCTGGCACATTGGTGAACATCCAACCACTTCAGAAGATCTCCTAGCACATTGACACATACGCCTTTACATACATATTGACATATTTCTTTGATTATAAATAACTTTGTCTCTCCCCCCTCAATATTACAATGTTTCCTCTCAGTGTGTATGGTATGTGTGTTAAGGAGTAGGTACGTAGTTTATATAATGTGGTTTTCTTTGTAGAACAGTAAAGGACCTTCCCAGATGCATATAATTATCTAATAAAAATCAAGAAACATTGGATTGCTATCTCCCAAAAATAAAATTATTTTCTTCCCTCAAATGTTTAGCATCATTATTCACAGACAATCCAATTGCAATTCTTTCTGGAAAATGATGGTCCATCCATTTGTGTGAATTTGCTATAGGATTTGACGTGTAAAGTTGAGTCTCTTGGGGTATTGCTTTCAGTTTTTGTCTTTGTTTTGATGTGAATGGCATCTCAGGTGGAAGTCTTACTGGTTTCCCAAATTTATGCAGCATTTACCACTATCAAAGTACCACTATCAGTTCCCCAGCACGCTCACCACTGGAACCACCACATGAATGCATACATCCTCTCCACTTGTCCTGCTTTTAACTGGAGGAGTGATATGACTGAAAACATCATGGATTAAATTAGGAAAGCTGACCAAATGCTTCTTTGAATATCCTTCCCTGCAATTTATGTCATAGGTTTGATTTGTTTTTCTTTTTAAATCAGTGTTCTTTCCAAACATGAAAGCTCTTCATTTGCAATTAAATGCTGAAAACTTAGTTTTGTTGACAAACATGTGCCATTCAACAAAATTAGATATGAGTGATTGGAAGTTTGAAAATCCAAATGAAGCTTTGGTAAGGTGTTCTACACAGTAGACATTGACAATGCAAATATTGCTATTTATGCACAGTTTTCATTGGCTGCTCTCCTGAGCCAGACAAGTAGGTTCTGACATATTTTTCAAGCTCTCCAGAGTCAAGACATATTCTTGAAAATTGAAAATAAAAAATGACTTTTTACACCCACGTCACTTCTTCACCTCTGGAAGATGCTGCCTTTTTAAAACTTACTATGTGAAGACACTGAATCAATACAACCTTCATGCCTGAGTACAGGATTGCTCAACTTTATGAAGGGGGAAAAATAGAATGCTGGGAATAGCATTTACTTCTCCAGCTCCGTCAGTTTTGCAGCAATGGTTTATTAACAGCATGCACCACTCATGAGGAGGAGTAAGTCCTGTACTGACGATAACCATCGATTTCTTTGCTTAGTTTCCTGGTAGCACACTCTACAATAAACCCAAACACAGAGGTCCTGGAACTCTGGATTATACCACATCTTTGAAAAGGATTATATTTAATGACCTAACTTGAGTGACATTTTTCTCTTTACAACATTGAAGATTTAAAGATACAATTACTCTCATTTTAGCTGTGTTTTAGTAAATGATTTATAAGCATCTCAAATTATTAATAAAATGGCACACATTCATTTTCATTTCAACTTGGGCTAATATCCTTTTACAATCAACTATAATGCATAGCAGATTAAAAAGCATGATATGTATCATGTACATCTGTATTCTGGACTTCAACCTTTAGGTACTAACAAGTACTTTGAGTGAATACACTGCTCTTGTCCTAGTCAAACACTGTGTTCTGCTTTCAATTTTTAAGCAGTAAAACAGATCGATCAATGATATCTTAAAATATGTTTTTAAGGTGAATATATACAACAATGTCAACAGCTAATCCAACTGACCATCTCTGTCAATATAGTGTAAAAAATAAAATCTCAGTGGAGTAAGTTCAGGGCCCTGAATCCAAGTCTTGTCTCATCCATTTTCTCACTAGGTCATGTTGGCCATTGCATTTCATATTTTAGCTTGTCTATTTTGACAGTGATTAATGATATATGTCCTACTTCAAACGGTATTTTGCATATACATAAGGAAACTCAGAGGGTTTTCAACTCACAAGATGATGACGAATAGACAGAACAAGTGCTTTCTGATTTTTGGAATTCTGAATCAACCTGTGTACTTAGAACTAAGTAGCAAGGATAGCATGAACCTATGTGGAACACTGTAAACAAATTAAAGTCACTTTACATCACTATCCTGACCTTAAAGAATAGGCTGTGTGGTTCTCTAGAGTACAGCAAGTCCCATATTCAAAGTTATTGTATCAAAGAAAAGAAATCTTCTACCAAGTACTGTGATATTATTAAAATGTCCTCTGTAATACAATAGGCAAATATAGAGTTTTCAACCATATAAATATGATAAAATCATTAATCAGAATCATGGCTTTGAATACTAATGCACAAGTATTCCTCAGACATGGCCATCTAGGCCTGGCCTTCATATAGCCTTCCAGACAGCTACTTTCTAGTGTGTTCTCTGCTTTACAGATGGAATGTCCAGCTTCAAATAAATCCAGTTCACACCTCAACGCCCTTTTCAAAAAGTTTTCCTTACTTTCTATGTACAACTGCTTTATGAAATGTTCTGTAAAAGTGTAGATAACCCTTTAAAAGAAGTAAAAATCAATTCAAAGGCTTCACTAATTCCTGAGTGGTCTGAATGCAGATATAAAAATGGACTTGTGTTGAAACTCAAAATATCCCCAAAAATCAAGTCTTAACAAGGGCAACATAATTGTAAATGAATATACTCATAACCGTTCATCACAACTTGCATACCCAATATAACTTAATACTTGAAAGACAAAACAGAAGTTGTTTTCAAATGAGTGATGTAACCTGGTAACAACAACAAAGAAAAAACCAGCTTCACTCTCCACAGAGAGATAGTTACATTCCACATCCACAAAGGCCAAAGTGTGCTACAGGGAAAGATGAAATTAAAACCTGGGACTAGTTATTATCCTTCCTAAGGGCGTGCATTGAATCACATGACCGAATGATTTATTTTGAATATAAAACTGAGTGGCTTAAACCTAATCCTCACATTCAAAAGTAACATGAGCAAAAAAAAAGCAACATATTCTTAACAATAGATTGGAAGCTAAGTCAGATGTGAGCACTGAAGAAAAGGAGGAAGTTATACACTGGAATCTCCCACAGTGGCCCAGGCTCTAAGCCACAGTGGCATAGAATTTCATGTTGGTTTTTGTTAACTTATGTTCTATAACTACAGAAATATCAGGAGTGAAATATTTATGTTAGTATATATTTGAAATGATAAGAAAATTAACAGATGCATTAAAATTTTATTTATTTGAAGAAAAGAGTAAAGTGAAAAATGTTATATATTACTTGAACAAATAAGACAACATTGGTCTGTAAATAATAAAACTGTGTATGATTTTTATAAAAGCATACATTGCAGACTCTGGTATGAGAAAACTAAATTCAAATGGGAGTTTATTTTAAAATTACACAGCATTGCAATCTAAGCTATGTGATGGTTTGTACTGATTGTCAGCTAGACAGGACCTAGATTCACCTGGGAGAGGAATTTCCCATCTCAAAGAAGTGGCATGTTCAGGAAGGCTTTACTCTTCAAGAAACCTCTTGCCATGAACACTTGCACACCCGACTTCTTCAGACCACGACAAAGTGAGATGCATAGGAAATTGTAGTGTGGAATTTCCACACACAAATTGCAAATTCAGATAGCCATAATCTTATGTCTGTGACACTCCGGAAAACCATGACAAAGCCAAATGTATTATACACAAAAAGGCCAATTATAGACATAGATTTTGTAGACCAGAGACTTGTTGCTGCAATCTAGGAAATCCTAGGACATAGGTCATTTATCCAGGTAACGATCACCAGCACTACCAACGTAAGTGATATGCAGCCAAACCATAGTATTCTGATGCTGATGCAGCAGGCCTTCTGACACACTCTTATTTCCCTCTTAAGTCTTTTTCCAACTTCAAATACTGTGTTTTCAAGCCACAGAGACTAGAGATGTCTGAAGATGAACATCACTAATTAGAAACAAAGATCAGAGTGGTAATTGACCCTTTTCCCAATAGTGTCATGTAGACAGATGATGCTAATGCAGAGATATAACTCTGACATCGCCCCAAAGGTACTCTCTGAGCAAGAAGGCTTTGGTCTATGAAACAGCATTCAAAAGCATCTCCTGAACAAAGAGATCTTGTTCCATGAAAGACTCTATGACAGCCAAAATACAAACCTTCAGAATCTCCCTTCAGGTCAATCTCCATGTCACTATGCCTTGTCCAGATTCCAAGTCATTACAGATTTTACCTGAGGTAAGCTAGCATGCGCCAGATCACCAGCTCTTTCCTATATATTATTACAAAAACTCGAAATGTTGACTTCTCCTGATTCTTGCCTTTAATTTATGAAAAACTGGTTACAACTCATTTATTTAAAAAGCATTTAACTGGTGCCAACTATAAGCCAGATGGTGTTTCATGCTAGGGAGGTAATAATATTAGAAAGCACAGAAAACCTTCTGAACAATACCTAGGCCTTCACAGTGTTGGTAGTTTTAGGTCAGGAAAGAGATGAACAAATGTTGCCATAAATACACAACGTGGAACAATGGAAGTCCTCGTTACAAATACTGTGCTGGCAGAGGAAGAACTTCCTGAAGAGGGTGGCTTCAGTACAGGTCTTAAAGTGGCCTCGTCACTGACATGAGGGGGGAAAAGCTACAGTGAGATTAGAGAAAGCAAGGCATAAGGTGGTTTTCACCGAAATGAAATTAGACCCACTGGCAGAGGCTGATTCCACAAAGCCTGTAAGCTACTTTTGGCATTTCCATCTTCAAGGGAAAAGCCACAGGAGGGGACAGACGTCATTAGATTTGCATTTGAGTAAGATCACTGGGTTCTCAAGAAGCACCCAGGTTGGAGAAGCCCCCAAATTGAACAGTTACAGAAAACCACATGGGGACTGCTTGCCCTCTCCCAGACAGGCTTTCCATTCAATTTAATTATGCAAATCAATAACTTTTTTTTAATATCAAGTTTCATACGACACAGAGTTTCTTGTTATTAGGCAGCCTCACATTGGAGATGGGGTTTCTCTTATGTAACCCAATGCTTCCAAATGGCCTGAGAGCACATGCCCTGGGCAGCCCTCCTCCAGTCTCCTGGATGGACACAGCACAGGCTGAAGAATGTGCCTCTATTCCACTGCTCACCTAATCACCTTTAAAAACTGGTATTTTAACAACAACAACAAAAAGAATGTTCCACTAGTGTATGTCTTTTTGTCAATGTTTTGTTTTGTTTTTTGAGAAAGGGTTTCTCTTTGCAAAGCCCTGGCTGTCCTGGAACTCGCTCTGTAGACTACAGGCTAGCCTCAACTCCCAAAGATATGAATGCCTCTGCCTCTCAAGTGCTGGGATTAAAGGCTTGCACCACCACTGCCCTGCTTAATGTATGTCTTTCTTAACCCTCACTTCGAAAGCTTCCAAGGAGCATGTATATGAGAATTGCTTTTTGCTGGCACAGGTCATATATGAGGATGAAACTCATAACCCCTCTCACCAGGAACTTTCCCCTCCATTGGCTAATTCTTCTCTTACTGTCACCTCTTTACTCCGAAAGCAGAGTGTTTCCGAGAAATATCACTCAGCACCTACCCTTGTCCCAGTTCCTGTTGAACTGTCTATCTTCATGCTAGATTTTAAAATCTGCCACCAACTTCCTGTCATTGTAAAAGCAATGTTGTCAAAGATCCTACCATGGCAGAGATCATGTTAAATATCTGGGAGGAAATTAGACATTATTTCAATTCCAGCTCTTCAGATTTATTTCTTTCTGATATTACACAAAACCATTATTAATATGCTATGAAATGAGACGTCTCAAAGATTCTTAGTAAAAGTCCTTTAAGGGGTAATCCTTCTGAAGCCTTCTTCAGAAAGAAGCTGAGCATTTGCTGTATGAAACCAGTGAAATTCACAAACGCTGCTATGGAGCAGCAGAGCAACTATTCCAGCATTTCCCCCCAAAGTACCTTAGCTTTAGATGATTATGGAAGTCTTATGTTTTAAACTTCCTGCCAACAATGTGGCTTTTAGTTGCCTTGGACTGAGGACAAATTGTATTATAATGTATGTTGACAGTTTAATAACACAGGTTACCATCTTTGGTGTACTTTATGATGTAATACATCCCAGTGGGTGTCTCTGGAGAATCGGGCTATGATTTCCAAAGCACAGAAAAGTCAATAAACTAAAATGGCCTGAGTAAGATTTCTGCCTTCTGTGTATTTTGGACGTATTCCTAAAAATTAAGTGGGTGTTACCCTTCGAAAATATTTTCCTGGCATGACTTTTTCTGTTTTTCTTCTCAAGCTATAGATTGTAAGAGTGGAATGGTACAATTTTTATTAAATTGTGTGTTAAAAATGTAAAAAGTCTTTCTTAATACAATAAACAGGTATTTTTTTCAGGTCCCAGAGGTAAAGTTTCTGTACTATAAAAAGCTATAATTGTGGTTTTCAAAAAGCTCATTAAATATTTAGATCTTTTAGAGCTCAAGTGTTTTCTGTCGAGTTTAAAACACACTTAGACTAATTATTTCTAATGTTTTGACCATTGTATAAATACATGTAGGATTAAGCAGCTAACAGCATAAAATAAAGTAGTAAGTCTTATGCACAGAATTCTTGTAATTACTGTGGATTTTCCTTTCACCAAGATATTGTCAATGGAAACAAAATAGCAATACACTATATTTTTTAAGGCAGCATAAGACATCATTACTAAATGAGCTAGTTCTACACACTCATAGCACTTTAAATGATCTTGTTTCCCGTTTGTTTGCATCTATATGACCATAAATAAAAGGAAAGATTCCAGTTCTCAAGCACAATAAAGCCAGTAGGATTCTAGGATGGACAATTCCCTGGAACTTTAATGATTGATAGAAAGGAAAACATACTACAATATCCTAAAAGAAACAATCTTCCTAGCTCAGTTTATAAAAAGACTCAGTATCTTGTTATCTACCCCTAAAGTAAAACAGATTTTAGAAGAAATGTTCATAAATCACTATGTTTTGTAAGTACTAGCCTTCACTGCTCTGCTCCTCTCTCTCTCTCTCCCTCCCTCTCTCTCTCATTATTTATTCATTTTTATTGTATGTGCATTGGTGTTTTGTCTGCATGTATGTCTATATGAGAGCATTAGACTCCCTAGAACTGGAGTTATAGACAGTTGTGAGCTGCCATGTAGGTGCTGGCAATTGAACCCAGATCCTCTGGAAGAACAGCCAGTGCTCTTGACCACCGAGCCATCTTTCCAGCCCCCAGATTTAGTTCTCCTTCTCTTCAAAGAAAAAGAAAAAACTACAAAAAAAACATAAGGCAACTTTCTTATCCTAAAAGAAACAGCAATATTATTAAATACTCTCTATGTTGCACACTCTATATAATATTTTAGACTCCCAAATGACCATTCTGCCAAATTTCCTTCTAAATATTTATGCTTCTAACCATGGACCTGGGCTGCTCTCAGTCTTTTTCAGAGAAGAAGCTTCTTGCCATGGACAGCCGTCAATGAAGAGATGTACAATTGACCAAAGCATGAAAAATAAGAGACCCAGCCCTACACGGGGCATCTTTATGAGTCCCACCACCATCAAAGCAGGGAGAACACTGCAAAAGAGGTGGGAAGAATCTAAGGGCCAGAAGATGTGGAGGAGTCTCGTGAAATGTTGCATTCTGGACATGCCATAGCTGTCACATTCATGAATTCACAGCACCTGGGGCTGCCTGCTTAAGAGGGAGGCAGAAAAAAATCCCAACACTGATGAAGGAGATGATCTCCAAGCCCCACCCCATTCTGAGGAATGGTTGGCAGTGGAAGTTGCTGGGAAGGAAAATCACTCTCAGTAAAGAAAGAGGGTCAAGAAAACGCCTACTTGAGAACATAAACAAGGAAGTCTGGCAAAGAGCTGATGGAAACTGCTCTTCCCCAGGCATCCAGGTTTCAGAAGATGGCTCAGGCAGACTTCCCCACTTGCAGGCCATTGATTTTGATCGTAACAACCCATCTATTGTTGTTTCATTGAAAATTACCACGAATTGATTGAGAAATACTACATGAATTTAATTTGTGTTTATTGCTTAAAAACTATAATATGTGCTTATTTGGGAAATTCATGTTAAAATTCATTTATGAGCACTCAATTTGAATGGAAACCATGTCCTCGTTTCCCAATAACTCAACATCGCTGCTCTGGAAATCCTATGCTGTTGCAAACACCTCACTTTTATCATTATTACTATGCTTTCAAGTAACAAGTCAGAGCCAAACTGTCTGCATACTCAAAGCAAACATACATAAAATGAGTGCTTCAAGGTTTGCTGAAGCCCCTGAAAACTGAGCACTCATGATGTACGAACTGAATTGGTGTCTTGAATATGAGGCTCAAATCAATCGGGGAAAAAAAAGTTATTGCCCTTGAATTCTGGCCCACGCTGATGTATCAGGTTCCAATGTCGTTGTTGCTTTTTCTAATTTTTTGGCCCACAGTTCGTGTTCGTTCCTTCTCCCCATGGGCTCCGCCAACCAGGCCTAGTTGGAAGAGCTCCCAGTCAAGAGCAAAGGTCTGAGGATTATTGAAGTGGTTTTCTTTTTAATCACTTATAAAAACAGAGGCACAGCCAATCACCAGCCATGCAATTTTCCCCAAATCACTGGGTCTCTAAATTCCCTGAAGAAAGACAGAGTCAGCTCTTTCCCAACAATGTGGTATTTTGAGCTTTCTCTCAGGCTTGGAGAACCTTAGAGCCTTGGGGAGAAAGGGAAGACAGAAAAAAAATATTGCTTGAGCACATTAATAAAGCAGAGAACATAGCAACCCTGTTAGGCTAGGGCAGGGCACATGGTTGTATGTCGCTACTCTGTTCTTGCTTTGTTTCCTGGTTGATGAAGCAAAGCACGCTCTCCAGCCCTTTCTGTCATCATCCTCTGATTTTTCTTCCACAGGGTTTGCAATCAGAAAGTATTCCACAAAAATCTAAATTAGGAAGAGAAGAGACTGAGCTAAATCTGATTGCATTTGTCCTTACCACAATTCGATTAACTAGCATTTGAATAAACACTCTCCAGGCAATTGCAAAGTTAAGGAGGCAAAGACGCACGGAAGGAGGTGATGGTGTTCGCCCAGATCACCAGAAACTGGGTATCATTTTGCCAGACCCCTCAAAAACATGAAAAAGGAAAACAATAAAAGTTCATGTGAGCGACAAAAATGATTGCTTACTGTATGCATGTAACTCTCAAGATTTTAGTCCACACCGGTCTTAACTATCCCATCCCTGCTTGAAGAAATAAAACAGTCTGTAGGGCCAGACATGTGTTGCAGATTGAGTCTCCTCTCAGGAATATCAGCAGATTATCCAGTGCAGGCTCAGAGGCCGCCACAGGGAAGCCACTTTAACCCCAAGATGTGGAAGCTATCTCTTTTCCTCTGAGGCTTGCACCAGAGTATTGAACACACAGAGAAACCCCACAGGGCACACCAGGCTTTGCCTTTATGTCTCAGTGCAACACGAATGGCAGCAACTTCACTAAAGCTATGGGTCTTTGGGTTTGCACATATCCCCACTCACTTCTTGACATATCTCACTTTCTTCCCCATTAAGTTGTTCTGTCTCCACACACCAAATCCACATCTGTCTACTCCACACATCTTTCCACAAAGTTGGACTAGGACCGGTTCTATGTTCCTTTCTAAATGAAGTCTCTGGGTTACAGCACATGTTGCCTCAGGTCACATCGTGAGGTTTTGAAGATATCCTGAGAAATTTACAACTCAATTGCATATTTCAACTAGAATTGGAGAACTTAGAACCCATCCCACAACTTGATCAATAGACAAAGTCTAGCTGACTATTTGTAAGTAAGTATCCAAAATGTCATCTGCAACATTCGCAATCCTTAGGAACCTTTTAAAGAAGTGTTGCACGTATAATTCAAAATTACGTGTTTGACCTTGATATAATGAAAGATGCAGAATTAGAGGAAATCTATATTCTGACCTTTCCTTTCAACAAGACAGGATTTCTGTTCAGTAAAAGAAGTTGATGCAATTGTTAATGAGAGAGGCCAAGCACCCCACCAGTAACTTATGTGTCATTCCAACATTTTTATTTATGATGTTTTATTTGTACTTCTATTCTCTAGAGACCCGGGAAACAAGAAAATTTCAGAAAGCAGGAACAGTATGACACATAGGACTTTTCCTAATAGGTGATTCAAATGAATTGATACTTTCTTCTGAATGGAAACAAAATGCACATTCATCTAGGTAAGCCTTAGCTCATGGTTGAGTGATTTCAAGCGAAAAGCAATCTTTAATGGAAGAAGAGGAGCCACCAGTCGTTATATGGATGGCATTAGTCAACCGAATAGTGAGGGCCAGACTGTGAGGCTGTGACAATTTCTTCGCTCACAGTGGCTGTGAGAAAAATAAGAAACTGATTGAATCACAATCACAAGAGCCATTGTAAAGTCTTAAATATATAATTGGCAGGGTTCCTGTAAGTTAAAAATGCTAATCTCTAGTACACATCAGCTCTGGCTTGTCTTGTCTTGTTAGGTAAACAAAATGTGTCTTGCCTGTCATTGCCATAAAATATTAATGCACTGGAAGTCTCTAAACCATGCTAAGCATAAGGCCTATTATCACACTTAAGAGCAAAGCAATCTAATAAATCGCTGGCTGTATAAAAACTAAGTCAGCTGGCAGAGGCGGTAATCTCCCCAAGGGATAGTAAGAGCCTCATCTTCCACTACAGCAGCTGCAGTTGCAGAGAAATGATGCTTCTCCTGTTCAGTAAAAATGCATTTGTGCTGAATTCTGTTATTTAAACTCTAATGGAATCATTAGGATTGTCCATACATTGTGAGTAATAGAAAAATTAACTAAGAAAACCATACACAGTGCTGTCCTAGGGCAGGCAGAGTGTTTTCATTAGGTATATTTTTAATGAGCTAAATATGATAGGAAATCAAGCTGCTTATTTCAAATACATTCTCTGAAAGAGCTTGAACGCCGCCTCATGCATTAATCACCATCCATAAACGTTGAGCACTGGGTTGATATCCCTAATTGAAAGTCATTCACTTGTTCAGCCCTGGTATGAGGTCCTCCAGGCAGTAAATAAACACAAAAGCAATCCTGCTGCTATATATTTTAGAAACAACCCTAAAGTCATTGTTGGGCTGCTATTTTATACGACACCTAAGCAATCTCCGAAAACTGTAAGAATAAGATGTATCTTTTGGAGGTGAGGGGGGGTAATGGAAGGCAAGGGTCGAGGGAAAGGGAGCTTAGGGGAGTGGGAGGTCCTAGCTGGATCAGGAACAGAGTGGGAGAGCAAGGAAAGAGATATCATGATAAATGAAGACACCATGGGAAGAAGAGAAGCAAAGTGCTAGAGAGGTCCCCAGGAATCCACAAAGATGACTCCACTATAGACTACTGGCAATGGTCAAGAGAGTGCCTGAGCTGACCTACTCTGGTGATCGGATGGCCAAACACCCTAACTTTTATGATAGAACCCTCATCCAGTGACTGATGGAAGCAGATGCAGAGATCCACAGCCAAGTCCCAGGCAGAGCTCCAGGAATCCAATCGATGAGAGAGAGGAGGGATTCTATGAGCAAGAGAAGGGATTCAGAGACAACTAGCCAAACTAGTGGAAACGCATGAACTGTGAACCAATAGCTGAGGAGCCCCCATGGTACTGGACTAGATCCTCTGGATAAGGGAGACAGTTGTTTAGCTTGAACTGTTTAGGGGGCCCCCAGGCAGTGAGACCAGGACCTGTTCTTAGTGCATGAGCCGGCTTTTTGGAACCTAGGGCCTATCCTGAGACACTTTGCTCAGCCTTGGTGCAGGGAGGAGGGGCTTGGACCTGCCTCAACTGAATCTACCAGGCTCTGCAAACTCCCCAGGGGAAACCTCGCCATGGAGGAGGTGGGAATGGGGGATGGGTTGGGGGGGGAAGCTGGGGGGTGGGAGGAGGGAGGACAGGGGAATTCATGGTTGATATGCAAAACGAATAGAAAAATCTCTTAATAAAAAAAAAGATGTTTCTCTACCCACTCCCCAACATGCACTGAATTAATTAAACCAGTATTCTTCTAATAATAGAGAGAAGATGGGCAGATACACTTTGAAAACACAAGTAGTCAGGTGTATGCCTTTAATATCAACACTCAAAAGGCAGAGGCAGGAGGATGTCTGGGAGTTTTAAGCAACCTGGTCCACATAAAGAGTTCCAGGCTAGCCAGAGCTATATAGTATGATTCCATATGAAAAAAAAAAAGAACAAAACAAAACTACAGTAACAAGTTATTTATTTATTTTTTGCAATAATTCAGTCATGTAAGTACTTGTCAAAAGTGAAGAAATAACTAACCTCTTCATGATCAACCAACATGTACCACCAGGGCCTAAGCCCCAGGAAACAGACATTGAACTGCATTTTTTTTCTACAGAAATCTGCAAGGGATTTATAGTACTTATTGTGACTGTTACCCAAAGATAGCAACCTAAGGGGATATGATTAATAAGTGGTGTGTCCCTTCCTTAGAACACCCAGTAACAAGGTACTGAGAATCTATATATGTGAAAATGTGAAATTTAAAAATCTTCCCTTAATTAGCAGTGATATTAAAAAGCGAAAATAGGATTGGGGATTTAGCTCAGTGGTATAGCACTTGCCTAGCAAGCGCACAGCCCTGGGTTCAGTCCTCCACTCTCACTCTGAAAAAAAAAAAAAAGAAAAGAAAAAAAACATTTTAGAAAGTGAAAATATATTAAAATCAAAATGAGGACAAACACATTTTTGATGCATCATATATTACAGGCTTGAAATTTACACACATCACACATCATCACACACACACAATTTGCATATACATACAAATAAGGGAGCCTCAGTTAAGGAACACATTCCTTACATAATGTTTATGATGATGACATTGTCCATAAGGCCACATAACTTTCTCTGTATTAACAGTCATTTCAGGGTCATAAAGCTAAACAAAGTTGTCGTTATAAGTGAATTCTGCATTCTTTCATCCCTTAGGAAGAACTGAATCATAGAGCTCTTCAATCCTGTAAAAGGAGATCTGGAAGTCACATTTATACAATGGCACTGGTTTACCTCTCTGAATGCCTCACCTGCTCAGCCAACAAGTATGCATTGAGGTTCTCTTCAGCACAGCATGAATAGTTACAAAAGCAATTAAAATTCAGCATCTATCTGTCCTCAAAGTGTCCACACATCTTTAAGAAATGAGAAAACATAACGTAATGCACTCACATTGATGACAGAGATGATATATGCAGTGATGGGTAGGATGTAAAAGATGTATTTCTTAAATTTCTGAAATCTAATCTAATTGAGATCCCCAAATTCTGTTCGCCACTGATATCAGGAAAGGTGTCATTGGTTGTATGAGTCCCCCTCACTCTCATTTTCTTGGTCCCAGGAAAAGATCAGAGAACCTTGAACTTCGGTAGATAGTGCTCTCTTGATGTTACAGTTCATTCCATCATACTCTGCCAATAAATCATTATCTGACAATTTCATCCTTCATCCTTCCCATCTGACCTTTGTTGAGGCTTCCAGGGGCTAATATACTCACTGATCAAACTCCAAATCTCTTAAATGAGGGTATTACATGTAAATGAGTTCGTGCTGTACCTCCCTCACCCCCTAAATCTACACCACTTGCTTGGTCCCATCGTTTCTTCTCTATTGAGAACAGCATCAGTACGAATAACTGTCCTCTTCCTACCCTTGAACAAGACGCAGTATTTCCCACTTGATCAATTCCTTTGCTAGTTGAGTATAATGGCACAGAGAAGTGGCTCGTTGGAGTCAGACTTTAAACTGTAAACCAGTGAACACCTGTTGACTTATTCTGAGAGGTGAAAATGCCAACCCAAGAATGTTGAACTAGTAGTGTCCTTTCTCTAAGGACAAAGCTAAAACTTTTACAGTCAGAACATGAGCAGTGTGATTCATTCGGTGTGTTCCATGCTTTTAAACTAACAGCACCTTTCTTTGTTACACCTGTAACACCCGTGCTCAGAGGATTCGGACAAATTGTACTCTATGACTTTTAACTCTGCTCTGCTTTTCCATATTCTCACTTCCGTGACAGCACATACTTCCTCGCTTACTCTAAAAACACTTTGTGTTCACAGTTTGGTGCGTATCTCACCACTTCTGTGAATTAATTTCAAACATTTCTAAGCTTAGTAACCTCTTACTTTTCTTCACCATCAGTCTGGAATACTCATATCCTTAAAAACATCAGAGAAATGTTACACATAACATTACAGGAGTATGTAAATTAATTGAGGCTCTACTATCTGATTACTTTCCCACCTCATCCATAGATTATTATCTCCTTGATGACAGGTATTATTCTGATTTATACCTGTGTTCCTGATAACATAAAGTGTCAGTGTTGGAACACATAGAAAGACTAGGACAGCAAAGAAGAGATTGTAGAGCAAAGACAGCTAAAATCAAATCTACAAATGGGCCTATGGATGTTGATCGTTAGTTCAAATAATATAATTCAGTGGGGGGGGGGAGTGTTCTCAATAGGAATTCTTGAGTGATGTCAAAACCTATTACCAGGCTAAAAGAATTATTTAAATATGAAGGGTTCTCATGGGTTGAATCTAGACATCAGCAGGTACTCGTAGCAAAGATGTTCCAGCCAGAAACTTAGAGATCAGAATAGGAAAGGCCTTTGCTCTAGAAGTAAGAGCATTGTCTTTGCATTTATAGTAATTATAATCTACCTTTATAATTCACATTTACCATTATAATAATAAATTGTACTGGCATCAATCATTAACAGTAGTGATCACTACTATTACAGGCAGCCATTATCTGAAAATCCCAAATCCAAAATGTTAGAAACTCTGAAACTTTTTGAGTACTCACATCAGGACACAAGTGGAAAAGTTTACATCTGACCTCATGTGACCGATCTCAGTCAAAACACACACTTACTGAAAGTGTGTAAAATTATCCTTAGGCTATTATAATGAAACATAAATAACTTCATGTTTAGATTTTGGCCCCATTCCCTTATAATAACTGATTGTGTGTGTTCAAATATTCCAGAAGATAAAATAACAAAAGCCAAGACATCCCGCTCCCAGGAATTCTTACTGATAGTCATCTATGCTATCAATAACAGCAGTAAAGAAAAGTTATCTCCACATACCTTTCTTTGCATCTTAGCAGCCAGAATGAGTCAAATAAGACAGCTCATTCCAACACATTGGTGATGATGATGGAATGCACAGTGATGTGCAGATGGGATACAATACATTCCTTCAGTGCCCTAAAAATAACTCTAGTCTGAACACCAGGATTCCATTTGCCAGCATTGGCAAGAGACACTGACAATCATATCAGTTGTTCTCTTCCTTGCTGTCTGGTCTTTGAAAAGTGTCAGAGCATCCTTAATAATAAACACAATAGGGTCATATAACCACTCTTCGATTTCAATGTCAATTGAACTACATTTTAAAATTTATTACTTATCTATTTATTAAGAATTTCTACCTCTGCTGCCTTCCATGTGCCCCTACCTTCTTTTCAAATTTACAGTCTTATTCTTTAATTATTATCGCAATTGAGTTGTCTTGACTTCTTTAGATCGATATTGATATATTTTATAGGTCTGTGTACGTTGTTACACAAACCAAGTAAGAAAGACATGGAAATAGCTGTTTCATAGACCACCAATTCTACCTAAAACCAGATTTAAAAAGAGTACTGCCTCTAAGATTAAAATAAGGAAACCAAAGGGTAAGAAGAATAAAAGAGGTTGTAAGAATATGGAGACTACAAAAGTCAACCATACATAAAATTTTATAGTGGAAAAAATACTCATACAAGGGCAAGATGTTTTAGGATATGTAACTATTTAAATTTGTCAGTACTAAGGAAAAGTTTAAGAACTTAGATCAAAATAATGCATAATGACAAAGTAGACAGATAAGAATTCCATACTGAGATACGTTAGCAAGAAAGAACACTGAATAAAAATAAAAAATCCCTGAGGGCTCAGGGAGGCAAATCCAATCACACAAGAGTTAGAATCACATTGACAGCAAAATTCTCAAGGATAATATTCTATTTAAGAAGACTATGGATTTTTATTTTAGCACTGAAAGAAAAGCACACTAAACCAAAAATTCTTTTTGCATCTAAATATCTTATTTAACTCTGATTATAAAGTAGAAACCCTGTCAGGCACATAAGGCTTCTAAAATCTTGTTTTTTCAGTTTCTTTTTGTTTAATTTTATAATTTAATTTAATTTTACATATCAGCCACAGATTCCCTTGTTCTCCCCCCTCCCGCTCCACCTTCCCCCCAGCCCATCCCTCATTCCCATCTCCCCCAGGGCAAAGACTCCCCTGGGAATTGAGTTCAACCTGGTAGATTCAGTCCAGGCAGGTCCAGTCCCCTCCTCCCAGGCTGAGCCAAGTGTCCCTGTATAAGCCCAGGTTCCAAATAGCCAGCTCATGCACTGAGGACAGGTCCCGGTCCCAGTGCCTGGATGCCTCCCAAATAGATCAAGCTAATCAACTGTCTCACTTATCTAGAGGGCCTGATCCAGTTGAAGGCTCCTCAGCTATTGGTTCATGGTTCTTGTGTTTCCATTCGCTTGGCTAATTGTCCCTGTGCTTTATCCAACCTTGGTCTCAACAATTCTCGCTCATATAAACCCTCCTCTTTCTCGCCAATTGGACTCCTGGAGATCCACCTGGGGCCTGGTCATGGATCTCTGCATCTGGTTTCCTCAGTCATTGGATGAGGTTTCTAGCATGACAATTAGGGTGTTTGGGCATCCCATCACCAGAGTAGGTCAGTTTGGGCTTTCTCTCGACCATTGCCAGTAGTCTATTGTGGAGGTATCTTTGTGGATTTCTGTGGACCTCTCTAGCACTTTGCTTCTTCCTATTCTCGTGTGGTCTTCATTTATCATGGTCTCTTGTTCCTTGTTCTCCCTCTCTGTTGTTGATCCAGCTGGGATCTCCCGCTCCCCTAAGCTCTCTTTCCCTCAACCCTTGCCCTTCATTACCCCGACTCACGTCCAGGTTGTTCATGTAGATCTCATCCATTTCTCTGTCATTGGGCGATCCCTGTGTCTTTCTTGGGGTCCTGTTTTCTAGGTAGCCTCCCTGGAGTTGTGAGTAGGAGTCTAGTCATCTTTGTTTTACATCTAGTGTCCTCCTATGAGTGAGTACATACCATGTTTGTCTTTCTGAGTCTGGGTTACCTCACTCAGGGTGATTTTTTCTAGATCCATCCATTTGCCTGCAAACCTCATGATGTCATTGTTTTTCTCTGCTGAGTAGTATTACATTGTGTATATGTTACCACATTTTATTTATCCATTCTTCAGTTGAAGGGCATCTAGGTTGTTTCCAGGTCCTGGCTATTACAAGCAATGCTGATATGAACATAGCTGAGCAAGTGCCCTTGGGTATGATTGAGCATTCCTTGGGTATATGCCCAAGAGTGGTATAGCTGGGTCTTGGGGGGAAACTGATTCCCAATTTTCTGAGAAAGCGCCATATTGATTTCCAAAGTGGTTGTACAAGCTTGCATTCCCAACAGCAGTGGAAGAGAGTTCCCCTAACTCCACATCCTCTCCAGCATAAGGTGTCTTCAGTGTTTTTGATCTTAGCCATTCTGACAGGTGTAAGGTGGTATCTCAGAGTTGTTTTGATTTGCATTTCCTTCATAATTAGGGATGTTGAGCAATTCCTTAGATGTCTTTCAGTCATTTGAGCTTCCCCTGTTGAGAATTCTCTGTTTAGTTCAATAGCCCATTTCTTAATTGGACTGTTGGGCATTTTGATGTCTAATTTCTTGAGTTCTTTATATATTCTGGATATCAGTCCTCTGTCAGATATGGGGTTGGTGAAGACCTTTTCCCATTCTGTAGACTGTCGTTTTGCCTTGTTGACCATATCCTTTGCTCTACAAAAGCTTCTCAGTTTCAAGAGGTTGTTTCTCTCAGTGTCTGTGCTACTGGTGTTATATTTAGGAAGTGATCTCCTATGCCAACGCATTCAAGACTACTTCCTACTTTCTCTTCTATCAGGTTCAGAGTAACTGGATTTATGTTGAGGTCTTTGATCCACTTGGACTTAAGTTGTGTGCATGGTGACAGATATGGATCTATTTGCAGCCTTCTACATGTTGATATCCAGTCGTGCCAGCACCATTTGTTGAAAATGATTTCTTTTTTCCATTGTACAGTTTTGGCTTCTTTGTCAAAAATTATATGTTCATAGGTATGCGGGTTAATGTCAGGGTCTTCAATTCAATTCCATTGACCCCTTTGATATGTTCTCCAACAACCGAAGAATGCATAAGGAAAATGTATTGCAAACACATGAGAATTAAAGGCGAGTAAATACCTTGGGAAAATATTTCATGGATTAAAAAAAGCAAAGGCCATATTAAAACAGAGAGAGATTTAAAAAGGAGTGAATATATATATATAAAAAACAACTCAGAATTAAACTTCAGTATCATGAATAGCGATTCCTAGATTTATTCAACTAGAAATTATAGATAACGATATGCTTAAAGTCAGCAGAAAAAATATAAGCTTCAGTGTAAATTTGCATAAAGGGTAAGTACTTCTCAAACCAGCTGAAGAAATCTCACTATATTCAGTGAAATATTTGTTTTTTTTTTTTTTTGTTTTTTTTTTTTGGTTTTTCGAGACAGGGTTTCTCTGTGTAGCTTTGCGCCTTTCCTGGAACTCACTTGGTAGCCCAGGCTGGCCTCGAACTCACAGAGATCCGCCTGGCTCTGCCTCCCGAGTGCTGGGATTAAAGGCGTGCGCCACCACCGCCCGGCTATTCAGTGAAATATTACAAAAATAGTAAGAAAAACAAAGAACTCAAAATTTTAAAAAACACAATGTCCATAGGAAATTTCAACTTGGTAATAGGAAATGTTAAAATGGTCATGGTCATTTATCAAAAGACTCTCTGGTAGGTTTTATTTTAATATTCAGAGTATTAAAAGGAAAACACATGAAATACAAAAAGAGAAAGATGAGAAATATACTAGACAAAACCAAAGAAACTCAGAATTAGGTACAAAAATTGAAAGTAAAAACAATCATGAGAATAAAGATACCATTAATTATTGTCTATAATTGCTATAAATTTATGCATCTGGTGTCATGGAAGATCTTATGCAGCTACTAGCAGAACTATAGGAAATGCCTCAGTCAACAATGATAGAAAAGGATTATTAACAACTAATGAAAAACCAAACCGATTCAATAAGACAAGTGTGTTTCACATAGACTAAAGAAAAAGGCACTAATGAATATCAAGAGATTACATATTTTCAACAAAAATTATAAAACAGTACAGTTAACCTCAGACAAAGTCACAAAGTTCAATAAATTTCTAAGAATCAGCTAGACATTGTGTTGCACATATCTAATCTTGGAAGACTGAAGTTGGTAGATCATGATTTCAAGGTCAAGCTTGGTTATGCAGCAAGACCTTGTCTCAGCAAAAAAAAATTCTTATCATCAGTATCACATAGTTTTCATCTATAAAGCAATAAAAATACATATCAATAATAAAGACACATTAATAAAATACTACCTGTAAGGAAATACTTCCCAATAACCTTAGGATCATTTAAGAAATGGAGTTTAGAAGGAAATGACACAAGTCTCAGACCAGAGAGAAGCAGTTCTATGTGTCTACATCTGATCACACAACAGGAGCATCTTCCTCCTAGTGCTGCCACAGGAATACAGTCCATGTTATTCAAAAAGGCTTAAGGGAGACCGAGATCTGGGAACAGGCAGGAACTGGAATATTTAATAAAGAAACCCATACCAGGAAGAGTTAACTAAAAGCACCTGCTCACAAATAGCTAACAACTTATGGAAAAGACTTCCAAGCCTAGAGGGGAAATGAACTCATCTCTGAAATAACAGAAGGGACGGGACTCCTACAAAGAATGACTCACTTTAGCACAGGTCACTTCTCCTCCCTTACTCTCAAAGTGTCTGAAGTCTCTATTTAAAAAAAATCAGCTTTTGAAAATGAGAGTTGATTGTTGTAATGATTTGTGATCAAGCATACAGAAAAGTGATTTCCACTGAAAAATATTTTCATACATATGGTCAAATGTATAATTTAATTACCCATAGCTCTATTCTACTCCTGAGTAACTTCTCTATCTACAAAGAAAGAGAAAGCTCTTCAGATAGAGTATCTTTTAAAAACACTTTCATTTGTTAATAACTTCATATATGTGTGTGTAGTATATATGTATATGTACAAATATCCATGTATATGTGTATATATGTATAAAGAGAGAGAGCTTTCTGATTAATTAACCCTCACCTTTTCTATAATCTCCTTCCCATCCCTATTATCCCTCCTATGAGTTCTTTTCCTACATTCATGTCTTCTTAAACCCCTTTGAGTTTAACCAGGATCATTTATGTAACCATGGGTTTAGAACTATCCATTGCAGCCCAGTGGTCTTCTCAGTGGGTATACAACTGAGGATGAAGATTCTCCTCCCCTAGAATCCATTACTGTGCAATAATAGTTCAGTAGGGAGGGGTAGGTCCCATGATCACCTCCCTGATCCATAATTGACTATTGATAGGTCCAGTCTTCATAGACCCATTGCAGGCACCTGCAACAGCTATGAAGTCATGGCTACATTGACTGTAATCAGAAAACAGCATTTCATATCCCTTCTTATCTTTCAGCTCTTGCATTCTTTCCATTCCTTTTTCTACAATGAGTTTTAGAATGGTGGTGTAAATGTCCTATTTAGGACTCAACACCCAACCATCGCTTATTCTCAGCATCTTAAGCAGCCATGACTCTCAGCATCCATCACTTTCCATTGCAATGAGAAGTTTCTCTGATTAAGGCTGGGAGTAACAGTTATCTGTGGAATGAGAAGGGAAACCATGCCCTTAGACGAGAATGACCATTTTGTTGCATCGATAATGTTAGAAACTATTTGTCACAATACAAACTATGAATTGTTAGTCCTGTTATCAGCATTGACAACTCATTAGGAAAACCATGCAGGAGATGAAGGTTTTCAAAGTCAAGTCTTTTTTTTAGGGCAATTCCTCAAGTGGTATAAATATGAGCATTTTGGACAGAGTATCCTTTCCTGACACATGGAAAAGAATGTGCAACAAATAATGGATATAGAGTGGATATTTCCAGTTACCTCTTCCTCTATTCAGTCACTTATATTCTGAATAGCAGATACGGTATTGTCCTGATAAAGAGCATGGACACTAGAATCAGTCTGAACGGTTCAGAGCCGATCTCTGCAACATAACAGGCAAGAAACTCTAGGCAGCCGGCTCCATGTCCATACACTCTTAAGCTCCAAGCCACCTCTCCAGCCCCATGAAGGCATTATTTTGAGGACTATAGATTAGAACCAACTGGGAAGAGAAAACCACAATTGCCAATTGCCTGGGTCAGGTTGACCTGCGAGCATGCAGGTGGAACATTGTCTTGGTTTCTAGTTGATGTACAGAGACCCAGCTCACCGTGGGTGGTACCATGCCTCAGCAAGTGAGCCTGACCTATAAAGCAAGCTAGCTGAGCATGAGCCAGAGAGCAACCCAGCATTAAGAATTAAGCATTAAGAAACATTTCTTTATGGTTTCTGCTTCAGGTTTCTGCCTTAAATTCCTGTCTTGGTTACCCTCGATGATAGACTATAACCTGTAATCCAAATGCATCCTTTCTGCTGCCAATTCACTTTTGACCATGATGTTTATAACAACAGCAGGAAAAACAAACTAGGACAGAGGTCAAAGGAGCCTCCACTCTCTTTGGTATCTCAATTCTTCTTTCCAGTCCCTTTATAACAAAAGACAGTCACACACACACACACACACACACACACACACACACACACACACACACACACACACAATGCATTATTGAAATTTGTGTGTTGTTCAACAGAAACCACTTAAATATTTTACTGTTTCAAGTTTGGCATAAAAGCAAAGGATTTTTGTGAGAGGCATGGTAGCACAAACCTATAATTCAAAACTTGTGAGACCATGATAGGAAGGCTGCTTCAAGTTCAAGGCTAGCCTGAGCTACAGTCTTAGAACAAAAAATATGATTCCCATAATCCTAAAAACTTAAACTAGCTCAAACATACTAAATCACTCAGTTCACATTATGCCTAACAAGTCATTACACAAAAAAAGAGATACCTTTTAATTTCTGGGTTTTTTTTTTAAAGTAATTCTTTTGGTGAGATTGGCTGCAACCTAGAATAAGCTTTCCAAAGAAGTGGGAAAAAATGTTGAGGCTGTTAAGGTAAAACCATACAGAACAGTGGGAAATTTCCACAGTATGAGGGAAAATGCTGCCCGTATTCCCAGAGGCTGCAGCTGAAAGCTGAATGGGCCTTTTCAATCTCCAGCCACTATGATTCTCTGAAACGATTCTGAGAGGAGATGAAAAGACTGGGTTTTCTTTCCATGTTGAGCTTCTATTAGTCCCTTGAGGAAATGAGAGTTCTGTAGAGAGTGTGAGCTCTCTAAGTGTTACTGAAACGACCTTGCTTAATTTCCTCCTGAACAGGGTATCTAATAATAGCGACGTCTTCTAATAGTAGCCAAGCTACAAAGTTATATATGTTAGACCCATTTGCCTCTGCTCGGCCAGCAGAATCCTTCAATGTCCTTGTCTTTTCCCACTACACCAACCTTCATAGTTCATATTTGCTCTTAAATATTTGATTTCACATGTTCTCTTCACCCTGATACAAAGCTTCAGTGAAAAGCTGAAGAGATTCCAAGGGGGAGAGGGCCATGGCTGCCACCTTACCATAAGCAAATCCACTGAACTGCGGATCTACCTTGCATTTAAGCACTCAATGAGACAGCGCCGTGATAAGGTCTCCAGAGTGTTGTATCATCATGAGTGATAGGAGCTGCTGCAATAACAAGTTTTCCCACAGCTAAGCCAAAAGGTTAAAAGTATACATGGAATTTTCAGGCAAGCATTGTTTGTAAAAAGCTGAAAAACCAAAAGCGTGACAGAACCTTCTTTTGAATGAATGCCTGTTTCAAACTCTTCCATTGAGGAAGCAGGATGTTGTGGAAAGACGTGTTCCCGGCAGCAAGTTTACAAGAAGTGGGGTCAGTGATGGGGCTGGAGAGCCTGACTGTCCCATGCCAACTTGCACCTCATCTACAATGTCATTGGCTGGCATTTTTATAGTGAAGATTGAAGATGGCAGGACTTGTATGATGAATCAGCAGTTCCCAATTAGAACAGCAACATGGATTGTAGTCTTTTGGAAACATTATGGAAAGCAAATGGAAAAGTGGCTAACAGACTTTGTTCTGCACCAATTATGGGGCAGGGGGATTGGGTTGGGAGCCAAATTTCCAAAGTAAGGCATAATGGGCTTGCCAGCAAAGCTGTTCACACCCCCACAGAGACCACAAAACCCTGCAGCTGTAATTTCAGAAACACACATGTGTATAAATCAAGCAATTGAACACCTAACTATCCATCTGAGGCTGTGTGCCTGGGTTTTTCACAGGTGCCTGAGGCACTTGTAATATTTGGCTTTGGAAACAGGGTTTAGTTTAATTGACAGAATATTATCAAATCCAAACTGACTTGGGCAGACAAACCTCAACACATGAGGGTGACACAGCATCAGATACCACCTGTGAGTGGTCCACAAGAGCGTGGTGCAAGGTCCTTGCAGCTGGCTGGATTTTAAAGCACAGGAGGAGACAAAATCCAAATGCTGACTGAATTCTAATTCCTGAAAGTGTTTTTTCACAGCACCAATGAAGCAACATCCTTTTCACGCATTATTGCTATTTGTTGATGAGCGATGGGGTGGGGGAAAATGAACTGAGTATTATTTCATTTTATATAGAATTGCTTTCAGAGCAAATGAGAGGGTGCTTTGCATCTATTATCCAGAAAAGCACACAGAGCCATGGCTTTGTGTTCCAGCTGGCTGGCATCCCAGCAGACATCCACAAAGCATCCAGCCAGCTGCCCAGGAAAGCGAGACTTCTGCTGACAGAAGATCAACCCACAGGCCATGTACCTGGGCTCCAGTTCTTCCAGAAGAGATCCACACTAGTGGGACTTTAGCAGAGAAGTAGTCACTCTGAACTCTCTACAAATTACAAAAGTGGAATTAGTAATTACCTCTCCAAATTCTGTGGCAATGCAACACATCCATTTCGATTTAAATTGCCAATCTCTCATTACCTATCAAGAAATGTATAGATTTGAATTTTTTTTAAAGATTTATTTATTTATTATGTATACAGTGTTCTGCCTGCACGCATCCCTGCAGGCCAGAAGAGGGCACTAGATCTCATTACAAATGGTAGTGAGCCATCATGTGGTTGCTGGGAATTGAACTCAAGACCTTTGGAAGAGCAGCCAGTGCTCTTAACCTCTGAGCCATCTCTCTAACCCTAGATTTGGAGTTTTTACACACACATACAAAACACACACACACACACACACACACACACACACACACACACACACACACACACACGCCAGCAAATGAACAGTTCCAAAACTCTCTACCCAACATTAAGATGTTCCACTGTCCACTCCTATTCCTTCCCTAAAGGCCATAAGGATAATAATGACAAACAATGATGGATGTTCTAAATGGACTATAAAAAAATTCTATATCACCAGTCAGTGCATCTTGTTCAAATTCTACTCCTGAAAATAAATAGAGTCAGAGGCCCTTTGAAATTAAAAAGAGGGTGGTATGATAACTACAGTTAAAAACAATCTTATAATAAAGTATCTCAGAAGAATGATTCTGAGGCAAAAGTCAGTAGTCAGCCAGAGCCAGCCAAAGAACTCTCTGCAAGATTTTTACCCATAGTACCTTGTGCAAAATCTTTTCAGTCTATTCAGGTCAAATTTCCAGTAAGTCTTGTTTTCATAAAATGATTATCAAATAAACTCATATATTTGCATGTGATACTAACCAAAAATAACATTTCAAAGTGACAGCAGCAAAATTTAGCTCTTCTAACAACTTACAGACTATTAGTGTTATTAAAAACTTCAGTCAGAGGTCCATCATACCTCTTTTGGCTATGTTGTCAAGAAAGCTGAAAACATGCAGAGTGTTTATAGCCTATTAAAGAACCATTAAGCCATAAAAAGTAATCTACCTATAAAAACAGAGAGGGAATCTGAAATGTATGGTATCTAAACTACAGCCTGATCCCTGTGTAAGGCCTAGAATAAAAAGCTATAGGTGTCTTTCCCATTGAGCAAACACACTAAATTCCCAATTGATTAATAGTTTTAAAAATAACTTGACTAGGGCCGGGCGGTGGTGGCGCACGCCTTTAATCCCAGCACTCGGGAGGCAGAGCCAGGCGGATCTCTGTGAGTTCGAGGCCAGCCTGGTCTCCAAAGCGAGTACCACGAAAGGCGCAAAGCTACACAGAGAAACCCTGTCTCGAAAAATACCAAAAAAAAAAAAATAAATAACTTGACTCTAGTGTGGAAGAGAAAGAAGAACAACAACCACTGGCTGCACCTTTTTCTACATCTGTGCATGCTGGGGAGAGGGGTACAGTGAACCAGTGCCATCAGACGTACTACCCGTTAAGACTCTGTTCCTTTCTCCTTGCTTTCATTTATTGAGACATCATCTTACTATATAACACAGGCTGGCCTCAAAGTCATAATTCTCCTGCTTTAGACTTCCCAGTTCTGGAATTTCAAGTAGATACTACTCCATCCAGCTTCTATTACTTTCACATATGATAGAAATGTCGTAGAAGTTTTTTTTTTTTTTTTTGGTAAAACGATATAAAAATAATAATTGTAATTAAGTAACTCACAAAAGTAATAATGAAGTGGTAAAATTATACATATAGTGATATACCTGCAACACTATTGTGAACTGATGTTAAAATTGTTATATATTACAAATTTATTTAATTTCAACTTGATTTACTTTAAAAAATATATTAGTATAAAATCAAGATTCCTCCTATAACAATATAACTATATTTAAATGAATATTCCTAAAACTTTCCTCAAAATCTGAAGGAAAAAGACAAGGAGTTCATTCATACTAATCAATTTCTTAAATATTTTGTGGTAGAAGAACAGGTTAAAAAAAAGTAATTCTCTAAAGAAAACATGACATTTCAATTCTTTTTTTTTAATTTTTTTATTCATTTTACATACCAACCACACATCCCCCTATCCCTCCTCCTGCTCCCCCACCCCCAACTTCCTTCCCCTGACCCAGCCCCACCATCCTCTCCTCCAAAAGGGTAAGTCCTCCCATGGGGGGACAGCCAAGCCTGGTACCTTCAGCTGAGGCAGGACCAAGCCCCTCCCTCCTGCATCAAGACTGAGCAAGGTGTCAGACCATAGGTAATGGGAACCAGAAAGCCAGCTCATGCACCGGGGATAGATCCTGATGATGAGATGCCAGGGGTCCCTCAAACAGACCCAGCTGCACAACTGTCTCCCTTATGCAGAAACTCTAGTCTGGTCCCGTGCAGGTTCCACAGCTGTCAGTCTAAAGTTCGTGACTTCCTATGAGCTTGGTTCAGTTGTCTCTGTAGATTTTCCCATCATGATCTTGGCCCCCTTTGCTTGTATAATCCCTCTTCCTTCTCTTCAACTGGACTCCTGGAGCTCGGCCTGGTGTTTGGTTGTGGATCTCTGCATCTGTTTCCATCAGCTACTGGATGAAGGCTCTATGACAGTTAGGGTAGTCACCAATCTGATTACCAGGGTAGGCCAGTACAGGCACCCTCACCAATATTGCTAGTAGTCTAATCTGGGATCGTCCTTGTGGATTTCTGGGAATTTCCCTAGCACCAAGTTTCTCCCTAACCCCATACTGTCTCCCTCAATCAAGATATCTCTTTCATTGCTCTCCCACTCCATTCCTCCCCCAGCTCAACTGTCCTCTCATGGTCGAGAACATCTTCTTCCCTCATGTTCTCATCCCCCACCCCCTTCCCTCTACTGTCTCCCTTACCCCCAGGTTACTCATGGAGATCTCCTCTGTTTCCCCTTCCTAGGGTGATCCATATGTCCCTCTTAGGGTCGTCCATGTTTTCTAGTTTCTCTGGAGCTATGGGTTGTAGTCTGATTATCCTTTGCTTTATATCTAGTATCCACTTATGAGTGAGTACATACCATGTTTGTCTTTCTGAGCCTGGGTTACCTCACTCAGGATATTTTCCAGTTCTATCCATTTGCCTACAAATTTCATGATGTCATTGTTTGCACATTGTGTATATGCACCACATTTTCTTTATATTTGGTTGAGGGGCATCTAGGTTGTTTCCAGGTTCTGGCTACTATGAATAATGCTGCTATGAACATAGTTGAGCATGTGTCCTTGTGGTATGACTGAGCATTCCTTGGGTATATGCCCAAGAGTGGTATAGCTGGGTCTTAAGGTGGGTTGATTCCCAATTTTCTGAGAAATGCCATACTGATTTCCAAAGTGACTATACAAGTTCACACTCCACCAACAGTGGAGGAGAGTTCTCCTTGCTCTGCATCCTCTCCAACATAAGCTCTCATCAGTGTTTTTGATCTTAGCCATTCTGACAAGTGTAAGATGGTATCTTTTTTTAAAGATTTATTTTATGATGTCTCTCTTTCTCTGTCTCTGTTTCTGTCTCTATCTCTCTTTCTCTGTCTCTCTGTCTCTCTGTCTGTGTGTGTGTGTGTTTGTGTGTGTGTGTGTGTGTGTGTGTGTGTGTGTGTGTGTGTGTGTGTGTGCGCGCGTGCGCGCGCACACACACGCGCACCTATGTGAGTGCCCATGAAGGCCAGAAAAGGGTACTGGATCTCTTGGTACAGGACTTAAAGATGGTTGAGATGTACTTAACCTGGGATCTGAGAACCAAACTTAAAACCTCTGCAAGATGAATAAGTACCCTTAAGTGTTGAACCATCTCCCCAGATCTATTTTAATCTTCTTAAAGGGAAAATGAGTTAATTGGAAATTTAAAATCTTAATTTAATAACAGATAATAATAATATTTTAAAATGTGAAGCAAGGAAGGCAAATTAATGAACTTAATCCTAATCATTTGGTCTATATTGTCAAACATTCTTTTCCCACTTAAGAGTTCCCCCATAATGTTATCACTGTATTGAAAATCACAACTGAACTTGACAATCTCTGCTACTTATTGAGCATAAAATTCATTATACATACTCAATAGACCCATGCTGAATTTTTTTAAAGTTACTATATGCTGATTCTCAGGTAGCAACATGAAACACACCCTCTCCAACAGCCTGCCACTGGAGAAGACCAGTCCACCCATGCTATTCTTGCTTCCTCATTGTCTTCTGGTTTCTCTTCCACTCAGGTATATGAAACAAGATGGACATGAAGAGATTAATGCCATTATGACGCTTTGAGCTGTATCTAAGTGTGAGAAAGGAATTCAGTGAGTGGATGCCTTTCTCATACACAGGATCACTCAGCACCTCAAGGGAATTCATTCAACATTTAGTAAACAATTACTTCAACTCATCTGGAGTTAATGAAACACAATCAAAATTCACGTGAATGAAGGCATTCTATGGGCTCTTTAAGGGACCAGGAAACACAGTGTTTAATAACAATGCAATTGTGTTCTGAGAAAATGATGAGAAGCACAGAGTTGTAAAAAGCATAAACTATAACTGTACAAATTGGTCAGGACAAGCAATTGGTTATTTATTGCTACTCAGCTATTTCTGACATGGTAGTGTCAACAAGTCATCTTCTAGCGTGTTGTGATTCTGATGTTCAGCCCAGTCAAAAATAGGTTCATTTGAGGGAGACATGATCCCTGATCTTTCTGTGGCTCCTCTGATTTGGGGGCTCTAAACCAAAGTGCAATCATTTTGTGATCATAGTTCCCACTAATGATACATATTTTGTGGAGATACAGAAGAAAAGAAAGACAGAAACACTGGTATTGTTTAAAACTCCATCTTCTCATGAAATTTAAGTTCTATTTTAAAAATAAACCAAATAAATACACTGCCCTGTATTCATACAAAATGTGAAGGTCATGAGACTATCTTCACACATACGTAACAGCATAAATTACTTACATACACATACATTTAAAAACAAGGAGTCAGAAACAAGAATGTATGCATATGATTCTGCTCATACAAGCTCAAGATCAAAACTGTGTTCTAGTTTTAAGGGCAAGGATAACATTTACCAACTGGACATAGTGGCACATGGTTGTAACCCCAGCACCAAGAGAGTAAGGCAGGAGGACTGGGAGGTCTAGGCTTGCCTGAGCTACACAGCAAGAATTTGTCTTGAAAAAAAGAGAAAAAGAAAAAGGTAATACCCTTTTTAATACTTGACAGGGTGGAGGTGACAGCTGTGGGTGGGTTGTTGCAAGGAAGAGAGAAGAAGTGGACTTATGGTGTCTTAACTACGCTGTTTCTTGATCACTTCACATTGACTGTTTACTTAGAAGAGGGACATTCATATTTTTGTGTGTTTTCATACACCCAGCTTTTCTATCATTTCAAAGCTTATATTTCAAAACACTCCAATGGAGTGAAAATATTATGGTTGTACTTTGAATCACAGATAAGGGCTAATGCCCCTTATAGAAAAGCAACTACAAAATGTTATGGAAATATTAAGGACCTCCCACATATGAATAGGAGAAGATGATCCAGAGGGATGAAAGAAAGTTACAGACTTCATTTTCATTTGCAGTGACTCAGCCAGGTGGAGAAACTGGACAGCTCTACAAGGAATGGGGAGGGGGAGTGCTTCAGAATGATAGCATTGAAGGGTCTGGGCATGGAGAAGATAACTAGAAACACCCAACCTATCCTATGGGTTAGACAGAGGTGCATTTGGGAGCTTTCTTTACTTGGGTCTAAAATGGAAACTTGTTATGAATCAAGTACTGTATATTTTGAAACAATTGTTATATAGATTATTGCTTGTCTTTTCTTGCTGCACACAGTACTTTGACACCTCGTACGAGTTCCTACTGATATGACAGCAGGTTGGACTCCTGAGATGGTTGTTTAATAAACCTGTCGACCTCTGAATAAACAAGAGCTGAAACACCAGAAAAATAATACTCACAGGAATCAGGAGACCCCTGTCAGTAATAATGCCATGTGTAAATGATACTTTCTCTCTAATTAAAAGATACAGATTCAGATTCACAGGTTGGGTTTTTTGTTGTTGTTGTTGTTGTTTTGTTTCTTTGTTTTTTAAGCAAGTCCACCTGTTTTTGGTCTGTAAAAATCCATCTCCCTAACAAGACAAACAGATACAAAAGAAGAGACAAGGAAATGACAAACCAATCAAGTAGCAGTCAAACGCAGGTGGAATAGCTATACCAAGTATCATCAAGTCAACATGTGAAGAAAAACAGTCACTACATATTAATATAGGTAACAATTTGTCAAGACGATACCATTATAAGTGTATGTACACTAGATGTTGGAGCATCCAATTTCATGGAACACTATTAAGCATAAACAACAGACAGGTTGAGATACAATAACTGTGGGTTATTGTATCTCATCAACAGAGATCATCTAGATTAAAAATTGAAATAAATTTCAGAGATAAACTATACCACAGATCAAAGAAATCTATATGATGCCACATCTAGCAGCAGTGGTGGAGTACATATTATTCACACAGTACATGAAACTTTTTCTAAAAACAAGTTGTATGTTAGGCCATAAATCAAATCTCTCTCTTAACATAAAAAAATTAAATAACTTCTTGTATCTTATCATGTCACAGTGGGATAAAACTTGAAATCAATAGAGACAAAATCTACAAAAACTGTACAAATACATGAACATTGTATGAAAAAAATCTCAAATGACCAGTGGGTCACAGAAGAGATCAGGGAAGAAATTAAATATTCCTAGAATCAAATGAAGATGTCAGCATAACTTATCAGAACATCAAAGGAAATTCTAAGCAACATTTAAAGCTGTGTGTGCTTCCATTAAAAAAAAAATCAAAGATATTTCAATGACTTGCTGATACGCACAAAGTTCTTATAAAAATATGAACAGGTCAAATCCAAAGTCAGCATGTGAGAGGAAAGAATAATTATCACAGAATAAATGAATAAAAGGATGATTGAAAGAATAATACAAAGAAAAAATGAAATAAAGCATTGGTTCTTTGAAAAGATTAATAAGGTTGGACAATGCCCTAGCTAATTAAATCAAGAGAGAAGATCTAAATTAATAAAATTAGAGGTGAAAGGTGACATGACAACAGATACGAGTAAAATCCAGAAAATTATGAAATTTTATATTCCTAAAAATCTAGAAAATGGATAAATTCCTAAATGTATATGACTTCCCAAAGTTAAATTAATATTATATAAACAACTCCAACAGGTCTGTGATGAGTTTTGACATGGGAGCATTAGCAATTAGTACATAACAAAGAACAGATGAGGACCCAGCAGATTCACTGTCACATCCTAGCAAACCTTTTAAAAATAGGTACAAATGGCCCTCGAACTGCTGCATAAAAGCAGAAAGGGAAAGAAATCTACCAAACTCATTCTATGAAGCCACTACCTCGCTGATCTCCAAACCAGGTAAGGACACCCACACAAAAGAAAAGATAGCTATAGATGAATATCCCCAATGAACATAGATGCAAAAACTCTAAATAAAATATTTGCAAACTGAACTCAACAATACTTAAACACATTGCAGTCACTTTCATTCCAGAGATGCAGGAATGCTTCAGGCCATATGAAGCAAAAATTATAATACAGCATCTAAATATACTTAGAGGCAGAAATCACATGATCATCCCATTGATAAATACAAAAGTGCTTTGACAGAGTTCAAAAGCCCTTCATGACAAAAGCCCCCTGAAAAACTAGTAATAAAAGTACCATACTTAACATAGTAACAGCTATATTGAGAAGCCTATAGCCAACAGTACACGGAAGAGGAAAGACTGAAAGCATGCCTATAAAAATCAGGAGGAAGATTAAGAATATTAACTAGAACAAAATGAGAGATGCACAAGAAAGAAATAAAGGGAGTATAAATGGAAAAGAAGGTAAATCATCGTTATTTATAGATAATATAATTCTATAATTAAAAAGACCCCAAAGTTGCTAAAGAAAATTTCATCCTAGTCAGCAGGTTATAAAATAAACATGCAAAAGGTTAACTTCTCTAAAAACTGATAATGAACTAAGTGAGCAAGAAATCAGGAAAAAAATCCCACTCATAATAAAACAAGTAAAATACCTAAAAATAAAACTAACCATGGAGTTGAAAGAGCTCTACAATGAGAACTTTACAATACTGAAGAAATAAAGTGAAGAGTTAAAAGGACTCTAGAAGATGGAAACATCTCCCTTGTTCATGGATTTAAAAAAAAACTTAATATTGGGGAAACAGCTATCTTACAAAAAATCTATAGATTCAATGCAAACCCCTTCAAAATCCCAATGACCTTCTTCACAGAACTAGAAAGAAAAACCAATTCATGAAAACATCTTCGAAGTACAAATGATAGATCAAACTACATGAAAGAGATAACCACTGGATAATGTCCAACTGTACACATCTACAGATCTTGGTTCACCAGTCTTTGTTAAAGATAGTATCTTCATGTCTGCTACTGCAGTGTGGAAGCAATCTGAAAGAGGAGGAAGGTCAAGGGTAGAAAGCAAGAAAACTGAAACCCACCCAAATTCACAAATTAATGTCCAGTGATGATGATGTCGGTATTCTTAGAGGAAGCAGGCACTTTTCATCATGGAACTGAACCCACACTGGTCTGAGAGTGAAGGAGAAGTAAACCCATAGGAAGATGGGACAGTCTATGTGATGCATTGAGCCAGCAGGTAGGCAGCAATGTATGTGAGCTAGAAAATCTCCTTTGGAAAAAGCTGACTTTCCCTTTGCCAGCATATATCATCTGTGAATAGCTTCTCAGTTAGAGGATGGGACTCCATGTCCACTTCCCCCTGTCAGTGCTGGTACCATGTCTAGCTTGCAGCTGTGCAGATCATGTGTGTGCTGTCACCGTCTCTGTCAGTTCACATGTATATCAGTCGTGTTGCATCTGGAAGACTTTGTTTCCTTGGAGCCATCCATCACCTCTGTCATGGACAATCTTCCCACCTCCTCTTCTGCATGGATCCCTGAGCCTTGAGGGGAAGAGCTTAACAAAGACATCCCTCTTAGGACTGAGTGCTCCAAAGTCTCTCACTCTCTGCACTTTGTCCAGTTGTGGGTCTTTGAGTTAAATCTCCATCTACGGTACAAAGAAGCTTCTCTGGTATGGACTGAGGAAGGCACTGATCTATCTATGTGTGTAGCAGTCTGTCATTAGGAGTCATTTTTATTACTATGTTCCTTTGGCAAAAGAGTAGGCTTTTCCTCTAGACTCATGGCCTATCTAGTCTCAGGTTCTTAGCCACTTTAGCAGTGTCAGGCATGGGTTCCATGTCATCATGGGCTCTATCCAATCAGAAAGTAGCTGGTTATTTCCATAACATTTGTACTACAATTATACCTTGCAGAGAGGTCACTGGTTATGGGTCACAGGGTTTGTGGCTGAGTGGTACTGATGGTTTCTCCTCTGGTAGCACACAGGGCACCATTCAGCACCATGAATGCCAGTCAAGCAGGGGTAAGGCTTCTAGATGTGCATCAGCTCTACTTCTCTGTGTTCAATGGAGTAGGTGTTGAATTCAGCAACAGAGTCTTACCATCAGCTTGTAGAGCAACTAATAGCTTTGGCAACAGCCTTTAGTATTTGGGGCAGGGGAGTGGGTGGGTTATGGGACACCTTTGGCCAAACAACTCAACAAAATGTAACCCACTCCTGGCAGTAGAGTTTTTACTTACTAACATAGAATGTCCTGTTGGGGCACTGTCACACTTATTATTTGGTGAATCTCTTTAGATTCCTTTCATACATGTATGTATTTTAGGAAGCCTCTACAGTAGTAGATTTTCAAATTGCCTTTAGTTAGTTGTCCCTCCCCATATTTCTCGTGTATCTTTCTTTCCCATTCCCCTCCATTTAATCCATCACTGGATTGTCATTGAGTACATCAACCACATTCCCAAGCAGGTCCCCATGCCCAGGAACAGTTGGTCACTTCAAACCAAATTTTATTATGAACCCTTGTTTGTTGGTTTTGAATTTTGTTTGTTTTAGGGGTTTTATGATGTTGGGGTTTTTTGGTTTTGGTTTTTGGTTTTGTTTTGAATGATAAAAAGAACATAAAGTTGGATGGGGAGTGAGGTGGGGAGAATCTGGGGGAAGTTGAGGGTAGGGAAAATATTTTCAAAATAAATTATATGAAAAATTTTGAGTAAGAAAAAGGGAAAAAGTAGAAGAGAAAAGAAGAAAGAAAGAAAGAAAGAAAGAAAGAAAGAAAGAAAGAAAGAAAGAAAGAAAGAAAGGAAGGAAGGAAGGAAGGAAGGAAGGAAGGAAGGGAGAAAGGGAGAAAGGGAGAAAGAGAGAAAGAGAGAAAGAGAGAAAGAAAGAAAGAAAGAAAGAAAGAAAGAAAGAAAGAAAGAAAGAAAGAAAGAAAGAAAGAAAGAAAGAAAGAAAGAGGAAGAGAGAAAGAAAGAAAGAAATCTCCTGCCCCAAACTCCTAAGTGCTAAACCAACATGCTTCACTCTGGCTTTACACCTTACATTTAAAAGTCCTATATGAAGAAGCGCTCCAAGAAATGTGGTTCAGGCTAACAAAGTAGACACAACACAGTGCGGTAACTTCACAAAACCCAAAAGAATAGACGCTTCTCCGGGAACTCCTGTGCTGGGGTAGGAGAAGCTGACGCCATGGTGCCAGAGGAGAGACCAGAGAAACTGTTTCCCAAGAAAACCTGGACGATTTCCTCACAAGGAAACCTGCACAAGCATGTGCTTTGGCCTTTGCTTCTGCTTCTCTATAAATTATACTCTGATACGAGCAAGGCAGAGGGAAGTTGGGAAATGTTCTCTCCACAGTTGTGGCTGAAACTCTAAATAAAACCTGTCTCCTTTCTCTAATTCCTGTCCCCAGGTTTTTTTTTTTTTTTGGGGGGGGGGAGCTGCAAAGAGCAGAGCAGATGCTGATGATAACATGGTTTTACGCTCTCCTGAAGTTCCCTTGGTCATTATTCCTTTTAGAAATGGGTGAAAAGGGGCATCTACCTCTAAAATCCTCCATACTTCCGCCTTTCCAGATTCCCAGTATAGACTCAGCAGGAGTGTGACCACACCCCACACAACCTGCCCAAGCTAAGCCATCTTTCTACCTCTGATAATGAGGGAAATTCCACAACTATGGGCTTCCTAAACATCTATCAATATGTATTTATGTGAATATATGTGTTAATGGAAAAAATGTACCCCCAAATGCACAGAAATTTGAAAACAAAGAGGAACGTTCCACCTCTTTTTTTCATTTCACAGACTAGTGAGATATAGATCTTAGTATCTAGCCATCAAAATTCTCTTGAGTGATTATGTTTGCTGAGTGACCTACTGTGCTATTTCCTAGCCAGTCATGAAGCAAGTACACAGCATGAGGACTCATTAAGTTGTATTCTTTTTTCCATTTGCGTCTTGCCTCTCACTATCCTTGCCCTTTGGACTTGCTCATCATCATTAATAAGAAATATTGATCTTTTTCCCAAGCTCTGAGCTTTAGAGGAATTAAATAAAACCACCAGACAACTTGAAGACCCAGTTGAGACTATGAACAATTAATCTGAAATGGGAACCTATTCACTTTCTTACGGTGGTTCCTCAGTGGTATGATCTCACTCAATTATCAACTCAGAAGGGGAAAAAGCAGCACTATTTGGTTCATTCACGATTAGGATTTTATGCAAAGCATTAATGAATCTTTGTCACATTTTATCCTGTTATCCTTGATATTTCAGGCATAGTTTTTTGGCCTGGATCCTTTCTCCCTGTTCTTTGACTCAGATGCATGCATCAATGGAGATCAGTTACAAACGCAACTGTCATAGCTAGATCTCACTCACACAATACATTATTTTAGCAGAATCAAGAATACACAAGAGGAAAAAGAAGTACCACTGACCTGGCTGCCACTTCACGGAAACCTGGGAAGAGATCAATCAGGGAGCAACATGAAATAGTGGGAGGTCTTAGTCAGGAGCATAAAACGCCATTAGGAAGAAGTCTATAATACAAGGTATGGCATGATTTTAGAGGGAGATGCTTCTCTCTATCCACTTGAAAGAAAAGTAACAATTGAGGGCATTTAAGGAGGGTACGAGGTCCACTGTTTACAGTTTTACCCAAACGTTCAAACCCTTCTGGTTCCCCTTGTTTTGCCTAATGTCTTAGGGTTTCTGTTGCTGCAATGAAACCCCATGACTAAAGATCAAGTTGGGGAGGAAATGGTTTATTTGACTTACACTTCAGCTTTGCTATTCATCATTGAAAGAAGTCAGGATAGGAACTCAAACAGGGCAGGATCCCTGGAGGCAGGAACTGATGCAGAGGCTGTGGAGAAGTGCTGCTTACTGGCTTGCTTCCCATGGCTTACTCAGCCTGCCTTCTTATAGAACCCAAGTACCACCAGCCCAGGGATGGCACCACGCACAAGGGGCTGGACCCTCCCTCATTGATCAATAAAAGAAAATGCCTCATAGCTGGATCTCATGGAGGTATTTCCTCAACTGAGGCTCCTTCCTCCGATGACTCTAGCTTTTGTCAAGTTGCCATACAAAACCAGCCAGTACACCTAGGATACATTTGAACATCAGCACGTGCATATTGTGGTGCTGTACTGAACTCTCAGCACTTAAGTTACCTTCTAATTGCAAGAAGAATTTTGAGATATGGATCAGGATTTGCAAATATAAAACAGACACTACAATCTATAATTGCTTCTATGCAACAAAGAGAACCCCAGTGCTAACAATGGGAGAAACAGTGAAGTAGTGTTCTATATATTTTAATTAAACTAGCATTTACTGAGTATCCCTTATAGACCACAGAAAATGAATAGCATTAAGTACATAAAAGGGAACTACAACTTAACTTCTAGGTGTATGAGGAAGAGCACTATGAAAAAGAGAACATAAAAGGCTTTGATAGAAAAAGCATCTAATTCCTGGGACTTGTAAGAAATGATAAATACATAAAGTTTGGAGGATAATTAGATGCTAGGCAGGCAAAGGAGGGAACAGCAGTATATCAAAATGACCTTGGTTATGTGTTCACCATGCTACTTGCTAAGGAGTTAAATATTCAAGGGGGAAAGCCTTATACATCACTCTTGAAAACTCACTCTTTTTACCTGCTTTTCTCTTCAAAACAAAGAGACTAAAGCAAAAAAAAAAAATTATTTTGAGTTATACAGTACAAGAATGCACTGCCATACAGCTAAAAGAAAATAAATTTGAGCCTCTTAAAAATTTGAAATGGGGTTTACATTTAAATAAATACATTAATATCCTACTGGGGCTGCTTGCCAAAGATGAGCAGGATTTTCCCCAGGTACACTTATTTGCAGCTCAAGTTATTTAGGTGGTTAAATGTATGCCTGGCACCTCATGGGGAGATATGAAAGACGGAGAGAAACAGGAGTGACAGAGAGCAAATGATTTTCATTTATTTACATATTCTAAAAGGATTTTGCTTCGGGATTCTTACCACGCTATCAGCAATAGGCTCCATTTCTCCCTTAAAAGAATGAAGTCTCCTTCTGAGTTAAACAATAACATAAGCCAACCTGCTGGGAAAGGCAGCGAGGCTTTTCCCACAATGCACCTGAAAGCTTCACCTGCCCCCTCCATACTTTGGTTCAGTTAATGACAGAAGATGCAAAGAGAACCAGTTATACAGAATCTTCTATTTCCAAAAGCTGGTGATTAGAGTATGTTATGTACAGACAACTTAGGGTGATTTCTTTTTTTTTTTTTTTTTGTCTGTTGTTTTTTTTTGCACATTTTCACTTTTTCTTCATGTTGAGTCTTAAAGACAAATCACTATCAAACAACACTGTCACTGCAGTTTCCATTTTCCCTTATATTTGATGTGTATTGCTAGTGAATCTTTGAAGTACCTAATCTGGAAAAAGTGATGATGGTTAGTGGCTGTAGGCTCCCCTGGACAGGGTGAAGGGACACAGTGTATATTACATCCCTACATCCCCAAGTTCTGTACTTTCACAATTAAAGTCATGTGAACAGCCTTTAGCAGGTTCCTTTGAGTTCATTACCAAGTTCTTTCCACTATTGCACACACTAAATACTGCATCACTCGATCGGTAGAGCATGGGACTCTCATTCTCAGGGTCATGAGTTCAAGCCCCACATTGGGTGCCCTGTGTAGTCAGACTTGCCTTTGTGGGACCGACAGCCCACAAATAATGACACAGATACTTACTATTAATTATGAAAGTTTGGCCTTTAGCTTGGGCTTGTTTCCAACTAGCTCTTATAACTTAATTAACCCATATTTTTAAATCTACATTCTGTCATATGGATCTTTACCTTTCCTCAGTACAGCACATCTCAAGTCTACTGGCAAAATCTGTGCACCTAGATTCCTCCTCTCAGTTCCTATCACTGCCCAGGAGTCCAACCTATAGTCTCCTGCCTATCTATTGGCCATTCAACATTTTATTAAACCAATCAGAAAGTACCTTAGACAGAGATGCATCTTTACAGTAAAAGATTATCCCACCGCAACTGTTTGTTTTGGTCATCAAACAAACAAATGTCCACAGGTTTCTTCCAGTGCTTAAAATACCCAAGGCTTCTGTGTCCTCTTCTCCATCTCTTCTCTCCCCACTTCCAGGAGTGCTCCATTGAACGCTGAGAATACAACTGAAAGCCTTAAGCACCCTAAGTCTATCTGTAACTCCTCTGAATGTTCACAATTACTTCTTGCAAAATCTAGCTCATCTATAAGGACGGTGCCTCCCATTCACCCTTTCAAGCAGCTACTTACTGTTTCCAAAAAGCTTTATATTACTGATCTTGGAAATAAAGTGGTCTTCCTCCTTGCTTCTATTTCTAATCTCAGGCTACTCTCCTCACCAGAGTAAAACCCACTGTCAGGCTCTGAACTCTATTCTTCCAATAACCTTAAGGCCACTCTTCTCATTATTTGGAGATGCCATCTCCTCATCATCAGCACCCCCTCCTTCTCACATAGCTGTGGTCCCAATGTTACTTGTTTTGTGATATTTTTTATTAGGTCCACAGTACATTCTCAAAAGTATTCCAGTTTAGGGAATAAGTCACTTTGCCCACAAGTATTGGTGTTTCCTAAAACAAGTAGATGCTCCTTCTGACCATAGACCTTCTAATCCATTATATTTTTGTATCTAATGGCATTGTCTTATAGCCACCAACTACATTCTAGAACTTTGTAAATACCAAATGTTAACCCCTCTCCTCTCAAATTGTCATTTCAGTTTCTCCATTCTCCTATTTTTCCAAGTCATACTCATGGTCTCTCTAACCAAAACAATCATTACTGCCTAAGATTTACAGCTCCTGCTACCTAATCTTTTTCTCTCACTTCCTATATATTTATCCCCCTGCACATGCAACTTAAACTACCTACCCAGACATATCCACTAAATGTACATTGAATTTTTTGTTTCTCCTGCTTTTACTCTTACTGTCTTGAGTAAACAAAACCTTTAGGTAAGTTTATAATTTCTACCTCCTTTATACCTGCAACCATCTACTTCAGTTAGATAAGAAACACACATACTCCACACACACACACACACACACACACACATACACATAAACACACACATCACAACTCTATTGTAACTAGGCTGAATAAACTAAGTGCAAACTTATAAGCACTTCAAATAGGTCCATTACACTACAGAGCAACTTGAGTATATTTTCCAAGATCATTCACTCTTCCACTCACCTGGGGTGGTTCCATTTATTACTTGATGCTTTTGGTATCCTTTTTAATTCTTCATGTCAAATTTAGATCCCATTTCACTATGAGAAGAAAAGTAATCAAAAATAAGACAAACTCTTCCAGGACACCTATCCACCCCTTGCATTTAGTTACTATCTTCCATCTTTGTTAACTGCACAGGATCTTTCAAAGGGTCATTTCATTCATTGATACATTAGACCTCATCTAGTATTCTAGAAGACAAAAGACAGATGTACGTAAATGTCTTGAGAACTAGGTGAGGCCATCAGAATGTGATATGAAACACCATAGATCCTACAGATGTGACTCCAACTCTCTTTTCAAACATTACAGAAATATACAAAATTGAAAATCCAACTGTGTCTACTGGAGATGGTCTGAACACAAAAATCTATGTTGTGTAACTCATAACCTGAATAGTAGGACACAGCAGCTACTTTATTTGTTTCTCATTTCATCTATGGTCCCCTTTTTTATTAGGTGCAACTAGAGATTTGGTTTGTGAAACTTAGCAGAACGGTTTTGCCATCTGTGATAACCTGTCTTCTTTGCTTTTAAAAGTTACACTGTTAAATTAACTGTTAACTAAAATGCTCCTTGATCTTTGTCATGCCCTGGACGTTCAATTTCTGTCAAAATCATGCAGCCCATATAAGTCACAGTGTTTTTTCCCAGTATGTCCACAGTGGAGAAGACAACCAGCATGGCTCTTTGCGCAAATGCCTACGATCTCATCACCTGTATAGTTATTAATGTCTTAATGAAAGTGGTAGGAGAAACATAATACATTGCAGAGCCGTTCTCGCTTCCTCAAATACCAAAGTGGGAGAAAAACATTTCAATGGTGTTTTTAAAACTAAAGTATTAAAATCATGTGTCATTTGATTTTCAAAAAATAAAAGAACACACTACCAGTAGTTGTCCAATTAATGCTAACATATCAAGGAAGTAAATTTCACAAAGTTGGTAAGGAAGAAATTTAATCTCTTTTGATTGAGGATAGAAGAAACATTAATATTTTGTTTTCCCTAAAGATTCTTTCATAATATTTTTACTTATTTGTTGAGAATTTCATGCATGAATAAAATAAATTTTGATCTTATACATCTTCCACTACTCCCCTCCAACTTCTTTCAGGTCTCCCCATGTACATTACCCTCCTAGGTTCATTCCATTCATGCGTACGTGTGTGTGTGTGTGTGTGTGTGTGTGTGTGTGTGTGTGTGTGTGTGTGTATCCCACTGAACCCAATTAGTGCTGCCCATATGTGCATGAGTATAGAGTCATCCATTAGAACATGGCCAATTACCAGGGCTCACATCCCTGAAGAAGATTGAAACTCTTTCCCCAACAGCTACCAACTGCCAATAGGTCCTAAGCTAAGGGTGGAGCCTCATAGGCCCTTCCCCCATCCATGATAGAATTTTTTTTTATCACACAAACAGATATTTTAGTAAATGTAATTTATACACCAAATATAATGTACAAATTAATATATCATAAACCTTAGAAAGTAACTGTTAAAACAAGCCCCCTAATACTGAAACATAATTTTGTTCCTTCTCATAAATACATATAGAAACCTGACCTCAGATAACTGAAGAATAAATATACTCTAAACTTAATTTTTAAGTTTTAATTTCACTTTCAACTATATTAATATGCGTATGAGTATCTATACATGAGTTCAGGTACCCATGGAGGCCAGAGGTATCAGATCCCTGTGGAGATACAGGAAGTTGTATTCTGCCTGGGATGGGTGCTAGGAAATTAACTCAGGTCCTCTGAAAGAACAGTACATGCTCTTAACAGATGAGACCCATCCATCCTTTAAACTTAAATTTTATTGGGAAGGGTGTGCAAACAATCTCTCAAGCTTTTTCCTACCAAGAATAATGGGGCTTACATTTTCAAAACACTATGTCCATAATTTCAATAAATGTTTTCATTAAGAACTCAAGAAATGTATGTCCAAAGAGTTAAGTGGAAATTTAATCATGATAATCAATATTATATGAGATTTTTAAGATTTCATTTAAAAAAAAACCCAAAACCTAACAATCTCTTTGGAAGTGAAGACAGTTGCCCAGGGTCCAATCCCCAATCAGAACAAAGACCTCCATCTATCAGCTAGAATTGTTATGTGTAACTATATATTGTCAAACTCAACCCGATCTAAAATGGATTTTTCTTAACTCTTGGATATGAAGTTTGAGAATTAATTCTCATACACATTTCTTGCACCTCTCTTTCTAGAAATTACAAAAGTTCCTTTGCTTTTTGGTCCTTCCCTTCTTTCCAGGTTTGATTTTACAATTGGACCCCTGGGTCCTGCCAGGGTCTAACTCTTTCCATATATCTGCTTTTTAGAAGGGAGGTATATTATCTTCAAGCCAGAGGAGACACTCCTCTCCTCAGTGAACTAGGGGTAGAGGTGGGCTTAAACAATCAATGAAGGCTCATGAGAGATGAATATCCTTCAATATCCTAATTGATCCTACTACTTTGATGAGAACTACTCTTAATTAATACCCTGACAAATATAGAACAGGTTTAGTGAGGCTATGGTCTCAATAAGAATGTATTATAGCAATATCATGCATTTTTAATTTTATTGCTTTTATTTTATTTTTAATATATTTTAATTAAAACAGATTATGTCAATTTCCCATTTCCCTTTCTTCCCTCCAGCCCCTTCCAAGTATGCTCCCTCCAACATATTCATGACCCCCACCTTCAAATTTATACTCTCTTCTCTTGTGACTATTATTGTTACATACATACATACATACATACATGTCCATATGTATATATGTGTATAAGTATACACACATACGTATATGCCCATATGTGTATGTATATATAAGTATACACAGATGTCTAAATACAACCTGCTGAGTCCACTTTTGCTGTCTGTGTGTATATGGTTTCAGGGGTAATCACTTTGTGTTGGATAACCAATAAGGGAGCTCATCCCTGGGAGATGCTAATCCTCCCTCCCCCAGCAGTCATTCGTCACCTATAGTTCCTTCTCTAGAGATGGGATCAACAGTAATTTCCCTTTTCCCCATTAGCATGTCTATTGATATTGCGGTCATTGTTCCAGCTTGTTTATGCAGTCATTTGTAAGAGAGATGGTTTCACAGCAGACTTCCTGGTGCTCTGGCTCTTACAATCTTTCCGTCTCCTCTTCTGTGATATTCCCTAAACTGTGGGTGCAGGAACTGTGATGTAGATGTAACTGCTGGGGCTGGGATCCCCACAACTAACTGATTTCTGCATAGTGTCAAGTTGTGGCTTCCTCTAATGGTCTCAATTTGCTGTAAAGAGAAGCTTCTTTGAGGAGGAGTTCTAGCTATCAGTGGATATAAGGATAAGATTTAGGATATAGTAAGGAATTATTCTGGTCTAGCAAAGTAGTAGTGGGTTCTTTTCTAACGTTCATGACCTCACTAGTCCTAGGAAGGTTGGCTAGATTTCTATTACTAGGCATAATTTCCTGCCTGTTGAGTGTGCCTTAAATCCAATTAGACTTGTAATTACCACCAACATGTGAGTGTCACTTATTACACCTTTGCAGATATCTTGCCAGGCTGGTCATTGCTGTGGTTCATGGGCACTGTAGCTAGATATGACTATTAAATGCTTTCCTCCTCTAGCAACTTGCATAGTATTTTCTGGTACCACAAAAGCTAGACCACAGGAAGGAGGCTTTCAGATTAGACCAAGCTTGAATAATCTCAATAGATGCAGAAAAAGCCTTTGACCAAAACCCAACAAACTTTTGTGATAAACGTTCTGGAGAGTGTCAGACTGAAGGGAACAAGCCTCAACACAGTAAAGACTCTATATGACAAATCCACCACTAAGAGTATCCTAAATGAAGAAAAACTCAGAGCAAACCAGTTAAAATCAGGAACAAGACAGAGCTGTCCACTGTCCCACGACTTTCCAATACAGTGCTGAAAGTACTAGCCAGAGCAATAAGGCAAGAGAGGGAACTACAGGGTTACATACAGGAAAAGAAGAGGTCGAATTATCCCTATTTGCTGATGATATGGTCTCATCCATAGGAGATGCCAAAAATTCCACTAGAAAACTTGTAGAAACAATCAACAGTTTCAGTAAAGTGCTAGGGTACAAAAATCAACTCATAAAAGTCAGAAGATTTTCTACACACCAACAACAAGCACACTGGAAAGGAGATCCTGAATACATGTCCATCCATTTTCAGCAGCCTTGAGGAAGATAAAGTATTTTGGAATAAACTTAACCAAGGAGGTGAATGACTTCCACCAGGAAAACTGCAAATTTTTGATGAAAATGATTGCAAAAGACATTCTATGTTCATGGATAGGCAGAATTAACAGTGTGAAAATGACCATCCTACCAAAAGCAATTTACAGATTCAATGCAATCCCAATCGAAACACCCACAGCATTCTCCAAAGGAATAGAAAAAATCCTAAAATTCATATGGAACTATAAAAGACTCTATATAGGCAAAGCAATCATGAGGTAAAGTATTTTTCATCCAAAATATTGATGATTGTATTAATTACATTAGAAAAGAATAAGCTCAATAGAAAAAATAGACAAAAACATATAATCAGGTAATTCAGAGGAAAAAACTCAATGTTTAGCAAAGCATATAAAGATGTTTCGCCTTTTAGAAACAGTGGGTATTATTTCTACCTATTACTTTGCATCAATTAAAATACTCTGAAGAACATGGGCACTCTCACATTACTCTCACAATAATATAGTATTTTCAACATTTTCAAAGCAGTACAAAATATCTATTGAAGTTAAAATGAGCAAATTTTCTGCAACTCTGCTTCCAGAGATCATCCCTAATGAAACAATGATTGATACATGCAAGGGAATAGAAGCTAAGCTATATATCACTGAAGTGTTTGTAATAGGAGTAAGAGAAAAGTAATATCATTCTTGCATAGAAAGATTACTAAATATACTTCAAAACTTTTCTTTGGTTGTATTAAATGGGGGGGTGCAAAGGAATAAAAAATATCAAGCTACAAAGAGTGCATAGAGTTTTACAATATGCACATTAAAGCTATATAAGGCACAAAACTTAATTCACAGTGATCCAGGTTACAACTTGATAAACTCTCTGTGGAGCTGATAAAATCTTTTTTTAGTGAAGATAATGGGATTATATATAGTGGAAGAAATGTACTCAAACATATTTCTACTTTTTCAGTATTTTGTTTTGTTTTGTTTTGTTTTGTTTTGTTTTCAAGACAAGGTCTCTCTGTGTAGCCCTGGTTGTTCTAGAAGTCACTCTGTAGCCCAGGCTGCCCTTGAGATCACAGGTAACTGCCTGCCTCTGCCTCCCAAGTGCTGGGATTAAAGGCATGCACCACCACTGCCTGGCTCTTTTTTTAGTATTTTTTGAGGTATCATATTCATCCACAATCTATATTTAAAGTTGTGTTAAATATAAAGATGGCTTTCTTGCTGACTAAATTGTCAAAAAAAAAACCGACTGAACAATTTTAATAGAGCCACATAATTACTTCTCTAAATAAAAGCTCTCTTAATTCTCGAATTAAAAGACAAAGGCTAGATGACTGGATTTGAACAAAAAAGAAAACATACAATTGCTTGCCATCAGCAATAAACAACCCTCACTAGTAAAGAAATTTAAAGGCTGAAAGTGAAAAGATAGTATCAGCATAACCAGCAAAAGGCAGTTGAGAACAGGCAGGGGCAGCTATAATACCCCTGACAAAGGAGACTTCAGCCAGTTATTCAGAAGAGATACATAAGGTCACTATATATAAATAAAGGGAATAACCATCTTGAAGAGATAACAAATTTAAATACATATGCTACAGTTGTTGGACACCCACTTGATCAAGCAAATACTACTAAACACTAAAAAACAGGCAGATTGGGATATAGTATTAGCAGGTGAGTTCAATACCAGCTATCAAAAACAGATCATACAGACAGAAAAGAAAAACAATAAACTTCAGAGTTTCACTTTACCATATCTGGTAGTTTGAATGTAATTGGCCCCCATAAAGTGGTCTTATTAAGAGGTATGGTTTTGTCAGACTAGGTATGGCCTTTTTGGAGGAAGTATGTCACTGTGGAGGTGGGTTTTGAGGTCTCTTTCGGTCAAACTTCACTCAGTGTGATGCTCAAACCATTTCCTGTTGCCTGTGTGTCAAGATGTAGGACTCTCAGCTCCTTCTCCAGCACCATGTCTACCTATACTCCACCATGTCACACCATCATGGTAATGGACTAAACCTCTGAAAATGTAAGCCACCCCAGTTAAATGTTTTCCCATTATAAGAGTTTGTCATGGTCATGGTGTCTCTTCAGAACAATAGAAACTCTAACTAAGAAAGAAGTTAGTACCAGGAACTGGAATATTGCTGCGAGAGGTCTGACCATGCTTTTGTTTGAAGAAATATGGACTTTGGGACTGTGGATTAGAAAAGTAGTCGAATGCTTTAAGTGATGCTTAATAGGCCATACTAATAGGAGCATGGAAGACAGTGGTGCTGAATGTGATTTGAACTGTGGAGGCCTGCCTCAAGAGGTTTGAGAGGAGAAGAATTTTAAGAGATCTCTGAGTTGGAGGCTATCCTAGTCTACAGATCCAGTTTCAGGACAGCAAAGCTTAGGAAGTGAAGGAAACTATCAAAAACAGAAAGCTGGTGAAGATGTAATTGAATGAGGGGGCCGTGTTCCAGCCCCAACAAGCAGCAGAACTTGGCAGCTTTGGCCACATGGTTCTGGCTTTAAGAATAGAAGAAAGGAGCTATGGAATTTGCCTCTGTGACTAAGGAAAGCTGCTGAAGCCAAGCATGTGTCAGGGATGTCCCTGAATGGAGAACAAGAGAGGCCATTGCAGGAAGCTGTGAAGGAGAAGCCTGGATTGCCTTGGAGACTCCAAGATGTTGAAGATGCCAGAGCCATGGGATACCGTCCAAGAAAAGCTGCCAACAGGGAGTGGAACCAGCCCAAGAGGAAAAAGTATGTTGCAGTCAACAAAACTGAAAATGAGTTGGAAATCCAAAGTATTTTGATGTCAGATGTGGAGATGCAGGGTTTGGCGCTTGCCCAGCTGGTTTTTGGTCTTGCTTTAGTCCAATATTTCCTCACTTTGCTCCCTTCCCTAGGATTTGGAATGGTAATGTATATCCTGTGCCATTATATGTTTAAAGTATGTGATCTGTTTTTTTATTTTGGTTTTATAGGGGATTACAATTAAAAGACTGTATGAGTCTCAGAAGAGATTTTGAACTTTGGACTTTTAAACATTGTTGAAACTGTGATAGACTATGAGGACTTTTGAAGTTGGATTAAATGTACTTTGTAGTGTGGTATTGTTACAAGGTTATGGGGGCCAGGGAGTGGAATGTGGTAATTTGATTGTAATTGTCCCCCATAACTTCATAGAGAGTGGCATTATTAGGAGGCATGGCTTTATTGGAGTAGGTGTGGCCTTGTTGGAGGAAGTGTGTCACTGTGGGGGTGGGCTTTGAGGTTTCCTTTGCTCAAGCTTTGCTTTGTGTGACACTTAGACCACTTCCTGTTGTCCGTGGGTCAAGATATAGGAACTTCAACTCCTTCTCCAGTACCATGTCTGCTGCATACCACCATGTCACACCATGATGATAATGTAAGCCACCCCAATTAAATGTTTTTCCTTTATAAGAGTTGCCGAAAGAGTCACAGAGTCTCTTCACAACAACAGAAGCCCTAAGACACCACAGATAAAAAGGACTTATATATGCACAGAATATTCCATCCAAATGAAAAAGAATGCAATTCTCAGGAGTCTTTGGGACATTCGCTAAAACAGGCTACATTTTAGGACATAAACCAAGTCTTAAAAAACTGAATAATTAGCCGGGCGGTGGTGGCGCATGCCTTTAATCTCAGCACTCGGGAGGCAGAGCCAGGCGGATCTCTGTGAGTTCGAGGCCAGCCTGGGCTACCAAGTGAGTTCCAGGAAAGGCGCAAAGCTACACAGAGAAACCCTGTCTCGAAAAACAAAACAAAAAACAAAACAAACAAACAAAAAACTGAATAATTTACTGTGTCCTGCAAGACCATAGTACAGGAAAAACTGAAATCAATAGCAAGAGAAATTACAGGAACTGAAAATACCTGAACACTGTACTATACAAGGATGACAACATATGGCAAACATATATTTGACATTATACTGAAATGATTGAATATTGATGTTTGTTGTTTTTTATGCTTACCCTTTTGGCTCTTTACTCTTTTGGGGGGGCCTGCCACCCAGCTCCCAAATAAATCACACATGGAGGCTTGTTCTTAATTATAAACTCCTGGCCTTAGCTTGGCTTGTTTCTTGCCAGCTTTTCTTGACTTTAAATTATCCCATCTACCTTTTGCTTTTGGGCTTTTACCTTTCTCTATTTCTGTATACCTTTCATTATTTTTTTATTCTGTGACTTGCTGTGTGGCTGTATGACTGGGCGGCTGGCCCCTGGTGTCCTCCTCTCCTTGTTCTCTTGTTCTTTATTCTTCTCCTACCAGATTTCTCCTTCTATATATTCTCTCTGCCTGCCAGCCCTACCTATCCTTTCTCTTGCCTCACTATTGACCATTCACCTCTTTATTAGACTGTCAGGTGTTTTAGACAGGCAAAGTAACACAGCTTCACAGAATTAAACAAATGCAGCATAAACAAAAGTAACACACCTTAAAATAATAGTCTACAAGAGAACATAGCTACCAATGGCTTAATCTTGGAGAACTTAATTTTTACACTTTTTAATATATTAGAAAAATATATTTATGCCAAATTTTTTAAAGATTTTTTTAGTTATTAAAATATGATGTCATTCCCCCCCTTCAATTTCTTCCCTATAATGCCTCTCATCTTCCCTCTCACTCCTTACTCCCTTTCAAATTCATGCCTCTTTGGATTTTATTTATTTGTCTTTGATTTATTATTATTATTATTATTATTATTATGCATATGCTTATGTATAAATACATTCTGTTGAGTCTGTTTAGCACGGTTTGTAGGTATATAATTTCAGAGCTGACCACTTAGTATTGGATGACCATTTTGAGGGTTCTTCCACAGAGAAGGTTAATTCTCCTCTCTTACCAGCCACTGGTTGCCTTTAGTTCTTTATCTAGGTGTGGTGTGGTGTTAGATTTTCCCCTTTTATGATAGTATTACTGTTGGTGTTGTCACCATTTGGGTCTTGTTTAGGTAGCCATATTGTTGTGATATGGTGGGTGTAGCTTCCTTGTAATTTCTAGGAGACACAGGCTCAAGCTTTATAATCTTTCCTCCCCTGCTTCAACAATATTCCCTGAGCCTTCAGTGTAGGAGTTGTGCTGTAGATATATCCACTTGGTAGGAGTACTACAGGATCAGTTGATTAACTGCATTTCGACCAGTTGTGGGTTTCTGCAATGGTCTCCATCTGCTGCAATAAAGCTTCTTTGATGAGGGGTGAGAGCTACATGTATCTGTAGATACAAAGATAAGCATTTTAAAATGCAGTTAGGAATTACGCTGGTCTAGTAAAGTGCCTGTAGCAGGTTCTTTGATAAGATCCATGATGTCACTATGGGGTAGTTGCAGCAGCAGCAAGTATGATTTCCCTCCTGCTGAGCAGGTCTTAAATCTAATTAGAGAGCTACTGTCAAGATTCGAGTTTCACTCTAGCACTGTTAGGGTTATCACGACATGCTGTTTGTCGTTGTCGTTCGCAGGACTTTAATAGCATTGATGACTGCTTTCTCCCCTGGCAGTTCATATAGCATCCTCTGCTGCAATGAGAACTGGGCTTCAGGGAGGGGGCATTCAGGTCAAATCCAGCTTGGATCTTCTTAGCTGCGTTTGAATGCTGTGGGATGTCGTTCTGTATGCTGTGAATATATATGTGTTACTCCGATTGGTTGATAAATAAAATGCTGATTGGCCAGTAACCAGACAGGAAGTATAGATGGGATAAGCAGAAAGGAGAATTCTGGGAAGAGGAAGGCTGAGTCAGAAGACGCCAGCCCACTATCCAGGGAGCAGCACGTAATGGCACACAGGTAAAGCCCATGGAACATGTAGTGACATATGAATTAACAGAAATGGGTCAGTTTAAGTGTAACAGCTAGTCAGTAGGAAGCCTGAGCTAATGGCTGAGCAGTTTTAATTAATATAAGCCTCTGTGTGTTTACTTGGGACCATGGGGCTGTGGAAGCCCAGCAGGACCAGAAAAACTTTCAGCTATGTTTGAAGTACGTGGTGTCTCCAGCTATAGAGACTTACCTTCAACCTCTAGAAGACAGCCAAGTGCAGCAGCAATGGCCTATATTGTTAGAGGAGTCTCTTGGACCCTCCTGAGCAACAACATGAAAGGTGTTTTTCTTGCCAAGGACTAGGGATTTTGTCAGATGGTCTATGGCTCTTGGGGGGAGCACTCTAAGAACAAGTGGAATAACTTCATTTAAGATATATGTATAAGATATAAATTTATGTGTATGATATATGTGTATATGACATATGTGTATGTATTTGTATGTGTATCTATACATATATATAATGTGTAATTTTAGGTAAATATAAAAAATATAATTCTTTAAGGGTCTTCAAACATCCATTGTGTTAGTTAATCTTCCTCCCTCCTTTTCCTTCTGTATTTACTTCCCTCTCCTCTCCCCAATTGAAAACCCCTCCGCATTTTTCAATTTCCCCCTTCACAGTACTTGTATCCTGCTATTCCCATCTCTAAGGCTCCCTCTACCCCATGGTCCAGGTTGACTTTGCTGGTTTCCATAGTTACCCCAGGTTGTATACCCACATCTGAAGATTTGGAACTGTGAATAACAGAAAAAGGTGAGCAGGCAGCATTTGTCTTTCTGGGTGTGAGTTACCTCACTCAAAATGATCTTTTCTAGTTCCACCCATTGTGCTACCCAGGTAATGTCCCAAGATGTAATAAACTATACTGCAAAGTTCATCATAACCAAAGCTGAGAGGTGCCCAGCCGCCTCAACAAAAAAATAGCAGCCTTCTACTTCTTATTAAAACATCTGAAACTCTAGACATGGTTTCCAGTAAAAGTCTATCACCACTTTTGAGTTCATGATTGAAATATTTATAGTGATCTGCTATGACTATGAAATGCATGTAACCATTTCAATGGCCTCCTGTAGAGTATCCCAATTTTATAATAAATAAATGAACTATTCTAAACATGAAGTATGATCCAAAGTTTCTATTTGCTACCATCGGTCCCAATAGATGCACTTGGACAAAACTCCACAAAAATACTGCCCCTCTAGAGTTAATAGCAATTACCTAAAATGTCCAAGTAATAAATCATTTTACGCTTTGCAGATAATATGATCCATATCACATCTACTCAATTCTGCCACTGTAGCACAAAAACAACTATAAATGATACCTAAATGAATATGACTGTGCTTCCAAAAATACTTTCATAAACACTAAAATTGAATTTCCCATTATTTGCATATGCTAAGAAGTAGAATTCTCACAAGTCATACAAAAATGGGTGAGTGCAGAATTTTGACCTAAATTTTAGAAGACAAAGAACTTACCTCCATTTATCTTCTGACAAAAGGAATGTGTTTAACTTGTCTAAAATTAATGGCCCTTTTGTGGACCCATTCATAAGTGACTGATTAAAATGAAATGAATGCTGCTTCAAACACGTGCTCTGAGATTAAATTTATTTGTTAAGTTGGGATAATTATGATGTTTCCCCCGACAGATCTCCATGATGAATACATGAACTCTCCAGCCTGATCCTGGAGGCTGAGGCCTAGTGCTTGGTCAGTTGGCATGGAGGGTGACTATAGGGTAAGAACCTTGGAACAGGTTCCTGATTAATAAGGGTTCAATAATGATAGATTAGTAATAGCTTACATTTCTCTTAGCCTGTTTACAAGTGCCCTCCTACTGTGAAAACAGATGTCTGTAGCCACAGCCAGCATGCTTCTCCTATTCCCACACCCCTGGCAAGACCATCTTAACAGTGAAAGATGAAAATGAACTCTTAATTTGTGTAATTCTCCCAATTATTGTTCTAGTCTCATCATCAGATATCTTCTAACAATAATGTGGCTACTCATGCTGCCTATTTTCATTGTTTTAGGCTGGCAATACTAACACAGGATTAGAAGTATTCACTCAGGCAGCTTATCCTGAGATCATCCTGGAAATACATCTCAAAAGCGGGAGCCTCCTATTGTGTTTTAAAAGATTCTCAGGCTGAGCACAGCCCCTGAAGCTCTGAAGATTCAGCAGGAGGAAGATGAGAGTATTCATTGAGGGGGTAGGGAGGACTCCCCTTAAGCATGTAACAGTTCCAATCCATTCTCTCCATGTGGTTACCTATGTGGCTGCTAAGCAAGCCCACCTAGAACCGTGTATACATCTGGAGATGAGTGCCCAGTGGTGATCCTCAATCCTTTGCTTAAGTGAGCTCTCCACTTAAGAGTCTGGAAGGGATTAGGTGATCAGGTGAGACATCATTTGGTAATCAGATCATTCTACAAACAAAATTGTGACTAAGAAGAATGACTTTTAAAGAGAAAAAAAGAGGCATTTTCTTTGTGCTGGCATTTTAAAGCCTGCTTCTACCTTAACAATTATTAAAAACAGCAGTAAACTCCCATCTATTTAAGAGTTTTAAAAATGCATTTTGTGTCCAGGCTTCCTATGCAGACATTGGAAAGCATTTCTGATGCGTTATTGGTTGGTTGTTGTCAATAAAAATCTCAGCTGTCTTTGGAGGATCATTTTAGACTGTGGGAAACTGCACTGAACTGACTAATGAGCAATTTGTGGTAGAAGCTAGAGCTGCCAGACTTGGATGTTCATTAACGCTTTACAGTTTCTCTGTCTACCTGACCTCATCTGTGAGCCTTCTTCCAAATGGGTGACGGAGAATTTCGGTCAGGTTTCATTATCAAATGTGCTTCTGATGTATTTCTTGCATTGTGTATATTTTTTCTTGTATACACAAGACAAATGCTTTTAGCCTGCAAGGGGAACCAGGCACTCTCAGAGTAAGGGACCCATTTAGCAGTGCTTGGCTTCCTGTGCCTGTCAGCGGCAGGTGACATTTAGCACAGGCTTTATCTCAGTTGTGGTAATTACTGGGCTGACAGGAGCACTCATACACACTGCAAATTGTTTTCAGCAGATGCAACCAAGCAACCCTGCTTTCTCTAGTGCAGTTTATCTGGCTTTCGAAATGTGACATTCCAAACACACACACACAGAGACATAGACACAGACACACACACACACACACACACACACACACACACACACACACACACACACACACACACACACGTGGGAGGGCATAATGCCATTTTTATAAAAATAATCACCCTTTGTTGCTCTGACTATATTGATTTAGTTTATGACATGGAGTGATGGCACGGGATATCTTCATTGTATGCAGATACAAGTGTATCTTCATTACAAGCTATTATTATAACCTATTAAAGAGAAAGCCATTGTTAGAGTAATGTACCTCTGTAATACACCACATGCTAATTTAATGATATAATTAATGCACTTGTATTTGCCATTTGATTTTCTCAAATACTAATTGTGTGACTGATGGTATAAGATGGTTTAAATGTTTATTTGTATTTATATTTTTAGTAATGTATAATGTATGTGAGGGTTATGTGCATGTGAGTACAGGTGCCCGCCAAGACCAGAAGTGTTGGATCTTCTGGCGCTGGCATTCCAACTGGCTGTGAGACACCAGACTTGGGTGCTAGGAATTGAACTCAGACCCTGCGTGAGAGCAGCACTCATTCTTAACTGCTGAACCATCTCTCCATGTGCCTGCAATGATTGTCTTTTACATTTTCTGAGAGTGGTATAATTTTTAATGAAAGAATATGGAATTAAAAGAAAATATTTTCATTTGCAAGGAAGTCACAACGCCAAGCACTTAAATATTTGTATCAGCTCTAGTCTAGTGCCAGAACAACTTTCCTAAGTTAGACTTTATTGAACATCATTTATAGTATTCCTCCTTAATACCCAAGCACTTTGGAGTAAAGAAAAAAAAACACCCTGGCCTTTCGATAGTTCCCATTTTAACTGACATACTCATATTCCCAGACCCCAAGATTAGTCTGGTCAGTTAGCCATTACATTATACAGGAACACATTGGGCAGAACTGTAATTCAAAACATGCCAGTTAGATTATCTTTGCTGTGAGCTATAATTATTTAAATGTTCACATTTTCAGTTAACTTAATAGAGGGCTGTTCATGATGCTTAAAGTACAGAGACAAGATGAAGAATTACTATGAACAAAACACTCCACTGTACATTGTGAAATGTATGCAGGCTTCAAGCCAATGGTGCTTAGCAAAGTGAAGGGCCGAGGACCATACATTAGAAAGCTTGGGTCAGATCAAGACAAGGTAGTTAAATGAGAACTTAGCTGTGTGGGAGAGAATTGTCCAGTTCTGCTACAATGCAAGATAGGGAGTGGAGCAAGAGGAAACTCTTAGACATGCTACTTAAAAACATTTTTCTACAATGATGAAAGAAAAAAGATGTTTAAAAATCTTAGAACCTCAGGACAAGGAGGTTCCTCTTTGGATTCCTGAGTTCTGTGTGTGCCCTGTAGCTGCTGCTGAAGCCCAACATGGCAGAGACCTATTGAGCCTTCGTGAAAAACTCTCCCCTTCTGATGCCAATGGGGATCGAGAACCCAATACGGCCAGCCTTGGCAAGCATTAACGTAAGCCTAGGAATTGCAGCCATGCGGTTGGGTTCTACAGAATGTAATGTATGGTAACTGCTTTTTCAAGTATGTTTGAGAACGTGTCACCCAGACACCTTAGAGAATAAGGATAACCCTGAAGGTCACTGACCTCCATTTGTTAACAGTAGCATGCCAACTAAGCCTTTTCATTTTCACAATCCTCTTCAAGCTGGTGTAGTACCTACTTTTCAGGAGTGGCTCTGTGCAACATTTATTGGCCTCCTGAAATTCATTTAGCCCCCTTTGAAGATACCTTAAAATTTATGAGCCTGAATGTAGCCATTATGAGACCATTAGTTATGCTCCTTGTGAGCTGCCTGTTTTTTCATTATGGTTCTTAGTTGTTCTTTTGCAAAGCTACCAGCTTAAGTTGTGCTGGGATCAAGAAAAATGGGCCTTGGCGGTTCGTGTTCCTGGAGTTGTATCCATGCCAGTGGATGCCCACACACTCCAGAAGAGAATTTGACATTGCTGCTGCCGTTGCTGCTGTTATAGCAGTGGCGGCCACTGCTGCTACTCTTTCTGGGATTACCATTTCATAATTGGTTACTACAGCTAGCACAGTGGAGACCCTGGCAGCAAAAGTAGCTACCACAGTTAATTAATTTTTCATTCTATTGGGCATGATAAATTTAATTCAATAGTTATATACAGTTCAATTGGCTTTGAAAATTATAAATTTATAAACTCAAGATCCATTTGCTTTTGGGATACCATCTTACAATGACTCCAATTTGCAATAAGGCTCGTTAAGGAAGGGAATGGCTCAGTTGCCTTTAGCCTACTGGCTATGCGTGGTTTAGGACTTCTGTTGGTCTTTTCTGTGTCGAACACACAAATTGCAAGCCCAGTGCCACTTTGAGATCTTTGGCAACAGTTAACTCTGCAGTTCACACACAATTGAGCCTGTATGATAATGAGTATTCAGAGATGAGTAATACCTGGGGGCACTCACCAACCTAAGACAGAGAGCCTGTGTGGCCTGGGCAGGCGTCTCCATGATGGGTAAGGTGACCTGCTGACGTCCCACGCAACCTAAGTCAGAAGCTCATTTTCTAGTAAAAGGGGGACCTGTAGAGTCCTGGTCCCCATTTTGGGTAACTGTTGCCTTGCTTGCTGACCTTGACCTTGATATCCTCCCTATGTTAATTCCCTGCCGGGTTCCACCCTCCTGAATGTTTAAGGGAAGTTCCTTGTCTGTGTATCCTGCATAATGGGCATTTACAGTTTAGATGCAAGATTGTAAAACATCAGTAGCGAACTTCTGCCCTCTGGGGTTCTCCCATTGTGCTATAAGCCTGTATTTAAGACCTCTTCCCTCCTTCAATAAATGGCATTCAGCAAAAAATAAAATTAAAAAAAAATTAAATTAAAAAAAATCTTAGAAGTATATCCAAGAGCTTTAAATGTTACAGTTAACTTTGGATAAATTGAGGTTGGATCCAATTATAATTATGCAAAATAAAGCTTTTTTTTAAGTAGCATTTTCATAGGAAATTCAAGTACAAGGCAAGGTATGAACTTACCAAAAAAATCACCAAGGATTTCCTAGCCTGCCCTCAAGTTCTGTCAGAGAAATAAATGTGTTATAAGAAAGTATCTGCCACCTGATCTGCTATGCAAGGATGTAAAAACAGAACTACTGACAGCCGCATATAATCCTTCTCCTGCATTATGAAGGAAGCTGTCATTTAACGGAAGTCACCTCCATTACTTACGGCACTTTAAGTGGAAGCTACCTTTTAAGTATGCATTTACTCATAATGCCATTCTTATATGACAGAATGTTGACTAAAATTAAAATCCCATTCACTTGACAGAGTCTGCCTCTCTCTCTTACAAAATTCCTCCAGAGCAAGGTTATTTTCAATTCTTGTAGCAAATGGTAATTGACCTCCTGGTTAGAACGGATGCTTGCTTGCCTCTCTGTCACAATACACATGTTGATTAGCATTCCTGCAGAGAGGGAAATAACATTTGTATTGCTTCTTTTAGTGTTTTCTCTGAAGGAAACCAGATGGGCCAGGCAAGGAAGGAGAAAGACTTAGAGTAACTGGGAACTAGAAGTTCAGATGTAGCTGTCATGGTATCCCTTCCCAGTCTTGAAATTCTTCATTATGGAAAGCCTTTGATATTTGTCCCTGACCCCCTGCTACACACACACCCATTCAGTGGTTAGCACATAATCGTGTTGGTCTATCTACGATCTTTACAGGGAAGTCTTGATATCACTTTAAAAGGGCTATTCACTGGAGTTTAATCTCGGAAAATCTCCTAACAAGCGTTTCCCATAGAAAACATCCACCCTCTTTGAAAAGCAAATTCCAGGCTGGGGGCGGGGGCGGGGGGGGGGGTGGGGGGGGCGGGGGGCGGGGGTGGGGGGTGGAAATCATCCTAATAACAGGGCTGCAAAGGGAATCTTTCCATTTGTTCTTTATAGACCACAAGAGAGAGGCCAACCACGCTGTAAGTATCCTACCAATGAGATGAAAGGAAGCAGATTGTCAGCAGTTGGGCTCATAGCCAACAGCAGGCCACTGACAAATGAGATCAACGTGCAGCCTACAGTCTAGGGTTTAAGAGACCCCCATCTTGCAGCCCATCACTTAGAGCTCATAATGTTTGAGTGGCTTTTCTCTTTGAACAAAATAAAACCTGCAGATTGTTAAAGAGAATGAAAGTTCAGTTTAAAGCAACGGGGTGGAAGTAAGGGTAGAAGGGAATTGATGGGAACCAAATGTCTTCCATCTGGTTCTGGTTCTGCATAGAGTGCACAGAAGGCCATATTAAAAAAAAAAATAGTAATCTGACTCATACAATTCTGCGCAGATCCAAATACATGCACGTAATAAAAACACAAATGGAATGAGACCTGTCTCTGCTTTTGATAACACTGTGGGATTCGGTATCAATTCGCCTTTACTGCTGATTCCAGGGTTTGCAATTTATTATTATGCCGTTTTTCCTACATTTGGGGATGTGGCACACTATTGGTAGGAAACAACATCCCTTCCTATCTCAGGAACTAAAAGGACTATATACATTTAGCACTGCTTCTAACAATAATATCATTTTCTAATATGTATACACTTAGTGATGATTATTTTTCACATCTGAAAGGATAGCTGAATTCTTCTACAAGGTAACAAAGCATTATCATCCATTAACAAAGCACTCTGTGAAATTTGAGTTCTCCTTTCTGATCCTGCATTTTCACCTAAATGCTTGGGATGGCAACACTCTTGTGAGATGGTTTTACAGATAATTTTACTAAAAACAAATGACAAGCCTTCCACCACTGTGGCTCCAATAAGATAAATTGAGGAAGCAGGGCCATTTTTTTTTCATGCACACTGAGCACAGTATCATTTGTCTTTCTCTAGAAAATGCATGGAGAAAGAAATGAATCCAGTTGAAACATGAACCAAGTGAATAATTCAAGGCCTATAAGCCAAACTGCAGACTGCATATGAGCTACCCAGACACTGATATATTTAGTTAACTCTGAGATGTATGTCAATCAATAAGAGGATCTACAGATTTTGACAGAGCACTATCTCCTTCCAAAGAGGGATTCAGAGTCCTGCAGAGATGCATCTTGCAGACAAGAGGCCAAGGTTCTATGCTAAATACTGTGTGTTCAGGATTCTAAGCGTTTAAAAATGTCACTGGACCCCTTAGGCAGAATTAATCACTCCCTAATATTTGCTTTCCTAGCAATTTTATACCTGTCAATTAAAACACTTTCCAGCCTAATTATAACTATTAACTTGTCGTTTTCCCTTGTGTGACTGTGAGCATTTGGAGGCTACTTACTGTCTGTCTTCCAGCGTTACACACTGTATTTATAGCATAGTGGCACTTGGTGAGCTCTTCCTGTATTGTCTATGTCCATTCCCAGACACTGCTCTGAGAGTCGGCCTCCGAAAGATCCCAAACTCATACTGAGTAAGTGCACAGCACAAGAGGCCACGCCGGAGCAATCCCCTGGAGTGGCATTGCCGAGGTCGTATCCCATGCTCTCCTAGAAGGCAAGGGTTCTCAGGAAAGGGTAGTCAGCATATCTTCCATACCTTGCACTGAGCAAGGTGAGTCCAGAAGAGCTTTTCATTGCGCTATGTATTTTAATAGTATTAGCTCAAAAGAAATAGGCAGGATTACCAGAATTTATGAGATAGTTGCATTCCTTTACCTAAGAAACAAATTATTTAATAAACAAACAACAAATAAAAATGTCAGAGCCCGAGAATGAGAAAATTAATCAACAGCATTGCCTGCTTAGTAGGCTGAGGGAAGTCACTAGAGAGCCTGTAGATAGAAGTCAAGAAATCGCCCAGCCTTTGTGATACAGTGATAGTACAACCAGGGAGACAGTCTTCTGCTATAGCCACCCAGCACTATGACTAGAAAAACGTAAAGGCTTAAAATAAGTCGGCCGAAACTATGGCGACAGACTGAGTTGTAAAGAGGAAGAGCCTTCCCATCCCCATCACTCCAGAGGAGCATCCTGACTGAGCCCAGATGCAGAGACAGGGCTCACCTGACCCGCATAAACTGTGAGGACTCCGCCATACATGAGGACTTAAAAGTACACACACACACACACACACACACACACACACACACACACACACACACACTTATACATGTAGAAATATATACACACAGAGACATATACACACTTACACATACACACAGACATACAAGCATATACAGACACATACACAGACATAAACACACACATACATACACGGGGGGATGCCACTCTGTAATTCAAAGTTGGAATCAGAATGATTCCTCTGTGCCTTTCTAAATTAACAAAAACAACATGAGTGGCATGTTCTCCTGCCTGAGTTGCAAGCTAGTTGCAAGCTACTATTTTATGTGTATGAGTGTTCTGCCTACATGTATGTACGTACACTATGCCTGGTTCCCACAGAGGTCAGATAGGGAATCAGATCCCCAGGGACTGGAGTTAAAGATGGTTGTGAGCCACCGTATGAGTGCTAGGATTTATAGCTAGATCCTCCTTCAAGAGCAACAAATGCACTTAACCCCTGAGCCAACTCTTCAGCTCATCAGATAGGATCTTATGCATCAAGGAAAGAGAGGGAAAAGCTTGTAGGACAATGGTGGAAACTTCTAGAACTCTCCAACAGCAGTGTCTTAGCAGAGAACAATGTACTAATGTCTATTGCTCCACATCCAAATGAAAGACAAAATCAGACGGAGAGTATGGGGGGAGAGGACCTCCAAAAAATCTCACAGGAATCTCTATTGTACCAAGGGTGTGCTGAAGAAAGAACCCAGGAATACAGAGTCAGCATGGAATCAAGAAGCAAACTGAAGAGAGATGTCAGAACAAGAGACATGGAAAGGAGAATCGAGCTGATGCAGTGGCAGGGCCATAAAACTTAATAGATTTTTTTTAATGGAAATGTGGAGATCTAATTTTAAGTGTTTTCCACTACTCCGCCATGCCCCTTTCCCTCCTCAGCCCTTCCCCCTGTTCTGCCTTTGCTGCTTTCCACATCTCTGAATGCAGCTGATCATCATTATTCATAGGCTCCGAATCTGAAATTCACATGCTTGCCGAAATACATTTGTAACACCAAAATCATTACGAGAGGCATTTCCAGCCAATGGCAGACATGCTTAGGGACCAGTGAACAATTTGCCTTGCCCGAAGCGAGCACTCCCTGCAGAGGCTGAGCAAGGTGGTGCTCTGCCTTCTTGCTCCCACTCTCAAGCAGTAAATAAGCACCCTTATCCTCTGCGAGTGATGTGGTTTCTGCACACCTGTGGTTTTTTTCCTGGTTGTTCCACTACTTAAAAATCTGCTGTTTATGACCTCCGGGCACAGTGCCCAAGTGCTGGCTCATGTCCCTAATCACATAAGACTGTGCTCTGCACAATAGATAAAAATGTCATTCAGATGTGAGTTCCTATGCTGCTGGCCACGAGCTCAGTGTTAATGAATAAACAACACAGGCTTCCAAAAAGTGTCCTTCAGCAAACACACATGAAACCAGGTGATTAAAATTTGACTATAAGTTCATGGAAACCCACTCCTATACATCCTCTAGAATCTGTAATTCTGTATTTGCTAAGTTGGTGTTCAAAGGGAAATATCTAGAATAAAAAGCATCAACCGTCTAGATACAGAGGGCTTAGGAGTAGCATCCATCTTTGAAGGAAGACAGGGGTGTACATTAGCATAAGGTGTGAGTTCGCTTTCTACATTGCGCTGAAAAAGCCAAGGCTTCCGCTCCTAGGAGGTGAGGCAAGGCTGAAGAACACCAGGTCCATATGATGCAGACACTCCTAACCAGTGCATGAGTCTGACAGGCAGTCATGTCACGCCTCTATGTGCTCAAATGCTCTCTTTGGTACAATATTGTCTTCATCTGGAAGATGAATGTATGTCATCCATCCATCTTGAGGGAATGCTGGCAGCCAAAGGTTACAATATATACATGTGGTGAGAATGTTTTTTAAAAAATAGTAATTGCGCTAACATGAACTTCTTAATTACTGTGGATAGGATAAAATCTTGTTCAATTAAAAATAGCTCATAATGTGTTATACAGACTTGGTCACTGTATGTTCTATATTCCAAAAATCAGTATGTAATTTTTAAAAACAGGTCATTATTTTTACTCTTAAATGCCAGCATTTTAATACCAGTTGCCAAGCATGATGAAATAACCATTTCTGTGAAGTTCTCTGGGAACACAATGGGTGGTTATGCTGCTAGCCTTCCTGCCACTCCAAACAGAAAGTGGCCAAAATTGAAACAGAAAGACTATAATATATAAGTAAAACTTCAACATCTGACCAATCCTGCTCCAAGTGTGCATTAAATTACCATGTTTTTTTTTCTCTTAAATTTGAACCACAACCAAGACTCTCTGTAAAAGAAACCAACAAAATAATATGTTAGGATACTATTAAATGGAGGACATTGCCCATTGAATACCATTTAGCTTGGGTCTGCGGTAATGCTATTAATTTTTCCCTTTTTAATGCACACTTTAGCTTGACCGTGACCCATACCAGGGAACATCAGTCACACCCCAGGGACCAGACATTAACAGCGTGCGCTACGAGTGGTTTGTTTTACAATTGCTCTGAAGTAAAAGCTGATGGAAATGAGCCGCTGGTGAATTACTCACCAGCAAAAACAACAATATTTGTATCACTACTGAAAAACATCCTCCCAAAAGGGGAATGCAGCCAGGGCGTGCTTGTTCTAGTCTCTCAGAAACCAAGCTAAGACGATGGAATCAAGCTGAGGGAGGGAACAAGTCTACAGTTGTTTATTGCATGAAAGGGAATATATTTTAGAAGCTGAGATCCGGTACCACAGCTAATTAAAACAGAGTTCGCATGTATACGCACACACACACAGAGGAGGGGTGCACGTACAAATAAAGTAATAAAGTAAAATATTATTCCCAAATAAACCACAGTTCATCAGGTCTCTCCTCGCATAAAGTAAACAGAAATATGCCTTCAATCTTCTGATGTAGGTGATATTTCCAGAACTATACAGAGGAAGAAAATTAAAATCTCACAGCAGGGTTTTCACAGCAACAATTTATCCTTTCATTAATTTGAGAACATTGCTTCTTTCTGCAGGTGTCTTCTCTGCTAAATGTGGCCAATATCAGAATTATTTATAGCCTCATGGAAGATACACAAATAGCCTCGGCTATTGCTCTACACTTGTGAAAGTGTATGCTACAGGGCTAGGGAGGACGGCTACGTCACCTCACAAACAGGAGGAGCTATGATTAGGCCCCCAGGACACATGTAAAAGCTAGGTTGTTTTTTTCGTTTTTTGTTTTTTGTTTTTTGTTTTTTGTTTTTACAGCGTTGCACATCTGTAATGCCAGCCCTGGGACTTACTGGCCAGTTAGTCAATTCTAATTGATGAACTTTGGGTTCAGTGAAGACCTTATTTAAAAAAAAAAAAAAGATCTGGAGAGTTATGGTGAAAGATGCCTGACATCAACCTCTGGCCTCTACACGTGCACACATGGGCAAATGCACCTGCACACATGCATGCATATTACACACACACACACACACACACACACACACACACACACACACACACACACTGTAATAACTATCTCAGTAGAATACATAAACAAAGGCCTTGTCTGCTCTGAGAAGATGCACTTGATTAATTTAAATGCAGCATTCAAATATAATTTCAATTACTCCAAGTTTCTTGTTCTAAACTGGATTTAATCTGTTAACCTCTCACCTTCCTTCAAAGGGAGTAGAAGCTAGCAACAGGGGTGAAAGAAAATAAGGTTTTCGAGAATCAGACGGCACAGTGGTATGCACTAAAAGCCAGCAGACCCAATAATTATCCTGCTTCCAGGTCTACACGCCCACGTTTGTCTGTGATTAACTGTTTCCCACAGCAGTAGCTTCTTTTACAGAAAAGTTTGACCTTTTGCTTAAGTCCAATCTAACAAGAGAAAATCATTATTCATTTCTCTCCCACTCAAAGTCTAGATGCATATTTGAAAATGTTATTTACTGTCTGGCCGTTCGTCTTTAACACCGAGCAGTTCCCACTAAAGGAGACAGCAGGCTGCATCGACCTATCCTTCACTGCCCCCAAGGCCACGCATATTTAATTCAAGGATATCAGATAATGGTATGTGGCATGATTTACATGTAGAGAATTCAGAATTCATTGTGAGCCTATTTATAACTACAGCACCGTCGATAGAGAAGATGATTTAATAGCGCTTCTAAGGGTGTTCTGACAAGAGGCATTAATATTACAACCTTTTCCCAGAGTGCTGCAAACAGTGGCGTGGAGATACAGCTCGCCTGAGTTATTTTTCACTGGCGACCCTCTTTGTGTTCATTAGCACTTAACAATTCTAGGGTTGAGAAGCCACTGTTTTAACTCTAATTTGTATGTAATGAGCATATTCCATGCACGGAGACTCTCCTTCATTAATGAAGCTGGGGGAAAAAAAGAGGCTGGGGACTCTGATGAAAAAGGACATCCAAGCTCACAGAAACTTACCAAGTCCAGTTTTGCAGGCAGTATTTGAAGACTGAGGATCTGCTGTCTAGACAGTCAAGGTGGATAATAAAGATTCTATAATACCTTTCAAAAGAGTTAGGGCAAGCTGTACTGTCTGCCAACACAGCTCCCTTCAATAATTCTAACTCTAATGGATGAGGCTGCCTCTGGATGTATACAGGCAGGTCAGGACTGCCAATGACCACAGACCCATCTAACAGTTTATCTAGAGTCGTGAGGATTAAGCACACATCTGAAGATGAAGTTTAATGAAGCATGTTATCAAAGAACTCTTTTTCTATTAATAAGACGCCTGGTTTGCAACAGAAGGAACAAATCAGAGCCTTTTTAATTTGAAATGTAAAATCCTACTTCAAGTGAAACCTGAAACCATAGTCAAGGACTTCTCTAAAACATACAGTCCAGGATTAAACATAGGGTTCAAGGAATAAACACGTCAGAATCACAGAAGGTACTTTTGCAATATAAAATAAGAATAAATGCATCCTATTTGTGAAAATAAATTACTTTATAATGCTCAGAAAACATGTCATTGTAGCTGGAGTTATCTCCAGTCCCACCTGGGCCTGCTGGGGATGTCTTTCTGTATGCTGTGAATGTGTTGCTCTGATTGATTGATAAATAAAATGCTGATTGGCCAGTAGCCAGGCAGGAAGTATAGGCAGGACAAAGAGAGACGAGAATTCTGGCAAGTGGAAGGCTAAGTCAGGAGATGCCAGCCAGGTGTCCAGGGAGCGGCATGTAACAGGCACACAGGTAAAGCCGTGGAACACGTGGCAACATATAGATTAACAGAAATGGGCTGAGTTTAAGTGTAAGAGCTAGTCAGTAGTAGGCCTGAGCTAATGGCCAAGCAGTTTTATTTATCAATCAGAGCAACATATTCACAGCATACAGAAAGACATCCCCAGCATGTCATGCTTAACATTATAAAAGCCACATGATCCAGTGAGGTAGCTCACCACTGGGTCTACTTTCCCCAAAGTCTGGCATAAGAGTTTGACAGGCACCATTAATTAAGAAGATTATTTTTGTCTCATCTATTCAATGTGTTTATTTTGATAGGTTCTATTTTTCATATAACTTACATGACAATAAAATTTTGAAGTGCAATGCCAACTCTTTTAGCATTTATTTGCAAAGAAGTGTATCATAGTCCCAACCTAGCATTGGCATATTCTATTAACTCTGGGGAAACACTTCTTATCTGCATTAACTCCCCATTACTACTTAGACCCTATACATACATTCATTCTTTTTTCTGAATGAATACATGAGAACATAAAGGCTGTACATATTAATGGAGTATCATGTAACATGTGAGTGTGATATGTGTTGTATGTGAATATTATATATATATAAATTATATTAAACATGCCTCTAATAATTTGCAACAATCTTTTAAAAAAATCCTTCCAGCTTTTTGAAATATACAGTATATTGCTGTGATCTATGGTCACCCTGTTATATAACAGCATGCCTGACCATCTTGCTTCTAGCTAAATATAGCAATACCAATTGACCCACCATTCCCCATACTTCTCTGCTGCTCAAAACTACCATTCAGCTCTCAAATTTGAGGAGTTCAACAGTTCTTTATTTCACTTTATGAGTGAGGTCACACAATGCTCGTCTTCCTGTGTCTGCCTTTATTTCACTTAACACAGTCTTCAGTTTAACATCATAATCTTCAATAACATCTACAACACTGTAGTATCTTTTATCTAAAAAAAGTTTAAATATTATATAGCCATTCATTGGCAGACCAAGTATCTATAAGAGTGACTATTGCCACCAAAGGATAAACAAAGTTTAGCTCAGAATGAAACTACCTTATATTGTTTCTTCAAGCATTAAACAAAAGAAGGGGTGGGGAGGAGCTAAGAGCAAGGTTTCACATAAACTAGTTCATAGCCTTGTATGTGCAGGGGGTTGGCCGAACACTTACTAACTCTAATTTAGTAATTCTCAAGTAATTGGGGAAAGATGAACACAGGGAGACATAGCAAAATGTAGGGAAACTGGGTTATTGCACAACTTGCAGAGAGGGGCTCTGTGAGCTGTCACAATTGTGGGTGATAAGTTTATACTAGTCTTTAGTAGGAAGATTCTGGGAATTACTCAAAATATCCAACTAACACAAAGCATCGTCCATAGTAACTAACCAACTCAAAATGCCAAGTGAGTACCAGACTGAGATACTCTCTTCTAATTACATGTACAATAACAATTGAACATATACTCTTATGTCTAATTGACTCTTTTTTTTTTTTTTTTTTGGTTTTTTGAGACAGGGTTTCTCTGTGTAGCTTTGCACCTTTCCTGGAACTCACTTGGTAGTCCAGGCTGGCCTCGAACTCACAGAGATCCGCCTGGCTCTGCCTCCCGAGTGCTGGGATTAAAGGCGTGCGCCACCACCGCCCGGCTAATTGACTCTTAAAACATATGAAATTGCATCTCTAAGCAGTCTGTCAATCTTAGTTATTATTTTTTTAAGTGACCACCAAGAATAAACTGCTGCTAGACATATCCTTTTTATTGAAAAAAACATTTTTTTATAAGATGCATTTTGATCATGTTTCCTCCTCCCCCCATTCCTCCCAGATCGTTGCCCCACCTTACTACCTACCCAACTTCGTTAATTTTTTTCTCATTCATTCATTCATTCATTCATTCTCTCTCTCTCTCTCTCTCTCTCTCTCTCTCTCTCCACACACACACAACACACACATACACAAAGACACACACACACACACACACACACACACACACTAAAAAAAGCAAGAAACATTTAAAAATAAAGTCACAAAACTGAAAATAAATAAGTAAAAAGACAAAAAATACTCAAAGCAAAATGAGGGGTTTTTTTTAAGTCTACAAAGATACCATTGAGTTCATCATGTGTTGGTCAACTACTCCTGGGCAAAAGGCCTGTCCTGAAGTGTAATTAATATACCCAATGAGATTCCACTGGGAAACATAATTTTTCCTTTGTTAGTGAATATCAATTGCCAATGGATTTTTGGTTAGGGGTGGGAGCCCATATCCCTTTCCCTTCTCAGTCCTGGGATCCCCATCTGGCTTAAACCTGTGCAGGCCTTTTAGATGTTACCAAAGTCTCTGTGAGCTCATATGTGCGTCAGTCCCATTGTGTCTGAAAGACTCTGTTTCCTTGAGTCATCCATCATCTCTAGCTCTTATGATCTTTCCCCCTCCTCTTCCTCATAGAGCCCTGAGCCTTGAAGGGTGGGAATTGATGAAGACACCCCATGTAGGAGTGAGTGCTCCAGTCTCTCACTCTCTGTACATTTCCCAGTTGTGAGTCTTTGTATTAAATCCCCATTTACTGTAAGAAGAAACTTCTCTGATGAGGGCTGAGTGAGACACTGATCACTGCATATAGCAGTATGTTGTATGTTATTCAGAGTCATTTTATTGCTATGCTCATTTTAGCAGAATAATAGTAGTAGGTTTTTCCCTGAGTCTATGACTAACCTCAGGTTCTTGGCCTTTTTTGCAATGTAAGGTATGGATTCCATCTCCGGGAGTGGGCCTTAAATCCAATCCGAAAGTATTTGGTGACTTCTATAACTTTGTGCCACTATTGCATCAATATCTCTTGCAGGCAGGTCACTGTTGTAGGTCATAGCATTTGCAGTTGGGAGATACTGGTGATTACCTTTCTCCTCTGGTAGCCTGCAGAATACCTTCTAGTACCATAAATGCTATTCATAAAGAGTGAGGTGTCTGGTTAGGCACCAACTCAACTTCTCTTTGTTTGATGATATACATAAGTGTTGTCTTCAGTAATTGGGTCCTTTGATCAGGTTATAGAGAACAGCCACTAGCATTGGAAAAAGCCTGTGATGTTTGGGGGTTTAATGGTGCCCTATTTGACCAATGGCTCAACAAGATTTAACCCATTTCTAGCAGTGGAAGTTTTACTTGGTGGCATAAGATGTCTATCTAGTTGAGGCATTGTCACACCTACTATTTGGTGACTCCATATATGTATATATTTTAGGGAGCTTCTAGAATAGTAAGTTTCCATGCCACTTTTCAAATGACCTTTCTTAAGTAGCTACCCCCCAGGAAATCATATCAAAAAAGTCTGCCCAATAGCCTATAGTTCAAGAGGGAAAAGAAACATAAACTCTCTAGTAGCCAAGAACTGGGTCCATAATTCATATATTTAAATTTGAAATTGTAATTTAGAATAAACAGCTCATGACTGGAATATAAAGTTAAAAAAGTATGAGGGCAATCTGAAAAGACCTCTTTCTGCCACCCTTGCCCTAACCACTTCAGGTCCCCAGACAAGTTTCTTGGGCAACTTTCTAAGATACTCTATGGAGTTCTAAGGAAATCCTAAAGAAGCAAACCTGCAGGCAGGTGATGAAAACATATACATACATAAATGACAGCATATGATGCATATTATACTGAATCTTGGCTTTATATCTAATAACATATCTTTGGAGATGGATTAAAGCTGATTCATCATTTTAAATTGCTACATGTTATTCCACAATATGAACATGAGTATTTAAACCCAGTTTCTTGTTAAATGCATTTAAATTGTTTTAAATCTTTCATCATCAGCATTGCTGTGTGTAACTTTCCCTTTATGGTTATAACTATATTTCTATGTAGAAGCAGCAGCTCTCATAAAAAGATATACATTTTTTTTATTTTAACTAAGTGCTATTAAATTGATGACTAGGTGTGCATGTGTATGTGTTGGGGGGGGGGGTCTACTTACCAGGTGATTACAACCATTTCAACACTATGGGTTGACAGCTCTTTACAAACTTGCTGTATAGGAATTTTTCTGCTTTAATTTATACTTTAATATTATAACTGACTATAACTGATACTTTATATGTTTGTATATACCTTACAGAATGAGAGCTCTCTTCTTGATCATAATATTTGACCATTTTTCAATTACACTTTTGTTTTTTGGATTTTTTGTTTGCTTGTTTTTGTTTTTCAAGGCAGGATTTCTCTGTACAGGCCTGGCTGTCCTGGAACTCACTATGTAGACCAGGCTGGCCTCAAACCCAGAGATCTGCCTTCCTCGGCCTCCCAGATTCTGGGATTAAAGGCATGTGCCACCACTGCCCAGCTGTTTTTTGGATTTTTAAGAATATCAACCAAATTCTCCTTTGTAATGTACATTACAAAACTTTCTCCTATGACTATGCTTTTGTGTTTTCATTTGAAAATTTTATGCATGTGTATAATATACCTTGATCATATCTATGTCTCACTCCCTCCAACCTCTCCCCGCAAATCCCCCATCATATCTCCCTCCCAACTTCATGTCTTCCTTATGTAATGTTTTTAATAATTTATTTTTAAGCCAGTGAATCCAATTTGTGTTGCCCATGTGCTCAACGATGTGGTGTCATCTACTAGGGCATAAGGAACCTAACCGTTGCCACATTCCAAAAGAAAAGTGATACTTCCTTCCCCAGAAACCATCAATTGCCAATGATTTTCCAATTAGGGGCAGGGCTTCATGACCCCCTCCTTCCTATATGCAAGAATTGTAACCGGCTTGATCTTGTATAGGTCTTATGTAGTTAACCACTGCTTCTATGAGTTTGTATGGGCTACAGCCATGTCATGCCCAGAGGAAAGTATGTCACATTCCTCTCCACCCTCTGGCTCTTAACTCTTGTTCCATCCCTCTTCCACAATGTTCCCTGAGCCTTGGAGAGAGAGACTATGTATAGATGCCTCATCTATGGCTGAACTTCACAGCTGCTTATTTTAAGCACTTTAAATACCATGTATCTCTTTATTAACCACTCTCAACTGCAGTAAGAATCTTTTCTGACAAAGGTTGGGAGCAGCATATATCTATGAATATAAACATACGTATTTATAAGACAGTTTGACATGATCATTTGGGAAAATAACATCAGTGGGTTCTCCCAAAGGGTCTGTGAGTTTCCTAGCCAAGGTTTTGACCATGTTGATGATAGCAGGCATGAATTCCCACCTGTGGAGTAAAGCTCAGATCCAATCAAGAGAGTGGTTAGCTACATCCTGAAACAATATTGCCATCAGTGCACCAGTGGGCACTTCTTGCCTGGTAGCCTACTATTGGAACATGCAGAGTTTCACACCAGGTAAGACCACTGATGTCTCTTCTTCTCCAGCAGCCTGCAAGCACCTTCTAACACTATGATATCTAGCTATCTGGCAGAGTTTCCTGTTCAGTTCAAGATTTATTTCTCTGTTTCCTATAACAAAAGTACGAGATGTCTTCAGCAGAGGGTCTCACCACCTAATTATGATGGCTAACCAAGTATAATGGCAATAGCCTGTGTTGCTATGGGTCCCTCTGACCAATAACACTTAGGAGAGTAACCACAGCCTGGCACTGAGATTTTCACTTGATAACCCATCTTCTGTAAGCAGTATCATTCACTAAAGTGAGCTATTTTTGTTTAAAACTATATATACACACATATAACTCAATTAAAAATATATATTTAATTTGATTGCATACTTTAATAGCAAATTATCTTGTAGAATATTTCTATGTTGCCCTTATAACAAAATCTTTTATAGGACTTTCCATTAAACTCAGAATTAGATTTTAAAAACATATTATGTTTTCTTCTATGATTATTATCATTTTCATTTTATTTAATCCTTCTGAGACTTATCTTAGTTTGAGATCCCCACATCTGTTTATTCCCCAGATGACTACCTAGTTACACTGTCAACATGCAAAGCCTTCCCTGGTGAGTTTCAATCCTGTCTCATGTTTTCATTGCTTGGATCTATTGCTGGGTATCTTATTCTATTCCACACAGCCTTTTTCTCTACTTAGACCAGCACTATATTGTTCTAACTATTATAGCATATTTTTAGAGTCCACTGGAAAGAAGATACATTCTTTACATACATATCCATATAATCAGTACAAAAAGTTGATTTCTTATATGTTCGTAAATGATGAATACGAATGCAAACGCCCATTGTTCTTTAGGTTAGTAAATTGTATTTCCTTGAAACTTCTCCCTGAATACTGGGAAACTAGCATATCAAACCTATGAATGCATACTAGTAGTAATACTCTCTCTTTCCCAAGTCAACCTAAAAAATGAGTGGAAAACAGTGATAGGAAAACACTTGATCAAAATGGAAATCTATTTTATGGTGCTTTTCTGTGAATATTCTTTTAAAGCTACTCAAAGGATTTGCCTACTTGTCAGGGTGAGGAGGTTTGTATAACAGAGATTTATAACAGTGAGGGCACTATTGCAAGCAGAAGTAAATGAATGTCAAATCTGGTCCAATGCATACATGTGATTTGGACACAATCACATGTAAAACCTATGAGGACAGATATTCAGCCCAATCACTCTTTTCTTTCTACAGTGTGTCTAAACCAGAAAATTTGCTCTAGTCAAATTTTTGTGATCTCCACATCATTTCATATAAATAAATTTGAGAATCAATGGAAGTATGTATACAGGAACATCACCAAATTAGCCAAATAGGATTATTATGGACTCAACTGTGTTGTGTAATATTGCTACATAATACCCCAAGGTTGAAGAAAATGTAATTCCTGCTAAATTACTTCTCTGTGGTCATTATGGTGTTTTATAAAAGCTGCCGGGCGGTGGTGGCGCACGCCTTTAATCCCAGCACTTGGGAGGCAGAGCCAGGAGGATCTCTGTGAGTTCGAGGCCAGGCTGGGCTACAGAGTGAGTTCCAGGAAAGGCGCAAAGCTACACAGAGAAACCCTGTCTCGAAAAACCAAAAAAAAAAAAAAGAAAAGAAAAAGAAAAAAAAAGTAACTCAGTCTACGTAAGGATCTCTGTGAGTTTGAAGCCAACTATGTCTATATAGAGAGTCATGGTTTCATAATAAGACTCTGTCTCAAGGGGGAAAAAAGCTACATAAGTAATATTAATGATGCTACTGATTAAATGTAATTTAAGAACTAGCTCTCTGGCCATGGAAACAGGTAGGTTAACTGTAGGTTTTCACTTCTACCTACAAACCTCCAAATCAACCTCCCACCAACCCCTCTTCCCATTTCATCCATAGCTCTGTAGCAGAACACTTGCTGAGGCATCTTTTCCCACTGCACCCCCTTTTCCCCATCTTTAGGGAATCACACAAATCTTTCCCTTCTAACTTCCCTCCCTCTACTCTGCTTTATGCCAGCCCCCAACTCCAGCAGTCATTCCCTGGGAACCTACAGGCCACCCAGTGAATCAGGTAGGCTAACTGAAGATCTTCATCTCTTCCTCGGTAACCCTACCACAGTGGGCCCTAAGAAATGTAATACGGCTGAAGCACAAGACAAAGACTTCAAAATATCTGTCTTGAATATATGCTCGAGAGCCTTAGAGAGAATAAAGGAAAAATCCATTAATGAAATCTATGAAAACACAAACAGTGGAATGAAATGAAGAAAACTATTCAAGACATGAAAGTAGAAAAAGAATTAATAAATAAAATAAAATAAAAAGAACAAACTAAAAGAAACCTGGAAATGAAAAATATAGGACCAGGAATAAGAACCTCAGAGACAAACTTCACCAACTGAATACAAGAGATAGAAGAGAGATTCTAGGACATTGAAGACAAGACAAGATAGAAGAAATGGGTACCTTGATCAAAGTGAATGTTAAATATAAATAAACCCAGGTACAAAACATCCAGGAAATCTGGATCACTATAAAAGACCAAACCTGTGCATAGAAACAGAGGAGGGAGAAGAAACCCAGGTAAAAGTCATAGAAATTATTTTCAACAAAATCATAGAAGATAATTTCCCTAATCTAATGAAGGAGTTGCCTATCAAGCTATAAGAAGCATACAAAAAAAAAACAAATAAATAGGGCCAGAAAAGAAATTCCCATGGAACATAATAATCAATACACTAAATGTATAAAACAAAGAAAGAATATTAAAGATGCAAGGGAAAAAGACTGAGTAAAATAATAAAGGCAGACCTTTATTATTTCAAGTCTCCATTAAAAATTTGGACAAACATCCAAATTTTTAATGGAGACTCGAAAAGTCACAGAGGACTGGACATATGTTCTACAAACTCTAAGAGACCACAGATGCCAGCCCAGACTACCCCACCCAGCAAAATGTTCAATTACAATAGATGGAGAAAAAAATACATTCCATGATAAAACCAAATTTAAGCAGTATCTATCTACAAATCCAAACTACAGAAGGTATTAGGAAGAAAACATCAACCTAAAGAGTTTAACTCCACCCAAGAAAAACACAAGGAATAAATAATTTCAGATCAGCAAATCAAAAGAGAGGGAAAAACCCTACACCACCACAACAAAATAATCAACAAGCAGTGATCATTGATAATGTTCAGCATTAATGGTCCCAACTCCCCCAATAAAAAGACGTAGACTAACAGAATAGATGCAAAAATCAGATCCATCTTTCTACTGCATCCAAGAATCACACTTTAACATCAAGGATAAACATGACCTCAGAGTGAAAGGATGGAAAAAGATATTCTGAGCAAATGGACCTAAGAAGCAACACTTCAAAGCTAACCCAAAATTATAGGATAGACTGGGAAGAATACTATATACTCATCAAAGGAAAAGTCCAGCAAGAGGAGGTTTGAAGTTCTAAATAACTATCTTCCAAATATAAGGAGACCCAAGTTTATAAAAGAAACCCTACTCCTTTCTCCAGTTCCTCCTGGGGGTTCCATATGGTATCACAAATATCTCTAAAGACATTTGGAGCCCTCTCCATGCAGCCATGCTACTGTGACAGCCACACCAGGTGCCAGCCAGTCACTACAACTTCTTCCAGCAATTCTCCAACTCCCTTGCTATTTTCCAAGCCATGCCTTTATTTGATATTGTTCTGATTAGTTGGCTCAGCCTCCCTCCTTCTGTATCAGAAATGGTTCCTTCCATCACAGTTCTCTGGTCAGTGTTTCTTTCCAGGGAGGAGTCTGAACTCTCAGCATTTCAGAGCTATGGGAATGCTTGAGATGGTTTATCTTTTTACCTTGTTATTGGATACCCACAATAGAGCTGGATCCTCAGTAATGGTTTCAGAGTTCAATGTCCTCTCCTTATACTTAGTTTCAGCCTTTCTCTTTCCAAGGTCTAAACATATTTGTATGGAGTTGATCCAAAGACAAGATAGTTCAATGCAACAGGACTGTCCTCAAGGTCGCCATATGGTTCCGGTAAAGAAAGGCTACTGTGTCCAGCTTATTATACCACATTCTTCTTTCCTAAGGATACGTTCTCATCTGCAGTGGACATCTGTGTGGCTATCCAATGAATCAGCATGTTTCCTCCCAAGATTTTTGAACCCTAACACAGAGAACAGAAATGATCTCCCTGGAAGAAGAAACTCCCTTGCTTTTGACACGTGTCCATACAGGACCAGATATGACAAAACTCCCACACAAATAGCAAGCAGGGAGGTTCTCATTTATCAAATATGATATGAGAAAATATGGTGAAAGATAGGGAGGATACAAAACATGCTGCAAACATTTTCTCTGTTTGCAATGGGATTTTTACGTGTGTAAATTCCTGCCATAGTGGACTTCAGCCAGGTATCCGCTTCAAAGAGGAAAAGCAGCAAAGAATGCAGTAAAAGGGGCTACAGTGTCACAACCTGGCTGGGGAGATGGCTCGATGAGTCAAGTATCTGCAGAACAACCATGAGGACCTGAGCTCAGATCCCCAGCATGCACCCAGAAACAAGCGCAGTGCACCTGTAATTGCAGCATGCAGGAGCAGAAACAGATTCCCGGAGCTTTCTGGCCAGAAAGTCTCACCAAGTTGTCAAGCTCCACATTCATTGAAGAGACTTTGTCTCGCCTGTGGTCAAGAACAACAAACACTCAACATCCACCTCTGGCCTTCACACCCAGGCTCACACGTGTGCAGACACACAGACCACATACACATAGAACAGAGGGGCTGAGGATGAATTCTAGCTGGTGATATTCTAGCTGTCAATAACGTCTCCCAAAATATGAGTGAAAGAATTCTCTTTGAGTAAATGTATCATTATCAGTAGTCATACAAGAAAGATATAATTAGCATGGCAAAATCACCCCATGACTGTAGTTGTAAGTTTTCTCTGGTCCCACCTGGCTCCTGCAGCCCCACGGTCCTGCAGCTGCTTTTAAAATAAGCACTCAGAGACTTATATTATTTTCAAACTACATGACCTAATGGCTCAGGCTTCTCGCTAGCTACCTCTTACATCTTAAATTAACCCATTTCTACAAATCTATACTTTGCCACGTGGCTTGTGGCTTACCAGTACTTTACATCTTGCTTCTCATGGTGGTGGCTAGCACTGTCTCCTCAGCTCTGCCTTTCTCCTTCCTCTCTCTCTAGTTGGAATGTCCCGCCTAACCTTATTCTGCCTCACCATTGGCCCAACAGCTTTGTTTATCAACCAATCAGAGCAACACACATTCACAGCATACAGAATGACATTCCACATTGACTGGACATGCAGGACCCATAGGAAGGTGACCACTGAACTTTCCAAGATGAGATAGTCCTTCCGGTTCCTGCTTCACAGAGGAGACTGCCAGATATTCTACAGGACACAAGGAGAAATGACTAAAAAACTCTAGACCTAAAGACTAAAGATGAATGCCCCAATGTTGCAGAGGAAATTTGGATGACTGTCCAGGCAGGCAGCTGTCTCTGTCATTTCCAGAGTTTTGAAAGTCGCTTACAATACATATCCTGTTTACTTAGGTAATATTACATCCTTCTGGGGTCTTTGATGCAGCTGACGACTAGATAGTTACAATTTTCCTTGGTTATTATAGAAGATAAATTAGATATGAAACTTATACTCACAAGTATAGGATAGATGATAGAATATTTTTCTTTAATTTGCCAAATACAAATAGACTAGATATTATAACTGCAATTCTTGCTTGATAACTGTATATGTAATTTCACTATGTTAAAGTTAAAACCTTCCTTTTTGATTAGACAGAAAAGGGGGAGTGCTGTGGAATGTCGTTCTGTATGCTGTGAATGTGTGTTGCTCTGATTGGTTGATAAATAAAGATGTTTGGCCCATGGTGAGGCCAAAGAGAGAGAGGGAAGGAAAAAGGTAGAACTCAGAAGACAGCCACTGCCAGAAGAAGCAAGATGTAAAGTACCAGTAAGCCACAAGCCACGTGACAAAGTATAGATTTATAGAAATGGGTTAATTTAAGATGTAAGAGCTAGATAGCAAGAAGCCTGAGCCATTAGGTCATATAGTTTGAAAGTAATATAAGCCTCTGTGTGTTTATTTGGTTCTGAGCGGCTGCAGGACCAAGTGGGACACAGGAAAACTTTCAGCTACATATGACCATGTCAAGACAGCTCAACTGGAGTTATTGATGCTTCTAAAACAGATGGTCAGGATAGAGGGGTGGGCTCAGCAGAATTCATATGTGAACTATAACCCTTGTAGGTATAGATCCCATTACCATCTATTTACAGAATGTGATTAGTGAATAAATTCACATACTAGCAATATGGTCAAGGCATAAATAGTTCATTTTTTTCTCTAGGGCTGGGATTAAGTCCAGAGTACCACATGCTTTGGGAGGCCTAGGCCACTAAGCTCTATCTCCTGACTTGGAGTTTGTTCTTTATTAACACAGGAAACAGAAGATGTGGTGACTCATCTCTTTAATCTCAGCAGTGAAGAAGCAGAAGCAAGCAGATCTCTGTGAGTTCAAGGCTAGCCTGGTCTACAAAGCAAGTTCCAGGCCAGCTCGAGATACATACCAGATTCTGTTTCCAAAACAATGACAACACACAGGAAACAGGGATAGGGAAAAGGCTCAGTTAGTTAAAGTCCCTGCCACATCAGCTAGAGAACTGGAATTTAGATCCCCAGAACCCACATAAACAGCCAGATACAAACAAACAAATGAGCACACCAATAGGAGGCATAATTTGGTTAAGGGGCAGATAACAGAGAAAGTAAAAAACAAGCTCAATATAATGATCTATACTGTGAGTCCCATTTCTAAGTTGTCTTTTGCTTATTATTACTACATGTTGTTGCTGCTGAAAACATGCTAAATGAATCATGATGCATATTGGTTCATGCTCTGCCAACAGTCCTATGGGTATTGATCACTGCAAAGCCATGGGACTTTTGCCTAGAGTTTCTACTTTATTGCTATTCATATGTGTACACTGCACCAAAGCTGATAAACTGAAGGAAATCCCATCCCCCACTAACGGTCATGACAGAACTAGCCTTGCTCTCATATTTAAATTCATCTATTAGTCCTCTATCGCAAGTCCAAGCATGCTTGCTGTCCTTGCACTACTGTACCACAAAGAATTACTCTGGAGTAATTTAGCAAGAGAAAATGAGGAAAGATAATTTTGGATAGTGAAAAAATGTACACTAAAATCCCTGGAGTAAGAGACTCCAAGATACGTACTTAGGTAGCGATGCAGAGAAAAACTGGAAGAGTGAAACTCTGAAGGACAGAATGTCATTTGTAAGAGAGATTGTAAAAATTTTGGAAAATAATAGCAATGGATAGAGAGGTAAGAAGACAGGGAAAGAGGGAAGGCAGTTAAAGATGGTAATATTTGCTCTTCTGTTACTGTGATAAAACACCATGACCAAAAACAACTTAAATGAGAGAGTCTTGACAGGACACATAGTAGCGAGCAGCAGACACGCCGGCAGAAGCAGGAAGCTGAGCAATCACATCTCCAGACACATGAAACAGAGAGAATGAACTAGGAGTTGGGTGAAGCTATGAACCCGTATGCCCCACCCTCAGGAACGAACTTCCTCCAGTGAGGCGGCACTGCCTCCTCAAACAGCACCACCAACTGAAGACCAATATCTGAGCTTGCAGAGGACAGTTCTCGTTCAAACAACCACAAAGCTAATTCTCAGCTTTCAGCCTAAGTCCCAAGGACATAATGCAGAAAATACTGAAGGTAAGAAGGTGGCAATAGTATACACAATGGAATAAGGCATGTGTACATCATCCAAGTAAGTGGATTTCCTCCTCCTGGTGGCAGGTTAAGTACAAGTGATGCTGTGGCTGAGATGGGGAATATCCCTGTGGGCTTTTGGGTTTGCACACTTGGCCTCCAGATGACAGGGCTGTGGGAGAGGTTATGGGACCTTTAGGAGGTGGAGCATTACTGGAAGAAATACATCACTGGGGGGGGGGCCTTTAGGCTTTAAAACATGGCCTCACTTCCTGCTCACTCTGCTTCCAGACTGCTGATGTAATGTGATGGGTTGTGTGTTCTTATGTTCCTGTTGCCATGCCTTCTCCGCCACAGTCAACTCTAAGCCCTCTGTAAGGAAAGTAAACTCTCCCTTACATTGCTTTTGTCAGGGTCTTTTAATACAGCAACAGAAATAAAACTACCACAGACGCCAGACTGGAATGAAATTTCAGATCATCAGCAAGTAACTCTGTCTAATATATGTACAGCATGCTTAATATTGAGGATCTGCTCTATCACTATAACTATTGGAACCAAGACAGTTTGATTTATTTGATCAAACAGATGCATATATGCCAATGGAACAGAATGGGGAACCCAAAAATAGCCCACACAACTCTGTCCAATAGATGTTGGGGTGAGAAAGAAAGCCAGTAGATGAGGACACTATTCTACATGGAAAACACAAGTCTACTCTAGGAGAACACAGCACGAAAATTGTCAGGATAAAAGATTGGGGAGCTCATAGCAGATCCTTCAAAATGCTAGCCATAAAAGAAAATCACAAATTAGATTTTATCAAAATTTAAATCCTTTACCCTATCAAAGGCCAAGTGCAGTGGTTGAAAGTATAAGCTATCAAGTAGCAACAACATCTTAGTAAATGTCTCTTGAGATAGGGCATATGCCAAGTGTGGTGGTTTGAATGAAAGATGTCCTTCACCTGTTCATGTATTTGAACACATGGTCACCAAGTTGGTGGTGATGTTTGGAGAGGTTATGGCAGAAGTGAAGCCTTGTTGAAGGAAGTACTTCATTGCAAGGAGGGAAGACTTTGAGAATTTAGACTCTCTCTCTCTCTCTCTCTCTCTCTCTCTCTCTCTCTCTCTCTATCTATCTATCTATCTCTCTCTATCTCTATCTCTATCTCTGTCTCTCATATTGTGGATATAAAATGGGTCCTGTAGCCATGTATTGATGCCTTCCTGCCATGATGGACTCTAGTCCTCTGGTGTCCATAAACCAAAATAAACCCCAATCCTACCTTAAGTTGATTTGGGTCCTGATATTTTATCATAACAACATAAAAGTAACTAATACAGCAATAATAGATTTTTTTTGAATCTTAAAAATTTTTTTTTTTTTCCGTTTTTCGAGACAGGGTTTCTCTGTGTAGCTTTGCGCCTTTCCTGGGACTCGCTTGGTAGCCCAGGCTGGCCTCGAACTCACAAAGATCCACCTGGCTCTGCCTCCCAAGTGCTGGGATTAAAGGCGTGCGCCACCACCGCCCAGCCTTGAATCTTAAAATTTGACAACAGTAAAGCAAGCAACCTCATGGCAGAACCAGACAATGAATTGAATGGCATTCATACTAAAGAAGTAAAACCTTACAGCCACTTAAGAACCTAAACACAACAGTCCAACCAGACGTTTGAAATACCTAAAAACCAGAAACTACAAGTATGCTTTTCCATGGGTAAATGCTTAAATAATGCACATCACAGGAAGGAATATTACTCAGAACAAAGGGGAAAGCTCCTGATACATGAAGCAGCATGAACGGAACTTAAGGATATGATGCTGAGTAAACAAACTGAACTGAAGTGGTAGCACATAACATTTCATTTGTGAAGGAATGCATCACATTATAAAATCATAGTAATGGAGGGAAGATAAGTTACCAAATGCTAGAGAAGATGTCTGTGACTTGAGGGAGTCGGTGTCACAGTGTGCCTTTGTGGGAACATGTCTCAGTTGGTAGAGTGCTTGCCTAGTATACATTAATCCCCAGGGTGGCTTCCCATCCAGAGAGGACATAAAAGTCCCCAAAACAGTGTAGGCCATTGCTATTGCTCTTGTTGACCTATAAGAATTAGATAGTAAATCCCAACTGCTGAAGACACAGCACACTTTGGTTGTAGAATACAGAGATATCAAACTAAAAATATAAAGATATCAAACTAAAAGTGAGCAACAAACTATGTCCCTGTGGCTGGCTTTCATAGTTCTGGGAAGTGCTATTAAGTACAGTGTAGATGGGGGGGGGGGGGGGTTCATCAGTGGTCTTACTCACTAGTGTACCTTTGCACAATCACCAACATGCCAAGCAAGATGTGCCCACTAGTACAGTAGCGGCATTCTGTTATGAGGGTAACAGCGCCCATTCTGATTGAATTTGAGGCTCAACTCCGCAGAAGAGAATTCATGCTTTTTACTGTCAACCTGGTCAAAAGCCCATGGCTCTAGGGGTGAACTTACCACTGCTGTTCTACTAAATTAACACACTGTCAAACTGCCTTCTAAATATTTGTGTTTATGTCCACATGAATTACCTCTGCTCTCAGCCTTGCCAGAGAAGCAGTGGGCAGCTATGCTTATTTGTACTAGATCAAGCCCGTTGACACACCAGCATGGATTTTGGAAGAACTCATAGAGCTCCACCCCTCCCTGAATAGACATTTTCAGTTAGTGGCTACTGAGGGAGAGGAAGCCATTTTTCTTCTGTAGATATTACAATTATTTGACCCAAAGAGATAATGTTCATATTCATGAGTCTGATAAAGATAATTCACTGCTGGACAGAATGGTACATGCTTATTAAACTTGTGCAAACTTATTACCCCCAAAAGAAGTATCTTATGAACAATTTTTTCTTTCTTCTCTGTGCTTCATTAGTGTGGAATATTTAAATATTTATATATACATATGAGAATTTTTAAAGCACAATCATTTTATATGGAAATTATATTAAAAGTAAGTAAGCTGCTCATTAATGTCTGGAAAGCCAGGAGTCACTTGTTTTTAAGGTAAATATTTAATACTAAGTGCTGACAAATAGCACTTAGATGTGAAGTCAAGCTTGTTGACATTTACCTTATGTGAGACACATCACCCACCTACATTTCTGACATGCAATCTAGACCTGTGATTGGTGGAAACCAAATGGTCTCCAGGAAACAAAAGCTATCTTTGCTTGAAGCATTTAAATTTCATGAAAATGCTGTTTAAAGACGGTATTTTCCCGAAAAGAAGAATGACAATAAACTTGAATAACTGGGGCCAAGGTAGATGTTCTGGTTGTCATTTGTTTGTTTTAAATGTGTTTTCTGCATGCAGGTTTCATAACCAGCATCAAATATATCAGAGCCAAATATAACATGACAAGAGATATACAGTCATGCAAATTCACACATAAGTTGCAGATGGATACACAGTAGGCTATTAATGATTTTTAATCCCAGAAAAGAGAGAGATTGGGAGAGGTATCCTGAAGGAAATCTTATTTTTGTCATATACAGGTCTCTATCATTTTGGATTTTCAAATCTCTAACAAACATTTACTTGTGTTTAGTTTGCATAATTAAATGAATACATGTTCAAAAATTAAATGATATTTTAAAGGAATTATTTGATACATTTGTGTGTCTTGTCTTACAGTGTTACAATGACTGCCATGGTTTGAGTATCTTTTCTCCTCCGAGGGTTTATGTGTTTCATCTTGACACTCTGTGGACTTTTTAGAGAAAGACTTTCTAGTGGAAGGTTGTTAGGTCATTGAAGGTGCTGCTCTCCAAAGGTAATTGTCACGGGGCCTCAAATTCTCATGACAAGTGTTATAAGGAACCTGTCATGGTTAATTTTGTCACCTTGACAATCTAGAAATTAACTGGGAAAGGAATCTCACTGAAGATCATCCATATTAACCTGTTGCCATGTCTGTGGAGGCTTGATGTGACTACCTTAATGTAGCCACTGTGGGTAGCACTCTTTCATTGGTGAATGAAAGCTGAGCACTGGTGTGCATGTATTCTCTCTCTCTCTCTCTCTCTCTCTCTCTCTCTCTCTCTCTCTCTCTCTCTCTCTTTCTCTCTCTCCTCTGTTCTTGATTATGGATAACTAACTGATTCAAGTCCCTGCCATCTTGACTTCTCTTTAGTGCTGGACTGATCCTTAAATTGTGTACCACATAAACGCTTACTCCTTCAAACTGCTGTTGTTGGGGTATTCTGTCACAACACCAGGAAAAGAAGCCAATAAAGAGTCCAAATCCTAAATTTCTCTCTGGTCTTGACTTCTTCCTACACACACTGCTGCTGTTATAACCCCATGTCTTTCTTTTTTTCAGTATTGTTAGCTCTTTGAGAACTTTTGTGTAATGTGTTTTGGTCTTGCTCATGCCCTTTCCTAACTCTTCCTAGATCTACCCTCCTTACCTCTTCATCCAACTTGGTGTTTTTTGTTTTGCTTTGTTTTCTGATCAAGATCAATTTGTGCTTCCCAAATATTCTTAGTGTCTCTTACAATGAGACATGGTTAACTAATCAGGGGCCACACTCTTAGAGAAAGCAGACTCTTCCTCTTTAAGCAGATAACAATTGCCAATGGGTTCACAGCTATAGGAGGGATTCTATGCCCAACTCACTTCTCCATCCTTGGCTTTGGTCTAGCATGGACTTGCACAGTGCTGTGCATGCTGCCATCACCACTGTGATGCAGCTACCCTGCTGGGTCCAAGAGTGCTGTTTCCTTACAGTCTTTACACTCTTTCTACCCCTTCTTCCGCAATGATCCCAAAGCCTTGGGAAGAAGGAGAGGAGTGTATGGTTACATTTAGGATTGATCATTCTCCAGTGTCTTGTTCCCTGAACATTTGACAGTTGTAGATCTCTATATACCAAGCTAATCACCATATATTGCAAATAGAAGCTTCTCTGTTGAGGATTGAGAGATTCATTATCTATGGGTGTAATTATAATTCATTAGGAGTTAGTTCAATACTGTGTCCATTTAGTAAAATAATAGTAGTAGATTCTCCCCTAGGGCCTAGGACCTGTCTAGGCACAGGTTTCATGGCCCAATAATGGTGCCAAGTGTAGGTTTCAATTTGTGGAGTGAGACTTAAATCCAATCAGAAAGTGGTTGGTTACTCCCATAATGTTCATGACACTATTGCATCAGTGAGCCAATTATTATTATAGCTTGCAGGGTTCACAGCTCGGTAATATTGAGGACTACTTTTCTTCTCTGATGACCTGCATTGCACCTTCCAGCACTATAAAAGCTAGCCAGTCGGGATGAAGCTTCCTTCCAGGTCAGTATAAATTTGATTTTCCCATATTCTATGATTCAAGTGTGTGGTGCCTTCAAGAATAGGTTTTTGTTTTGTTTTGTTTCGTTTTTGTTTTTGTTGTTTTTGTTTTTGGTTTTCAAGACAGGGTTTCTCTATGTAGCTTTGCGCTTTTCCTGGAACTCACTCGGTAGTCCAGGCTGGCCTCGAACTCACAGAGATCTGCCTGCCTCTGCCTCCCGAGTGCTGGGATTAAAGGCGTGCATAAGGACTATGCCACTCAATCTCTAGAACTCTGAGCTAAATAAGCCGACTTTCCTTGTAAAATTAGCCCATCATGGGTACTTTGTTATGCTAATGCCAAAAGACTGCAATTCATTCTCTAAAATATGCACTGCAGATTAAAGGCAATCAAAAACCGATACTCTTCTTATAAAAGATACTCTTTTCCTGTCTTACTAAACAGGCTGCCCCGTGGATTGGTACAAACTTTGCCATCCTCTCTAGGCTGTTAGAACAATGAAAACGCAGTTATAAAGCTGAAAGCTTTGGCGGTCCTCAATATACGGCTTGTCTTTTAGCTTTTGGTCAAATGTTGAAGTAAGGTGAGACTGGGAAAACTTAGAATTAAACTAAAAAGCTTTGAAAAACAGATGATTTTCTGTGTTCTTCTCACTCTCCTGGTGGAATGTGGCGCGGGGGGGGGGGGGGGGGGGGGGGGAGTGTGTTGATATCTTGTTTGTGCTCTAACAAATAAAACTTGCCTGGAGATCAGAGTGTGGAGCTAGCCACTAGAGGCCAGGCAGTGGTGGCTCACACCCTTAATCCCAGCACTTGGGATCTCATTCCTTTGATCCCAGTACTTGGGAGGCATATGCCTTTAATCTGAGCACTTAGGAGGAGGAAATGGGAAGTGATTTGGCTGGGAAGAGAGAGGAAGCCATAAGGCAGGGTGGAGACAGGAGGTTGGTTTTTTTAGTCTGAGGGGTCAGTAGAGATAAGAAGTCTTTCTAATGGCTGCTGCTCTGCTTCTCTGATCTTACAGCTTTCACCCCGATATCTGACTCCAGGTTTTTATTATTAAGACCAATTAGGATTTGTGCTCCAGGGAGGAAACTGTAAAGTAGCTCCTGGTCACCTGTCACTCCAGTTAGAGAAGAACCAATACCCCCTTCTGACCTCCACAGGCATCTGCATGCGTGTAAGTTACACATACAAACACATGCATGCACATGCATATATAGACATAAAAATTAAAAGGAAATCATTAAAGAAAGAGTGTCTTCCCTGTATATTTTATGTACATATAACACTGAACAAACAAGCTTGTAAATGGACTGAGGAATTTAATAACAAACCTGTCATTTGTCAACATTTTAAAGGATGTATAGCAGTGGACACTTTTCAGAACTAATATTGTTATGAAAAATTAGGATATTCTTGGTATTAAATTTTAATGATATGATTCCAAAAAATGTAGGGGTTAGTTGAAGTAACTGCAACTAAGTTAAATATTAATTATATCATTTGAAATCTTCTTCTGTTTCAATTAGTCTACTTGTAGTGGGGGAAAGAAAAAGATGGGAAAAAGCTTAGTTTCTCTGAAGAAAATCCTTATTCATCCAAGAATATACTAAGGCAGACACTTTTCTTCACATGTTTAGTTCATGTTCAAATCTCCAACCAGTCAGAGTTTTATTTTATTCACCCCTACACAACACAACTGCTTGATAAACCTAGAAAACAAAAAGGGAAATGCTTCAGACTGAGAAAAATCACGACATTAAGATGCTGTTTAACCACATAGCTGGGGGGATTTTCCTTGCTCTCTCTTGGCCTTTCTGCACACTCTGCTGGTTCAACCAAACAAGAGGCTAGAAAGGCCTCTTCCGTGTTGATGTGAGAAAATTCACGCCTCTCAGTGGCTGTGATAACACATCAGGTGGAACTGTGAGGGAAGCAAGCATAGGACAGAGACGGAGCAAACAGTGTGTTTCAGACTTGTTGTAGGGACTTAAACTTCACCTAACCAGGCCTTTAAAAGTCATCATGCGGATCTCAATGGGCCGCTGTGCTTATGAAATGTAACATGCAGCAGAAGCGTGACAAATGATACAAAGAACAGCACCACGCACAATGCAAGCAGACAGTCTAGCATAGCACACCCCTTTGCATGGTCCTAAAACATCAGGAAATCTGATGACTGAAGTACGGGCCACGGTGGTGTACTTGCTGGAGTGGTCTGGAAAGCCGAGTGTTGGCTACTCACAGGCATGCTGAACAGCCATCCACGGCATAAGTGTCTGCTCTGGCATGTGTGCCCTGTGTAGGTAATGAAGTTAAACCTTTTGTTCCATTCTGGGTATTTTCTTTCCCCTCACTGAAATCAATTCATTACTCCAAACACTTCCAGCCTCAGCAAGCCTGAGCTTGCGTGTTGATATGCTAATGAATGCCAGGCTTGGCAGAGTTCTCTTCCTGTGCTACCCGAAAGGTGCCTGGATTGCTTCATCTCTTCTCAATCCAACATTTGTGTGGTTTCGGGGTCAGGGAGAATTACAGAAAGGAGAATTTGCAAGATAAGCTTTCATTCTTTACAGTCACTAGCTATTTACGATAGTCACTTTTACCCAACATTCACACATGCCTTTCAGATATGGTTCTCAGAGAAAACAAAACACAATAAACGTGGGGGTATGTATATGCAGCTATAGAAACCCTGCAGTCACTTTCACAGAATACTTGTAAAAACAATCTCATGAATAAAATTTCTTCAAAATTGGAACAATGACTAATTTATTTGCATCTCTTAAATTTCTCTTTTCATCATCTTTACTTACATCAGAACTCATTCTCCACTGGTCTCAATGTATGGACAGAGGAGTCATAACAACAATAAGGTTTCAGGTGCTTCAAGCAAGCATTTTTTCTTACCCCTTCCAAAATTTCTCCAAACAGCTGACTGATCTGAGATACCACAATGAATGAGTTGCCTCATTTAACACTCATTCCCTGCTAAAATGTAAAATTTAAAATAAGTATCAACTAAGCATCTTAAATGTAATATAAACAAGTTGATTAAAATGGATCCTCAAGAGCAAGAGAAAAGTTGAGCACAGAAGAGATGTGTAAATATTTCACGTTGTATCACACCACTGAGGCAATCCCGATGACATTGTGGTACCCAGGAACCTGCTCTTGGCTTTCCACATGGGGAGTTTCATTAGGCACTTCCTGATAAACGGGGAGACAAACAGGACCAATGTAAATGATGTTTACCTCAAACGCAGTGCTGATTAATCTGCCCTGAAGGTGACCTGCCAGGAAACAACTACTCAGCATCTCATGTATAATGGGGTGTCCATGTGCTTAAAATTATGAAATGTACATCCCTCTCGTATGCAAGTAATCCCACTCTAAAACAGTCCTTCTGAGGATTGGTTCTTCTTTCACCTAAACTCATAAAAGAAGCCCAATGCCCCCACCAAAAAACCCTCAAAGCTCGTAAACCACATGCCTCTTGGACCTCTGGTCCCATTCTGAGGCATGTGCTCTATGCTTTTCTTCTCACTGTCGGTAAACCTATCCTTTTAGAACTACTACTACTGTGTGTGTCTTGTCCAATTCATTGTTGAAGACACAAAGAACAGAGCATTGCAACCACTGATGCCTGGAGCCCTGGGAGAGGAGAAGAATATTATGTATAGATAACTCATAATATCACATAAGTTCTCAGGTTGTGGGCAGTTTTTCTATGATCAAAAATGCTCTTTGTTCTTGCACTGTAATGATATTTATAATCAGATTATGAATTCCCTAAAGATTCTGCAGGCTTCAGGATTAAAGGGTTTGCTGGACTCTCTCTCCTAGAATTCAACAGGAGAGCTCTTGCTCTGAAGATATCTATTTATGTATTTGTCTATCTATCTTCTATCATCTTACATATGCATATGTATATAAACAGACACACACACACACACACACACACACACACACACACACACACATACATTTCTATCCTTCAGTGTTTTGAAAACATCAAAGCACACACCCAGCAATACCAGTGAACTGTGATCATACATTCAAGACCTGCAAAATGCAAGTTTAAAATTCCCCTTCCAACATCCTCAAACACAGAAATAGTTAAGTATTCAGACTTATTTTAGGAATTTCAAGATATAATACAATACAGATGCCAGATATAGACACCATTACCAGTGGGCTCTGGAGTGAGACTTATTATGTTTTATTTCTACAATAAATACAGTAACATTTGCACAAATTTTGATTTACAAATGTAAAAATGATGGTAAATACCCCCACAAGGGTTCAATTTATATTTTTCCACAAAATAAGTTTGCAGCAATTCTAGCTGTTTTTTGATTTAGGGCTCAAAAGCAAAGGAGATTTGACTATAAATGTTTCACTTTCAGTCTTACACTGGGATGATTGACAGTTGCTGTGGAGGTATTTTCTCTAGCAAAAGTTCCTGGTTTATAACACATGTGTCAAAAGTTTCCATTTGGAGAGGAAGTAGTATGAACAGATGATGTGTAAGTGAGTAGTGTCTCTCTTGGGACGCTGGGATATGCCACCCCTAGATGTATCTCCTTGTCATCATCTCAAGACTGTTATTTGGAGACACTGCAGGCAGATTTCACTCTGAAAGGCTATCCTTTTGCAAATGAAATTTACAAGTGTAATGAAAATCTACTGAAGTAAATGCCGAGCAGTTGTAAACAGGCTGTATTGTCCTATAGTTCTCCTTCTGACTAGAAAAGATCCTTTCCAATGAAGATGAAATGGGAGGTCTAGTACTTCGCCCAGTCAGGGATTACCACAGGTAGCTTTTCCCCAAAACACTTCACTGTGTGGCAAGACAGCCCAGGCAGCTGTGCACATGCCTTCCATTTGCTATGGCCACCTCACTTTCTCCCAGAAGCCCAAGCCCCTCCCTGTCTCTTTCTTCAGCTGTATAATCTGCAGTCTGTGACTCCTCCGGGTCTTCATATTTACAGCATGCTTCCTGCATTCCCACCTGTTAATACTCTGCTGTGTGCTGTCCCATTAATCCAGGTGGTTTTGGTTTACTTCATAAACTAAAATCCTCACAGCTCCAGAAGGGAAGGGGTATCTTAAATCTTCTCTACATCTTAAGTTACAGTCCTGGACCCCTACACTTGCCAAAGCCCACGTGACAGGGTGGGAGACCAGCTTCCTCCTGCTGCTCCCCTCTGGTCAGTCACTTAGGGAGAGCAGCACTGATGAGTTCGGATCCCACCATCACTCAAGTGTGGTGTGGAAAGGAAATTAGAGATGCCACTGGCTTGCTCCCCTCTCCCGCCACCCTAATTGCTTTCAAGATCCTGCCTCTCCACACCTAGCTGTGAGTTTGCTCTTTCCAGCTGTCTACAGACATCATCTTTTTAACACAGAACCTTGGGAAGAGAATTAAGAGTGTTGCCCGTGCTCCCTTCCATTCAACCTTCTACTCAGCACAATTATTCCGTTTCATCTGATTAACAGTGGGGTGATGCTTTTCAAGCTTCCTGCACATCTCCAGTCCTGCATCCTTAATTTCCTTCTTGATGCTTCTGCTTGGATAATGCACTCTCATTTCAAACCGAATAGGAGCTTTGGAAAACTGGCTTCCCTCCAGTCTTCTCTCTTCCACCGCCAAGGAGGCTCAAAACCCTGGAGGCATCTATGACTCTGATACTTAATTTGTCACCGTTACAGAGGCTGTGAATAAGGCCTGCCAGCTCTGCACAGAATGACACACCTCCTTTCTCTTCCAGACAGTTCTAAATTTCAGACCCTCCCAGGCTCATCCCTGATCTACTGTGGTGCTCTTGAAAGACTGAAGATGTAATAGCGCCTCAGCCCAAGCCAGGCATAGTAGAAGAGGATGCGTTTACTGAAGCATCTTCCCTAGTTTATCCTCGCTGCTCTTACAAAGTACGATACTAGCAAGAACTAGGAAAAACATGGACCTTTCATTTGTTATAAATCCTCACTTGTTTTTCCTCTTTTCCCTTTCGATCCCGTACCATGACTTCTGTACAGATGTTACTTTATTCTGCTGCTCTCAGCTCACTGCACTAAACTGTCAGCACCCCCAACACCTCTTCCAGTTTCATTGACTGAGATGTGACTTCATTCATTCAAAGTCTACTTTATCATTTGTCTAGGAAGGTTTAACCTAGGGTTACAATAATTACAGAACAGACTTCTGAGCATCCTCAAATATCTACTCTCTCTTTTTCCTTCCATAACAATAATTTAACTGAGTATGTATGGGGTTAATTATTTCTACAGAGATAGCTCTGTGCTCTGAGTTCTGACATTAGCAAACCACACCCAAATTTAGTATACAAACTGAAACTTAGCTTAGATGTATATGTTGTTATAAATATCCAAGTTTCACTCATGGAAATCCAACTGAGCAGCTTATGCACAAATAAAGCAAACACTCAGTGTAGACAGCTGTGTGGTTTCTCTGCTTTGCTCCTGTGTTCGGTGCATAGAAGCTCTCTTTCTAATGAGGCTGGGTAGGGCTCTCTGAACCACTTCTGATTCTGAGTGTTGCCCATTCACTTACCATTCTTTGCACAGTTAAACTCTTTCCGTTTTAATTTGTCTAAAGTGCTTAACAAACAGAACTCCTGTATTTCTGTGGGGCATAGGAAGACCCAAAAGAAAGACTATAGATGTCATTAGCAGGTAGATTGGACCAGTGGCATATGAATGTGAATAGGTCATCCTCTGGGCTACATAAGTTAGGAAAGGTGTAACTTATTTAGGGACATGTGGATGAGAATAAAACCATTAAAGCATCATTCTGATATTCTGTTCTAATGGAACAACACAGCAAGAACTGTCTATAAAACTGATGCCTTTGCAGAATGATATAGCCATAAAAACTTACATAAGAGAAATAAATTTTATGTTCTTTAACAAAGGTGTCCTCATAGAATTTTATACTTCCACTACAGTAGCCAAATCTATAGCCTAACATTCTTACATAAGTATCTATATTTTGCAACTTCTAATAGACAAATAGAATTGTTGGTACCATGACATTTATACACATCTTCTTCATCCAGTCTGAAGGGAGACCATGACTGCAGTATATGTGTCCTCTGGATTTGACATAAGCATTGGCATTATGAAACAGAGCAGCTCTGGTGGCCTACAGAGGACCATGGCCCACAGGTATAGCAAAGAAAAAGCAGAATGATACAGACGATAATTTGCTCTATCATAATGGTAATGAATCTTTTAAAATATATTTTATGCTATTATTATTTTTTAGATCTTGGTATTTTGCCTGTATATATGTCTGTTTACCCTGAGCATGCCTGGTGCCCTTGGAGGTTTCTGATCCTCTGGGACTGAAGTTACAGACAGCTGTAAATCACCATGTGAGTGCTGGGAATCGAACCCAGGTCCTCTGAAAGAATAACCAGTGCTTTTAAGCACTAAGCTCTCGCCCCATCCGAGCAATGAAAATCTTCACATGCTTTTGATATCAGTCTTTGCCCTGATCCAATCACTCCATACTGAGCAAAACAGTGGCTTTTCAGATTGTGTTCTGCCCTGGGAGAGTCTGTTTTAAAGGCAGATTTGGGTTGCATTTTGAGGATGGAGGATAACTCTGAACGGAGTGGACATATGAAAAGCAGCATCTGTCTGGCACCACTCCTGCGAGGTGCACTGATAAATGACTTATTCCTCCAAGTAGAAAGGGACTGGAGGAACACATCAGTGTATTACAATCCTATCAGGAAAAGCAGGCCTGAGAACTTGTAAAGCACATCAGACCAAGTAAAGGGCTCCTCATCTAGACTCTGTAAAGAGGTAGACACCCAACACTGCAATAAAGATAGTTCCACTGCCCTGCCATCTGACCATCCAGTGAGTGTGTCAAGGGACTAACAGGCGTTGAATTCCCAACTTGTCTTCCAGGAATTTCAGCTCAGTTAAGTACCAGTATTGGCACAGCCTACTCTAATTGCCATTGCCTGTATTCACCCATCTAGACTGGTCATCCATTCAGATGCTTATTCATTCATCTGGACTCAGAATTCATCTGCAGAGCTGAGTCCAACTGCAGGGACAAATGAGATCTGCAAATCAACTCTGAGCCTAGAACTTAACAGCCTTCCCAGAAGGTCTCTGGCTGGTTTTATCCCCACAACAATAGATAAATATTTACATCATTTTATCAATTTCCCTGCTTCACAGGCCTTGAAACTGCTTGTCTATTTTAGCTTTTACGGCCATTCTTTAACCTAGGTAGACAGATAGAAAGCTGATAGATGATAGATAGATAGATAGATAGATAGATAGATAGATAGATAGATAGATGATAGACAGAAATCTATTTACTACATGATATGTACTGAATAAGCTAAAAGTTAACAGTAATTAAGGTTAGAATAAAAGAACCTGTGTTCATATTGGTCAGGGTTATCAAGGAAAGCAGGACCACCTGGCAAATTGTTTTCAATGAAACCAGCCTAGTGTGTGAGATTTTCGATATTCAAGAAATTCTGCCATCTTGGAAAACACAAGCATGTTCATGCATGTTTCTACTATAGCACATTCATGACAATTTCCTTGTGGAAAGACAAGTCATAAGGCCCTCCTTTGAGTTTCCTAGTGTCAGGCTTCGGATGATTCTGTAAGAGACAGAAGGTTGGCTAGGGGCGGAGACTTTTCGGTGGTTTAACTGCCTCGAGTCTCTTGGGTTCCTGGAAGTAACCCAAATAAGTTCATTGCCAAGCTGGACCTGGTGGAATCTTTCTTTTGTCTCTTTTATGTACAACTACCTCCACTACAAACCCTCCTATGCATACACAACTCTATCACTATTTGAATAATGATTAAACACAACAAACCGTTTCATATAGTATGTTTACAAGATTCAAAAATCCTTTAAATTCCAAAAATATTTAAAAGAATTTTTCTTGAAAAAAATCTGAAACTGTCTCACTCTTCCCTGACACATTACACACAAAATACATATAGTTTAATTTGTGTTTATGAATAAGACAAAATTATTAATGTTTATTTTACATTATTTTATCTCATTAACAACTAAAAAAATGAGTTCTCAAACATGAGTATAGGAAGTCTTGTGAAAGATGTTTATAATTCTTCTTGTTCTCTAGTTTATTAAAAGTACAATAAACAAATAAAAATTATATTTATGATGAGCAACAGGTTTGAGATACATACATACATACATACATACATACATAAACAGATATATAAACAGATAGATAAATGGATGGATAGAGAGAGAGAGATAGGTAGATAGATGAATGATAGATAAACAGATACATGGATGGATAGACAGACAGATAGATGATAGATAAACAGATGGATGGATGGATAGATAGATAGATAACAAATTGAAAAAGATAAGTAAACACATATGCTGATTTTGCCAACCTATGCATGTCTGTCTGCAAGACATGGGATCTGAAGACCTGAAAGAATGGGGTGGACTACAGTCTATTGCTGTAAACAACTTTATTTCAGTTTCGGGGTACTTTTATACACAAATATAACAAAGAAAGCAATGATCCAAGCAAGGTTGTTTGAGTTCAGAAAAACATGATCAAAGAAACATGTAAATAAACATCAGTAAGCACATACCAAATATTAGTAGAGCAGGCCTTTCCAGAACTTTCTCAGGACAGATCAATTTAAACACAATTGCCTTGCATGTACCATAGATTATATATGAGAAAGCACAAAACCAAGGCAGAAGGCCATATCCAAGTCCAGGTACACTGAGGACAGCACTCAGCATATCTTTTCACCAAACTGGAATCTGTAGCTATGATCTGACATTCAGCAAGAGTGAACACGTCTTATAAATTGAATGTAAATGTTTAACACAGGAAGCATGGAACCATGTTCAAGAATATGCCAGGAAACTAAATGCACCTGAGGTAAAAGGCCCTCTGCCTCTTTGCCTGGAGCCTCTCTCACAGTTCCCCCAAAGCATTGTCACTATGCATCATTCTTTTGACCATGTTCTAACACTTATCTTTGATTATGTTATCCTTTTATAATTCAGTGCAGTTGAAATGATGAAATTAAGATAAATAATCTTACATATCATTTCTACATACCAACAATGAACTATAAAAGGGAAATCAAAATTCCATTAACAATAGCATAAAAATATAAAGTAAAATAAAATGAAATAAATTTATTAAAGGAGATGACAGATATGCATAATTAAAACTACAAGACATTGATGAGAGAAAAATTAAAGTCACAAATGGAAAGCTGTCCTCAGTTAGTTATTAGAAGGATGATTATTGCAAATATCACCATGCTATTTGAAGTCATCTACAGACTTAAGACAGCCTCTACTACATTTCCAGTGGCAAATTTTCAATGGTATTAACTCAGTCCTGTAATTTGTACACGACCACAAAATTTCAAATAGCTGAAACAATGTTAAGCAAAAGGGCACAGGTGGTATTGGAGGAAGAAAAGGGAAGGGGAGAAATTACATAATTATATTTTAATTAAAAATTTTAAAAATAATAAGAAAAAAGATTAAGTGGAAGCTATCACACTACTTAATTTCAAAACACACTATGACACCTTTTAAACATATGTATAGATGATGTCTGTTTAGCGCATCATGTGAAGAGCATTTGGTCTGTGGGAGTCTATAGGAATACTCCTCACTGTTGGGTGGTATGAATAATATTTTGTTTTGTGCTGTTAGGCTGCCATTTCCTGGATGCCAATACTATATTTTTCCCCCACTGGTCTTTACTTATGAGTTATACTGTTTCTGGTATCCTTCTGTGAACTCAAATATCAGGTATTTTGGCTTCCCACAATTATGGGCATAATAATTTGAGACCCTAAGATTACTGAATTCAGGGTTCTACTATATGCCCTGGGCACAAAGATCTCTAAGCCAACAGAGTCAACAATTATAAAGACAGCCACAAAAGTTTGTGCTTCATTAAATGTAATCAAAAAGAGTGTTGCTTACACTTAAGCCACCTTGTTATGTGTCTATATATTCTGTGTATGAGAAACAGAATATACATTGGTCAATGGTAACAATTAATGAATTGACCACCTAGGGTACAGGCTAGACTTTACAGGCTCAGGATCAGCATCTTCTGTTAGGTGTATATTACACAAGTCAAGCTTAACAAAAGCAAGCCCAGGTATTAAATCTATTCATAACCCTGGGAATAACAAGATTGGGAATTTGTAACGGATTATTGTGTAAGCCTAGTTTGCTGTAAATGAAAGGCAGAACTCTACTGGGACAAATGACCACAAGCCCTGGAATGTCACTTTACAGCTAATAGTCATGATGGGGAAGCAACTTACAGAAACAACCATACATGACTTCCATCAGTTCTCTGCCTCCCTGTCGTCACTGTTGGCAAAACCTTCGTCTCATGGTCTCATGGGACATTATAGTGTTCTGGCCCTCTTATAACATCACATTAATAGGATTTACAGAACAGTAGGCAGGAGATACTCTAGTTATCTTGAGGTGACATCTGTGTGCCATAATCCAAGAGATAATTTCAAGGTCATGACAATACTCACCATGTTATTCCTACACCCGCACCAATATACTCAAGTCCCTGAGGGTCTAGGAGCAATACACTTCACTGGCTATTTTTTTTGTCTATCCTACATTTCTACATCTATTTCAGAAATATGTGGGGCTATTGGCTGTTAGAAATCATATATGAAGACTGGAGAGATGGTTCAGTGGGTAAGATCACTTCCCATGAAATCGTGAGGATCTGAGTTTGGATCACAGCACCCACATAAAAACCCAGGGATTTCAGGGATGGCCAGGCACATAGGCCTGTAACCCCATTGCTGACAGGCAACTGTGGGAGGATTTCTGGGGTTTGTTGAGCACCAGAATAGCTCCAGAATCAGTAAGAGACTCTGTCTCAAAGCCGTAATGTGAAAAGTAGTAGAGCAGGCCATTCTCTTCTGGCCTCTGATCCCATGCACACAGGTACAAATCGGAACACGCAGTCACGAGATCACATGTGACTTATTAAACATGATGTACAACTGCCCTGAGTAACCCAGAAGGCTTAACATGGAAAAGCCCAGAGCAGTCAACCTTTTTAGTGCTGCAAACTTTTCCTCATGCTGTGGCGACCTCCCCCAACCATAAAATTATTTCATTTCTACTTCATAACTGTAATTTTGTTTTGCTATTGGTATGAATCATAATGGAAATATCTGATATGCAGGATATCTGATATATGACCCCCAAAGTGTTGCAACCCACAGGTTGAGAACTGCTGGCCCAGGGCAAGGTAAAGCTATTTGGCATTAGGAGATCTGGTAGCTGTTTCTTAGGGCCATCAAGTTCCAACGTGCTCCAAGTCTCCAACTCAGATGGGAATCCTTTGGAAAACCTGACAGAAAGTTAGAGGAATCACAACTGTGGCATCTGAGTTTTGAAGCCAAATCACACTCTTATCAGCAAACCTTTTACAAAATAACTGTGGGCCACTATCTGTCCTACAGAGGTCAAGCACAGGCCATGGGCTGTGAGCGACTTAGCTTCTGGAGCTACTGGTGTCTTAATGCACAAAACTGAATGCCCAGGCTGCTCATACGCAATAGGAGAGATATGTGTACGATTGGGCAGCAGGAAAAGCAGGCCTGAAAACTTAACCGAACACACCAGACCAAGGAAAGGGGTCCTCACCTAGATAAAGAGGTGGACACCCAACAAAGCAATAAGATGGCCCCACTGACCTGTCACCTGACCATCCCGTATGTGGGAAGGACCAAGTACACCCCATGAGCCGGGGGATCCGTGTCCCACCACGCCTGCCGCAAACCATCTTTCCCTCAGTTCACGTATAGGACCTTGGAGGAAACTCTCTGATTAGGAAGACAATCACTGAAAATAATGTGTACAGAGGTACATTATTGACTGTTTATACCAGTGGGAGGCATATAGCTGCAATAATAGCCCCAATTAGGAGTACCCTAATGATCGTGGGAAAGGAGCAATCCCAGGGGGCAGAGCTTATTTTAAAATCATTTGTTATTACAGATATAATTCACATACATTTACATTCCAGGATGTTAAGGATGTAGAGTGGATATGTGCACAGTCAGCATCCAAAGAAAAAAGTGTGTCCATCCCTTTCAGCATCCCTGATGTTTTATAGTCCCTTCCCCCATACCCAACCCATCATCTCAGGGAACCAGTGATATGAGTGTTACCAACTTAGATTAACTTCCCCTATTTCACTACTGCATATAAAGGAAATGCACTATACTTCCCATTCTGCCTATTTTATCTTGTTCCACATGTCTATACAATTCACTTACTTTTATATGAATCAGAGGTGCATTTGTGTTAGTCATATTTCATGGTACATACACACATATGTCATAATGCATCTATCTGCCTGTTCTTTCCTATGGAACGTATTATGAAATTCTTGAAAAATTTACATTCAAATCATTTACTGACATGTGTTTTCATGTGTCTGTGATAAATGCTTAGAGAAATAATTAGGATGGAATCTAAGCATAGATTAACATAAGGGAAAACTGTCCAAATACAGTTTTTAGCCCACTGCTTCTGAAATATTAAATAAAATACACATTAGTATTTATTTTTATAAATAAAGGATTTAAGGGAAAAAGATAAAAATTAGCCTGAAGTGTGAAAAGACAGATTCTTACTGGCTGATCATTCACTGCAAAACCCCCACTAAAGGGAACATTCCTAACAAACAAATGGATAAAAGTTGTCTCTTCATGCAAGCATTCCAGGACTTACTAAAATGTTTAAAATTTGTCATCCATGTAGCATTCTAACATACATAGATTCAGAACAGATTATCTACATGATAATAACAATACAAAAAAAAAACATAAGCTGTAGTGCCAGTCTGACCCTTTGTATAATTGAGCATGATTTTTAACTAGCTAAACCCAATATTCTATTAATTTGTGTATGTGTATACATGTGGGTGCGTGTTTCTGTAGGGCTGCACATATGTGAGCATGCATGCATTAGCCAGAGATCAAGGCCAGCTGTCATATCTCTGGTGCTATCTATTTTTTCCTGAGACAGGTTCTCATTGGCCAAGAGCTTACTCAGTAGGCTAAGCTGGCCAGCAAACCAGGGATCTGTCTTTGACTCCCCGGAGCCATGGTTTCAAGCATGCATCATCTACCTTTTTCAAATGGTTCTGAAGATCAAAATCAGGTCCTCATGCCTGCAGGGAAAGCATATTATCAATTGTGCTGCCTCCCAGTACCTGATACTCCATTTAAAATGGAAAATCTGACATGGCATTCTATTGAGACATTTCCCACTTTTAGTATTGGTTAATCAGAACTTTCAAAATATTAGCATTTGTTTTCATATGAAAAGCAAATTTGCAACTTCAAGTTGCACTTTAATTTCTTAGGAAAATAGTGAATATGCATATTAAATTTTTTTAAATAGTTTTAAACAGTAAATAGTTTTAAACAGTAAATAACTTACTTTTCAACTATTAATTTTCCTAGACTATTTATATCATCAATGATTAACAATCTAAATACAAACAGAATTTGCTTATCCTGTTAAAACAATTTTTTAAAAAACAAAGAATGCCTTTCCAACTTTTTCCACAATGTAAGTAGTCATTTCAATAGTTTAGATATTTTCCTGACTTCCTATCCTGTTACTCAAGCCTATAAAACTTTTATTACTCTGAGCTGTCCTGGAGTACCATGCATGAAACACCTACCACTTCTTTGTTCTGTAACAGAAACCCTCTCTCTCTCTCTCTCTCTCTCTCTCTATATATATATATATATATATATATATATATATATATATATATATATACAGTATTTACATACTTGTGTCTGTTTTTGCAAAGCAGTTTTTTAACTAAGCAAATTATAATTTGGGCCAAGTAGGTTCTAAAGTACCAAAGCAATGTGCTGGGTAATTCACACTCACTATTGCATAACAACACAAGGATTTACAAACATTACCTCATACCTAAAACTCTTTATTGATAAAAGATCAATAAGAATATTGGAATCAACTGCCAGGCAGTGGTGGTGCACGCCTTTAATCCCAGCACTCGGGAGGCAGAGCCAGGTGGATCTCTGTGAGTTTGAGGCCAGCCTGGGCTACAGAGTGAGTTCTAGGAAAGGCGCAAAACTACACAGAGAAACCCTGTCTCAAAAAACAAACAAAAAAAAATTGGATTCAACTATATAAATAATAATTGGATTTAACCATTCAACAAACAACTCACAGCTTTAAATGTAGATAGGCTGGGGTGAGAAGCCTACTTCAATATTAAAATTCCCAGCTGAATGTTATGGAGGACATTATATTGTACATGGTACAAATAGCAATACTATTTCAGGAGTGGTTGGGTCATGATAGTCCTGTGCAGAAAAACCTATCAACCTGGGAAACATGTTTTTAAAAATCTGAGTCCTTGTATTCTTTTTCAACTAGTAGGTTAGTATGCAGTGTTAACTTGTGTCTAACCTATGACCCTCAAGCTACATGCATCCCAGGATATATGAATTCAGCCCACTGCGTTTGTAGACGGTATTATCACATTACAACGTAAAATGTCTAGCCTCCTCTGATGACGTTTCAAATAAAAGAAGTGATTGGTTGAGGCAAATCGGAATCTATCCATGAGTCGGGGTGGAATGAAGTGGGCTCTGGAGCAGTGAAGCAAGCGAACTCGGAAAGTTCATCTGCTGGCCTTGATCACGTGACGCCCAGCCTGTTCCCTTTCTACCACACATTATTTCTAACTTCCCGCTATGTCCCCATGTGCAATGGCCCACAGAGGGGAGCATTAACCAATTGTCTCAGGCTAAGTATTTGCTTTCATGTTTCAGAACGTTATTTCAAGCTACCTTTGGGGATACAATCCAGTATGCTTTCCAGGAAGTGTCTGAACCAAGGTTCCAGTGAATTTGCCAGCAGTTCTTTGGGCAGATCCCTTTCCCGGGATTTATCAAACATGCACTCGGAACATGGAGTCATTCTGAAAATTGGTCTGCATATATTAACTTTCTAGTTGTTTATTATATAAACTTTAAAAGAGCTTGGTTTTTTTTCTCTTATTAAAAGTAGACATAATTACTGGAGAAAATACAGAAGATGTTATCCTAACTGTGGCCACTTACCAGACTTAATAAGTAAACCAACAGTCTCCATTTCCTCTGCAAACCTTGTGTCCAGGAGCTAGAGAGAAGACGCGGAACCCTGTGTGGCTGAGGAGCCCATCTCAGGTATCTGCGGCATTTCTTCTCCTGGGTTGATTTGTATGACAGAAATGGTTACCAGGATTCAGATAAGATTATTTATTCATAAGCCTGTTTATGCCATTTGTACCTGTTAATATGTTTATAAAATATGACTAAATGTCACATAAACTACAAAAATATGAGTATGAAAGAAAAGACAGCTATGGAGTCTGTAAAAGTAATTTGGATTCTTTGGGAAGACTTGATAAAAGTAATTAAATTTGCTGTTGAATTGGGTATGGGTATAATAAATTTTAACCGTAATTCTCTGGACTCAAACCATTTTCAAATATCTTTAAAAACCCTTGCTGAAGAATCCAAAATTGTCAGAAGGGAGATTATAAAAAAAATAAAATTAAAGCAAAGCAAACAACAACCAAAAAAAAGCACTTCAAAGAGCTTGAAAACAATCAAGACCAACGAGAGGGTTCAGCCTGTAAAGATGCTTGCAGCCAAGCTCAGCCACCTGAGTTCGATCCCTGGGACACACATTATAAAATGAAAGAACTTATTCCCTCAAATTATCATCTAATCTCTACGCACATGCATACCCCCCACATCCATAATACACACACAAAAATGAATGAATCAAGGAATGAATGATTAAATGTAAATAAAAAAAAAAACAGGCAAACAAAAGTCTATATCCATCCAGAAAATGAGTGACCATTTATTTATTGGTTGAAAGTTTAAATAACATACTCAAAGTATAAAAGTATTCTCTTTACTTTTGATTTGACAGTGTTTAAATTAACTGGTAAACTAACTAGTCATAATCATGCTTAACAGTCATCCCTAATTCTGCAGCAACCGCGTTAATCCTGGACTTTAACAGGAGGACAAATGTCCTCTCCTCATTCCCTTCAGTCTGTTTTGCATGGTCCAGGCTTAGTGGATACTGTGTGTGCAAAAGTTTAGCTCTCTTATATATTGACAACATAGTAGCATTTTTAACATATGCCCGTCAAATTTTCTTCTAAAATATTTCTCCAAATTTATTTTACTTATATAATGTCTCATGATAATGAAACATTTTATATCCATTTAGTGTCCAACTCCAGGACAATTTTTACCACTTTTATAAACTTATAGGTCAAAAAGTGAAATCGAAATATAAAACGAAACTACTATTCTGAGAAAGCTCCCTCGTGTTTCTTTTCTAGTCCATTTCCCTCACTGATCCCTCATGGGCATCAATTTATTATTTTTATAACCAAAAGATATCATTACTTACATGCACCCCCTTCGATCACTGCCAGCAGTCCAAGGTGGGGTCATCCCTGTGGATTCCTGAGAGCTTCCCCGGCACCCTGTCTCTTCCCACTCCCATGATGTCTCCATCTATCATGGTGTCTCCTTCCCTGCTCTCCCACTCTGTCCCCGCTCCAGCTCGACCTTCTCATTTCTCTATGTTCTCACCCCCCAATCCTTGCCCTCCGCCACTTCCCCACCCCCAGCCTGCTCATGCAGATTCCATCCACTTCTACTTCATTGGGTGATCCCTGTGTCCCTCCCAGGGTCAGTGACCCCAAAAATTCTACCAGGGAACTCCTACAGCTGATAAACTCCTTCAGTAGGGTGGCAGGATACAAATTAGTAGCCCTCCTATATACAAATGATAAATAGGCTGAGAAAGAAATCAGAGAAACATCACCCTATACAATAGCCACAAATAATATAAGATACCTTGGGGTAACTCTTACTAAGCAAGTGAAGGACCTGTATGATAAGAACTTTAAGTCTCTGAAGAAAGAAATTGAAGAAGATATCAGAAAATGGTAAGATCTCTCATGCTCATGGATAGGTAGAATTAACATAGTAAAAATGGCAATCTTACCAAAAGGAATCTACATATTCAATGCAATCCCAATCAAAATCCCAACACAATTCTTCACAGTCCTGGAAAGAACAATACTCAACTTCATAAGGAAAAAAAAAAAAAAAAACAGGATAGCCAAAAGAATCTGTACAATAAAACAACCTCTGGAAGTATCACAATCCATGACTTCAAGCTCTACTATAGAGCTACAGTAATAAAAACAGCTTGGTACTGGCATAAAAACTGACAGGTGGACCAATGGAATCATATTTATTTTAAATCTTGGCAGAGAAAACAGGTTTAGGAGTTTGACTATCTGTTACTGTTTTCTTACACATATTTAACAAGGATGCTTTAAGCAGTGGTTCTCAACCTTCCTAATGCTGTCACCTTTTAATACAGTTACTTCTTCATGTTGTGGTGACCCTACAACCATAAAATTATATCGTTGCTACTTCATAACTGTGATTTTGCTACTGTTGAATTGTAATGTAAATATCTGATAAGAAGGATATTTGATATGTGACCCCCCCATAGGGGTCACAACACATACATTGAGAACCACTGCTTTAAAGCAATGATTTGAAATACTGGTACACCAAAAAGAGGCTGGTGTATTGATTCAAGCTGAAATCCTAAACCAAGACTCAGTCCATGGAGAACTCCAGATTCAGCATACATATGGAGTTGTTACTATAAGGGAAGCAGAGGAAAGCTCAAAAATATTTCCCTACAAAGGACTGGGACAAGGGGCATGCTGAGGAAATGAATACGTGATTATACCAGGGATGGCCAGTAAGGTATCTCAGCAAAGTAAGGGTATTTGCTTGCTGCCACACCTGACCACCTGAGCTGGATGCCTGGGACCCACGTGTGAATGGAGAGAACTAATGACTAAAACTTACTCTCTGACCTCCCCATGCTCATAGTGGCACAAGCGTGCACACATACACACAAGTAAATACATGTTTTCAAAACTAAAACTTTGATTACAACAGAAATCTAAAGATCCTAAGTTACCGTTTCCAATGCAGGCAGGTGTAGGGTCTCAGATGGAGGGTCCCCCACCACTTTCTAACTGTGGCTAGCTTAAACAGACATTTCAAAGTATAGAAAAACATCCAGAAGTAACTCACATTTTATTTCTATTCCTATAGATAATTTTTCCTCAAATACGCACACTCTAAATCCATCCGGTTTCTCCACTTCTGCTGCTGTCACGGTCATTGGCAAACTGTTTCTTCACTACAGTGGCCTCACATCTGCTCTGTCCTTTTCTTCTGCTGCCTCATCCTAATCCATTTTGAGCAAAGCTGTGCAAAGTGTCTTAAGACATTGTTAAAATTATCAAACACACGAGAGAGAGAGAGAGAGAGAGAGAGAGAGAGAGAGAGAGAGAGAGAGAGAGAGAGAGAGAGAGTGTGCTTTACCACCCTTCCAGAAGTTCTGTGGCACTCAGGACAAACTGCAGTCTCCTTGCTGTCACATCTAGTGTATAAGAAGACCAATCAAATGAGACACGCATGGGGTATTCACTCGGAACTCTCTGTAGCAAAGGAGCAGCCATCACTTGTGTATGGCAGGCACACAAAGGCAGGCAGAGAAAAGCAACATTGACAGTGGAAAAGAAGGAAGCCATCGGGTACCCGCTGATTAGTGGCTGTTGGGACAGTGAGGCTGAAAGCAGGTTAGTGAAAAAGGGTGTCCTGTATGACTGGTAAGCAGTACACGTTTGCGCTTACGTTGAAAATAGGAACAAAAACCATGGAAACTGTCTGCTTGTTAACCAAACTCTAGCCTTGGTTCACCAACTGTTGCCAGTTCCTGTTCGGCTTCCTGGATTTTCATTAGAAATAACGATCTGCACCTTTGGAAGTTCCTTGTCTCATAACGACCTATCAGGGCAGTTTTTGTGGTGGTGGTTGTTTTTTGCTATCTCTTTTAATTTTTTATTTTTTGTTTTACCCTACATGTTCTTTGCACATATGCCGTGGGATGTTTTATATGCTGTGAATATGTGTTGCTCTGATTGGTTGATAAATACGGTGGCTTCTGGTTTTGTGTTTTTAAGGGATTCCTGAGTGTGCAAACAGGTGGATCTCTGCATCTGTGTCTGTTTCTTGGGCTCCTCTCCTTGTGTTTGTTTGTGTTGTCCTATTCCAACGTCTTTGTTTCTGTTTTTTCTTATTTTACTGTTTTACTTTATTATTATCCCTTAGATACCTGTTGGTTTTCTAAGGGGAGACAAAAAGGGACTGGGTCTGGATGGGAGGCAGGTGGGGAGGAACTGGAGGAGTAGAGGAAAGGGAAACCATAATCAGGATATACTGTATGAAAAAAAATCTATTTTCAATAAAAGAAAAAAAAAGAAATAGCAATCTTACTCTTGCAGTGTTGACTTACTGCAGATTGGTTCCCAAGCTGTGTTTATGAGTCAGTGACAGACTGCCTGAGTAGATACTGCAGACAGTGGATCATTTATGTTCTCATGTATGACTAGCCATTGTCTACTGATATATGCACTGTCCCCAAGCCTGTCTCATGAATTCCCTCTCCTCTCCCATGTGCCCACAGCTGATAGTTAAGGGAGCTTCCAGTCAGTCTCATTAGAACTGCAGCTCAGTCCTGCCTCCCACCACTAGTGTATGCCTGTAGCATGACTAAGCCTTCTCAATCCTCCTATCTTAGCATGAACACCATCTGTTTAGATGGCCTTTCTTCAATGACTGTACCTTAGCTCAGGGGCACACTGCTATGTTAGTGAATTTCAGTAGTTCTTTATCTTGCTTATAATGTTTTTTATTATGTTTGTTTATTTGTCTCTATTCATCTCTGCTCTACTGGATATAGATTTGGGGAGACTAGGTACCACAAAGCCTTCCTATTTCCAGTAACTAACATAGTTCTGATCATAGAGGGTGCCTTCAGTAGAAATCTGCGGCATACATACTTCGTCTATCATCCTCATTATTTTTTATAATGTGTGTGTGTGTACCCATGTACACATGTGCATATTCATCTGGTGGTCAGAGATTAACTTCAAGATTCATTCCTCAAGAACTGTCCACATTGTTTCTTGAGCCAGAGTCTCTCAGTGGGACTTGGGGTTCACCAATTGTATTAAGTTGGCTGACCTCCAAACTCCAAAGATCCATCTGTTTCCACTTCTTGGCACTGAGATCATAAGTACATGTACCACACCCCAACTTTTTCTGTGGCTTCTAAAGATCATACCCAAGTCCTGGTACTTACATGGCAAACACTTCACCTTCTGGGTCATCTCCCCCAGTCTCTATCATTCTCATTCTTCATCTTATTTTGAAGATCATTAAATTAGAAAGTTTTATATCTGTTGTAAAGTTTTACAAAAAGAAATAGTATTGTGATTTTCTCCAACAAATTTCCACTGGAACTCTTTCTAAGATTAATGGGAATCACTTGCAAATATTTACTGTGTATTGAATAAACCCTTGCTATGGCAAGGAAAAAATTAAAATGATACAGTGAATGTACTTGTTAAATATGACCTAACTAGCAAGCTGATACTTTAAGTTGGAGGAATTCTTTATGTAACAGATAGATCATTATTTTTAAATTGTTCTCTCTACTCCAAATAGTGAGTGTCAGAATTATAGTTCAAGTCTACAGTGCATTCTGAATTTATCCTCTGATTTATTTTTCTCAATAAACTAATCCAAGATTTTAAATGGAAATCAAAGTATAGCAACAGCAAAAACAAAAACACCTACAAAGAACAAAAAACACATTAAAGTTTATTTCCTACCCATTACAATCTAACAAATTATAAATGCCAACAACACAACAGACAATAGTTAAATTGTATAGAGACTTACTTTGCAGGTTTACGTTTTAAGGTTTTTTTATTTGTTTGTTTTTGACAGTTCAGAAAGGTATTTTCCAGAAGTTCCCAATCCCCTTGAGTGACAGCATAGAACCTCACCTTCCCACTTCATATATATTTACAAATGAAAAGATTGTTTTAATTGTTTGTACAAGAACCAAAAAGAAGTACATCTAATCATAGTACTTAACATTAGAAACTCAGAGACCCTTTCCCTAAATTGTACTGTCACAGCAAACTCTCACTCCGAAAGATGATGAGAAAACAGATTCTCCCCTTCCATATAAATATCAATTAGGATGAAGTTCTTTCCTCAGCTCAGAAACCCTAACACTGATTGATGGACAACAAACAGAGACATTGAAAATGAGGATGCTGTACAAATGTGTTCTCATCATTTCTTTAGCCATCTAGGACCAACTGTGAACACACAGGAGGGGGTCAAATATCCTTGCCATTATCCAATTGACCCAAGTGTCAAGAAATCAAAACGTCTTTGTAGTCTTTGGAAGGAATGGGGATTAGGGATGGGAGGGGTGAAAGCTGCTCCCTTTTTCTTAACACCTTTTTAAACCAGACAATCCATTTAATGTTGCATACATTATTCTAAAATGGTAATTAGCCTGAAATATATGATAAACACATGTTAATGAGATAAGGCAACAAGGGCAAAAACTCCACTTTCATAATGCAATCATAAGAGTTTTAAGTATAGATGGGGAAATTATCATAAGTGTCAAGGCTCACAAAATATAATAAAAAGGATTGATGTGTTTTATGCAGGCTAAATCACTGATGGCAAATTATTATCTACACAAGTCTCCCAACTGACAGAAAAGCAGCCCCGCCACATAACAGCAACTTTTATACAACATTGCCATTTAATTTTACATTATTCTATCCTTGTACACTGAACTCATAAATCAAAATTTTCCCCATATGTGATAAGAATACTAAAATTTTCAAATGAGAGAGAGAAAAGTTTTTAATACAAAATGTATGGAAAGGGAAAAATTAGAAAAAGTATTGATTACTTTTGCAAATACTACCTTTCTTTCTCTCAGGAGTGAATACTGATGTCTCCATTATTAAGTTTATAATGAAAATATACTCTAGAAATCTAAGTTATCAAAGCCAAACCTTAAGTACAGAATTTAGGCTTAGGTTTGTATTAAGATATCTGAAGAAAAATATAATTCAGTGCTATTGAAGCTTCCCCAGGAGATGTCATCAAAATAAACTCAAAGGACTAGAAAATGGAATGAAACCAAGCAAGTGAAGGGAAATATGTGGGAACAGAACCACAAGCAGGCTAAAGAGTTAAATTTTTAAAAAAGAGATTTGTTTTATTTTTAGTTATGCATATAGTGTGCAGTTAGCGGATGTGATAGTCTGAACGTAATGAGCTCCCATAATCCTATAGGGAGTGATACTATTAGGAGGTGTGGCTTTGTTGGAGTGGGTAAGGCCTAGTTGGAGGAAGTGTGTCACTGTGAGGGCTGGCTTTGAGGTTTCTTATGCTTAGGATACCACCCTGTAGCTAGAGTTTTCCTGCCTGGCCCACAGTCAAGACAAATCTCTCTCACCTGCCAGTCCCACAGCCGCTCAGACCCAACCAAGTAAACACAGAGACTTATATTGCTTACAAACTGTATGGCTGTGGCAGGCTTCTTGCTAACTGTTCTTACAGCTTAAATTAATCCATTTCCATTAATCTATACCTTGCCACATGGCTCGTGGCTTACCGGCATCTTCACATGCTGCTTCTCATCGTGGCGGCTGGCAGTGTCTCTCTGACTCAGCCTTCCACTTCCCAGCTTTATTCTCCTCCTTGTCCTGCCTATACTTCCTGCCTGGCCACTGGCCAATCAGTGATTTATTTATTGACCAATCAGCAACACACTTGACATACAGACCATCCCACAGCACCACCCAGTGTCTCAGTCGACTTCCTGGTGTCTTCAAGATGTAGGACTCTCGGCAACAGCTACAGCACCATGTCTGCCTGCACTCTGCCATGTCCCAGCATGATAATGGACTGAACCTCTGAACCGTAAGCAAGCCACCCCAATTAATATTTTCCTTTATAAGAGTTGCTGTGGTCATGGTGTCTCTTCACAGCAATAGAAACCCTAACTGAGACAGGGGGTATGTACAAATGTGTATGCAGGTGCCAGTGGAGTCCAGAAGAGGGCATCAGATCTCTTAGAACTGGAATGATAGGCCATTGTGAATCACTCATCATCTGTTGTGGGTGCTGGAAACTTGCTGTGGGATGGTCTGTATGTCAAATGTGTTGCTCTGATTGGTCAATAAATAAAACACTGATTGGCCAGTGGCCAGGCAGGAAGTATAGGCGGGACTAACAGAGAGGAGAACTGAGAGAACAGGAAGGCAGAGGGAAACACTGCCAGCTGCCACCATGACAAGCAGCATGTGAAGATGCTGGTAAGCCACGAGCCACATGGCAAGGTATAGATTTATAGAAATGGATTCATTTAAGATGTAAGAGTTAGATAGCTAGAAGCCTGAGCCATTAGGCCAACAGTTTAAATAATATAAGAGTCTGTGTGTTTATTTTATAAGTGGGCTGTCGGACTGCCAGGGCTTGATGGAACCTGGAGAGAAAACTCTTGAGCTACAGGAACTGAACTGTTGTCCTCTGCAAGACCAGTTCGTAAGTTCTGAGCCATCTCTCCAGTCCCAAGTTAAATTTCTTTTGAAGACAGAAACTGAGGAAAAAGCATGTTGACTGTTGAAAGGAGATTGAAGTGAAGAGTATGTCTTAGCAGAAGCTCTGAAAAGGGTAGTATTCAATCTTTATTGCTCATCTCTAAAAAACCCAGGAATAGCAACAGAAATGAGAAAGAGACTAAGGATGGCAACTATACACCATGTCAACACACTTTCCTATGTTACCTACATATAGGCAACCCATGGTGATAATTCTTAGTCCAAGAAAATGCATCAAACAAACCATCTCCTGACAGATTACATAACCCAACTGGGAACACCGTGGCTGGTTGACTATTCACCACTCTAGTTGATGGCATGAACCTGGTAGAGTGGGGCCTAAAACTGAGGCAGACTAAAGTCTTGTGCAACAGCCAACTTTATTTAGAGCATCAGACAATTTATATTCTGAGGATTAAGAAGAATCACTTGATAAGATGGCCAAACACCCTAATTGTCATGCTAGAAACCCCATCCAATGACTGAGGGAACTGGATGCAGAGATCCATGGCCAGGCCCGGGGTAGAGCTCTGGGAGTCCAATTAGCGAGAAAGAGGAGGGTTTATATGAGCGAGAATTGTTGAGACCAAGGTTGGATAAAGCACAGGGACAAATAGCCAAATGAATGGAAACACATGAACTATGAACCAATAGCTGAGGAGGCCCCAACTGGATCAGGCCCTCTGAATAGGTGAGACAGTTGATTGGCTTGATCTGTTTGGGAGGCATCCAGGGAGTGGGTCCGGGTCCTGTGCTCAATGCATGAGTTGGCTGTTTGGAACCTGGGGCTGATGCAGGGATGCTTGGCTCAGCCTGGGGGGAGGGGACTGGACCTGCCTGGACTGAGTCTACCAGGTTGATCTCAATCCTCGGGGGAGGCTTTACCCTGGAGGAGATGGGAATGGGAGGGTGGGCTGGGGGAAAGGTGAGGGGGGCGGGAGGGGGGAGAACAAGGGAATCTGTGGCTGATATGTAGAACTAAATTATATTGTAAAATTAAATTAAATTAAAAAAAGAAGAAGAATCACTTGAATAAAGTGTACAATCACAAGACAATCTGCACGTGGCAAAAACATGTTTTTCCATCAAGACATCTGAATAACAACAGCTATAGTCAACTCACTCCTATTCACTGCAGCTGGGAGGAGCTCAAAAACACATTCCAAGAACAATTCCACGTTTTGAAGAAGCTGAGGTCAAGAAAACTCTTGTTTTCTTGGAGTTTTCTCACAAGCACTCAGAATTACACTCACACGAGTCCATTTTTGAACTGTGTTCTGACAGTTATTCAAATATTGACTCTACACTATATTTTTTATAGGAAAGAAAAAAGAATAGGGGAGGAAGAAAAAGATCTGAAATCACCAAGATCCATAAATCTTTGGACTAAAGGAGCTAACTAGGTGCCAGTCAGATTCACCAGGAGTAAGCATGCCTTTTACTGTTAGTATAAAAACTGGTAAGTAGAGGCAAGGGAGGTGGTTCAGCAATTAAGAGCAGATACCGCTCTTCCAAAACACCTGAGTTTGGTTCCCAGCACCCACACCAGGTGACTCACAACTGTCTGTAACTCCTTCATCCCAGGAAAAGAGGCACCAGAGAAGAACAAATCCAAGAAGAAAGTATCCAACCTCCAGTCTTTAGTCTTTAATAACTTACTTAGCACAAGGACTGTGATCAGTCCACAGCATCCAGTGCAGAATTCTGGGGCCATCTGTCAGGTGGTGTTTAGAGAATATTGCTTCCAAGCTCTAACAGATTTAGGCAGATGGGAAGTTTTCAAGCAAAGATCAAAAATTTAAATGTAAGGTGTTTTAAATGTCAAAGATTCAAGGGTAAAGATACTGGAGATCCAAAGAGGTTTTAAGGAGATTTGAGGGAAGAGATTATATATGTGCACAGACATTGCCTTCATGCGTAAAGCTTTCTAGACAAGCTGACACCCCTTTATTCTTGACCCTTGCTTTCTGAGTGCCATGTGGTAAGCAGCTTTCCTTTGACATACAATTCCACTGTCATGTTCTGCCTTCCATCAGAAACAATGGAATCACACTACCATGGGCTGAAGCCTTGAGGCAAAATAAATATTTCCCCCTTTGACATGATTTTCTCAAATATTTTGTCATAGCAATGGAAAGCCAATGTGTAAGACACTTATTTTCTCCTCACACTAGGTAATGGCAGGCCATTATCTATGCCAGGAAAAAATACATATGCCTATGCACACTCATAGTCTATAAGATATCATATACAGATTCTGATGATGTGAAAGATAAGTCATTTGACCCTTGAAAACTACAAACATTCTGTATTAGTTTCTTTTCTCATTGCTGTGACCAAAGACTTTACAGAAGCAGCTTCGTGGAAGATTGCTTAGCTCAGGTAACCTTAACAGGGGTGCAGTGGTTTAAGTGAGAATGGCCCCCCAGAGGCTCATATGTTTGAATGCTTGGTCCCTAGTTTGTAGAACTGTTTAGGAAGGACTAGTAGGTGTGGCCTTGTTGGAGCAGATGCATTACTGGTGTTGAGCTTTAAAGTTTCAAAAGCCCATACCAAGCCCATTTGCTTGCTCGCTCGCTCTCTCTCTCTCTCTCTCTCTCTCTCTCCCCCCACATGTGTGTTTGTATGTGTGGCTGCAACTTGCAGATCATGTGAGTTCTTAGCTCCTGTGCCAGTGCCATGCCTGCCTGCTACATGTTTCCCTCCATGATGAAAATGAACTAACCCTCTGAAACTGTAAGAAAGTCCCCAATTAAATGATTTCTTTTAAAAGTTGCCTTGGTCATAATGTCTCTTCACGGAAACAGAACAGTAACTAATACAGAAGTTGGTACCAGGTAATGGAGGCTAGCTGTGACTGGCTTGATCATGCTATTGTTAGGAAGAATACAGAAGACTTTGGGTCTTTGACTAGAAAACTGGTTGGACATTTTAAGTGCGGCTTAATGGGTCATGCTAGTAGGAGGATTGAAGACAGTAGTGCTGAGGGTGATATGGACTATGGAGGCCCAGCTCAAGAGTTTTCAGAGGGGAATAATACTGAAGACCATTCTTGTCATATTTTGGCAAAGAATGTGGCTGCTTTTGGCTCTTGTCCAAAGAATACTCTGGAAGCTAAGTTGAAGAGTTTTATAATAAGGTCTTTGGCAAAGGAGATTTCAAGACAGCCTAGTATTGATTGACTTTGTCACATGGTTATTAGTGGTCACTCTTACTACAGATGTACAGTGAAAATGAACAAACAGAGCAAAAAGAAATACTAAATGTGTAGTTTGCAGAGAAAACGTTGGAATCAGGTCTTATGCTAAAAGAGATGAGAAGTTTTAACGAAAGCCTGATGCTAAGTGGGATAAAGGGAGTGGTAACCTCAGGGCAAGACCTCACCCAGCTAATCCTGCCACCTGTAAAAGAAAATGGGCTGAGAGATTCATTAGTCCTAAACAACAGAAAAATCTTCTGCAAATGTAATTCAAGGAGGGGGTCAGCTTCCAGGCCCAGTAAGTAAAATCTGGTAGCTTCAGCAACAAGGTTGTGGGATGGAGGACATGGAAATAAAGCCAGCACTTGTCGACTCTTTTTCCATGGTTAAGGAAAGCCACTGAGGCCAGGTTTGTGGCAGGGGAGTCCCTGCATGGAGGCCCAGAGAGGTCATTGTGTGAAGGTGAAGCCTGGATTGTGTTGGAAACCATGAGATGTTGGAGATGCCAGAGGCATTGAATACCTGCCAAGAGAGAAAAGTGTGTTACAGACAGCAAAGCAAGATGGAGAGCGCCTAAGTCTTTTGACATCCTACATATAGATACAGAAGGGTGCCCTGCTGGATTTCATTCTTGCTTTGGTCCAGTATTTCCTTACTATGCTCCTGTTCTGTTGGAACAAGGGTCAAGAATGGAGTTCTGCAAGGGGAATCCTGAGTGCTTATAAGAAAACTCCAAGAAAACAAGACAAGAGTCTTGTGACCTCAGTTTCTTGAAAACTCAGAATTATTCTTGAAATGTGCTTCCATGCTCATCCCAGGTGTAGTGGACAGAAGTGAGTTTACTTTCGATTATTCATAACAACAGGCTATTGTTGTTTGTTTATATATGCCTATAGGAAAAAATTGTGATTTTGCCATGTGCAGCTTGTCCTTGTGATTACATTTAGCTTGAACTCACAAGAACTTTACTTGGTGACCTTTCTGAACTCTCAGGGTTTAAATTGTCTGAAGTTCTGAATAAAGTTGGCTATTGTGTAAGACTTTAGTCAACCTCATTTTAGGCTTCATTCTCTCAAGTTCCACTGCCAACTGAAGCAGTAAACATCTTTCCTCCCTTTTGGAAAGGTAATGTATATTCTGTGCCATTGTATGTTGGAAGTACGTGATCTGCTTTTTCATTTTATAGGGGATAATGGTTAAGAGATTGCATTCAGTCTCAGAAGAGATTTGGACTTAAGGTTTTTAAACAATGTTGAGACTATGAAAGACGATGGGGACTTTTGAAGTTGGACTGAATGCGTTTTGCATTATGATCTGGCTGGCTACAAGCCTTCAGTGGCCCAGGACTAGAAATAGTAGTTTGAATGGGAATGGTTCCCATAGGCTCATATATTTGAATGCCTGGTCTTCAGTTAGTGGAACTGTTTGAGAAGAATTAGTAGGTGTGGCCTTGTTGGAATAGGTATGGCCTCATTGGAGAAGGTGTGTCACTAGTGGTAGACTTTAAAGTTAAAAAACCCACACATCAGGTTCAATCTCTTGCTCTCTCTATCTCTGCAACTTGCAAATCACGTGAACTCTTAGCTACTGCTCCAGTGTCATGTTGGCATGCTGCCACACTCCCCACACTCAACAGTATGATTATGGACTAACACTCAGAAACTGTAAGCAGACCCCTAATTAAATGCTTTCTTTTAAAAGTTTCATTGGTCATGGTCTTTCTTCACAGCAGTAGAACAGTAACTAAGACAAGAGGATATAGCCTATCACAGAAGGGAAGGCATGGTAGCAAGATGAGCTACTCTCCATGATGATAGGAGTGTAGGCTGCTTGTTCACACCTGGGTGCATCAAGAAGCAGAGAAAAGATCAAGACCAAGCCCTCAGGAATACAGTTTTTCCAACTAGGTTCCAGTTTCTAAAGGTATTCAACCTTCCCAAATAACACCATCACCTGGGAACCAAATATTCAAATCCGTGCTCCTAAGAGGAACATTTCATATACAAACTGTAATGTTCTTTTACATGTTAGGAAAGGCCATGAGTTGGGATCATTTGGGAAAGAGATACTGCTAGTATTTTCCCCAATTTATACAGAAGAATTTTGCATAAGTAAAATATATAAATACTACCTGTCATCAACTATCATAACCAAACTATAAAACATTTTTTTAATTGAGGGTACAAAACAATGCAAAAAACAATAATCCTGATTCTATAAAAAATAATGTTATAACTATCAATTGAAAGAGGCAGATAGAGAATGATGTAGAAAACATTGATACAGACAAAACAACAATAAGACATTAAATTACTGAAATTAATAAAATAACAAATTTGATATTTAAAACTACATAGTTACCAAGAAATTAACTGAAAATTATAATGAATTAGAGGAGTCAGTGTGTGGTGATTGCTATTGCCAACTTTACAGGATCTAGAATTACTTAGAAGACAAACCTCTGAGCATAGCTGTGAAGGATTGTCTAGGTAAGATTAACTGATGTGGGGAAAGGTACCACAACTGTGGGCAGCCTCATTGGATAGGATAGGCTCCTGCACTGAAAAAAAACAAAAAATGAAGAACTCAAGCTGAGCTCAGGCATTCATCCCTCTGCTTCCTGACTGTGGATGCCATGTGACTGACTGGCTGCCTCAAGCCCCTGCTGCCGGGATACACTAGACTCTCAAACTGTGAGCCAATTAAATCCCCCATTCCTTAAGTTGATTTTGTGGGACATTTTATCACAGCAACAAGAAAAGTTACTAGGATAGAATAGAAATGATATAATGTTGAGAAATTAATAAAATGTAAAAAAAATTTGTTATTTAGAATTACATGCTATATCTGCATAAGAATAAAGACACAAGTAGTTAATCAGGAGGCTCCTGGTTTTATTTCCTAGCTACTGCATCTGATGTCCCTTTTGCACAGCCTAACAGATGCTTGGCTTCACCTTTGCTTACAGCTCTGCCAATCACGATCATTTTGTGTGGTCTTTATCTCACAGTATGGTTCCATAGGTCAAGTCTGTGCTCCTTCTGGTAGCTTTTCATCTATGCCCCAGAATTTCTCTGACACCACTATGAAGTGATCTCCCACATGGTATCTGCAAACCAACTGGGGGATATAGAAGTCAACGGTCAAATGCATCCCCATGCCAAACTTAGAACAGATCATTTTGAGCATCCTATACACTAATGATAAGATCCATAATTGCCCACAGTGAGACCAACTCAACAGTGCCCCTTTATAAATCCTTACCTTTTCATTCTTCCTACTCTTTCCCCTCGCTATATGAACACTTCCAAAATAAACTATTTTCTGTATGTCTTCATCTCAGAAACTACTCACAAGGAAAATCGGATGAAGACATCTCTTCTGCATCCTTCGGTTTGGGGGCATTGGTATATATGCACACATCAATTTCCTTTTTGAACATCTTCTGAATATTCACATTATTTATCACAGATCATACAACCCTCCCACAATTATTACATGCAAAAGCACATCTTAATTTCTCTTTCCTCCATCAACAACTGTCACTATACGCCAGACATTCACATGGTAGTTAAAATGATTTCTCATGGCAAAGAAAATTCTACATTTAGAAGCACAACAGAGAATAACAGTGATCCTATACAATTCTAGAGAGCAGAGTGTCAAACTGATAAACACAAAGACAAGAAAGAGAATTTGAAACTCACAACATTCCCCTGATGATTGAGCCCAAATCCCCTTCCCTCTTTTTACAAAATAGCACAATAATGTTTGCTTCTCAGAAAACTGAAATGAGTTTTTAATGATTTTCAAGTCCTTCTTGAGGGCTTTACCACTGAGATTTCACAGTATATCATAGATTTAAACTATCCACAGTTGTCAAAAGACTGGAGCAAAAAGGAAGTGCCCTGGGCAAGGAGTCAGAGGCTGCTATTCCTTGATCCTCCTCTGCCTCTTACTTTTTTTTTTCTTTTACCTTTCAGGCAAGGATGGCTTTAATTTCCTTGCATATAAAAACAGTGGCGGATTCTGCCAAACTTCAGGAGTTGTTACTAAGGTTAATAATCCAACATGCATAGAAACTCTTAGAGAATTACGAAGCACAGTGGAAAATCAGGGCACTATTCCACCAGGTAAAAGCAGACAGTCGCAGTCACTGAATGACTGAGAAGTGTCTATTCAGAAAATATCAACCGAGGACATCTTTAAAGATGAGTCCCCATGAGCTATGCTCAGCTGGTCTAAGGCCAGGGTTGTAAAATGCTTGCCCAAGGGAAGCCTGTGAGAATACATTGCATGCCATCATACTATTTTTTTTTTAAAGTATGAGTCACTTAGTAACACTTAAAGATCAGGGAAAGTTAACCTTGAGAAGTCAGACTCACAGATAATTAATATAAAAATTAAATGTAGTCACATGGCCTGGAAGGTGGGACAGTCATTATTCCCAGAGTACAGTACAATTTTTTTTTTCCCTCGGTGACAGGGCATGTACCCTGTAATCTGTCACAGCCCCATTGCACCCCCGGACTACTTTACTTGTTTAGACTGTCACATGGACTTCTGTGGTGTATGACTGGAAGTCATTCTTCTCATACAGAATAGAAATAGGTTAATGGACTCCGTAATGACAAAAAGAGAGACATTGAAAGCAGGATAAAGGATTGCTGAACTAAAGAAGAGAGAAGTAAGACAGTGTTCCTAAAGATACAGTTGGAGGCTAATGCCAGGAGAGAATGGCAGAACAGAGAAATCGCCACACTTGGTGGAATGCTAAGGCCAGCTATTACAGTAACTGTTATAATGCTTCCCCTGCTGGGCCAGGAGCTGATGTAACCCTGCACTCTATGCAGCTCCTATAGAAACCACCTTTTTCAGTACCTTTTTCTATTCTGGCACTGAAAAGAGCCCTTCAATTTTTTACCGGGGATAGGGCCATGAAAAAAAAAACTTATTTTTCAATTTTACTTGCATCAAGGAATATCATGAGACTGAGTTCTAGCCAACGGGATTTGAACATGTATACTTCATCTCACATGAGCCACTGTAATAAAATACCTGACACAGGCTATTTATGAAATAAGACACATATTTTTTTGCTCACAGTTTTGGGGGCTCAAGTACAAGATTATGTCATCTTTTTCGTGTTAGTACCTAGTGAGGGATGCACATAAGGTCAGGAGTATATGGTGGAGTGAATGGTGAGATCACAAGCCAAGAACAGAGTATGTATGATTGTGTGAGAGAGACAGAAGGAGGGAGAGAAAGAATGAAAGGTTTGGAGACATAGAAACAGACAGAGTTGCGCTTCCACAAACTTTTGCAAGGTATAAACAGAATAACTGAAGGGCTTTCTACTAATTCCCAATCGACAATGGTCCACAGCACTTCACAATACTGCCACCTTGGTGACCAGGCATTTATATATGGGCCTGTGGTGGCTGGTCGTCCAACTCACAGCAGAGGGGAAGTGATAAGTATGGCCCTGAAGACACAGCTTTGGAAGGAAGGACTCTATGCCATGCCCCTACTGTGCTTTCACTCTAACGCCTGTGCTGTGGACACAAGAGCAAGCTGTGTTGAACACTACCAATGAGGCTAACAAGGCAGGAAAGATGGGATCCCAATATAGAAACAGTGCGTCCCTTGATGACCCACTGAGGCATAGGGAGAATACCAAAATCAGACCATTCCCCAATGATAAGATCTTTATAAATCAAGAGAAATACATTTTCCTAATTTCTAGGTAATTGTGAATAAGAGGATCTCTTACACACAGTCAAATATATGCCCTAAATAATATTTCAGAAAATTTCACTCAAGACTGGCTGCACCAGAGGCTTGACTTAGGAACTGTCTTAGTTTCTTCTCTGTTGCTGTGATGTCATACACTGACAAAGGCAAATTAAGGGAGAAAGAGTTGATATTAGTTCACAACTCAAGGTACAGTGGTACAGTCCGTTGTAGCAGGGAAGCCAAGGTAGCAAGAGTTTGAAGTACGTGGTTGCATCACATCCCCCATAAAGAAAGAGGAATGAATGAATGCATGCTGCTGCAGTCAGCTGCCTCTCTCCAAGATTCCAGCCAGGGAATGGCGCCACCCACAGTAGACAGATCTTCTCCCCTCAACTAATGCAATTAAGATAATTCCCCACAGGAATTCCCAGAAGCCCATCTCCTAGATGACTCACAATTCTTTCAAGTTGTACAATATGAATGTGTATAAATAAAATGACACTAATTCATAACAGAAAAAAATCTTACTTAACAATGGTAACTTATATTCACTAGAATAGTCTGAGAATAAGAATTCTGTCCATACAAATAGCCAAACGAATGGAAACACATGAACTATGAACCAATGGCTGAGGGGTCACCAACTGGATCAGGCCCTCTGAGTGGGTGAGACAGTTGATTGGCCTGATCTGTTTGGGAGGCATCCAGGCAGTGGGACCGGGTCCTGTGCTCATTGCATGAGTTGGCTGTTTGAAACCTGGGGCCTATGCAGGATTGCTTGGCTCGGCCTGGGAGGAGGGGACTGGACCTACCTGGACTGAGTCTACCAGGTTGATCTCAGTCTGTGGGGAAGGCTTTGCCCTGGAGGAGATGGGAATGGGGGGGGGGGGGGGGCTGGGGGTAAGGTGAGGGGGGGGGGAACAAGGGAATCCGTGGCTGATATGTAGAACTGAATTGTATTGCAAAATAAAAATAAAATTAAAAAAAGAAATTAAATTTAAAAAAAAAGAATTCTGTCCATAAAGTGGTAATTTCCTTCATGTAGCAACATTTTTTAATTTAGCCTACCTTTTGAGCTCTATTTTCAATTATAAATTTTGTGACTTTAAAAACAAAAGAGAGCATCCTATCGCTGGGTACATAGAATGGTACCTAATCTTTTATATTTGTTCTTGAAGATAATACTATGGTGCCTTTCAAGAGACAACACTTAAAATGATAAATTGAAGTTCATTGCATCTTGTTAATTTGTTTTTCAAGGACAATGAAAACTGATACATTAAATTATTCATTAAACACATCTTTATTCATTTTCCATCTATATTACTCCTTGGAATGTAATCATTTTAATTATTAAAAATATTCCTGAGAAGTTCATAGTAATTATTATTACTCTGCCATCATTATATAGAATGGAAATTAAAGTTCAGTAAATAGAGGGTGATAATCGCGCACTTTATAATATTGAAACTACAATGGCCTGTTAATGGTAACCAGCTAAAACATCCCTTCAGGCTAGCATCACTTTTCTATTGCTTTGGAGCATTCCACGGAAAAATACATGGTGAAGCGAGGAGATGGTTGGGACATAGCCTAGATTGCCTTTGTACTGGCTAGGTTTATGTCAACTTGACACAAGCCAGAGTCATCAGAATGGAGGGAGCCTCAACTGAGAAAATGCTTCCATAAGATCCGACTGTAAGGCATTTTCTTAATTAGTGATCAATGGGAGAGGACTAAACCCATTGTGGGTGGTGCCATCCCTGGACTGGTGGTCCTGGGTTCTATAAGAAAGCAGGGTAAGTAAGACAGAAGAAACAAGGCAGTAAGCAGCACCCCTCCATGGCCTCTGCATCAGCTCCCAACTCTACTATCTATTTGAGTTTTGCTCTATTTGAGTTCCTGTCCTGACTTCCTTTGATGATGAACAGTGAGTGATATGGAAATGTAAGCCAAATAAAAACTTTCCTCCCCAACTTACTTTTTGGTCATGGTGTTTCATTTCAGCAATAGAAACCCTAACTAAGACAGTCTTTAACCTTGAAAATTCATGTTGTTGTTGTTGTATTTTTTATTTTCTTATCAAATCATTTCATCTACCCCAACACAACTACTTCACAGACATGCACTGTGCCTGAACATTCTGAAGAAAGTGGAGAGCTAACAGGATCAGACTAGAAAATGCAAAGGAGAGACCTGACTGCGTAAGAGATGCTCTAGGTTTGAGGTTCTCACAAAGGAAACCAAAGTAGATTCAAGTTTTTCATTGCACCTGACCTGTTAAGACATAAAACAAGCAAATTCCTAATAGATGGCTTTCCAGGACTGAAAATAATTCATCTGATGACAAATCTCTGTGTCTCTTTTTTCAGAAACCAATGTTAAATAGAACACAGAACAATAAATCTTAATAGTTAGTGATTCTAAAATTTTCAAGCTATCCTGTCATACCAGCCTAGCTTATACAAATTTATTTTCACACCAGTGCTCTGGAAATCTTGATTCAAACAAGAATTTAGATGCTTCAGTACAGAAAGTGTTTAGATGATAAATATATTTACACTATGTTTACCAAAACACATATATGCTGAAAATAAAATCCAATTACATAGAAAAAAAGAATTTCGAAATAGAAAATTTTGTATAAATATATGGCAGTTGACTAATAATAATAATAATAATAATAATAATAATAATATATTTTCCAATCTTTTTTCCATCCAGTTTCCTAACTCTTCAAAATACGCTTTGTAAACCTTTACTTTCATCTAGGGTCTTAGTTACTGTTCTATTGCTGTGAAGAGACACCACAAACAAAGCAACCCTTATAAAGAAGGCATTTAACTGGGGCTTTGCTTACAGTTTCAGAAGGTTAGTCCGTGAGCATCATGGCAGGGAGCACACTGGCTTGGAACTGCAGCAGTAGCTGAGAGCTTTACATCCTGACCCACAGGCAGCAGGCAGAGAAAGAGAGCAACATTGGGTCTGGCATGGGCTTTTGAAATCTCAAAGCATACCCCCTTCCCCTGCTCCACTGATATACCTCTTCCAACAAAGCCATACCTCTTAATCCTTCCCAAAAAGTTCCACAAATCGGGAACCAAGCATTTAAGTATATGAGTCTATCTGGCCCACTCTCATTCAAACCACAACATCTAGTCAATTTAATTTTTTAAGACTAATTCATACCTCCTTTCAAAGGATGAAGGAAATGGATTGGCATCATCTCATCTGGTAAAGGTGCTTGCCACCAAGACTGATGACTGAGTTCCATGCCCAGAACAGGTCCTACATGGCAGAAGAAAAAAAATGAACCCTGGAGGATGTTCTTAGCCTCCACTTGTGTGCACATGAGCACACAGAAACATACACAAAAATAAGTGAGTACAATGAAAAAAATTATTTTAAGATGAGAAAAAAATAGTACAGTGTATTGTATTATTCCTCCTTGGTTGCATGTTACAGGTCTAGTCTGTCTACAAAAGAGATATCAGCTAGACAACCTTCCTTACAAACATACAAAATTGAGTGGACTGTAAGTGTTTAGAGTTTGTCTTCACTGAAAGAGGTTAACAGGCAGTTAAATGATATCCATGGATGTGGAAGAACTGATCACTTAGAAAGAAATACTAACAAGGCTATCTATGGATGATGCTGATGTTTCTATTCAGGGAACAGGGGCATAGAGACTGGACACTAAAAAAACCATTAACCCTCCATGATTCATGGAGCAGCCTTGCCCTCCTTTTACCTGGTATTCCCTGTCACCCAAACAGGCATATTCAGAACCCTGCTCACTGCCCTCTCTACTCTTCACCTCTGAGGCAGCATTTCGGTGTTCTCTTTAATGTTAATATGCTCTCTCAGGAGCTTTGGAAATAATTACTTCTAACATTGAATGTGCCTTAGTTCAGAAGATCTCAAAGGGGAAACACGTCAGGAAAATGCATCTTTGTGTGTCTTCCAGTGACAGCCAAACCTTTTCTTACTTTCCCTTTAGGTCATAGCAACCTTGAGAACAAGAACAATGTCTTCCCCACTTACATCAGATCCCTTGGGTAACAGCATGATGTCACCCTCTCAGCGGATGCATTCCTTTTATTTAGGAATTTTCTCTGAATCTTGATTCCCCACCACCACTACCAATATTATAATCATTCCTGTCCTCGATGCTGAGAGACAAATTTCATTTTAAAGCTTCTTCTACATGACTTTTAGAGAAAATGTAGACTAACCAAAGCACAAATAATAAACATAATACTGTGCAGAATGATCCAATCTCTTTTCTTTGTTACTCTCAATAGAATTTTATACATTTTATGCCTTCTTCAAAAGGCAGGAAAGAAAAGAGGGGGTGAACACCAATCTGAAGATTGTAGCAAATTATGCATCTTACGTTTGTGTGACATAACTCTATGAACCCAAGAGAAGTGAGTTTTATAAGTACTACTCTAATCTGTTAGGGATCTATTGAAGTGTATATATAGCAAATATAGAAGTATATTTACATATAATTTTATTTGAGTATCTATAAATACATGAAGTATATATGTATACTTCAACAGCGTATATATTATAAAAGTATATTTATATATGTAATTATATATGCTGTAATATATAATCAATGAGTATAATCTTATACTATTTCCTTTAAGTCTATTCCACCACTGGATTGCTTCCTGAGTTTTCCATCTATACAGAATCATCAGTATGGTTTTCTTGGTTTGTTTTTGTTTTGTTTGCCAGCCCAATAGATCTTGCCCTTCAATTCAAAGTCAACATGAAGATGCCACCCTCTGGAACCAGGTGGCCCTTGATATTCTGACAGAACTCAAGGAAGAGCATGTGCCATTACTGGAATGTAGAGCTGTGTTTATATACCTAACAACTAGGTAATGTGTCCTTAGTTTTCCAAGATTTATATACCTAAATTAAAGTGATGTGAGGTTCTGCCTCAGATTTTAGTGGTTTATTGAGATGATGGTTTTCAGACACCTTGGGGTAAGAACAAAGCCTCCTGTGTGTGCTATTCATTTTAGGATTAGTAATAACAACCTACTGTATGTTTGTTGCTAATGTGGTTCAATTTCCCATGTAAATAAAAACCTCTCTTCCAGATTTTCACAGATTGAAAACCCAGTGTCTAATCTCTTACCTCCTCATGCCCCAATTACATCAGGCAAGCCAAGAATTTTGATGTCTGGATAAGCAGGGTTCATGTCCCCATTTAGCACTTAAGACATGTTTACAAAATGGATCTTCAGCCAACATCAACCTTGAGGTTAAGGGATTGAAGACAGGATGGAAAGATCAAGAAAGTTAGGGAGACATGGAAAGGGAGAACAAGTTGTACTCTGGGTCTAGTTGTAATCTTTCACCAATTCAGAGTTAAAAATCGCAGAACAACTAACAAAATTTGCTGTGAAGACTGTCCACACAGAGACAACAATCCTTTGTTATAGAGATATTTCTAAAAATAATGTCGAAATAGCAATGAACCTTGCTTAAAGACTCAGCACACATGATCTTTGGGTTACATCTTGGCCCATCCCTAGCTATTAATGAGTCCTTTCTGACAACTCACAGACAAGATTATACATCGGGTCAATGGCCAACATATATTCTTTACTTACTTGTAAAATGAGTGCCATCACTGTTACTTTGACCACTTTGACCTATTTCTATCTTGTCACTATGAAATCCTACTAGTTTACCTCAGAAGCCATTCTATGATCTCATTTTTTAAAGATGGGGGGTCTTTGTAAACTTGTTCAACAATGTAACCTTAGAGACCAGCCACCGAGATCGTCTATGCAGCCATTGTTAGTGTGTAGAATTGGGTGACTCTCATAAGGAGCCTTCACCATGCATTGAATATGTACTGTTCTTCTCCTGTTCTCTTAGGTCTCTTTCTTGCTATCTGCCTCTAACCATGCTTTGATCCATATTAAAACTATTTTTAAGACTTCACTTTTATTTATGTGTGTGTGTGTGTCGGTTTGTGTGTGTGTGTGTGTGTGTGTGTGTGTGTGTGTGTGTGTGTGTGTGTGTGTGTGTGAATCATGTGTGGGTGCCAAAAGAGGCCAGAAGAGGGCATCATATCCACTGGAGCTGGAATTGCAAAGTGGTTCTGATCCACCCAACACAGAGGCTGAAAACTGAACTCAGAATCCCTGCAAGAACAGCAAGTCCTCTTAAACGCTGAGCCTTCTCTCTAGCCCCTAAATGTATTTCTTAATAAACATTGAATTTGCTTCATAAAAAAGTGAACACAAATGACCAAGATGAAAATTACCAAACAGTGATGAGAAAAAACTGAAAGGGGTATAAAAATTAAAACATTGCTTATCCACAGTTTGCAAGAACTAATATTGTTAAAATTCTCATGCTAACTAAAGTAATCTAAATATGTAATGCAATTTCTACTAAAATGCAAGGGACATTCTTCACAAAAATTGGGAGGAAAGGCCTTATAGAGATTTTATGGAACCCAAAAGACACTGAAGAGTCAAAGTAATCCTAAGAGGGGAAGAAGATGGAGACATTGTAGTAACTGACTTCAAAATACACTACAAAGCCTCGCATCTATGCACAACAGCATGGTACCAACATAAAGACAGGTACACAGATCAATGGAATAGAATAGAGAACCCAGAAATTAATCCATGCATTTGTGACTAACGGACTTTGAACACAGACAGCAAGAATATCCACCAGCAGGGATGAAAGTTTCCCTTATTTCCCTTGCAAATAATCTGTATGGCATGAGATTAATTTTTAGAATATGTAACAAACTCAAACAATTCAACATCAAAAATATTAGAGATGATTCTACTTAAAAATGGACAAATGACCTGAACAAACATTTCTCCAGAGAAGTTATGCAGAAGGCCAACAAGAAATGATAATTGCTCAATGTCAATTATCATTAGGAAATTGCCAGTCAGAACCACAGCAGTGAGAGATCATCTAATCCCAGTTAAAAATAGCTACTACCAAACAGATCCTTCTTTTTAATGCTGGTGAGAGCACAGAAGGCCACAAATGAGAATGTAAACTAAGGAAAGCAGTAGACCTAGGACTGACTTATGAATTCAGCAAGTAGTGGACTACTGGTCATGTATCCAGAAGAAATGAAGCCATTATACCAAAGAACTATCTGTATTTGAAAATTTGTTGCAGTATTAGTCACAACAGGCAAGATGTAGAATCAACTAGGTATCCAAGAGAGTACGCATGGATAAGAGAAAGGCACATGAGGATTTTTTATTGTCATGAAAATACTTAAATTCTGTTATTTGTAGCAATATGACTAGAACTGGGGGGCATTATGTTGAATGAAATACATCAAACATAGACGAATGCTGCATCTTCTCACTGCCATATGGAGGCTACAACAATGACCTCAGAGCAGTAGAGACTGTAGTAATGCCAGGGCTTGTTGGCAGTGTAGCACAACAGGTAAAATGGTGTAGCTGGGTAATGGTGTAGATGGCATAACTTCTATTCTATAGCCTAGTGGAGTAATTATGGTAGATGCAATTAAGTATATATTTCAAAATAGTAAATAGTGTTCCCAACATGAAGAAATGACAAATGTCTGAGGTGATAAACATGCCAAGTGCCCTGATCTAATCATTATACATTGTATGCATGCACTGGAATGCAACACTGTACCCATAAAGATGTACAATTACTATGTGTCTATTAACAATAAAAAGTACATTTAAATTTCCTTTAGAAGAATCTCGTCTTGGAAGAGATTGATATAGTAGATATAATTAATATAAATAAAATGTATTAAGTTGAGAAAATATGCAAATATCATTTGAATATTATAGAGGTATTAAACAATTTAAATACCTTCTTGAAATCATAAGGATGAGATGAATGAATAAAGACTGAAGTTCTAATTTGGTTAAACAGGAGAAGGTAAAACTGAGACTATATCATGAATATGCTGCTCTAAATTGCCGAGGCAATAACTGTCTTACCTCATTAAAGATGTTTAGTAGGAAAAGCCAATATAATGATGAAGTCATCTTTAACAAGATGGCTTCTCGTTAGGAGAAAATCTGGGAAAGAGTCCAGAAAATGTCTGTGTGGTGACCAAGGATACATCAAAAAAAAGAAATTCCAGATAACCACTGTAAGTAATTATCCTAAGCATATATGCTGAGGAACTTAGGTCTTACGAAAGCAAATCTACCTTTTCAAAGACTGCTGTCCATGTGATAATTGGGTACGGCAAGATGAAACAGCAATATACCATTAAGTGCAGACAGTGGTACGTCTGCATTTGCAGCATCAAGTCTCCAGCTAAACAGTGGCTCTCAGGTCAGAGAGAGACCCAGGCCTGCTCTCCGCATCAGGTAGATGCTTAAGTATTCTTGTCAGCCTCTGACACCATCACTTTTACTGATTTATCTCATTTAGCGTCACAACTCTGTGCAGTACCACTTAACCCATGTTGCAGATTAGGCGGTGCTCTGATAGATTAAATTATTGTTCCAAGACCACACATGACCAATGAGTGTTAAGCCTGGGCTTGAAATCCAGACTTTCTAGGCACACCTTCAATGTTTAGGATGATTTTACTCTTCTTGCTTTTGTGGTACTTTTGTGGTAGGAGACGTTTTACAGTGCTTGGGTATTTCATCTTAACAAGTCACAAAGGGACCTGGGTATCCCATAATGTCCATGACTTGGGGCTGCTATTCTCTGAATTCCCACAGTTCATATCACACAGCCTCTGACAGAGACTTTCTTGGTCCTCTTAATGACATGATGTGGCTGATTTCTACTCTGTGTGGATGCCTTGAAAGTGGGAGCCTTACCTATGTCCTCAGCCCCCGACAAGTACTTGATAAGGGCTTTGATTCACTTGCTAAACCCAATTTGAGTGTTCAAAAATATATTGGCTGCTTTTATTTCCACCAAATGTTGCTGTAATTGTTATAATAAAAACAAAACTTGACACTTCAATCAGATAAAGATTTGACATGAACTGTGCTTCTCAAAAGCAGTTTTGTATGATGTTATGTTTTGTCTTTTTTTTTTTTCAGCTCAACATGGCCTGAAACCCTCCTGCCTTGGGCTCAAGTGATGGGATTACAAGTGTGAGCCATTGCACCTTGCTCTCTGTGGTAACTGTCCATGGGAGTCCTCTGGGAAAGTTTTCATCCACCAGCAATAGTGGAACTCTTTCTATTGACAAACTGTACCCTCTCTATCCTTCTGTTGCTCCTCCCCACTCTGAGGATTCATTTCTAAACTCCAGCCCCCCAATTCCAAGACCAAGTTGATGTTCGCTTATTTTATAAACAGGTACTGTCTAAAAACTAAAAGCTAAAAAAAAAAAGCAATAAAGGCTCAATTATTTGAGGTTCTACTTAATCTACTGAATAGAATCCCCCAAACCAGACAGCAGTTTGAACAAAATGAAAGCTGTTTCCTTCCTATCTAAAAGTCCAGAGCAAGAAGACCAAATGTGAGTAGGGGTCCCATGACCTATCATACTCCCTACACAGTTCCAGGTTGCTCTACTTATGATTTCCCAATTAGTGGTAAGGAGACAGGAAATCAAGAGTAAAACATTTTATCCTGCACACTCTGACACAGAAATCATAAACATTTCTTCAGTTGGCCATTTTATTGGCCCACACTTAATTGTATCACCATGTGAGATATACCAATGTCACCTTCACCTGGGTCGGCATACTCACAACAAACAATCTGGGTTTTGTTTCTAAAGACAATGTTGCTACTAGATGGTAATAGTAAATCTCCATCAGGGCCAGAAGGACTGTATCCAGCTTTTAGTAAGGGGGAGGTATAATGACTGTTTCATGGATGTATTACCGGCTATCCCAGTGAGGCATCCTGTGTGTTTCCCATTTAGGAAGTTTTTCTTCTTCACAAAATAGAGAACCTGAGTTTTCAACACTAAATATAATATACTACCAAAGTTGTAATGGGCAAGTATAGTCTTCTTTTCAGGTTCTCATGAGTTTATTTACTGTGTTGCTTTCTTTGGAATCCTATAGGAGATCATATAGCATCAAAGTGAGACACTAAACCAAGAAACAAAGAAGATGGTCATGATCTAGGTGTCAAAAGCATCAGTACTTGGAAGCCAGAGTTTCAAGACTGTCAACCAAAACTATTACATACCAGACTCAGAGAGCAAGCAAACCAGACTGAAGCAATGTCTGTGATCTCTGGGAAAAGTTTCTTCCAAAAAATTAAACTGAGAGGATGCTAGTATGTTTGCATATACAAGAAGGAACACCAAAGTCGAAATGTTTACTTTGTGATGTGTACACACAGGCAAAAAAAAAAAACTTACAAAGGACTGTAGAATTATTCACAATGTGAAAGAATAATAAACATAGAAAATGCTTTGGATCTGTGGTGCATTGACATTCTAATAAATGTGAACTTTTACTATTGACTCATAAGAATGATGAGAATAACACATGGAGCTGGAGAGAAAGCTCAGCAGTGGGAGAGGGCACTGCTTTCCCAAGGGACTAGAGGTGAGCTCTCAGCATCCACGTCAGGAACTCACAGTCACCTCTATCTCCAGCTCCAGGAAGATCCAGCGTCTCTGACTTCTTTGAGCACCTGCATTTACATGAACATACCACACACAGACACATGCATAATTTAAAAGCAATACAATTAAATATCTTTTAAAGAAAAAACACAGATTATATAACAGAAAAATGAGGAAACTAGAGCTATGGATAAATAATGGGGGTCGAGTGAAACCAGGTGGCAGGCTCATCTTACACAGTAGGAATTAAATAGCCTAAAATTTGAAACATGCACACTTTATTTAGTGTTCATAAGTTCCTAAGCTAATAAGTGGTAATTGATAGTGGTTGTTGATACCAGACTTTGGGGGCACAGCCTATGCCCCAACAAGACAGGTTCAGCCACCTGTCTTCGATAAGCCCATTTAAAGAGCTAAATTAATGATGAAAAGCAGAAAGATTTATTCAATGTGTCTTCATTGGAAAGAGAGACGAGATCCAATGTTAAACCCCTAAACACATCACTGGGGTCCTGATACGAGGGAAGGTTTTAAATGAAAGGCAAGAGACATTTATAACTGACCCCCTATGCACCAGTTCCAGTTCTAAACCTCTCTTGCAAGGTGAGTCTCCCCTGCAAGGTCACTTGAAAGTTGTAAATTGGCCAGGCAGTGGTGGTGGTGCACGCCTTTAATCCCAGAGCTCGGGAGGCAGAGCCAGGAGGATCTCTGTGAGTTCGAGGCCAGCCTGGTCTACAAAGCAAGATCTAGGACAGGCACCAAAACTACACAGAGAAACCCTGTCTCAAAAACACCAAAAGAAGGAGGAGGAGGGGGAGGAGGAGGAGGAGGAGGAGGAGGAGGAGGAGGAGGAGGAGGAAAAAAGAAAAGAAATTTTTCCCCAGGGGATAAGTTCCTCCTCTGTCCCCAGAGCTTCAGCCATTTCTTCTTCTAGAAGGAGATTCCTGGGCAAGTTGTAATTCCTTGGGGTCCATCCTTTCAACTGTTTAATAGTCAAAGAAAGATGTCCACATGTGTCTCTTTAGAATATATTCATTCCTGCCAAGCAGGCCAGTTATACTGTCTCTCCCAGTTTAAGAGCAAGCAGCAAAGCCAACGATGGCCATAGGTACCACTGAGACAACAATTGACAAATGCCATCGAACTTTGGCTCCTAGTTTATGACTGAGTAACACTGAGAGAAAATCAGGAACATCTAACAAACACTTCTCAATGAGGTACCCGACAGAATGCCTCTTGATTAAAGCCACCAGAATCCCTTATGTAAAACAAAACAATCAGCTCATTGTTTTCTCTAGTAAAGGCATAGGACTCTGAGTCCTGAGGTAAAGCATCAAATATAAAATTGTTCCCATATGAAGACCTGCCCAACTTGGCCCCAGGTTCTGGCCACCGGGCAGGTTCCCTGCTAGCCCCACCGGGAAGGATCCCCTTCTCCAAGACCCCTGGCAGGCCCTGCAGTCTCCACGCCCTGCCCCCACGCCCATCCGCCTGAGCCCCAAGCCTCTTCCTGAGACTTAGAGGCCGGCCCCCAGCTCCCATCTTGCTCCGGACTTCCCTTTTGGAAAACTGGTGAGTACCCTTCCTTGCCCCAGACCCCATCCCTGGGCACCAGCCACTCCAGGGAAGACCTGCCCAACTTGGCCCCAGGTTCTGGCCACCCGGCAGGTTCCCTGCTAGCCCCACCGGGAAGGATCCCCTTCTCCAAGACCCCTGGCAGACCCTGCAGTCTCCACGCCCTGCCCCCACTCCCATCCCCCTGAGCCCCAAGCCTCTTCCTGAGACTTAGAGGCTGGCCCCCAGCTCCCATCTTGCTCCGGACTTCCCTTTTGGAAAACTGGTGAGTGCCCTTCCTTGCCCCAGACCCCATCCCTGGGCACCAGCCACTCCAGGGAAGACCTGCCCAACTTGGCCGCAGGTTCTGGCCACCGGGCAGGTTCCCTGCTAGCCCCACCGGGAAGGATCCCCTTCTCCAAGACCCCTGGCAGGCCCTGCAGTCTCCACGCCCTGCCACCACGCCCATCTGCCTGAGCCCCAAGCCTCTTCCTGAGACTTAGAGGCCGGCCCCCAGCTCCCATCTTGCTCCGGACTTCCCTTTTGGAAAACTGGTGAGTACCCTTCCTTGCCCCAGACCCCATCCCTGGGCACCAGCCACTCCAGGGAAGACCTGCCCAACTTGGCCCCAGGTTCTGGCCACCCGGCAGATTCCCTGCTAGCCCCACCGGGAAGGATCCCCTTCTCCAAGACCCCTGGCAGACCCTGCAGTCTCCACGCCCTGCCCCCACTCCCATCCCCCTGAGCCCCAAGCCTCTTCCTGAGACTTAGAGGCCGGCCCCCAGCTCCCATCTTGCTCCGGACTTCCCTTTTGGAAAACTGGTGAGTACCCTTCCTTGCCCCAGACCCCATCCCTGGGCACCAGCCACTCCAGGGAAGACCTACCCAACTTGGCCCCAGGTTCTGGCCACCGGGCAGGTTCCCTGCTAGCCCCACCGGGAAGGATCCCCTTCTCCAAGACCCCTGGCAGGCCCTGCAGTCTCCACGCCCTGCCCCCACGCCCATCCGCCTGAGCCCCAAGCCTCTTCCTGAGACTTAGAGGCCGGCCCCCAGCTCCCATCTTGCTCCGGACTTCCCTTTTGGAACACTGGTCTGGCTGAACCAAGTGTGCGGATAAGGCCAGTAACGAAGCACAAGGAGATGGGCAGACGTCAAGGCAGAAACATATACAACAAAATGAATAGCAATACAGCATCACCAGGCCCTAGCCCTCCTCCAACACCTAGACCTGAACATCAGAAATTGGAAGAAGCAGAAGAAAACAGCCTTATGAATGACATCATGAAGAAGCTAGAGGCTTGTGTAGAGGAAAAGACAAAAAAATGTGAAGAACGCTGTAAACAACTAGAGGAAAGGGCAAACAAATTAGAAGAAATCAATAAAGTCCTGGAAGAAAACAATAAAATACTGAGAGAAAATCAAGAAAAATCAATGAAACAAATGAAGGAAACAGTCCAAGACCTGAAAAGCGAAATAGAAAAAATGAAGAAGACACAAACAGAGGGAATGCTGGAAATAGAAAATCTGAGAAAACGATTGGGAACTTCAGATGCAAGTATAATCAACAGAATGCAAAAGATGGAAGAGAGGATCTCTAGCGTTGAAGATACAGTAGAAGAAATACATTCATCAGTCAAAGAAAACACTAAAGCCAACAAAGTCATGAACCAAAATGTCCAAGAAATTTGGGACACCATGAAAAGACCAAAACTAAGAATAATAGGGGTCGAAGAAGGAGAAGAATACCAACTCAAGGGCACAGAAAATATATTCAACAAGATCATAGAAGAAAACTTTCCCAACTTAAAGAAGGAAATGCCTATGAAGATACAAGAAGCTTATAGAACACCAAACAGACTAGACCCCCAAAAAAAGTCCCCTCGCCACATAATAGTTAAACAACTAAACGTACAGAATAAAGAAAGAATATTAAGAGCAGCAAAGGAAAAAGGCCAAGTGACATATAAAGGCAAACCCATCAGAATAACACCCGATTTCTCAATGGAGACTTTGAAAGCCAGAAGAACCTGGACAGATGTAATGCAGACACTAAGAGACCATGGATGTCAGCCTAGACTAATATACCCAGCAAAACTTTCAATCACCATAGATGGAGTGAACAAGACATTCCATGACAAAGCCAGATTTAAACAATACTTATCCACAAACCCAGCCCTACAGAAAGCACTAGAAGGAAAATTCCAACCTAAGGAAGTCAGATACACCCTCGAAAACACAGGCAACAGATAAAGCCACAGCAGTAAACCCCAACGTATAGAAGTACCCACACATCACCACCAAAAATAACAGGAATGAACAATCACTGGTCATTAATTTCCCTCAATATCAATGGACTTAATTCACCTATAAAAAGACATAGGCTTACAGAATGGATATGAAAGCAGGACCCATCTTTCTGCTGCATACAAGAAACACATCTCAAATTCGAAGATAGACACTACCTAAAAATAAAAGGCTGGGAAAAGACTTTCCAATCAAACGGTCTTAAGAAACAAGCGGGTGTAGCCATCCTGATATCCAGCAAAATAGACTTCAAACTAAAATCAATCAAAAGAGATCAAGAAGGGCATTACATACTCATCACAGGAAAGATCCACCAAGATGAAGTCTCAATTCTGAATATTTATGCCCCAAACACAAGGGCACCCACATATGTAAAAGAAACATTACTAAAGCTTAAATCACATATAAAACCCCACACATTAATAGTGGGAGACCTCAACACCCCACTTTCACCACTGGACAGATCTCCCAAATTGAAACTTAACAGAGAAATAAAGGACTTAACTGATGTCATGACTCAAATGGACTTAATCGATATCTACAGAACATTCCATCCTAACAAAAAAGAATATACCTTCTTCTCAGCACCCCATGGAACCTTCTCTAAAATTGACCACATACTTGGCCACAAAACAAATCTAAACAGATACAAAACAATTGGAATAACCTCCTGTGTTCTATCAGACCACCATGGTCTAAAGTTGGATTTCAACAACAACAAAAACTACAGAAAACCTGCAATCTCATGGAAACTGAATAATACCCAACTGAATCACCAATGGGTTAAGGAAGAAATAAAGAAAGAAATTAAAGACTTCCTAGAGATCAATGAAAATGAAGACACCACATATCCAAATTTATGGGACACTATGAAAGCAGTACTAAGAGGGAAATTCATAGCACTAAATGCCCACATAAATAAGTTGGAGAAATCTCACACTAGAGACTTAACAGCATACCTGAAAGCTCTAGAACAAGAAGAAGCACAGTCTCCCAGGAAAAATAGACGCCAGGAAATTATCAAAGTGAGAGCTGAAATCAATAAAATAGAAACAAAGAGAACAATACAAAAAATTAATGAAACAAAGAGTTGGTTCTTTGAGAAAATCAACAAGATAGACAAGCCCTTATCCAAACTAACCAAAAGACAGAGAGAGAGCATCCAAATCAACAAAATCAGAAATGAAAAGGGGGACATAACAACAGACATTGAGGAAATCCAGAGAATCATCAGGTCATACTTCAAAAACCTCTATTCGACAAAACTGGAAAACCTAAAAGAAATGGATAACTTTCTGGATAGGTACCACATACCTAAGTTAAATCAAGACCAGATAAACTATTTAAATAGTCCAATAACCCCTAACGAAATAGAAACAGTCATTAAAAGTCTCCCAACCAAAAAAAGCCCAGGACCAGATGGTTTCAGCGCAGAATTCTACCAGATCTTCAAAGAAGAGTTAATACCAATACTCTCTTAATTGTTCCACACAATAGAAACAGAAGGAACATTACCAAACTCCTTCTACGAGGCTACAATTACCTTAATTCCTAAACCAAACAAGGATACAACAAAGAAAGAGAACTACAGACCGATCTCCCTCATGAACATTGATGCAAAAATACTCAATAAAATACTGGCAAACAGACTCCAAGAACACATCAAAACAATTATCCACCATGATCAAGTAGGATTCATTCCAGGGATGCAAGGGTGGTTCAACATACGAAAGTCCGTCAATATAATACACCATATAAACAAACTCAAAGAAAAAAACCATATGATCATCTCACTGGATGCAGAAAAGGCATTTGACAAAATCCAACACCCCTTCATGATAAAGGTATTAGAGCGATCAGGAATACAGGGAACATACCTAAACATAATAAAGGCAATTTACAGCAAGCCAACAGCCAACATCAAATTAAATGGAGAGAAACTCAAAGCAATTCCACTAAAATCAGGAACGAGGCAAGGCTGTCCACTCTCCCCATACTTATTCAATATAGTACTTGAAGTTCTAGCCAGAGCAATAAGACAACATAAGGAGATTAAGGGGATACAAATTGGAAAGGAAGAAGTCAAGCTTTCCCTATTTGCAGATGACATGATAGTATACTTGAGCGACCCCAAAGATTCCACCAAGGAACTGATACAGCTTATAAACACCTTCAGCAACATAGCAGGATACAAGATCAACTCAAAAAAATCAGTAGCCCTCCTATATACAATGGACAAAGAAGTGGAGAAGGAAATCAGAGATACATCTCCCTTTACTATAGCCACAAATGGCATAAAATACCTTGGGGTAACACTAACCAAGCAAGTGAAGGACCTATATGACAAGAACTTTAAGTCCCTGAAAAAAGAAATTGAAGAAGATGTCAGAAAATGGAAAGATCTCCCATGCTCATGGATAGGCAGGACTAACATAGTAAAAATGGCAATCTTACCAAAAGCAATCTACAGATTCAATGCAATCCCCATCAAAATACCAACACAATTCTTCACAGACCTGGAAAGAATAATACTCAAATTCATATGGAAAAACAAAAAACCCAGGATAGCCAAAGGAATCCTGTACAATAACACAACTTCTGGAGGCATCACGATCCCTGACTTCAAGCTCTACTATAGAGCTACAGTAATAAAAACAGCTTGGTACTGGCATAGAAACCGACATGTGGACCAATGGAATCGAATTGAAGACCCTGACATTAATCCGCACACCTATGAACATATAATTTTTGACAAAGAAGCCAAAAGTGCACAATGGAAAAAAGAAAGCATCTTCAACAAATGGTGCTGGCAAAACTGGATATCAACATGTAGAAGGCTGCAAATAGATCCATATCTATCACCGTACACAAAACTTAAGTCCAAGTGGATCAAGGACCTCAACATAAATCCAGCTACTCTGAACCTGCTAGAAGAGAAAGTAGGAAGTAGTCTTGAACGCATTGGCATTGGAGACTACTTCCTAAATAGAACACCAGTAGCACAGACTCTGAGAGAAACAATCAATCAATGGGACCTTTTGAAACTGAGAAGCTTTTGTAGAGCAAAGGATACGGTCAACAAGGCAAAGCGACAGCCTACAGAATGGGAAAAGATCTTCACCAACCCCACATCTGACAGAGGACTGATATCCAGAATATATAAGGAACTCAAGAAATTAGACATCAAAATGCCCAACAGTCCAATTAAGAAATGGGCTATAGAACTAAACAGAGAATTCTCAACAGAGGAAACTCAAATGGCCGAAAGACATTTAAGGAATTGCTCAACATCCCTAATCATCAGGGAAATGCAAATCAAAACAACTCTGAGATACCACCTTACGCCTGTCAGAATGGCTAAGATCAAAAACACTGAAGACACCTTATGCTGGAGAGGATGTGGAGCTAGGGGAACTCTCCTCCACTGCTGGTGGGAATGCAAGCTTGTACAACCACTTTGGAAATCAATATGGCGCTTTCTTAGAAAATTGGGAATCAATCTCCCCCAAGATCCAGCTATACCACTCTTGGGCATATACCCAAGAAATGCTCAACCACACCATAAGAGCACTTGTTCAGCTATGTTCATATCAGCATTGTTTGTAATAGCCAGAACATGGAAACAACCCAGATGCCCTTCAACTGAAGAATGGATAAACAAAATGTGGTACATATACACAATGGAATACTACGCAGCAGAAAAAAACAATGGCATCATGAGGTTTGCAGACAAATGGATGGATCTAGAAAAAATCATCCTGAGTGAGGTAACCCAGACTCAGAAAGACAAACATGGTATGTACTCACTCATAGCAGGATACTAGACATGAAACAAGGATGAATTGTCTGCTACTCACATCACCAGGGAGGCTACCCGGAAAACAGGACCCCAAGAAAGACACAGGGATCGCCCAATGACAGAGAAATGGAATGAGATCTACATGAACAGCCTGGACATGAGTGGGGGTAATGAAAGGCGAGGGTCAAGGGAAAGAGAGCTTGGGGGAGCGGGAGATCCCAGCTGGATCAACAACAGAGAGGGAGAACAAGGAATAGGAGACCATGGTAAATGAAGACCACATGAGAACAGGAAGAAGCAAAGTGCTAGAGAGGCCCACAGAAATCCACAAAGATACCCACACAACAGACTGCTGGCAATGGTCGAGAGACAGCCCGAACTGACCTACTCTGGTGATGGGATGGCCAAACACCCTAATTGTTGTGCTAGAAACCTCATCCAACTACTGAGGGATCTGGATGCAGAGATCCATGACTAGGCCCTGGGTGGATCTCTGGGAGTCCAATTAACGAGAATGAGGAGGGTTTATATGAGCGAGAATTGTTGAGACCAAGGTTGGATAAAGCACAGGGACAAATAGCCAAATGAATGGAAACACATGAACTATGAACCAATGGCTGAGGGGTCCACACTGTATCAGGCCCTCCGAATGGGTGAGACAGTTGATTGGCTTGATCTGTTTGGGAGGCATCCAGGCAGTGGGACCAGATCTTGTGCTCATTGCATGAGTTGGCTGTTTGAAACCTGGGGCCTATGCAGGATTGTTTGGCTCGGCCTGGGAGGAGGGGACTAGACCTACCTGGACTGAGTCTACCAGGTTGACCTCAGTCTGTGGGGAAGGCTTTGCCCTGGAGGAGATGGGAATGGGGGGGGGGGGGCGTTGGGGGGAAGGTGAGGGGGACGGGAGGGGGGAGAACAAGGGAATCCGTGACCGATATGTAGAACTGAATTGTATTGCAAAATAAATTAAAAAAAAAAAATTGTTCCCATAGACGAAGGACCTTCCTAACCCTCACTGCAGAGAAAGCTTTGCCTTTGAGTACCTGTGCCTGCCCAAAGTCCCCCACCAACCCCATAAACCACTAATGCACAGCCTGTAACAATGTTTATCTCTAAGAAATATCACACATATCCAAAATATTTCTCCCCAAGAAAACCCCTAAGCTCATACCAACACTCCCACGGTCAATGTTGTCACAAAAATGGAGAAAACTGAAGTAAGTGGGTTTCAGCCAACCAGCATGGCAATGGTAATCACATCATTTACTTACAAGATTATAGAGCAGTGGCCAGACCTCAAATGTCCATGTCTCAGCTTCATCAAACATTCCCAAGGACTGAGAGCTGTGAGTGTTTGTGACCTGTTGGCAGTGTGGGTCAAACATCACAAAACACATCCTGAAGGATACGGTTCAGCTAGTTCTTAGGTCTAAATATATGTGTTTACATTTATGCTTGAGAGTTGGATGTGTATTCAGATATAATTTTATTTACTTAAAAATCAGTTAAATTCCCATTATCAGACTGGCTCCCATTGGCCACAGTATTCAGACAGCATATAAAGTAGCAACTGTGTAATGAGGGGTGAGCCAGGAAACATCTACTGACTTGATGTGTTCTGCATCCCCCACATTTCTGTGTGTGGGTTTACACCATCTTAGAGAATTGCTCCACGTTATAGAATGAAGGGGAAGGAGACTATCATTTATTTTGTTTTTGTTGCCAGAGACTGAAGTTCTTATTTGTAGGTTCTTAGTCTCGTGGATAAAAAGAACTTAAAAACTGACTCAGAAGAAAGCTTGAGAACCATTTTGTTAGATCACAGCCAATCTCATTGCCTGTCTTCCACTCCCAGAAATCAGCCCACCCTCAGGAACCTGAGACAGAGAGCTGAGAAGAAAACTGTGTTATCTATGTCTTTCAGTTCCTCCCCCTCACAACTATAAGATAGATTTGTGGTCTTACCCGATGTCTGCCTCCACGCCCCTTGACATGTTGGCAAGGCCAGGTGAGATCATGTGATGTGGAGCTTGCCCGCCCCACCCCCAAAACCTAGAAGAATCAGAAACCTCCTTTGTTCTCTGGAATGATCTGTCTTCAGGGCCTCATCATCCTATACAAAGCAGCTATCTTTCCTGCTGCTCTTCAGAACTAAATGGAGGTTCTCCCCTTCAAAGTCTCCCCAGCTATCTATAGTATGGCGCTGTCTCTCCTAAAATCTCTCCCACTTTAAAGGTCCTCAACTGTTAGGGTAGCAGCAAAGGCCAATTACAAGAAAACTTCTGGTCAAGAGTTTATTATCTATAGCTTGTGTGCAGAGAACTAACATTTCAGTTGTACTGGGTAGTCACCTTAAGGAATCCCCCTAGGAAGGTAGGCTCACCTACAAGAGACAGGCAGAAAAATTTTTCCTTTTAAGAGAAACTATACTTTTCCCCCCAGCACAGTCTGTATGACTTGTTCTTGAGCCTTGAGTCAATTCTTACATTAATTTACTAATAAGACCAAGTACCCCAATAGGAAGCACCTATTTCCCCTTTATTAACTGGTGACCACAAAAGAGACCCCCCAAGTTCCAGTATTAGAGCCTGTAACTCTTCTAACAAAGCTAAATCTGAGGGGTTGTCATGTGTCAGCTTTTTCCTATGAACCTGCAATTTTCTTTTCCTTTTTATGAATTAGAGAAAAAAGAAGATAAGCCAGGTAAACTGTAAATCCATCTGTTGAGAGGAGGGAGGATGAAGAAGAAGAAGAAAGAGAATCATGTCTTTTGAGTTAAGAGTATAAGAAAGCCAGAACATTCAGCAATAGAGGTCAGCAGGCAACTTCATGGGTAGTGTCTTGGTTAGGGTTTCTGTTGCTATGAAAGACACCATGACCATGGCCACTCTTATAAAGGAAAGCATTTATTTGGGCCTGGCTTACAGTTTCAGAGTTTTAGTCCATAATCATTATGGTGGGAAGCCTGGCCAGTGTGCAGGCAGACATAGTGCTGGAGAAGGAGCTGAGGGTTCTACATCTTGATCCACAGGCAACAGGAAGTGAACTGTGTTCCACACTGAATGTAGCTTGAGCATAGGAGATCTCAGAGCCCATGCGCCCAGTGGCATACTTCCTCCAACAAGGCCACAACTACTCCTACAAAGCCACACCTCCCAATAGTGCCACTGCCTATGGGAGGTGGTCATTTTCTTTCAAACCATCACAGGTAGATAGCTAGACATATTTAGAGAAAGAGTAAGAAGGCACAGGGGGTCAGGTTAAGCACATTTAAGATTTTTGTAGTTGTGCTATCTGATTTTTGTGTCAACTTGACACAAATTAGAGTCATCAGAGAAGAAAGAGCCTCAGGTGAGGAAATGCCTCCATGAGATCCAGCTGTAAGGCATCTTCTCAATTAGTGATCAATGGGGGAGGGCCCAGCCCATGGTACCATCCCTGGGCCAGTGGTCCTGGATTCTATGAGAAAGCAGGCTGAGCAAGCCATATAAAGCAAGCCAATAATCAGCACCCCTCCATGGCCTCTGCAGCAGTTCCTGCCTCCAGTTTCCAGACCTGCTTGAGTTCCTGTCCTGTACTCCCTCAATGATAAACAGTAATGCGGAAGTATGAGCCAAATAAACCCGTTCCTCCCCAACTTGCCTCTTGGTCGTGGTGTTTTGTTTCAGCAATAGAAACCCTGAGACAGTCATTATCCAAAGAAGAGCTACAAAGAGAGAAATAAAAAGTTCCATTTTCTCGAGTCTTAGCAGTGAATTCCTCACAGCCCCTTGAAGACAGACTTGGGGTAACTGAACACCTTGTCTGATATTCCTGTCACAGTGATACTGATTAGATACACTTTCCTACCACCGTTAGTTCATTTGATTGACATATGGTGACAAGTATTCAAGCCTGCTCCGCTGAGGTGAGACTTGTGGGAGGGGATTAGGTCACCTAGTGGGCCTAGTGCTCTTCTCAGAAAAGTCTGTTACTATGTAAGGATAGAGTGGGTGCACATCAGTGGGATGAACACCATTGTCAGAGAGGTCCATTACTACATAAAAATAAAGACTATGACAGGGATGAAAGTGCCCTACCTGAACAAATCACATGTATTTTTTTTCTTGTTTTTATATCCTAACCAAAGCTTCCCCTCCCTCCCCTCCCTCCTCCTCTGCCCCATCCACTGTTTCTCTTCAGATATAGGTGGGCATCCATGGATATCAACCAGCCATGGTATATCAAGTTGCAGTGAGACCAGGCACCCTCTCCTCCACCAAGGCTGGATGAAGCAATCCAGCAAGAAGAATGGATCCCCAAATCAGGCAACAGAGTCAGAGACAACCCCTGCACTCACTGCTAGGAGTCCTACACAAAGACTAAGTTTCACAACTGTAACACACATGCAATGGGCCTAGGTCAGTCCCATGAAGGTGCCCTGATTGTTGGTTCAAGCTCTGTGAGCCCCTATGAGCCAGATTAGTTAGTTTCATGGGTTTTCTTGGGGTATCTTACCTGGACAAATCACATGTATTATTTTAATTTAAAAAACAAAAAACAGGCCCTCATGGGTGGACTGCTGCCTTGCAGGCCAGTCCTTTTGGAGGAGCCGGTCCTGCAGAACCAGATATCATTACCGAACAGGGCCAGTCCCAAGCCAGCCAGCCTGCCCCCAGCATGGCGGTCAATGCAGCTGCAGTCCGAGCTGTTTGCCCTGCTAGGAGATGGAAAGCAAGGGGCAGTGGTGCTGCCTGCAGGCTACAGGCACAAAGGTCCAGCCCAATGAACCTCGGGACTGACATTGAGGACAGGGAGATGTGTGACCACCTGGAGCTTGCATGGAGCCTGCCCCTCAACAGATACCCTGCCTAGCAGTTCACCCTGACTCTGGGCAAAAGCAGGATATCCATGACTAGTCTCAGAATGGTCCAGTATCTACGGTGTGTCATGGAGCATGATCTTAAAAGGTCTTATTAATGAAAAACAAACCTGGAGCCAGGTATTGGGGTGAACGCTGAAAGATCAGAGAAATAGAACAAGCTACATCCAACCTCACCTTGCCAATTCCTCAGCTGATCTTGTTTCCTCAAACTGAAAGCCTCTGAGTTCTCACCCGAATGGATCTCAGCTGAACTGCAGCTAAAAGCTAAAAGCTTAAAAAGGCTCTAGTTCATGGTCCTCACACCTTATATAGCTTTCTGCTTCCTGCCATCACTTCCTGGGATTAAAGGTTTTTGTCACCATGCCTGGCTGTTTCCAGTATGGCTTTGAACTCACAGAGATCCAGATGGATCTCTGCCTCCAGAATGCTAGGATTAAAGGCATGTGCTACCACTGCCTAAACCTATGTTTAATATAGTGGCTGTTCTGTTCTCTGACCTCCCCGATAAGTTTATTGGGGTGCACAATCTATCAACCACAGTGTCAGAAACCAGAAACCTTGAACCAGGCCGACGACTCTTTCCAACTAATATTTGCATATAAAGCTGTTTGGGATATATATATATATATATATAGATAGATAGATAGATAGATAGATAGATAGATATAGATATAGATATAGATATAGATATAGATATAGATATAGATATAGAGAGAGAGAGAGACATACTGCAGTTTCCAATGCCACTACAATGAATGAATATGCAATGGAGAGGTGGGAAAGATGGAGGATTGGAGCAGTGTATGTGCAGTGGAGAGAGGCAGAACTGGAGACATAATGGCAGTGATAGAAAAGTCTGCAGTTGCTGAGTAGGTTTGTCCCCCCACCTCCACTCCTAAACATGCTACCCAGCCACACAATTGCCCTGGCTCTGAGCAAGAACAGGATGTCCAAGATGAGGAATGGTTCATTTTCTGGATTGGGCTTCCTCAAAAGACCTCTGTGGTCCATGCTACCCACAGAGGCTGTGTTGGTGTTCATGGTCCCTGCTGCTGCCCCAGGTTGTATTGAAATTTGGGGTTCATGTAGATGTCTGTAGTCCATGCTACTAAGGAGGCTATGTTAGTGTTCAAAACCCACACCACCACCAAAGACCAGACAAATGTCCATGGTCTGCACTGCCCTCTGAAGCCATGTTGATGTTCATGGGCCATTCTGCCACCAGGAGCCATATTAGTGTCCATGGTCTGATAGTGGCTATTAAGAATATACAGCAGATGGCAATTGATAGTTCAGGTGTCGACCCACCAGATGAATAATTCTATGATGGAGGAATCTCATTAAGCAAGGCTTACAGGACCACAGACTCTGAAAACTGATTGCTTCTGTCTGTAGTTTTTCTTATGTGCCACTACATTTCTTCACTAAAAACAGCTATGGGTATTTTCCCCACTGCTTATGTGTTTATCTCATGAATTTATTTCATTTACTGGGCACACATATAGCTGTGGATGGCAAAGAAGATGATTTCTGCTTAAGCTGTATAATTCTGATGAATAGAAATAATACTAGGATATTTTTCATTACTCAGATTGACATGGGAAAATGACAATATTCTCAGCTACAAAGTCAGCTTTTTCAAATCCAAAATAGGCTAGTTGCCCCTGGCAATGAATTTCACAAGGGCAGGGCAGGTTCCCAGGTATCTGATTGTTGAACCAAAGTCAGGCTGATCACATTAAGACATAAACTCCCTGCAGCAATTGGCTTTCTGCATATACTCCTAACTTCAAGGTTCAGCCAACTAACTGTTTATTGTTTAAGTCCTGAATTTCAATGTCACTCTCTGTCTGGGGACCCTGACCACTCAGAGCCACGTGCCTGCTTTACTCATGCCTTGTCAGCATGACCTCCCTAGCCTGAAAGAAACTGTGTGACTTATCATGTGTTATAAAATGGGTCGGACCCTGTATATGTGACTCATAATTGTCCAGAGTTTGGCTGTTGAAGGTGGTGTGGTGTGGGTGCAGAGAAAGCTGCATAGAGGAGACAGAGATGCATATGTAGAGCAAAACTGTGTGTGTAGAGGAGAGGGAGAGAGTGAGTGAGTGAGAGAGTAAGTGAATGATGTAGTAGTGTGTGAAGGAGTGTAGCAGAGTAGAGAAGAAATGTGAATAGAAGAGAAACGTGTGTAGACGTGAAAAGTGAGCGAGTGATGTAAAAGAGAGATGTAGAAAGATGTGCAGGGGGAGAGATGAGTAGTGAGAGAGAGCTGTATGAGAGAACTGAAAGAGAGCTATGTGAAAGAGCTGTGTGAGAGAGAGGAGTGTGGGTAGAAGAGAGAGCTATGTAGATGAGTAGAAGAGGTATGTGGAAAATGTAGCTATGTGAAGAATGTACCTGTGTGGAGACAGATTTTCAGAAAGATATTTTTTTAAGAGAAAGTTACCATCAGAAGGCATGTGTTTCTTTATTGCCCCTCAGATAGACAAAATCTAGTCCTTGCCGCATTCACTGATTTTGTTTCCATACCCTTGGTGCGGTCTTGGAGCAGGCTCTCCCAAAGGCCACCAATAATAATTCCCTTTGAGGCTATGTTGGTATCTGTGGCACGTGCTGTCACTGGAGGCCATGTGGATCTCTGTTGTCCATGCTCCCACTGACTGTAAAAGGCAAGGAAGCTACTTTTTCAGTGGTATTGATGACTCCAGAAGCATAGTTGAGAAAAGAATCACAGAAGGCTTCTGCGATAACCCCTACCTCCACCTCACTTCACCCCAAAAATGTAACAGCCTAGACAGGAAGCCATTGAAGAGAACTCCTTAAAAATGTGATAAGGATGCTGAAGTATAGCTCTTCACAAGTGATGGTTTCTGGTGGAGGTGGGGAAGGACTCAGTTATCTTTAAGGGGCTGGTCACCAGGAGTTTGACCATGCTCCAGTGAGTATGTGGGCAACACAAATTGGACTTTTAGGGGAGTGGGATGATTTGTATGTTTGTTTCTTCTTTTTCAGGGGTCACAAAGGTAGGGGGCAGACCTAGGAGGATTGGGAAGTGAGTGTGATCAGGGTGCATTATGTGACATTCCCAAATAATCAATAAAAATATTGTTGGGGAAAAAATGGCAATTAATTTTTTTTAACCTTCCTTATAAATATTGGTGTTAAGTTACTGACATTTTGACACTTTCAAAAAGAATTTTCAAAAATAGTGACACATATTTGTTCTCTCAGGGTAAAGGAGACATTTTTAAGTGGGGGGAAAATAAATATATATTCAAAGAATTTTTGAGCTATGTAGAAAGCATTTTGAAAATAGATGTCTGGGGACAAAACAGACCTATCACTTTGCTGCCAGTAGACTTATCACGTACTTTTAAAAATTCATATCTATATTTTTAGAAACATGGAAATATAATTTTCAAGTCTGTTTTAAAAATCATTGGAATTTTTAGTTCTTTATTAGAGTGACACGCTATATACAAGGCAAAGAAGGTACCTTAACCTTAAGTTAATGTAACAAGGAAGCATGTGCCCGCTCACTCACTGATGTCACAGACACAGAGATGAGTCAAAATTAATTTCAACAAAATGTTATTGGATAATGTGAAGAATGGCTAGAATTCATGAGCAGCATCAAGTGTACACTCTATGCATCTGAATCTTCATAGACTTATGTTCATAGATATACTTCTCAACCAAAATTTTTAAAATCAATGAAGTATGTTCAATCAAGTTTTGTTCACTAATAACTTGATAAATAATAGCAATGGAAGTTTATTTCATTAATGATAAAATTAAAATATGATTAAGATGATTGTTTATTGTATATGTCTATTTTTCTTTTTGCACATTTTATAATAAATGCTCAGAATCTTTTTGAGATTACTTTTCTAAGTTGTGGGAAAACACTGGAATAGAAACAATTTAAAAAAAAAACAGGTTTCAACTGAAAGAGTAGATTTCTTATCCCCTTTATATATAAAAGCTCTAGATTGTATTTAATCAGATTTATTTTAAAAAATCATGTGCTTATTTTCACCAAACATTACGGAGGAAATTTGTATGCTCTACTGGCTCTGCTATGGATTGTTTTATTTTAACTATCTGGATATAAATCCCAAAACAGAAGTTGTTCATTTTTACACAAAGACAAAAAGCCCTGTCTTTGACTGAATCCATATTAAGCCCAGCAAACATTTATTTCTATTCTCCCCAATGCATTTTAAAATCCTTAAGCCAGTCATCTGAATTAACGTGGAGAAGACAGATCCTCAAAAATGTCAAGACACAGTACAGTGAAGTAAATATGATCTCCATCATAAATGGCAGTTTATGGACCATGATCTTATGGGAAAACAAAACCTCAGCTGTCAGAGGAATGAGCTCTCCAAAGAGGAGGGCAAGTGAGTATCTTAGTCCCCGTCCTTCCCTTGCTACACAGTCTCCAGTGTGTTCCTTTCCTGAGCATGGCTTCTGATTGCTCAGTCACTGGCCTCAGTCATTTCCACAGCCACCAACAAAGTCATCTTCCAAAGGATGGATGCTCCACCTCCACCACAGGATGGCCAGCCAAGGGCTCTGTGCTGCTATTCACCACAGTGCAGTTAGCAGAGAGCATTGGAGAGAGAGGGATTCCTTCCTCTCATCTGTAGAGAATCAGCCTCCCCGCCAAAGCATAAATTTTGATTACTCAAATTATTTCAGCTTTCAGAGCCACAAGGGTTATTAGCGCTAATAAAAATCACTCAGACTTATGAAAAAAATTTAAGATTCTAACCACAGTATTTAAGGAACTGGCCTCATAGCACATTATCCACCGGCCATGTAATTTTCTTTCTGTCAGTGTGGTCCTCTTTTTTTTTTTATTTTATTTTTTTTTTTCAGAAGGTCAAATGAAGTACAAAGGGATATGAAGAACCTCAACAGTGCTGAAATAGTTACCGCCAAAAGGGAGAGGAGTTTTACTTTATTTCCTGCCCAGAGCTTTGGTCTACACACGACGAATCGTGTCATTCCCACAATCCTTACACCTCCCAGGATAATTCCTCTACCAGTCCCTCAATGTGAGGACCTAGCTCAGTGCGAAACCACTGCTCTCTATGAAGGAGAGGATGTGAAGACTTACACCCCAGCTAGCTCAGACTTCCTAATCATTGATGACTCTAGAGTGCCGGGAGCAGGGGGAAGGTGGTAGCATCTTTCAGGGGCCCCGTCTAAGGAACCTGCTAGGTGCTTTCCTCCTAGGGGAATTTTTAACGTAGCATTTTTGATATGCTGATTTTTAAAAGTTGTTCACTTCTAACATCTAAACCTTCACAGAATCAGCAGATAAAGTTACTGTTCTGAAGAAACATCGCATATTTCTCAAAGAATGTCTATTGGTGTGTCACTGACACAGTGGCACTCCTGTGGATCTGTGTCTGTCTCTGGAAAGGGGAGAGAGGTTTTCAAAGAGCCCAGGGAGGTACAGAAACACAAAAGGTGCTGGGGGGGGGGGGCTGGAATGTTCTCAAAGCAGCTTATGAAATTGTGTGTACATGACATCATTTTTTCACACATTCGGAAAGTGAACATTTAGGGAACAAAATAACTCCCAGCAATCTGACTTGAGTAATTACATGGGTTATTCTTCCTCTCATTTTTCCCCAAAATATCTTTCCATCCACCAGTTTGCTTATTTTATAATCCGATTATTTTTAACATGTAGAGTACTGAGGAAGACTTTTTCTCCAATTATGACTGGCTTAAAGCATTTATTACCTGGATTTTTAAATATTTTTGTCCAGAATGAGCCTCTTCTCTCCTCAAGGTAAGTTTGTGGTATAACTGAGAGATGCACACATCAGCTTCATATGAGGGTTTTTTCTGATTAGGCATAGTGCAAATCACTTGCAGTTAGAGTCACCAAATCACCATTTTGCTTGAGTATATCTTTTCTTGGACATTCAAACCTTGTACATGGCAAAACAAGATATGGCAAAGAATACCTCCATTGCCTTGAATATTTTCTTAGGTAGGGAATTCATAATTAAATAATTCCTACATTTTATATTGTCACAAAAAAGTCATGGATGCATGTATGACACAAAAGTACAGAAAAACTATCTGGGGAACCAGGGGATTAATAAGAAGGGAAGGGGACAGATAGAAAAAAAGGGGGCATGGGGGTACACTCAGTATACAAAATATACTCATATAAAATTTAAAATAAAGCAAATATAAATCTATTGTTAATCCAAACTTAAGCTGCTGGATATTTATGTCCTCACACCGCACAGAACAAATAAATGATGCTATTGTGTTTTCTTCAATTAAACATGTTGGAAATTTTCCAGGAAAGGTGAATTGGGGACAGAAGAAGAAAAGGGAGCTACCTGTGGTCACCTATGTCACATCCACAGGGGACAAGGAGGTAAGGAAGGTTGGTTTGGTTGAGAAAAACCTGAAAATAAAATTCCAGAGTTGTTTTGCTGCTTTCAGAAAAGAAAAAGGAGGGGGAAAAAAATGCCATCTATTCAACAGCTGAATTTGAAAAGCAGTTTACCAGTTGTTACAGTAAATATATTCAAAGTGAATCATATAACCACTAATTAGGTTTGAATCACTCAAGTGTACATTTGCTGTGACAACAGTTTTCCCTTCACAGATCATCCCTCTATTTATAAACGAGCTGAAAATTAACATTTCCTGCTTTTGTCAAGCTGAAGCATCCTTCAATAGCTCTCGGCAAACATCTGAAGGATTCTTGCATCCTGAGATCATCTGGTCTCCTGTTCTCAAGTGCTGCCTCTTCTTCAGAACTGGGTGAGACACGCGGAATAAAGTGCCTGCAGATTCTTGGTAAAATGGCAACAGGAACCCAACAGAACTCCCCAGCACGGGAGAGATCAGAGGTTGCCTTTCACAGCAGATGGAAATCAACAGAAATTGACAGTGGAGGTTTCCTTCTGTTTTGCACATGACTAACCACAAGGAAAGCCTAAGCCCCAGGGAAATAAGAGGCAGGATTGTGGAGCTGTGTTTGTTATACAGTGATTATTAGCAGATCCAGATTTAAACAGATGTTTTTTCCTGCTAATTAAAATCGCTTCCTGAGGAACATAGTTTCAAGAGCATGGACTGTCCCCAGACCAAACAGAGTCTAAGGCCCACTCACATTCACAAGTGAAAGAGAACCCATGTACGTGTAAATACCATTATAGCATTCCTTAACCTAACTCCACTCATACTGCAATGCATAGCTCTCAGCAAGGGGGTGGTGGTTTTCTCAGTGCACTCATAGTCAAAGACAAGAACAAAACAGGAATGGCTTTGTTTCACACTGAATTTGATGTTCTCGTCTCTGAAATACACTTGTGCTGTTCATGGCGCTAAAATTCACTACACTTTAAGGAGTATCCTAAGGTCTGTAGTTCACTTTAGTTCCTGGAGGATTAACTAAGGTCCTGATTTATCATAGAACTTGATCCATATTAGGTAGAAAACACACAGGTGACTGTAAATGCCAACTACACGTCATGTGACTATTTCCTACTTATTTTTTAGCAACTTCCTAGCTCCAACATTATTCTCATCTCTTCTCCCAAGTTTTCTTCTACTTCTTCTTCCCATTAGCATTTTCAGCCTTTGTTGTCACCCTGTAAACACTCTGTGGCTGCTAATTCCACAAGTTAAATCTTGACTATGAATGATCCCAAAGTTCTGTCAAAATTAACACATTCTTAGCTCACGTCTTAAGAAAAAGATGTTGCAATCATTCCTACCACTCTAACAGTCCCACCTTCTGAAACACTTTGGATCTTACCATTGAGCCTCTGCTGTTCCTTGTACGTGGAGACTGTTATGCTTGACGTCATCTTTCACTGTCAACATGGTGCTCCGGCTTCAAAGATTTGTCCAAGGGACATTCCTTGAGCCACCCCTACAATACTTTATATGAAAATTGATGTACTTCTGTCTTATGAGTAGTCTTGTCCCAGTTAGAGGGTTTGTCATTTGTGATAAGACTCTGAAGGCTCTGGAGCAGAGGTGAAGGGGAAAGATCAATGCCTAGCTAACCCACTCAACTAATCCAGTCACACCAATCGATGGGCTGGTCAACACTGCCATTAAAACACTCTCACAGTTAGTGCCTCCCCAAGGCCTTTCACACTTTGTAGTTCCAAGTCTATTCTCCTACTGTCATGAGTATTTTCAGAGCGCTTTCCCATTTTTAACTGTGTAGGAGGCCAAGATCCATTGCTTGTTCAATGTTTAGCAAATATGTGTTGAGACTGGCTAAATTTATGAACTTTCTATATTGAATACAAAAGAGCATTTTATCTCAAAATGTATGCAAAGAAACCTGAGGGGTTAAGAAAAGTAACAGGTAAGAGAGTGGTCTTCAGTTCTAGTTTGTATACCATTGAGTGTATAACTTTGAAGATAATATTTTCCACTATGCAAATAAAATCAATAGCAATATGAAGCTTACCCAATGATTCCCAAGCCTTCGGTAAAAGGAAACACAATTGTATACATCAGAGTATTTTGAAAACTCCATCTCCATGTTGGGTAATAATTGAAACACTCAAATGGAAAACATGGCATTATATAAAGTGCTAAGATAACTGTTTAATCTTCAAAGGTTAGAAATATATAAGGCTAGGAAGGGAAAGGCTAGTAGACAGCTTAACTGTCACCATGGAAGTCTGCACTACAGAAAAATCAGTGGGCAGATGTTTTGCATCTTTATAGAAAACATGGAAGGAAATAATAGGATATTATTCAAAGATAAGGGCTGGGTTCTTGGTGAACATGGGCATATTTTTCATTAAGAATGATTCCAATGTGTGGGACAAGCTTCCAAGAGGATAAACCCCATCGAGAGAAATTATTCTAAATGGACTTGATCATCAATCACTATGACAAAATATAAGCAGTAGCATTGCTCATCAAAGAACTGAAATTGTTGAAAAATTGTCTTTGGCCACCAAAGCCATAGAAGAATAAGGATGAAGCTTTATGTTGTTGGAAAGTCAAAGTAATAGTTTACAGAGAAAATAGCAATCTGCTGTAAGAATTAAGCCCCCAAGCACTCACAACCTGGAATTCTAGACCCTCGGGACTTCTCATTTTATTGAAGAGATGAGCTGTCATGTTCCTTGGCTTGGATTCAGAGCTGTATCTGTTTGCAAAAGCAGATTGTCTGTGAAATAGTAGTTGTTCTTACAACATAGTTTGGATGGTCAGCTCCAGCTAATGTGCTGTAGCAGACAGCAATCTAAGACAACCAGTATCTCAGGTTTTAATGGTGCTTATTTCAAGAAAGAATCTTTCCAAACCATGGGTCCAAGATAAGGCTTTCATCAAGTACTGCACAGAGAAGTACTAAGAAAATACAGTTTTGTACAATAAAGGCTGCTCACTACAGCTGAATATTTTAGCACAGAAACTTAAGCACATTAACCCAAAAAGGCTGCCTTTCTATAGAAACTGTGCAGGACAACTCTCCTATTCAACCAGCCCTCTGTCTACATCATGGACCTTATGTCGGGCATTCATTTGAAAATCAGTTATTACACTTAGAGGCAATGCACGCTCTTAACTTGAGGCAGTTATCATAGAAACATGTTACTTGTTTCAAGAGTGTGCTGTGTTAGATGACAAAATTAGGAGGTTCTCAAACCTCCTCAGTGGTTTTGTAGACTGATACAAGCCCACCACCCCACTAAGATGGTGTTTATGTTACTGGATGAAAACTGGGGAGGAAAACAAAAAAAAAAGAGGAAAAAGAAAATGCAGGTGGAAGAAAGGGGAAATGGGAGAGTGAAGAAGAGCAAGTGGAGTGCTCCAAAGACGTTCCCTTGCTGCTGGAGGCTAGAGACATCTTGTTTTAGAATCAGTTTAATGTATGTGCATGTATATGTGCATGTGTGTGTGTGTGTGTACCTGGGTGTGTAATGTGTAGTGTGTGTCCTTCTCTACAGTGCCATTAAATATTACACATTAAAATGTGTAACACCATTAAAAACGTGTTGGTTTGTGCCACTATTACGTGCCTCTGAGGGCGATCTTCCAAGACATGAGTGTGTGGTACTAATGACAGTGAATCATAAGTAAAATTAAGGTGAGCCTATAATAGTGAAATCATTCTGTAGAAATGGATTTTGTTCTGTTCAGTTTCCGTGGGGCATGTAGTTAAGATTGGCTTGTGATTGGACCCAACATCAAACTCCGAAGACATTTTTAATGTCTGTCAAGGGTTAAACCCTCGGCAACACTTGAATAATCAAGAAATGTTATGACCACTTAACGCAGACGGAGGACATCAGAAACCCGCTTTCCCAGCACACATCCTGAACTTTCACTGTTGGTGATCGCTGCACTCGGTGGTGTACTGGATAATACTTCCCAGCTGGCTCTTGCAGCTCAGTACAGGCCCGCTGACACACACCAGTTTCTAAAGAATAAAAAAGCATTCAGCTTTCATTCCTTTTCTCCAGTTTGCTATTATTGAAAAAGCCAAGGTCTCTCGGTAACATATTCAACAAGAATATTTCAGGCTTTGGTGACCTATAAACTGTAAATTAGTTATAAATAAGAAATGATGTCCAACAACAAAGTTAAACAGTGGCCCTCAAATTTAAATCCTCTCATCAACCCAGGGGAGTGAGTCCGAGTTAGGCATGCAACCTCTCCAAATCTGCTGTTCACATCATTAAGTTGGACTTAACACTTGGCCTGCTTCTCCTCCTCCAGGCCAGTTAAAGAATCCACGTAGAGTGTGCCCAGTGGTCAGGGCATATACGGAACACACAAAGCATACACTCCATCAGCCATCTGTATTCTTCCTGAAAAAAAAAGATATTCACAGTAGCAAACATCCTAAGGTATATGTAAGATTGAAGTCACTTATAGAGTTATTTGCAGTGGCACTTGAAGTTTATTTTCAAAAGTACAGGTACATTTAATTTAAAATTAATAAGGCCATTCTTATTAGTCATTAAATTTTCATATAATTGAATATGTTTATAAGTTATGCAATGGACTCATATAGAACTTACAGCAATTAAGGCTTGACAAATGGAATTTCAAATAATCACTTATAAAAATTTATAATTGAATTTGAGGCCTGCTATTTTTAAATCAATCTGTAATTTGTATTTACTAGAGACTACACAGGAAATTATATGTTTTGTGAGTATTTAAATGAATAGAATTGATTTTAGAAATGGATGACAAAAGACGGGCCTTCTGCTCAGAGACAGCGTTCTGCTGCAAGGAAGCCACAATGTAATTAGGGGACTATACTGACATGGAGGTTATTAGTTAGTGATGGCGAGGGAGTCGCCTCCCTATTCTGAAACCATAAATGGCAGGCCTCGACCAGGGTTGTCAAAGAGGCCAGCATATAATTGGTAGCACTCATAATATCTGGGTGGTTTAATTTGATTGGCAAGTAATTTATGGTTTTTTTTTTCTTCCTCTGTGATTTTTCAAGGGAAGAAGTAACTTTTCTTTTTTAAATAAAACCATTGGTCATTCAAATAGATAAACCACCAATTCCTAAAGATACAATGGTTATCTTAGTTATAGTTTTCTCCAGATGCATGACGTGCCTGAAGCATGACTGGGATAGGTTTGCTAAAGATTTCTTTATAGACAAACAAATGAGCAAAGCGAGGAGATGGTACAAATCATCTTCAGGATAATTCAAAATTTGATAAGCGTACACGTGTTTCTGCTGGATGCCCTTCACCTTCCTCTCCAGGACTTCTGTAACTTGGAACTTCATCTTCCTATGATACTGCAATGAACCCTGCCTCTGTCGCCAGATGCTTTTAATTTACCTGCTAGCCAGGACCAGCAACAGCAGACATTGGGTAAACACCAAGGAAGGAAAAGACCTCCTTATCTGGGTAGGGCATTTAGCGGTGACCATCAGAGCTCAACCTTAAGACCCTATGCCCATTTCTGTAAGAAACTCCTATTTGATAATATAGTTGATCATCTGTTCTACAGACGGAACTAAAGCAAGATTCTCAGCTGTCCTTTGTCTAGGAGAAGTCTTTAAGTGTGGAATATTCTCTCTCGCCCACTCGCTCTCTCTTCCTCCTCCTCCCTCCACTTTACCCCCCCCCTTTTCTGTGTTTCTGTTACTTTGTTGTTGTTGTTGTTGTTGTTTTTAAGCCAAGAGAACAGTGGAAACCTCTTAAATGCAAACTCATATCTTTTGCACTAAATTTTCCTCTTCCTTCCCAATGGTAAAACAACTACAAACTGAACATTGAGGAGCCTGTCACCGAAATATAAGACTAATATGACACAAGGAAACAGCAGCAGTTAACTATGAAAGGCCTGTTACTTTTCTAGCATTGTTTTTACTGTCTATCACCAACCCTCACCCCATGGAAGTGCAAGTCCTACTTCAACAATCTTCTCAAGATAACCTGGACAATAGGGGGCACAACCGAAAATCTGAATCCAAGTCTATGGGAACACAGCAAGATTTCTTAGCCTTGACCCTGCTGACAATTTGAACCAAATTATTTTTGGTGGGGGGGGGATATTCTGTGCTATTACCACTACATGTTACCAGCACCCACCTGCCAACTGAGATAATCAAAATCATCTCCTGACATCGCTAAATGTCACTAAGGTAGATCTCACTCACCAGCATTTGAGTTTTCTGATTGCCCTCCTTCTCTGATACCTGGCATCTCTTCCCTTGCTTATGTTTTCTGACGTGTAGCTAGCCATACCAAGCAGTAAAATAACCTGACCTCTTTTTAAGATCCCAAATCTGATGACTGCTATTAGTAGATAAATTTGCTTCATCTTTAATACCAAGTGACAGAGTTACAGTATCAAGTCCATCAGTTCATAGTAATATCCATCTTGACATCTAACTGAAACTTGACCACAGCCAATGCATGGCTGCCTCCTCTAAACACAAGCACATCTCTAGAGTGGAATCACATTTTTTTTTGGAGTAAATAAACTTTGCCCATTCCCTTTCAATGTCAGGGAAGCTTTTCTTTCTGATCATGATAACGTAAATACAGCTGATGTGGATTTACATTAAATAAAACCCTCTAGAAACACAAAGCATATACAGCAACTTTTCTCAGAAAATGGACAACAGTACAAAACTGACTCAGACTGCTGCCCTGCTGCCCTGCAAGATGTCTTAGCTGTGCACATAAAGGTTAGGGCAAGCACAGGGTGGTAGAGAGCTGAGACCTAAGTCGCTAGTTCAGGTCTGCGGAGACAGCTAGGTGTGTGTAGCAGAACAAGGAGGAAAAGAGAGGGGAAAGCTGGAATCAAAGGTCACAGAAGTCCATGTGAGGGTTGCATCTGGTCCATGGCTGAGAGCTGAGTTGTGAGCATGAAAAATAAATTCCATGTTGCCGGCGATACAGCTGCTTCTGGGGAGCAGGGTGGAATGGAGACTCTGGTGAGGCAGTTGCCTGAGATGTCAGTGTTCTCGGCCTGCCAAGGAGCAAAAACATCACAGTGCAACATCCGTCATGCAGGTGAGACTCCAAAGGGCCGCATCTTACAACTTTGGACTATGACTTTATTCACAGACCAAGATTAGGGATTTGAGACAAAACTAAAGTAAAACTGAAACCAGGGCCGTGAGACTGAGAGGACTCACTATCCCTGTCTCCTCTCTCCCCAGGAAAAGAAGAAAAATAATAATCATTAATGGACAGCACAGTCATCTGGTGAAGGAAAGGAAATCTTAAATGCATAAATCTCTACCAAGAATATTCAAACTGCAAAAATGAAAACTGGACAGAACTAGGGTATCAGACAAATGCAAAGCACGTGGTATCTTAAAAATTAGTACATAATAAATCGCACAGAATTTTGACAGATATACTATCCACTGTGTCTCTCACACACAATGTAGGAAACATATTCACTATCTCACATATTTCTGCAGACTCTTTTCCAATCAAATAATTTCCCCAATTCCATGTAAACATTTCTGATTTTTTTAAATCATAGATTAGTATTGTTTCATACTTAATGAATTGAATCATCTAACACATACTTTTTTGCCACCTGTTTAGATGTTCTAAGAATGATATTTTTTTTTTAAGATTCAAGCATCTTGGTGCTAGACAGATGTCTTAGCAGTTAAGAGCACTTGTCACTCTACAGAGGACCCAGTTCACGTCCAAGTACTCACACAATAATTTACAATCATCCACAACTCTAGTTCCAGGGGATCTGAGACCATATTCTGACCTTTGTGGGCACCAGGCAAGTGCATGACGCCTATGCATAAGTGCAGGCAAAACACTCGTATGTCTAAAATAATTAAACAAGCAAAAATATTCATGCATTTTGTTGTACATCATCCTTACCTCATTGCCGTATGTTTCTGTCTATGTGAACAGGCGCTTGTCTGATACATGTTGATTACTATTTGGGTCGTATCCAGTTTTTGCCTATAATGAACAAACAAAGCTGTTGGCTACTGCTTTTTCATACACAGCATTTACTGAGATATGTTCCTCCTATTGCTAATCTTCAGGACAATTTTCATGAAGGAATGTTTCTCTTAGTCGAAGTCCCTTTCTCTACCAATTGTAGGTTGTTTCTGTCCTAAATGTAACTGTGTGTGGAATAATACTTACTGATGTGCATATTTTGAGCTAACTCTCCATCCTTGGAATGAAACCCGCTTGGCCATGGTGTTTGATCTTCTTGGTGTGTTCGTGAATTTGGTTTGCAGGAATTCCGTTGAAAACTTTTGTATTTACGTTCACTGAGGAAATAGATCTGTAATATTCTTTTTCCTTGTTTTTTTACAGATTTTTTTTCTGTATGGGGCAATACTGGCCTCAAAGTAAGGTTTCAACACTGCAGCACCCTTTTTATTTTATGGGGCAGTTTGAAGAGTGGCAGTGTTAGCTCGTATTTAAAGGTTTCATTGTATTTGGCAGTGAGCCCACTTAGTCCTGAACTTGGAGAGAAATTTTATAATTGTTTCAGCCTTGCTGGTTGCTATGGATCTGTTTAAGTTGCTTACATCTTCTTGATTTCATTTTGGTAGGTCCCATGTGTCTAGGAAAATTGCATTTGTAACTTATACTATCCATTTCTTCATCTACATTTTCAGTTTTTTAGAAGGTAAGTCTGCAAAGCACTCCCTCACGATTCTCTGTATTTCAGCATCATCTGTAGTAAACTCTCTCTCCCCTTTTTTTTCATCTCTAATTTTATTAATTTGGATCTATTCTCTTTGTTCTGATTAGCATGGCTAGGAGTTTGTCAATCATCTTTATTTTGTTTTAAAGAACCAACTCTTTGTTTGAAAGAACTGAATATATTGTTCCTTTGGGCTCTGTTTCAAGTCTCTACTCTGACCATTATTATTTCTTGCAATATGCTGATTTAAGATTTGGATTGGTCTTCTCTCAATAGGCCCTTGAGATATATCATTAGGTAATTGACTTGAAATCTTTCTGGTTTTTATTGGACGCACTCACAGCTATGAACTTTCCTCTTAGAATCTTTTTAGCTGAATCTCAAAAGTTCTGGTAAGTTGTGTTTTCATTTTCATTTGACTATAAGAAATTTATAATTTCCATACTAATTTATCTAATTCAAGAGTGTGTTATTTAGTACCTGTGTACTTTGTAGTTTCTGTGATTTCTCTTGCTATTGATTTCTAATTTTATGCCACCATGATCTGATAAAAAATACAAGGGGTTATTTTAATTATTTTGCATTTGAGTGAGACCTGATTTGTGCCTTATACTGATCTAATTTATAGAAGGCTCTTTGGGATGCTAAGAAGAATATGCATTCTGTTACTACTGGATGGAATGCTCTGTATGTATCTAAGTCCATTTGATCTATGATGTAGTTTAATGCTGAGGTTTCATTGTTAATAGACATAAGAGTGGGATAGAGAAATCACCTACTATTGTTATCTATTAATGTCCTCTTATGTCTATAAGTGTACATTTTACAGAAGAAATTAGAAGCCTCCATGTTTGGTGCACATATACTTATAATTGCTATATTTTCCTTAAGGAATTGTTCCTTTTTTAATATGGAATGATTTTGTCTTTTCTGGCAACTACTGATTTAACATTTACTTTGTCAGTATTTGAATGGATACAACCAACTCAGTTTCTGCTCCCTTGGGCCCTTGATAATTTGACAGTCAGTCTGTGGGTGTCTTTGCTAATGAAGTGTGGTTCTTGGAGGTGACATAGTTGGATTTATTGTTGTTGTACACCAGTCAGTTAGTCTACAGATATCTGCATATGTATACTTAAAGTTATTATTGAGAGATATGTATGGATTCTGTAATTGTTTTCTCTTTCTGGTTCATTGGATTATCGTTTGTCCTTTACACCCTCTCCTATTAGTGTCAGGGGTTTAGAAGCTAATTGTGTTAGACATAATTAGTTCCTTCCAAGCTTTCCTTTGTGACATTTTTCTTCTCTTCCAGTCTGTTCTCTAGTCTCACAATTGAGATTATTTGAGATCTTTTTTCTTCTCTGTACTCCTGTAGCATCTTCCACAATGATGGCTTAGGGATCATGGACTGCCTTCGTTTACATGTGTGTTGAAATGTCCTTATTTAGCCATCCATTTTAAAAGATAGCTTTGTTTGGTATAGCATTCTCTATTGCCAGTTATTTTCAGGGATTGAAATATATCATTCCATGATACCAAAGCTTTGAGAGTTGTTGATGAATGAGATGATGTATTCTGATGTTTCTGCCTTTGTGGGTTGGTATATTCCCTTACATAACTTAATATTGTTTCATTGCTTTGAGTTTTTGACATCTTAACTATAAATATGCCATGGGGAGGTTCTTTGCTACTCTTGTCTGTTTGGAGTTCCAAATGCCTTCTGTGTTTGAATGTCTGTTTCTTTTTCTAGGTTTGGAGGAATGTTTTACCTACACTTTTGGTAGTTATCTCAGCTCCTTCTTCTCTCCTGTGAATTCTTAGGTTTGGTGTGTTGATCATATCCAGAGGTCTTGCACACTGTGGTTTTGCAAATTTTTTCCCCATTGGTGTCTGAATGCAGCATTTCATCAGCCCTGTGCTCCATCCTCAATACTCTTTCCTCTGCTTGGTTAATTGTACTGATAATGCTTCTCACAATGTTTACTTGATTCCATTTTTTTAATTTTGATTTTATATATTGCACATAGAGGTGTAGAGCACAAGTGTGCCCTTGTGCGCCTGTGGAGGTCAGCAAACTGTTTACAAGAGTCATTCCTTCCACTGTGAGTGCCAGGGGCTGAGCACAGCTGATCTGTTTTGGTGGCAAGTGTCTTCATGTGCAGAGCCATCTCCAAGCCCTTCCATGATTTTCTATTCCTAATATTGCTATTCATTTTTGAAATTCCAGTTTTCTTGCTGATTGTTCTCTGATGTCAGTTTTTCTCAGCCCTGTTGCCTATTTTCTCACCTTTCATTGCTCACCTTTTCCTATAGGTTGCAAACTTTCCTCTCAAGGTTTGAATACATCTGTTTGTTCGTGTGTCTTTTTGAAATCATCATATGATTTTACCTACTTTAGTATTTTTGTGTTTAGTATTTAAGGAAGAAGGATCTTTTGGGAGATTCATGCTGCTTTCTTGGGGGGTTTTTGGGGGGGTGGTCTTTCATATTTTGTTGTGTTTTTTTCCTGTTTCTTGAATTTCTGTATCATAATTTAAAACGTCTTTGAGGTGTGTGTGTGTGTGTGTGTGTGTGTGTGTGTGTGTGTGTGTGTGTGTGTTAAGGAGGAGTAGAGATCATCTCATTGAACAGTCCACATTTGAAAGTTCACACCCAGTACTACTCAGTGAGTAAAAAGCAACATACCAAATCATGTAAGATGTAGAAATGTACTTAAAATTAATCACATGCCACAGATACTTCAGCAATGACTATGAAACTGAAAATGTACTACTGTCCAATGTGCTGTGGAGCTTAAAATTATTTAGGGTAAGTATTAAGAGTAAATAAAAGAGATGAAAGCAGGAAATGACAGGGAAAACTGGATGAGAAGAAGCTAAGCAACCATAAGAAGAGAAGTGGAAAGGAAGTTGTGGACGGAAAGGAAACAGAGAAAGCGGTCAGAAAAAACAGAACTGAGGTTAGGTGGAAAGCAGATTTCCTGGGTGCTCCAGAGACGGCCAGAGGTTAAGAAACTGACTGCTCTCCCAGAGGACCCAGGTTCAGTTCCCACAGGGCAGCTCGCAACTGCCTGTAACTCCAGTTCTGGGGGATCCACGTCCCTCTTAGGGCCTCTGTGTGCACCAGGCCCCAGTAATGGAAAAGTTCAAAAACAAAAGTAGACAAACATAGAAAGAGAGATTCAGATTTAAAAACATAGGAGCACTAAAATTAGATAAAGGCAAATACCACTAACTAAAGGGGAAAGGAAGAAACATGAATTAAATGTATTAATGTATGAATAAAAATAAGAAAATAAGAAACAAAAATTAAGCACACTAAAAGTGGGCACGTGTCTTCCTATGCACTTTCTTTGGCACTTGCATTTTGTCAGTGTCGAGACCTTGCTCCCCATAACCACCTCTCTGTACCTTCCGTCCCCCAAACACTGTGACAGGGCAGAGCAAGGCTCCCGACCTGTGACTGTTCCCTGATCTCAGACTGGCAAGGCAGTTCAAGATTAACAATGGATTCTCTCTCAAGATGGACCCCACCACTGGCTTCTGAGTCATTTAGTGGAAAACAAATGAGATTTATTTCCACAACTGACCTGCTCATCAGAGAAATCACTGTCACTAAAACCCACAAGACTTGTAAGAGAGCATGTCTGCTCCTGAGAACAAGACTACCCGACTTTCAAGAGCTTCTCCTCTAGAAGCGTTTGCTCCTTCTCCCTACCAGGGAACTCTTGCCAAGGCCAGGTCCACCTATTTCTGTTCATTTCTGTCTTTTTCTCTCTCTGCTTTTACAGTATCCCTTCACTTCATGAGCTTCTAAAGCTCTTCTTCCATCTCTCTCTTTGAGATAAAGTGTGTGTGTGTGCATGTGTGCGTGCGTGCATGCATGTGTGTGTGTGTGTGTGTGTGTGTGTGTGTGTGTGTGTGTGCATGTGTATGTGTAAAGCCTGACTTTCTCCTTCATCACCTTATACTAAAACAGCGGTTCTCGACCTTCCTAATGCTATGGCCTTTTAATACAGTTCCTCAGGTTGTGATGATCCCCAACCATAAAATTATCTTCATTGCTACTTTATAACTGTAATTTTGCTGTTATGAATCATTATGGAAATATTTTTGGAGCCAGAGGGTTGCCAAGAGGTCACAACCCACAGGTTGAGAACCACTGCTCTAGAACATCATCTTACCCAAAACTTTAAAGCATAAATATTAAAATACTTGATGCACTTAACATCGTTAGCAATAATACATGACTGAGAAACAGTAACTGAAAAACACAATGAGATACTGTAACACATGCAGAAGAATAGCAAAAACTTAAAAGGCTAACAGCACCAACTACTGACAAGGACTGAAGATAATAAGAATTGTTATGTGTCCCTGGTGGAAGTCTAAAATGGAATAACCATTTTAGAAAATGGTTTGGAAGTTTTTGATACAGTTAGACAGACACTGATGAGCCAGAAATTGCAGATATTAAAAATAAAAATCTATTTCTACCAGAAGATGTCTTCGAGAACCAGCATAGAGACATCTTCATTCTATGGCCAAAGCTTGAAACTACGTCACTGTCACCAAAAGAAAGGTGGATCTACACACTGCTGGATATTTATATCAGGGAATAGTGTTCATCAATAGTAAAAGTAGATTAAATATCCAAATAACATCATAAAGAAGTAAAAAACAAAATAGTATGCGAACCAAAGAGAAGCCACATATAAGAGCCTATACTTCTTGAATCCATTTCTGTACCTTTGAAGAACAAGGAAAAAAATTAATGTATAATGGGGAATATTAGAAAACCACTGGTTTGAGAAACTACGGAGAAGCAAAAGAAAACCTGAGGTGGTGGGAATTGTTTTCTATTTTGATAGAACTCATAAAATTCATCATTAAGATTTATTTTACCACAGCTAGGGATATATCTCAGGGGTGGAACACCGATCTGGCATAAGAGAACACTCCGACTTCTATCCTCAACACTGCCCCCCCCAAAAAAAAACCAATGTATATGTAGATTTCACTAACAAAAAAACCACACGAAACATTCTGAATCAGGGAAATCCACCTATAGTGGTAGAACTCAGGATAGCAGTTATCCAGACACAGACCTATGACTTGACAAAGGCCACTGGAGTACTGATAGGTCTTGTATCTCGACCTGGATTCTGGGTGTGCTGATGGAACTGCTTTATGGATTATCATCTACACTTACACTATGTGCATTTATTTAAATGACGGCGCATTAGCATAATTAGCTTTTTTTTTTTTAATTTTGACTCGGGGAGCCACAAAGGTCTCTCATGAATTCCTAAGCAGACATTCACATACTGTGTTACCCACAGACACAATGGATGACAGGGAACTGTTCACCGCACCCCCTGACGGTGCATACTCATCTCCAAGCAGAGAAGCTTTGCCCTGTTCCTGTGACGGCATGCTTTGACTGGAGCATTCACAGAGAATAAATCATTTCAACTGAACCTGTCCGGTTGCTTTGTGATTAAAGATGACAAGGAAGCAATGGCAAGCGTCGCTGGAGAAATCACGGCAATGCTCTTCTGTCACATTATAATACAGTGGGACCGGCGATCACCCGGGAGTGTCACATCTGTAATTTCAGGAAATCAGACGCTGTTTATGGGATAACATCCACCTGCATCTCTTTAACTTGTCTTTTTAATCCACTGCCTGTTTGTATCTATTCAAACCTGAAGCACTGCATGTTATTAAATACCATACACCTAAGTTCAGTGTGACCGTAAAGGATCAGAAGCTAAATGGAAATTTCCAGTATCTTGGGTCAGAGATCCTATTTTAACAATACTCAGATGGCGTTGGAGACATAACTTAAGTATTTTGACAGATGTGCCAAGATTTTACTGCATATATAGGACTTACTCCTGAGGAAGCTATCACCCAGTGAAAGGCAGCAAATTAAAGTACGTGTCAGTGAAGGCCCTTCAGTTGCAATCTGTGGAAACTTGCTCTGGCTAGCCTAAGCAAATAAATAATTGCTCCACATTTATCTTGGAATAGTTTACTGGATTTAGATGAAAAAGGGCACGAAAGCACAAGACTGGAACTGCTGGAATTGTGCGGTGATGCTGGCTTGGCCTTACCTCACATGATTTTGGATCAGTTTTTTCTAGTCATTGCTTCAGGAAGTGAAGACAGGTATAATGTGACAGCATATTCCCTATGGGAGCTTGGCTGACTCATGGGACACCTCCTGATACCAAGGTGCACAGAAATCTGAAGTGTGAAGCAGGTAGACACTTATGCTGTAATGAGTGGGACATGAGTCAGTGGTGGAATAATGACCCTGTCCTGCCCTAAACAAGATAGAATCTGGTCCCTCAAAAGATCAAAGCCTTAGGACAGAACTGAGCTGCAGAATGCCATTCTAAGTAGGCTTTCCTCCTGTTCTTGCTGTGGACTATGCTTTTGTTGTTTAAACCCACTCCCAAAGTAAACATCCTACCCACAATTCCTTGAACCAATCTCTACTTTTAGGGAAAAGTTCTGTACAGGGTCCTTAGCAACCAGCATGGGTGAACTGCAAAGCCCCTGAAGCACAGTTTAAATCCTAGGGTGGAACATGGGGTCTAGGACCTGGCTTGGCCTGTGCTCACCTCTGTATGGTAGGGGATGAGGACCTGATGAGTGTTATTTTTTTAGACTTCTATGATATTTTTACACTTTTTTCATTGAAAATAGACTTTTTTTCTCTCACATAATATATCCTGATTACGGTTTTTTTTTTCCCTCTACTCCTCCCAGTCACCCCCACCACCTCTCCTCCCATCTGGATCCACTCCCTTTCAGTCTCTCATTAGGAAACAGACAGGCTTCTGAAGGATAATATTAAAATAAAACAAAATGTGATGAGATAAAAACAAAAACTAACACAACAGAATTGGACAAAGCAAACGAGCAGAAGAAAAGAGCCCAAGAGAAGGCACAAGAATCAGAGGCCCACTCATTCGCACACAGGAATCCCACAAAAACATTAAACTTGAAATCCATAATATACACGCAGAGGACCTGGTACAGACCTGTGCATGCTGCCTCAGTTTCCGTGAGTTCTTATGAGGTTTAACTGTGTTGATGTAGAGAGCCTTGTTTTTGTGGTTTCCTCCATCCCCTCTGACTCTTAAACTCTTTTCCATCTCCTCCTCTTCTACAGGGTTCCCTGAACCCTGAGAGGAGGAATTGGGTGGAATTTGATAGAGACGTCTCCTTTAGGGCTGAGTGTCCCAAGGTCTCTCGCTCTCTGTGTAATGTCTGACTACTGCTGTGGGAGGAAGCTTCTCTGATGACGGCTGAACAAGACATTGCTCTGTGAGTAAAGCAGAATATCATGAGGAGTCATTTTCTCACTCTGTATAGTTTTTGTTTCTTTTTTTCTTCTTCTTCCTCTTCCTCCAACTCTTCTTCTTCTCTTTTTATACCATTATTATCTGGTTTTACCCTAGGTCTCTAGGCTATCTAGTCTCTGGTTCTTGGTCACCCAAGCAGTGTCAAGTATGGGTTCCATCTTGCGGAGTAGGCCTTAAGTCAGATCAGATATTGGTTAGTTATTCCCACAAGATTTGTGCCAGCATTGCACTAGCAGATCTTCCAGGCAGGACACCATTGTAGATCAAAGGGCTTGTGGCTGGGTTGGTGTTTACAGTTCTCTTTTGGTAGTATGCAGAGTACCTTTCTGTACCAAAGATGCTAGCATGTAGGGATGAATTCTAATTCTAAGAAGGAAAGGAAAGGAAGGAAGGAAGGAAGGAAGGAAGGAAGGAAGGAAGGAAGGAAGGAAGGAAGGGAAAGAAAGAGAGAGAGAGAGAGAGAAAGAAAGAAAGAAAGAAAGAAAGAAAGAAAGAAGGGAGGGAGGGAGGGAGGGAGGGAGGGAGGGAGGGAGGGAGGGAGGGAGGAAGGAAGGAAGGAAGGAAGGAAGGAAGGAAGGAAAGGAAGGGAAGGAGGGAGGGAAGGAGAGAGGAAGGAAATAATTTTTATATATTCGTATGTCCAAAGGATCGTATTATGAGTCCAAGAAGCCTACTTAAGTAAAGTGAGATAAAAATTATAAGCCTAAATTAACAAATTTATGACATCATATTTATATATTTCTTAGTTTATAAAATGTTTAAAATTATTATTTTGCTTTCACTTTGAGTAATTAATTTAAAATGAATTACGAGTGTGAAGAGAGTTAAACTAAAGCTTCACATCCCACTCGTTCCTTTAAAAAGATTGACATAACCTCAACACCAGAGGAGTCACAACTTCTACATAGATGCTGCAAGAAGAACATTCCACCCCAATCATACTAATTACAACTAAATATCCAGGTTAGAATATAAAAGCTAAGCGCTGATTGTTATTATCAAAAGAGAATAAATGATAGAGGAAAAAAAACTGCAGACTGACTAGGGACCTCTAGTCTAAAGACAATTGTGTATAAGGATGTCTCAGCAAACAACAGACCAGATACACAATTGTCTCCCATAAGATTATTATTACCCGACAAATCCCTCTCACCTAGTGACACTGTGGCCATTGGAACATCATCATTCAGTGACTGAATGTCAGCAATGCCAGAGCAAATCTCTGCCAGCCTACACAGTGCACATAATTACATGCTGCACATAAAGCACAACAATAAATAATAACACCATTGGTTTATATATTTGTAATACTAGACTTTTTGCCATTATTTCAGATTGGACCGCTCCTTATATTTTTTAACAGCAGCTTCATACATCTTCTGTTTACTTTTCTCGATGGCTTCTGGAGACCACTTCAAGTTGTTGGTTTACACCCTATAGTCTGTGGAAGTATCTGCCATGACATACACACAAGGACAGAATTGCTTAGCAAGGCATCTCTCAGAATATATTCCTATTGTTACATGATATATAACTGTGTTTGAAGACAATAACTGAAAAAATTCCCTAATTAGCTAAATAAACTATAAATCTTCAGGAAAAAATAAACAATTTTAAATGAAATAAACACAAAGAAACGCATGCTCTGCGGTGTCGTAACCAAAAATCTGAAGATGGAAAATTTAGAAAATAGTCTTCAAAACGTAAGAGAAGCAGCATGTCATTAACAAGCCGTAACAATTCAGATTCCAAAGGCTTTCTCACTCAAAGTGATGTTTCACAAAAAGAAATGAAGTGATCCTGTACTTGACTTCACTTGGTACTTTACCATCGGGCTGCAGTCACAGTGAACAGCATTGGTCTTGGGGCTGCTCTACTTTGACAGGAGTATCTCTTGCTTCTTTTTCTATTATTTCTAACATTTACTGTGTTTATCTGGATGTTACAAACATTTGTATCCCATTTACAAGCATATGACACCCAGACTGACCATATTCTAAAATTTCCCAAACACCAAAGGTACAATAACAGAGTCATAGGTCCCCCAAAGTACCCCCTTGTTAACACCTTTACACTTCATGTTAAATTTACATAAACTCCTATGTTCCAAGTCTATGGCTCATTTAAGAAACACTTGTTTAGAGGCCAGAATATAATTCAAATCCTGTTCACATCAGGGTAACTGGCAAGCCATGCTTCCTTGTGTTGACTTTCATTAGAAATGTCTCTTGGGTTTTCATACATATTTGCTGTATTACTTAGGAGTATTAGGTCAGTCTCTGGATAAGAAGAACAAGCATGGCAGCAGGAACATATGCTGTGAAATATTTTGTATGAAGATAAAACAGAAGGGTCTACATATAAAAGAGAAGAAAGACCACACAACTATCAAAGATTCACAAAGCACCCAAGAGTTTCTGTTTCTTGATCTGAAGGAGTTCATGCCTGAAATGCTCGGCTCTTCCCATTTTGTGGCATCCACCCCTTTCCTACTGTAATAACTACCCCTGTTCATTAGTGTATCTGAATTAGAGCATAAACTGGAAGACACACGTCTCCATCAGGTTACGTTTTGTCCATGATTAAAGTGATGAGTATGAGAAAGTCGTATTGTGAGTAATGATTTCCAGAGTTTGGGTATGGCACGGTTGCCTTGGAAAAGGCAGGCATCTGGAACTGCCCCACCATCAAGAAACTGACTCAGTAGTTCAGAGATGTATTTTAAAATGTGCATCTTTATGGTTAGTATGCTCCTGGCCACACATTGGTCCTCATTCCAACAGCATCTTTGGTAGACAGTGATTGTGCGGATCCAAGGACATAAAGGGTATATCCCTCTGTACTGACTTGCATGCTTGTTTGAGACTTGTTTTCTCTTAATCACTCATATGTCTACTTTTATTAAGTAGTTCTTTATTCCTTTCCTCATTTTTCCTATTGGATTATCTTCTCTTAGGAATTAGTAACTTTTTGATTATTATACTATTGAAAATACCTTCTCTGGCTTGTTGCTTACCTTTGTACTTTTTATTTTATGATGCAATGAGGTTTTGGGGGGGATTTTTTGCCTTAAATGTATTGTTCTTCTATTTTACAGTTACAACTTCTATAGTGTGAATTTCTTTATAGAGATGTCATAAATCTAAAATGAATAAATAAATAAAATGTACATTTTTACAGAAGCCTTTGCTACTCTGATGTAAGTTCTCCACCAATAGTACACTGAAAATTATTAAGCTGGGAAACATAGATAATCTATCATTGTGAAATAAATTAAAATGGACTTCCCAGGAGCCTGAAAGGCCCGGAGACATGCAGATACAGTTCTTTGATAGTGCGTGGTATGATGGCAGTGGGTTGTAGCGAAGAATTTATTGCTATATGTATGAGAAAGACATGGGATGAAGACAGGAAAAGAGATGTCTCTGCAGAGTTGGAACGTATCTTTTTCAGTCCTGGTTGTCATTACTGCCTATGTGCCAGAGACAAGGAGGAGGAAGTCAGAGCTGTCACTTAGTTCCTGAAGCAAGTGTCACAATTTGTCACCCCAGGCATTCAGCACTATGCTTCTTGTCTGACTTATTTCATGATAATTTGTTCTTTCAATGAGCATTTATTACATTCCTATTGTTGAGTTTAACTGAACTGAAAATTTAAATTAATACTCAATTTGTTTTAAATTAAGTATTACTTTTATACAATTTTGTGTTATTGAAAAGGCTTCAAATCATTAGGGATTTTTAAGTTGAAGGCTTAAAAAAAAGCAAAAAGGCACATTTGAATTGAACAATTGTTTTCTGAGTAAATTCATCGTAATTGACATAAGCAGGTTACCTAATCTTTTCTTCTTGGGTTTAACTTTAAAAATGAAAATTTTGTGTAGTGCTCTCCAACCCTGCTACCATATAACACTAGATTTCAATTTACTTACGTCAACTAAAAGTCCCTGAAGAAGTCATACCTGTGACTGCAGACTTACTAATTAGAACTTGGTGAATATGAAGAGCCACAGATGAAGAGCCAAAATTACCTTGGACTATCTTAAGTCTCCTTAACAGCCATTTAACACTGGCCTCTGTGTCTAATACTCTATGATTATCAAGTAAATCCTTTGGAGTATGTTAATTTAGCAGACCACTAACTTCTACCCACCTCCCCAATAACTAAGGATGATTAAGCCATAGTCTAGAACACACTTCCTAGCTTTGCTATAACCCACCTACCTGATGCCCCCAACCTTGTATTTAATAATGCATTGGGTTTTTCTGTTGTGTTTTGTGAGAATTTTTGTGAGTTTTTCTTTTTTAACTTGCTTTTGTTCTGTGACTAATAAATATCTTATTCCCTTTGGAGCAGGAACTCTATTTCATATTGATACTTATTTATATGCACTAGCCCCAGTCTCAACATAAAGTCATCAGTTTAAATACTCAAGGTTTAATTTCTGGAAAACATACTCAACAGTTTAGAATTTGTAATATTATCTTCAGTAAAAATGCATCAATTAATTAGAATTCTTTTATCAACCTTTAAATTATGTTTGCTATGCCATTAAATCTATCAGCAATTTGGATTCAAATCCAAGTTTTCTCAGGTCATTGCCATTCAAAGAATTCTTCAGCTAATCCAAAGTACTATAATCATTTATATGCTAAATAAAGGCAATTGTCTTCTTGCATGGGCCTTATTTTCCCAAATTTTGAACAGTAGCTTACAAAGAATGGCTAACTTAATGATGAAACGTCTTCCTGACCTTACACATTACCTCAAGGAAACAATAGCTGAGTCCAGTACTAAAGGGATATTAAAACATAATAAAAATATGCAAGGAAGGTATGTGTGTGCTGATACAGGTTTGACTTATGTGGATCATATAAGATAGAGGACTTTGATTTTCCATCTAGTAGACTATACAAGAATCAGGAGGGGTAAAATGTGTACCTATAACTAACACTGTACTGAGCCTGATACAAGCAGTTATTTTAAAACTCTCAATCTCATCTAGCCTAATATACTTTGTCAGTGTGGGTTCTTGCTGAATAAGACAAAGGGAACAAATCACCACCAGGAAACAGTAACTTCTTATCTTACAGAACCATTCGAAGACAATTACATGTAGACTAACAGAATCGCCTGTCAAGTTTGGGCTGCACTTTTTCCTGAGTTTCCTGCTATTTACCTGCTCATAAAAGCTGCAAAAATATCAAAATCCTTTCAAGTTCTTTACTACATGAGTGCAAAGCATGCTGCTAACCTCACCATTGCCTGTGAGATGAACTCATTTCCCTCAGTGTCAGAACTGTATCCTATCAGAGAGAGTGTTTGTCTTCATAAATCTCCGAAAGCCTTAAATCAGAACCTTTACTAAAGGATTTTTAGTAATGTGTATGTAAAAAAACTTCATGTTTTAAAAATAAGTTCAGGCACTTATGTTTCCAACTTCATAAAATCTGTAAACCTAGACCCAAATCCTAGGACACTCTTTTTAAAATTATATTCCATGGGAAACAGTAAAGGTGTTTACAAGAGAAAGCATAAGACTGATATATGACAGGCTTACCTCTTACAAAAATTTCATTTAAAGGGGTCATTTCTCACAGTCCTCCAACAGGTGCAACATTTGATCATTTTATCAAAATACAAAACCAGGCTAATGAAAAAAATGAGGCCATTATTAATTCCAAGATAAACATGACTTTAAATAATAAAATGAAATTATTCATCAGTATTTTGCATCCTGTACTGCCTAATTTTATGTCAACTTGACACAAGCTAGAATTGTCCGAAAGGAGGGAACCTCAATTGAGAAAATGCCTCCATAAGACCTGGCTCTAAGGTATTTTCTTAATGATTGATGGGAGAGAGCCCATCCCATTGTGGGTGGTGCCATCCTTGGTGCTCCCAGGTTCTATAAGAAAGCAGATGAGCAAGCCATGAAGAGCAAGCCAGTAAGCGAAGCAGCACTCTTCCATGGCCTCTGCATCAGCTCCTGCCTCTGGGTTCCTGCCTTGTTTGAGTTCCTGCCCTCACTGCTTTTGATGAAGAATTGTTACGCGTGCGTGAAATAAACCCTTTTCTCCCCAAGTTGTTTTTGGTCATGGTGTTTCATCAAAGCAATAGTAACCCTAACTAAGAAAAATCGTGTTAAAAATAATTATTATTGGAGAAACTGAAGTGTAGGTGACAGTTCCAAGACATCACCACCAAGCTAGGCACCAGGGAGATGACCAAAATGGACCCCAAAACCATACAGGATATCACCTTGGTGGTGGAGACGCTCTTGCGGCAGATGCAAGGCAAGTTTCAGATCATGTTGCACCAGATCATTGGAAGGATCGATGACATGAGCAGTTCCATTGACCATCTGGAGAAAAATATCACTGACCTCATGACCCAGGCTGGAGTGGAAGACCTGGACGGTGACAAAGATTCCAACTGCACATAGGAGTTGAAGGCTGCTGTTATTCGCACTGAATCCATAATGTTGTTTTCCCAAGCCAAGAGAAAACCAAGCGGCTTTCTGCAACTAACTACTACTATGTGTTGACAGGTTTATAGAGCATGCATTCTTACCACAGCCTGCATAGTCTACACAGGGTACCCCTCATAGTCCCCCCGTTTCTCAAATTGCTATCTCCACATCTTGGTCAGTTGTCTTAATTATTAAACATGAAAACTTTGGCGGTTTCTGCATACAATTGTCAATCTTTTTAGTGACTTTCTAAAGTCTTTTCCGTACTGTTCCTTTTGTGGTCATTGCTGTTTGATGAAGTGGCAGAGTGTGCTTTCCAATCAGGTGACTAACAGCTCCTCCCCTTGGCAGAAGCTGGGACGTGTACCTTAGGGTTCTTTCATTCTCAGCACAAAAGTGACTGTTGGGTAGACAGTAAAGTGTCAGAAATACTTTTCCAAATGGCCAAGAACACTTAACAACAGTTGGTACCGAATCGTCTGTCAGAGTTCTGCGTGAGATTCCAGTAGCATTGGCAGATCCTACAGTGCTCATCTGGCAGGGTGTCAGATCCCAGCGACCCTGTCCTCCCTTCGAGCTACTAACTGAAAGGGAAGAGACCAAAAGAGTGAGTCCACTGCTGGTCACGTGGCTGAGAAATGCCCAGTGACTGGCGGGAGGCTCTGGTTTTTAAGAAATACTACTTTACTTGAAGTATTTCTTGCCTAAAGTCTTGTGCAGTGGGTTCTACTATTGCTTTAAGAAGACAGGTAATAAACTCTTTACATTCGGAATTCCAGTGTCTGGAGGCTTAGCTTCGAGGCCACTTTCGATGACCTGGAAGGTCATCTGTGTAACTGTCCCCACAAAGTGATTTCATACAATAATAAAAATTGTGAATAATTAGAAAACTTAAAAATATTATTATTAAGAATCTAATTTTTTTTAATTTTTGTTTTGGGTGGTGGGGAGGGAACCTGCATGCCGAGGCTCTCATGTAGAGGTCAGAAAGCAACATTCATGAGTCCATTTTCTCCTCTATCACATGGGCTCCAGGAACTGGACGCAGGTCGGTCATCAGGCGTGGTGGCAAGCATCTTTACCATCTCTCAAGGCCCCGTTTTTTTAAATCATACACAATTGTAATGTATGGACACGAGAGGAGAAAATGAAGTGGAAGTCCTTGGCTACCATAGAATGAAGTTGGCTGAAAATGAATCAAGAATTATATGCATGTCTGTTTTAGAAATGTGGGAGCAAAGTCAGAAAGTTGTAAAAGAGTTTTAATTTTTCTATTATGAAGGGGAGAAAGAGGGCAAGGAGAAATACAGGGGAACTGGGGATATAGAAAAAAGACAAAATAGTCTTGGTTCTGTGGTGAAGCTTTGGGCGCTGTTAGGTTTTTACAAAAACAGCTCGCATGCAACCTTTGACCTGGTAAACAGGATTTTTGTGAGCACAGCAAAAAAACCAAACTAGACCTCTCCGTAGGTTAAATAAATAAATAGACAGTTTATAGGGGACAATTCGTAGGACTGTCTCCTAAGAATAAAGGGTAGCCGCTCAGCAGGGACGCAAGTGGATTTTATATGGTAGTCAGCATGGTGGGCTCTCCGAGCTGACGCAAACTCTTCTGGTGAATGGAGAACTGAACGCATTTGCCTGTGGTCGTCCAGCATCAAGGGTGGAGAAGGGAAGTAGAGGCTTTCCTGACACACAGAAACCCGCACTGGAAGGTTTCCGAGGAATGCCGAGTTTAGGTTTCTGTTTACCCGGTAGGAAACCCACTCTGGCTGCCATCTTAGGGCCCTGTCAGGAGCACTGCCGTTTGGGAGCACGCTTGATGTAGGGATTTTAAAATTCCTAACCATTTAAAACAACAACAACAACAACAGTTTACCACAACTTTTTTTCCTGTTGGTTTTCTCTTATGTTATCATGTTTTTAAAGATTTTGCCACGGAGGGATGGGAATGGGGGAAGAATAGAGGAGAGTAGGAAAGCGGAGGAGGAGCAGGAAGACCTACATTCGACACGTTGTAATTTTGGGTCAATGCATATCATCACAATTTGCAGACCAAAACCCCAGCCCGTGGAATTATGTTACTGTCTTCGTTACTGTTCTATTACTGCGGGGGGGGGGGGGGGGGCACCATGACCAAGGCAGCCCTCATAAAAGAAAGCATTTAACTGGGGCTTGCTTACAGTTTCAGAGGTGACAGAGGAGAAGCTGAGTGTTCTATATCCGGATCTGAAGACAGCAGCAAGAGAGAGAGCCGCTGGGCCTGGCTTGGGCCCTTGAAACCTCAAAGCCCACCCCCAGTGGCACATGCCCTCCAATGAGGCCACACTTCCTGATCCCGCTCAAGCAGCACCACAGTTACACACATATAATGTAAACCTTATGGAAGTTCCCTCAGAGGTATAACTCAAACTGTGTCTCCTAGGTGATTCTAAGTTCTCTTAGGTCAATAATAAAGTCATTGCATCGTTAGATATTGTAATCAAAACAGCATGGTCCTAGCTTTAAAAATAGTTACATAAACCCACAAAATAGCACAGAATTGAACCCAAATTGTTCACTGTCAATAGAGTTTCAACAAAGGTTCCAAGAATACACAGTAGGAAAATGCACAATCTCACCAGTAGATCATGCTGCAAAAATTTGAATCCCCTTTCAGAAGAATGAAACTGTGTTTTTGTTTCACATCATGTTAATAAAAAGATAGCTCACAATGAATAGAAAATGTAAACTTAGAACCTGAAACTATAATGTCACTAGAAGAAAGGAGTGAAAAATCCTTATAGCATGAGCCTGGACAGTAGCTTCTTGGCTAGGACTCCCAAAGAACAGGCAACTAACCCAAAAGTAGATAAGTAGGATTGTGTCAAACTAAAAAGTTGTACAGAGGAGGGAGTAGAGTGTAGACAACCCACACACTGAGAGATAAGGTGTCAAATATCCAAAACATGTAAGAAACTCAACTCCAGGGCAAGAAAATCACCCAATTTAAAAAGAAGACAATGATCTGATTTCTGATCATTATGGAAATGCAAATTAAAACTATAATAAACCAGCACCCCCACATCTGTTACCAAAGATTGTTTAAATTCTTGATTGAGAAATAAGACAAGTTTACAAAGGATTATTTCTATTATTAACAAGGGACATGAAACAACAAATGAGAAATCTGAATAAATCCTATTGTTTAAAAGAATTTCACCAAAGCTAATCTTCTAGTCCTGGCTGTACTGTGATTCTACCTGATACTAACATTGAGCTCAGTAATGTGAGGTCTTGATCATCCTTAAGAAGTCCGTAAATCTAAAAGCTCTTTTAGAACAAAGAAGTTATTTTAAAAAACTTCCTAAAAGCAAACACATATTTTCCTGTCGTAAGCACTTGGTTTGGAAAAAAGTCTAAGAGGCCAAAAGGAAACAAAGTGCTGACATAGATAAATCTCCCCAGCTGAGAAATGTATGGAAATTAGATCCACCATTGACACAAGACTAATTGTTATAACAGGTGTTTCTAGAAAGATTAATACGGAGTATCCACCACTAGATCTGTCATTTTTAAATGCCATCAAATCCTGAATGCTCCTGGGAATAGCCAGGAGAAAGGACACCTGAGATGACTTCTCAGCTCAGTAGCCATGTGAGTTTTCACCCCAAATACACAGAGGCCGCACTGAGAAATCTTAATGGCCTCTTTCTCCCCCAAAAATTATTCAGGTACTTTTTAGTGATTTCTAATAATCTATTTACTAAAACGAACTCAGACATGCCAGTTCAAATAAGCTTGAAAAGGAAAAAAATCATTTCTGTGAGTTGAAAAGGGCAGAAGCAATGCAGCCTCCGTTGAGGGTTAGAGTCAGAGACCAGGGATGGCATCACAGCGTGGCTCCCCTCCAGCTCCCAGCTTTTCCTCTACTGAGTTGCCTTCCGCTGCTGGCTTCATATCATGGCCTTTGGCAGCTCGAGGACCATAATCTCTAGAGATTCTCCCTGCCTGGATGGGCTAGCTTGGCTGCAACATAGAACCCTGATCGATCGTGATTGCCATGAAGACAGACCACTCTAAAGAGACCAGAGTTCCACAGGCCTGTGGCACATGCTGGCTCTCTCTTGAAATGAGACCTGTACCTCTACTACAAAATTTGTTATTTTCAGTCAAGTGGATTTCCGCTAATAGAGATTTTTACCCAAGACACTATAGAAAACAAAGATAAAGGGTGCAGAAAAGAGCTTTATTATTTTCTTTACCATAAATTAGCACTCAGACCCAACTGAAGGTCTCGAACTTTGGCCTCTTTTGTGTTGCAAAACCAGTTTTCCTACCAAAGCTATATAGGTCAGGAGCTTGGTAAGAAAAATGTTTAGTGAAAGCCATGAATGAAATAATGTATATAAAAAGACAAATGGCAGAGTATGTCCCACTGAGAGCATAAAGGCAAAGAAAATCAGCTTCTGTAATCTAAAATTATGAAATTATGTATGCTAAACTCTTAACTATTTACCTTAGCAAGTTTTGGTACTAACACTGGATGGGGAGGTAGGTGACTTGTAAGAATGTACTGAGATATAAGACAAACACAGAATCAAACAACTCCCATAATAAACATTTGATGTCCTAAAAGAAACTTAATGCTGTTTGCTATTGCTTGGGATCTCCTCCAGGAACTGACCAAATATAAAGAGAAGCCATTAAACTAAGATTCTAGGAAAGAGAAACTTGTTGTCAAGGAAACCAAAGTTCCAAACTCAAAGGTCATGGCCACAATAATATATCTCCTGGCACTGTTACTATGTATGTAATGTAAATTACAAATACATGTCTCCTAAATTTGGAAGGATATCACAAATTAAAGAAACCCCAAGCACATCCCTGAAGAGCTCTGACTTAGTCTTTAATCCCCCATCCACACACCACACAAAGGAAGTTGCTCAAGCTGGGTTTTCAGAATGGGCATCCATCTTGTATGAAAACCATGAAACCATGGGGATGAGAGGTCTCCCTAGGCATCAGCATATGTGGTGATAGAGAAGATTGGAAGAAAGACTTTATTCCACAGAACAAAGCTAGATGCTGCTGTATGTGGTGCAGATTGCCAGTACACAAGCAGGAAATCTTATGTCTTGCAGGTTTCTGCTACATGCTAGTAAGTCCTATGTGCTACTGCCCTGCTCCTGGAAACCTCTTCCCCATGCTACACTGTTCCTTCTCCTCTATGTCAGCTAAGTTGGAAGTAGAGAAACTTCCAGAGTGAATACAAGGAGACTCTGAATCTAGATGAGAGACTCAGCAACCCAGTCACAGACCAGCGTCATGACAATTGACAGTTTGAGGTGTCCCAACTGAGGGGAGAAAAATGCAGTCCCAGCCAGTGTGACCACTGTGTGATGCTTTTCACTTATTTGAGTTAGTGCTAAATTTGGATATTGAATAAAAATATAAATTTGATCTAACATCTGAATAAATCTGCAACATCTATCACAATTTTCCTCACTATTTAAAAGTATTAGAGTTTAAATATTGATCCTCAGTTTGCTCAGTTACCCAAGTAAATGAGGACTTTCTGTTCCTATTTGTGGTTGTTAGTTCAAAACCCAGGATCAAACCAATCAGCTAATTGTCGCTAAGCCAGTGATTGATTTAGGGATGAGACCAATCCCTCACTGTCTCTAGCAGAATGAAGAAGAGCATTTATACTGACTATTCAATGGAAAAGTGTTTTCTCTCCCACTGAACAGGAACAGGAAGGAAATAAAAGGACAGCAGAATAAAAGACGGGAAGACACACCAGTCCCTGGTGTCCTTGCTCAGCCTGTGGAACAAGTGGTCTGGGAAGCCTTGCTTCCTCTGCACTTCTGGTTAGGTAAGATTTTTTTTAACTCACTGCTTAAAACAGAAGTTTTCTTTTATTTGCAGCTGGAGACACCCTGACTGATAGCTTAGTATTAGTAATTAATGAGCCAGAAAGAATGCAAGTTTCTCTAACAGTGGTCTAAACACTCTAGGAGTCCAGCTTTTCTCTGGAAACAAAACATTTAGAGGTAGACACAGCCCAAAGATGACACAGTAACACGTAGCCCAGGCTTCTTGCATTTTACCCTCCAGTGGCATTCTTTTCACCTTGTTGGCACCAGTTCCTGGCATCTACGAATCAACAAGAGGAATTAATAGCCAAAGGCCAGTGATAATCTGCCTCACTAAAAGAGCCTTCTTGTAAGTACCATACAACAATCCAAAAATACATTGCATTAGTCAGGACTATAGTTTCTGAATCTGAACCCTTTCATGTTACCAAAACAGTCAGAATTGTCTTCATGGGTATCAAGAGAAAAAAAATACTCAGTGGCAGTGGACAGACTATCTCTCTGCCACAATCCTACATTTATGCCTCCAGCTCAGATCTTTCCTTTGATCCCTCAACTTAAACACCAAACACACAATTCAAACTCTTGTGTTTATCAAATATCAGAATCTCCAACAGAATACATACCAACATATATAAAATACTGAATTTTATATACACACACAAGCTGTAGTTTGCCACACAAAATCTGTTCTTCTGCGATAATTAGTTTAATATTATTTTGACTGGGTCACAGGGTACTCAGACGTTTGGTGACTCATTATTCTAGGTGTACATGAGAATGTCTGGGAAAGAGATCAAACCATGAACCAGAATGAGTAGATTTTCCCTCCCTAATATGGGTAGACATTACCCATTTAGTTAAAACTTTGTGAGAGGAATCTCACCGTTGCCTGCCTTTTGGAACAGGGGAGTCACTCTTGTTTTATTTTATAATGGAATTTATGTACCAGCATACAGTTGGGTCATTAGTGTGTCAAATGCAGCTCTTGTGATGAAGAACACAATACCTTATATGAACAGTATAGTGTACATCAGCACTATATTCTCTGGAGAATCCTGCCTACTGCCATCTCCCCCAATTATCCCGTCTTCTTTACCCATCACCCCCTAGCCATGCCAATCTTCTATGCTTCCCACACATCCCTGTACTACCTGCAATACCTGCCTCTAGCTTTTGCATGCTGCTGGTTTATAATGATTATTTAATTCTCTGACTGGCCTTGTCCACTCCCTCCAGTTGATCTCTCATCATTAATCACATCTCTTCATAACAGTTAATCACAACCTCTAATGCCAATCTGTGTGTTTTTTTATTCACCACTGTCTCAATTCCCAGTGTTGCATCAGAGCAAGGAACAACTCTTTTGAGCCAATTTATATATCTACGACTGAGCTCAAGAATACCACAGACTTCACGCTAAGAAGTTTGCTGAGGCAACTACTCATTCATTCAACAAATGCGAAAGTCTCACAGGAAACTGTGGAAACACTTGGATTGAAAGAGCCATAGTGACTGCCTCTATGGAGTCTGCCCTCTAGGGCAGAAGATACAAGGTAAACAACAGTATTTTAGAAAGCGGAGGTCATTTTTCATGAATAGGGCCCACTGGACATCTGCTCAGAGTACTTTTTCTCCCTCTCAGGATTTAGTCAAGGGCTGGATGTCAAGAAAACACCAGGAAGTTCAGCATATACCATTCACTCCAAATGTGCCCACAGAGCTTGTGAATCTCTGGGGTGTGAACTTGTGAATCATGTATCCAAGGCAACTGATTGAAGTGTCAGTTACCCTGTACATACACTACACAAGAGGCTAGTGTCATCTATGGACCACTGGGGCTAAATGCCTATTGGCTGCATTAATGAGCAGATAGAAAAATACACAGCAATCAAACTGCAGAGTCATGATTTGATTCTGCCAAGACCAAAAGTCAACAAAATGAGATGTGATGCGCTGATCACAAATGCCAAAATGTTCAACCAATAGGAAGCTAAAGTTATCTTGAGAACAGAAAAATAAAATACATGGGATGCCAGCTCAGATTACTGCTTGTCAAGAAAGCTCATTGGCTGTTGGCTGTGGAAACACTAAGAACAAATGGTGTGCTATCCCAAATTGTCACACGCACCCCTTGTCAAAGCTATCTGTGCACACCCATTCACAAGAAAGAAAGAAAAAAGAGGGAGGGAGGGAGGGAGGGAGGGAGGGAGGGAGGGAGGAAGGAAGGAAAACGTGGCTAAACAACCAAGAAAGTGAAATACACTGTGGGATGACTCATCCCTAACAGGCTTGTGGGCCATCCAGCCCAAACAAGTAAAAAAGATACTTTCTGAGAGCCAGCCTGGGCCTGCCTGATGGTCTTAGCAGCAGCAGCTGAAACATGATCTGAAGATGGCCTGGACCAATGAGAAGCAGCTATGTCACACCAGCAGATGCATATTCATCAGACCTCCCCCCAGGGTGGGGTGGAGGGTAGATAAGGCTTGCCTCTTCCTGAATAAACTGAGCTTGTTGTTTCCAACACTCTCTCTGAGTCTGTATGGTTTAACTCTGCGCCTACTTGGCCCCCGCCCCCAAAGGGAACAACAGCAAGGACCCTGCTAAAACTTTAACACACTAAGGAAAGAAATAGAGGAAGATGCTAGAAGATGGAAAACCTCTCGTGTTCATGGATTAGAAGAATTAAAATTGTGAAAGCGGCTGTCCTTTCAAAATCAACCTACATGTTGACTATAACGTCTATCAAAATTCCAACTCCATTCTTCATGAAATTGGGAAAAACAATGCTAAAATTTATATGGATACACAAAGACCCAGAATATATTTTTTTAATCCTGGTAAGAATAATGCAAAAAATATCACCACACCTTATATAGTCATACTGGAGCCATTGTGATAAAACAGCGTGTGTGTGTGTGTGTGTGTGTGTGTGTGTGTGTGTGTGTGTGTGTGTGTGTGTGTGTGCCCACTGAGGCCAGAAGAAGGCATCAGGTACCCCAGAGCTGGAGTTACCAGCAGCTGTAAGCCTTCCATCACAGGCGAACTTGGGTCTCTGCAAAAGGATATATACTCTTAACTGCTGAGCCATCTCTTCAGCCCCAAAAGAAATTTGTCAGAGTGGCAATTCTGTTGGTTCTCTTGGTTGTCATGGTGGTTTTGTGCCTATATCCTCATGTCAAAGCATGCCAAGCTGTTTACTTATACTATTTTCTGTGAATTGTATTTAATTCATCACAAAGCTATGTTTAAAAAATTCAAGAAACTTCTGCAACAAGCCCCCCAGAAGCCCAGCCACTCACTATCTAGTGTCATCCTGCAAAGACACAGAAAGACACTTAGCACAAAGCAGCAGCCTAAGTACTAACCTGAGTTAAGCAAAGACATGCTTTGCTGACATTATCTGGTTAGTATGTCTCTCTCTCTCTCTCTCTCTCTCTCTCTCTCTCTCTCTCTCTCTCTCTCTCTCTCTCACACACACACACACACACACACACACACACACACACACACACACACACACACAGCTTGGGTCACAGATGTGTCACCTCATTGATTTTCATCATCCCCCTGGATTCCAAATTCATCCCAAGCCCAGAAAACTGTGAATCTCAACAGTTGAAGGTTTTGCATTAGATACGTATTTAAAATCAGTACATCATGACATCATCACTACCAAATGCTAGCTCGTTCTGCCGCTCTCTTTATTGCCACTGAAAGTCTACACTGCAGATCAGAAGAGCTGCATGCATGCTGTCTTGCAGGGGGTTTCCTAAGCAGTCACACTGTCACTCTTGCAGCTGGTGGAGGATGAAGAATGGACAAAGGCTGGCAGCTCTGCTCTAGGTCTGTGTGTGGTTAGAGACTGTGTCATTAAAAAAAACAGGGAGTGCTGGAGAGAGGAGAGATGGCTCGGTCACAGTGCCTGCTGTGCAAGCAGGAAAACATGAGCTCAAGTCCCCGACACCCACATGAAAAGCCTGGTGCCCTGGAGCGTGTCTGTAGCCCTGCCCCTTTGCTGAGAGGGTACACCCAGATGGACAGATTTCTAGAGGGTACACCCAGATGGACAGATTCCTAGAGCTCATTCCTGGCTAGCCTAGTAGAAAGGGTGAGCTACAGATTCTGGGAGAGACTTTGTCTCAAAAACTAAAGTGAAGAGTCATCAAGCAAGACTTGCAACCTTGATCTCTGGCTTCCACACACAGGTACACACAGGTACATGCACATAGACTTCTACACACAGGCACACACAATTGCATGCACATAGATTTCACACACAGGCACACACAGGCACAAGCACATAGACCTCCACACACAGGCACAGGCACATAGACTTCCACACACAGGTGCATACACATAGATTTCCACACACAGGTACATGCATGTAGACTTCCACACATGGACACACACAGGTGCATGCACATAGACTTCCACACACAGGCACACACAGGTGCATGTACATAGAGTGTATCTCCTCACTTTAAGCTTTGCTATTACTGCTGTGAGGGCAGAACAGTATGTGCTTTTCCCCACACTCAAGGTTCACAACCTTCACTTTTATAACAAAACACCAATTAACAAGGAAAAACAGCAAACTTATTTATCTAAGGTCTTATTGTTTGGTTTTGGGGAAAGTTGTTATTCTGGTTTGGTTTAGTTCAGTTTTAGTTTTAGTTTTATGTGTTTATTTAGAGACAGGATCTTCCTCTGTAGCCCAGGCTGACCTCAAATTCATTGCAATTCTCCTGCCTCAACCTGCCACATGCTGGGATTAAAGGAAAGAGCCACCACATCAGACTTGATCTAAATATTACCTAGTACAGTACTCAGAAATAAAGATCCAAAGACCTGGGGAGCATGTCTATTGTGTTTGGATTCAGTGAATAGGCAGCTGTAGAGGAGGATAATGGACCAAAACGCCAATAGCATTGGGGGCACAAAGACCCACAGGGTCTTTCTGTCCCTGTCCTGTGTGGTCTCTAGGTAAAAAAGTTCTTTTCATGTCTGGAGGGAGGGTCCTTATAGCCATCTATGGTTCAACTTTACCAGCTAGACTCACAACCAGAAAGTCAATGATGTCTTTATTGGCAGCTCCTTCAGAGAACAGGGTGCAAGGGTTGGAGTAATGGCCAGTTTCTATGACCTGACTTAGAGAAGAGCAGTTTGTAGTTTCTATGACTTGCTTTAGCAGGAGCAAGGGGCCAGAGCACAGCAAGGCAGGGAAGGTCAAAGCAGCTTCGTGATGGCTTTCCAGTGCCTTCCAATGTACAGCTCTCGGGACATCCAAAAGCAATACCCCCCTCCACACACACGTGAACACACACATGCATACATGCACATATACGCACTTGCAAAGATGCACACACTTGCATACACACGCATACACACACACACACACACACACACACACACACACACACACACACACACACACACACACGAGACAAAGCCTACCCAGGATATCCTTGAACTTGTGGTCCTCTTGCTTCCAAAGGGATCACATTCTAAGCACCAAAACTACTTGGACTTTTTATTATGCAGTACAGCTACAGCTTAACTAGCCTGAAAGTCAATGCTTGGAGACTGAGAAAACATGGGAAGACTCAAAAATGTTGCAATAAAAAAAAGATTCTTCCTAAGAAACTGGAAAAGGACTACATGCCCTCCCCCACCCTAAGACAAAGCAATGTGCCTGCAAAGGTTGCTTTCCCCATGATTAAGAGTCTATACAATTAAAAAATTTTAAGTGGTTGATTGAAGGATAATGCGGCAGATTTTATTCAGCCTCGTATACCTCGGGGGACTCTGAGATCTCCTTTATTACTTTACTGCATGTGCACATTTTCCTTTAGAAATAAAAATTAAACCTCTACACAATTGCTTCCAAAGGCATTTTCCCTTCATGCTAATAATGGTTTTCATGAAACATCTGTAGCAAATTTAAATGCTCCTTTTTTATATTCACAGTTATCAAGAAACCAATGTAAAATATGAATATACATAGGGATAAATAAACATATGTTGCTAACCATCCACCTTGAATGGCAAGCAGCTCTCTGCTCGCCTGTCTGTTTGCTTCAGGGTGATTATCATTGTCAAGAACATTCAGGAACACGTGAGAGGATGGAGGTTAACTTCAAAAAGTCATTTCCCCTCTCTTTTTATACTCAATTCCTTATGATAATAGAAATAATTGGAAATTAAGATATATTTGCTATAACTCTTGCATTCTGTAAGAGTCCAGTTTCCTTTTACAGGTGTTGGCATAGAAGATAAGAATGATGGGATTGAGGACTATTTGGGGGTCATAGTCCAACAGTAGCTCTGACAGCAATGTAGTGGCTCCACTTAACACAGCTCCCCCAAAAGTGGACAGTGCACACCCATGTCCTCACCTGGGGACACATGCCATAGTTGGGATAGACTTGCTCACAGCTCCATCATTAGAGAGTGACAGCCTCGGACCTGAGTGAGGTCTTTAGAAGAAAATCCCACATTCTCTTACAAGATGGAAAAATGGCAGGATATTGGATTCACACAATCTAACACAATGTCAATATGCATGGAGAAAATAAACTTGATGTATTTCTGTGGATCGGCTTTTAAAAACCTATCCCTTCAAGGGGTATTTTTATGCCTCAGTGAGATTTAATTTCTCCAAATTATCCAGGGATAAGTTGTCCTTTCCTCTGTCTCCACAAATGATAATGTTGACCATTCATCATTTTGGTCGCTATTCTACTCAGTGTTCCATGTAGATGTGTAGACAGCACCTGGATATTCAGAGCTTGAGTAGGAATATAAAGATGTAGAAAGGCCTAGATGGGAAATCACCTGCTTCAACCTTTCAAGGAATGACATACACAAAGTTATCTACACAGTTCTACAACTTGAAAGTCCTTATCCTCTTTACTGAACTTTCTCATCCACCAAGCCACAGGTCATCTTCTATCCTTGCTCAATGTTATGTTCATTGCTCACACATGCCCACTGTACATTTTCCCATTCAATAAAGATATTGTTCTTTATGGTTTGGTTCTTCTTTGAACTGTATTCATTGAAGCTACTTCAACGTTACTTAACTTTCTGAAATAAAATGTTACACATTCGTGTTTGTATACATATAACCCCAAATTTTGCAGTTTGGGGAACTCACGCTATTGTTACAAAGAAACAAAGATTGAGAAGGTGAAGGTTAAACTTCCCAGCAATGCACAGAAACAACGCCCCTAACAACAGGCAACTTGGAGACACTCTCCCAAAATAAAGAAGTAAAGGCAAAAAGATATGAAGCTCTGGCACCTTCACATCTTTATCTGTTCAGATTTCATGCCGTCCTTTGAAGACTAAGCCCACCTAGCCTACATACGAAAGGATGAGAAGAGAGAACTTCTGTAATGAGAAATTTTAAAACTTTATTTTTGAGGGAGAAGAAAAATAAACCGCTGTTCCGCTCAGTGTTTCTACCCCATGAAAAACAGCTCAAGCACATGCTGCGTTTGCTCTGGACACTTTCAAAATCTGTTCACAGACCCTCACTGGGGATCTGCGTGATGTTTGTAACAAAAATCCAATGTGACCCTCTGTGCTCTCGGAAAGGAAGTTCTTGGCTCCTGAAAACATATAGGTTCATGAGTTTTTATTTATGTTTTCCTCACCTATAATATTGATTAAATACTGTTAAATTCATAAATATTATATCTAAAATGTTACAACCATGTATCAAACCATGATACTGTCTTTTTAGTAATAAAGCTGTGCAAGTTGCCTTGGCTGATGGCTGGTCACACATTGAGGTGGGAGGCTGGGCTAGGACCCCTGACCCCTAGAAAAAAGCTACAGCATTTAACATTCTACCATGTTGGAACTCAGAAAAACTACCCAAAACTACAGCACGTTGTCCGGCTCAGAACTTTGAACTGCAGTGGACGGCACAGCCTTTCTAGCTCCTCTCTTCTCCAGCCTTCCTACATCCCTGGAGGGAGTCACAGAAACTAGAATTCTTGTTCCCCAAGGCAGGAGCTCTTCCAAGAGAAAGCAGACCCTGAGACCTAGGTAGATCACTGTGCAGTGACTTTTGTCATTGCCAAATGCCTGACACCAAGCAACACTTTTGCTTACTGTTTAAGAGGGTACACAGTCCACCACGGCAAGGAAGTCATGGCAGTCAAAACACAAGGCAGATAGTCACACTGAACCCAGGAAACAGAGAACGAAGTATGGCCAGAAACACCTCAAGGCCCAGCCCTAGTGAACCACTTCTTCCAACAGGGCTACCATGTCCCTAACTTTCCAAACCATTATCACCTGAGGACCAACTGTCCAGACCCACAAGCCTACAGGGGACATTTGCATGCAAACAGCAACAGTTACTGCTTTCTTTTGTCTTTGTCCTTAAGTTCCTCATTCCAGAAGGGTCTAGTCCCATATCTGAGGGGAAGAAACGTCACACAGACAAGCCAAGAAGAATATAAACAAATAGCTCTTGGTCAGTTTCTCTCTCAAATGTATTGCTGCCATTAACTCAAACCCTATTTATTCCATTTTCTGCATGGATACCCATTCATCATTGAACCTGGGCACAAAGATCCAGTTCATTCATAAGGCAGTTTGGTAACTGTGCCCGGCCTTCATCCAAACTTTCTGATGAAGCTGTCTTTCTACGGCTGGTGGAAACTCATGACTGGCCAAAATATCAAGAATGAGTAAGTGGTAAGTGTGAAATACTCATCCCTGAATAGGACCTGCTACGTCACCCCTCTGAAAACACAGGTGGAAAGGGGAGCAGAAAGAATGTAAGAGCCAGAAGATGGGGAGATGAGCAGCAAAAAGATAGATATGGCATAGCTGTTTCACTCAAGGACTTACCACAGAGGTCATTATCTGCACAAGAGGGAGCCTGTGAATATTGCACTGTGGTTGGGGAAGGGAGCTATGAGACTTCATCTCTCCCTGAGGACTACAGGCAGTTAATGCTTATTGGGTGAGGGGTACCATTTTCTTTAGTGGTGTGGCCACTGATAAGTTGCCCATGCTCCAGTAAATTACCCTCACCCAGGCTTAGACAAGGCTTAATTAACCTCAGCAGGCCAAACACACAAAAATGAAAGGAGGGGAGCTTGTTGAGAAGAAGGGGTCCAAGTCCCTTCAGTAGTTCAGGATGCTTCTTGAACTTTAATCATCAGCCCTTTGTGTCTGATGTTTTGTGGAGACTCCCTTGCTTGTATAACTGAATGTGACCTTTTCTCAATAATCTGTCAAGTTTTTAGTCTAGCTAAAGAATCAAGAATTGTGAAGGGAAGCCATTTCACTCTCTTACAGATTTGTATACTTTTATGTTCTTGATGAACCAATGATTTTTATAGAGTTACTTACGGGGACATGGGAGATTTATGGGCAGCTAGCTACACCACTGAAGAAAAAAGAACTATTTGCTGCCTATGTATCTTCAAGGACAGAAAGATCCTGATGAGTCCTTATATATAACAACTACTACCTTAACAGAAGGAATTGTTTCATACCTCAGGCTTCATATTCTTGTTAGGGTCTGTAATGTGACCAGAGAGTGCTATGTATTAAAAATGCAATATGAACACCTCATGGCCACGAGCTTTTACTTCCTTGCTTAAGCAGGGCTTTAGATCTGCAATGCCAATATAACACATAAGCAGCATTAGACCATGCCAGTCCTTTGCAATCACTCAATTCACTGAATGAAGCAATTTGTGTCCAAGTCATACAGCTTAGATTTATTTACACCAATTGAACCATTGAGTGTCATTTCATGTCCCAGCCTTGTTCTGATGATGGCACATAATTCAGGAACGCTGAATTGGAAGAGCCATCTCCTGGGAGTAGTTTGCAAGAACCAGGATAACATGCACCTGCTTTGTCAATTTCCATTTAAGCAGAATTAGAGGTTACCTTACCAGATGCTCTGAGCACTAGCAATGAATGAGCGTTTTTCCCTCTGTGGATATTATAATAAATTCAGAAAAGGTCCAGTTCTGACACCCAAAGGTCAGCCACTTTCCATCACTGACAATACGCTATTAGCAGTCATTTTCCTGGCTCTTCTTCAGGCTTGGAGTAGGGAGCCTTGTGTTTTGTTTTATGGCATCACCGTGGCATTTTCCAATTTGAGTTGGAGCCCGTTTGATGTGTGGAAGCACTGCACTGTTTCCTATAAAGTATAACAGTGGCCATTCCTGGATTCCATGCATTCAGGGGCTCACCACAAACTGGGGTGTTGTATTCATAACCAGCTACTAGACAATTAGCAACATTCTCAGTCTTACAGACCAGGATTGAATCTTCATCCTCTGCCTTTAAACCAAAGGGCAGTGTGCAAAGAGGTGGGATCTGTGAATTGTCACACACAGAAGACTGACTGAGCCAAGGAAATGCAGCTCACGGCGTGGAACAGCCCTGACTCACAGGGAACAGCAGCGGTGCCCTCACGGGACACCTTCTGTGGCACTAGGTTCCATATGCTTTTTGCTTCTCTCCATACAGCCTCCCAACTGGTTTTTGAAGTTTTAAAGCTACTGTGGTTTTCCCAATCTGTGCAGGGGGTGTATTCCACAGCTTCTGGTTGAAGTCTAAAACCGTGAATAATACCAAATCTGATCTATTCTGTAGATGTATCTGACAAACTTTGATCCCTTATCTGTGCATAAAAACAGATTAACAACAATAATAAAATTGAGCAATTATAACAAAAATACAGTAATAACTGTCATGTGACTAACACTTTGCTCCCAAACACCTTATTGCATAGTACACCCTTCTTGTTGACTATAGGGAATGAAATATAAGAAAGAAATCATTACATAGAACTACTGTACTGGCTGATCACCTCTATCAAGTTGTGTCAGTGGCAGAATCTATTAATTTAAAGTAGGAATTTCACATATATATGGATACAGCAATACCTATTTGTATGTGTAGATAGAGAAATATATAAATATATATCTCATTTCTGATTTAAGCAGAAAAAGAAAATTTGATAAAAAAAATATACAGTAGTCTCTCATCATCTGGTTTATTGTTGGGCAATTTTACCTAACCTTGAAAAATTAGTCTGTAAATATTAAACAAAAAATTCCAGAACTGTTTTAGAATATTATTTTAAGGTGTTTTACTTTTGTTTATGTTGCAAGTGTTTAACTCTGTGAAGCTGTGTTACTGTGCCTGTGTAAAACACCTGATGGTCTAATAAAGAACTGGCCAATAGCAAGGCAGGCGGGGCTGGTAGGCAGAGAGAATATATAGAAGGAGAAATCTGGGAGGAGAGATCTAAGATCTAGGAGCCAGAGAAGGATGAGGACTCCAGGGACCAGCCACCAAGCTACACTGTAAGCCACAGAGTAAGAGTAAGATTTACAGAAGTAAGAGAATGGGAAAAGCCCAGAGACAAAAGATAGATGGGATAATTGAAGTTAAGGAAAGCTGGCAAGAAACAAGCCATGCTAAGGCCAGGCATTCATAATTAAGAATAAGCCTCTGCGTATGATTTATTTGGGAGCTGAGTGGCGGACCCCCAAAAAAAAGTAAAAAAAAAAAAAAAAAACAGCAACACACAACCAGTGAATTCATCTTTAAGTGCACACTGCATTGGTTACTTTTCTCAACGCTGTGACCAAATGCCTGACAAACAGCAACATAAGGTCCACCTCAACCTTCTCAAAATAGTGCAATCAGCTGGGGACCGAGTGTTTCATATGAACCCACATTTCACATCTACACTATGAAGTTCCACCTCTAGTGCCCATTGACTCATGCCTTATCCTGATACAAAATGTACTCTGTTCCCCTTCAACCTTTGCTACAATATTACATGTCAATGCTGTCTAAAATCCTAACGTCTCTTAGACCTGAAATCTCTCTTACCTGTCAGCTCCTGTAACATATTTTTGAGAAAAGGAAAGTTTAAGTTAATGTACGTCTGTCCAGTATCCAAAAGCACAGAGTAAGCATTCCCATCCTCAAAGAATGGGATGGGGAACCCGGTAAATAAAGATCAGATGAAAACTACCTGCAGCTCTGTGTTGAGCATCCGGAGCTCAGTATAGCATCAGCTGGGCTCTAACTGGGTTGAGTAGCCCTCCTGACACCATATCCCTCTAGTCCTGTTGCCTGTCGCACATGCCCTCTCCTGGAGCAGCTTCACTCAGCGCTTGCAGCCTTCTTTGACTGACACCACATGTTTCTGGCATCTACAATACCAGCAGTCTCTGCTGCAACCTAAGGCTTCAGCTTCACAGCTAACATCTTGACGGATCAAGAAGCAAAGATGGAGCCGTAGTCAGGACCAAGTTCTAAAACGCAAGGCCCTCCTCCAGCCAGACCCCACCTCCCAATGTTCCAGCACCACCAGCTGCAGACCAAGCATTCAAACACATCAGGCTACAGTGGACATTTTACCCCCGAGCCTCAACACACACCGTATTGAGTAGCATAACACCATTTCACACTGTCCCCATCCTCCCCAGGACGTAATCACTTTTATCTAATATACATATGCTATTCACCCATTTCCAACTTAATAGCCCTTCTCACCTATCATATTGACTATCATGGCTTCACGGTGCTTGCAAATAATCCCTTATTCCACTCCACAATGGTCCCAAAGCATGAGTATATCATTTTAGTTTTTGATTGACATTTCTATCACTTCTCATTTCCTTGTGTGTAATAATTATAAATTGAACTTTATCTCAGGTATTCAAATATAGGACAACATCTAGTATATACAGAGCTCAGAACCATCCATAGTTTCAGACCTCCACCTGGGATCTTGGAACATAATTTCTATGGATAAGGGATGCACTGCCATTATCTTTTTCAAGTTCATTCCTTTAGCAGTGAGGAAATGATATTCAGATGAGTTAGGAGACCACTGTGGCCCATTACCTAACAGAGCAGAGCAGGGATTAAATGTCATTTAGTTCAATGTCCTTTCCATCATGCGACATGTACTGATTATTTTGAGTATTATTTCTATTATAGAGTGACAGTATTTTTTCTTTGTTTTAAGAAAAGATCATTCTGGATTATATCTGGTTACTTGGGGGTCTCATAATTTATTAGGTCTAAGGTGGACAGAAGACCACAGAAGAGAAACAGCTCAAAGACTAGCACATAAAGATATGATCAGTTCATGCTAAAGCATCCTTGGGGAAACTGCACTTCATTACAGAAACATCCTTTTGAATAGAGTTACACAGCCGCACTTCCCACTCAGACCCTCAGACCTCTAATAAAACCCGGTTCATCAATATGCGTACATAGCACTAGGCTATTTTTTTTTTAGACCTGAACTCTACAAAGAAAAGGATTGCTTTAGAAGACTTGAACTTAGTTTTCAGTGATGACTACATATTACATGATTCAGCAGAGTAACACATGGCAGAACTTCTCATCCAGTCATGAGTGGCAACTTCTGGTTCCTTGTGTTTTTCAAATCATTACAGTCGAGCCTCTGTTTGGGTCAGTTTGAAACCGACTTCTTTTAGAACTGTCCAAGCACTGTTGATGGTCTTCTGTGCATGAAGACATTTGCTATCCTGGCTTCGTGTTACCCTCATATAATCAGACACATGCTTTTCTTCCTTTCTAAAATAAACTATCATGGCCTACGCCCAACAACTACTGACACTGTAGGATATTTGTACTCCAATGGGATTCCTCAGACTCACTTATCTTCGACAGTATGTCACAGCTGGCACTGATGTATCACATCTCTTCCTAAAATGGCTTCACTAATACTTGAGCACTTTGTGCTCTCTCTGATTGAATTTTTTAAACTTTTATCTTCAGGCTGTGATGATAGGAAATCTTTCAGAGTCGTTCTTTGACAAGCTGCCTACCTTTCCATCCAACCCACAACGGAGGTGGTTTTCAGTGAAAATGGACTCCATAAATTCATATAAAACATTTTAATGCTTGCTCCCCACCAGGTTGGTAGAGTCATTTGTGAAGGATGAGGAAGGATGGCCTTCTTGGAGGAGATGTGTCATTGGGGGCAGCCTTTGAAGTTTCAAAGGACTCCAACTACTCCCAACATGCTGTCTGCCTCCTGCGCACGTGGATTCTATGAGTTCTCGGCTGTTGTTCCAGAGACCTGTTGCTATCCTTCACTCTTTCCTCCATAAGCCCCAAGGCCCTGGAAGTTATAAGCCAAATGAAACTCTTTCTTTGATCATAGTGTCTTATTACCGTGATAGAAAAGAAACCAAGGCAGAAGTTAGTACAAGGGAGTAGACTGTTACTACAACAGGCCTGACCATGTTGTATTTGGGAAGAATGTGGAAAACTTTGGGACTCTGGACCAGAAAAGTTGTTGTATGCTGTAATAATCAGAACTTTATGGGCCATCTGAGTAGGAGCTCAGAAGACAGTGGTGCTGGCAGCAGTATGGATTATGGAGGCCCAGCTCAAAAGTCAGCAGAAGGAAACACCAGTAACCGGGCTAGAGACCATTCTTGGGATGTTGTGCCTGAGAATTTACTTGAAGTTAAATTGAAAAATAAAGGACTAACTCCTTGGTGGAGGAGATTTTAGAACAGCCTAATATTGACTCTGTCGTGTGGTTATCAGTAATCACTCTTATGCAGGTCTACAATGAAAAAGAGCAAGTGGGGCAAAAGGAAATACAAACTACACAGTTTGAGGATAAGAAGGGTGTTATGATATATTGTGGGAGGGACCTCAGCTGGCTGGAACAGGGTGTCCCACGCATGCAGGGAAACGGGGTGGCATGCTGGGCAGATGCAGTGACCAGTCCAACATGCCATTCGGGCATGACGGCAGCAGTGACGGGTGGACATTGACAACCCAGACGCTGCATCTGCAGGGAAATAAGTTTACTATAATAGAGAGATAAAGATAGGAAAGGAGAGAGAGAAGAGAGAGGGGGGGAAGAGAAGGGGATCGAGGATGCACACCTCGTGGGAGGAAAAGCAGAAGAGAGAGAGGAAGGGGAGGGTTTTTCCTAAAATGAGGCTTTTACGTCAGGACACAGGGTGGCGCCAAGGGACGGGTCAGAATATTAACAAAGAGCACCCAAAAATTTAATGTTGGAACTCAGGCTTGTGCTGAAAGAGATTAAGAGACGAAGGAGAAGCTTGATCCGAATTAGAGTAAGGGAGAGGTGCCCTTGGGCAAGACCCTACCCAACTAAGCTTCCAACTTATGAAACGAAAGGGCCTAGAGAATTTTCTGCTCCTAAAAAGTAACAACAAAACTCACATCTGCAAATGTGATTCAAGGGGACCAGGTCTCATCTCAAACATGCAGCTTTAGGGTCATGAAGGATATATGAGTAAGGGAGTTGTGGGATCTTCTCCCCTGGAGAAAGAAAGCCGCTGGAGCCAGGTGTTTGGCAGACGAGCCTCTACATGGAGGCCCAAAGAGCCTGTTGTGTGAAGCTGTGAAAGCAACACCTGACTTGAGTTGGAGACCTCAAGATGTTGGGGACACCAGAGCCATGAGATATCTGGCAAAGAGAGCTACAGACAGGGAGTGGAACCAGCCCAAGAGCGAAAAGTGTGCTTCATGAAGCACAACAGGAAGGGCTAAGCCTCTGAAGCCCTCTAACATCAGACTTGAAGGTACGGGCTTTGGAGTTTGCATTCCAGGTTTTGACTTAATTTTGGTGGAACATTTTCTCATTATGCACCAAGTTCTCCTTCTGGAATAATAGTGCCATCATATGTTAGAAGTATGTACTTTGCTTTTTTAATTTACAAAGGGTTACACTTAAGAGATGCCTTGAGTCTCAGAAGAGATTTTGAGCTTTAGTTTTTTGGTTTTTTTTAATATTCAAACTGGAAATGATGGGATCTCCTGAAGTTGGACTAAGTACATTTTGCATTATAATATAACCATAAGCCTAAGGGTCATATTCTAAGATAGTAGAATGCGGTGGTTAGAATGAGAATGGCCTCTATTGGCCCATATGTTTAAAGTACTTGGTCTCCACTCAATTGGTGGAACTGTTTGGGAAGGATTAGCAGTTGTGTCATTGGGGTTGGGCTTTGAAGTTTTAAAAGACTCATGCCATTCCAAGTATTGTCTCTGCCTCCTGCTTGTGGATCTGATATGAGGTCCCAGCTACTGTTCCATGTTTTCACTCCACCATCATAGACTCCAACCCTCTGGGATGGTGACCCGAATTAAACTCCTTCTTTTATAAATTGGCTATGATGTCTTATGACAGCAGCAAAAAACAGAGAAAATAAGACAACCAATAGGAAAAAAAAGACAACTAATAGGAAAAGATGGAGATTTTCATGAATGTGCCCTCAGCCCACTACAGTATACATGTTTATGTACACATATGTGCACACGCACACACACACACACACACACACACACACACACACACACACACACACACACACACTAGGCAAAGATGTGTTACATTTGTTTATGCTGTGTAATATTACTTTAACTGTGTAAAGGTGTATTCCTTTTGTTTATGCTGCATTTGTTTAATGATGTAAGGATGGATGTTCAATTATATAAAGATTTGTTTCACCTTGCCTGCCTAAAGCACCTGATTCATCTCATAAAAAGCTGAATAGCCAATAGCTAAGCAGAGGAAAGATAGGCAGGGCTGGCATGCAGAAAGAATATATAGGAGGAGAACTCTAGGCTTGAGAGAAAGAGGAACAAGAGAACAAGGAGGAGGAGAGAGACATCCAGGGCCAGAAGCCAGGCAGCCCCTAGCCAGACAGACAGACAGAGAAGCAGTGACAGTAAGATAGACAGAAGTAAGAAAAGTAAAGAGCCCTGAGGCAAAAGGTAGATAAAAAGAAACAGGTTAATTTAAGTTAAAAGAGCTAGCCAGAAGCATGTCTAAGCTAGGCTGAGCATTCAAAACTAATAATAAGTCTCTGTATCATGATTTAGGAGCTGGTTGATGGCCCAAAAGGAAAAGCCTGGTATACACACACACACACACACACACACACAGAGAGAGAGAGAGAGAGAGAGAGAGAGAGAGAGAGAGAGAGAGAGAGAGAGAGAGAGAGAGAGATGCATGCACCAGGTCACATCTACTACCAAGTGGCTTGCAAATCCAAAGCAGGAATCCTATTTAATGCCATCTCTCCTATCCCCCCCAGGTTCTCCTTAAACTCTACTGTAACCAAAAGATTTCCTGTGTCCCACCTGGTCCCAAAGCCACTCCATCCCAAGTAAACACACAGAGGTTTATATTATTCACAAACTGTATGGCCTATAGGTCAGGCTTCTTGTTAGCTAGCTCTTATAACTTAACTCAACCCATTTCTATTCATCTATATGTTGCCACGTGGCTGTGGTGTTACCGGTCTGCTGGCATCTTGCTGCTCCTTTGGAGCTGTGCATGCTGGCGTCTCCCCAACTTTGCTTTCTCCTTCCTGTATCTCTGCTTGGATTTCCCCACCTGCCTCTAAGCTGCCTTGCCATAGGCCAAAGCAGCTTATTTATTAGCCAGTGGGAGCAATACATATTCACAGCATACAGAAAGACATCCCACAGCACTCTATCTGTCCTTAGATAGAAGGGACTCTGTTATATCTTAAGAAAGCCAATACTAATGACTCTTCTCTTCCAAGATAAGGCTTAACTCACAGTTCATTTCTAACCCTTTTTAAATTGCTTCAAATTGTAATGCTATAGAGAACCCATTGTATGGGTACAAAACTGCAATAATCTTTAAAAGACAACCAACCATACCTTTGGTTTTATAATACATTATTTTTATGAAACCAAATTACAGTACTCACATATAACTTTAGCAAATACTAACATTTCTTTATATCCCCCTAAGCCTAAACACTAATTGAAGAGACCTGGATATGAGCCAGAATCATGCTGAGCCCTAGAAGAAAGCCACAAGGGAATTTTAAAGGACTAACAATAACCCACTGAGCATTAATCCCACGGGGGCCAGCTCTGAACCACCATTTGTTCCAGCCTGTGGTCCAGCCAATCTGGTTTCTCCTACTTACATGAACTTAGCTAAACTTGCTTGTGGCAGATCCGAAAAGAAAAAGAAAATGAAAATGTGTGTGTGTGTGTGTGTGTGTGTGTGTGTGTGTGTGAGAGAGAGAGAGAGAGAGAGAGAGAGAGAGAGAGAGAGAGAGAGAACGAGAGAGAGTTCTTTTCATACTGTATTTAAGTCTTTCTAAGTGATGAGAAAGTCCTAAGTGTTTTAGCAGCCATGGTTCTTACCCTGCGAGTAGCCCACTTTCTGTCTGTCTGTCTTCAACAGAAGCCTAGGGTCCAAATGTTTAAGGTCTGGAAAGTGAGAGTGGGATTGGAAAAGGCAAAACCTTGTTCACAGCAGGATCCCTGAAAATACCAAAACACTGTCTGTCGTCGCCTTTTGTGATAGCAGCCCTTCAGCTATTTGCTCAGTTTCTACGAAATTGGTGATGAATGAGGTTTTCCAAGGGCTTTTACACACGGCTCTGTCATTTCACTGGGGCTCACTGAGTACTTTAAACAGATGAAGACAAAGAAAGCCAGCCGTATAATTCAGTGTCTGATTGCTTTCCCACATGTCAGTCCTGAAAAGCACAATTCTCCCTTGAGCAGCTTCAAGTGGCTGCCTGGTGGAATCTGGGGAAGGCTGACAAAATGTGGGATGTTCTTTCAACACAAGGAAAGCAGCGTCAAGATGGACCATGGACTACCGCTGTCTGTACCTGGCAGTCCATGTATCACAGCACGCAGCATACATCTAATAGGGTGCGGGGGGGGGGGGGGGGGGGACACACGACATGACACGGACACGCAGAGTCTTCTCCATCCTTTTCCAAGTTATCATTAGTACCTGGAGGACATGAGTTGCTCCATATGTTCTGAGGTGTTAACTAGAATCATAGCCCTTAAATAATAGGTTATTGCTTTTAAAATGATTTTGAGTGAGCACTTCCAGAAATGATTTTAAAAGATACAGTGAGGAAAGAATAGATGGAATTCACTCTCTGACACACCCTTTCTATTGCCTAGGGAAAGGAAAGTTGCACTGACTTTTTTTCAATATGTGCATCCAGATGTGTGTGTGCACCTGCTCATGGAGGTCAGAGGTCAATGTGGAGCATCCTTCTCAATCACTCTCCATGCTATATTTATGAGGAAGGGTCTCTCATTGAATCTGGAACTCATCCGTTGGCTAGACTGCCTGACCAGGACTCAAGGAGTTCACCTGTCTCCAACCCTCAGAACAGTATTACAGACATATGCCACCAGGCCTTGAGGTTTACATGGGCACTGAGGATCTGAACTCAGGTCCTCGAGTTTGTGCATGAAACACTGTGCCCTCTAAGCTATCTCCCAACATTTTCATGAGTCAACATTTTCAAGACAGAATGAGGAAGGTAGTACATGGAACCAATCTACAGGCTCTGCCTTTGGAGAAGGGAAAACCCAGTCACAGTAGAGGGCGTGGCATCGGCGACAGAGAACAGAATTTAACCTTGGGACACAGTTTAGTGCTGGTGGTGCGGGAGAGGAAAGGGTTGGGTTGCAGCTCCACCTCCACGACTCTACTTAGTTTCAGATACATCACCTCCCGGTGCTTCATCAACTTCCCTTGAGGCTGATTTTTGCTTGTGCAGCACTTCGCAAGAGTTAGTTTAAAAGGCTTTAAGTAACACATGCCTGGTGGAAACTCTCCCTTGGACTCCGGGCACAGTCTATTCCACGCTGCTAAATAACAACAGCTCACAGGAAAATTATGCATAATCAATAGTCTGTCCACTGATTCAAATACCCCCGGGGTCCGTTTCTGCAGTTTATCGTACATATATTCTAGGCGCAGGAATGGTGGTGGCTATGGATTCCTGCACAGCTGTTTTGCTCCTGTTGGGGCATGATTATTTTCAAGTGCTTGGCAAGAGCAGATGTTTTAAGAGCATGATAAGTACATGTCTTTCTTCAACTAATGCTTTTATATTTACATAAACAGAACATTGATAGCCTACTGTCCTTTTGATCCTGGAGGGGAGGGTAGAGACTACTGCCATCAGTTTTCCTAGACATCAATAAGCACAGACATTCCCCTCTGTCCCCCTCCCTACAAGCACCACCGATTGCTCTCCCTCATTCTCTTTCTCTGGCAGTGGCACTTCCCTCCACTCTCGCTCAGATTCCCCCCCACCCCACCCCTACTAGATTGTTCGAATGTGACTTTTTCACACAACGTCTTTGTAAGCTGGAGCAAGCTGACTGTGCAAAGTCCTATACAGAATGTCATTTTCTCTGCTGGGCTTGTACCTGCTCCAAATCGCTGAACTTAGAGAACAGCTTATTCCCTCCAAGTCAAGATGCACTCCTGCTTGAACTAGCTGCAAAGGCACTCCCATATTGTTAGTACGAAGATCTGTTACCATGGTAAATAATATTCTGCCACACGGTCCTCAGAAGAGGCTGCGGATCTTGTCATTTTCACATAAGCACAAAGTATGGGGCTCTAAAGGAACGTTCCTCCTAGCCAAAGTACATGATGGGCGGCCTTTTAAGTATGGAACACAGATGGGATTATTAGCATGTTCGGTGATTCACCAGTGTAAGTCTGTAGATACAGAAGAGTATTTTAGTGGTGCTTGCTCCCTGGGGTTTATAAAGTGCATGTTGGTGTTGTTGTTGGTGTTGTCGTCGTCCTTGGTGGCAGTGTGTTTGTTGGTCTGTTTTAGATTAATGCAGTCATACAAGTGAGTTTAGGATTCTTCTAAATTCAGAATATTCTGAGGAGCTAACTAAAATAAGAGATTGATTTCCTTTTTCAATTTTTCTCTGCCCAAAAAAACACAGCCTTCCCCTTGGATTCAGTGCTCACACTCAGTACAACCTCCTGCTTCACCTGCAACTTCATCAGCGAATTCGGAGCTGCAGAATTTCTTTCCAAGCGGCTGGTACGTGTCCATCTCAGCTCACTGCCAATCACCCAATCAGCACTTTGCTATGGGTATGGGACATCGGAGGGAAATGACTACTGTTTGGTAAGGGATAAATACCTATGCAGATTGTCCAACTAAAGGAAATTTGGGCAGAAGACAGAACACAGAGAGCTAGGAAAACACTCTTTTTCTGTACATAAAATGAACTCACTGAATTTGAATATCCATAGAAAGAATCACGCTTAGCCTCCCACTCATTTCCTACACTCCTGTTTAACTGGAAGAAGACACTGGTCCTTCTCAGGTCAAAGCAAACGTGAGTCATGCACATCCTATAACAGATGTTAAGTGGAACTTCTGTGCAGTTGTAGAATCCAGCAGAAATATGAACACAAAGGACAGTGGGTAGTAAGAAACTATCATCTATAGAGAGATGTTGGATTATTCTCCTAAGACTTATCAATGGTGACAGGACAGCCCATCGGTGTCCAGTCCCGTCCCCCCCCCCCCCCCCCCCCCCCCCGCCTCTAGCCCACATAAGAGAAAGCTAGAGATTAATTAAGGTGTTATTTAAAAGATGTGGGTAGAGTCATAGAAAGTTGGGTACAGTGCCCTCCCTTCTGCCACTTAATGGGAGTACCATCTCTAGGAAAAAAGAATTCATCAGCGATCCTTGGACTTTCCGTCGGCAGGGAAAGCCCTTACAGATGGTTTCTTGCTAAATTTATAAGCAGTCAGTCCTATGCAAGTACTGATACAGAATGCAAGAAAATTCTTAAGGGGAAATTAGTACAAATCTCTAAAAGTTGAGGGAAATTCACTCAGCAAAGGCCTATGTCAGCTCCACGCCTGTAAAAGGCACAAAATGGGAGTCTGTTTCAGGTAAATGACAAACGATCAAAAATTACAGGGCAAAGTGGGGCAGCATTTACTCAAACATCAGTGATGATGTTTGATGTTTCCTGTGGTCAGAGGATACTTTAAATGGCAGCAAGGAAGAAAATGCCTTGAAAGGTCCACAGTAAACAAGCTCACTGCTGAATAAAAACTTTCTCTGGCAGGAAGGGCCTGTGAATACCTCTGGGGCAGGAAGGGTCACAACCATCTGCAAGCCAGGAAAAGACACAAATTGTCTGGCCCCTTTTCCCTGGACTTGCAGCCTCTAGAGCGGTTGGAAAGCTTCTGTTGTTCAGGCTGCTAAGTCCCAGTCCGTAACTGGAAGATGCAAATTCATAAAGATTCTGAGGGTGTAGCTGGGGCATGTGCATTGACTCACATGAGAAAAACATTAAACAAGAGGATGGAGAGATGGACACTGTTTGAACCCTGGTACAAACAGGAAGTGTCAATGGCCAGGAAATAACAGCAGCCACATCATCCTTTGTCCTTTTAAGTTCTTTCTTCCCACACCACTGACCCTGCTGGGAGCAAGGACCTGAGAACACAAGGAAAGAAATGCAGGAGCAGCACGGAGTGAAGAGAGAGGCCACAACTGGACAGCAGAGGCATCTAGAATCTATGAGTTCAGTAGAAAATTGAAGTTTACACAGAAACTAAATGGGTGTGGGGGGTGACGGTGTATGAAGGGGTGTGGGTACACCCTTGCCATAGGGCACGTATGGATGTCAGAGAACAACCCTGCGTGTCAGTCATCACTTTCTGTATCTTGTGTGAGAAGTGTCTCATCTGCTGCTGTGCACGCCATGCTAGCTAGCCCTCTCACTCCCTACGCTCCTGCTGCCTCCACCTCCCATCTTGTCATAGGAGAACAGGGATGGCATGCACTGCGTGACTTTCCAGTGGTCTCGGGGACTCCGAACTCAAGTCCTCACACTGGTGCAGTGCCTAGATGCACTTTTTCCAGCCACTTTAAACTAGGGTGTTTTACAAATGAAAAGATCAGACAACTATAGACATCCCAGAGAGACACAAGGCAGGAAAAGAACTTTCTCTGAGAAAGTATGGTAGCAGAAGAGAGAGCCACTCTTGGTTAAACCAGATCAGCTCTGTCAACAAACCTGTTACTCGTTCTGCCAGAACCTATGTGGCTGAAAGGCACCGAGACAAAATATGAAACACTCAAGGTGCCAGCCGGCTCAGCTCCTGCGAGGGCTCGCCTGCCCTGCGAATAACTGTTTCTTTCCATATCCTCACATGGCATTGGGAAAAAGAAAACTTTCTGGCATCTCTTCCTGTAAGCACATTCATCACGTCAACGCAGGGCCCTACTTCTATGGTCTCATCCAAACTTACTATTTCTATAACATTCCTGTATCCACATATAGTCATGTCGGAGTTGGGGCTTGAACACATGACCTTGCAGGGGACAATTCAGTTCATCGCAGTATTGTTGCGAAAGTAACTGAGAAAGACAGAGAATGCAAAGAGGGAAAAAATGGATACTGGAGAGCTACACCAACTTATAAAATATTTTTTCATCCAGAAATATACTGGAGGGGGAAGGGGTGAGCAAATGTGTTCTTAAAGCATCCTGTAAAAAATGCTAATGACAAGTAAGTGCCAAAGTGTGTCAGAAGAGAAATTCATCAGAAAAACAAATCACAGGAAGAAACAAGCACAAAGCAAAAGCCTGGGCAGGATGTGTTAAGAAGCTGTATCAGTGGATGATTGCATGGGAAATCCATGGCTGACATGTGATAGAAAAAAACAAAAGTGAGTTTGAACGGCACACTGCAAATTCTGTACTCAATCAAGCTTTTTAAATATATGTACGTGTGTGAAAAGAAAAAAATTAAATAGACTTGAAGAAAATTTACAAACAGTAAAACTAAAATATGCATTCATTTCACTATAAGAACCCAAGTTCTGACCAAGCGTTCAAGAAGAAATATCTTCCTAACTGAAAGAATAGAAGAAGAAACGCCATGAAATGTGTTGGCACTTATTTTAAAGTGATAGACAGTCTGGATGTCTTCACAGAAAACTCACAGTGAGATGAAAATTCAGCAGAATATAGTTCAAGGTGGCAGACCCAGGACATGCCTTTCTTTGCCACTTCTCCATTGAAATTCACTAAATATCAGTTTAAAAGGACACGAGGAAGAGATGCCATAATAGGGCAAGACCATGTGGGGCATCAGTGGACCAGAGAGTTCTGCAGGTTTCATAAATAGGGTAGCTTGGTCTTTTACAGGCAGAGGAAGAGCACTGCTTGGAGAAGATCAGAAGAGGCCTGCAGCAAGAAGTACGATTCATGGTGGTGTATTCTAGAAGCGGTGAGGAAACAGAACAGCAAGCTCAGCTGCTGGAATATTGAAATGTAATGAGATGGATGGAAAACAAGTTTGTGTGGATCCACCAGAATGCGGAACAGGAGAGAAATTTAATCTGAGCAAGAAGCAGAGAGCTGCATAAAATTAATAAGGGTTAGCCAGCACCTGATTAACAGAAATCCTAAGAAAAGACAACAGAGAGATATCAAAGAAAGGATTCCACCAGGTGGCGGTGGTGGTGGTGGTGGTGGTGGTGGTGGTGGTGGTGGTGGTGGTGGTGATGCACACCTTTAATCCCAGCACTCAGGAGGCTGAGGCAGGCAGATCTCTGTAAGTTCAAGGCCAGCCTGGTCCAGGATAGCCAAGGCTACACAGAGAAACACTGTCTCAAAAAACCAAAAATAAATAAATACACGCATAAATAAAAATAAAGGAAAGGGGCCGGGCGGTGGTGGCGCACGCCTTTAACCCCAGCACTCGGGAGGCAGAGCCAGGCGGATCTCTGTGAGTTCGGGGCCAGCCTGGACTACCAAGTGAGTTCCAGGAAAGGCGCAAAGCTACACAGAGAAACCCTGTCTCGAAAAACCAAAAAAAAAAAAAAATAAATAAAAAAAAAAAATAAAATAAAGGAAAGGATTCCATCTTACCTTGAGGAGTTGCCTAGGGGTGTGGAACAGAATCAGAATCAGAGGAACACAATCATAGCATGCTACAACTTTTGACAGCATGATGATAATGATGATGATGATAATGAAGAAGAATTCCTAGTGATACAAAGATTTTTTATTTTTAGCTCAAAGGCATAAAAGAGAAAACACAGATAGTGTGGCTGTAATTGCAGATCAGAATGTAAATGTTATGAACTTGAACAATATAAAGTAAAAACTAACCTGGAGGGAGGTAGGAAGAGAAGGAGGCAGAGGAAATCATAGGGGGACCAATTTTCCAGCTTACCGAAAAATCAAACCAATCAACTGAAATAAAAGGAGAAAGAAACAGAATCATTGACCTATTTTCTGAAGTTATAAAGAAAACTAATTACAAAGGTAAGACTAGTAACATAACCATCAACGTGTTAGACTAATAACATAACCATCAACGTGTTAGGCGAGAGCAGGAGCATGTGGGTGAGTTAGGTAAACCTTTATCTTTCACTCTAAGAAGTAGGCATTGCCTGTGGTCAGTGAATCAAGAACCGACAAATCTTATTTAAATAACTACCAGAAACACTTTGGAAACTGGCTAAAGGAGGTGTTGGTGGGAATGAATGAGGGCATCAACCAGCAGGAGCTCTTGCCTCTTCATAAGCCCTTTGCATCCTTGGTTTCTTCCACTGGGAATACCACTTAATGGGTTATTATGTTTTTTGGTGCTATGTCAAAAACCTGAGACAGCCATCTTTCAAAGAGAGGATGCTTGTTTAGGCTCATGGTTTTGGGGGTCTCTACCCATTGTCAGCTAGTCCCACTACTTTGGGGACTATGACAAGGCACCAAACCACATCATGACAGAAGTCCATGAGATGCATGACCAGGGAACAGAAGAGACAGAGAGGAGACTGGCAGACACCAGTCTCAGTCATCTCCATGGACACCATGACCAGAACACCTGTCATGAGATAAGGCACCTTCCTGCTAGCCCCTCTGCAGAGAACAGGTCTTTAATACACAAGCCACTAGAGGAAGCTGAAGATCCAAACTACAGTATTTGGGTAATAGCAAGACCAAAAGTTAATACATACTCATATACCAACTGTCTCCACTTCCCAAACGCTAACTGGGGCTGAAACCACAACCCAGTATGGAAAACAGACTTTGATCCGGGAAGAGACAGGCTAACAGGGGAACAGCAAATGCAAGTAATGAAAATGACTCAGTGCATTCAAGCCACATCCTGACGCTGATCCCTCTCCCTCAGTAAATCCTTTCCACAGATTGGACACAATTATCCCTCCGCACTGTGTTCAAGACTATCAGATGAGACATACAACATAGACCTAGCAAGGACTGTTCCACGGGCCCCAATACTCGGATAAAATACAGTCTGTACTGAGCATGGTGGTGCACTCCCTCAATTCTATCATTCAGGAGGCAGTGGCAGGCAAATCTCTGTGAGTTTGAGGCCAGCTTGGTCTACATACGAAGTTCCAGGCCAGCCAGGACTACAGGGTGAGACACTGTCCCCACCACCAGCAAGAAAGAAAAAAAAAAACAGAGAGAAAATTCAGTCTGGAAAAAACAATGTGTACTCAAGGATCCCAAATATGGAACAAATGGTTAATTTAATCTTAATCACCTGTTCCAAATATGGACAAAAAACCCTAACAGGCTCCATTACTAAGACATTACTCTAACCATGTGGGTCAACTAACTTTGTCTGCTAAAGGCTAGGAAACATATTGTTAAATTTTGTAAGCTAAGACTCTACCGTAGTCAGTATAAAAAAGAAACAAACCAAAAAAACACTTTTCTAAACTCACAAGCTGTAGTTGGCTTAACCCTGAAAAAAAATATCAAAGACAATAAGACATAAGACATTTTCCAATTAATAAAATTATACCACATAATTTTAAACTTAAACTGCTCATGTTAATATCAGATAAAATGCTATTGACATTTACTGTGTAATTCTTGATAGTCAAAGAACTTTTGACTAGAATCTGGTCAAATAAGATTTAAAGTACACCTATTCCGTGACAAATCATTCCCTTCAGAGACAAAATCAAGTCAAGCGTTGAAGCCAGCTATTCCTGGTGAGACCCTTTCTTGACAGCTAGTATCTTTGATTTCCCATGTCTCCATCAAAATGAGATCCCTAAGTAGCTTCAACTCTATATTCTATTGTTGCATTCTGAAAAGCACATTAAGGGACAAACCTGAGGCTGTCTCTCAACAGCAGGTGATGCTAACTTCCAATTTAAGACATGGATTCCAAAGGATGCTTTGGTACTTCAAATAAGTGACTGTAGAAACATGAGTGTTAGCACTGAACATTGATGGCTTGCTGAAAAATGTCACTTTTAATTGCTATGAAATTGTATTTATTAAGCAACTTGGTACCCCTGAGGCCTAGCTGTCTATTCCACAAAGATTTTTTTTCTTTTCTTTCTTTCTTTTTTTTGGTAATGAGTTGACAGTGTAGATTAAAGAAAAATTCAAGAATCAAATGAACTTCTTCATTAAAATCCTAACTATATTTGTCAGTAAAATGCAAACCTAAATAAAATCTTAGATAGCATTAACAACATGATCAAAAAGAATGAAAGCCACAAGTGATGGGGAAAAGCAATTGACAGGTCACCCTAAAACAGAAAACTTCCCAACTTCCTAAACCACCAAGATTGGATAAGATAGTCTTAGCAAATACATGACTATGATTTCAATGCCCAGGTACAAAAGGAAGCAAGTAAAAAGCCACCTCCAACAAACCACGGTAGAGTCAAGAGCTAAAGGGATGAGCAAGAACAGTCCCTGGACAGGTGAGAGAAATCTACTTTACTCAAAAACAACAAAAAGATCAATGCTGTATAACACCAAAAAACAGGTTCTGGGAGACAATTTGTTTTGCTTTTAGCTTACTGGAGAATAAGAAGTGCAATCATGTACCCGCCATCACACCCCCAGACATGTGCGAAGTATATACAGGGCACAGATGAGAAGTCTCCTCAAGTTCTATAAGATCTTCACACATGACCAGTCCTTCCTCAGTCACTCCAGAGTTTCTCCAGGTGAAGATTGTCTCCAAACACTAATCAGACTCTGTGTGTGTGTGTGTGTGTGTGTGTGTGTGTGTGTGTGTGTGTGTGTGTGTGTGTGTACACACATCTAATCTAAATGCAAAGCTTTTTTGTTTAACAAATTCCTGCCCCAATCTTCATATACTTCATAATCACCATGAAAATGAGACATGATTCCATGTAAAATTATTGAGTTCTTATTTAATTTTTATACTAAAACAGTATTAGCAGTTACAAACTATTTCCTAAATTTCCACCTTTTAACTTAAGGACTGTATGCGCCATTATCTAGCTAAACAGAAACACCCATTATAAGAAATAGAAAAAAAACACCATTATCAATGTCATCTGCCTTCCATAAGAAAACAAAAGAAGAAATGAGTCCAGAAGCATAGTCTAAAAGACTATTTAGTCCTCTTCCCTACTAGTTCTGCCTTTGAGCGGTTAGGTTCAGTAAATAAACTACCAGACACAGCCTATAAAGTCCCTAAAATTATCCATACTCTTAATATTTCTAGTCCCCTATTATGTAATCAAAATTACCCATTCTCTTCATCCTTGTTAGGTACCTGGCTAAAAATCTAAGAAATTTTTTCCACCAAAGCTTTTTCTACCAAAGTTTTCCTTTGCAATGAAGGAAAACAGATTAGCCCTTCTCAAGCCTAAATGCATTTCATCAGGGTTTGAACATCCTGTGACCAAGCAGAGGAGACAATAGTTCATGATGAAGAGGCCCTACACAACTATAAAGACACATCATCTGTGGTTTTTCTATTTTATATATACAAAGACTAGAAATGTTCATTTGAATAGGCTAATCAGACACCATAGACTTTGATGAAGGGCTTAAATATTGATCATCGAGAGGCCTGATGAGATTTCTGGGATAGAAATGAGTTTGAGGGGGATCAACTCAGTCTATAGAGATGGTAGTTGAGAGTACTGATGAACATCCTTCAAGCAACCATCCTTTGCAAAGTGTCAAAGCTCCTTTACAAACCTACATGAGGTTGCCTATTCTAAAAAGCTACTAATTAAATGTGTTGTGGTTAACACGTTTAAGATAATGAGCAAGACTAACAGGCTGGTGAGGGAAAGAAGAAAGGTAACTTTTACATGTCTACCCTTTTTCACATCACATGAAAAGCAGAAAAAAAAAACAGTGCTTCCCAAGGTCCTTCAAGAACCACCTTCATTTGATTTGCTAGCCCCTACCATAGGGTTTCTCATCCAAAACCTCTTGACAGGTCAAAGGAGCCTGCACATTTAGTTGATTCCTAATCCATTTCCACAGAATTCCTTATCATGTACCTGGAAGACTATACTTATTTGTGTTTCTCCATAATCATAGCAAACAAAATATTTTCACAAATATTCTATTAAAATCAACAATCTGGAAACAATGGTTATCCTCTTCCTGGGACCATCAGGACATGTGGTGGTTTGAATAAAAACGGCCCCAGAGGCCCATAGGGAGTGGCACTATTAGGAAGTCTGGCTTTGTTGGAGGAAATATATCACTGACTGTGGGCCTTGAGGTATCAGATGCTCAAACCAGGTCCAGTGTGGCAGCCTATTCCTGCTGCCTGTGTATCAAAGACGTAAAACTCTCAGCTACCTCTCTAGCACCACGTCTGCCTACATATCTCCATGCTTCTCTCCATGACTAAATAAATAATGGACTAAATTTCTGAAACTATAAGCCAGCCCCAATTAAATGTTTTCCTTTATAAGAGTTGCCATGGTCATGGTGTCTCTTCATAGCAATAGAAGTCCTAGCTAAGACGGGACGGCACTGGTGTCTTTTAGTGACAGCAGAAGCAAAGGGTAACAAATAAGAAGGGGCATGAACCAGAGCTGGAGAGATGGCTCAGTGGTTAAGAGCATTTGCTTCTCTTCCAGGGGACCCAAGTTTGGTTCCCAGCACCTACATGGTAGCTCACATCCGTCTGTAACTACAGTTCCAAGGGATCCAGCTCCCTCTTCTGACCTCCATGATCACCAAGTATGCATGTGGTACACATACATACACGCAGGTAAACATTTATAGGCATAAAATACAAGTAAAAATTATTTTTTAAAGAATGGGCAAGATCCTTAAGCATTAGACTGAAAGCTTATATGATCACTTTTCCCTAATTCTGTTTCTCAAAATAGTTACAAACAACACCAAAGTTACACAAAACAATATTATATAATTTCCAAGGCTATATGCATATCTGAAGATATGTACCCAACATTCAAGCATACAATACAGGGTATTCAGGACTGAGAGCAGCTCCTCAAGATGAAGACTAACTAATGAGAAAGCAAAGATCTCTGTACAATTATGAAAAACAATACCCTATAAACCAAGTAACCCAATATTTTGAAATGAATTCTGTGCCCATTTCTTAAGCAGAGGAAAAAGCAAAGAACAGAATCATTTTTAAACCATTGAATCAACTTTTTCAGGTAACTCGATTAAACTACTATTTGCCAATTAAGGCTCATTCTGGGCCAGAAATGATACCTTCCAGCTGCATCATTACCACCTCTAAAATAATAGCCATCAGACCTACAGCTAACACTAAAATTATTACCGTCTATTTTTAAAGCTAGTTAATTTATATTTAATAAGGTGTTAATCGAGTGTTTGAAATATTTCCAGTCTTTGAGTCTAATTCAATATATCTTCAAGAAGCTTGTAACAGGAACTTAGATGGGAAACATAAAATGTAGAAAGTACAATGTCTTTCAGATTTAGTTTCAATCCGATAAATAGCTTTTAATTGTCACCTCATGCTTAGTTCTGCAAAAGATATAAAACAAAGGGAGGGGACTAATGGTAAGAACTGGGAAAGAGATATTCATTATAAAAGACTTTAAAGAAAGGATGGATCCACTTGAAGAAACCAGGAAAGCATTCCTAGAGGAGGCAAATGTTTCAGAAAATGATCCTTGAGAGAAGGATCTGATCTCAGTATTTCAGATCTCAAGTCTACAGAAACTCCAGGCAGTAAGAACCACATGAGCAAAGATATACCAGAAATAGAGCAAAAAGGTATAAGCTCTGAATCCCATGATATAAAACTTCAGCCAATTTATTAAATATCTCACTGAAGTTAACCACTGTGAGAAACACAAAAGTTTATACAAGTCCCACCATTGAAGAGTTCAGCTTGGGCACTGTGGTAGTTTGAATGTAATTGGCCCCCATAAACTCATAGTGGGGTGCTATTATTAGGAGGTGTGGCTTTGTTGGAGTAGGTGTGACCTTGTTGGAGGAAGTGTGTCACTGTGTGGGGTTTGAGGTCTCATATATGTTCAAGCTACACCCAGTGTCTCAGTTCATTTCCTATTGCCCGCACAAGACATAGAACTCTCAGCTACCTCTCCAGCACCGTGTCTGCCTACACATTGCCATGTCCCACCATGATGATATAGGGCTGAATCTCTGAAATGAAAGCCACTCAATTAAATGTTTTACTTTATAAGAGTTACCAGGGTCATGATGTCTCTTCACGGCAATAGAAACCCTAAGACAGAAGTTGGTGCCGGGGACTGGGGGATTGCTATGACAGGCCTGATCATGCTTTTGCTTGGAGGAATTTGAACTTTGGTACTTGGAGTTAGGAAAGCAATGGAATGTTTTAAGCACTGCTTAATGGGCCTTACTAATAGGAAGATCGAAGACAGTGGTACTAAGGATGATTTGAACTGTGGGTGCCTGGCTCAAGAGGTTTCAGACCAGAAGAATATTAATATGTGGCCTAGAGACTGTTCTTGTGATTTTTGGTGAAGAAAGTGGCTGCTTTTTGTGCTTGTCCAAAGAGTCTGCCTGAGGCTAAAGTGAAGAGATTTAGATTAATTCTCTTGGCAGAGGAAATCTCAAAATCATCCTAGTACAGACTCTGTCATGTGGTTACTAGTGTTAACTCTAATGAAGATATATAATGAAAAGGAGCAAGCTGAGCAAAGAAAAATATTTGAGGAGAAAAGGAGCCCCAGGAAGTGGAATGGAGCTAAGGCCTGTGTTCAAGGAGATAAACAGACTAAGATATGGAATAAAGGGAGTGGTGACATCAGGGCAAGATCCCACCCAGCTAAGTTTTCAACTTGTGAAAAAGGAATTGAAGAAAAGCTTAGAGCCAGGTGTAGAAGTGGACACCTTCAAGCCCAACACTTGGAGGCAGAGGCTGACAGATACCTGAATTTGAGGCCAGCCTGGTCTGCAGAGCAAGTTCAAGAACAGCCAAGCTTAGGCAGTGAAGGAAAACATCGGAAACAGAAAACTGGTGAAGATGTATTAAAAGATCTCTGAATTCAAGGCCAGCCTGGTCTACAGATCTGGTTTCAGGACAGCCAAGCTTAGGCAGTGAAGGAATCCACTGGAAAATCACAGAAAACTGGTGAAGTTGTGATTGAACAAGGGGACCATGTTCCACCTCAAAAAGCAACAGAATTGGACAGCATCGGCCACGTAGTTCTGGCTTTAGAGTCAAAGATAGAAGAAAGGAGTTCTGGAATATTCTTCCACAACTAAGGAAAGCTGCTGAGGCCATGCATGTGTCTGGGTATCCTTGAATGGAGGCCCAGAAGCCATTGTGTGAAGCTGTGAGGGAGAAGCCTGGATTGCCTTGGAGACCCCAAGATGTTGGAGATGCCAGAGTCATGGGATACCTGCTGAAGAAAGCTGCTAACAGGGAGTGGAACCAGCCCAAGAGAAAGAAGTATGTTGCAGTCAACAAAGATGAAAGGAGTTGGAGATCTGGAGAGCATTTTGGAATCAGATATGGAGAAGCAGAGTTTGGAGTTTGCCCAGCTTGTTTTCAGTCTTGCTTTGGTCCAGTATTTTCTTCCTATTCTCCCTTCCTTACATTTTGGAATGGTAATGTATATCCTGTGCCATGATTAGGTTTTTTGATTTTATAGGAGATTGCAGTTAAGAGATTGTGTGAATCCCAGAAGAGAATATGAACTTTGAACTTTTAAACATTGTTGAGACTGTAATAGAACACAGAAACTTTTGAAGTTGGACTAAATGCATTTTGCATTATAGTTTGGCTACAAGCCTACAGGGGCCAGAGAGTGGAATGTAGTAATTTTAATGTAATTGGCCCCCATAAGCTCATAGGGAGTGGCACTATTAAAAGGTATAATTTTGTTGGAGTAGTATGGCCTTGTTGGAAGACGGGTGTCATTGTGGAGGTGGGATTTGAGGTCTCATATATGCTCAAGCCATGCCCAGTGTCTCAGTTCACCTTCTGTTGCCTGCTGATCAAGATATAAACTCTCATCTCCCTCTCCAGCACCATGTCTGCCTGCACGCCACCATGTTTCCCACCATGACGATAATGGACTGAACCTCTGAACTGTGAGCCACCCTTATTAAATGTTTTCCTTTAGGAGAGTTGCCATGATCATGGTGTCTCTTCACAGCAGTGGAAAGCCTAACTAATTGGGGTGCAAAATAAATAAATAAATTAATTACATTAATAATAACTTGGGTAAGCCGAGGAAACAGATGGATGGCAAGGGCGAAGCTAAGCACTGTCCTTGGCAGACCACAGAGTGGTACTGTGATGGAGCAGCAGAGAAGGGCACGTACTGTCCTTGGCAGACCACAGAGTGGTACTGTGATGGAGCAGCAGAGGAAGACACCAGAAGAGAAGGTAACTCAGTGTCCATCGGAAACTGCACATGCAATTTAATGTATATCAAAAGTAAACAAAGCACAGATGTTCCTCATATGAAAGAATTTGAAAAAAAAGAAAAGAAAAAGAAAGAAGAGGAGGGAGGGAGGAAGGAAGGAATAGAGGGGAGAATAAAATGATAACAGGACTGGAGAGATGACTCAAAGGTTAAGAGTGCTTGTTTTCAGAGGACCAAGTTCAATTCCCAGTATCCATATCAGGTGACTCACAACCACCTATAACTCGTGCCAGGGGATCCAACTCCTGACCTCCATGGATGGACACACATACACACACACACACACACACACACACACACACACACACACACACATAATTTCAAAAAAAATAAAAACAAAATATATTTTTAAAAAATCAACAATCCACTAGACCATGGACGAAAGATATAGAAGTTCACAGAAGAAATGTCAGTAGCCCCTAGACATAACAAAAAATGCTTACCCGCTGTTATTAAACAAGTGTAGGCTGAATGTACACTGTGGTACTCTTTCTCACAAATTCAAGAGACCAGAGCTCTAAGACTGATGGTTCATCTTACTGCTTGCAAGCCCCTGGCAAATGGTGCTGCAGGGAGCACACCGTAATAGGACTCCTGTGGAAAGTAATTAGGAACTTTCTAGAACCCTTTAAAGCACCTATATGACTTTCCCTATGTATTTCTACCAGATAGTTCTGCTCTAATTATCAGACAATTTGGGGACAGAGGACATGTTGAACACACACCAGGAGCATCCAACCTGCCAGATCCATATGAGAAAAAAATCCAGCAGGGGATTTCAAAATCAGTAACAAGAACAGGAAACCAAACACATGCTGATTTCCAAAGCGATCCAAAGGCATGGGCAATAGCTCAGGCATACTAACACCACCTGTACTATTTTCAAGTCTCTATATGGTAGAGACGCACAGTGGATAGTGTATGATTCAGATGTTGTACAGTTGTGGTGATACTGTGTTCCCCAATATAATGTGCACCCTAATAAACTTACCTGGGGTCAGAGAACAGAACAGCCACCAGATAGACATAGAAGCTAGACATGGTGGCACACACCTTTAATCCCAGGACTTGAGATCTCATGTCTTGCTTGGGAAAGACAGATGCCTTTAATCCCTGGAAGTGATGGCAGGAAGCAGAAAGGTATATAAGGCGTGAAGACCAGGAACTAGAGGCTTTTTAAGCTTTTAGGCTTTTGAGCAGCAGTTCAACTGAGATCCATTTGGATGAGGATTCAGAGGCTCTCAGTCTGAGGAAATAGGATCAGCTGAGAAGTTGGCCAGGTGAGGTTAGCTGTGGTTTGTTCTGTCTCTCTGATCTTCCAGTGTTAACCCCAATACCTGGCTCCGGGTTTGTGTTTATTAATAAGACTAATAAGCAAATATACATTTGCTCTCTGCATTATAGCCATCATTCTTACTCCTACTGTCCCCTGGACAACAAAAAAAGAGGGTGGGATGTTGATTTTAACCACAATTACAGTTAGGAGTAAGAATGATACAGACAGCAAACATCTAGAAAGTGATGTGGGATTGTACACACACTCACACACACACCCACAAAAAAAAAGGCCTGAGAAACAGAATGTGTGAGCGGACAGAACGCACTACTGCTGGCTCTGGTTCAAGGGGACTCTGGATGCATCAGGCATGTCTGCTTTACAAATGAGCAGCAAGCTGAAGGGAGTCTTTAAGCCAGGAACAAACACGTGACCAGGCAGAGCCTGTAGTGCAAATCTGCCTCTGGTTACAGCAAGGAAGTAATTTATTACTGCAGGCTACAGGGGAAAGTTGGCACAGACATGCTCCACATGCCTCCTATTGTGAACTAACTCCAGATGTTAGCGCGAATGGCTGAGCAACATCAAAATGTCACAAAAGCCCAAAGCATCCATTGAATAAATCTGTAGCACTTTTAAGGGCAAAGATTAGTGTAAGGACAGAATTCTGGGGTCTCCGCCACTGACAAGATAAGCGCCTTCATCCTACTCTAAGTACCTGAGACCAGAAAGTATATCTTCTATTTATTCAACACGTATTTACTGAGGCTCTGTCAGACTCCATGCTAGGTGTTAGAGATAAAACAACCAACGGTGCTCATATGAGCAGGGTTTGAAGAACTGAATAAAGGGGGACCTTACTTCCAGGTGAGGAGGGCCACTCACACTTCAGGAGGCTTTTCATGAAACCACTCAGAAGCAGATGGTCAGTGGACCCTCATCAGGAGAGAAAAGCAGGAGGTCGTTGACAGTTAGGACCAAAGCAATTGCAACTTGTCAAGTTGGAATCAAAAAAAGAATCATTCACCAGAAAACAGAATTGTGGCACAGAGATATGTGAAGAAGAAAACAAGTCTATACAAAGAGATAATTGGGAGAAGAGCCCTACCGGAGGAGCTCCGTGGGTGTGAGTCAGGTTCCCAGGGGCCAGGGAAGGACTGCGGGAGACCGCAGACACAACTCAGCCTTCAAACCAGCCAGTCGTCATATCCTGAGCCTCTTTCCAGCCCCGCCCCATACACACACCCCTTTTTTCCATTTAATACGCAACACAATTTTAGCAGACTAGCTGGGTCGTACTCTATTTTTACACTATTCCTTTTTCCCCTCCTTATTATCCTTGTTTTCCTTCTTTCTCTCCAAAGAACACAGGCACTCATGGTTTGCAAGTTTTCTGTGGCCCAGCATCTTGAGAAAGGGCCACTCCGCATCACGTGATAGAACATGTCTACCTCTCTCTTCAGTCTACGTATGCCAAAACTTCATCTCCCCCATGCCACCTTTTCTGCCACCAAGTCCCCTTTCTGTTCATATTCTCTCATCTACTTCCTCTCTGTCGTTCATGCATTAATCACCAGTGTGATGGTTTATTCTCCTTTCTTTCTTTCCACTCATACACATGATGACTAGAGAATACACAGTCTAACAGTGTCCCTTTACTCTCCAAAGCTGGGGCTTAGCCGGTGGTTTGTTTTGTGATTGACTATTAATCTCTTTTCACAGTGGGTCTATCCATGGATAGAGACTGTTGTTGCGAACAGTATTTCACTCTCGGAGGGGGACTGGTGATAAAGCCTGGTGGGGTCCTTGACAGCAGTCCAATAGAGTAAAATGACATTTCCGCCCTGCTATACCCTAGTCCCCGCTGATAGCCTCTTCAACAAATAGTGCTAGGAAAACTGGATACCTACATGTAAAAGAAGGAAACTAGACCCCTATCTCCTACCTAAACAAAAACTTCTCCAAATGGATCAAAGGCCTTAATACAGCACCTGTAATGGCTTAAAGAAAAACATAGGGGAAATGTTCTAGAAGATATAGGTATATATGAGGACTACTTAAATAGGAATCTTCTGGCCACGCAGGAAATGGGGCCAACAAATGACAAATGGGACCTTGTGAAATTAAAAAACTTCTGCACAGCAAAGGAAGCTGTAAATAAAATGAAGAGGTAGCTGATGTGGGATGGTCTATATGTCAAATGTGTTGCTGATTGGTCAATGAATAAATCACTGATTGGCAGTGGCTAGGCAGGAAGTATAGGCGGGACTAAGAGAGGAGAAGAGAGAGGACAAGAAGCTGGGGGAGGGAGACACTGCCAGCCGATCAGGACAAGGAAGATGTAAAGTACCGGTAAGCCACAAGCCACGTGGCAAGGTATAGATTAATAGAAATGGATTAATTTAAGCTGTAAGAACAGTTAGCAAGAAGCCTGCCACGGCCATACAGTTTGTAACCAATATAAGTCTCTGTGTTTACTTGATCGGGTTTGAGCGGCTTGGGACTGGCGGGTGAGAGAGATTTGTCCTGACTGTGGGCCAGGCAGGAAAACTCAAGCAACAGGTAGCCTATAGGATGGGAGAAAACCTTTGCCAGCTACACATCTACAGAGGACAAACATCTGGAATATACAAGGAACAGGAAGAAAGGAAGGAAGGAAGGAAGGAAGGAAGGAAGGAAGGAAGGAAGGAAGGAAGGAAGGAAGGAAGGAAAGAAGGAAGGAAGGAAGGAAGGAAGGAAGGAAGGAAGGAAGGAAGGAAAGAAGGAGAAAAGAAAGAGATGGAAGGAAAGAAGGAAGGAAGGAAGGAGGAAAGAAAGAGATGGCCAATAAATATTTTTTAAATGCTCAATATCCTTAGGTATCAGAAAAATGCAAATAAAAACTATTGTAAGATTATATCTCATTCTACTTAGCATGCCTATCACCAAGAAAAGACAAGATAAAAATGTTGGCAAGGATGTGAATAAAGGGAAACTCTTACTAAATGTAAACATGTCTGACCACTACAGAAATCAGTGTGGCGACGTCTCAGAAAACTAAAACACAGAGCTACCACGTGACTGAGCTATAGCACTCCTGGGCATATACCCAGATAACTTTGTGTCCTACCACAAAGATGCTTGGACATCTATGTTTATTGCTGTTCAGTCACCATAGCAAGGAAACAGGATCAGCCTACATATCCATCATCAGATAAATGGCTAATGATAGCAAAATGGATGTATATATTAAAATTTTATTTCGCTGTACAGAAAAATGAGGCTCAGAAAGACAAGCACAGCATGCCTTCTCTAATATGCAGATTTTAGCTTCTAATTTACAAGGGAGTGAGTATTGTTAGAGCCTAGAAGACTATTCAGGGGACATGAGAGAAAGAAAAAGGACACTTTAAGGGTATAAATGGTAGTAGAACCCGTGTGGTATGGAATGAAGGGAAAAGGCTCTAGAGAGAACCACTTGGAGTGGGAAGGCTCAAGAGAATTCCTGGCCACTCCCCCAGCTGCACGGCCGCACATGCGCTGTTCAGATGTTTAGTCATTCTAGCGCTTTACGCCCTATGTAATCCATGAGCTGCATGGTTGCATAATTTGCGCTCAATGTGATCACGCAATCCATGCACATGCATGACATAGCTCCATAAGCCCATATGCGCATGTGCAGGGGAATGCATAAAAAGCAGATCACAGACTCCTCCTCCTTCTTCTTCTTCCCCACCCCCTCCCTCTCTGCATATGTCTTCTTCCACAGGCCTGATCACATTCTCTTCTGTCCCTCCGTTCTCCTAATAAAACTCTGATAGTGAGTTTTGTTGTGCCTTGTGGCTTTTCACACACAGTAACAGCACCACTTAATGAATAACATTGTGCCGCCGCATTAAAACCAACAGAGGGATCGAGAACTTAAGAGATAGTTCAGCAATTAAGAGCCCTGGGTGCTCTTCCAGAGGTCCTCAGTTCAATTCCCAGCACCCACGTGGCAGCCCACAACCATATATAGCTGTAGTCCCATGGATCCAATGCCCTCTGCTGATGGGCAGATGTGCATGCAGACAAAGCACCCACATACCATATATATGTGTGTGTGTGTGTGTGTGTGTGTGTGTGTGTGTGTGTGTGTGTGTGTATTGTATATGTATATGGTATGTATATTTATATGATATATGTGTATGTATGTATATGGTATATATGTGCATGTGGTATGTATATGATATATGCATGTATGTATATGGTGTATATATGTGTGTGTATGGTATGTGTATATGTATATGGTATATATATATGTATATGTATATGGTAAATATAATTGTCATTGCTGTTAGCTGCCCACCAAGACTATACAGTAACATTCTTTCTATTTTGGAGGACACCACATACTCTAGTCACAGGATGTAGAGAAATCAAACTGGAACTGGGCTAGAAGCTTCCTCCATACTTATTGACTAGCCCACATAGTTCTCAAAATGCTGCAAAGGCTTCTTGGGAGAACTGTCACTGAGGGTCTCACTCAACTGTGACCCCTGCACACAACTCTACCAACCAGCCAGGCAAGATCTGTCCAGTGATGCAACAGTGGCTAGTCTGTTACAGGGGTAACTAAACACTTTCTGATTGAAAGTAGGGCCTGCTCCAGGGGAGGGAATTCATGCCTGGTACTGTGAACCTTGTCAAAATCCCACAGCTGGGGCACTCACAGATCTCAATGGGAAAGCTACTGATGTTAAACTGTTAAATGGACATGGTATGCCCATCAAATTGCTTTCTAAATAATTGTGTTAATGACCATATATCAGTGTTGCCTTTCAATTTTTTTAGGTAAGTTTCTCTTTGCAGAGGGCTGTAGTAACTGCTGAGACTCATAGCTGACCAAAGTAATGAGAATGCGTGACTGCTAAATGTTCAACCACAAATGAGACATTTTTTGTTTATTCCAATAAACAAGACTGTTTATTGGAAACTACAACTTTTTTCATCCAATTGGGAGAACAAATTCTTCTTACCATGGTCAAAATGGTGAAAGCAACAGATAGACACCGAGGGTCCCAACCTCTTCTCCAAAGAGAGGCTCTGAAGTTGGACCACCATTGTGTCTGGCAAGAACGGCGGAACTTAGGCATGAAGAAAATGTGAACCAAACAGGGAAACTGTGCAACTCTGCAAAGCGATTTCCCTATGGTTAATCTTGACGTGAAATCCATGAGCTTTTTTCTTTGACCTCCTTAAGGTGCCCCAGAGTAGCAAACATAGCTGCATCATTTGCGTCCTGCTTCACTTCGAACAGTGGTTGCTTTGACGGGGCAATTCTTGCTCTTGACCAAGGAAGGCCGAGTGGAGCTGCTGGCTGGTGTATGCCCTGCCCATTTTAGATTGACTATAATGATCTCGAACATAAACACAGACCCACAAGTAGAAAGTCAGAGAGAAAGTTGACATCTGAAGAAGACAACTATGAAAAGAAAGCACCTGTGTGAAAAACAGAGACAAGAGTTAGTATTTCGAAGAGACTGTAAGTCTTGAGGACCGCAGAACGAGGCCCCCAGTTCCGACAGACAGCTCCACCCTTCCGGGTTCCCTTCCAGATGGCCTGTGTTGATGTCAAGTATGTCCACTCTTAGTTTATTTCACTTCATGAGTTCCTTGTCATCTAATTGATACTTTGAAATGAAACACAAAATTTCCTTATCAATTCATTTTGAAAATAAATTCTGAGCTCTTCTTTAACAGACACTTTCTATAGTTTATATTACAAAGAATGACAAGGGCAATTATCATTTTTTAAAAAAACTGAGCAGAGCAAAGTTATTATAATGAGTGGTGCTACAATCCACTCACCCAGATGCTTGTTGATAGAGGGAGAAAATGAACCTACCTTTCTCTTCCGGAGAGCAAAGCAATTGTGACTTGCAAAGTAATATGGAGAATCTGTCACCTAATAGGAAACCGGGAGAACAGCAGGCAAGGAGCAGCACAAAGGAGAATGATTCTGCACAAAAGATAATTTACTTTATCAAAACTTCCCATTGTGGGTAGAAAAGGAGTTGCCAGAAACGTCAGTAAGTACGGCAATATTTTCTGAGGAGAAAATAGTTTTCACTTATTCACATTCAGAAAGCTGCTATCAGAAACGCTGCAATGAGAAGTCTTTCTCTGGAAGTAGAGAGCAAGGAACCGTGGGTAAAGCATGGGTGGAGGGATAATCCACACACATTCTAGAGCACACGCTTGTGCATAAAAAAAAAAAAAAAAACGAGCAATCCCCACAAACACACTCAGGCTTAAAGGCCATAATTTAAAGAAGGAAGGGAGGGAGGGAGAGAGGGAGGGAGGTAGGGAGGGAGGAAGGAAGGACAGGATTATATTTAGAATAAACAATCAGGACCAAGTGAGAGGTGGCCACCCTCGTGAACTTCAAAGACATTTGGGAGCACAGCATCAATGGCTATATTACAATGCTGGATGGACAGAGCAGGAAACTGCCGGGTTCAGCTTCTGCTTGCAGCCCTGAAGCCCACACCCAGTACTAAATCCCTCCTATTGCTTCCTCCCTGACTTGGGAATGATGCCACTTACCTGTCAAAAATGCTGCGGGTTTCAGGCAGTGATTGCAAGGGTTCTGGATCGAAGTATTAAATATTACAGGACACGGCGCAAGCTAGCGTCTGGCTGACATGGGTCCCCCGCTCTGTTATCACAGACCATGTCTATCCCGGGTATTAGATTGCCAAAGAAGCAGCCCAGGGATGGCTCCCCATTTCCCATACTAGGGAGAAACTGTATCTTCCCACAGTGGGTGTGATAGTGACGGCACAGTGGATACAAAGAATGTGCACTCCTTAGGAAGCAGGAACAAGTATTGAATTTAAAAATCACTTCTAGCCAGGCGGTGGTGGCGCAGGCCTTTAATCCCAGCACTCGGGAGGCAGAGCCAGGCGGATCTCTGTGAGTTCGAGGCCAGCCTGGTCTACAGCGCGAGATCCAGGAAAGGTGCAAAGCTACACAGAGAAACCCTGTCTAGAAAAAAAAAAATCACTTCTAGGTCTTACATACAAATCCCTTCACAACCCCTTCCACTTCCCTGCTGTCCTCCCCCTTCAGACTTCTCTCTCTCTCTCATGCTCGCTTTTGTTCTCATGCTGTCTTGCCTGCACACTTATTCTCAACCTTAGTTTCTTAATTTGAATGCAAAAGAGAATGTCACATTTATGCACGGGACGTATTGCAGAACGTTCCATCATAGTGAGGAGCTTGGAGCCAACAGATTGTGATATGAACGCACGCTCACTTAGCTCAGTCACTTACCACATGTTTGAATCCCCTCCAAAGCAGGGTCGGCTGCCTCCCATCACCTGTCCTAGTGGCCTGTTCCATTCATAAACTTTTAATTATTTCAGAGTTTTATTGTATACTAAATTAAAATCTGCCTCCACATAGCTTCTTCCCCAATTACAGTTCTGCACTTTGGGATCATGTAAACATCCAATCTCTGCCTTCGTTTCCACCTCTTGAAGTATCTAATAGCCATCATCCGCCTCGTCAAAACTCTACAATGACCAGGATGTCTTCAAAGTTTGGCAGTTCACAGCTCTGAGAAACTTGGCCAGGGTTCTTCAAAGTGTGGCCCAGCTTTGATAGCCCCAGGGGATTTTTAAAAGACAGGATCTTGTTTCAAGAGTAAAATGTTCTTTACTGGGACACGTTCGGAGAAGTGAACTTAGGAGACATGCAGAGAAGTTTCTAGATGGGTCAAGATGATAGGTAGAGGCTCAGTGACTGTCTCAAATAGCAGGAAGTAAAAACTGCCCGGGGTGGAGCAGGGAAGCCATTGTGAGGAAGGGAATTGCAGATTACATGGGTGATGGGGATGAATATAAAGAAAGGCTATAGAGCACAATGATGGTTTGAATGCGGAAAAATAATCCGCACAAGCAAAAGATGGCTAACGTATTTGATGTTCTGTTGTTTTCTGGGCCTTCTGGACACCATGACAGCCTTTACTTAGCCAAGCATTCATGGAGTGCTTATGACGTGCCTGCCTTTTTTTTTTTTTTTAAGCACTTCCCTGGAACCAGAAACTCAGTGTTAAGGAAGGTTGACAAGGCCCTTGTCCTTAAGGAACTGACGTCACAGTGCAGAGCACAGACAGTCCCTGAGTGAATGATTCAGGTCAGCATTAATGACAGTACTTTGCAGATAAGTAAACTCATACCTTAGATCAACTTAACTATCCATCCTGTTTTTTTTTTTTCTTTAAGATACACTACTGTATTAATCTCTATAAATACAATGACATTTGAAGAGTTAAATTAGATAATATAATATGCTAGTCACAAAGCAGTTATTCAGCTAAGACGTGGATTATTTTTATTACACCCTTTACCATCAACTGTTTTGTTTTGTTTTGCTTTTTTTTCAGCCACTAGAAGTTTGTTTCCAGCAATACTATGGGGAGAAGAAAGTTTGGGAGGGACTTTATTGATCTTCCATTCTGTCTATTGTACAGTTCAATCACCCGCTTGCAAGGAATCCAGCACGGATGGGTATGGGTGTCTGTGCAGAGGTCATATGCAGAGGTGTCTGAAACCATGCTTCCTCACACAGCTATCAGCAGAGAAGCAAGTCTGATCCCAGCATCAAGTATTCCCAGCTCCCAGTTTTAGATGGGAGTATGACCAGACACCGCCTCTGGATGGAAGCCCGGAGCCCGAGGCACAGCCTTCTGGACCAGTGATTCAGAGAGGTAGGAGGAAGCAGGGGAAACAGTGTTTGTCTCTAGCCAGCAACTCTGTTCTTGCTACAAACAGAAGTCTTCCAGAGCTGCACTTACCCATAGGAGGCTCCATCCCCCCGCCATTCCCTCTCTCTCCCCTTTCTCTTTACTTTCCACTCACTCCCCACCCCCTAACCTATCTCCAAGAGCCTCTACCTGACTCCTCTGATGAATTCATCCTCCTTGTTTCTTCTGCTCTGCAATTCTACCCTTTCCAGTAGCTTTTGGTGTCTGTTGAGTTAGTGAACCACCGCTACAGAGGGTAAGAGTCACCTGACTCAGGATCCACTGAGGGGAAGACATTTAGGCTCTCCCAGAGAGCCTAAAAAGAAAATCTCCTTGACACCACATTCACGCTTTTTAAAAAACACAAACTTATCTATTTCCATTGGAAATTCACATTACTTCGTTAAAATAAATTACACTGCATTCATTGTAAATGTGGTGGTTTGAATGCAACTGGTCCTCACAGGCTCATGTGTTTGAATACGTGGTCCCCATGGACAAGCTGCTTGGAAAAGACTAGGAGGTGTGGCCTTGTGGGAGATGTGTCACTGGGGATGTGGGCTTTGAGTCTTCAAAAGACTCATGCAAAGCCCAGCATGCCCTCTGCCTCCTGCTAGGGATCAAGATATGAGTTCTCAGCCATTCCTGCTGCCATGCCTTTGCCCCATTGTCATGGACTCTGACCCTCTGAAACCAGAAACCCAATTAAATGCTTCCTTTTATAAGTTACCTTGGCTGTGGTGTTTTATCACAGAAATAGAAAAGTAGCTGAGACTGTCTTATGTCTTCCTTGGCCCTCCCCAATCCTCAAACCTTCTATCATCAAGCATTCTGAGGGTCAAATTGCTTCTCCATGGGAGAAGTCACACCCATCAGTCAACCTCTTCACATTATTAACTCTTTGGTGGGGAAGGAATACTTTGCCAAACTTCTCCTTGGTTGATAGAAGTACTCAAGATAACTCACTGCCCTTCGTCCTGTTTACACAAACCCCAGGGAGCTTCCATCACTCCTTCCCATTTCCTGTTTCTTGGGATGTTACCAAGTGGTCAATGACTACGTTCAGTTCCCTGGAAAGGAACATTTATTATGATCAAGCCAATGGTGAACACCTGCCTCTTTCAAGTTGTGACAGTGTGGATAAATATATAAAATAAATATCTAGACTATTCCTTTGTCTTGTTAGATGAAATTTCTAAATAGATCAGCAGTCATGACCTTTCAGTGTTCAACTTCTTTCTACTTCCTCAGTTATATAAGGCAGCCATCAGTTTATGTGAATACATGGAATGGAGGGATGGCTGGATGGGTGGGTGGGTGCGTGGATGGCTGGGTATGGATGGACAGTTTAACTTTCAGCTCTAAGTTCATCAATTAGTACTGGGACCCTGGTGTTGTGAAACAGAGTGGAGAATCCTGGTATGTTTCAATACTATAATTAAATATCTAAATCAGGCTAACTTTATAAGGAAAATGGGTTAATTAAGCTCACAATTTTATATGCTAAGTATCCAAATAGCATTGTAAAGGTGCTCATAAAAAAATCATTAGCTGTGCCAGCTCTTTGTGGGTAATAGTGCTAGACACACATTAGGGAACAAGTAATACCAACACCAAACATGGAGGCAGAGAAACTGGAGTCCTACAATCCCTTTTGAGTGCAGCAGCCCCAGTGACCTAGAAACTTGTCCCTCTAAGACCCAACCCCTAAAATTTCCATGCTATATCATGATACTTCCACCCCAGGGACTACACTCCCAACCATAAACCTCGAGGACAAACCACAGCTCATGGGCAGGCAACTTGTTATGCTCAAAGTAAGTACTCATAGACTTCCTACATGGCCTCTGTCATTGCCCTCAGCCTCTGTCCTTTGTCACAGGAACCATGGAATTTGCTCAGTCTTCATGTTCCAAAAGAGGAGTGTAATGAACTTCTATCTCCCTTTGCCCTGTGCAACCACAGTCAAAAGATTCCCACTTATCTTTCTTCAACTTAATCAAACCCAAGAGCTATTGACTACATATGGTAACAAGGTCCTGTGAGCTCACAACAGAGAAGACATCTTTACTTCGTTGTGCCCAAGAGAATTAATGTTCTGATTCAGAGAAAGGTGGAGATTTTTTTTTTTTGTCTCTTCTCGAACACATGTGGAACATTTTATTTGCTCTTTTTAAAATGACAAAATGACAAACCTGTTTACGGATCATGAAATCAGTGTGACAGAGCAGTTGCCAACCAAGAGAGCTGGGTTCTAGAGCTGGAGAAATGACTCAGTGGTTAGGAGCACATACAGCTCTTTTGGGAGACCCAAGTTCAGTTCCCAGCACCCATGTCAGGCAACTCATGACCTCCTGTAGCTCCAGCTCCATAGGAGTTGGTGCCCTCTTCTGGCCTCTGCAGGTATCTGCACTCACCCGCACAGACATATATGCACATTTTTTAAAGAGAAAGTTCTATATGTCCTCTGTAAAAACCAACTGAGGGAAAGGGCCAGTTCGAAGCTACATATTATTTAGCATGTTCCTTATGTCATTGCTTTTTAACTAATCTCAAAAAAATACATAAAAAGTAAACATTTCCTTAAATTGTTCCTTTCCTTTTCCTTCTTGTCAAAGTGTTTAAAAACAAGTCTTATGCTTTCAGCAGATAAATAATCATCCTAAGAGACAAAAATACTCTTGACATTTTTTACAGTAGCAAGTTGTTAATATAACTAACTGTAGCTGAAAGCAAATAGAATAATACACTTATCATTCAGGCTGAATAAAGGTTATATGTGTTTTGTGTTTTATTCTTAATCAAATGTTAAGTGTCCTGACAAACTTTCGACTAGACATAAGAATTCATGAGATCCATAATTCTCAGCAGAAGAGAAGCAGTTGTCAAAGTCCTCTTCTCTGGATAAATCCCATATCAAGTAGACCGAGAAGTCAATAAGAAAAGAAGAAGAAAAAATATTACAATCTTTCTCTGGGGTAATGTCTGCAAAATGTCACCCTGGAAGCCCCAGAAACACAATTGTACCACAGCTGACTAGCATTGCAGAAGCACTATTACCTCAGCTGCCTGAGAACGAACAATCAAGGAGATAGATGGCCTGCTTTCCACAAAGACATCATTTGTTTCTCTGCGCTGCTACACACAGAACATGAAGAAAGAAACGTGTGTGTGTGTGTGTGTGTGTGTGTGTGTGTGTGTGTGTGTGTGTGTGTGTGTGTTTACAATCACAGGCACCTGCCCCATTCATCTGAAGCCACTTCCTTAGAATTTTGAGTTGTGATCTCCAATTAAAATGAAACCAGGGACTGCTCACATCGAAGAATGTGATAAAGTAAGATGTGTAAGATGGAGTTGGGGCTTTCCTACTAAAATATTTACAGACTGAGGAATCTGAGGGAGGTGCTCTTGTTTCCAGAGGCCTTAGTATGTAGTGATCAAGTCCAAAGACTTTGTAAGCAAATAAGTTTCCAGCACAGCTGCACCCTGACTTCCTTCCATAGAGGAGAAGTTTGCAAAACATATTTGCCTAAAAAAACAAAGAAACCTGTTCTTTATTAAAGGATATTCCATAGATTTCTTTTTAAAACCAGACTCCCTGCTGGGTTTCGAATGAGTAAAGTTGTTGTTGTTGCTGCTGCTGTTGTTGTTTCCTATTTCTTTCAATTTTTTATGATTTTTTTCTTTTATTTTTCTCTTATATATAACATCCCATCTGCAGTTTCCTCTTCCTAGCCCTCCCTCCGCCCCCAGCCTCCTCTCTCCCCCAGATCCACTCCTCCTCTGTTTCCTTTCAAAAAAAAAAAAGCAGGCCTCTCAGAAATATCAACCAAATACAGCATAACAAATTACAGTAAGACTAGGCATAAACCCCCATATCAAGGCTGGCAGAGGCAACGGAGCAAGAAGAAAAGGGTCCCAAGAGCAGGCAAAAGAGTCAGAGACACCTCCCACTTCCTCTCTTAGGAATCCCACAAGAACACCCAACTACACAACCACAGCATATATTCATAGGACCTAGTTCAGACTCATACAGGGTCCATGATTGCCGCTTCAGTCTCTGTGAGCCCCGACCAGCTCTGGTTAGCAGATTATGTGGGTTTTTAAAACATGAATTAACCATGATGCTCTTGAATGCATCTGCTGCCTAAAACAAGGTACACCCCTAAAAAGGGCAGGTCTGAGAATTGGTCCCCAGGAAACATGCACTTCAGGCTCTCCAGTAGAATGAAATAGACCTCAGACTTAATGATTACTGGCTTGCATCAATTAATGTGGCGTGAAGCAGGATTCTTGAAGTCTTCCATTTTCCTCCCACTTGTGATGGCTGTTCCCAGCCAGGCAGACCCACAATCTACCTCTTTAACTGTAAACGAAAGTTCCTGGAAAGAAACTACATACTTTACTGAGCCTACTGCAAAGCTGATTGATTAGAACTTCAAAGGCTGAGAAGAATTACAAGTTCAGAGCCCAGTTACAATTTACGTTGGGTTACCAGTACCCCAATGAGCGCCATTCCTTGCCCACCTCCATGTCTAACATAATACCCTGTGACTAAGAGATGGAACCTCTTGGAATGCATCACCTTAACAAAAATCATCATTTCCACCAACCAAAAGGCCAAGGGTTTCATCAGATAGGATCTGAGGCCTGGAGCTGAGATTCTTCCCTTTCCTGTAACCTCCCACTTAATGTTTCCACCAATGCATTTGAAAAGTGCCTTGATGTTCTCTTACTATAAAAGCTTTATGAAACTATATCTACATTTGAACATGGAATATGGGGAGACCTAAATCTGTGTTCCCAGGCCAGGATCACTCATATTTGGATCCAGAATAAACTATCTTCTGTCCTCTTTGAGATGAGGGCTGTGTTTTCGCTTCCACACAATTGACCCTGGAATAAAGGACCTCAAATAGAGAAAAAGATGACCTGCCGTTATCCCTAGGCTCCTGTGATAGGCCATGCAACCCGCTCCGACTCTGCATCCTGGGATCCTCCCCCTATTCTAGGCTCTTCCATATTGTCCTGCACCTCTCCACAGCCTCCTTTCCAAGCTTCTCCTTTTCCTTTGACCCCCTACCTCAATTCATTCTGTCATCGTGCTTTCCTTGATATCAGCATCCATCTTAGACCAGCCTTTGTCACGCTCTTCCTGAATAGTGTTTGTCCAACATTTAGCTGTTTGGGATTCTTGGTTTGGTATCAGTTTGTTTCTCTGTTGTTGGGATAAAACCTTAACCAAAACACAGCTGGGGGAGAAAAGGTTTACTGGTTTACATTTTATACACTGAGGGAAGCCAGACAGGAACTCAAGGAAGGAACCTGGAAGCAGGAACTGAAGCAAAGACCACAAAGGAACATTGTTCACTGGCTTGCGCTCCACGGCTCCCTCAGCCTGCTTTCTCATCCCAGCCAGGACCACTTGCCCATACGTGGCACCGTCCACAGTGGGCCGGACCCTCATACATCAATCGTGGAACAAGAAGATGCCCCACAGACATGCCCACAGGCCAATCTGGTGAAAACAGTTGTCCAGGTGCGGTTCCCTCCTCCCAGGTGACTCTAGTTTGTTTCAAGTTGACAAATAAATAACAAGCAACCAGCTGCCATCATCTGGATTCAGAGCTTATGTGATGGTTTGTCCAGGATTGTGTCCAATTGCCTGGAGTCCCACACAGCACACTAAATAAATGAGTCTGGTCTCTCGTCAGCTTTCTTATTTTTATCCTTTTCTTCATCAGTCTTTAAAAGCACATTGCTAGCAACGCTCCTCCAATGGGCTCTACTCTTCTGTCAACAACCATTCCTTGCTGAACTCTTTGTCTCTTTTCTGTGTCTAGACCTCTACTAACCAGTGCCCCAAAGTTGGCTGATAATTCTCTCCTAATGGACGAACTCAGTGGCTTCCTCAAGCTTTAAGTTAGTTCTCTCGAATGAACATTGCTGACCCATGCCCCTTCCTTGTCTCCTTCCAATTCATTGTCTTGGCTTCCCTGCCCTCCCCCACCCCTCCAGGCATTTCATCAACAGGATCACCTCCCTCCCCTTCCCAGCTCTTCCCTCTGACCTCCCTATGCCTGTTAACATTTCTCCACTGCCACATTGGAGGCTCTTTGCTTTCAGGTATTCATTTACTCAATGTCTCAGCTTCAGCACAGGCTCTATTGAACTCTAACGCTCCAGCTATTTCAATTTGCTTCCTGGCTCGTCTGTTTGACACCACTACCTTTTTAAACAAGTCCTGCCACGTGGCTTCAGTGTCAACAAAGCAAAGACAAACAAATAAACCTCGCCTTCTGCAGACTCACAAAACCCAATACAAAAGCCGTGACTTGCCCCTCAGGGACAATGGAGCTTGAGTCCTGTATGAAATAACTGTTTTGTTGTGGCCTAAAAATGTCTGAGAATTCTCTACTTCACATACTGTCTGTGGGTCCTAACAGGGAGGTCAGGGGTGCCCAAGCGAAAGCAGAGAAACAGACCCTTGCTTCTCATTTTGTCTCCACTCATACATTTTTCTGCATGGATGAGCACCAGTGTGCTGTGAGCTGAACTCAAACCTCTCACCGCATCAAGGGTCATTAGAAATAGCAGGCGCACAATACAATGGACCCATGTCTCGATGCCTTTTTAAAATACACAAAATGTTACTCATCAGTTACAAGGCTCAATAACGGGATCAAAAGGTTGAATCAGCAATAATTATTATACCTTCTGTTTTCAAGGAAAGATTAAAAAAGTTATTGAATCTTAAAATGCTCAAATCATTTGAAAACATCAGCAAGTTTAAATTACTGTTATAGAAGTTGCAATAGAATGCAGAGCATCAAAAAATAGAAAAAGAAAAAGAAAAGTTGGGCAGTGGTGGCACACACCTTTAATCCCAGCACTCTGGAAGCAGAGGCAGGTGGATCTCTGAGTTGGAGGTTCGCCTGGTCTACAGAGTGAGTTCCAGGACAGCCAGGACTACATAGAGAAACCCTGTCTCGAAAACACCTGTCTTGAGCAAGAAGGTAGATACTTGACATAGTTAGTATAACAAAAGCTGTATTTATTATGCTGAGGATTATCACACAAGAGTCACACTCTAAATTCCTAACTATGGTCCCAAGTCTATCTCCCAAGGCTGCCTGCTCACCTGTGTGATGTATCTTAGCTGAAAGTCAGGTCCAGTCTCTAACAGAAGTCTCTGATTTGAGGGTCAGGATCCTGGGGGAGACTCTCCAGTCACAGGGCAGATCAAAGTGACATCTCTCCAGATGTGCAGAGCAGAGCGTTGTTCTTGGTCTCTGCTTATATTTTGTCCAGTGGGCGTCATGGGGTCTAGGACTGTGTCTGGTTGTCTTGAGTGAATGATGTCACTAAGTTCAGGTTGTCACGTGCAGCCTTGGGTGTAGTGAGGATTCTGACTAAGCTAATTTTACATGTCTAAAGACTTTTTTTTTTTACTATGCTCATTGCAACACCAAGAAAGGAAGGAAGGAAGGAAGGAAGGAAGGAAGGGAGGGAGGGAGGGAGGGAGGAAGGAAGGAAGGAAGGAAGGAAGGAAGGAAGGAAGGAAGGAAGGAATTGAATTGTGTAAAAAAATTGAGCCACAAGATGTTTTACCATTGTTTGAAATAAAAACTCCAAAGAACACTAGACACCCACCAGCATGGGGTGGCATAAACTGCAGGATATCCTCATGGTGAAACGTGTTTCTGGCATTAAAATTGGCATTTGGGGTACACTTTATAACATAAAAAGATTTTCAACAAAGGAGTAGAACACGTTAGTTACTGTTCCATTATTTTGATTAAAAAAAAAAAATACCATGATCAAAGGCAATTAAAAAAACAAAGAATTTCTTTGGGCCTACAGTTCAAAGTGAAAGTCCATAATGGTCAGTGGGGAGATAGAAAGAGCAGGAAGAGGTTGAAGACTGTATCTTCAACCACGAACACAACACAGACAGTGAACTGGAAATGAGGCAAGGCTATGAACTCTGAAAGCCCCCTCCCACTGATGTACGCTCTTCCACAAAGCTGCACCTCCTAAAGGTTCCATAACATCCCCCAAACAGCGCTGCTCACTGAGATCAAACAGCTGAAGATATGGAGCATACTTCTCATGCAAACCACCACAGGACTGCCGTGCATTGTATATTTTACATGGGGTACATATACATACGTAAATATTCTGGAAGACAAAACACTAAAAGTATAACAGTTATTTCATGGACTATGTACATCAAACTTCATGAGATTATACAAAATTATCTATATAGTTACTTTTCCTACGAAGAGCATGTTTTTAATGCTGTCTTTAGTAAAAGGAGACAATGGAGCCGGTTCTCTTTAAATAAGAAAAATGAAGAAAAGATAAATAGAGCTGTATAAAAACAAAAGGACTAATTAAAATTACAGCTGTAGAGCCAAACTGGGAATCCTATTTCAAAGGAAATATGATCCTAATTGTTTAAATAACGTTCTCTAACTCCCCTACATCAGGATGTCAGCAAGAGTTCCACGGGAAATCGGAGTCCACACAGTCACATAGCGGTGAAAGCAGAGACAGAAACCAGGTGAAACTCACGCCAGGAAAGCAAACAAAAGACAGTTCAAGTCCGACAAAAATGAGTATAGCTCCTGAGGAAAACTGTTCCACAGACCTGGCTTCTTGTTGTGACTGTTGTGACGCACCCCCCTGGGTGAGAGAGAATGGACTCTCATCTTACGGATTATCAATACATAGGTACAATGCCCCAACTTATCTGTCTGAACAAGAGTGGATCTCAACACTAGACAGACAACAGATTTTTCTTTTGCTATTGTTGTTGACATGTTTTCATGGTGCTGGCCATAGAACCAGGGCCTCACATGTGCTAGGCAAGTGCTCTACTACTGAGCTACACTCCTGGCCCCTAGAAGCATGCTGAAAGGAAAGAAAGCTCAATACTGTGTTGTTTCTGATAGCTACACCGTTTCCTGGTGCTTTAAGCTGTCAGACCTAATAAACATTAGTACCTTCTGCGGTGCCCTTGTGCCTTGTCATCCTGAATTCTGCCTTTAAACAATAACTGTGAGGCAGGGGCACTGCCCCAAGTTCTTTCCTAATGTGTTTATTTTCCGGGTGGATAGTCAAGATTCCACACCTTCTACTTAAGGGTAACCCTATTGGAATGGCAGTGGCCTTGGACACGCATTCACCACCACCTGCCCCATTCAGATGATCTGCTTGCCCCCACTCCCGTCGACACACAGACACACAGACACACAGACACACACACACACACACACACACACACACACACACACACACACACACACACACACACAGAGTCCTTTCTCTTCTACTCTGCCATTCTGCTATATTGGTGCAGTGCTACTTGAATTTAGCTACTGTCTATTCCAGTACTTTCAGGGTTTTGATCACTTGTACACGTTGTTTTCTCTCAGAACAATGAAAAAACAGTCATAACAGTTTCCCCTTTTCATGGTATCAAATGAACCAGGAGTTAAGTAGTAAGCTGTTCAGACACAGAACTGGATCCTGGTGTTTCTTTTCCAGGTTTCTACATCTTGTTTGTTTGTCCAACTGATCTAAGAGCTCCATGAAACCAACCAGCTTTCACTGTTCTGAGATCTTCTAAGTGAAAACCTGTGTAGGGAATCTCAACCGTGTCTCCCTCTGCCTCTCATGCATAGTGACTCTGGGTTGGCCACAAAGGAGTACCAAAACCTTCCCAATGGAATGTTCAAACCCTTGTTTTTCTCCCTGGAGTATGATGGTCTTCTAACCTAAACGCATCATCTGGATTCCACACAGGCCCTATTGAAGCCAGGAGGATGTAAGGAACTAGAGAGTAATTTCTTCTGGCTCCACAGAGCCTCAAAGAACCCCAGTGAGGGCAGCCTCTCAAGGTTAAGAAAGGTCCAGACCACTGCCAATGTCTAAGACTGCCAGCACACTGGAAGTAGGAACGTGAAAACATGATTTCAAAATGGGGTAAGCTATTTTAAATATTTATGTTTCAAGAACTAATATCTGAAGCAATGCATTTTAAAAATTGTGCTACTCATATCAAATGCTCAAGATTTTCAAATATTCATTCAAAATTCCCCATTGGCCTGCTGTATAATGAATATATTCTTAGATTCTCCTCATGTGTTCCTGTGTCTGTACAGCCTAATTTGGAGATGATCTCAAAAGTCTGAACCTGAAGTCCTTGAATGCAAGTGAGAACAAGGTCACTTGGCCCTCCTCACACCCTCTCAGGAAATATGAGCCTGTACTCTGAGAAAATGAATGTACGGCACCTACATCATCACCCAAACACATAAAGTACCAACTTCAATGGTAATTAGCCTTGTTCCCATAACCCCACAAAACAAATATGTAAATCAAGCACCTTAAGTTTTGTGTTTAAACATACAAGTCCCAAGGTGATCTCTCCATCCAGTAACTTCTAATAATCATTGCTGTTAAATGTGAAGTTGATTGTACCACTTGTTTCACAGCTGTTTACCTATGTTTGTTCGTTGTTTTCACAAGCAACATTGAGAATTTAGTTCCAAAGCAGAAATTCTTAACCTGGGATTATAAACCCATGCAGCAGTGGTTCTCAACCTGAGGGTCACAACCCCTATTGAGTTACATATCAGATATTTACATTACAATTCATAATGGTAGCAAAATTACAGTTATGAGACAGCAACAAAATAATTTTATGGTTGGGGGTCACCACAATGTGAGGAACTGTGTTAAAGGGCCACAGCATTAGGAAGGTTGAGAACCACTGCCCTAGAGGGATTAAGAATGTCATAAAATTCAACCCAAAATTGAGTATTTGTGCATGATTCTAGCTTCTCCTTAGCATGGTATCAAAAGCACTCATAAGATTTTCAAAAGTCCCCACAGTCCCCAGATCAATGGTCATCTATGCTGACAACCATGGTGTACTTCGGCCACCCTCAGCTGTGCACGCAACCAGTCTCTCAGGACACCAAAGTGCTATATGATAAAGTGTGAGCCAAGAGTCATCCAAGGAGGAGGTGCATGCAATCTGCCTGGCCACCATGTTCGATTCCTGGGGCTACCTTAACAAATTGCTCAAACTAGAGAACTTCAAACCACAGAAACATGACTCCCCGTTCTAGATGCTACGCGTCTGGAATCAGACCGTCATCAGGACCAAGCTCCTTCCAAAGCCTCGGGGTGGGAGTGAAGAAGTGGGGAGCTCATTCTTCTCTCTTCCAGATTCTAGTAGCCACCAAGAAGGCCTTGTACTGTAGAAATAAAACTAGTCTGTGATTCTGTCTTCATGTGACCACCTGCCTGTGTATGCTTGTATCCAAAGTGTACTCTTCCTACAAAGGTAGCAGTCATGTTTCAGGAACTGTTTTAAGGGTTCACTGGGAGGCCGTTAGCTAAGGTGGCTGCCCCATGCTTCTGGTGTTCTATGTCAGTGAATAGAAACAACATATTGTAAGAGATAAAAAATGAAACTTGCATTTAACCAATCAGAAATGGCCGGCTAACCTCTTCTAGTGACCCTAAAGCCACAGCCCCCCTTAACCTATGAGATACCTTCTCTCTCTTGCTTTTCCTCACTCCCCTCATTGCCTATCAATTCATGGATAACTGTTCGAACAAACTTTTTAAGATGTTAATGTGCCTTTAATAATGTTAAAGTATGTTAATACATTGGAAATCATGAAGAGCTGAGCTTCCCATTTTCTGCACAATTCACACAGCAGCAGCAGAATGAAAATCATAAATAGGATCCAAAAAGATTATCTTTGAGCAAGCCCACACTATTCCAATGTAATCTCATTGTGATGAACTCCACCAAGTCAGATCTTATTCTGTGCTGTTGAGAGTTAGGATGTTAGCTTGTCCAAAATGAGGGACACAATTCACCCATAACAGGCTCTATTTTTCCATCTATCTCACTTATTAAAAAAAAATTAAGAACAATGAACATACTGTGATTTTTTTATAGGCCTCCATCTTTACTCTTCACAAAACCTTTTCTACTGTGAAAACCCTGGCAAGCAGATCGGGTGACTTGTGTGGTATAGGGCAGCTCATAAACACCAACTCAAAGACTAAACACAAGTTTCTGCCATCATATTATTCATATGTAGTTACTGACCAGACTAGCACAGTATACAAGTGACAAGTGTTTTCTCAAGGGAAAAAGTGCTCATGTAATAATAGAGTGGTATCAGGCTGGATCAAGTTTGTCACCTGCAGAGACATAATCACAAGAAGAACAGCACTAAAGCAAACTTTTAAAAGAACCAAAAGTCTGAAAGTTTAGTTAAAGTCAAATGCTTGAAGTTCTACAATTGGTTTGATTGTTTCTATTTTTGTTTGGCTTATAACATTTTTTATTTCAATATTCTGCCTTTTGGTTATTACAGTTTCATATTAGAAAATATGTGACATGGTGCAATCATATAGTCTCCTTGAAAACATGAACAACTGCATAGATTATGAAAAAGTAAAGTGATCAAACACAGATATATCTCTGTGTTCATGTGCTTGTATTGACCACAGGTCAACTCTAGGGTGTGATTCTCCAGAGACATCACCTTGTTCTTGTTGCTGTTGTTGTGTGTTTTTGGTTTTTTGTTGTTTTTTTTTTTTTTTTTTTTTTTGAGGCAGAGTGTCTCTCTGGGACCTAAGGCTCACCAGTTATACCAGGTTGGCTAGCCAGCAAACTCTGGGAATCAGCCGGTCTCCACTTCCCCAGCCCTGACACAAATGGCATTTCATGTCCGGGCTAGGATCAAACTCAGGTCCTCACACTTGAGCAGCAAGCAATTTCTTGACCAAGCTATCTCCCTACCCCACAAAAGACAGCCTTAAATGAACTCAACATTACTAATTAATTCATGTTAGGACAAAGTATCAAAGAGCTCCACAAGCATAAGAAAGTTCTCACACAGCTACTCTGTTTTAAAAGCCATTTGTGACTCACGTGCAAGACACTGCCCTATTGCAGCTACTTCCTAAACTTTTGTGCTTGCCCTTCATATATATGGTGTGTGTGTGTGTGTGTGTGTGTGTGTGTGTGTGTGTGTGTGTGTGTGATTTTGTACTAAAGAGTTTCTCAACACATTAGAAGGCATGAAGAGCTGAATTTCTCACTTTCTATATGATTTACATGTGGACAGCAAAGTTAAAATCATCAATGAAATCTATAAAATGTCGAAATTGAAGGACTGAACAGAGGACAGCTTTATTGCATTTCATGGATATTACTTCATAATCTATCCAGGCTAATCTCTCATAAGTCATGAAAGAAGCTCTGTGGAACACTAGAAAAGGTACGGATCTGCAGAGAGTTGGGTCTGGGGGCAGGAGATGGAAGGAGCAGGAGGCTGGAGAAGTCTACACTCTCACAACTAAAGGGCTCAATCAAATCTTTGAACACCTACCTAGACCTGTGTAGATAAACCACGAAAGGAACATCAGCCAGCGCTTCTGCTTCTCAATAACAATGAAAACAGTGTTAGTTCAAAGCCACTCAGCCCTTCAAGAGGCACATAAACACAGAGTTCATTTCTAGTTGGTCTAAAAGATAAGTATTTGCAGTTAATGACAATAAGCACATTCATTCCCTGTGTGAGCTCAAGGAGCACTGGATTTTGTCTGCAATGTACACAGATTTTTATAGCCATACATACATTTTGTAGGACATTTCTAGATGAAGAAAGTTTCTAGCTCTAATGTATAATCAACTCTAGAAAGCCACAGCAAAAATTGCCCGGAAAGGCGAATGTGGCCAGGCATTTGGCCCTCTATTCTGCCCTTCAGATTTGTATTATTCTTCCAAGCCTTATCCCTTATGTTGTTGAGAATAGTTTTGCTATTTCAAAAATAACTTTAAATTGACAGATCTCTATTTTTTAAAAAAAGGTGACAGTGTAAAAGGGTGTCATCAAAAGTTAGATGTTTTAAAAAGCACATACCTGGCTCTATTCAAAACAAGATGAGCTGGCACATTCAATTAGGACAGAAAATGAAGTTCTTGGTGTCTCGAAAACTAAAGTCCACTTTCAAATCAATGTAAGATTATCAGCAATGCAGGCAAAGAGAAGAAACACCAATACAAGCCAGGCTTTAGTTTTTAGTTTTAAAATTATTTCTTTTGTTTCTTGAGATTATAATTTATAATATTTTCTCCTTCCCTTTTCTCTCTCTAGATCTTCCCATATAGCCTTCATTTCTCACTCTCAAATTCATGACCTCTTTTTTTAGTAATTGTTGTTACAAATATATACACACACACACACACATACACATACACACACACAATTGCATAAGGACAACCTGACCAGTCCGTATAATGTTACTTGTACATGTTTTTCAGGGCTGACCATTTGGTGTTGAATAGCCAATCAGTGTGCTCCTTCCCTGGGGAGGATTGTTTCTCCCACTCTCAGTGTTCCTTAGTTTCCTGGTGTTCCTTGTGTAGAGTTGAGGCCTGATGAGCTTCCCCTATTCACGTAAGCATGTCTATTGTTTAAACTTTATTTTTAAATGGAACTTTAGTCATTGTTACATCATTATAAGACAGAATAGACCAAACTCCAGAAATGTTGTATTTTCCAGGCTCAAAACTCTCTTTACTGCCATAGAGGAAAGGTTTTTTTTTTTTTTTAAATCAGTCGTATGACCAGTTTGCAATAAATTTGACTTAGAATTAGACGTGACTTAATTTACCATGACTTCTGCATCTCCAGAAACCCAGTAGGAGCTTAGCTATTAAGATGAACTCAAGCATATAGCTCTTTTGTTAACCATTAATGGCCCCATTCCACCAAAATCTAATTCCCACAGCTGCCAACTACAGCACTTCACTTGTCTCTGGGATGTGAGTGCTGCAGCCTGATCGAGTCATAAGCACTGTAACTCACCTTCAGCTAACAACAGTCACACAGAATGGAGCCCATAGCCCTCTGACAGGCAGATCAAATGCACGGACCCAGTATAACGGCACCAAAAGAATTACTCACCAGTGCTGAAAGGTCGACAGGTTACCAGACATATGCCTTACATGATCACTAAGAGGCATGCAAACAAACCAGTCTCCTCGAATCCTCTCAACCTATAAAACTAATTGTGGTGATATTCTGTTTGTGCTCTAACAAATAAAGCTTGCCTGGAGATCAGAGTGTGGTGCTAGCCATTAGTTAACCATAGGGGCCAGGCAGTGGTGGCACACACCTTTTATCCCAGCACTTGGGATCTCATGCTTTTGATCCCAGTACTTAGGAAGCACATGTCTTTAATTCCAGCACTAGGGAGGAGAAAACAGGAAGCAATATGGCTGGGCAGAGAGAGGAAGTGATAAGGTGGGGCATAAACAATCAGCCCCCTTTCGGGCTGAGGAGTTGGAGAGGTAAGAGGTGACTGTGGCTTGCTCCTTTGTCTCTCTGATCTTTCAGTGTTTACCCCGATATCTGACTCTGGGTTTTTATTACTAAGACCAATTAGAATTCACACTACAACTAACCAAACAAAACATGATGACAAAGAAATTCTGCTCACATTCATCTGATGTCTTGGTGCGTTGGAGATTTTACAGGGATTATTATATTTGCTCATAACAAGATGGAAAATAGGGGTTGGGGATTTAGCTCAGTGGTAGAGCGATTGCCTAGCAAGCACAAGGCCCTGGGTTCGGTCCTCTGCTCTGGAAAAAAAAAAAGATGGAAAATAGGACTTACTATTATCTACTTTGTAAATTAAATTCCTGAAGGTCAGCAGAGTGAAATAACTTCAGCATCACACAATCATGACAGAGATTTGAACCAGTTCAACTCCAGACCTTACGTATACGAACATGGAAGGATCTTATTATAATTTGGGGGGGGGGGACTCAAAAGAACAGTAATAATCTTTTTATGAAATCTATTGTGCATAAATGCCCACAACTATCTATTAAAGATTTAAGATGAAGTACTCAGAGGCATTTACAAGGTCACTCTGGAGGATACAGTTACAAAATGGTTCCTTTTTTGTACTAAAAACAGAGTTAACATTACCAGAAGAGATGATACTTTAACAAAACTAGAGAAAAGAAAAACACTGAAAGCCTAGAGGAAAAACTATAAGATAACTATTAAATGTGACACTACCTCTGAGTCCTATAGCTACATTTAAAATGGATCATTGTATTGTAGTTCTTGGGCTGCTGTACAAAATACCACAAGCTGAGAAACTGGCTTCTTAAAATAACAGAAATCTGTTTCTGCAGTTCTTGGGGTTGCAAAGTCCAAAATCAGGGCACTGGCAGACTCGGTGTCCAGCGAGGCCCCACTCCTTCATTCATACATAGTGTCGTCACTGTGCCCTTGACAGTGGACAGAGCAAGGCAGCTTTCCAGGGACTCTTACATAAGGTCACTAATGCTTCATGACTTAGTTACACACACACACACACACACACACACACACACACACACACACACACACACACAAAGGCTCCATCATCTATTACCATCACTTTGAGATTTGGGACTTCCACCTATGAATTTTGAAGAGGTACAAATATTTGGGTTACACATATCTGTTGGAGAATGAAATATTTCTGAAGGGACACTTTATTAATTTCTTCAATAAGTGTCAACGTTTTTACAATGCACAACATAAAACATATTTATTATTAGACTAGGCATGCTAGAAATAGATTCCATTCATCATTTCTGAGCAAGAATGATCATGAACTCTGACCCCTCCTCTTCACATGCCAGGAAATCATATGTTCCCATATCTGTATCTCTCTAAAGCATAGTACTGAGTCAGTCAGCATGCAAGAAAGGGGTTTGTAAATCTTCCCATAACCTGCTGAGTACAGGCTTTCTTCCTGAAACCTCTGTCCTTTTAACCTATTGAAATTCATATTATCATCATGTAGTATAACTCATTCCTATTTTAATAATTCTTTACACACCATTGTGTACATACAATAACTTACTAAAACATAATATGGAATTAAAAGTCAAGCACCCAGTATTTTTGTGTGGCACTGATTTGGTTATACTCATCTTTTTCTTTTCATCATAAGCCTAGTGTTTAACAACCTGAGCCATCTTTTCAGCCCTATGCTAATCTTTTATACATGTGTGTACATCCATCCATATTTATGACTTGGGTAATGTTGGGGTTTGTTGTTGTTTTGTTTTGTTTTGTTTTGTTTTGCTTAGCTGTTGCCTCTCAGGGTGGGAATTCGGTGGCTCATCATTGGTCCATTGTGCCTTCTATATGAGCTGTGAATGTACGGCATCTAGCTAGTGATCAGTAATTCATGAGAAAGGGTCAGAGGTTCAAGTCATTCAACAATTATCACGGGAAAAAGTCAGAAAAGGAAGAATCAAGGATTTAGTCATTTGCAGGATCCAATTGGTCACATTAGCAAAGTGCAAACCTGTACTACAAGAGATGTCTTGAAAGGGTAGGATCATGGCTCATACTACTCCAAAACGTGTATTAAGATCTCACTTCCCTCATTCATTAAAAAGAGAATCTGTAAGATGTCAAGAACAATAAGGGAATGTGAATGCGCACATATATTGGCAATGTCGGAATGAATTTGCTAAGAGATACAAGAATGGCAAGTGTTGAAGGGGAATTGCTGTTTGGAATCATCTTGGAAGGAAGGAGTGGTGTGGGGAGGGCATCACATACATTGCTACCCACCTGACAAGGTTTATTTTTATCTCCTTGAATAGGGACCATTTGATTGACTAGAAACACTATCATCCAGTAATCTTTATACCTATTTACAAATATTGTACATTTCCCACTACTATGATCTGTGTGTCCCCACTGTAGACTGACCCAAACCATCTAAATCCTCTGTGTTTATACTCTTGTATTTTAAAGGAATGGACAGAGAAGCAAAGGCCTTGTGCATGCTAAGCAAGTGTCCCCTGCTGAGCTAGATCTACACCTCACATTTTACTTTTTGAGATAGGATCTCACTTAGTTCCCCAGGCAGGGTTTGAACTTTTAATCCTCTTGCCTTTGCCCCTTAAGTAGCTGGGAACATAGGCCAGCACACCAAGTCTAGCTATGCTATTTTTTATTTCCGATTTAATATCTAAGCCATGGCCGCTAAGCCACAGGACATTCTGTCCTTGCCCGGATATAATTAACAACTCTCCTTTCTTCAACTCCCTAGGCTGCTGCACTAAGAGAATACGCTGAATTTAACAGCCTGTTCCTGAGGGTTGGGGAATTACAGAGGAATTATAACACATGCAATAAGCTTCTAGAGTCCTCAAGTGTTATTCGGCTGCTTCCGCCCACGGGAGTTTCTCCCTGTCTGTTTTCCCTGCAGACCTCACACAGCTGTCTCCGGCAAAGCGCTGCCACTCCAGCTCCACCAGTCAGCAGCTCCTTGGCGTCTTATTTCCAGCGACTCCACAAATTCAGTCCCATCCAGAGAACGCTGAAATGCGATGAGCACTCTAAAGCCTCTCTATCAAGCCCCTCCCATTAAGGGCCGACACGCTTGTGGCCAAGGGACTTGACTTCCCTGAGTTAAAAGAGGCTTTGACGTGTTTTTCTGGGGAGTTCAGCCATTGAGTCTGGATTCCCAACCTCATCAGGAGTGTAACTAGCGAGAGCTTTTGAAGTACTTCCTGAACGTGATTCCAGACTGGATTCCTAGACGGCGCTCCGTTCACTACGCAAATACAGGAGGGGAGTTGAGTCAACTGTACGTTTCCCCACTGCCGAGCAATGCTAATCCTTCTCTTTTCCTGTGTTACCATATGCAACATCCATAAATTACCTTCCAAAAACCATCCTAGTGTAGAGGCAAAATATATTATTAACATATGTTATTTAATCACCACTTTAGAAACATATTTTCTCTGAGTATTTCTAGCAGCTACAATAACAGACTTCAGGACTTTCAGGTTTCATTTTTATTTTTATTTTTTTTTTTTTTTTTTTTTTGGTTTTTTGAGACAGGGTTTCTCTGTGTAGCTTTGCGCCTTTCCTGGAACTCACTTGGTAGCCCAGGCTGGCCTCGAACTCACAGAGATCCGCCTGGCTCTGCCTCCCGAGTGCTGGGATTAAAGGCGTGCGCCACCACCGCCCGGCTCATTTTTATTTTTAATGGTGGGGTGTGCGCATGCGCACGCACGCACGTGCCCGCATGTGTACATGGGTGCACACTTCTGCCTGTACCTGCAGGGGCCAGAAGAAGGTACTGGATTCCCTAGAGCAGAGTTACAGTTGGTTGTGAGGCCATCTGACATGGGTGCTGGGAAATGAACAGAGGTTCTCTGCGAGAGCAGTCCATACTCTGAGCCGCCTCTCTCAGCCCCACTTCAGACCGCCAGAGGTGGCTCTGTGGGTGTGGATCTGAGTTCAGAGAGCACTCGCTTCAATTTCCAGCTTCCTTTGTCACAGGACAAATGCCTGCATCAGGGACACAGAGTAGGGTAGCTGAAAAAATAGTGGCAGTTTGTAAGGGAAAGCCCTCCTAAGAAATAGAGAAGGCTGGGAAGAAAGGCGAAGGCGTCCTCCCCGAAGTACAGGGCGAGAGCATGATGCGCGAGACTCTTTATAGGCTGCTTTGTATCACTCACCTCTCTGACTGAGGGGCTTCTCTTGTGACTGTGCTCCCTTGCATATGGTCCAGGTGGGAAGGGTTTCCAGGCCTCTGCCAAGTGGCCTCTTTCATACGTTAATCCTGATCTCTCTCTCTCTCTCTCTCTCTCTCTCTCTCTCTCTCTCTCTCTCTCTCTCTCTCTCTCTCTCCCCCTCCCCCCATATGCTAGAAGTAGTGATGAGAAACAGGAGAAAAAAGAAATCGGGTCAGGCGGTTTAGGGCATCAACCTCAAACACTGAGCAGGTCTTCCTCTCTTCCTCGACGACTAGCTGTCTTCCTCAGGAGCCAGAGATGCCTTTGGCTCTATCAGCACTTACGTCCTGGCCACAGGCTGGAAACGGCAAAAGTGTTTAGGGGTACTGGTCCATGGTCTAGTGTCTTCTTTTTCTCTGTCTTCTCCTTTTACATAGCAACCTAATGAACATGGCAGCCTGGAAGACATGTGTGATGGGGTACTTCCTTGGCCCTTGATGGTGTGAATGAAACTCTAGTCCAACCGGCAGGATGGAGAGATACATGGACACTGCTTGGACGGGACAACTGGACTCACTAGCTCACTTCTCTTCCCTCACCCCAACCACCACCCTACCACTACCACCATCACCATCACCACCACCACCACCACACCACACCACCACCACCACCACCACCACCACCACCACCACCACACCACCATACCACCATACCACCATACCACCATACCACCACACCATCACCACCACCACCACCACACCACCCTACCATATCACCACACCATCACCACCACACAACCACACCACATACACATTCTGTGCCTCAACCCAGTAAAATCTGTTTCCTCTCAACAGGGACCCTCCATGGTAACCCTTCCTTAGGACCTGCTCCTGATTGTAGTTATAAGTTTCTCTGGTCCCACTGGGGTCCGCAGTCCTGCAGCTGCTTATAAAATCATCACTCAGAAGCTTATATTAATTATAACTGCTCAGCCATTAGCTCAGGCTTATTATTAACTAGCTCTTATACTTAAATTAACCCACAATTCTTAAGTTTAGCCACGTGGCTTGGTACCTTTTCTCAGTTCTGCCTTGTCATCTTGCTTCCTCTGCGTCTGGCTGGCGACTCCTGACTCTGCCCTTCCTCTTCCCAGCATTCTCCTAATCTGCTCACCCCGACTATACTTCCTGCCTGGCTACTGGCCAATCAGCATTTTATTAAACCAGTGTACAAGAGCATTATCCCACCGCACCTGCTAGCAGCTGTGAGGCCTGCCTCTTTTCTCCAAACCCCCACATATAATAAAACTTGCTTCTAAAACAACCCTTCTGTTGAAATGTATTCCTCAAGTTCACAAGACAGAGGATCTAGAAACCACTGGCCCTGGGGTGGCTTTGGTGGCTGTTGTCCGTCTGTCACCCTAGCCCCCTGAATCCCTGGAGCTGAAAAAGGCTACATTAAACGTAAAGGCTCTCTGCTCCCCATTCTTCATACGTGCAGCTCATTTTAAAGTGTATTATGTAAGGTTCCAAAAAAGGGATTTAAGATGTCCTGGATCAATGGTACATGAAGAACCAAAATACCCCCATTTCGAGCAAGCCCCTCACCCCAGCTTGAAACAGGCCTGAGTTTCAAAATTCTCAGAGCTGCTGACATAGGTCCGAGGACAAAGTCAGGATGTTTGAAGAGCCATCTGGTAGCAACTGATTAACCACAGAATGCCCCAATGCCGGAGGTAGTCTATAAAGTTTGACAAACAACCGGTTAAAACTACAAAGTAAGATAACGCAGAAATTCTAGAAAGCCCCTAAAACTTGAGCCAATCAAAATTGTACCCGTACTAGCACCCTTAAATGATGTGACCTTATGGTTTTTGCCTTTAAAACCTGAGCTTGCAGAGGGGCGGGCACCTCCTCCAGCCTCTACTGTGTTGGATGGCTTGACTAGGTCCCCGCTGCGGCTTGAACTGCTTCAGTAAACCTTGCTTTTGCATTTCAGTGAGTTCGTGTCTCTGGTGGTCTCTTCAGGGGTCTCGCGGCCAGGACACAACAGTGTATCCCTATTATATGGCAAAAATTATTCTAATTATTAAAATGGTAAAGGAACAAAATAATAATAATAATAATAATAATAATAATAATAATAATAATAATAATAAAGACAAATGCAGGGAGGGAAATCTGGTTTGTTTATCTATGTTGGGACGCTCTCTTGCTGCAGTCCTCTTTGATCTTGTAGCCTGTCCTGAAAAAGGTAAAAACAATGGCCATGATGCTATCTGACGAACAAAATAACAGGCATCGAGAGTCTAGGTGAACTGTCCCAGCTCGGAGAGCGGCAGGAAGCAGATTCAGGTATCGAAACTACATCCTCTAACTCAAAGAGAAAGGGTCATTCCTTTCTACCTACCATCTGCATGTCTAAAACACAGCTTTAACTTACAGTATAGGTATGACTAGCAATAGACCTCTAGACTACAGAACAAATGTGACGCTTCTCTACTGTCGTGATGAAACACCATGACTGAGACAACTTAAAGGGAAAGAATTTGTTTGGTCCGGGGGTGGGGGGGGTGGGGCATGGGGAGATGGGGGGTGGGGTCTAAAATGGAGGAGGAGGCGTGGCAGCAGAGGACCCAAACAGAAAGCTAAGAGAGAGCATCTTCAAGCCAAGCTTAAAGCAGAGAGTGGGGAAATGGAGCAAGGCTGAGAACTCTCGGAGCCTGCCCCTGGTAACTGATTTCCTCCAACAAGGCCTCATCACCTCACCAAACAGTACCACGAACTGGAGATCAGACCTTCAAACACCTGAGTCTGTGGAAGGACGTTCTCATTCAAACCACCACAGCCCCGAAACTTCAAACTCGTTACAAATCTAGAGTGCACCTTTAGCATTCCAGAGGAATTCTCTAGAACTTTAAGACCTACAAAAACAAATGTTAGCTATTATTGACCTCCTTCTGCACACGGGCCTTTTGTGGGCCCCCGATACCTCCAGCCTCTTCCCGCCTCACAGCACTTCCACCCTGAGCAGGTCTTGAGTTGCCTGGTTGATGCAGAGTTGAGATTCCAGCCTCACTCAGGGAATTGTGACTGCTTCTTCGTCCTTCCCATTTAAGTCACCGCTGCAGAGGAAACAGAGAGGCCAGTGATTAAGCCCTCCAGCCATTAACTTCATAATCTGACTGCTAAATCCTTTTAACTGCCCTGAGCTTCAACTCAGGAACATCCTTATTTCCAGCTGGGCTATCATCCCAGGCCATTTCCCTTTCTAAATTGCTGCTACATTTTCCCCCACATGCCTGCCTATACAGGACCAGTTTGTAGTAAATCTACTTGCAGTACAGGGAACATCACACAGATAATGAATTTTACCAGTATCAGGTAATAACTGTCAATCATAGCCACTCCATTATCCTCACACTGGCTACATAAAATAAATTAACACATTTGCTAGTGTTCTCATAGATTGTGTTATTTTTATTATGGTTATTCTTGGAATACCTATGAGGAAAGAACAGGGAAGAGCGTGTAATTTCTTCTTTCATGAATATATATATATATATATTTGAATATATATATATATATGATTATATATTTGAAAAAAATCCTAGATCATTTGGGTCTTGCAGTTGAGAAAGAATCAAGTCTGAAAGAAGTTTGTGTTTAATGCTTCATAAAGCAATTTTCCCATAGAATTTCCAGCAGAAGAACAAACTTCATTAGCTAGTCAGATATTAAAAGGCTTGGAAGGTTGTTAACTATGGACCAGTCCCTCCGAACCAGCTTCGGACCCTACTTCCTGTTGCTACTTCCTGCTGCTTCCTAACACATCCATTTTAAGAAATGGAACCATAAATCTTCGCTCTTCAAGTTTCCATAGGAAAGCATCAGAAATGCTCTTTAAGATTTAAGATAAGATCTATGAAAGGGAAGAAGGTGGAGGCAGTCGGCTTTGGTGGCCCCCAGAAACCTCTCCCTTAGGGCAGTCACTTACAGATCACCACTTGGAAGTCTTCTTTTTCTTTTTTTCTCCTTCTAGCACCTTTTTTAGTTAGAGGCCAAAATCCTAACACCGTGGGCCTTACTCTCTAACACACACACACACACACACACACACACACACACACACACACAGTGCAATTGATGCAGACTTCCACTTCAGAGCCTGCCTTCTTTTCTGACCTGGGACTCAGACATGGCTAACTCTCAGCCTCTTATCCAGCTCCCTCCTTCTTGCAGATTTCAAGATCTCCAGCTTGAGTTGTTGTTTGTTTTTGTTTTGTTTTCTCTTTTAATTCAAACTCCAAAAATGTTGTGTCCAAGACTAACCCCATAGCTGGCCTTCTGAGACCCGGACCAGCTTGGGGACAAGGGGACCTAGCTCAGTCCCCCGTGGTCTCTGCTTCAGCCATCTTGGTAATTCCAACTCTGAGCAGTATCCATTCAACCTCCTTCTCCGCTCTTCAGACTCACCAGCTTCCCAAACTCCTCTTCATCCAGTCCTACAGAAAGTCTTACTACTTTGTTTTCCTTTCATAATATCTTGGATGAATTTCAGCGGGAACAACAAACATCTATAGACTACGATTTGAATTGTAAGCAACACCACCACCCAATGGCTGCCATCATCGCTGGCTGGTTGGGGCTTGCAGTAGTGAAGAGCATGCTTTCTACCTAGAAAATACGGCTGTGTGACTCTTCCTTCTTAACTGTAACACATCACCCTTTGTTGTTGTTGTCGGCACATTTTTTGTGTTTGTTCAGTTTTAGAGAAGTTAGTCTTTAAATATATATATATATATTGGTTTTTCCAGACAAGGTTTCTCTGTGTAGTTTTGGTGCCTGTCCTGGATCTCACTCTGTAGACCAGGCTGGCCTCGAACTGACAGAAATCTGCCTGCCTCTGCCTCCCGAGTGCTGGGATTCAAGGTGTGCATGACTGCCGCTCGGCCTCTAATTTTGTAATAGACAAGTCTCAGTTGTATTTATGTGCTGAATTCCCAGCTTGACTCTTCCTTACAGGAGGAATCCTACAAATAGGAGAGAAAAAAAAATCATTACCATCACTGAAGTATATCCCATATTGTACTATAGAAACGGAGACTTTCCAAACACATACCCAAGTGTGAGAAACAGCTGAATTAGCATTTGGGGTAGAGAATTTCAGCATGTTCACCCTTCATTCCTGGTAAGGGGACAAACTGGTCAGATGTCAGGAAGGTACAAGAAAGAAAAAGGAAACAAAAAAAATCACCACATTATTAACTATATATGGCGCATACAAAGATTTTAAAAAATAAAATCTACTGTTATGAGGAAAGCCTTGGGAAGAAAGGAAAAGGGACCTGGGGAGAGCTTTCTCTTTCTGCCTGACTGGAAGGGAGCAGCTTTTCTCTTTGAAAAGGCAGATGAAGGTTAAGCCCTTGGGGAACTCTCGCTGATGATTCTCTTTCATGAGCCAGCACATCTTAAACACGTTTCCCCAGAGGAGTGGCATCACCGTTTCATTTCATGTTCAAGGTCATGAAAATGCTCCAAAAATAAGTTTGAAGCCGAAGCAAAGGGAAAGAGGGGGAAATGCATCTCTGACAACAAAATGATCATGTGAACAGGTGCACTGTGCAGCAGCTCAAGGCTCTCCCAGCTTTGCAGAGAGTCCCAGAAGGCTGGGCTGTTGAGTCTTCTCCTTCCCCTAAGGACCCAGCCTGTTTTTAATGGCTGTTCACTCAAAGGAAGAAAGAAGGCACAATAAGAAGGAAGGACACGCACAGTCATCAGGGAAAATTAGTTTGGGAAGAGCATGTAATATTCGAGGACATAATTCAAAGAAAAGCAAAGCCTACTGTTTCTTGAGGGTTGCTGTCGTGGTCCTTGGCAAGTCATGTCAGAGTCAGCCTGAACAGAATTAGGAGCGCAGTAGAAACCATATCATCACAGTTTCAGAGGTGTCAGTTCATGGCTCCATTGTTATGGACCTGAGGTTAAGCTGAAACATGGCAGAAAGCTACAGAAAGGAAAGATGCTCACCTCATTGTAGAGAGGAAGCAGAGAGAGGAGAGGGAAGGAGGGATGAGGAGCTTAAAACAAGAAATAATCTTTAAAGTCATAGTCTCAACAGCCTAATGCTTCCAACAAGGCCCAGCCCCTGAACAGCCATTCATTTAGTATGAACTCATCAATGATTAACCTGTTGATGAAATCAGCATCCTCAGGGTCCAGTCACCTCTCAGCATCACCATCAGATGGGAACACAGCCTTCAACACATGAGGTTTTATTTTGAGGGATGAATCATATTCAAACTGTAATAAACACCAAGCCAAATAAAGCCCTCCTTGATGACGTTAATCACCTCTCAATGACTCACAACAAACTCCATCTTTCTTTTCCCTGACGCTTCATTGATAGCCATCCTTCTGTCTACTCCATTTCTGTCCAGCTGCACACCCTGACATCTTCAGTGTTGTCTTAAAGGTTGTCCAGACAGCATCCTAGCCCCTGGCAACTTCCATACTTCAGTCCTGTCTGTATCCCATTGCCAAGGCTAACTTGCAAAACTGCCATTTATAAAAAACAACCTGTCCCATTGACTATTTTTCTGGTTCTTTAACCAAATTACCTCGTTCCACTAGTTCTTTCTCACTAATGTAAAAGGATACTTTGGCTTCTGTTTATTCTGATAATAAGAGTAGCAATAATAATGTCCTGTTCTATTAAGTATCCTGTCCCTCCAGTTACTGAGGTATGTGCCTCTTTTTCTTCAACCACTTGAGAGTCTACCCTCTGTAGTGATTTTATTTCCTCAGCCTTGCCTTCCACTTTCAGCCCATTGCATATTGGATTTATTCTCACTCCACTGCTGGAGGTTACTCTGAGACTCCACACACCACACTACCTCTGTCCTGCTGCTGGTCAACACCCATAGCAGGGCTTGGGAGATGGCTCAGAGCGTAAACTGCTTGCTGCAAAAGCATGAGGACCCTTTCACAGGGGTCACTTAAGATCATCAGAAAACACAGATATTCATATTACACTTCATAACAGTAGCAAAATTAGTCATGAAGTAGCAATGAAAATAATTTCATGGTTCGGGGGCCATCACAATGTGAGGAGCTGTATTAAAGGGTCGCAGTGTTAGGAAGGTTGAGACCACTGCTCTAGAAGCTTGTAGGTCAGCTAGCTGGCATATGCAGTGGAGTACAATGAGAGACACAGTCTTAAACATAGTAGAAGGCCAGACTGACACCTAAGGTTGTCCACTGACCTCCACACATGTTTCATAGTAGCCACACACAGAAATAAACACATATATGCTGTGTGCACATAGAGATTCCTTTTAATAGCACAGATATCCTTCTTTGAAATGTTATTTCAGCTTTAAACATGCCCCCGGGGCAACTTCCTTTCTCTAGCTTTTGAGATTATATTTTTATTGTTTTTTTTTTTATTTTCCTTCATTTCTGTATTTCTTCTGGATTCCTTCTTGCTGCCCCTCTGTGATGACTAGCATACAAAATCAGACACCACAAACACACACACACACACACACACACACACACACACACACACACACACAGACCTCAAAAACATCCATGTGTGAAAGGCTTACTCCCCAACGCAATGCTCAAGGTAGGGTTCAAGAGAAGCAATTGTATACTAAGACTCCACCCTAACCAGTGGGTTAAGAATTTAATGGCAATGTTGAGAGGTGGTGGAAACTTCAAGAGGGATAGTTGGAAGCCACTAGGAGCATGTTTTTGTGAGTTCTATCTTATCCCTATTCTCCCCTCCCCTCTGCTCGCTCTCTCTCTCTCTCTCTCTCTCTCTCTCTCTCTCTCTCTCTCTCTCTCTCTCTCTCTCTCTCTCTCTCTCTCTCTCTCTCTCTGCTTCCTCTTTCCCATGAGATCATGAAATGAGCAGCCCTCTGTCACCCACTTCGCCCACTAAGAGCTGCCTCAGTGCAGGCCCAGCGACAATAATGATTAGCTCAGACTATGATCCCAACGAAGTTCTTCCTTGCTTAATGGGTACATTGTCACAGCAATGAAATACACACACACACACACACACACACACACACACACACACACACACACGCACACACACTGAACTTAGTCCTCCCCAGATTCTACCTTGAGTGCCACTTTCAGCTTTCCTAGGACCCAACCTCACATCAACCCTTGAACACAGGAACCCTCAACAAGTGCAGGGCTTTTCTTAACTTACTGCTGCTCAGAGCAGCTTTGTCGCACACTGCCCCAAGGCTCCCAAATGTTAGTGAGGTGCACCACCAGAGCCTAGAATCAACACTTTCTGCTACACCAACACACCAACGTGCGACACCTCACTTCTTTCCTGACATGACCCTTCCACCGTACACATAGCCCCACTTTCCCAATTCCGCACTCTGAAGGGCTTCCTCTTCCTGCTACACTCTCCATCACCCCCATTAGACCTTCATGAGTCCTACCCACCCCCCACGCTCTAGTTCAAAGTATGGCTCATCGCAGAGACATACCTGGCCACTCACAGGAACATCTGAACTGTTTTTGGACTTCTCAACTCGGCTGTGGCTCACCTGAATGCATGCGTCCATGGGGGGTGGGGGAGGAGCTGGAACCACCATGAATATCATCTGCTGACAAATACAACTGCAGATGTCTACTTGAACTTCAATAAATATCTGGTAGAAACTGGTTTCTAACCAACAGTCTTTACTGCACCCACGCCATCATAAAGGTCAGAGTCCCAGAAATCACTACACACTGCCCCAAGCCAGTCCTTGGATGCGACATGATATTTATTCCCTGGGAACTTAGGAAAGGGAACGAGCCAATGACCTCCCCTTAAAAACTAACCCAGAGCCTAGCAGTTGAATGGATGAACAGCAGCATTGGGGAGTGAATAAACAAAACGAAGTTCTATACACATAGCAGCATGCTTCTCAATAAAAAGGAATGAGCTTTTGATATACGCCATAATACGAATCAACCTTGAAAACATTCTTATTGAATAAGCCTGACACCAAAGAACTATTATGTGATTCCAGTTGCAGAGCTACTAGAACAGGCAAATTCATGGAGACAGGTTACCAGGCAATGTGAAACAGAGGAAGGGGGAGTCACTGTTTCATAAGAGTAAACTTTTTATCGCAGATGGTGAAAATGTTTGGGGTGTGAACAGCAGTGGAAAGGATGCAAGCGGGTGCTGGGGTGGTGGGGGCTCAGTGGGAAAAGGAGCTCCTGGCCTGCCCTGCAAGGCTGACTCCCTGAGCTCAGTCTCAGGAACCCACAGTGGAAGGAGAGGAGAACCAAGAACTGAAAGTTGTTCTCTGACCTCAATGAGCTTGCAGTAGGCATGTGCACACCTACGTTCATACATGCATAGCCTATACACACAGAGATGATGATGGTGATGACGAGGATGATGATACCAATGATGGCAATGATGATGAATGACAAGAAACAGAGAAGGAAGGAAGAAGGAGGAGAGACTATGTCCTCTAATAAGCACATTCTTAAAAACAGCAAGTCCCAGCTGCCGGACAATCCTCGTCACATGCTCCTTTGAAGAATTGCACACTGACAGATGACCCAAAGCAACTGAAAAGCACAAAGGCTCAGGTTCATTGTGACACCATTGCCTTCATTGGTTACTTCCTTCAGCAGGCACTTCCTCCAAAAAACAAAACAAGCCAGACCCCAAAAATGCACTGGAGCATCCCGGCCGGCAGCCATACTTCTCTGCCCAAGGAGAAGGCTGGTCCCAGGAGGCTTTCTTCTTAAAAATGCTCCACCCTCTGGGTTTAGCTGCTCAATGATAGAGCAGGAGTAAAATCAAATACTTAGCAGGACTGTTACACGACAGTGTCGCTTGAAAGATGTTTGACACATGAAACACTTAAAATGGTGTCTGACACCAAAGAGCCCCTCAAAACCTGTCAGCTGTTAATATTTTAATAGTTTCAATAATATATCTTATCAGCACTACATCTTCCAGAAATGGAGTTCAAAGAGATGTACTTTCAAACACTATCAAGAAAATTGAAATCTCTTCTGATGGATAAGTTCCCAAGAACAAGAAATTATAAATTTAGCAGGGACTTGACAATAGTCTTTCGGGATGATTATATAACAAATAGCTGGCTGGCTTTGGCAGTCACAAAGAGGCAAGGATCTAGAGCAGTGTTTCTCAACCCTCCCAATGCTGCCACCCTTTAATACAGCTCCTCATGTTGTGGTGACCCCCCAATCATAAAATTATTTTGGTTGCTACTGTAAGGATTATGTCCTTAATTACATCACCAGCCTGCAGCAGCATCCCAGCCTAAAAAGTGGGCGTGCCCTCTTTGTGCCCTCTCTTTCCGAATTCTCTTTTTCTGTATTCTCTCCCCTCCGCTCAGGCTCGGGCTCAGGCTCTCTCTCCCTCCCTCCCTCCCTCTCTCTCTCTCTCTCTCTCTCTCTCTCTCTCTCTCTCCCTCCCTCCCTCCCTCCCTCCCTCCCTCCCTCCCTCCCTCCCTCCCCTCTCTCTCTCTCTCTCTCTCTCTCTCTCTCTCTCTCAATAAAGCTCTAGAAAGGTAACCATGGCTCATGATTCTTCCGCCACTGCAGCATCCAGAGCTCTTCGGTCAGCATGGCTTAACCGACAGCTACTTCCTAACTGTGATTTTGCTACTGTTAGGAACCATAATGTAAGTGTCTAATAGGCAGGAGAGCTGATATTCAACCCCTGTGCGGGTCACAACCCACAGGTTCTAGAGAGAAAAATCTCAGCTGGTGGACTTTGCAGATTCAGAGCAACGGACACTCCGAGCCCCCCAGGCTGTTGCCTGCCTCAGCATTTCTAAAGAGCCGATCAGCTGTGCCGCAGAACTAAGGATGGCACAAGCAAGTCTAATAACACCTAACAAATGCCACTGAAAATGAGGAGATGACCTTAATGTTGTCCTTGAGACTACGCACTAAGACACCATGAGCTACTTTCTCATGCAGAGGAGTGGGGGACAGTCTCTCCTTCACAGGAGCTCTCAGGACCAGGAGTGTATGCCCTGCGGCTTTAAGCCCAGATAATGACAGAAATTGAGAAGGGAGGGAATGATTAGGTCAGCAGGCCTGCAGCAGTAGTCGAGAAAAGAACCGGAGGTAATTGGATCTTTAAAATGAGAAACCGGCAACAGGAAAAGTAGGTACCATACTGCTCGGCTCCGTGCTAAGCATTCAATCTGAGAACGTCACAGAGGAAGTGAAGCTAAGCACAAAAGCTCAGACAAGAGTCTGTGTTGAGATTTGGTAAGATGGGGGAGGTCACCTCTGTCAGCCAAGGGCTCTGATCAGTGTGTGTGTGTGTGTGTGTGTGTGTGTGTGTGTGTGTGTGTGTCTCCAGTTTGGGTCTCACTGTGTCCATTTCTCTGTGTACTACCCCTACACCACATCTGTATCAAGTTCCAAGTCACAAGATGTGACAAACAGAAAAACACATGGGCTGGAAGATAGCTTAGTAGGGAAAAGTGCTTATGAACAAGCCTGGGGACCTGAGCTCAAGTCCCCAGCACATGCCACACTAAAACCCTGGTGTTGCCACACATGCCTGTGCAGGGCAGAGTCGGGAGGATCACTCGGGGCTTGTTGTCCAGCGCGTCTAGCAGAACAGTGAGCTCCAGGTTCAGTGAAAGCCATGAGTCAAGAGAATCAGGCAGAGGAATAAAGACACTGCACATCCTCCTCTGGCCTGCATACACATAACTATGTGCACACAAGAATACAATGCACTATGCACCCACCCTTCAATAAAAGAACCACTAGACATATAAAAGAACAAGAGGATTTATTCTCCAAAGATCAATGGAAAAGCAAAAGCTGTTAGAAGAGAAAAAAGAAACCAACACTGCTCTTTTCCCGTTAAGGGGAAGAACGAAGAAGGTATGCCAAGGCCTTTGCTGTGTTCTTTGCTCACAGTGATCTGGTCCATCATCATCTGTGATGCAACCACATAATCATGGAGTTCCTTCCAACAACTTCCCATGCACCCAATTTCCCAAGTGTTCTCCAGACCTTGGAAGTAGTTAAGGATAAAATGAGAGAAGAGCTGATGACATTTCCCTCAGCACATTCTACTACATCTGTTTTCTTTATACAGGTGATAAAATGTCAACCTACCCTAGAATGGCACCGAACAGAGTAACTTTCACAGACCACTGACGGGAGCATGTGTAAGACACTGAAAATGACATTATCTATTATTAAATTTGTTAGTCAGTTATTGTCTTGTACACTATTTATATATACAAATACATACATGTGCAAGCACATAGGTGCATGCATACAAAAGGTAATAAATACTGATCACAAGTCCCTGTATTCTAAACTCTGCGTGTTCACTGACTTAGTTCTCATGACTCTTAATGATAACAGGCGCTACTAATGCTCATATTATGCACGATGAGGAAGCAAAAGCAAGCAGAGAAACACGTGCCACAGCCACTGAGAGCACATTTGCAAAACCAGGTTCCAGAATCTTGTTTTCATTTTGCTTTGTTGAGATAAGGTCTCATGGAGCCCAGGCTGGCCTCAAATTCTCTAAGTAGCCAAAGAAGACCTTTCACATCTCTGATCCTCCTGCCTCCACCTCCTGAGTGCTGGGATTAGAAGCCTACGCCATGACACCAGGTTCATTCAGTGCTAGGGATCAAAGCCAGGGCTTGGTGCATACTAAGCAAACCCCCTACCAACTGAATTACATTCCCAGCCCCCAGAATCTACATTCTTAACAGGAAAAAACTACATAAAAAGAAGGCATATCTATTCATAGATGAAGCACTTTGACCTAGGCATTTTCATATCTGTAACACACAATCAGCAAGCTTTTTATTATCCACTGGACACATTCAAACTATTGATTCAAATACCGATAGAAAAATGAAGCGTGCTGCGGGAGACTAGTGTAAGAGCAAATTCATCCGCTGAGACTTGAACGTATTTAACGGAAGGTTTCTTTTCTTCTTTTTTAAACTTCCTGTCTTGGATGCTTTTGGAGTTTTCATGGGCTGTGAAGACCCAAGGGAGCAAATCAAAGACTATCCTTGTGGAAGTTCTAAATGCTGCGAGAACCAGCTGCTACACGTCCATCGGCACCGAGCCCCTCCCCAGCTTATTTAGAAAAGTGCAGCTGTGAAATGGATCTTAAGCTCAGACCTGAGCGCACAATACTGATCAGAAGCAGGTACTTTTACCAGTAACCTTTTCAAACAAACGCACACCACCTCTAAAAGCAAAATAATTGCACTCTGTCAAAACGTTAAAGGAACAATATTTAGGTTAGTGGGAAAACTGGTATGAGGATCCTAAGATTTCACCTCAAGCCAGCTCCATCCTAGTTATCTCAAAGCAGCATTGACACCAGCCCGAACCTGGCAGGGGAGGGGGAGGGGGCAGCCGGTGAAGTCATGAGTGACAGGCGTGAGGGGGCGGGACATTGGGATGAGTGACAGTTGTGAGGGGGTGGTGGGGAGAGTGTTCTGTCTTGTTTTGTTTTTTTAGGTTTTACTTCATGTGTATGAGCATTTTGCTCACCTGTATGTTTGTGCACCACACACATGCATGATGGCCATCAAAATCCTAAGAGGGCATCAGATCCTCTAGAATTGGAGTTAGAATAGATGTGAGCCTTCATGTGGGTGCTGGGAACTGAAACTGGGTCCTTTGCAAGAACAAGAGCTCTTAACCATGAAACTCTTTCTCTATCCCCCCAGACCTGGTTTTTACTGAAGAAGAAAAAAAAAAAAGAGTGCATGTGTTAGAACCAGACAGTACTCTGGGTTTCCACTGACTACTATTGGAAATATTAAGATTCCATGCTAAAATAAATTCAGACTCCAAAACTACCTTTGCATGTGTTTAGTATCATTTCCTGAATCTATTTTCCTCTCAGAGATATAGGAATTAGAAATTAGGCAAATGACTCATCTTTTTGATGCACTTTTCTTTTTCTGAGACAAGGTCTCCTGTATCTCAGGCTGGCCTTGAACTCACTATGTAGCCAAGGATGCCTTTGAACTTGATCCTCCTGCCTCCACCCCCCAGTGCTGTAATGACAGACATTTATTATGATACCAAGCCCTTGCAGTGCTGAGGGTGGAACTTGGAGCTTCATGCTTGCTGACTGAGGCCCCTCTGACATCCTCAGGCGACCCTACGTTCACTGTCAGTCGGCTTCACTGGTTTTCTTAAAATCAAACAGGGGAAAAAATCAGTACAAAAACAATTCCCAGCTTCTTTGAAACTTCAGGGTTACAGAGAAGCATACCCAAATCAGAACCACGTGGTTTTTCTGAGCCAATGCAGATATCATCTACTGTGAGTGTTTCATTTGACAATGTCTGATCACCAATTCCTGGCCATATCCAGTCAACCAGAAAACTCCAAGCCTTTGTTTAGTTATAGTCAAAAGCCTGCTGCATATAAAACAGGTCTAATTCTTCTATCAAAATGAATAGCTCTTAAGCAATCAAGACCTGAGATAACAAGAAAATATAAACACCTAAACTGATTTTTTTGAGTTCCAAAACTGCTACACTGTTCTAATATCTTACACTGTACTGTAACTAGCATATTGCACTTATAACTATGCTCATTATATTTACCACGGTTTCTTTTCCTTTAGTGACACCAGGAGGCCCCAAGAAGAGGACACTTCTATAAAAGAGAGGTGATATGTTTTCTAAAAGTGATAGACATTGGTCTCCATCCCCAGCACACCAACTATTCAGCTTATTTAAATAATTTATTGATTTTTTTTAAAAAAGAACTGTATGTGCCTTGGAAAGCAGAAAATGCATTTAGTAAATCTATCCATCAATGTAAAATGTGTGTATATGTTGACACAGAATTGGTATGTAAACATATAAGTAAGGTTGTGTGTGTGTGTGTGTGTGTGTGTGTGTGTGTGTGTGTGTGAGAGAGAGAGAGAGAGAGCTCTCACATACTCCATCCCCAGAGGTCAACATCAAATGTCTTCTTCAATCTCTCTCCACCTTAATTTTTGAAGCAGGATTTCTCACTAACCCTGGAGCTCCCCAATTTGATCAGACTACCTGGCCCACAAGTCCCAGCATCCTCCTGTCTCTGCCTCCCCAGTGCTAGAATGACTGGCATTTACTGGCACACCAAACTTCCAAATGAGTACCAATGTCCCCGTGTCTGCAAAGTGAGCAGTTTCCCAGCTGAGCCATCTCCCAGGCCTCCCATGACTTTCTCAGCACATCATTTGGAACTTCCGTAGTGGAAACGTGTTCATACGAATGCTTATTTTACTTGATATCTGCTCTCGGGAAAGCATGAATTCTTGATCCTTATTGTAATATATACACACAGTGTATGTGGTATTACTTGGGGATTTCACAAAAAAAAAATTCCCATCATCAGAACAATTTCCTTAATTTTTAATCATGCTTTTTGGGCTATGTTAATTTGAACCGTTGCTGCTTCATCTGTGAAGTCCTCTGAAGAAAATCCACAGAACCGGAGTTACAGATGGTTGTGAGCCACTGTGTGGGTGCTGAGACTTGAGCCCGTGTCCTCTGCAAGAGCAACAAGTGCTCCTACCCACCGAGCCATCTCTCCAGCCCTCTGCAGGACCCTTATAAACCTCACATTTTAGGATTACTCAGACAGATGAAGTTGATGGAATCACTCAATACCAAGGGGAAAATGTTTTCACTGGCTTGGAAAACCAAGATGATAACGGTGGCGCTGAATTCTAGATACCCAAATCGGACCATGTTGAAAATGCCACAAAGTGGTTTGCTTGAGGTGTGTACAGTTTGCTGGTTTCATATTCAAGTTACTTAATTCTAAGGTTTCTTTTGAAATTTGTAAACGTCCTGGGTTTTCATAACCCCTTCTAAACAGGGCAGGGGGTCTCACTTATAGGAAGGAAACAGGTTTCAAATTCACTGTGTTGTGAACCATGAAAATGAAGCTCTCCAAGGCAAAGACCTGGTAGAGGTGGGTGGGGGTGGTCATTCACAATTGATGCTAAAGGAAACCAAAGGCCAGATAAATGGTGGCTTTTTATTTTGTGATGTTCTTATACATTTTACAATTAGCGTGTTACATTGTAAAAATGAGAATTTTCTTATCATTTTCCCTGGGCTTGATACCATGTAGACATTTGAGAAGCTGCATAATACCAACAGACTCCTCAGAATCAATGCAAAACGTGTTTCTATGTACACCCTCTATACTGCTAAGCTCATTGGTAAACATTTGATTTTTTTAAGCCTTTAAACATATGTGAAGTTAGAGCTGGAAAGATAGCAGAACCCAGGTAAAAAAAATTCTGCATGTGGTGATGCCCTTGTGATCCCAGTGCCCAGGAGGCAGAGATGGGCAGATCTCTGAGCCTGTCTAGACAGCTAGCGTAGCCTAGTTGGTGGATTCTAGGATAGTGAGACTCTAGCTCAAAAAAAAAAAAATTAGGAGGAAGTGATTGTAGCACGAATCTCTAAACGGTCTTACTAAATAAAAAACATGAGAGCCAGGTATTGGGTAAATTCTAAAAGATCAGAGAGACAGAACAAGCCACAGTTACCTCACCTCGCCAGCTTCTCAGCCAATCCTGTTTCCTCAAACTGGAAGCTTCTGAGTCCTCATCCCAATGGATCTCAGCTGAACTGCTGCTAAAAGCCTAAAAGCTCAAAAGCCTCTAGTTCCTGATCCTCACGCCTTATATACCTTTCTGCTTCCTGCCATCACTTCCTGGGATTAAAGGTGTGTGTCCTTCCCAAGCAAGACATGAGATCTCAAGTGCTGGGATTAAAGGTGTGAGTCACCATGCCTGGCTGTTTCCAGTGTGGCTTTGAACTCACAGAGATCTGGATGGATCTCTGCCTCCTGAGTAATAGGATGAAAGGCGTGTGTGCCACCATTTTCTGGCCACTCTATCTAATCTAGTGGCTGTTCTGTTCTCTGACCCTCAGATAAGTTTATTAGGGTACACAATAAATTAACCACAAGTGATAACACCCATGTTTGTCCTTGGGTCTCAATGTGTGTACCTGCATACACATACACAACTAAAAAAAAAGTAAAGTTAGTTAATACTTTCAAGATTGTTTTCATCACTATATTACTTCCTTTAATACAGATACTACCCTAAAAGACAATATTCTTATCTTTATTTTCCTATTGAGGAAACTAAGCCTTAGTGCAATGAAATTACTTTCCTGAAAGCACACCTCTCTTTAGCCAGCAGAACCAGAATCTGGACCTTTGCTCTCACTGATGAGTCTCTGTGGCCATACCATTGCTCACCCTGAGGCAGACCTCACCAAATCCTTAGCTGCTTTTTCACTACACCATATGGGTACATTTGAGAACTCAGCAGGATTTTACCAAAACTCCAACTTACTGATTCAATAATAACCTTACTGATTTAATAGCATGTCCAATCATTCAACATTGTGACATGATATGGTCACCAAAGTTCAACCCAGAAAACTTCCTTATCGTGTTACAAAAAAAAAAAAGGGAAAATCTCATAGTGTTTGGAGTAAATTTAGCATTTTGTGTTGAGTTGCATATATAGGTATCCTTAGCTACATGTAGCCTGTGAGCCTGAAAGCTAAGACGAAAGCTGAAATGAACAGAAAACTAAAGATGCCGTGCAGACATAAAACTTTTTTCATAGCCTAAACTGAAATCTATGTCTCTTTCCCAGGAGACAGGTGCCATCCATTAGTCAGGAGTTAATTATCACATCTTATTTTGAAGACAAGTCACCAAGTCCTATGAGCTTCAGATACAGTGTTTTCAACTATGAAAAAAAAGAATGTGACATGCAAGGAATGGAAAGAAATACAACACTGGCATGAAGCAAGACCTCCCTCACCTGAAGATGACCACAAACAGGCTGCCTGCAGGAAGCCATTGACTACACTGGTTGCATGGGCTCTATTTCACTTATTTGAAATGCTGGGACAGGCAGGGTTTGGATTTGGGATATTTTTCAGACTTTGAAATTCACAAACACATAATGAGGTATCTTGGGGATTAGAACCCAAGATTCAATGTGAAATTCATTCATGTGTCCTATGTAGACTGCAAGTAACTTTATACAGTATATTTTGACTGCCACTTGTCACAGGGCAGCGTCAACCTCTTTGCTTACGGCACTGTTTAGCACTCCAAAAGGTTTTTGGATTTTGGAGCATTTCATGTTTTCGGTCTAAAGTTCCCAGCCAACACCATGAAAGTTGTACCACAAAGTAATTGAAAATGTCTGGTAGAAAGTAGGGATAGCCATCACCCAGAAATGCTCCTCCATCCTCCACAATAAGATTTTTCTCTTTAAACCCAGATGGGTCTAGTGCCAAGGAAAAGTGCAGACTCCCTGTTCAAAGGTGGCACAAGTTTCCCCAGAGTCACAGCATGGCATTACCCATACTGGGGTCCTCACACAGCTGATCCTGGGTGATTACACTGGTCTTATAGCCAAGAGATTGGCCCTAACCTCCCAACCTACATTCCTACAAACACACACAATGCCTACTGGGATAAGGAGATTTTAATTCCCTTTTAATACTGCTTCTGATATTTCTTTTATGGTGTGTGTTTGTATGTGTGTGTGTATGTGTGTGTGTGTGTTCCCTAGAGTGCTGGAGTGTGCATGAAGGCACACCTGTGCATATGTGTACATGCAGCACTGTCTCTGTCCCCAATACCAGGATTAGGATTGCAAGTGTGTCCCATGTCTGGTTTCTTACATGGGTGCTGAGGGTCTCGGCAGCAAGCACTTTACCAACCGAGTCATCTCCCAGCCTCTCTTTTGTGGGTTTTGTTTTGTTTAAGACAAGGTCTCTCTATGTAGTCTTAGCTGGTCTGGAACTCCCTACATAGACCAGGCTGCCCTTCAACTCACAGAGAACTGCCTCCCTCTGCTCCTTTGTGGGCTTTTTTGGTTTGGTTTGGTTGGGTTGGGTTGGGTTTGGTTGGGTTTGGTTTGGTTTGGTTTAGTTTGGTTTTGGGGGGGTGGGGGTTGTTTTTGGTTTTGGGTTGGTTGGTTGGTTGGTTGGTTTTTCGAGATAGCGTTTTTCCGTGTAGTTTTGGTGCCTGTCCTGGATCTCGCTCTGTAGACCAGGCTAGCCTCAAACTCACAGAGATCCACCTGCCTCTGCCTCCCAAGTGCTGGGACTAAAGGCGTGCGCCACCACCACCCGGATTGTTTTGTTTTTTTTTAAACATGATTTCTTTACTGATTCTTTGGGAATTTCGTACCATGCACTCCAATTCTGCACATCTCCCATTTTCCCCATATTTACCCCTCAACCCTACGGCATCCCCCGCAAAAGAAAATTAAAACAAAACAAAACAAAAAAAAAACAAATAAACTAACAAAAAAATCAACACTTTACTCCTCTGTCCTTCCTACCTCTCCAGCACCTCTTCATTCATCCTGGTGGCACTGGGAGCTTCAGTGTGTCACACAGTGTACCCTTTTGTCTAATCAGCTTCACTTGCAAATGTTCTTTACAGTGAGTCATTGGTCTGGTTCAAGGCCTCTGGTTTCTGGTCCACCATCATCAATGGATCTTCACCGAAATTCCTCTTCAACATCCTGTGGCCGCCCCGAGATGTGGAGATCCTTCAGGTATCATTCCGCAGAACCAGTCCCCTCATGAGCTCCAGAAGGTCCTAGATGGGGTAGATGTTAGGGTGGGCCAACGCAAGGCCCTGCTGTGGGTCTGGGTAGAAGCTGAGCTGGTCAGTCCAGGCCACTGGGGCTGCCCCACCCACCTCAGGTCAAGGGCAGAGCCAGCTCTCCTATGCCCATGCCATCAGGGCCAGTTCTCTCATGCCTGTGGTGAGGGATGGGGCCATCTCTCCTGAGTGCAGGGGGAGGGGAGGCTAGTTCTTTGCTGCAGTGTTTAGCCAGGGGCGGGGCCAGCTTTCCCAGGGCCAGTGAAGGGCAGTGTGGCTCAGCATCACCCTCTGAGAGATTTCATCAGGAATGGTTCCTATGGCCCCCTATGGTAACACAGGCCATCTCTGTGGTAACACACAGATGGCCCTTGCCAGCAGCCCGGGCGGGACAACATCATGGCTCCAGTGGCAGCACAGCCCTTGGACACCAACAAGGCCACAGGCTGCTGCCCAGATCCCAGGCTTCCGTGTGACCTTTGGTGGCAACATGGGCCTTAGACTTCAACACAGACCCTGTCTGCGGTAGAACTACGGACCCAGACATGGTCCTTGGCAGTAGCCAGGACTGGACGTCACCATTGCACCAGGTAGCAGCGCAGGCCTCTCAGATCGGCATGGCCCCAGCAGCAGCATGGCCCTCGGATACTAATATGGCCCCAGGTGGTGGCCCAGACCTTGGACATCCACATGGCCTTTGATAGTAACAGGAGCCTTGTACATCAACACAGATTCTGACTGCAGTAGGGCCACGTCCCTTCGTGCTTTTTAAGTGGACACAATTGTGGGAAAGCATAGGCACCTCAGGAGCCCATGGGGTCCTCATTCAACAACTGTCCACCCAGCTCGGAAACCTCTGCCTTCAACAGTCAGTGTCGAAGACTCATTCTGACATCAGAAGCCATGCTTAACACATTATTCAGAAGTTGGTGAGGTAGCATTACTCCCTGAACAGAGATTTTTTTTTTTTTTCAAACCAACCCCTTGACGACAAAAAAAAAACACACACCTTCCTTAAGGCCCAACTTAGTTTACAGCCCAGCCGATTCACTAACCAGCCCAGTGCCTGCTTGCTTTCTCAACACTAAACACATTTCTAACCAAAGGTACTGGGGCAATATGGCTATTGATTCTCATCCGCTCCTGAGTTCAGAAAATGCCACAGCATGTACCTTCAAGAGCTCAGTCCTCTTCTGGCTTCAAAAGCTCCCCGCCAGCAGCACTGTGTGATCTTGGGCACCGTCTGTGCCTGGGAGAGAGATGTATTATTATCTGAGCTAGTGCTGAGGGGATTCCAGTAAGAAAGGAACCCACTCAATGGAGAAAGGTTATACAGGAAAAACTCCTGCCAGCAAACTCACCGGTTCCCTCCCCCTCATTTGAAATTCATGAAGATGGAGCGAGGTTTTTTGTTTTCCATCAGCGAGATGCACCTTAATACACTCTTGCCAAAAGCAAGCTAACACGGGGTAATTGTTTTTCATCTAAATTGCATGTCCAACCTGCTTAGTCTTCAAAGAACATAGACGCTAAAGCTTTGATACTCAACTGCTGAGTGACAAAGGAGAGGCCACAGAGCCGCCCGCAGGCATGATGAGAATGTTTAATCACCACCTATCTGTCAGTGAGCCCTGGAACTTGGGGCAGTGGGGGAGGGGGAGGGGAGCAGGTTATTCGTAAGGTAGATAAAGCTCCACAATTCATTTGAGACCATCTCTCTCTCTCTCTTTTTATTAAGAGAGAGAAAAAAAGTGATTTCGAGGGAATTAAGATTCCCCAAGGTGTTTTTAATCTCTTTTCACTCCAGGGCCAGGTACCTCATGTAGCACTTTAAAGATTTCAAAAAATGAAAGGAAATGCCTAGAACACAGAAAAAGAGATCTCCGGCTACAGAAAGCATCTACCTTTTTAAGAAAAAAGTAGGTTTGTTTTTTTTTTCTCTCTGAGCTTCACATCTAGACCATCTCTAATCTTGATGGCATCTAATCATTCTTACAGACCTTTGCTCTGCATACACTACATCCAATACATAAAAAGAGGCAAAAAAAAAACCATCAATATCTAATACTGCTTTATATCTCACACATCCCTGTGTCAATACATGAGTTCATTTAATCGCACCAAAGTGCAGAATTTGGGGGAGGTCTGTGTTATGCAAATGAAAACCATCCAAAGAAACAGGATGAGTTCATCTGCTCCCAGAACCATCTTTCAGAGGTAGGGATGCATAAAAGGCTCCCTCCCTGCTTTTTTGTCATTGATTCCTGGGCTTTCCCTGTGGAAGCTCGTGCCAAGACAAAAGATTTGATTCTGTTTATTGTGTTTGTTCTAGCTAATTTAATTCTTTTTGCCTGGTTTAAACTTCTATTTTCTAATTACATTCCTGAGCACCTCCAAGACTACAAACACCTTTGCCTGAACTTTGAAAATGTGGGTATAAGCTAAATTACATTGATGACTGTCAGTAAATTGCATTACTGTCCTGTACCACTGAAACATCACAAGTTTTTTACCCTGGGCAGCCTGACAACAGAGATGTTGCCCAGCATACCGCCAAGTGAGAGGAAGGAGGTCAGGGAAGCCACTGCAGTGAGATGAGGGGGATAATGACAGCTCCCCAGCACAATATTGGAGGCCAGTCACCTAAACACGGGGACCTCGGTGCTGGCTGTAGAGGACAATCTGGGATCGTCTCTAATGTTATTCTTCCAGTGTTAAAATCTGTCACTCAATCCCTACGCTTTCATTTTTATTTGACGATATCATACAGGTATAGACCAAATTTAAATTTTTGGTTATTTTCATGCCCGAATTAACCTCTCTCATGCCCTCTCACTGTCTACTGAAATCGTTTCTCCAACAAAGCCTCTCCTACTTTGATGTCTGTCCCCCACCCTACCTCCCCCCACTGAATATAAATAAGGCGGCTCCCATGAACATGAGTGCAGGGTTATGCACTGAAACACGGGCAACTGAAGAAAATGACACCCCCTTTCCTCGGCACCTATTAACTACCCATAGTCCCTCAGTGACGGGGAGGGCCTCATGAATCCCCCATGCATGGTGAAATGATAATGATGGACTGAATCTTGTGGCTACCAACCTGTCAGCTTTTTATAACCAATGAGAGTAATACATAGTCACAGTGTACATAAGGATTGTTCCACAGCCATGACAGGGTCTCACATAGCCCTGGCTGGTCTTGAACTCATTATGTAGCCAAAAATTGACCTTGAACTTCTGATCTTCCTGCCCTCTGTCTCCCAGATGTTTGGGATTACAGGCACGTGTTACGACCATTCCTGGTTCATACAGCCCTGTCTCTCAAACCCAGGGATTCATTTATGTTAGGCAAGCACTCTGTCAGCTGAGCCACATCCTCAGCTTCTGTATGTGAGAATTCATTTCTGTTTAAGAACTGTGGGGACTGCCTTCCCTTTATGGGTGGAGAATGCAAACAGAGCACCATGAAGGCTCGGGCACCCTTTGGGGAGCACAAGGTGGTGGAGAGCTGCCTGCCCACCCCGGAGAGCCACCCCTGTACCACGTGCATATTTTCACACCCAACCATGTGGTGACCAAATCCCACTTCTGGTATCTTGTGTTGCAGCTGCAGAAGAGGAAGTCATCAGGGGGAGATAGTGGACTGCCGGCAGGTGTTTTGAAGTAGCCGCTGCATGTGAAGGACTATGGCGTCTGCATTACCACTCCCACCATGGCACACACAATGTGTACCACAAGTACTGGGGCCTGACCAAGGCTGGCACCATCCCACAGTGTGCCGACATGGGTCCCCGGCGCTGTGCCGGTGAGCCCTCCTCCGTCAGAATCATGAAGGTGGAGGAGATGGCAGTGGACAAGTGCGGACGAATAGCTGTCAAGTTCCATGACTCCAAGATCAAGTTCCCATTGCCCCACCCTGGGATGCTTCACCACCGAGAGGCCCCATACCTTCTTCTAGACCCAGAGAGCCACTGAATGAAACTCCAGAGTCAAAAAGAAAAAAAAAAAAAAAAAGAACTATGTGACCCCTCTGAAGTTAAGTTTGGTAAAGAACTAAATGAACTATGCTTGTGAAGAAAGCAGGTAGCCTGGCCAAAGTGGTGGCATTACGTTAGGACTTTGAATGTAAAACGTGACTTGCTGTTTACAGTCAGATTCTTATTTGTCTAGCTATAAACTGAAGTGAAAGATCTCACATATGAATACTCACCTCAGGCCCAGTACTTAATGGTTTTATTTCTTTTTTACATATAATTTTTAGATAGATCTTACTGTGTTTAAGACCAGCAGCCTACCCAAGTAGCTAGGATGGCTTGTGTATGCTGCCTTACCGCCTCCTCTTAGTCCTGATAACACAAATGTTACAGGAAGCTTTGAAGGAAACATGATGTTGCACCCATCAAGACCCATGTATCTCTCAAATGAACAACTCAGCTTACATCACATCAGGAAGCTGAGGCTCGTGAATGCCGTTTCAAACAACTCAACACAAACAAGCAAAGCTTATTTGAGTAGCATAAATTTTTGTGAGGAAATCATAGCTTGGAGCCCAGCTTGATGTAAATATGCCATGTTGCCAAGGCTCATCCCCTCTCTTTCCACCTGTGGGCTCTTTTCCCTCAAATGTTTCCTGAATCCAGAGGCAGCTTTTTTAATACAGTGGCAAAGATGACCCCTTGGATGCTCTGGTTTTAACTGAACCAAGCAAGGAAAGACCATGTGCCAACCACGAATTACGATCTCAAGGTCATAGTTTCTGGCGAACTTCATATCAAAATGGAGTAAACTAGGAGCTGAGCTAGTGTTGCCTAGTGATTAGGGAGCCAAGGTGAGAATTTCCAGCCATGGCGACCACGAGAGCACCATGGGAACAGAGTCTCCATTCAGTCTCCACGATGATAAACTAGCTCATGATATTTGTAATGAGTATAGTTCCAAAATCCCCCTGTTTTGCTCCAGTTTGCAGAAAGACGAATGTGTTAGAGTGTGATAAGTACAAGAAAAAGAGAGAATTTGGAAACCCGATGCTACAGTTCCTACCCAGCGCTTCCAAACTCCTTTGAATCCTGTTAGAGCACCAATACAATGAGATGCAGGGTAGCATAGTCCTCGGGCTCACTTCCCTTCAAGGGTTGAATTGTAACGGATCCATGTAACGCTGCCTTTGCTGTCAGGACCCTGCACAGAGCTTGTTTGTCTGCTTGTCTCTAAGTTGACTTGATCTATGTTCCCCCAACCGAGGGATATCTATGCCCCAGAACCCAGGGAGACACTGACCACCAAGCAAGTCAGAACCATCCTGCAAGTGATAAAAGCATTCAGTTTTGTAGACAGCAAGTAGGAAAGCTAGTAGGTCATTATCCTGACTGCATCGACTTCTGCAGAAAAATCAGCAAGCACACAGGAGGCAGCCCAGCCTCAGCTTCAGAAGGAACCAAGTGTCCACGTATTGATCTTCTGCCCACCTGGCTCACAGGAATACCCGTGTACATTAAGTTAGGGAAGGACTAAAAATTACATTAATTCAAATGGCTAAATCAATATTTAACAACACAGTTAGTGGTAGTTGACCTTAAACGTACCCTTAATCAAACAAAGGTGAGCCGGGCCAGCCTCCAGCATATGCCATTCAGAAATGAATTAATTCGGGAGCGACATTGAGGAGTCCTGCCAATGCAGGTGCCTGTGCAGCTCACTCCAGCTGCAAGGAGAAGGTCATAGCTGCCCTCTTAACAAAGTCAGCCGGAATTTTCCTCGTGTGGTGCCGGGTCTTCGTCTGTCACCTCTCTCTTTGTCTCTGGACTTCAACAGCCTTGATCTCTGTATGCTTACAAGCCAGAAAAGGATTTCTGCAATGATTTCACCAGCAAATTATTAGTAAATTGTCAGTGACAGCCCTGCACCCTCAAGCGGTGTCTTTAAAAACAAGTGTAGATGTTACCCATCGTCACCCAACCTGCTGCTCCAGAACGTCTTTCACACAGATTTGTACATAAGCATGTCATCTGTACTGTGCTCACAGGAGATTACTGAGGTTAGTTCAGTTACATTACAGTGAATGCAGAGAGGGGGGAAAAAATCGAGGCAATCTCTTCAGGATGTCAGGAAAGCCTTGCAGATGGGGTGCGCTCTCAGGCTCCCAGATGTGAGGCTGTTTGAAATTGCCCCGCTGCCCATAAAATACCTTAAGCTCAGCAGCGTTTTAGTTTTCACGACTAAGGAATTGATGGTAACTCCAAGAAAAAGGTCAGTGTAAGAGTCTACTTCAATAGACTGCGGGGAGCGGCAGGCTCTGTGGAGTTCACCAAGAGCTCCGGAGAGTTTACAGGATTCGGTGACCTAAACATGCCAGTGCATTTCCTCTGCATCCCAGTTTGGCTGGGAGGACAAACGTGTGATAATGAGAAAGGCCCTCCTGAAAGACTTCCCTTTGATTTGTTATTGGGTTGTAGCTACTGTTCCTCTGCAGCCTTGCCTCTCTCAGGGCTGTCTGCTGGTTACCATGGTGATGGGGTTCAATGTATCCTAGGAGCTAAATCAGCACTCTGCCACATCCAAGCTGCTGGCAACAGAACTTCTGAGAATTGGGCAGCAAGTGTTGAGGTTGAATGTAAAAGCAATTGCTTGGAAATCTGATCATACACTTGGAGGGGATGGGAGACAGTCCACAGCAAAAGATCACAGTTTCTTTGTCATCCAGGTATGGAATAAATATCTGATCTCCCAGAGGGATAACCGTGAAAGCTCCAGGCAGGGAGAGAGAACTGGTAATGTGGCAGGCTCTTTAGCTAATACACAGACATAAAAGGAAGTTGTCTGTGACTTGACGATAGGCCCGAAAAGCACAGCTTCTGGGAATTCCCTCTGCCCAGGGAATCCCACATACAAACCAGTAGGCCTGTTCTCCTCTTCACACAGCCTCAGTTTAAATATTTACCGAGTTCGAGACACCCACACTGCAAATGGTGTAAAGCTATAGTCACAGATGGCATAATGTTGGGTATGGAAAGTCTTAAGATACTCTCCAATAAAAGCATTACAACTAATAAGTTCCTTGAGAACTCTACAAATGCACCACAGTAAAATTATGAAAATGATCTCCATACACAATTGTACCAAAAGGAAAACTATTTTGAAATAGACGTAACAAAAGAAATAACAACTGAAGTGAGTCTGGGGAGATGGCTCGGTGTTTGTTAAAGTGCTTGTCACACAGCATGAGGACCAAAGTTGAGATCCCCAGAACCCTCGTAAGTGCCAAGTAGATATGGTAATTCCATCCTAGGAAGACAGAAAGAGGGAATCCCCACAGGGAACTGGCTAGTGAGACTAGCCATATCCCACACTGGTGATCTCTGGGCTTGAACAAGTGACTCATCTTCTCTAAATAAGGTGAAAGAGTGAGCAATCAAGGTTGAGTCCCAACATCAACCTCCAGCTCCCGTGTGTGGATACCAATATACATGTGTGCCCATGCATAGGCAAACATGCCACACGAAAGCGGGGGATGAGAACAACAAGATCACTGAAGGAAACTAAAGGGTGCTACATGGGTCATATATCAGAAGGGTGGATATCAGATTAAATGTCAATTCTCCCAAGTTGATGAGTACTGTGCCCACCAAAATCCTAGCTGCCTTTTAGGAAGAAATCAGCAAGCTGATCTTAAAAACTATGTGGAAATGCAAGGGACCCAAAAGAGCCTGAGCTAGAGATGCAGTTCAATTGGTAGGATGTTCTCCTGCTATATATGAGGCCCTGGGTTCAGTTCTTGCCAAAGAAACTGGTACAGTGACAAAAAACTGTAATCTCAGCCCTGGAGAGTTAGAGGTAGGAGAATCAGGAGTTCAAGGTTATCCTCGACTGCATATCAGGTTCAAGGCTAGCCTGGGCTACATGAGACCCTGTTTTAAAAAAAATAAGAAAAAGATTTATATTTTCAAATTACAAATAAACAGTACCAAAAAAGCTGCAATAATCAAGGAGGTGTAGTACCAAAACACTGACATTAGGACAGACATACAGACATAACAGAATGACAGCTCAGAAGTAAATTCTTACTTTAGGGTTCACAGATAATTTTAAGAGAAGCTAAGTCAAATCAATGGGTTAAGTGTAGGCTTTTATTTCTTTTGAGGTAGGGGCAGTATCACTGTGTAGCCCTGACTGGCCTGTAATTGAAGACAAGGAGGCTGGCCTCACACACACTGCCTGTGCATGCCTCCTGAACACTGGGATTAAAGGTGGGCAGCACCACGCCCAGCAAGAACAGCCTTGTCAGTGGATCGTGCTGGACCAAACAGACATCTATCTTATATTAAAAGTGAATTTGGACCCCTATTTTAAACCATAGACAAAAATTAATCCTAAGTAGTTCAAAGCCTAAACTAAGAATTTAAACTATACATTCTTAGAAGAAAATATTCTCCCCATCTCTCTGAACTAGGCAATGGTTTCTGTGAAATCATAATGAGAACAGAAGGGGCAGAATAAGAGGAGATAAATTGGTTGTCCAAAGTGGGAACATTTATGCTTCAAAGGACAGCATTAAGAAGTGATCCAAGATCTAGAAAAAATCATCCTGAGTGAGGTAACCCAGACTCAGAAAGACAAACATGGTATGTACTCACTCATAGGAGGATACTAGATGTGGAACAAGGATGACTGGACTGCTACTCACATCACCAGGGAGGCGACCTGGGAAACAGGACCCCAAGAAAGACACGGGGATCACCCAATGATGGAGAAATGGAAGAGATCTATATGAACAGCCTGGACATGAGTGGGGGTAATGAAGGGCGAGGGTCGAAGGAAAGAGAGCTTGGGGGAGCGGGAGATCCCAGCTGGATCAAGAACAGAGAGGGAGAACAAGGAATAGGAGACCATGGTGAATGAAGACCACATGAGAATAGGAAGAAACAAAGTGCTGGAGAGGCCCACAGAAATCCACAAAGATGCCCCCACAACAGACTGCTGGCAATGGTCGAGAGACAGCCCGAACTGACCTACTCTGGTGATGGGATGGCCAAACACCCTAATTGTCATGCTAGAAACCCCATCCAACTACTGAAGGATCTGGATGCAGAGATCCACGGCCAGGCCCCAGGTAGATCTCTTGGAGTCCAATTAGCGAGAATGAGGAGGGTTTATATGAGCGAGAATTGTTGAGACCAAGGTTGGATAAAGCACAGGGACAAATAGCCAAACGAATGGAAACACATGAACTATGAACCAATGGCTGAGGGGTCCCCACTGGATCAGGCCCTCTGAATGGGTGAGACAGTTGATTGGCTTGATCTGTTTGGGAGGCACCCAGGCAGTGGGACCAGGTCCTGTGCTCATTGCATGAGTTGGCTGTTTGTAACCTGGGGCCTATGCAGGGTTGCTTGGCTCAGCCTGGGAGGAGGGGACTGGACCTACCTGGACTGAGTCTACCAGGTTGATCTCCGTCCACGGGGGAGGCTTTGCCCTGGAGGAGGTGGGAATGGGGGGTGGGCTGGGAGGAAGGTGAGGGGGGCTGGAGTGGGGAGAACAGGGGAATCCGTGGCTGATATGTAGAACTGAATTGTATTGCAAAAAAAAAAAAAAAAAAAAAACAAGAAGTGACCCAAGGAGCTGGAGAGATGACTCAGAGGTTAGAAGCACTGGCTGTTCTTCCAGAGGTTCTGAGTTCAAATCCCAGCAACCACATTGTGGCTCACAACCATCTGTAATGAAATCTGGTGCCTTCTTCTGGCCTGCAGCGATACATGCAGACAGAACACGTAATAAATAAATCAAATAAATGTAATAAAAAAGTGATCCAAGGAGCTGGAGAGATGGCTCAGTGGTTCAGAGCACTGGCTGCTCTTCCAGAGGACCTGAGTTCAATTCCCAGCACCCCATGTGGCAGCTCACAACTGTCTATAAAAGGGATCTGGCACCTTCACACAGACATGCATGCAGGCAAAAGACCAATGCACACAAAGATAAAAGCAAATCTTAATAATTTTTTTAAAAAAAAGAAAGAAAGTGAAATAACAAGCTGCATGTAGTGACATGTGTCTGTAACTCCAGAATTCAGAAGTCTGAAGCAGGAGGATGGCTAGTATCATCAGCCTGAGATCAGCCTGAGCTATGTATCAAGAGTCTATCTGAAAAAGGGAGAGCTGGAAATAAGTGAAAAGACAGCCTATAAATAGAATGGAAGAAAACATTTGCAATCACATGTCTGATAACTTAAATATTGTAAAACGTTCCATGCAATGTAACACTAAAAAGACAAAACAGGTGAAAGATTTGAATGGGAATTTCCTCAAAGATATGAAAATACTCAATAAAGACATAGCAAGAGGCTAGCATTGTTAGCTGTGGGCGGGCGGGGGGCGGGGGGAGGGAGGACAAAAACCACAAGAATAGCTACAATCCAAAACAATAGCAAGTTTCACGGATCAAGTGGGGGAAGAGGAGCTTCATACATTGCTAGCAGACCTGAAAAATACTGTAGTCAATTTGGACAACAGTTTGGTAGTTTCTTAAAATGCTAACCATGCAATTAGCATGTGTTCCAGCAGCTCTGCTTTTAGCAGAAGGGAATGTGTAAGACCAGAAAAAAAAAAATTGTACACGAATGTCCATTGTAGTGTTATGTGCAAGTGCCAAAGAGAAATAGCACACGTCTACCTAGTCGATGAACAGATAACCATGACTTGGCATATCCATATACTGGAATATTACTAGATAGGAAAGGAGTGAGCGTTAGTATGCTGCAATATAGGCAAACCTTAAAGACAGTACGCTAAATGAGACACTTCTAGAGCTTGGATCTGGAATATCCCACTGGAAGGTGCCAGAAATGTTTAGTCATTCCAGGGCTTTACGTCCTACGTAATCTGTGCACTGCATGGTCATGTAATTTGCACGCAATGTGATCACGCAATCTATGCCCATGCATGGTGCAGTTCCATATGCGCACATAGAGAGGAATCCATAAAAAGCGAGTCACAGACTCCTCCCCCTTCTCGCCCCCACCCCGACTCCCTGCACATGTCTTCCACAGGCCTGATCACATTCTCTTCTGTCCCTCCGTTCTCCTAATAAAACTCTGATAGTGAGTTTTGTTGTGCCTCATGGCTTTTCTCGCACAGTAACAGTGCCGCTTAATGAATAACATTGTGCCGCCAAATAAAAACCATCGGCATCCCAATGACGTCATTAAAGTCTAATGGACTTACACTTACTCTTCAGTAACTACAGGGAACAAGATCAACTGGAAAATGTTAGTGATATTAGTTCATCTCAGAGCACGCTAGGAATGCAAAGGGGGGAATTATTAAAGAAAGGTGTTTCTGCTTGTTTTCAACTCAAATACATTCAAATGCCAGAAACTACAAGGACTTCATTTCTGTTCAACAGCTTAGAAATAGTTATTTTCTACCAACTTCTCATTTCTCTTGTACCAGAATAGTGTTCACATTTTGGGGGGGTGGTGAGGGTGGGGTTCGAGACAGGATTTCTTGTGTAGTTTTGGTGCCTGTCCTGGATCTCTCTCTGTAGACCAGGCTGGCCTCGAACTCACAGAGATCCACCTGGTCTGCCTCCCAAGTGCTGGAATTAAAGGTGTGCGCCACCACCTTCAGGCTTAGTATCCCCATCTTTAAGACGGGAAACAGTTCCCTCTCTACTGGCCTTTCAACACAAGATAATTGATGCATCATTTGGGAGTGGCTCAAGCTAACTCGTTTAAAGTTGGGTTGTTAGTGGCTTCTCGTGTAGTCATTTCCAAACAACAGCCTAACTCTGAGCAGACTTTGAATTTCAGAAAGAAACAATTAAACCAAAATCTAAGTTTCTGAATCAAAAGGCTTTTCTGTGTTGTCTTGCTGGGAGCAAGAAGGTCCTTGTGCCCACATATCTCCCATGAAACCAAGAATGTTAAGCACGTAGGATTTTCCTTCCAAAAAGAAGGACTTATAACCAGTTTTTCCAGAAGGCTGGGAATTGGAGGTGATTAATAGCCTGGTGATCTGCATTATATGTTGGACCATGCCCTATCAAGCTCCCATAACCAGGACCGAAGGTGGCTTGTAATCTATATAACCCTTATATTACCTGTACATCCAAGGGCTCATCCAAGCTCCCACAACCAGGCCCAGAGATACCTAATAGTCTCTATGACCCATATATTACCTGTATAGCCAGGGGTCCCACAACCAGGACCAGAGGTAGCTAATAGCCCAAATGACCTCTATGCTGTATGTATGACTGAGACCAGACCAGCTCCTTCTTTAGGCCCTTAAGCTAGTACAGGTAGCCTATTTCTGGAACTCATCTTCTTGGAAGAAATGACATGTACTTTGAATTAAATTTCAATGTAATTGTTGCCTCTTTGTGCACCAGGAATTGTGTTACACTGGGAAACATTTTCCAAATTGTATTGTGTTTAAATATGCTGGCAATGAATCACCTGGCATCAGATGCTGTAAAAGTTTGATCCAGCCTGGCAGACTAAGTCAGGCTGAACTGAGGCTTTCATTCTCTCCTCTTTGTGGATCGTGTCTCTGTGACATCTGCAGGGACCCCTTATTGTCTAAATGAACTCTCGTCTCACATCAGGAATCACAGGCTTGAATTCTTACAAGGTCCAAGCAAGGTCCCTGAAAAGGGGAGCTTGTGGAGTCTAAAAAAAATAGGGAGCATGACCTGTATATAAAAGGGGAGGCTACTACTGGTCACAGCAGACAGTTACCCTGCAGAAGTATCAGCCCAGAGCCATCAATTTAGTTTATAAGCTACCAATTCAGATATTTAAGTAAGAAACTTAACATTTCAAGAAGGACAAATGTTTTAAAGTACAAAAGTGATCAAAAGATACCTACAAATGCCCAAATCAGCTATCTTTATTTTGCATCTCTTGTATACACACACCACTGTGCTAGAAATAATTCATATATCTATATCAATACTAGATCTTTCTTCTTCTTCTTCTTCTTCTTCTTCTTCTTCTTCTTCTTCTTCTTCTTCTTCTTCTTCTTCTTCTTCGTCTTCTTCTTCTTCGTCGTCTTTTTCTTCTCCTTCTTTTTTTTTTTTTGGTTGTTTTGAGACAGGGTTTCTCTGTGTAGCACTGGCTGTCCTAGAACTCACTTTGTAGACCAAACTGGCCTTGAACACACAGAGATCTGCCTGCCACTAACTCCCGAGTGCTGGCATTAAAGGCATGTAGCACCACATCTGCTTATTTTAGATCTTATTTTTAATATATGTATCCAGTACATATATGAAAACATATATTGGCATAAAAGTTCAAATAACATAGCTTTTAGTTTTTTATTCAGATTCTAAAAGAATTGTTGGAAGACAAAAAGATTAAAAGAAAATAGAGACTGATAAGCAGGAAAATGTCTATCATAGCATTAGTATTCATAATTAATAATTGTGGAAATGCCAAAATAGTTGTGATTAATTGAATTTTATAAATCATAACATGGAACATAGAGAAACCATTGAATTATATGGTACAAGAATATAATGCATTGCTGAATGAATAAAATCAGATACATAAACACAATTTGTTCTCAATTACATGAACAGTTATATATTTGTGTGTTGGGGATAATACGTGAGCAAGGGTGTGCACACAGGTCAGAGAAGGATGTCAAGTGTCTCTCTACTGTATTCTCTCAAGACAGGGTCTCTCCCTGAAACTGGAAGTTGTTATAGAATATTATTTTAAGGTGTGTTACTTTTGTTTATGTTGCATTTGTTTAACTCTGTGAAGCTGTGTTACTGTGCCTATCTAAAACCCCTAATGGTCTAATAAGGAACTGAACAGGTAATAGCAAGACAGGAGAAAGGATAGCCAGGGCTGGCAGGCAGAGAGGATAAATAGATGGAGAAATCTAGGAGGAGAGAAATCAAAGAAGTAACCAGAGAAGGAAGAGGACATCGGGGACCAGCCACCCAGCTACACAGCAAGCCACAGAGTAAGAATAATACTTACAGAAGTAAGAGAACAGGAAAAGCTCAGAGGCCAAAGGTAGACAGGATAATTTAAGGTTAAGGAAACCTAGCAAGAAACAAGCCAAGCTAAGGCCCGGCATTCATAATTAAGAATGAGCGTCTGTGAGTGACTTATTTGGGAGCTGAGTGGCAGGTCCCCCAGAAGAGTGAAAAACCAACAACAACAGAGGTAGGCTGGTGGCAAGCAAGCCCTAGGGATCCTCCTGCCTCTGTCTCCCACTGCACTGGAGCGACAAGCATCTGGCTTTTTATGTGAGTGCTGGGGGTTTTGAACTTAGGTTCTCACATGTGCATAGCAAACACTCTTACCCACTGAGTCATCTCCCCAGTTCCAATTACATATTTTTTTTTTTTTTTTTTTTTTGGATTTTTCGAGACAGGGTTTCTCTGTGTAGCTTTGCGCCTTTCCTGGAACTCACTTGGTAGTCCAGGCTGGCCTCGAACTCATAGAGATCCTCCTGGCTCTGCCTCCCGAGTGCTGGGATTAAAGGCGTGCGCCACCACCGCCCGGCCCAATTACATATTTTTTAAAAAGTAGATGGAAGTTATACTAAATGTTGAAACATAGTCAAGGGTTACTTATCGTAACCTTTTCCTAATTTATTTCCAGATTTCTTACAATTACAAAAACTAAAATTCAAAGACTACCACGTTTTTTATCTTGCTGGTAATGATGTCTAAAATAATCAGAAATTATCATACTCATAATTTCACATTCATTAATAGACCTGGCTAACAGGCAGTTGAAGGACTCACAAGGGTAATATGGTCATGTAAGTCATACACATAGACCATAACCAGCATGTGAATTATGCATTTTTCCTTTATCACAATTATGTCAGTAACATAGTAACCCCTACTAGAAACTTTTGTAAGAGAGGCCTTGGTCACTGGGAGTGGAAGTAGAAATGAGTTCATGCAAAATGAAAAACAGAATTTTACTAGAAAAACAGATCAAGGTCAGTAGGTCTCCAGAACCTTCTGCATACAGAGTATTTTACAAACAAGACCCAACATTTGCCAAATAAACAGCCACCTCTGAAAGTCTGGCTATTCATTTAAAAAAAAAAAAAACCATGAGTGGCTATGTATAATCCAGAGGGTTACCATTTCACTTAACCAAGAAGTACCACCGTGATATTCTAAACACAACTAAAAGTTAATAGCATCAAGGGACTTCAGCTTCTGCTAATGCTGCAGCATAAAGGCTAGTAGAGATTTTCCATAAAAAGACAGATAATATTGCTTGCTTGGTAGGCCATATGGTCTTAATATAACTACTCAGTTTTTCAACCACAGAAACAGGCTTGTTGGGAAAAGGAAGAGCACGATTAGCAAGGGCGGGGTGGGACAAGGGAGATAAGGGTTGTGTGAGGATACGATCAAAATACAATGTGTACCTGAATGAAAGTGTTGTAAGAAAATGCATTATTATGTATAAGTAATATATGCTAATAACATTTTTAAACCCTCAAAATATCTTTATGCATGTGTGCAACAATCATTACATATAAGGTTGTTTATATAACAAAAAATAAAGCAAACAAACAAAAAAGCCCATTACTAATTCAAATAAATTACTTTATTTGAGATATGACTTCCAAAAAAAATAAATAAGATGGACATTGCTGTATACTTATCATGCTATATCTGCAGGAACTGGAGAGAGGCATCATGAATTTTATATGTGCACACACTTACTTCTGAGTACACTGCAGCCTCATAGGCTTCCTAATTTACTAAAAGCATTTTACTTCAATCTGTACACCACCATAGCATTCACTTTCAAATCATGAATGCAAATAGGAACTTTTTTTTCAGTGCCAAGCTCTGTAGTTGAATCGTATAATACAGTTCCCAACAAGGTCACCTAGTTCTTTCTTTTTTTTTAAGTAGCAGGGAAGTCCCACCAACTTTCATTCCACAGATGGAAAGAAAGCTGAGTGACAGCTAGAATTAATGGATTTCTATTTGCAGCACATGATGACACTTAGAAAATATTAATTTAACAAAGCCATTGGCAAAATTCTTCTGCTAATGGAGCCAATAATATAGAAGCTGTTGATTAACTTTTCTATGGGTACCATAAAAAATACTTGCAATTAAAAAAGACCAAGATGAGTTCAGATGACTCATTTGATCTGAGCAAATTTTTCCTCCTTAGAACAATGACATCATAGTTGCACACACCTTTGGGTGCAGCCTCCCAAAGCCACCAACTAGCAGGTCTCTGATTGTCTCTTGGCAGGTGAGACCTTCTGGTTTTCTAGTGGTCAGTGGTACCACTATGGTTCCTTGTGGCATTTGCCACGCAGGCAATATTAAGTTGCTTAAGAAAAGGTTAGTCTTTAGTTTTTGTTACACCTAAACTCCCATTCCCTGGAGCTCCTTGATGACTTGAGGGTTTGCTGCACAATTGCTCATGGCATTATCAGGACATCACATGTAGATCTGTAGCATAAAATGGACAACAAACAAACTCCCTGTCCAAGACCATCCAGAACGCTCACCAAATGCACTTCCTGTCTTTCCAGCACTGTTTCATGAGCACCTACTTCATAATTTCCTGCTGACCAACAGACTGGCCATTCCATGATGTCCCAGATGAATCGCTGGTCATTGCCTGGCTTACTCATTATTAAGTCAAAGGTGCAACAGTCCCTGATTCTTCTCCCACCAGCACCCAAAATAGCAAGCAACTGCTCCTGGTCACAAACAAACAAGGACACTGCACTTTTAACAGAGCATTTAGCATACTTGTCTCAAGGGGGAAACATAAGATACATTGTTAAGCTATTTGCATACTCCCTTTACCATTGGACAAGGCCACGGAACCATCAGGAAACGCAAAATGGAGGCCTACTTAATGCTTTTGATCCGAAAGCTAAAATGATAAAACGAAAAGAGAAGTGTATGGTAAGTACTAAATTTGATAGAATGCTGAGAGGTTAGGTACAAAAAAGGCTCATTTTGGGGAAATAAGCATACATTCTCCCAAACTTAATAAGACTGCGATGTCCCTATGCAGAGCGAGAGCCGTACAAGGGCCATTCTAGTTTGCATGCGGTTCGTCTTCCTGCCTCGGTTTTACAGCTGCAAAGTCAAAACCCTTTCTAGTCTCCCTTCTTAGGTAGGTGGCCACACAACCTACCTCTCCGCACTGGCTGGTTGTGTGTGTCAACTTGACACAAGCTGGAGTCATCAGAGAGGAAGGAGCCTCAGTTGAGGAAATGCCTCCATGAGATCGAACCATGAGGCATTTTCTCAATTAGTGATCAAATAGGGTAGGGCCCAGCCCATGGTGCATCCCTGGGCTGGTGGTCCTGGGTTCTTTAAGAAGGTGGGCGAAGCAAACCAGGGGAAGCAAGCCAGTAAGCGGCACCCTCCATGGCCTCTGCATCAGCTCCTGCCTCCAGGTTTCTGCCTTGTTTGAGTTCCTGTCCTGACTTCCTTCAATGATGAACAGCGATGTGGAAGTGTAAGCCCAATAAACCCTTTCCTCCTCAGCTTGCTTTTGGGTCATGGGGTTTCATCACAGCAACAGAAACCCTAACTAAGACACCCTCCAAACTGACTTGGCTGGGTGGAGCCCTTTAGAAAGCTTTCATGAGGGCTGAGGAGATGGCTCAGCAGTTAAGAGCTCATACAGTCTTGCAGAGGACTGGGATTCTGTTCCCAGCATCCTTGTCAGGCTCACAATCACCTACAACTTCAATTCCAGGGGGTCCAGTGCCCTCTTCTGGCCTCCTTAGGTACCACATGAATGTATACAAACATACATCTATATGCAGAATTGTAAATAAATAAATCTGAAAAGATTTTAAAGCTTTTCAACAAGGCCAAGTGGCAAGCTCCTTGGGTTCTTGGTCTTTGGTTCCTGTCTTAGTTAGAGTTTCTATTGCTGTGAAGAGAGACACCAGGACCACAGCAACTCTTATAAAGAAAAAACATTTAATTGGGGTGGCTTACATTTTCAGAGGTTTAGTTCATTATCATTATGATGCAACATGGTGATGTGCAGGCAGACACAGTACTAGAGCAGGAGCTGAGAGTTGACATCTTGACTCACAGGTAACAGGAAGTGGTCTGAACCACTGGGTGTGGCTTGAGCGTATATGAGACCTCAAAGCCCGCCTCCACAGTAACACACTTCCTCCAACAAGGCACACCTACTCCAACAAAACCACACCTCCTAATAGTGCCACTCCCTTTGGGGGTCATTTTCTTTCAAACCACCACAGTTCCCCAACCCCCTTTCTCCTTACAGCTAATGACATCTGGAGGTATGACCAACCATGAAGAATGAGGGAGTGTGGCTGTAAAGACACCTGAGTCCTCAATGGCACCATTGACACGCCCCTTCAGCCTGCTTCTCTTTGGACCATTGATGGTATACAAACCATAAAGAAAACAGCCCTTTTATATTCAGAAGGGTGCAGCAGAGCCTGTTTCTGCCTGCTGTGAAGCAGCTTTGCTGACTGAAATGTGCCCCCAATCATTTTCAGCCAACATTTCCCTCCACTGTGCTGCCAAACTGCTCCCATTCCAGACATGCAACTAACTCTTCCTCAGTCGGAGCCGGGATGACTTTGTCAGAGCTAAATGGGTCATTTGAATGAAATATTTAGAAATACACACCAACAAGCATTCTTAATACACTCACTCTGTTTTTGGTATTGACTATTTTCTCCGGACTGCCTGCTGTCCCAATCCATGTAGGTCAGCATTACCTTACTGAAAAATCCTTGGGAATACCGAAATCTGCTTTTCCTGAGGACGTTTACCAGTGCTTGATGGGAAGCAGCCTGCACCTGCCTTTGCTTTTGTGGGATCAGAAGCTGTCTGAAATGCCTTCTGGAAGCTTTCTCTTTTCAATGTTCTTCAATGCTCTAAAAACTTTCTCTGGTTCCAAGTTGAAAAGTATTATTTCTTTCTTTTCTTCGTGGTTTTACATAAGTTGAATCTCATGTCCTCTGTTAAAACTTCTTAAAGTTTATGGGCAAGACACCAGCTTTCAAATACAAGGCAGAACCACCTGAGTTAGTTACAGAAAGGAAGAAAGGAAGGAAGGAAGGAAGGAAGGAAGGAAGGAAGGAAGGAAGGAAGGAAGAAGAAGAAAGAAAGAAAGAAAGAAAGAAAGAAAGAAAGAAAGAAAGAAAGAAAGAAAGAAAGAAAGAAAGAAAGAAAGAAAGAAAGAAAAAGATTGATTTCAATCTCCCCAAAAGAACTTTTTGCTTGCCTTAAAATAAAGGTGCTTTTAAGTGAAATGAGCACAGGTCACTCTGAATTGCTCATGGACTATGTTACTTTGTTCCCTAAGATGAACTTTTAAGAAGCATCTTGTGGTTTATGTATTTGTGAGCAAAATAAAGATGGCATGAAGCATTTTCTGTGAGAGCAATTTGCATTCCATTTTCCATGCTTAGGCAAATGTTATGAACACAGCTGAGCTTGGGCACTGAAGAAAGAAGTACCATCAGGCCTGAGAACCGGAGTATACCAGGTTTGTAACTTCTAAACCACTTAGCTGGCCTAGACTGACCTGTTGCGATCCCCTTGATAATTTCTTCACTGACATTCGTCTTTCTTCCCCAACTAGACTGGGTTTCTCGGGGGCAGGAAGTGTGCCCTTTATCCATCATTTTGTCTCTTTAATGCATGGTAAGCTCCTGGGCACAGAGCTGGAACAGAATTGAATCTGAGTGATTGACTGACACCTCACAACTTGATAGCTATTTTTGGAGAATAAGCCCTTCCAGTAATAGGAAGGAGAGAAGGAGAGCGTGTCCTTGATTTCCGGTATTTGTAGGTACACATTTAATAAGACAACCTCTCAAGGGCATTTCTCTCCACTTGGAAAATATTTGGCACCTGTTTGGGGAATCCAAATCTGACTTGAAGGGAAAATGCTAATAAGTTCTCTCAGATTCACTTTGTGGCTTTTCTTGGACCTATTATGCTTGCCATTAAAAACAAAACTACCTCACACTTTTGCAGTTGGCGCCTGTGCATTGACTCAGCCCACCCCTCACCTTGACTCCACTGCCTCACTGTTAACCCCCATACTTGGTCTGCTGCTGTAACTGTTTGCGCCAAATGCCCCAAGTTCTACAGTCCCAGACAATTCAGGTTTCCTGGACTCTACTTCATTTTGCTTTTTATTCAATTTGAAAACGTCTCCCACATACTTCATCATCTGTCATTTTCCCAAATGGGATATGAGCTCATCCACTCTTCAACCTCCTTCATATTTCAGTTTCTTAGGGCTTTTCTATGTAAAATGTTAAGGGATACTTTAAACAGCTTGGAAAAAGAAAACACCGTGTTTTACAGGGCAAATGTGCCTGAAAGTGCTAGCTCCTCCCATGCTCTCATTTAATCATCATGGCAACCCATATTGCTACCCCCTTTTAGAAGGAGGGCAACATGCTGAATGGTAGCTGTGACTGGGGCTTATACATAAAAGATGCTCAAATGGCTTGATTTGCCTGGGATGAACTTGTCTTACTCAATGTTCTATTGCTGTGAAGAAACACCATGACTATAACATCTCTTATAAAGGAAAACTTGTGTTTTGGTTTGGTTTGATTTTTGGGTTTTGGTTGGTTTTTTTTTGTTTTGTTTTGGTTTTTGGTTTTGGGGTTTTGTTTGTTTGTTTGTTTGTTTGTTTGTTTGTTTGTTTGGGGGGTGTTTTTTGAGACAGGGTGTCTCTGAGCAGACCTGGCTGTCCTGGAACTCACTCTGTAGACCAGGCTGGCCTTGAACTCACAGAGATCCGCCTGTCTCTGCCTCCTGAGTACTGGGATTAAAAGTGTGTGCCACCCCACCACCAGGGGCTGGCATACAGGTTCAGAGGTTTGGTCCATTATTGTCATGGCAGGAAGCATGGTGGCATGCGGGCAGACAGGGAAGTGGAAAAAGAGCAAAGAGTTCTACACCTGGATCAAGAGACAGCAGGAGGAGGGACACTGGGCCGGAGCTGAGCATCTGAAACCTCAGAGCCCACCTACAGTAGCACACTTCCTCCAGCAAGGCCACACCTCCCAATAGTGCCACTCTCTGTGAGCCTATGGGGGCCATTTTCATTCAAACCACCACACAGAGTCCTGAGAAGCTGAATTTCTACTACAAAAACTAGAGCAGTTACAAAAAAATTGTAAATAAATTATTCTATACACCCATGCTGTGGTAACTGGGTCTTGATCAAATCTCAGGACGCCTCCATTGCTGTGTGCCTCTGCCAACTGCAGGGTTTTCCCAGCAGCCTTGGACCCAAGAGGGGATGTAGACATTCCTAGATACTGATAAACACCCTTAAGTTGTTGCCTAAAACACTGAAAGAAACTAACTCTCACTCTGAGCAAAGGGAAAAAAAAACACATTGTTAAGATTTAGTTTATTTTACTTATGTGCATGTGTATGTTCATACATATACACATGTGCCTACAGCTAAAACCTGGTTGCTAGGCCCCAAAGTCTAGTCTTACGCAAAAGCAGCAAGCTCTCTTAACTGCTAAACCATTTCTTCAGCCCGAGCACGAGAACCTTTAAACTCCATATCCTGACCCCCTTGCAGGAGACAGATCTGGGTAGAAGCCTTTTTTTTTTTTTTCACTTCCTGTCACAGGCCTGCTGCAGCACACTCCAAGCTCCCCTAATTGATGCTGCAGACTGATCACCCTAGAATTTACTGCTTCTTTTAAATCCCAACTTGCCTCATTTCAGGGCAGATCAGAGATACTCCATCATGGGAACTCCCCTGCCACCCATCTGGGGGTGACTCCAAGCTCATTAAGATGAAGCATAGTTACTGATGATGGACCCCTAGTCTACTGCTCATAACAAAGGGTGGCTTGGTGTTCCCACCATCAGGAACTTTCCTACCTCCATGCTCTAACTTGACCAAGCACCCCAGGCCTCGCTTGGATCAGAGCGAGCTGGGGAGGGAGTCTAGGTAGAGTAGGAAGCGGTCATCCTAACATCTAGGCCTGTTCCCAACTCCTTACCTCAGAGTATCCCCCCCCCAGGCTTAGGTTGGCATCTCTCTGGAGCCAGACACCCACATGTTAAGTGGTTTGATGAGAAAATAACGACCAGTGAAATTCTTCTACTCTTAAAAACAGGTAAAAAAAAAAAAAAAAAAAAAGAACGTGGTGCAAGGCTTTTCAGAGGTGCAAGAAACACTGGAGATAGCAACATTTTACCTAAGCCTCTGTTAACCTGGTCATTTCATCACAAGGGAAGACCTCTCTGGGCCGGTGCTGACATGTTTGGGCACTCAAACGAGTCATCGTCCCTTTGATATCAACTGGCTATCCAAAACTACCACCATGGGTTAATAAACTCTTTACCTTGTCTCTTTCTGCCCATGCACACTACCAAGGAAATATCATTAAAGTCTCTCTTCCCTCGCTAGGGGGACAGCTTAGTCACACCAGTGTTGGCCTTACAAGCATGAGGACTTCAGTTCAATCTCTCATAACTCACATTTAAAACAAAAAAAAAGCTGAGCTTGATGTGTTCACTTACGATCGCAGCAGCTCCCTAGGGCTCACTGGCTGATCACCCTAGCCTATATGGTGCCATGTTCTCAAACACATGGGAACATGCACACAGACACACTTTAGTTTTTAAAAAATTATCTCTCCCCGACATCTTAGTGTCTTTCCTTTTTTTTCTTTCTATTGTTTTTTTTAATTCATTTTACATACCAACCACCTGTTCCCCCTCCCATCCCCATTCCAGCTCCCCCCACCACTTCTACCCCACCCCCCATCCACTCCTCAAAAAAGGTAAGGGCTCCCATGGGGACTCAACAAAGCCTGGTACATTCAGCTGAGGCAGGACCAAGTCCCTCCCCACTGCATCAAGACTGAGCAAGGCATGCCACCATAGGGAATGGGCTTCAGAAAGCCAGCTAACGCACCAGGGATAGATCCTGATCCCACTGCCAGGGACTCCTCAAACAGACCAAGTTACACAACTGTCATCCACATGCAGAGAGCCCAGTTCGATCCCCTGCAGGCTCCATAGCTGTCAGTCTAGAGTTTGTGAGTTCCCACGATCTTGGCTCAGTTGTCTGCAGATTTCCCTGTCATGATTTTGACCACCCTTGCTCATAGAATCCCTCTTCCCTCTCTTCAACTGAACTCCCAGAGCTCGGCCTGGTGCTTGGCTGTGGACCTCTACATCTGCTTCCAACAGTTACTGGATGAAGGAAGGCTCTATGATGACAGTTAGGGTATTCACCAATCTGATTACAGGGGAAGGCCAGTTCAGGCATCCTCTCCACTGTTGCTAGGAGTCTTAGCTGGGGTCATCCTTGTGGATTCTTAGGAACTTCCCTAGCACCAGGTTTCACCCTAACCCCATGATGTCTCCCTCTATCAAGATATCTCTTTCATTGCTCTCCCACTCCATCCCTCCTCCCCCAGCTCGACCATCCTGTTCCCTCATATTCTCATCCCCGTCCCCTCTCCTTTACCTCCCTTCCCCTCTACCCCCAGTTTACCCAGAAGATCTCATATATTTCCCCTTCCTAGGGCAATCCATGCATCACTCTTAGGGTCCTTTTTGTTTCCTAGCTTCTCTGGAGCTGTGGGTTGTAGTCTAGTTATCCTTTGCTTTACATCTAGTATCCATTTATGAGTGAGTACATACCACATTTGTCTTTCTGAGTCTGGGTTACCTCACTCAGGATGATTTTTTTATAGTTCCATCCATTTGCCTGAAAATTTCATGATGTCGTTGTTTTTTATAACTGAGTAATACTCCATGGTGTATATGTACCACATTTTCTTTATCCACTCTTCAGTTGAGGGGCATCTAGGTTGTTTCCAGGTTCTGGCTATTACGAATAATGCTGCTATGAACATGGTTGAGCAAGTGTCCTTGTGGTATTGTGATTGACCTCCCTTTCCGTATATTCCCAAGAGTGGTATCATTAGGTCTTAAGGTAGTTTTCTGAGATTTTCCAAAGCGGCTGTACAAGTTTGCCTTCCCACCAGCAGTGGAGGAGTATTCCCCTTACTCCACATCCTCTCCAACATAAGCTGTCATCAGTATTTTTTATTTAGCCATTCTGACAGGCGTAAGGTGGTATCTCAGAGTTGTTTTGATTTGCATTTCCCTGATGACTAAGGATGTTGAGCAATTCCTTAAATGTCTTTTGGCCATTTGAGATTCTTCTGTTGAGAATTCTCTGTTTAGATCTATAGCCCATTTTTTAATTGGGTTGTTTGGTGTTTTGCTGTTTAGTTTCTTGAGTTCTTTATATATTTTGGAGATCATCCGTCTGTCAGATGTGGAGTTAGTGAAGATCTTTTCCCATTCTGTTGGTTGTCGTTTTGTCTTATTTACCATGTCCTTTGCCTTACAGAAGCTTCTCACTTTCAGGAGGTCCCATTTAATAATTGTTTCTCTCAGTGACTGTGCTACTGGTGTTATATTTAGGAAGTGGTCTTCTGTGCCAATGCATTCAAGGCTACTTCCCACTTTCTCTTCTGTCAGATTCAGTGTAACTGGATTTATGTTGAGGTCTTTGATCCACTTGGACTTGAGTTTTATACATGGCAATAGATATGGATCTATTTGCAATCTTCTACATGTTGACATCCAGTTATGCCAGCACCATTTGTTAAAGATGCTTTCTTTTTCCATTGTACAGTTTGGCTTTTTTGTCAAAAATCAGGTGTTCATAAGTGTGTGGATTAATGTCAGGGTCTTCAATTCAATTCCATTAGTCCACATGTAGGTTTTTATACCAATACCAAGTTGTTTTTATTATAGATCTATAGTAGAGCTTGAAGTCAGGGATGGTGATGCCTCCAGAAGTTCCTTTATTGTACAGGATTTTTTTAGCTATCCTGGGTTTTTTGTTTTTCCATATGAAGTTGAGTATTGTACTTTCCAGGTCTGTGAAGAATTGTGTTGGGATTTTGATGGGGATTGCATTGAATCTGTACAATGCTTTTGGTAGGATTGCCATTTTTATTATGTTAATTCTACCTATCCATTAGCATTGGAGATCTTTCCATTTTCTGCTATCTTCTTCAGTTTCTTTCTTCAAAGACCTAAAGTTCTTATCATACAGGTCTTTCACTTGTTTGGTTAGAGTTACTCCAAGATATTTTATGTTATTTGTGGCTATTGTAAAGAGTGATATTTCTCTGATTTCTTTCTCAGCTCATTTATCATTTGTATATAGGAGGGCTACTGATTTTTTTGAATTAATCTTTTATCCCACCACATTACTGAAGGTGTTTATCAGCTGTAGGAGTTCCCTGGTAGAATTTTTGTGGCCATTTTTGCATACTCTCATATTATCTGTAAATAGGAAAAGTTTGACTTCTTCCTTTCTAATTTGTATCCCCTTGATCTCCTTTTGTTGTCTCATTCCTCTAGCTAGAACTTCAAGTACTATATTGAATAGATATGGAGAGAGTGGCCAGCCTTGTCTTGTTCCTGATTTTAGTAGAATTTAATTTGATGTTGAATGTTGGCTTGCTGGAAATTGCCTTTATTATGTTTTGGTATGCTCCTTGTATCTCTGATCTCTCCAAGACCTTTATCATGAAGGGATGTTGGATTTTATCAGAGGCTTTTTCAATATCTAATGAGATGATCATATTTTTTTCTTTCAATTTGTTTATATGGTGGGTTACATTGATAGATTTTCTTACATTGAACCATCTCTGCATCTCTGGGATGAAGCCTACTTGATCATGATGCATGATTTGTGTGTTGTGTGTGTGTGTGTGTGTGTGTGTGTGTGTGTGTGTGTGTGTGTTTTCTTGGATTCAGTTCGCCCATATTTTATTGAGTATTTTTGTATCAATGTTCATGAGGGGGATTGATCTGTAATTCTCTATCTGTTGCATTTTTGTGTGGTTGGGTATCAGGGTAGCTATAGCCTCATAAAAAGAGTTTGGCAATGTTCCTTCTGTTTCCATTGTGTGGAACAATTTGAGGAGTATTGGTATTAGCTCTTCTTTGAAATTCTGATGGAATTCTGTGCTGAAACCATCTGGCCCTGGGCTTTTTTTTTTTTTTTTTTTTTTTTTTTTTTTTGGTTGGGACACTTATAATGACTGTTTCTATTTCCTTAGGGGTTATAGGTCTATTTAAATTGTTAATTCCTGTTATTTTTTGGTAGTAGTATGTGTAGTGGGTAGCCATTCCAGCTTTGGTCTGGAAGTTCCAACCCCCACTGAGGCTTTGGTAGCTATCACGCCTACAAGGCAGAGCGAAGGGAGGGCCCTGAAGACCCGAGATCGGGATGCACCGCACTCTCTTTCTTCTTGGACCATGGACACTAGAGGTAGACCAAGGAGAGTTCTCCAGAGAACACCGCTGGACTGCGCTGCGGCTTTCACAGAACCCACAACCTACCTATCCCTTCATTTGTAAGTTACACCATTAAATAAATCTCCCTTTTAACTACGTGGAGTGGCCTTAATAATTTCACCAATAAGTATGTGTGTGTGTGTTTCTGTTCTTTGGGATTTGCTGCTGTGATTATATACTTCCTATGTTTTAGTGGGTGTGTCTAACTTCTTTGGGTTGAAGTTTTCCTTCTACTGCTTTCTGTAGGGCTGGATTTGTGGATAGGTATTGTTTAAATCTGTTTTTGTCATTGAATATGTTGATTTCTCTGTCTATGATGAAGGAAAGTTTTACTGGGCATGGTAGTCTGGGCTGGCGTCAGTGGTTTCTTGGTGTCTGCATAACGTCTGTTCAGGACCTTCTGGCTTTCAGAGTCTCCATTGAGAAGTCAGGTGTTATTCTGATAGGTCTGCCTTTATATGTTACTTGGCCTTTTTCCTTTGCAGTTCTTAATATTCTTTCTTTATTTTATATGTTTAGTGGTTTGATTATTGTGTGGCAAGGGGACTTTTGGGGGATCTAGTCTATTCGGTGTTCTGTAAGCTTCTTATATCTTCCATAAGCATTTCATTCTTTAGGTTGGGAAAGTTATCTTCTATGATTTTCTTGAATATATTTTCTGTGCCTTTGAGCTGGTATTCTTCTCCTTCTTCTATCCCTATTATTCTTAGGTTTGGTCTTTTCATGGTGTCCCAGATTTCCTGGATGTTTTGTGTTATGACTTTGTTGGCTTTAATGTTTTCTTTGACCAATGAATCTGTTTGTTCTATAGTATCTTCAACACCAGAGATTCTCTATTCCATCTCTTTCATTCTGTTGGTTATACTTGCTGTAGTTCCTTTACCCAGATTTTCCATTCCCAGAATTCCCTCGGTTTGTTTTCTTTATTGTTTCTATTTTAATTTCCAAGTCTTGAACTGTTTCCTTCACCTGTTTGATTGCTTTTTCTGGGTTTTCATGACTTTCTTTAAGGGATTTATTGATTTTTTTTCCAATTTTTTCTTTGTCTTTTCCTTGATTTCTTTAAGGGAATTTCTCATTTCCTCTTTAAAGGCCTCTATCATCTTCATAAAGTAATTTTTAAGGTTGTTTTCCTCTACTTCTTTTATGTTGGGATGTTCAGGTCTTGCTGTTATAGAGCCATTAGGTTCTGGTGGTGCCATATTGCTCTTTACGTTGTTGAATGTATTCTTACACTGCCAACTACCCATCTCTTCCTCCAATCAGTGCAGGCAGTGTCAGTGCCTCCAGGGGTCGCTGATGCCCTGGTGGATGGTGTTTGGGGGGCAGAGTGGCATTTGTAGATTACAGAGTCTGGTGGGTTGTGATTGTGGAGCTGGAGCAATCTGCCGGCAGGAGCCCTGCCTTCTGGCTGGCTAGTGGGGCTGTGATGGGGAGGAGGGTACTGAGTCTTATGTCTTAAGGAGCTGGAAGAGCTACAGGAAGCTCTCCATTGGAGAGCTGAGCTGACGTTGTGAGCAATGGGGAATCTCTCCCAGACTGTGCAGTAAGGAGAAATCAAATAGCCTAGGGTTGTAGTAGTGTTGCGTTAACTATGCCACTGTGGAGGAGATAGGTGCCGCCATGAATTCTGTGCCACTCAGGGTAGATGGAAGGGTTGTACAGACAAAGAGGGCTGTGTCCAGGGAAGATTCTCCAACCCAGCATTGCCTCAGCTGTGTGTGTGTGTGTGTGTGTGTGTGTGTGTGTGTGTGTGTGTGTGTGTGTACACTTATCAAGGGTAAGAAAGTGACTGTTTTCCTTTGGGGTGATATATCACTTTGAATACACACACACACACATACACACACACACACACACACACACACACACATACACACACACACATCCTTGATTGGTGTCATTAAAGATGATACTGAAGAGTATCATTTACTTATGAGAGTTAGTCCTGAAATATTGGTGTCAATTTCAATATATTGCTTATCCAATTTCAAATAATTTATAGGAAAAATCTTTCAAGTCTGGAAATGTTGTGTCCTGGATATTCTAACATTTACTTTTTTAAAAATTATCTTGATCACAGTACATAGTAATTATTTTTCTCATGCTACATTAAAAGTGGCAGTTTAAAATGTTGGACAGGAAGATGATATTTAATGAAGGGCATCTTTCCTCATACTGACATGGATGTTAAATCTTTTTCTTTCTTTCTTTTTTTTTGGATTCTAATACAGTCTAATTACTCTAATTTAAAATTCTGGATGTTCATGTTTTATTCATGACTTCCTGCATGGTTGGGAAAGTTTGTGCAGCTCTTCTGAAGCCCTAACTTTGGAAATAAAACAAATAATGAAGCTATCACATTTTCCAAATGCTCAGACAGACGAGACTTTTGAAAGATGGGATAATTGTGAATCAAGGCTTAATCAGCTGCTATGAAATGAGTTTTTTAATTGTAACATTTCCCCTGATATGCTGGAGTCCATCAAGGTTAAGAGTGACCTCACAGAAGCTCCATCTCAAAGGGTAGAGATGTTTTTCTTTGGGATGATGTATCACATTCGGTATTCAGATGCTAAGTTGTTCTGCCTAGGAAAATACTCCTCAGAAACGTTTTTGCACCCACCCCTACATCCCATGTAAGAAATAGAAAGTGCCACTTGTTTTTCCTCCCACCACAATGCATTGTTGATGCAATGGAATGCTGACCTCTGAGTCAAAATATTCGCCTGGCATGTCCAGTGGAAAAAAAGCCCACACTATCTAAAGTTGTTTACAAATGTTTAAAGACAATATCAAAGGGGGTGATTCTCAAATCACTGGTCATTAGATTGCAGAATTCTGGACTAAAACAACCAGTTTTGTTTCAAGTGGCTGAAGATAATAGAGATTTTTCTAAACTGGGGAAGAGCCTGCATGGGGCCTTGTGAGATGTCAGTGTGTGATTCTGATTGATGTCAAGTTCAAAGAGATTTCCTTTTAGTAAGAAGGAAGGGAGACATGGTATAGACTGCTGCCCCGAACCTCCTGCCTCAAATGTAGACTCGCACGTACGTTGTCTAATTTCTGATAGTTAAATAAGACAAGAAGAACTGTTACACTACAGAGCCAAAACAAGATAGGAACACTTTTTATTGCAACTCTATTGCCACCATCTTTCCTTTGAATAAGAGAAATCAAACAAAATCTGTATTCTGCTTAGAAACAAGCATTCACGTTACGGCCTCAGCAGAAGTTCTCTCTAAAACGACTTTAAACCGATGCTAGCGAGATTTTTAAACACAAACACGGCTAAAGAGACGGCCCAGTGGGGGATGTATTTGCCACACAAGTCTGAAGACCTCAGTTTGAATCCCCAAAATCCACATAAGACTGGACCTGCCAGTGTGCTTCTGTAATCCAAGAGCTCCTATCACAAGATGGGAACAGAGGCTGGAGACGCCAGGGACGCTCAGAGGTGAGCTGGACTGGCATACTCAAAAGTGAAAAAGAGACTCTGCCTCAAATAAGTTGGATGCTGAGGACTAATACTCTGTGTTGACCTCTTGCCAACACCCACAGACGTCATGATATGTATGTGTACTAGAACATGCGCACACACCCTGCACACCCTCCATACACACCACAAGAAAATGTTTTTTGAAAGTCGAACTTTCTGGTTCCTTAAAATACATGTGAGGATGTGCATTTCATGTGCACTCAAACACAGAAGTAGGCACAGGGGTGTGAAACATGGTTCCGTCTCTGTGCCAGGTTTCCCTTTGCGGGACCCTAAACCGGGCGTCACCTCTAGGACAGATGTCACTAAAAGGCTTTTTTTTTTTTTAGTGGATTGCGTGAGGTCTGATTGTACATGGGTGCTGATCTGTGTCACTTCATCAGCCTATGGGTTATCTTCCCTGCTCACATCGGAGTGGGCTTGACTTCTAGTCGAGAAGTGTGGGATTGTGCCTCCTTTGTACCCCTCTGTCATGTGCTTAGATTCAGCTCGTAGAAAGATCACCCAAGCCTTACAGGGCATTCCCAAGGCAGAGCCAGCGCCTTGGTGATTTAGCCCTTGAAAACGGCTATCTATGAAACTGACATCTCTTCCACGGGAGATTAAATGACAGAAGAGCCAGTAGACTTACTAGAGATAAAAATAATAACGGCTGGAGATTACTGAACAATTTTGAACTGCCAGAGCCAAAGCTAAATGCTGCCTGAGCGTTTTGACCTATCCTATAACCATAGGCAGCTAGATGAGGACACTACTGCTATTAACCCCACATTTACAAATCTGGGAATCATGGCTCGGTGTGGTTATTATTTAACTTGAGAAGTATCATAAGCTTCATTGATTGAGTCAAGACTTAAACTCTAAGGATTGGGACGATGGCCCTGGGTATGGGTGCTTGCTGCACAAACATGAGAAACTAAGTTCAGATCTCTAGCATCCACATAGGAAGCCATGTGTAACTTCAATTCTGAGGGGTATGACTCCTTCATCTGGCCTACAAGGGTCCAGGCATGCACATGCATGCAGGCAAAACATCCATATCCATAAAGTAAAAATTAAAATTAAAAACAGAAAATACCATAAGTCCTTCCCTGGTGCGCACACACACACACACACACACACACACACACACACACACACACACGCATGCACACATCCATACACTCATGCACATACATATACATGCACAATCACATATGCACACACACATACACACATGTATACACCACTATCCTGGTTTCATTTCCATTGCTGTGATAAAATACCCAGACAAAAAAACAATTTCAGGAAGAAAAGGTTTACTCAGCTTACAATTTCAAGTTCCAGTCCATCATTGCAGAGAAACTAAGGCAGGAACTCAAGGCCACTGGTCACATCAAATCTAAGAGCAAAGAGAAGAAAGGCATGCATGAAGAACGCTTCACTAGCTCTTCACTTGTGCATAGTTCAGGGACCAGCCCTTACAACAGTACCACCCCCAGTGGGCTGGGTCTTGCCACCTCAACTAACTAAGACCATTCCTCACAGACATGTCCACAGACTAACCCAGTGCAGACAACCCGACAACCCCTCACTGATATTCTTCCCCAGTGACTCTAAGTTGTGTCAAGTTGACAATTAAATCTGTGGGGTAGGGGGCAGGGAGAAACTTAAACTCTAAAGTCCACATTCTCAGACACACATGTAAACCATGTAGGCCCAACTAAATCACAACTAGAACATACACCCCCCCCGGGGGGGGGGTTGGCATTCAAACTTCTAAAACAATACCACCTCACTGGGACAAAAATAAATCAGGAGTGATATCACTGGCTTGTCATGAACCAAGCCCAGGATGGGTCCTGAATGACCACCTGTGTAGTCCTTAGTGCCCCTAAAACCACCAAAGCTGGCTGTTTGCTACAGTTGCTATTTTAACGCAAGACCTTAATTTCTAACCACAAGGGATGAAGACTGACCTAAAACCTGACTGATGCTTTTTGCATTCCATTATTATTCGCCATGCACTGAAGCCGAGTTCATGTCAGAATTTCTATGGTAGACACTGAAAACACAGGTAGGGACTGATAAGGGATAGTGTAAAGCCAGTAACAATAATCGAATTAAAGGTTGTACTTAAGCCATATTGACCATCTATGCAATTTTACAGATGTTGCTAAATGTACTGTACACACAGATATACCTATGTACCCAACACTGAGCTAATTGGGGGGGGGGGGGGGTCACAATTACAAATGGACCAACGTGCGAACAGAAGGCATCTGCTGCAAAAGGCTGATTCTGCCCACTCTGTAGCAATGCAGGTACGTGTACTGTCCTACTCTAAGAAAAACTGTAAGACTCACATGCCATCAGCTCTAGCTTTCGTCAGTCTGTCAAGGATTCCTTTGCCACAAACACTGAATACGGCAGCAGTTTAAACTGATAAAATCTGTGCCCTGCTGAAGCACACCTGGTAAAAGATGAGAAAAAAATCCGTATTAAAATGGAGGACCAAGCCGGGCAGTGGTGGCGCACGCCTTTAATCCCAGCACTCAGGAGGCAGAGCCAGGCAGATCTTTGTGAGTTCAAGGCCAGCCTGAGCAACAGAGTGAGTTCCAGGAAAGGCACAAAGCTACACAGAGAAACCCTGTCTCAAAAAACCAAAATTAATAATAATAATAATAATAATGGAGACCATTTTACATAACTAAAAGATATCTGTATATAATCTGTATAGCTGAATCAAAAACCTATCAGTCCATATACTCCATAAAATACACATTGGAGACTATTGCTTCTTGACACACTGGCTGAGTCTCATTAGTTTAGTCAATAAACATTTACTAAGTACTCCCTATGAGCAAGGGACAAGCATAGACACAGGGAAATACCAAATTCAGACAGGTTCCCTATTCTCAAGGCAATTTCTAGAGGATTACCCATCATTAAATATTACTGCATTTGCTCTCAACATTGAGCTCAACTGTTTGCTAATCCATCTGGATTTCTGCAGAAAGAAGGAAGGGCTGCTCTCTCTTTGGCCATCAGAGAAATGTAAACCAGAACTATCTTGAGATTACTCCCACCAAAATAGCTATGGTAAAAAACAAAACAAAGCAAACAAAACCCTGTTATTCAAAGGATAAGGACTAGAGCTAACGATCACTATGCTAAGCAAAATAAGCCATACTCAGAAAGACACGTCTTTTGTCTTCTCTCCTCAAAGGAATTTAGAAAAAAAAATATGGAGGCCATTAGAAAACGGGTTATGGGGGACTAGGAATGGGACAGCAAGAGAGGAGAAGGCTGAGTATGAGGAATGCAGAGGGGGCAAAATAAAAGTACCATATATACGTGTATGAAGAGGACATACTGAATGAAACCCACCATCTTGTATGATATACAGTAAAAAGTAAAACACAATAAAATAGAGGTTTCCAGATGATTTCTTTTCATGTGCTGTTCACTACATTGTAAGAATTCAAAGAAGTTGTATTTCTTAAAAAAAAAAAAAAAAAAATGGGAGTGGCTCAGTGGTTAAGAGCACTAGCTGCTCTTCCACAGGACCTGGGTTCCATTCTCAGCACCCACATGGTGGCTCATAACTGCCTGTAACTTCAATTCCAGGGGATCCAAAGTCTTCTATTAGACACATACATGTGGTAATACTGTGTTCCCCAATATATTGTGCACTTTAATAAACTTATCTGGGGTCAGGGAACAGAACAGCCACTAGATAGACATAGAGGCCAGAAAATGGTGGCACACACACCTTTAATCTTAGTATTCTGGAGGCAGAAATCTGTCTGGATCTCTGAGTTCAAAGTCAGACTGGAAACAGCCAGGCATGGTGACACACACCTTTAATCCCAGGAAGTGATGGCAGGAAGCAGAAAGGTATGTAAGACGTGAGCCTGGTTAAGCTTTTAGGCTTTTGAGCAGCACAGTTCAGCTGAGATCCATTTGGATGAGGACTCAGAGGCTTTCAGTCTGAGGAAACAAGATCAGCTGAGGAACTGGCAAGGTGAGGTGGCTGTGGCTTGTTCTGCTTCTCTGATCTTCCAGCATTCACCCCAATACCTGGCTTCAAGTTTGATTTTATTAATAAGACATTTTAAGATTCATGCTACACATACATGGTGCACAGACATACATGCAGGCAAAACACCCATACACTTAAAATAATGAAATGTTTTTAAGTGTTTTTATATTTCAGTCTGAGATCTCTGAAGACCACACTAGTTCTCACGATGTTTCAGATCTCCCTTTCACTTCCTGTGCATCTCCGTTCCACTTCTGACTACAGAGAAGCAACTCACACATTTCCTGTTTCCCCTATTTGATCTACCATGGGCTAAGGAAAGAAGACTTACATGATCACTGTTTGGGTCATCTTAAACGCTGATTAAAGAACACAATGTCATCATGTGCAGCAAAATACAAGAGCCTGGTGTGTATAAGACCAGCTGGGGTTGGAGAGAGACTTCTTAGCCTGCACTAGACCTAGTGGGCATGAAGTTCCCCCTTGCCTCTGTGGCCCTCTCCTCCCCTCTTTCACTATAATATAGAGCACTCCATTTTCCTGCCTTACACATGCTGTCTTAACCCAGTTTCTATTGCTACAACAGAATATGGCAGGCTAGGTAACATATCATGACCATGGCTTGTGACTCTGAAAAGCAGGAAGCGCACGAATTGAGGGGCTGTGTCTGAGGAAGAAAAAAATTATGCAAATAGATTTTCATGAAAAGTTGACATGTAAAATCCCATTCAATGATACATATGTTGCCTGGTAAATGCCTCTCCAGAAAAGGCTGTTGTGACCATTGGGAAAACACCACTGCAGACAGAGGCTGACTGCTCCATCAAGTGGGTAACTAGTAATGGGCCTTGGACGGTTGTGCCTGGCCTCTGGTCGCTTCCTAGCCCACCAGCTTTTGTTAGATGCTTCCGTTGCCATGAATTGAGTGGCTCCGCCATCCTTTCAGGTGGTTAGACAGAGTAAGGAGAAAATAACTCACATGGGGAGAAGCAGACTGGTAGGCAAAGCTCCAGAAGGAAACAAAACAAGCCATAGTCTGAAGCAACTCCAAGTTGAGCCCAGTAGAGGACATTTCTTATATGGAGCTGTGCTAGCGTCAGTCAACGAGAAGACAGTGACCATTGCAGTTTGTATGTAGCATGCCACCACTCACAGGAACATGTGCTTGAACATTTGGTCCCCGGCCAGCTCTGCTGTTTGTGGTGCTATGGAATCTTCGAGAGATAATGGCTAGCTGGTGACAGTGAGGCATTGAGGGGCAGGTCGTGAGAATTATACTCTGGCCACATTCAGACTGCCCCTCTGCTTCTTGACTGCCCACTCAAAGTAACCAGTTGCCACATTCTCTGGTTCAACCATACATTATCACACCCTCCTCTCCATGATGGACTTCATCATCTGCCCTGTGACTCAGAATAAATCCCTCCTACCTCAAGTGGCTTCCTGTCAGCTCACAGCAGTGAGAAAATAAATACAACAACTCAACGTTTCCTCCTTCTTTTTAGTCAGCAGTCCTCCAGTCCCTGCAAGAGTACAAAAGAAATTAACAAAGATGCACCCAATCTTTGGAGGGCCTGTGCCCAGGGATATAGTACATGTAGTGCTGGGACCCTGACTTCGCATGGGGTCTTTGGGTTCCTTCTCTGAGTTGCATCCTGCTCTGAGACACTGCTACCCTGAGGTGGCAAGGAGCTGGGAGCACAATCTGCAGGAAGTTTTAATGGTTTTATATTTCGATAATAAACTTGGGAGATGGCAAATATAAAAATGGAGATGGAGAAAGCAGAAGTTACAGATGAACACCTGTGCCTTACTCCACCTCCTCACACTCCAGAGGGTATTAGCAAACGTGAAAACATCAAATCATTCGAACGCTCCTTGAGACGGAAAGAAAAAAGTGCCATCAGCCATTCGGTAAGCTGGGGCACAGTTTAGAGACAATCCACAAGGCCATTTGAGCTTCTTCTAAACTTTCCCCGAGGTCTGGCCTGCTTGCTTCTGTCTTTGGAAGTGCATTTTCCCTAGTAAATCCCCTCACTTTGCTTACTGCTGTCTGTTTGTCCGTGAGATTCCTCATCCAGGGACAGAAATGGTGGGTGCCCACACGACCCCAGTAGCTGCTGGTACCAGTTGAAGTCGCCGGGAGGATACATCAGCTGCAGACTGAACTCCGTGATGCAAGGGTTCCGACCACTTCCTGCTGCAGGGATCCAGAGCCTGGTTTCCAGCCGTTTGATAGAACAGGAAGGAAAGTTTCATCATTCTTCTGGGCCAGAGGCTACAGTACTCAATAGCAGGAACTTTAAGAAGGTAGACCATCCTCTAGCTCCCTGAAAAGATTTCTGGGACCACAAATCTCAGTAGAGTTGAGGCAGGAGAGAAGAGAAGAGAGTGAGATCTGGGGGGCCTTACGAAGAAGCTGAGAAATTAGCCTGTAAGAAAAAATGGGTTGGCAAAGAGGAAGGCTGCAAACCCCCCAGCCAAGGCCAACTAAGACTGGCTGGCGCTGCTGGCGTGGGTACAGAGGCTCTCCAGCATGACTGAAGGCGACCTGTGACTCGTGATAAACTGGACCTATCTGAGCAAGTCCGTATTACACAGACGCAAACAGCCTGTGGTACAGGGTCTGCGTTGTACGACATCATTACCATTTGAACGTCTAAGCTTCTCCTGATCTGCTCACTCCCCCGCCTCTTGAGAACATACTCTTTTTTAAAATATTATTTTATTATTTATGCAAGTGGCAGAAGAGGGCGTCAGATCCCCTAGAACTGCAGTTACAGATGGTTCTGAACCGCCCTGTGTGGGGTGCTGGGAACTCAGCCTGGGCCCTCTGGAAGAACAGCCAGTGCGCTCAAGTGCTGAGCCCTCTCTCTACCCCTTAGCTGTTCCAGCTTTGACCTGGAAGTACTACCCCTAGTGAGGCTTCTGGTAACTGCCACACCTACCTATGACAAGCCCCTGGGGCGGGGCCGAGCCAGGAGCGCTTAAGACCCAAGATCTGGATGTGCCAGGTCTCTTGGTTTCTGATGATCCTGGATGCTGGATGGCAGACTGAGCAGAGTTCTCCAGAGAAGCCTGCTGGACTACACCTCACCTCTCCCGGATGCTGTAACCAACCCCTTTACTGGCTGTAAGTTACCCCAAAGTAAACCTCCTTTTTACCTACATGGAGTTGCCTTGTTAATCCCCACAATAGCCCCTAAAACTGCATTATTTCTTAATAAAATTCTTTGACTTGGCTTACTTTAAAAAATGTATCACAAACCCATCACATGCTTTAACTTTTTTTGTATTTAAAACAAAGAAAAAATGCACAACAACAATCCATACTAGAGTATTTTTAAAGTCAACTAAAAGATTGTTTCCCACCCAAATCCACCTCTTTATTCAGATGAGTGAATGAAATTGCCTGAAGTGCAGAAGAGTATTGATTTTAGAACAATAATTAAAATTTAATAGAGTTAATCAGTTTCACATAGAACTATAAATTTCATCCAAAGACAAGATAAATTGTTGAATAAGAATATCTGCCTGCTCATCTGCTCAAAATTTTAAAATTTGAATTTCATTTTCTGGCAGTGTTATTCATCTTTACTGAGAAAAATATCCATATTCTCTCAAGTGCTGGACACTCTGAAATGAATAGGGGAAAAAAGGAATCATTTGGTTCTTTACAGGGGTCAAATTATACATCAAGCCAAGCATGAAGTCCCTTCACCGGATACATTTCATAAGTTAAATGGCTCTTTCAAGATTATGCTGACAATAGAGTCTTCAGTCTTTGTTATAATACAGTCTATGACCTCACTAATAAGGATAATAATGTATCATCAAAAAATGCTGTTAATTGAAAACTGTAAGTCTAATTAACCAGGAACGTGACCATGCAGAACACATTATTAATAGAATGAAAAGATCGCATTACACTAACTGCTACCAAGAAAAGACTACAAGGACAGTCCACCAACTCAAAGGCTCGTCACATCCATTTCGGCAAAAGCCACGGATGGCATTTTCCTTTCATTAAACTGTAGGCTTCACAGCAAAATGACTTGAAACTCAAAGAAGAAAGTCAAGCTGGACTTAAAAGATGGGTCATAGGGCAGCTACAAGGGATCTGATCTATAAAGGGTCCCTCAACACAGTTGAAACACATCAGAAATATGGTGCCAATTAACTCATGTTCCCATACGAAATTTTACATGCATAATGAGTGAAATGGAAATTGGCCTCACTCCCAATGAATTAAACAGTTGTCCTCCAATAAAAATATAAATACTCTGTCCTACAACTCGCCTCCCCATTGACTATCTTGTGATGGAGACATGCATGATTGGACTTGGGGCCACTACAATCCTTTGCCTCCAATCTGGAAAGAGCCTGCTAATGGTCACCTGAAGTTGGCAGTTATGGCCAAGTGAGATGTCAACTCTAGAAGAACATATGGTTCAGGATATTCTATGGGGAAAGATGGGTCTATCATCTGAATTTAAATTCTATGCCTCCCAAGAAGTCAATTGTATAGCAAACCCTTTTTAACCCTAACAAACTTCACTATAGGAAAATGGAATGCACTTTACCAATTTCAATTGAGTATCAGAATAGCATACTGACAGCACACTAAAATCCTCCCCCTTCCAGCAACTAGGACTTAATTCAGCAAAATGAATACAGTAGAAATGGGTGAAATATATACACATAGAATTTAGTTAAAATCAGGAAACAAGATCTCCATGAAATCACAATGACAAGTAAGTAATACACTCAGAGGACTTTGGGAATGCCCATGGGGTATTGAGAATAGGGCCTCGGAGATCTAATAAGATCACTATCAAGCCTCCACAAAAGTGTAGATATGCACTACTTGTTTGAAAATACTTCTTCCTACATACCCTCAGTTGTGGCTGGGGAAGAAATAGTCCCACAAGACACAGAACCCAGTCCTGGCCTGTGTGGAGTTTAGACACCATGATCAAATAAGCTGTAAGAAACAGGCCTCATGCCATGTGGCTGAGCTGACGAGGGTTTGGACACAACAATATCTACAGTGCTTCTCTTCATTGAGACATATGTATCTAATTTTGATTCTATTAAATCAGAAGACAAAGTTAACACAAAGAAACCAAAGAACTAATATAAAAATCAATCCAACTATCCTTTGTTCTCTATCATTAAGTAATACTTGAATAAAACTCTAGAATTTGCTGGGGAATATTATTTTAAGGTATACTACTTTTGTTTATGTTGCATTTGTTTAACTCTGTGAAACTGTGTTACTGTGCCTGTCTAAAACACCTGATGGTCTAATAAAGAGATGAACGGCCAATAGCAAGTCAGGAGAAAGGATAGGCGGGGCTGGTGGGCAGAAAGAATTAATAGAAGGAGAAACCTGAGAGGAGAGATATAGGAGTGAGAGAAGAAGGAGAACAGATAGGGTCCCAGCACTGAGACAGGGGAGTGAACATGGGGTACCACCCCTAACCAAAAAATTATTTGCAATTGATACCTGCTGGCAAAAGGCAAATCAGTTTTCTCCTATGGAGTGTTACTAGGTATATAAACCACACTCCAGGGCAGGCCTCAGGCCCAATAATTGACCAACACAAAACAAAATTCATGGGTTTGGGTTGTTGGGGATCTTTGGGGGTGGTTATTTCATTTTGTTTTGTTTTGGCATTTTTTCTTGCTGATTCTTTATTTTGATTTTCATTTTTGGGTTTTTGTGGTGTTTTTTTAAGAGGAAGAAAAAAATAAAGTTGAATAGGTAGGGAGATGGGGAAGATCTGGAAAGAGTTGGGAGAGGGAAAAACATCATCAAAACATATTGCATGAAACATAACAATAATTAAAAATGATAATAATAATAATGATAAGAAGGCAAATAAAAAATTATAAAGAAGTCTTAACATATATATAAAGATACCACCAAAATATGCAAGGACGGGAGAGAGGGGTCAATGAGTAAACCGTTTGCCACACAAGCATGAGGAACAGAGTTCAGATCCCTAGCACCCAGGTCAAACCATGTGCAGTGGCTTGCATCCATAATCCCAGCACATCTACAGTGAGTTAGGCAGCAAAGACGGAAGAATCCCCAAGAGTTCACAGCCCAGGCAGCCTGATGAACAAAACTTTGTCTCAAACAAGGTAGAAGGTGATGATTGACACAGAGATTGTCCTCTGACCTCTACACATGCACCATGGTACATGCATGTCCACGTGCACACACAACACGAAGATAATTACCCTTGGTATATATATATCCAAGGGATTCTGTATCCTATTAAAGAGATACTTGTTCAGCCATATTCATTGACACTTTTCACAACAGCTAAGAAGTGGAAACAACCTAAATCCCCTTCAACTGATGAATGAATAATAAAAACATGGTACATACTCACAATGCAACTCAATTCAGCTGTAAAGAAAAAGGAAATCATGAAATTTGCATATAAATGGATGGAGCTAGAAAATGTTATACTGAGGTAACTCAGACCCAGAAAAACAAGCATTACCTGTTCTCTTATCTGTGGATCCTAGCCCCAAATCTTTAGATCTGAGTATACAACCTGAAGTAACCAGAGAAGCCAGGAAAGTAAAAGGGGAACATTGTGGATGGGTATAGAAAGGTGGATAGCCGGACACAGGTGCTATGATGGGGTGGGGGGGCTTTAACTACAAAGGGGATTTTAACTGGGGAGTAGAGAGAGAGGGCAATACAGAGGGAGAGGAAGGAGGAAAGATAAATAACATTAGGGATGTTTGTAAAAGTCATAGGGAAACATTTTATAAGCTTACTTAAAATATATATATAAATACAAATAAATGCATGTTTCTACATATATGTAGCTTCAATGGAGTTATACTAGTATGATAACACTCCCCACAAAAGCCATAGACTGTCAAACAAAACCCCATTACCAGTCATAGGAAATCTCCCTTTGGGTTTGTTGGTCAGAGGCCTCCAAGAGACCTCCAAAGCAGTGTAGACTATTGCCACTGTCCTTGTTTGCCTCTCACAACTTGAAGGCAAGACCCTGTTCTGAAGACACTATGTTCTTGGGACTCAGGACTTGGAAAAATCGAGCTGACACAGACCTAGAAGCCTCCCTGAGGACTGCTCATATGCTCTCCAAAGGTGATATGCCGGCTACTAAGGGAGAAAAGCAATCAGTCACCCTACCCAACTGTAAAGCCTATTAACCACAACAGTAGCCAGTCTGGTGAGCTATTTCCAATGGTGCAGTCACGGCACTTTTAACTTATGAGTAACCAACAACTGTCTAATTGGACTTAAGGACTTAGGAGGAGGAAATTTATGCCTAGTACCAGAAACCTAGCCAATCACCTAAGCCTAGGAGGCCATAGACCCTAAAGAACCTCCTCCTGCCATTTCTTAAGTCAGTGTCCTAATCTAAATACTTATTCTTATACTGACAGATAAATGTAGCTCTCAGCCTTCACCAAAGATGCTTCTTTCTGTAGTAGATGGAGACTATACAGATTCACAACTGGACAATATGCAAAGAATAAGTGACCATGGGATACCATCCCTAATGAATAGAGCTACAGAATAGCCCTTACACCTAAAGCTCAGAGAACACCACAGAAGTGGGGTGCAAAGTTTGTATGACCCAAGGGACCAGGGCACCTGTGGCTACATAATGCCTTCTAGGCAAGACAGGGAAGATGTACCCATGAGATTCAAACAATATGGCTGTCTAAACAAGACCAACATCATGAGAACACCAGCTGACATGCCAGTGTGAATGTGGCAACTTTCATAAGGTCCAACCCCTGGATAAACAGCTGTATGCAGTCAATGGCTTCTGAGAGATGGAGAACCAGTTTTCCCCATGGATGAGCCACCAATATTATCGGATCCTAGGTCAGCACTAAACACATATATATGTGAGTAACACTAACTGGACTCAGAGGGCTATAGATAGATGATAGGTAGGTAGGTAAATACATACATACATAATGAATATGTACACATGCACATAATAATGTAATAATAAAGAAGAAGAGGTAAAATTTGAGGAGTGGGGTAGGGACATGGGAGGAGTTGGAGGAAAGAGAGAGAGGAGTAGAATTTGATGTGAAACAGTACTCATGTATGAAATTCCCCCCCCCAAAAAAAATCTAAATAAAAAGATAACAGAGTACTACATAAAATTAAGAAAGACGTGAGATCTCAGGTTGAAATTCTGGCTGATTGCCAGGAAAGATCAATTTCTTTTAAAAGTCCGTACCCGAGCACACCGTTAATAAAGCGAGATGGATCCACTCTCCCAATTAACTCGCATGCTCTAGCACATGGTCACACTGGTGAAAACGCTTCTTTTGAAGTCATAGCTCTTACTGAACTGCTACTACAAACATCACCTCCATCCTGGGAGGGAGGGAAGGAATACGAACACGGCCCTGATCTTAAATTTTCTGCATTTTTTTTTCAGTAAGAAAAGGCTTTACCAAGAAAATAACCAGCAGCTTGAGAGCACACATCTTAGAATATAACATCAGAGGAAAAAAAATACATCCGTAGCAGAAGTTAATGGTGTATTTCCACACTCATACAAGGAAATAACTGTGAAGAGGCTGACATTATAAAGTGAAGACAAAATAACACATTTCAGATTCAGAAAGGCTCAAAAGAGAAATTTTTACTATCGACAGACCTTCATTAGTGGTGCTATTGCCAGCAAAAGGAAGAAACTTAGAAGAAGAAATGGGAATCAACTGACCAAGAAATTGATAAACTCTATCCAGAAATTAACTGTATTGACTCTTAAAATAACATAAGTTGGTGTTAGGACTTAAATTTTACCCAATAGTCCTATACAGTGCTGGCATCTAGTGGCCTGTAGAGACTATGAGACTTCAGGCTGCCCATAAGGGGCTGGGACTAATTAATAATTTTGGAGTTTGAAGGGGAGCATACTTGTATTGGACTAATTAGAATTTAATGTAAAAATAATGGAAGATGTGAAGAGGGAACACTACCACTGGAAGAAATAGACTGACATGAAATCCAGAAAGAAAGAAAAAACCCACTTTGGACAATGTATGCGGATGTCTTCTACATGTACTCAGGATGCCATCTGGTAATGAGCAGTTTCACAGTTGCGATTAAAAGGTGGTTCTGGATAAATTAGAATGTTATATTGAGCTGCTATATCAAGCCTTTTGAGTATTTTATTCAACTTTTGATGGACCCTAATGTGTTGATATCCCCGGTAAAGAGTGCCAAGCTCTTCTAGCTACATTCCTGCCAACAGTATGCTCCTCTGTTTCTCTTGTTTACTTTCCTGCCTTTACACATCCCTTCTAAGGTACCTGAAAAGCAGTTCACTGCACCTGTCAGTGGAAACCAGGACTTTGTGGGAGTCAGGCAAGTTCTTGACCACTGATCTACATTCCTAGCCTGAAACTCTTTTCTTGTCTAATACCGTGAGTCAAGACTGGATCTTTGCAAAGTCTCCTTTTGAGAATGATGAGTAACTCATCAGCATGGTAGATTGCAGTTGTAGAAAAAAAACCTCACCTTTTAAAGCCTAAATATTCCTCATAAAATGCCAAGTTTTAGGACTCAGGATGTAGCTCAGTTGTAATGCTTGCCTAGCATGCGCAAAGCCTTGGGCTCCATCCCTAGCAGTATGTGAAACTGGATATGGTGGTGAATGCCTGCAATCAGGAGGCAGAGGCAGGATTGGAAGTTCAGGGTCATCCTTGACTGCACAGTGTTTGAGAACAGCCTGGGGTATATGAGACAAAGAAAGGTCGAAGGGAAAATGGAAAGGGGAAGGAAGGAGTAAAATAATACACCAAGTTTCTGTCAAAAGCATTATTGTTCTACAAATTACAATCCTAAACCTTTCTTGTTTTGCCGGCCTTTCTCACTGTCTTTGCACCCAGGTCCTCTTGCAATTCCCAAAGGTCTCAATGTCCAGCTGTATCTCGAGTACTCTGCAGTGAGTTCCAATACAATCTCCATTTGCACAGTCATGTGGGATTCAAAGGCATGTCCTCCCAGACATGAATGAATACATTGTGACTGACTCTTCCCTGGATGGCTCCCTCTAGTCTATGAAACAAATTTGAGTATGGGAGAAATGCAAGAGGTTCAGGAGAATAAGAGAGGTGGGTTAAACAATTTGGGGGTTTCTATTGCTGTGATGAAATACCATGACCAAAAAGCAAGTCAGAGAGGAAAGTGTTTATTCAGCTTACACTTCCATAGCACTATACATCATTGCAGGAAGTCAGGACAGGAACTCAAATAGAGCAGGATCCTGGAGGCAGGAACTGATGTAAAGACCATCGAGGGATACTGCTTACTGGTTTGCTTTCCCTGGCTCACTCAGCTTCCTTTCCTACAGAATGCAGGACCACCAGCCCAGTGACAGATCCACTCACAAAGGTCTGGGCCCTCCCCCACTGATCACTAATTTTTAAAAATGCCTTACAGCTGGATCTAATGGGGGTATCTGCTCAACTGAGACTCCATCCTTTCTGATAACTCTAGTTTATATGTCAAGTTGACAGAAGAGTAGCCAGCACAGGGGTGTTGGGTGTCATGGTCATATCCAGAGATTTCCACGTCCTACAGAATAGAGAATATATTTTTAAAATGCAGAAACATGAAGAGCTCTTCCAATTTCTTATGCAGAGCATTGTTAGTTGAGGAGCTCGGAAAGAAAAGGTTTCCCATACCTTGGAGGAAAAGGCTGCAGTTGGAATTTGACTTTTGAATAAGCTCTTCTGTGCAAATTGTATCTGTACTTTGTTGTAATTGAAAATGAAAAAAAAATCTTCCACTTGGAGAAACATGGTGGCGCTCAGAGCCTATGGCTTCACTCACAAGGTCATTCCGGCAGTAGTACTTGTAGGGCTGCAAAAAGTAGAAAAACACAGAGATTTTGTTTATAATGTGAAATTTAGTTCATAAACTTCAATAGTGACTCTTCTGAGAACAGAGAAAAGTCTGTTTTCAATAGAACTAGTCCAGAAAAAAAAAAATACCCTGCCATTGCAAGGACTGCCTACTTGCATTTTCTAGACACGGGCTTTGAAGTTTTGAAACTAGGAAAGATGTATCCAGTTCACAACACACCATATTGCAAAAAGATCTGAAAGGTTTCCCAGGTTCCTATGGCTGTTCCAGAATGAACAAAACAGAACAAGTGGTGTTTCCTATTTCTGTTTCATCATCCTCCATAATCAATACAATTCTAGCTTTTCTAGTTGTCCGAATAGATATTAGGAGAACCTGGAATCAGCTGAAAAACTTGCTTGTTTTTCACATGTTTAAGAAAATAAAGATGAGAAGTCTTGGATTTGTGTATATTTATCCACATCGTTTGGGAGGTGTGTCAGGCACTGCAGATGTCCCCTACAGAGATCAAGCCTTATATCTTCATGGGAATGTGGCATGGACCAAGGGATTCTCCTTTGGTACTGTTCCACCAGTTGAGTATAGAAACAGTTTCTCGAAAAGGAAACATCAAATGCACCACATTATTGTAGCATTTTTCTCACAGAAAAATAAAAATCACTGAAGACAACTTAAAAAGATCCAAGTAAAGATTTCAAAGGCAAATGTTTATTTAGACATTGGTTTTTGAAACATAACACCTCTAATAAAATAACAGGCTCAAAAAAAAAAGTATCAAGAGGGAAAGCACGGTGTTTACAATTTAAATGAAACTTGAGTCTGTGTTTTCAACGTGAGTTCAGTTTCACCGTGATCCCTTTCCAAGCCTTGTTCACCTTGATTTTGTCAGTGAACCCTAGCCTATTCCTTTGATTCAGTACAACCGTTCTTTTCAGAGCCCATCAAACATGGTGCTTCATTAATGGCCCCTTTTTAATCAGTCACAAAAACACCATCTGCAGAGAGCAGTCCCTCCTCACCGCCATCCACCCTGAAGCCTCTGCTTCTCTGGTGCTCTTATTGAGCTATTAAATATGATAAGCATCAGTTGTCAGCAATGCAGTTCGATTAGATAATAATATGGAAAAACCTGGTGTGGTTTCATCATAGACACTATGAGAACAACTCAAGATTCCATCTTCCAGGAACTTGCAATTGAGGTATCATCCAGCGCTACAGGGGTCTGATGGCCTTGCTGGAGGAGCTGAAGGACTTGCATCCAAGACGGCCCCTCTATATGCTAAGCTTGCTCTAGGGCTGAGCCCAGAGCCTTGTGCATACTAGGCGAGCTCTCTACCAATGACCTATATTCCCAGCTCCTTGGTTCTGCCTTACTATTCTATTTTGGTTTTGTTTGGGGGTTTTTTATTATTACTGTTGTTGTTTTCTTCTTCTTTAGATCTTGAACTTGCAATCCTTCCTTAGTACCCCAAGTGCTAAGATTACAGGATTCTGCCACGATGCCCTGGAACTGACAGGTTCCATTGCTTTCCACAGGGCTAATTGAGCATGCTCGAAACATGGCAACCATCAAAAGTAACCCAAGAGAGCAAGGTTGAAGCCATCATTTCTTGCCTTTTATTGTATTATCCAGAAATCACATGCTTCCATTTCTACCACATTCTGTTCTTTAGGAAGAAAATCACTAAATTTGGCCTATACTCGGGGGAAATTTGGTTCCACCTTTTGAAAAGACAAATGCCAAAGAACTTGTGGACATATTTTTAAATTGCCCCAGGAGAAAGCTTAAATATATACTCATGAAGAGCTCATTAAATGGATGTCTATTGTCTCCAAAGACTTTTATGGCATATACTTTGCTTGGAGGAGTTACAAGGCATACTCCTAACAAAGAGAAGATTTTAATTTTATGTGTACTTGCTTGATCAACATAATACATGTTAAAGAACCATTTTTTATTTTAAGTTTTAAAAATAGATATGGTTGAAAGATGACCTGTATGTTGCTCATTCCCTATGATCCCTTGAGGTGAATGTAATTAAAACATCAGTATGTATACATGTAATTATTAATAATGCAGTTGTGTGTATATACTGACAGTAGATGATATCCAGATAACATAAACTGAACAGAATGAAAAGCTGGCCCCTCCTTTGTAAGGGGCACCCACACATGCATTGTATACACACATTCACAAATAAAAAAGAAATGCAGAAATTGTGATATCGAAAAAGAGTCAGAATGGTGAAGAAAAACAAGTTTGCACATTTTAATCTATAACTTGATCTCCATATGTACACATTTTCATTTTTATAGTCACATTTTTATACTAAAGAAAGTAAATACAAATTAACATAAAAACAAAAGCAACAAAAATAAGCAAAAAAAATGAAAAACTAGTTTTTAGGAGTCAATAAGAATATAGTGAGACTTTCTTTGGGCTGCCAGCTCCCAAATAATGACATGGAGACTTTTTATTAATTATGAAAGCTTGGGCTTAACTTAGGCTTATTCCCAATTAGTTCTTAAAACTTAAATTAACCTGTTTATATTGATCTTGGCTCATTACCTCATCTCAGTACCATGCATCCAACTTTCTCTGAGTCTGGTTGGCAAATATCCTACACCTCAGATTCTTTCCCAGAGTTCCTATCTCTCCCCAGAAGTCCCACCTATCCTCTCCTGCCTAGCTATTGGCCATTCAGCTCTTTAGTAAACCAATCAGAAAGTGGCTTAGGTGAGTGAGAAAGGACATAGACACATCTTCACAGTGTATGAAAAGATTATCCCAACATAAGAATGTTTCACAAACAGTCTGGCCTCAAACTCCTAGTGATCATCCTGCCTTTGCCTCACAAGCACTGGAATTAAAGGCATGTGCCACTCTGCCTGGCTCAAATACTTTTTTCTGTTCAGTTTCACTCACAGAAAAAGAAACATAAAATCAAAACTATGTGGTGACCACTTTTCACTCCATGTGGTAAATACTCTAAAGTCAGATAACATACAGTTTTAGGACAAAACGCAGCTTTCAAAGTTGTGAAGACTGAAAATAGAAGCCTGTGGAAGGACATTTGGCAATGACTAACAAAACTAAATGATGTACACACCCTTTGACTCAGTTCCCCTTTTAGAAATTTATCTTCAGATGTATGCAAATATCATACGCCCAAGGTATGATAAATAATACTAAAGACTTATATTAACCTAAATGTCCTTTAACAGAAGTAAAATAAATTATGATAAATCTATACCATACACTATGTTGCAGCTAAAGTTAGTAAGAATATGAATACATATGAGTTCAATGACACATTAAGTATGAAAGTAAGCACAAAACACACTTTAAAAACTGAAAGATATGCATTCATATTTCCTTATAAATACTGTTGTTCTCAGCATCTGAGGGGAATACATTCCCAAAAGTAACAGAAACTTACCACTAGTAAGATACAGAACTGGAGACTATGGGACAGAGTACAAAGACTTCATTCTGCACATCTGTGTTACTTTTTGGCCCATGTTAATACATTGCTTATTAAATTCAAGTAACACGAGATGATCATGTGGCCCTGTGTTGGGCACCCTGTTTTTTGTTTTCTTCAATTCATGTTTTGCAGCTGAAGACACTGAGTCCCATATACCATGAGAACAGCTAAAGTCTCCAGTCAGCGGCAGAGCTGGGCTAGTCCCAAGCAGTATGTGCCAGATGCTCTGCCATTTGGCAACCAGACAATGAGAACAGTGATGCTCCTGTTAGGCAACACAAGTGTGGGTGTTCCTTCTCCAGGGGAGTCAGTAACTACCAGGAAAAGAAGCAATCATTTCCAGCGGCACTGTCTGGAGACTCTACAAACCAATATATCCATACAGTCACTAAAAAATCCATTAGGATTGTTGTCAGGAGACATGGGTTCTAACCTGGCTCTGTGCACCACTACTTTTAATTTCTCAGGCCTTCCTATCTACATACAGGAGATGAACTAAGGAAGTGCCTGTTTCATGTTGAAATCCAAGCCCATTCTGAGACCCAGTACACCGGAAACATCACTATTTCTCCAGTATTTCTGGGTTGACTTTTTAGCTAAATTCACATCAAGAGATTTATTTGTGTGCCTTCCCCAAGTAGTAACAGGACATAGCATCTTCACCTTTGCTCTCCAGAGGGAAAATTTCTAATACATTTAAGACAACAGTGGTTCAAGCCAGCCTGATAGAGACAGCAAGCTCCAGGCCAGCCACAGCTACATAGTAAGACCCTGTCTCAAAGTCAACAGGGCTGTTGACTACCTGATCCTACAACAAGCCTCTTCCCTCACTGTCATACAACTATACACGCTGCATCCTCAGCCTCCTGCCTGATGGTCACTTCCAAGAGCCTGGTACCTAGCCACCTCTTCATTCATCCAACCAAAGCACCATAACTCATCTCCAATGCTTTTGCACACTGCCCAGAGTATTTAAAACACGACAGAAAGTATCCCATAGCTAGTTAGATGTTAACAGCCTTGAAGGTCATGGAGGACAGACTCCTCCCCTTCAGCAGCAGCAGCATGTAAAAGTCAGGACTGAGAGTGAAGAGCTCAGGTTACTGCTCAAAAGAACAGACTGTAGCCAGGCGGTGGTGGTGCATGCCTTTAGTCCCAGCACTCGGGAGGCAGAGGCAGGCGGCTCTCTGTGAGTTCGAGGCCAACCTGGGCTACAGAGTGAGTTCCAGGAGAGGCGCAAAGCTCCACAGAAAAACTCTGTCTTGAGGAAAAAACAAAAAGAACAAACTGTGACGACATGAGGTGGGGGAATCAGTGGGTGCAGGGTGGGGTGCCCAAGAGAGCATATGGAAATTAACCTGATCAAAATATATTATATACATGTATGAAAATGTCGCTAATGAATTCCATTATGAATGATATGTGTTAATTTTAAGAAAAAGAAAATAGTAAGATCTCAGTTGGTCTCTTGACCTGGGTAGAAAGAAACACAACATTGAGACTAGCCTAAGATTAATAGGATTGGAACAGAAAGTCTGGAGACTTTCTGTTCAAGAAGACAGGAATACCACCTTCTCTTAACAGCTGGGTGTGGTGGCACACTCTTTTAATCCCAGCAGACACAGAGACAGACTAATCCCTATGAGGAAGCAGCCTGATTTACACAGTGACTTCAGGCCAGCCAGGCTTACAGAGTGAGTCACCATCTCAAAACAAGGCTGCATTTAAAAAACAGAAAGAAAGAATTCAAGTAGTGTTACACTAAGTCTGCTACCAGGGCTTTGGTCAATGTCTGTGGCTCCTGTTACCACTGAAGGCTATACACATGCCCCAAGTCTGGGCCAACCCCCATTCCATGTTAGTGTCCAAGGGCACTAACACACATACAGACCAGGGTGGCCTGCACTGCCACCAGGGGCCATGATCCAGGCCAAGCTGCTTCTGATGGCCATACCTGGGTCCATGATGTTGCTGTCGCTGAGGTCTGTGTTGATGTCAGTTGCCCATATTACCACAGGGGCCCATGGGAACCATGTGTTAAACCATATGTTGAAGTACCAGGCTGTGCTGAGCCAGCCCTGTCCCTCACTGGCTTTGGAAGAGCACCTCATCCCCCCACACACACACATACACATGAGAGCTGACCCCACCCCTCACCTGCCCAGGGATGAAGGCACAGGAAAGCTGGCCCCACCCCTTACCATAGGTGTGGGAGAACTGGCTCTACCCCTCACCTGAGAAGGGTGGTCCCAGAGGCCAGGACTGACTAACTCAGATACCATCCAGGCTCTGGGTTGGCATTCCCCAACATCTGCCCCATCTACGATCTTCTGGAGCTCGTGAAGGGGACTGGTCCTGTGGAACCATAGCCACAAGATCTCCATGACCCAGGGCAATAGCAGGATATCAGAGAGGAATTTCGGTGAGGGTCCAATCTTGGTGGTGTAGCAGAAGCTAGAGGCCTTCAACATGACCAACAACACATTATACAATGAACAATTGCAGGTAAGACTGTTTGGAGAAAAGGATGTACTGTATGACACACAGCAGCTCCCAATGCCACTGAGACAAAGGAAGAGGGGATGGAGAGGTGGGAAAGACGGAGGATCGAAGAGATTTTTTATTTTGTTTTGCTTTAACTTTATTGATTCTTTGTGGATTTAACATCATGCATTCCGATCCCATTTATCTCCCCCTCCTCTCACATCCACCCTCTGCCCTTGCAACCTGCCCCCCAAAACAAAACCAAATTTAAAAGAAAAACCAAAAACCGAACAAAGCAGAAACAAAAGGAGAGACAGAGAAGAATCTTGTCATGGAAGCTGTGGTGTGGCCCACTGAGTCACACAGTTGGCCTTTGGTCCATTCATCTTTACTTGCAAGTGCTCACTGCCCCGAGTCATTGGTCTGGCTAGAGGCCTCTGGGCTCCAAGTGGTTTTTTGGTTTGGTTTCTCGGGGGGTTGGGGTTTTTTGTTTATTTGTTTATTTTCTAATTTTGATTTCTTTTTAAATTTTCCTTTGGAGGGGGATGCTACAAGGGTGAAGGGCGGATGTAGAGGGACAGAGAAATGAGTGGGATTGGGGTACACGATGTGAAATTCCCCAAGAATCAATTAAAGGTTGTGTTTAATAACAAACAAACAAACAAACAAAAGTCCCCTTTGGCTCACCTAACTAACATTCCCAATCAAAATTAAACACCTCGTCCTACCATGGGTTTCCCCTTTTACGTTTATAAACTGCCATTTTCCTGTGGGCCATGTCTGTCTCCTCTCTATCCAGAGGCAGCCCTTTGTCCCTCTGGGACCAATACCTCTGTCCCCTCCCTTGTTCCCTTCCCCTTCTCCCTTGTCCTCTATCATCTATGGTTGTCTCTTATTCCCTGCCCTCTGTCCCTCTGGGACAGACAAATCTCCTTTGAACTGAGAACTTGGTCTTGGGGTGTCTTGAGCCAACTCTGGGGTTCCTTACACTGCCACTGTTGTTTTGATAAATGTACATGATATTCCCAATAAATCACATGGGGTGGAGCATTATGGAATACTGTCTCTGGAGCACAACATGGCTGTCCACTCTTGAACTCACAGCAGCTCTGCCTTCATAAGAATGGTCCTGTCATTGAGAGAGGATAGAGCTCCTGAGCACCCCCACTTCCTCCCTGGAGATTTTCTAGGCCGTTTATGGTTGTAAAGGGAGAAAGAAACATTTTCTTCACTAAGATGTCCACGCCCCTATAAATAACTTTTCGTGCTCCTATGAGCAATCTTAATGAAATTCCTTAGGTCATAAACACATTCCCAAAGGAAACGGGAGGAAGTCTAGCCAGGAAGAGGGAGGTGGCAGGGAGAGAGGGACACGAGAGGGTACCTGGAGTTAACACGACCAAAATACATTATATACACATGAAAATAGCGTAATGAAACCCACTATCACGTATAATTAATAGTGCTAAATAAAGACAGTAAGAGAGACTTCATCCAAATGGGCCTGCCAATCACCTGGGCAGGGAAATACCCTTTAGGGGAAGCTGCCAATTCTAAAAACCTTAGAAATAGTGTAAACCATGCCGAAAATGCAGCATGCTGTTTTTCCTGTTGCTGTGATGAGACACTCAGACCAAAACAGCATAAGGACAAAGGGGTTTCTTTTCACTTACAATTTAAGATTACAGTCGTAGCCAGAAGCATCCTGGTGGCAGAAGCTTGAGACAGCTGGTCACACAGGTTCCAGTCAGGAAGCCTGGACACTCATGTTCAGACCTCCTCCTTTCTTATGCCGGCCAAGACCCCAAGTCAAGGAACAGTACTGCCCTTCTTTAGAGTGGGTCTTCATGTCTCAATTAACCAATCAAGATAATCCCCCACAGGCATGCCCAAACTCTACAGTTAGCTAAATAATCTCTTACAGGAATGCCTGGAAGCTTGTCTCTTTGGTGATAATGGATGCTGTCACGTTGATGGTATCAACCATCACCTATATGTCATGTCGGCACAGTGCCCCGTTGTTCACTCTCAGCCTTTGAGGGTGCTCCTCTTTCTCTAGTAAACTCTGTATCTCTTCTCCATTGAATTCGGTGTGTCTCATCTCAATTCCTTCGATGGTGATCAAAAGAACTCTGGAGCTGAGCGGATTTCAGAAGGAGAGCCTCACGACAAAAGGACTTCAAGTCAATCGTAAGGAACCACACTATAGGGTGAGTCGATGTCTGTCCAGAAAGGTGAGGAACTCCTATTCCACCCCAGCCCCAGTCCACTGATTACAATAAAACCCATTATTAAAGATACAGACATTTTAGTTGCAAGATGGAGGTTTGAGTTTGGGTTGAATGGGTCGCTCTTCATAGATTCCAACTAGTTTTACATCCAGGACAATGACCATCTGGGGGATCATAATCCGTTTGTCCTGTCACCAATTCTAAAGTCCTAAGCTCAAGAAAAAGCACAGAAAACAGCTTCCCTGCTTCTAATTAAAACATTATCTCTGTAATAGGTGAACAGAAAGCCTCCAAATGTCCTTACCATTTAAAATCCCTTTATCAACAGTTTGACAGAGAGCAATGACATTTACACACCCCTGAGGCAAGACAGTGAAAATCTATTACTGTCCTGTGTACACAGTTGCAAATAGCTGCTGGTCATGTTTTTAAGCACAGATTCATGGAGTCAATGTGAAATTGGCCACATTAGTTACTGAATATTAAAGGGATATATTGAGTACCTTTCCCAGAATAAAACACTCCCAAGTCTGATATTAACAATGGTATGACCCATTTTGTTACCTTAATGCCAAAGTCACGCAATCTCAGAAAGAAAAGAAATGCATATTCTCCCTCATATGTGGTCTAGCCAGTTGTGCATATGTAAACAACTGTATAGGTGGGTAAAGTATAACATGAAGAAAAGAGAATAAGACAAGGTAACTAGGAGGTATGGATACGGAAGGACCGAATGCAGGCAAAGGGCGTGATTTATGAAAGAGGATATAGAACTAAGTGTTTCTCTAGTTCTAATTCTGTCATGGATTTTTCATTTTTACTGGTGAATAGGTGAATAAAATTTATTCAATAGTAAAAGTGTACAAACCGATGTAAGGCTCCGCAGCTTCCATTCCAAACGGCTACTTCATCTGTATAGATGTCCACTGAGATGTATAGATCGCAGATCTGGTTAACTTTGGTGCGTGATTTTTTTTTTTTTTTTGCGAGTTTTTCATAATTACGCTTACTTCAAATTTTTACAAAACAGTTTACCGTAACAGGAACTCCCAAACTGTATTGGTTTCACTAGGTACAATTTGTCCATGGTCCCAATTTCCCTTGGCATCTCTGGCCAAGACCAACACAAATCCCATGTTAACTCTCAGGTCACACAATATATATCACACAGTAAACGTGTTGTGTGTATATGTGTGTGTGTGTGTGTGTGTGTGTGTGTGTGTGTGTGTGTGTGTGTGTGTGTATGTGTGTGTGTGTGTGTGTTACAGAATGGCTACAGTGAGTTAAAGTGGCTAGAGCTGAGGCCTGACTGGAGGCAAGCAGACAGCTGGTAGGGATGCAGAGGGAATCTCCATGAGAACTGGTTCACACATCCTGCTGGATGTCTGCTGGGGGCTCTGTTGCAGAGTCTGGCCAAGACTTAAGGTTGAATTGAGCTGCTGAAGTCAGGGAAGTCAGGACAAACAGCAGGACTGGGTCCATACAGACAGACAGACAACAGGAAAGATGGCAAAATGTGTAGGTCCCAGCAACAAACGGTGACCAAGTCAAGCTGAATTCCCTAGCATAGTCAGTAGTTCAAACGTGTTGGTCCCTTAATACCCAGACGAGGTTGATGAATGACAAGCTAAGATTGTCACTGTCACAGTATCGGTGTCCTGCTCCTTATGGGGTCCAGGTGGGGACCTCTACATTTGCACTCAAATGGGAGGCCACTGGTGCTTAAAGATGGAGCCTCCTGGAGAAAAATGGCTTCAAGCATTTTGGTGTTTTGTCTTGATTATTGGTTGGTTGATTTGTTTAGCTCTTGTGTGGCTCAGGCTGGTCTTTAACTTACTCTGTAACCAAGCATCGTCTGAACTTCTGGTTCTCCCTGCCTTCACCTGCTAAGTACTGGGATTATAGACATATGCCGCCATGCCCAACTTTATATGTGGGGCTTGGGACTGAAGCCAGGGCTTTATGCATGCTAGATAAGCACCCTGACAACTGAGTTTGGCCCCAGGCCCAAACACTGTTTTATTTTGCTTTTTTAAGAAGAAACAAAAAAAAAAAAAGAGAGAGAGGAATAGAGCAAATCCCAAGTTCACTATTAAATTAACGGGCTTTATCCAAATCCAATGCCAAGTTCACATCAATCATAAGAAAACTAAGGGCAAGACAAGTGAAATGTAATCAGTTGTCAATGCCTTTGAAAGCCACAGGCTACTAAATAACAGCCAGCAAAGCTTTGAGAACAGCAAGTTCAGTCAGAATGCAAATAGCCACTACTGGAACAGGAAGCAATGAGGAGAATCAATGGCTTTGTTCTTACTCCATCACACAGAAGGTATGCAGTCAAAACTACCTCCATTCCTGGAATTTTATACATGCAAACTTAGGCCAGGGTTGAGAGAGAGCTGGAGAGAGAAAAAAATCACTTTGTGCAATGTTTAAGAGCAGTAGGATAGCCAGGCAGTGGTGGCTCACACCTTTAATCCCAGCACTCCGGAGGCAGAGCCAGGCGGATCTCTGTGAGTTGGAGGCCAGCCTGGTCTACAGAGTGAGTTCCAGGAAAGGCGCAAAGCTACACAGAGAAACCCTGTCTCAAAAAAAAAAGAAAAGAAAAGAAAAAGAAAAAGAAGAAAGAGCAGTAGGATTAAATTTTGAATCTGTTGATCAACAGGATAATTTCAGTCAATAATAATGTATGTACTAAAATACGTAAATTTCAAATATCTTAACTCAAAAGTAATAGGTCAACAAGGTGATGTGATAATGAGCTGACTTTAATGATACCTAGTGAATGTTAGATAGTTCAAAATTAGAGGGTTGAAGGTCATTATAAATGGATCCCTCCCACATAATCAGCTTTTGGACCTTCCCGCCCCCGGGCCCCCCATCACTAATCTTAAAGGGAAAGCATCAGAGTTGCCTCTCCCTAAATTGAAAACAATCACCTCATAGAAAGGCTCAACATCACTGTCAGCCCTCTGCTACGATTTAAAGGAAAAAAGAACAAGTGAACCATGCCATCTGTCTTGGGCTATGTGTGTTTATTGCCTCCTATATTAGACACACTGACAAGTTGGCTCTCCTGGTAGCTAGAAGAAATTCTAAATGTCTAATATGCATAGCATAATTATCACTTTTATTTTACCAAATATAATTTTCCTAGTCCACATTACCATTTTATCTGGCCATTTAGCTACGGGTAATGATTCTTTCTGAATCACGCCCACAACCTGAAGATTTCCTATCTCGTGTTCCTTTGGACCCTTGCAAAAACAATATAGAATGCCTGCAGAGCAAAATTAGTCCTCAACTTAATTATCTTGCAGCCTATTTTTCCGAGTTTAATTAACTTTCCTGAGTGGCTTCTACTGCAGTGGGGACTCGGCTCATTCCGTATTATTTAGAGTCATAATTTCTCTTCTCCCTCAGTTTCAAGGACACCACAAGCTACCTCCAGTCTTAATTGCCATCACAAATGCAGAGATATGAGACTGGAAAAACAGTTAGGCCTAAAATTAAGAGTGTGTTGCGGTGCATACTAACACAGGAGCGGCCAGCTCTGCCTGTGCCACGGATAAGCCCTGCTAGCCTCTAAATGAAGTGACAGTCGGTATTGATGTTGTTAAGCAAATTCAGACTACAGATCAAATCCTCCTTGCTGTAGATTGGGCTATTTCAGAAACGGAATTTCAGCCCAAGCCAACAGCCTTTACAAACTAAAACACATCTGTTTACACGGAAGATGCCCCCCATCTCTGAGCTGAGAAGACTGGATACTCTTCCCCTTGTCTGACCAGCTCCACAGCAGTGGAGTGAAGAAGGGCTCTTGGAGAACAGCTGACTGGAACAGATCAAGCTGTCTCATGATATCTGTAGCACTGGCAAGTGTCTAGAAACCTCCATTTTCCTACTCTTGGCTGACGCCTTAGCAATGTGTCAATGCAAAACCCTGCTCTCACATCCGAGGAAGTAAGTGAGTTTATTCCGAGCCAAGGGGCCATGGCCTGAGAATCTCAAGCTACAACTCCACCCCTCCCCTTAAAAAATGTTCCTACATGGAAGCAGTTGCATGAACTATACAGTTACAGAAGACAGGAGAGGCGTCAATCAAGGCATTTTTTAAGACACCTTGGTGAGAACATCAGGTAGGCACATTATAATAGCAAAGCAAATGCATAGGTTTTAGATGCTATTCGGTGGCATTCTTAGCTTTTGGGATGGTGGAAGCTACTGATCTACTAGGTTAATACATTCCAAAGGTTAACCCTGATACTTGAAAGGATGATGTGTCAGGCATAGGTATGGGAAAGAAAAAAGAAATAAAAAAGGAGACTATTTAAGAAGGCTAAAGACAGCCCAAGATAATTAAGCTCTGAATCTACATTCCAGCTCTCTACAGTTCTGATCAGTCCACTGGCCTTGTAGTCCTTAGCACGGCATGGCTTCTCAGGGAACTTCAGTGCACAAAAGAAACCATGTCCTTCCAAAGAACACAGTGTGTTGACCTCTAGCATGCTGGTGTGTTCGGGAATGGTAGAGAGGAGTTATGAACAAGAAAATGGACTTGGAAGAGGAGACCTTTTGTTAAGACATAGGTCAAAAGCATCCTACCTAGAGGAAAGATTGGGAGGACCTCAACCTTGCTGTGAAGAAAAACTCAACAGCAGAGGTCAGGAAACAAGGAAGGGAATAGGAGGCCTCCAGGAATTTCAGTTGGAAATTGCTAGGAAGAAGTTAGAATTTCTACAAGAATCTGACACAAACAAAGAAGAATCCAGAAAGACAGCAGGCTAGCCCCCGGGCCACCCTCTCGTCTCCAGGTCACTCTTCTGCCTAGAGGGTAAGGACCCACTGGACATTGGTACTGGGGGATGCCAAGGACCTTTCTGATCCCACCAAGTCCACCCCTGACCACTTTTCAGTCATTCGTTTTTCTTGCTGATTCAGGCATAGAGCTGCAACTCCGCGCAGTCCAAAGCACAATTTGTATTTGTCTGTGTGACAGGAAGACAGGGGGCTGTCTTACCTCGCCACTACCCTTGCTTCCTGTAGGCCCTCCTCAGGCCCCTTTGAGCCGGCCAGCCACTCAGCTATCTATTCTACTCCAATTTATCTTTCAGGTGTCGTCATCGGAAAGAGAGACAGGTAGAAAGAAAGCTAGAAGGAGGGTGACTTCAGCCATGGCGGGTGAACAGACACCTCAGCGGCTCGGCTGACCTAGATTGTGAATGAGACAGGAGTTCCCACCCATGCTCTCTCACCACAGAGAGGCACAAGCGGAGCTGCCTGACCTGAAGAGGCTTCCAGGAAAGCATTTAGTGACTATACTCACCCTCTTTTGTCCAGAAAACCGCCAAGTGGCCCCAGAAAACAGCCAAGCACCCCTATTTATTCTCTCGTTTCTCTGGAAGCACCCAGATAGTCACACTCACACATTCTTGGCTCCAGGAAAAAGCTGGGCCACCAGTCCTGATCCACTCAGCCCATAGGCCCAGGGAAGCAGCAAACCCTGAGCCTCAGAAGTGACTCAACAGCCTTTCCTGAATGGCTTGCTCCTGGGAGGTAGCCAAGAAACCCCACACATTCTCCTGAGGTCCCCCCAAAAAGAACCAAAAGATCCCACTCTGTATAGTATAGCTCACTGAAGCCTGGAGAAGACCTTTATAAAGATCCTACTCTGTGTAGCATAGCTCACTGAAGCCCCGAGAAGAACTTCATCTCCCAGGAGCAGCCAGGCAGAATTCTCTGGTAAGGCCAGCCTCTAGAAGACCCGTGAAATCTCCTATGTCACTTTCAGACCCTGATATTCATCTAACCTTACTATTGGGCACTGTGCTATAACCACCTGGGCACATCAGTATGCCCCACTTCCACACATGGCCCCCAAAATTGATGGGCACATTGCACATTCGTGCACATGTACACAGAGAGCAGGCATGCTAAGCCCAGTGCTGCCATGAACCAAACACACTTAAGCAAACTGAAGCCAGCCTAGCAGTGTGCCCCCACAATGGCTACAGCTCAGGCCACTAAGACCCTGCAGACATCACCAACTTGATTGTAGCTGAAGCTGATGTACTGACCCTGCACTTGAGTGCACACACCTGGAATAAAAGTCAGATATACCTAAATCAGTGTTTAAGACACATTGCCAGCTAAAAGCCCTTTACTATGAAAGCCGCTCTATAAAATCAATAGAGATTACTCAACCACCAGATGCATAATACCAAGGTATACACTTAAGACGGCTCAAAATACACAATAGGATGCAGACAAAGGAACATAATTGTTCTATCCAGCAACAGACCCAAATAAACTGATGAATTAACTGAAAAAGAATTCAAATAATTTATTTTAAAGAAACTTGATGAGACACAGGAGAATACACACAGATAATTCCATGACATCAGGAAGACAATACATGACATGTGTAGGAAATTCAGCGAAGAGAACACAACCCTAGAGAACCAATCAGAAATCTTGAATCTAAATAACTCAATAAATGAAATACATAGAGCTGAGAGCCTCAACAGAATTATCAGACAGAAGAATGTTTTGTCAGCTGGGTAGCATGTGCCTGCCATCCCAGCATCCTGAAGATTGAAGCAGAAGGATTTCAAGACCAAGAATAGTGTGGGATACACAGCAAGCCAGGAAAAAAAAAGGCTGTAGTGAAGAGGAAGGGATGGAAGGAGGGAGGAAAAGCATGTTTGGGGCTTGAATGTAGGTCCTTTGAAATATCCAATAGCATAAAGGAAAAATATGTATGTCTTTGCTATGTATTTTTTAAGGAAAAATGTTAACGAACCAAACTTTGGAGACTTACTGTTGAGTGAGCAAACTTTTGCATTGTGGTTATTCCAGAAGAAGGAAAGGGAAAAGGCATGGAAACTCCACTCAAAGAAATTGTTGCTGATAACTTTCAAACTCTTGAGAAAGACATACACATCCAGTTCTAAGACTCTCGAGCAACTCCAAACTGATTGGATCTAAAATAATGTTCTCCAAGCCCTATGCCGGTGGACAATGTAAAGTACAATACAAAGAATCCTAAAAATGGTAAGATGAACATCAAGTTGCTTCTAAAGAAACCCCCATTAAACTAACAGACTGCTCTGCAGACATATCAGAAGCCAGGAAAATATAAACTGATTTATTTAAAGTTCTGAGAAAGGAAAAATTCCAGTCAAGGGTATTATACCTACAAACTCATTCTTTAAAAATTAGCAAAAAATGTTTTCCCAGACAAATAAAGAGCTGAAAGTGTGTACCGCACTTCAGTGGGGCCTTCGACAGCTGTTTAAAGGAACCCAATATCCCAGGCAAAAGAAAGGTAATTGCTCTATTGAAAACACAGTGAACAGGGGACGAGCTAAGGGACATACAAAATAACCAGGAGACAGTGGACATGCTCTTCCTGTAGCATTGTTAAATAACCTTCAATGTAAGTGGATTAGCTCCTCCCCCAATTAAAATATAGCAATGAGCTGAACTGATTTTCAAAAGGAAAGCTAGAGCCACGCGGTGGTGGTGCACGCCTTTAATCCCCAGCACTCAGGAGGCAGAGCCAGGTGGATCTCTGTGAGTTTGAGGGCAGCCTGGGCTACACAGGAAGATCCAGGACAGCTCCAAAAACTATACAGAGAAACTCTGTCTTGAAAAACTATAAAGAAATAAAGAAAGAGAGAGAGAGAGAGAGAGAGAGAGAGAGAGAGAGAGAGAGAAAGAAAGAAAGAAAGAAAGAAAGAAAGAAAGAAAGAAAGAAAGAAAGAAAGAAAGAAAGAAAGAAAGAAAGCTAGAGCTAACGATAAGTCATTAACAGGAACTCCTTTCTCCAGGGGGTACAGAAGTGATATGTAAATGAAGAAATAGGAAAGAAGACAAACCCTGTCAAGTAGAAACTGCCAGAGCAAGAGCTGGCAAGATGGCTCAGTGGATAAGGGGGCTTGCTGCTAAGCCTAACAACCTGAGTTCAATCCCCAGGACCCATTGACTCCCGGAAGTTTTCCTTTGACCTCCGCAAGCACGCTGTGGAATGTGATTCCTTCCCCCCAATGAATAGATTAGATAAATGAATAAATGTGGATAAGGAAAGTTTAAAGGAAACAGAAAGAAGGCATGAGTAACTCCACCTCTATCAGAAATTTTCAGTCACAACAAAAAAAGGTCATTCTATCACTATATAATGATAAAGGAATTAATTCAACCAAAGGAGATTATATTTATTACTTAATATATTATTTTTATATTATATATTTGTATCATATACATGTGTTATATATGTGATACACACACACACACACACACACACACACACGCACACACACACATATATATCTATCCCAATACTAGAGCATCTAGTTATGCAAAGCAAACATTATCTACAAGTAAACACAGTTTCTTTTACTGATGGACAATGTAGTGACTTGTGTGAGAAATGTCCCTCTTAGGCTCATGGCTTTGATCACTTGACTCCCAGTTGGTGACACTGTTTGGGCAGCTAATGGAGACTGGAAAGTAGAGACTTGATAAAGTACAACACAGGGGGATGGGCTTTGTAGCTCTGCCCCACTTCCTAATTTCTTTCTATGCGTCATGGGTGAGGATGAAAACATGATCAGCCAGCTTCCTGCTCCGGCCACCAAACTTTCCTTACCTGTACCCATGCCTCCCTCGCCATGACGGACTCTATCCCTCTGGAACCGTAAGGCAGAGTTAACCCTTTCTTCCCTAACTGGCTTGTCTCAAGAGCATTTTATCCCTGCAACAGAAAGTAACTAACTAATAAAGACATCTGTCTATCCAGATGAGAGAAAGATATCTTAGAATATCAAAAGAAGGAAGGGAGGGAGAGAGGGAGGGAGAGACAAAGGGAGAGACAGAGGGAGGGAGGGAAGGAGAAAGGGAGAGAGGGAGGGAAGGAGGGAGGGAGGGAGGGAGGGAGGGAGGGAGGGAGGGAGGGGGGAAGGAATGAGAAAAGGAAAGGAGGAATCTATGTGTTACAGCCCATCCCCAGTGGCACACTTCCTCTAACAAGGCCACACCTCCTAATCCTTCTCAAGTAGTGCCACTCCCTGATGACTAAGCATTCAAATGTATTACCCTATGGGAGCCATTCTTACTCAAACCACTACAACCTGATTCTGTTCAAGAACAAAAGATTTTGACCTAACATAAAGCCTACGTATTTCACATAACTTGTACACAATCATAACCCTTACAGTGTCACAAACCAGTCTTGTTTACGTTAAACTTTAATAGCTTAGCTTTCCCATTCCGGTAAGGTGAGCCACGGTGGACTGTGGACCTAAACACCCTCCCTCCCGTTCTTTCCCAGCCAGCCCACACTCCACCGAACAGGCTTTAAATCATCCCCGCACACCCTGCTCATGTACCTGCCAACATCCTCACGGTCTGCACCCAGCCAGCAGCTGTTTATTTACAATTAGATCTGCCAGCTGGAAAGCAAACATTCTACATTACCAAATCAATCAATGTTGCTGGGAGAGGAGGGAAACACGCAGGTACAGCATGAAATGGAGGGTAGCCACGCCGCGTGAGGCCTCAGCTGTCCTTGCCCAACGCCATCAGCTGGTCTCAACGGCACACGGAATTAATATCACCGTGGCACATGATCACCTGTCTTCTGGTTGCAGCTTTGACTTCCAAGACATACAGCCTGAGATGAGGGCTTTGGAAGCTAGCCTTCAACTGATGACATAATTCTGTCCCGGGGAAGGGTCTCTGTAATTCACGGAGTTTGTCGTGTTTACTTTCTCTCCTATTCAAGTCGTGATTATAGAGGAACCACACATCTTGGAAGTGAGACTTCAAAGCAATACACTGCGAGATGTGTGGTGCCGAGAGGCGTTGGTATATGTGCCCCCTGGAGCATAATCTCATTTTTGAAATTGTGTGTATGTGACAGGATCTTATCATGTAGGCTAGGCTGGCTTCCAACTCACAATCTTTTGACCTCAGCTTCCAGACGTGAATGATTAACTTCTCTTCATAAATGAACTTGTGAATCATCTTCCAGTCCTGGTCGAGGTATTTACTGATGTTCGTGACCTTGGTTTGACTGTTAATGCACACAGCTCATGTTCAAGCCTCTCTGCCTGCTGTGTCCCTCATAATTACTAGGAAGGTAGAAACAAACCTTCAGCAGGGCGGCTTTGGCTGAAAAGCCAATGCTCAAATTGGTGCTGCTTTTTGTACGTGTGGTTTCTTTTGAGACAGGGTCTCACTATATAGACCTTGGCTGGCCTGGAACTCACTATGTAGACCAGGCTGGTTTTGAACTCATAGATACCAGGCTCTGCCTCCCAAATGCTGTGGTTAAAGGCACACCCTGTAGCACTGATTTTTTTTTTTTTTTAACCAAAGAAGTTTCTTTGGTTTTTCACTCTGATTTCTGGGTACAGTCGTTGACAAAGGCCATGATAGGAAAGCAATAGTTACAAAGTCTGATGATGACTAAACATAAAATCACAAGATGTGGAAAAGTTTGCATCTCTAGTCAGCAAAACTTCACACTGATGCACTCAGCCCTACAGACGCCCTCTGGACCTCACTCACAGGAAGTCCATCCACCGCTCTGCTCCGTCTCTGGTGTTCATGAACGTCTCACCTGTGTGTACGAGTTCTTAGCAGACCCATCGCACTTGGTGTAAAGGCAGGAGCTTCTGGCCCAGCCTCTAATGGGTTATTGGAAGGGCTAAAACCAACCTTCAGCCGGGCCCTCTGCCCTTGTTAGCGCCTGGCATTCAGCAGAAACATTAAACCTTGGAAAGCTAAAGGAAGCGAGAAAAGACAGCTGGAGGCTTTGGGGGGGGACACATAAAACATCGGTAAGACAGGTCATTAGCGGTTCGGGAGCCCGCAACATGGCTTTTCATTTTCTCTGTCCAGGGTTACGTGTTCAGCCACAAGCTTAAACTCCACCTCACTCAGCTCTACCAGGCCAAGGGGAGTCGTCCACTTCCATAAGACCTGGTTAATAATGTAGCAGTCCAAAGACTTATAAATTACGGAGTTTGCAGGAGGGCACACAGTGGGCACAGGTGAAGAAGATAAAACCATGGTTCTCAACTTGTGGGACGAGACCTCTTGAGATTGTTGTGCCTGAGTCACAAGACCCCGGAGCTAGACCACCACAGAGCCAATATCCGATGCAAAACACACAGGGGTTTATTGATAACAAGCTTGGTCCGTGTCCAACATCCAACACAGCGGGTGGAGGAGGACGGCCCTGAGTGCTCAGGGTGAGGGGTTTGTAAAGGGAAAAACCGCAAGCAGGGTGATACAAGTCTTTGCGTCATATGATTGGGTGAGGGTGTGTAACCTTTGAATTTACTGGTTGTGGGTTACAGTTATCATTTTGGGGCAGTCCTGGACAAGTCCCAGGCTTTGTCCTTGAAATGCCATGGAGGCTGGCTGGCCTCACATGTTCACACTGACCCGAGCACGTAGCTCTAAGTTGGTGAGGGGTCCCAGACAGTAAACAACTGACTGAACCTTGAGCGGTCAGAGTACAAGTAGGTGTAGACAGGGAGCTACTGCAAGGACTGTGTCTTTTGTTCACGGCCCTCCCAGAAACTTGCTTGCTCAAGTCTCAGGAAACTGAAATTGAGGCCTGATCTCTGAGAGAAGACTGAGCAGCCTGTTATGGCTTCTGCTTGGTCCTTTCAAGGTCACATATCAGATATTTACGTTACGAGTCACAACAGCAGCAAAATTACAGTTATGAAGTAGCAATGAAATAATTTTATGGTTGGGGTTACTAAAGCATAAGGAACTGTATTAAAGGGTCTCTGTGTTAGGAAGGTTGAGAACATGTCACCAATAACATAAGTAAATGCTCGGGTGATAGTTAAGCCAGGGATGCCCATGGGTGACCTTGGGTAAGACCAGCTGTGAAAAGGCAGCCAGACCATGCAAGGAACCTCACAGGCAGGAGGGAATGAGCACTCAACATCGTGTGATGTCGGTAAAAACTGACTGAATGGTTCCACAGCATTTGTGATTCTCCGCAATTCACACATCGAGACTCCGTCCTCAGGGGGATGGTACAGAGAAGGGCCAGTGAGACTAGATTCTGAGGGCGGCACTCTCTTGGGGAGGGTAAGTGGCCCTTGAGCCCCTCTCCCTTTCACTATTAGCGGATGGCCATTGAACAAAATGATGAGTTTCATTGTGACATTTTATGTATGTCTGTCTTGGGCTTTGCTCACAGCCACCCCCTCATGGTGGTTTGAATGATAGTTGTCCCATAATTTGAGGCAATTAAATGTGTGGTCCCCGGTTGCTGGCACTGTCTGGATAGGGTTAGGAGGTACGTCCCCGGGGCAGCCTGGCCCTGTCCGCAGCTAGTTTGGCCTCTTGCTTCCTGCTTGTGGTTCAAAAGGAGAACTCTAGAAGCCTGCTGCTCCAGCCACCATGCCTGCCACTTCCCCATGATGGCGACGGACCCTGGTCCTTCTGGAACTGTACTACAGCAACAGAAAAGTAACCAAGACACCCCCACCCCAAACTGAGGAAAAGTATCTGCCCATTCACTATGCCTGGTCACAGCAAGATGGTGGTATGCAATCAGCCTCGAAGGCAGTGGTTATGAATCATAAGGCAAATATCCGTGATTTCTTTGATAGTCTTAGTGACCCCTATGAAAGGGTCATTTGACCACCCCCCCCCCCAATGATTCATAACAGTAGCAAAATTCATAACAGTAGCATAGAGTTATGAAATAGCAACAAAATAACTTTATGGTTGGGGGTCACCTCAACATGAAGAACTGTATTAAGGGGTCTCAGCATTAGGAAGGTTGAGAACCCCTGCTCTAAGGCCACACTCACAAAGAAAAACACCCATGTGCCAGCTTCCCCAGAATTCCCGGCCTCCAGAATCAGCAGAGGCTGACCCATTGCTCAGAAAGTCCTAGTTTAACAAGCTCCCTGACAGGAATCCCGATCTATTAACTCTCCATCCTTGTCCTTTGTGACAGACAAAATCAATCAGGCTCACTGGGAGATTGCGCTAAAGCTATACAAAGAGTCTCAGAAGTGTGGGGGTGGGGAGACATTTTCAATAACGTAAATGCTGTGCCACAGAGTGCCCTGCGATGGTGGGCATGTTCTCTATCTAAGCTCTCCAAAATGGCCCATGCTGCTGAAGGACTGAATCCTATCCCGTTCCAGTTAATTCCAGTGCAAAGTGAAGTAACCAATTATGAAGAATACCATAGTGGACAGTGAGAGGGGATCTAGACACCCAAGAATTCTTTGCTCTTATCTGGACTCTGCTCCACATCTGAGCCCTGCTGCATGGTGGGGACTCTGCCCCTCCTCTGAGTCCTACTGCATGGTGGGGACTCTGCCCCTCCTCTGCATGGTAGAGAGTGTTAAAGCTGAGTTAAAATTCCCTCCAAGGAAACTATCACCAACACTGTGCCCATTGCAAGAGTGTGGCTCTAAAGGAGCACTGTAGCCACAAAACTTACTTGTATCAGATCTCCACGAATAACCACGTCTGAGCACACACCCAGAGCCTAGGACATCCTGAGCGCTGCCCCCTGGCTTTCCACAAAGGTGCATCTTATTCACATCCAATTTTCTTCCTCATTTCCCGGAAGGAAAGGAATCAATCTCAACACTCATATTTCCTTTCCAATTTTAATGTCACAATTTCCATTTTTGCACTGTAAAACCTAGAAGTGGTAAGGACTGTAAACATAAATGGCTCCAGAGTCCAGGCCAGAAAATATGAGAATAAGGAGAACTTGACCTGTGGGGGCTGGGAAGAGTCGAGACACAGTCTGGCCAGGATTATGAAGTGGAAATGGTAACCCATCACTCAATAGTCTAATTTTCAAAGACATCTAAGAGATATTTTCATTGTTAGCATCTAAAGCAATGGGCAAAGTGCACCTATTGCCAAGGTGTGGTGCAGTCTGGCCCAGATCCTGTATGTCTAAAGCCCTGGAGCACTCAAACCCTGTGCCTTTAAGCGACCTCCTCTGCCTCATCCCTACCTCATCCCTACCTCAACCCTACTCAGAATTTCTTGGCCTCCTCTACACTCCCAGACTGCACCAGGTCTTATTCTAATTTCTCCTTCTTACCCCAAACATAACTCCCAGTGAAATGTCAACTGTTAGATCAAGCCGTCACATCGCTGTGATGGCAAAGCTGGCTTTGATTCTAATGACTAGAACAGAGAGAAAAGTCATCGTGACTTCATACAGATGATAATTGGTTGGTGCTCCACCTCTCATTTGTCATCCGTGATCCTGTGGAGGGAATTCGGGTTTTAAAAGATGGAAAAGGTTTCTGTAATTTGTTGCAATGTGTGTTTTGCAGAAAATAGATTTTAGTCTTAGATAAGTTTGCAAATAATTGTTCTGAGGGAGAGGCAGAAAATTCTAATCTGTCAACGATGCAGTCAGGAATACTGCCGCAGTAAAACATCATGACCACCAGGTGGCAGCATTGTAATACGAAAGGAGCTCTGACCTTGAACTTCGGGTCTGTTTTTGAAAACTTGTCTCCGCCCAGTGTCAAATCAACCTACATGCTTTCTACATCTCATGCTAGCTGGAGGGTTTTTTGTTTTTGTTTTTTTATAATTTTTAACTATTGTTATTTAAATTTATTGTTAATGCTGCTTAAGCCATTCACTCATCAATAGGCCATCTGTTTAAAATGATCAGTTACTGACACTGTTCAGAGTATGAACTAAGCGGATTGAAATCACCTAGGAAGTAGTTTAATGAAGTAGTAATCTTAATTGTCATTAGCTTATTTATAGACTCCCAGGGGTGCCAATGGTTTCACTTCTGTAATGGAAATTCTAGACAACAAGATCTGAGGTCTAGAACCCCAACAGTACAATCCAACAACCCAAGAAAGCCTAGACAAGAAAAAAAAAATCTACTTTAAAATGCAAGAATTGTGCTGGGAGTGTATCTCAGTGATAGCGCCTTGCCTACTATGTGCAAGACCTTGGGTTGGTCCCCAGCACTGCAAATAAATACAGAGCTGCATGTTGCGTGCTCGGGAAACCCCACCTCAGCATGAGACTCACTGTGATGCTCACACAGCTGTGCTCACCAGGGGCCCAAGCCTCTATTCCCACCTCTTTCACCCTCTCACCAAGGTTTCTGTCCACCAAAGTAAACTGTTTTCTCACAAATTTGAAACAAAATATTTTACCCTTGAAAGTGTATCTACGTAAGAGGTCATGGTGGTTTGACTGAAAATGCCCCATAGGCTCGTAGGTTGGAATGCTTAGTCGCCAGGGAGTGGAACTGTTTGAGGAGAATTAGAAGGATTAGGATAGTGGTTCTCAGCATGTGAGTGGCGACCCCCTTGGGGGTCAAATATCAGCTATTTACATTATGATTCATAACAGTAGCAAAATCACAGCTGTGAAGTATCAATTGGAGCGTCACCACAACATGAGGAACATGTATTGAAGGGTCGCAGCATTAGGAAGGTTAAGAACCACTGGATTAGGAAGTGTGGCCCTTGGAAAAGATGTGGCTTGTTGGAGGAGATGTGTTGCTGAGGGTGGGTTTTGAAGTTTCGAAAGACCACACCAGGCCCAGAGTATCTATCTCTGCCTGCAGCCTGCAGATCAGGGTATAAAGCTCTCAGCTACTGCTCCAGCACCACGCATGCCACCCGACACCATCTCCCCACCGTAATGATGATGCACCAAACCTCTGAAACTCTAGGCAAGCCCCCAGTTAAATGCTTTCTTTTATAAGAATTGCCTTGGTCATGGTGTCTCTTCCCAGCAACAAGAACAAATAGCTAAGATAGAGGGTAAGGATATATATATAGTTCAGTGGCAGAATGCTTGCTTAGCATGTGAAGGCCCAAGATTCAATTCCAGTACTGTAGGACAGAGTCGGGTAGGGAGAGCTGAGGGGATACTTCAGTTGATGTTCACTCATGTGCACAGAGAGAGAGAGAGAGAGAGGAAATGCACACACATGTGTGCACATTCAAAAATATATATACTTATATGTGTGAATATATTTAAGCAATTTATATGTGTAAATATGTATTTACATATATGTATAAATCCATGATGCTATCTTCTATCCAAAAAGCAATAATTCCATATTATCAAATATCCTGAATAGTTCTAATTCCTTTAAATGAAAGTCACACTGTTGTATCACACTCACAGAGTGTGAGATCTGTACATCTTAGTGGACTCCTATACAGCTAGACTGGCACTCTGAAGTCATGGGCCTTCAGTAAGAGTTTTTCGTTAATTTTCAGTTATCCTTAGTCTATACTGGGCAATTACAAAAAGCTATTTCCTAACCATTCTGGAGGCTGAGCGTCGAGCTGAGGGACCCACAGTTTCCTTCTCTATTAAGAGCTATTCTCTTGTCAAATGGACAGCGTTTGCTGAACCCTCACATGGCGGTGAATCATCACATCACCTTTGTGAGAGTGCTCATCCCATTCATGACCATTCCAACCACATGAATCAACTGTCCTAAACCCTGCCGTCTTTACTAACACCCTGGTAATTAAGTCTCAACATATAGATTTGGTCGCGGGGGGGGGGGGGGGGGGGTTGCGGGGCAGGGGGAGCATGCAAAGCATAGAGTCTGTCCTTAACCACCAGCCCCCAAAATTGTTTACCTCTCACACACAAAATGCCTTCATTTTATCCCAACAGTCTTATTCACATATCAACTTAAATCCAAAGTCCACAGTAGACAGGGTTAGGACCTTGGCAGCCTCCATCTCTGAAATGCCTTTGGGGGGCCATTGTTTTTTTTTTTAATTTTTATTAGACTTATTCACTTTATTTATGTGTGAGTGTTTTGCCTACGTGTATGTGTGTGTACACTACATGAGTGCTTGGTGCCTGCAGATGTCAGAAGAGGGCATCCGTTCCACTGGAACTGGAGTTACAGATGTTTGGGAGTCATGATGTGGATACTGGGAATCAAGACTGGGTCCTCTGGAAGAGAGACAAGTGCTCTTAACCTCAGAACCATCACCCTGGCCCATGGGGTTATTCTTGCATTATCCCACTGAGTAGCATCTGGCTTTTGTAGCACAAATCTTAAAAAGTCTTATTAATAAAAACAAACCCAGAGCCAGGTATTGGGGTGAACGCTGAAAGATCAGAGAAACAGAACAAGCCACATCCAACCTCACCTTGCCAATTCCTCAGCTGATCTTGTTTCCTCAAACTGGAAGCCTCTGTGTCCTCATCCCAATGGATCTCAGCTGAACTACTGCTAAAAGCCTAAAAGCTTAACCAGGCTCTAGTTCCTGGTCCTCATGCCTTATATACTTTTCTGCTTCTTGCCATCACTTCCTGGGATTAAAGACATGTGTCACCATGCCTGGCTGTTTCCAGTGTGGCTTTAAACTCACAGAGATCCAGACTGATCTCTGCCTTCAGAATGCTAGGATTAAAGGTGTGTGTGCCACCATTTTCTGGCCTCTATATCTAGTGGCTGTTCTGTTCTCTGACCCCAGATAAGTTTATTAGGGTGCACAATATATTTGGGAACACAATACCACCACAGGCTTCCTTCAGTCCACCGTCATCTCTTCAGGCAGCTGCTCAGCCACACTGGTACCCTGGTATTCTCCCCTAAACACACTCTTCCATCTTGGCGTGGGCAGGCTGACAATTTGGTGGTGTTCTTTACCATCTTGGGAATAGGATGGTCTTCCTTCCCATCTCCAACACTGAACTCTTTATTTCTAAGATACCATGCTCCATGAGAACAACCTTTACTTTGTATTCCCTCTTGTTTTCTGAGGAAGGTTCTCCAGTAACCCAGGCTAGCCTCAAATTCACTCAGTAGCTGAGGATGGCCTTGAACTCCTGACCCTCCTGCCTCACCTCTCAAGAACTGAGGTTAGATGTGCACCACCATTTCCAATGTATGTGGTCCTCGGGAACCAAATGGAGGCTCTGAGTGTGTTAGACAAGTGCTCCGCCAACTGAGCCACATCCCAAGCCCCTAATTCTTTATTCTAGAAGCACGCTGCACCATCACTTAGGCAAACTCTGGGTTTCCTAACAGGTCTCTTCCAGCCCTCACCAGGACTGCCATTCATTCTCTATTGACAGCAGTGCAGGCTTTTCCCAGCATGCACTACAAAACTACTCCAGGGCCAGGACCTATTTCCTGTTCCAAAGCCATTTCCGCATCTTAGGGATCTGTTCCAACAGCAGCTCACATCTTGGTACCTTTGCTTCTGGCCACTTCTGATGCTGGAACCAGTTAGACCTTGCTAACTTATAAAGAACAGGAAAAGCAGAAATGGATCCCTCACCGTTGCGGAGGGTAGGAAATCCAAGATCAGGACAACAGAGGTTTCCGTGTCGGTCAAAGACCACTCTCTGCTTCGAAGGCAGTGAGTGCCCTTTGCTACATCCTCGCACAGCATGACAGCAAACAGCTCTTGCACTGCTGTTATTTCAGAAACAGAACTCGAGCATGCTAGACAAGTGCTCTTTCACGGGGCTGTATATGCCCAGTTCAGTCTTTCTGTTTTATAACAAAGGGGCACTGTACCCGTTGGTGACATCTCTCTAGCCGCGTGACTTGAACTCCTAAAGTCCTGCCCCACTTCTCTTGTTTATTTTATTTATTTTAATTTTTTGAGAAAATGTATCAGAATCATTATGCAGCCCAAGCTGGTCTCAAACTTGAGCTCCCCATGCCATGGCTTCCTAAGCACTGGGAATAAAATATGAATCTTCAGATCCAGATAAAGTATGTACCTTATTACATACCTTGATAATTAACTTTCAACATACAAATTGTGGAGAGAGGCATTCAAACCACAGCAAAGGTCCCCATCTTGTTGTTGAGAGGGGGTCTTACCGTGTCACCCAGACTGGTCTCAAAGCCAAGAGTTCCCACCTCAGACTCCAGAGTAGCTGGGACTATGGAATGTGCCTTGATGCCCAACTTTGGTTTTTATGAAATAATCAAAATAACACTCGGTGCCTTTTCTCTTGCTGGTCCTTTCTCCCTTACACAATCCCTTGGAGTCGAGTCCTTGCCTTTGCATGATGAGTTTTCCTCTGTTTCATCCTGAGGGTTCACCCCAAAGTAACCCATCCTGGGATGGAGGGCAAGTCCTCCCCACCTCCATTCTGAACGGATTCGTGGAAACTAAGTGCTGACAGAGTTGTAGGAATCATTTGCATCCCCAAGTCGGTCCGTCATGACTTCAGAAATAAAGCCGATTCTCAGAACGCCCTAATACAAGCTCAGTACTATTGCAATTGCAAAGCAGAGGTTTTGTCTCTTTCCACTGGAGATAAAAAGCTGGCGCAGTGGATCACTGAACCCCGTGAAGATGCCTACTCACTCTGTAAGACTCCTAGAACACTGGAAGGCTGTAATGAGCTACACACACACCTGCGATAAAACAGAGTGACTGGGATCAGGGGTCCTGGGTGCCAGGAAGCCAGGCTTTGCCCCAGGGTGAAGGTCTTTTGGCATTTTCCACCTTACCTATAGGTGTTTAAAGAACGGGGAGTTCTCTTCTTTCCTCAACCCAAATGCCCACTTAGCGGGCTTATTTGCTCATCTTTTGTTTTATTTTGTATTATTTTGTTTCCCTATGACAAAACCTATAGGAAATCTACGGAACACCTAAGAGACAGAATAAGAAATCAAAATCACATCCAGAAAATCTAAGGCACACGCACGGGGCAGGGGCACATGAAGGGGGCAGGGTACATGAGGGGGTGGAGCACATGATGGGGCGGGACATGTGAATGGGGCGGGGCACTGAAGTGGGCGGGGGTACATGAGGGACGGGGCACATGAGGGGGCGGGGCACATAAGGGGGTGGGGCACACGAAGGGCTGGGCACATGAGGGAGCCAGGGTACATAAAGCAGAGCAGGCAGCCTGCAGAGTAACCTGACGACCTTTCTAAAGACAAGACTCTCCCTCTAGAAAGCCATCATGATGTCACCATTGATACCCCAACGGGCACTCGTTGGTGGTTTTTACAACACTGAAAAATTAGGGGCTGGAGAGATGGCTCAGAGGTTAAGAGCACTGGCTGCTCTTCCAGAGGACTCAGGTTCAGTTCCCGGCTCCCACTTGGCCGCTCACAACACTGAAAAATTAGACATTAAACAGTGTTGATAGTTTAAGTCAAATTGACAGTGAAATTTGCGGCCCTTGATAAAGTCTGATAAGAGCTGAGGACAATACCAAATCATGTTTGCTACAACAAACAGAAAAGGCAGGCTCTAAAATAGCCTGTGCCAGGAGTCTATGTCCATAATATGTCCTGGAGGACATATAAAGAGAGGGCTGCCTCTGAGTTGCACAAGTATGGCTGGGTCTGTATTTTCTCCTTTTTCATTTTATTTTTTCTCATTTTTTTTAAAAAAATAAAAGTATGCATTTGTATTATTGCATACCAAAAATGTTTTGGACATAGGCACACTGAAGCCCACTTAATTCCTCATTAAAGTCAACAGCCAAGAAAGACAGGAAGTTTGGAACACCAGGGACCTACCAGCCTGAATGAGTAACCATAAAACTAAAATCACTGGCAACAACTCGTCCCAGCAAAGAGAGCATTTCTGGGAAGGAGAAACCTAAGTCGGCAGCAGGGTGACTAAGCAAGCCGTATCCAGAGTCATGACTGTATCTGATAAACTGGGGAGAGAGACGCAGATAACAACCACCCGGTGTCTGCTGTACTGATTTCAGTGAATAAACATCTTTATAGAAAGCAATGAAGCTGGTCCAAAGCTCTGGAGTTTTATAAATTGTGGCTCCCTAGCCTGTGGGAAAGAAGCCGAGCTATCGCAGATTTTCAAATGCCCGTCCTTGCCTTAGTGCAGAGAAAACTGCCATGTGTGTGGAAGATGGTCCTCCCTGTCAAATGGATTTGTGTTAATATTGAACTGCTTCCTTTGTAAGTCTCAATATATTTAACAGAGATTTTAAGTGATAAATCTTAGAAAAGACGTTCTGGGAATGGCAGGCATCAGTCCAGTCTCCCTTCCAGTCCTGTCTGCCTTTCCACAAACTACAGGTGTGTGGTGCACACACACACACACACACACACACACACACACACACACACACACCACGGGATAGTGTGTACACAGATCCCATCTGATCAGGTAACATAGCAGGCCTTTCTCAACCAAAACCATTCTTTCTCACACCACTACATTTTGTTTGTTTGCTTGTTGTTTGTTTGTTTATTTGGCCAAATTCTGGCCTCAAATGACTCATTGCTCAATTAGCAAAATGCTATAGGAACAAAAATGTGACAAATGTATACCTTCGTAATCGATTCAAATATTAGTGTGTCTCAAATTCCTTATTACTATACCAACCAAACCTATCTTGGTTTAAATAAATAAGACCCTATTTAGGATATCTTAACCAGCTCCACATATCACTAGCAGGCAAAGCCCATGTATGCTTTCCCCACAAAAGCGTCCACATACAAAAAAAGAATCTAATACTATGCCTGCCTTCATACAACAGCAGAGAACAAACCTTCTAGTTTATAAAGTGTTTACCAGGCATATGAAGGGAGCTCATGGTAGTGCATTATGATTTAAAAAAAAAAAAAAAAGCAACTCTTACATTCTAAGTGACTGGAACTTTTCCTGGACCTCACAGTCAAAGTTAATACTACACCTCGAGGCCACATAAGACTTCATACTGCTATCCTGCTGTGTACCTAGCCCATTTGTTTAGCCTGCCTTTAAGAGAACAGTGTAACAACCAGCCTTACTTCCCTGGAGTTTCCCGTGTACCCAGCACTTACAACCTAAGTTATTCCATAGCTGTAATATTAAATTAAGCACTCTTCTTCCACATCCCTGGCCCAGAATAATGCACGTGGGTTCTAATCATCACTTGCTGAAAATAGCAAATATAGAGGCTGAGAGCAGTCTTATTACAAAGCAAATCTCCACTGTAAATGTTGACCTCAACACGTGGCTGTTACTTGATAAACAATGATATTGTAATGCTGTTTGTCATCTGGGTCAGGTGGAGCCTGTGAATTAATCCCTTGTAAGAATCTGTTCATGATTTCTGCAAAGAGTACCTTATTCCTCCATCCATGTGATACTTCCTGGAATGTTCAATAAATACAGAGCAAAGCCCTTTCTTAGGGATAGACAGACAAGAGCAGACAGACACACAGATGATTCACAAGGCAGTCTTCAGAAACGCACAGGTTCAGACTCCCACAACAGACAGACAGAGGACTGAAGACGCAGGGGGCATGAGGTCGAGAGTTCAAACCCAGGCTCACTCTTGGTTAAAAGGTTCTGAGGGGAAATGCTTTGATTTCTTTCTTTAATGTGAGACCGATCCATTATTGGTGGCTCAGAGTTAACTACCAATGCATTTAATCCACACAAGTTTATCCTTCCCTTGAAGAGCGTGGACACTTGTAATTTGCAAGATTTATTCCTTTGATATTCTCCATCCTAACCCTCTCAGGTGAGCGGTTGCAATGCTGTGTTGTGAAAATCAGCAGAACTAGGCAAGGACAACGTTCGCATTGATTTAAAATCCCCCCACAGATAACGCTCCCTATTGCAAAGGGGCTTTCTGAGCCCCGGGCAATTCATTCATCATCTTCAGCTTTTGCTAAGGAAAAAGTCGAGCTGTTCACCTCTCTCTAAAGATCAAATCCACTGTGTTCAAGACAAATTGCTTCCTTCTTAGGGGTTTAAAAAATTATTTACTCCTAAGTCCTAATGAAGATATATCACTTCAAAGCCCAGCAAAAAGCAGTCCCAGGTACAGCTTTTGAGTGAGCCCCAGGAAAGGTCAGAGAGGTCGTAACATAAGAGGTTTCTGCTGCCTCAAATCATCCTTCAGAGGAGCTACAAGCTCTGCGGGTCATGCCAGGCAGCGGCTCTGGTGGGTGGCAGCGAGGTCACCCGTGGAAGCCACTCGGATCTCTAACAACAGAACAGTCAGATTGTTCCCCGTACAGGAGGATAATTCTACACTCCTTTCATACCTCGTGTTCAGAGGCAAAATGGCAGCGGGGTGGCTTTTGACAGTGGACGATGCCTTCTCCTTCACTCACGCCCTTGGAAGGTGAGCGGCTAAGGTGTGCCACTAGACAAGGAGCGACTCGGAGACATCAAGGCCCAGGAGATCTCAAACCACTCCATCAAGTCCAAGTGAAGATGTCACTTTGAAGGGCAGAGTTTAGCTCCTTCTTTTCCTCCCTGACCCTCAGAGCGGTGTATGACTCCGTCAGAGGTCCGCACTGCGTCTTGATGGGAGAGAGGAAATGAAGTGTAGGTACTTGGACACTCAGCAGGAGAGTGCAGGCAAGGAGGAGGTTTCCTCAGTCTGAGGGCTACATTGCAGTCTGTCCAAGATAAGAACTCATCCTGGGTACTCGCTAGCAGGTGATCAGAACACGGATTCCTTAACGAACCCATTTGAAAACGCAGCGCTCAGCAGCATCCCCTCGGAGTCTTTATTACCGTCAGGGTACACCAGCCCTCACTCACCTGACTCTGGGAAGCATGGACTCAAGCTCAGGGGAACCCTTTAGAAAGAACTAGGAGAGTGAAATGAGCTAGGGGAAACCTACGGTCCCCACCCTGACTTAACCCAGAAAGTTCGGCGATCTGCTTTACAGAGCTCATGGTTGATAATACATGTGCGGCCCCTGCTAATGCTACACTGGTAAGTGCTAAGTAAAGAAAGAAAGATTTAAAAAAACAAAAAACAAAAAACAAAACATAGGTGAGAGAATGGTCGAGCCAAGAAATCAAGCAGACACACAGCATCTGGGGTCTAGAGGGGGGAGGGGGGCCTCAAACTGTCCCCCTGCCCGGAAGACACTGGTAAGAGCTGGCTCCCTGCTAACACCTAAGGAAAACTCTAGTTGGACATAATAACCCAACATGGGTCCTTCTTTTGAGCTGTGTTTCGTGTAACAGTTAGAGATGGTGTGGGACGTTTTGTCATAAACACATTTATCCTCTAGTCCATTGACCTTTTCTGTCTTTTCTTCTAGCAGAAACTCCAGCTGTTCTACTCGCTCTGAATTAGTGACATCAATTTGACCCCACACAATTGGGTAGAGACCAGATGATCCCAGAACACCACTCCGGTCTCTCATCTGTGACCAGTTTGGGTTCCTGATACCGGAGAGTCATGCTCGGATACGAAATATGTACTTTTTAAAAGAAAAGTCTGTCTTGGCAGGCAGTGGTGGCGCATGCCTTTATTCCCAGCACTCTGGAGGCAGAGACAGGGCAGGGTCTCTGTGAGTTCAAGGCCAGCCTGGTCTACAGAGAGAGTTCCAAAACAGGCTCCAAAGCTACAGAGAAACCCTGTAAAATAGAAAAGGAAAAGAAAAAAGAAAAGTGTGTCTTTAAGCATGGGTTCTTTTAAAAAAAAAAATACTTGAGGTAACACCTCTGGTTTCCCTTGTTGGGCTTGTTCAGTAGAAGATGGTACAGGAATCCCAGCTGAAGTGTCCTCAGACATCATTCACGTCACCTTCATCTTGAGGGAGCCACATCCAGGCTCCACTGAGGATCGGTTTGAAAAGCTCTCAGACAAACTTTAGTGGTGGCCCCTCTTCTCCGTTCCGTACTCCCATTTCTGCATTCCACTCTCGGATGTTGTTTTCAGGTTCACCTCCGGCTCACCTCTAGTCTCCTCAGAGTTCCATGTTTCAGTGTGTTCCTCTCTCATCCTGAGATGTCAGACTCTCCACTGGGTTTCCTTAAGGGTCTCAATATGAAACCAGTTTTCAATGCTCCTATATGATGTATTCTTACGGCATACCTCAGAAAACACACACACCCAATTACCCAGAAGTCTGTGAGCATGAAAATATTATCAATGGTATCACACACTGTATATTCTTCACTTCTGTGTAGATAACATGGAAATTGTTCATACTTTTGTTAAGCTGTTTTTCAGGGTTGGAAATCAAACCCAGGGACTCACACACTGGGCAAGTGTGGTCACTCAGCTACACCCCATATGTAACCTGTAGCCTGTTTTTGTAAGCTTTGAACCAACCATACATGTGTTATTTAAACCTGGGATGAATTCTCTATTCAAAGAGGCTGCTCATCTGAGTTTGGTTCGGTGTGTTGAACCCTACAGCAGGTCCCTGACCAGTCTCCTTGTCTGCATTCTCTGTAACACACAACCCACATGACTGCTGGCTTAACTTTCTAAAACACAGGGAGGCATACCACTCCCCCTTGCCTAATCCTTCTGGTGCTCTTCGGGCTTGGGATCCAACACCTAGCTTTGGCCTAGATTCCTGCTCCTGTCCCAGCCATCCCATCAATGCAACCCTGAACATCCCGAACTTCTCAGCACTTTGTGCACACTCCAAGGAAAACCAAGCTTCCAGGTCCCTAGTCTTGTATCTGATATGTCTTCCCCCACCTTGCCTACCTGGAACATTCTCACACAGTTCCCATGATTCTCCTCTTCTTCATAGCCTTCCCTCCTTCTAGTATAATCAGATTCCCTCTTTGCCAACTGTTGGACCATTTCTGAATTTCTTCGTATGCATTGACATTCACACAAAAATAAGACAACATAGTTATTTCCCAATTCTGAAACCTCTCCTTTAGTTATCTTTCCAATGCTAATATTTTACACAATAAATGTCATCCAATAAATTTTTGTGGAGAGGAATTTAATCTCTCGTTCATGGGCCAGCCAGGCTTATCACACGGACTCAAGTGTTTAATTAACCTTAAAATCCACACCCCAGTGATCAATTCCATCACAGCTATGTCCTCTGTCAGTCACCAGAAAGCCAGACTGAGAGCTTTCCTCCTGAAACTTGCAGGTAGAAGGATAGCATTCCTGGTTTTAAGGGGCAGAGGGTCGAGGATCGGCTGCTGCTGTTCTGAACGGTTCCACCGGCAAGAAGGACCACTTCAGGATGTCCATCATCCTAGCGCAGTCTCAAAACTATCAGAGAAAACAACTGAGGACTGTCCTAGGCCCTTTCAATACAGTTCCAAATGTTGGGGTGACCCCCAACCATTATCTCGATGCTACTTCATAACTATAACTTTGCCTGTTATGAATTGTAATGTAAATATTCAATATGTATGTCCCAAGGAGGTCGCAACCCACAGGTTGAGAACCACTGCTATAGAGGAAGTGGAGTCTACCAATACAGCCTGCTGGGCAAAGGTAAGCCCACAAGAGCTACCATTAAATGTTAATTTGGGCAAAGACGGACTACCTCATGAATACTGCCTGACCCCATAAATTCCATTTCCCTTCCAAAGAAATTATATACATTTCTGCTTAAAACTTTTCTCCAAGAAACACCAAATGGTATAGGCGTCTGCATTGTTTGGGGTGGAACTTGGTCTAGAAATACTGGCTTCAGTAACTCAGTGTTCAATGTCCAGTTTTCAGTTTCCTCTTTAGGTGGCTTCAGAAGGAGTGTCTTTTATTGGTGGCTTCCACATGTACTGGAGTGCGATGAACTTTCCTCAATAAAAAGCTGTCCTATGGCCCTGCCTTCCTGCTGCGCTCTCTTTCCTGGCGACATGTGTCACTTTCTTTCTGGTGCTGGTTGCTACTAACGTGTTAAGTGTCTGACCCCCTGAATGTAGCTTAGAAAGAGATCCAAACCCAAGAAACCGAAAATCAGCACTGCAAAGAAAAAAGTGGGTCTGAAAAGATAAATGTTCCAGGCTTAATTTTTTTTTCTTTAAAACAAAAAAGCACTGGAAGCTCCTAGTCTCAGGCCTCCCATGAAAGTCAATGAGAAAAATCTTTTTGTCTTTCAATGTCCTACTTTGTAACCAGCTAAAGCAAACAGAAAAGAGCACAAACGGTAAGGACAGCACTCCATGAATTTTCAAAGCAAAACCACCTCCCAAGTAACCAGCACTGGGATGATAATTTCAAACCCCACTTGTCAGCATCCCCTCCCCTCGTGACCCCCTGTTGCTCTAACTGTAGATCAGCTACTCATGTTTCCCATCTCTGGATAACTCTGGTAAACTGAGTAAACATTCTTTGTCTATCTCCCCCATATACTGTTTGTGAGTCCCATGTTTGGTTTTGCACAGGGCAGTAATTGTGCTTTATCATGGCTGCCTTTCGACTTCAGAAGGGTCCAAGCAAATAGTTCAGAGGAGAACGTTTGACATACCTGGACCTCAGCATTAAAATGTCAAAACTTCCATTGACATGCATGAGGAAATGTGCAAAGAGCAAATGTTGAAGTTGGTGTTGAGCAGCTGGTTCAGAAGAGAGGCAAGCTGATAAAGCAGAGCTCTGTGTGATGTTAATTAGCTCAACTTGATCATTCCCCAATGTTTGCCCGTATGGGAACATTACATTGTATTCCCTATGTGTTATGGTTCATCTTTATCATCAAGTTATGTATATTTGGAGTCACCTGGTAGACACACCTCTAAGTAGATCTCTGAGGATGTGCCCAGAGTGGTTTAACCTTGAATGTGAGTGGTATCATTCTATAGGCTAGGCACCTGGACTGAAAAAAAAGAGGAAGAAAGGAAAGCAAGCAGAGTGTTCTCTCTCTGGTTCCTCATTGTAGATACAATGTGAGCAACTATTTCACACCCCTGCCACTAGGCTTCCCAGATCCACAGTCAAACAGCCAAAACAGAGTAAATTGCTTCCATTAGGTATTTTGTCATAGCAACAGAGAAAGCAAATGCTTTTGTCAAAAATAAAACTTAAGGGGCCTGGAGAGATGGCTCAGTGGTTAAGAGTAATTGTTGCTCTTGGAGAGGACCTAGGTCCTGTTCCCAGCATCCAATAGCTCTGTGAGGTATCCACTAGAGAAGGCTACTAAGACACAGGCTTAGGCCAATAGAAAGCCTTTATTAGCCAGCTGGCAAGTACACTGGGTGTTTGGGACCTAAGTGCAGTCCTGAGCCTTTCTCAGGATGAGCTTTTAAGCACAAAAACTACAGAAGCCAAAAGCAAGGTTAGTATATTTAGGGACTGTTCCAGAACTACAGCCTTTGACGGATTAGGTCTTTGTTCTCATTTTGGCAGGTGTTGCTGCCTACGTGCTGGGTTTCAAGGCCTGAATAGTCCTTCCATCATGGAGTTAGTTGTGCTAAGGTCTAGGGAACTGCAAAGGTCTGGAGGTCTATTACAATAGTGTCTAACAAATGTCTATCACTCCAATTCCAAAGGATCCAGTGCCTTTTTCTAGATACAGCATGTATGTGGTACACAAAAGTACATGCAGGCAAAATAGACAAAATAAATCTAACTAAATAAACAGGGAGATGTCTTACTCAGTAAGATGCTTGCTGTGTGGGCATGAGGACCTGAGTTCAGATCCCCAGTGCCCTTGTAAAAGCAGGACACAGTGGTACACATCTGCAACCCCAGATTGGGGGCACAAAAATAGGTAGCTCCCTGGAGCTCACTGCTCAGTCCGCCTAACAAAATCAATGAGCGCAGGTTTAGTGAGAGACCCTGCACCAAAATAAAGTGGAGAATACTGGAGGAAGATGCCTAGGGTCACCGCTGGCCTTCACACACATGCTGATGCATCTACAGAAATGTAGACACATAAACACATACACACAAACACCACACACACACACACACACACACACACACACACACACACACACACACACACACACGAGTAAGTTTAAAAAAACACCTTAAAATTCAACAAAAGGGAATCAGAAAAGTTGTTTCAAAAATGTCAGGACTACTGGGGGGTCTTCTTTTGAAAGAAAACCAGGTTGTTTCTCCTGCCAATGTGTTGGTTCCTGCAGTCTTGGCGCTCCTCTCTGGAATGCAGCCTTCTTGTGCTGTCTCTCCAGCTGTGCCCCAGGAGCCTGTGAGGGGTCAGCTTCTGCCATAGCTCTCTCCAGCTGTGCCCCAGGAGCCTAGGAGGGGTCAGCTTCTGCCATAGCTCTCTCCAGCTGTGCCCCAGGAGCCTGGGAGGGGTCAAGCTTTGCCACGGCGCTCTGCTCATCATTTGACACTTAACGCAACAAGTCCTCCCGTAAACAGGCATCAGCAGCCTATTTCTGCTGTTGACCAGCACTTGTCATCAAGAGTCCTCTTCAGAGGGATTTGATCTTCCCACTGCAGGTAAATGTCTGAGTAACCAAACTACTGCTCCCAGTTAACGCCAATAGTAGTGGTTCTAAAACTTATGGAGGCTTCATGAAACCGCCAGCATTGCAAACCAACATCTTCATGAGAAGTATGTCAGAACAATCAAGATGCTCCCATAAACTTAATGGCACATCCAGACAGCTTCTCTCTCTCTCTCTCTCTCTCTCTCTCTCTCTCTCTCTCTCTCTCTCCCTCCCTCCCTCCCTCCCTCTCTCTTCCTTCCTCCCCCTCTTTCTCCCTCCCCCCCCACACACACACAGAAGATAGGACCTTTGGCTTCATGAAACAAATCTTTTAAAGTACAGTTTAATCATATTTGCAGAGGCTCTGGAAATCAGTCAGGAAACCTGTGCTCTCCCCTCCCTCCGTTCTTCTAACATGGATTAACAAAACCTGTTACAACTTCAAGTGTCCTAGCTAAAACTACTTGCTAGGAACAAGAGTAGAGAGCAAGAACATTCATTAGGGAAGACAGGAAGCACGTGATGAGTTTCAATCTTGTCAACACTTGTGTCATTGAGTATTGAGATATATTGTATTAATAATGAAGCAGCCCCTCCCCCAGTGGTCAAAGTCTTGTTGGTCACAAAATTAGCCACGTACCAGCTTTGACCAATGAATGAATTTGAGGTGATTGTGTGTGACTTCTAAACTCAGACTTCAAGATGCTGTTCAGCTGAGCTTGCTCATGCTTCTGGACTGATACTGGAGAAAGTTCCTAGGAAGTGCAGAGGCCCTAATTACCCAGCCCTAGTGTTAAAAAAACCTCCCTGATGGTGCCCAGGGAAGAACAGCCACAGAGTGACCTCAATAAGTCCAGCCCAGCTCTAGGAACAACAAATCAGTAGTTTAATCTACGAAGCCTGGCAGAGGCTTGTAACACAGGCAAGAGAAGAATGGGCCCTGGGCCTGTTTCACTGTCTGCAAAAACTCCACAAGAATATATGGGGGTTTCCTCTGAAGCCTCTATTTTTAAACTTTTAGGATGATGATCTGAGTCATTTGGCCCTGTTTATTTCTAATCAGGACATCTGTCATTGATTCCCCCACACACACACCTCTCCCTCTCTCTCTCCTTCTCCCTCTCCCCCCCTCTCTCTCTGCACGTGTGTGTGTGTGTGTGTGTGTGTGTGTGTGTGTGTGTGTGTCCATTTATCTATCTCATTCATGTATCTATCCTCTATGTTCAAAGTCACAGAATCCTACTTAATATTCTCCAGGCTATCATTCTTTCTCTCAAACACAATTCCAACTGTGAGTTGAAGCCTCGTGCTGAGTCAGCATCCACACCCCCTGTGTAGTGAGGCCCTGCATGGCTCAGGAGGCATGGGAAGATCTACTCATCGATCCAAGGCTCTACTCACCAAGGCTGATCATAGAACTTCCTTGTGTTTCTAAGATGAGCACCGGTCTAGAAAGCTCCTGGTATCATACAAAGCACCAGAGGAACTCCTGGGTAGACATCTGCCAGGACTGTCCAGGATAGCCATAGTGAAAGCAGAGAGCACGTCAGCCACCTGTGAGCCAGCAATGTCTGCTGTTTCCCATCTGGTTTTACATCTGAAGACTCTTCTCCTTAGGAAGCTTCATAAAAAGGTCTGAGGAAGTTCCCAAGTATCTTTGGGTTCCTGAGTGTTACACATACCCTCAAAACTCCATAAACCATTAGAAACTCATCTGATGTCATCCCGGCTAAGCCTGCCTGTGGTCTGGTTATTCCCCCCAAGACAAGCTTTCCACAGAAACACCTCCCTAGAGCCATCTGCAATGACTGTTTTGTGGACACCTAACCACAGAGGCACCGCCAAAGCCCAAACCATTGAAATTGACATGATTGGAACCCATTGGCATCACTGACCCCTTGACCTGCTGGGCTGACAGCAGAAACATGGTTTCTGCCACGTCCTCACTAAAGATGGGTCCTGAACGTAATCAGGAAGAAACATCAGAAAGTCTAATTGAGGCTTTATACAAATTAGCTATCTAGAATGATTCGAAAGAGCCATGTCTATTGAAAGACAATAAAATGACTCCAAATTATTACAAGCTGGAGGTCAAGCCTACATACTTTAATGTAAACCCCAGGTAGATTACAAATCAGGAACATTCATGAGACAGTAGGGACATTTAATGAAGTCTATAAATTATGTAATAATATTATTGCGTCTGAGACACTTTTTAAATTTTTGATAGATCTGCTATGAATAAGTGAAAATGTTATCACTTGAGGAATCTAAATGAAAGATGAGGATTCTGCTTTTTCTAAGTCTGAAATTACTTAAGTCTTAAAAATGAGAAGTGACAACTCATTTAATCATTAAGATTAGTAGGATGGAAGACGAACGAGGAACCAAGTCACCTGTCATGCTCGGCTGGCCCGTGGCTGAGAACGCTAGTGATTCTCCACACTTCTGCAAAGCTTGACTTCCCCCCGCCCATTAATGCTAGGCTCTTTGTTTTGATTATGTCAAAAATAGCAGAGTATTGTTGATCACAATTCACTTTGATTTTACAATATAAAACACTCTGTAATACTTTTTGTTAAGAAAAACATGGAAGGTGCAAGGAATAATCAGACAAACAGAATGACTTCCAAAGAGAGCCTTGAATCTAAAAATCAGTTAAGCAGACGCAACTAGAATGCTTGTTTCTAAAATGGCAATGAGCTATTCACACACCGAACCTAGAGCACAAAGAATCCACGTGGAAACGGTGTTTGTACAAGCTCCTTGCTCAATTCTGAAACAAGCTGAGACATCACAAGGCACCTTTTGGGGATACTACGGTCTAGAATCAGGATTTATTGGCCACTAGATGGCACCAGGACTTCAAAGATGGGACCGTCCTGATACCTGGTTTCATTACGTCACTCCTTGCCAGTTAGCCAACTTTTAGAAACATTTCACTTAGCTTCCACTTAACAGGCTCTCCTTGTACTTGTCTTGATTGTAACACACAGGGGTTTCCCAAGAGGGTCTCGGGGAAGAAGTCCCTTCAGCTACTTCCTTTCCTTCACTTAGGGTACTTGTGTTGAGGAAGAAAGCCACTGAGCAAGGCCTTTCCCAGTCATGAGCAACAGGATAAGAATTTCACAGTGTCTAAATTTAATCATGTATACTTTCTATTTCTGCTTTCCCCCCTGAAACCCCCACTTCCAACACATACAATGATAACCATTTTTTTTCTTTCCTAAGTCCTGCTGTCTCTAAGCGAATGTATTTGACAAGCTTCCTTAACTATTTAGTTCTTCCTTCTCATTTTCTGCAAATTAAATTTTATGTGGAAAGCAATCTCATCCAGAATGTTTCTGAGCCCCTGTGCTTGAAATCTATTCGAGGACACTGCATTTGTCTTTACATGTGTCTTTACATGCGCATTGATCAGAAATGGCCAGAAAGCAAAGTGAGACCAAAACAAAAAAACTATTTCTTTCATTAATTAATCAGTCTGTGCTATTATAAGAAAATACCTGCAAATAGCTAACATATAAAGGATAGGATTGTTTTCTTACTATTCCAGGGGCTGCCAGCATTCCTTGTCCAGTCAGGGTCTTCTTCACAGTGAAGCAGGAGTTTAAACAGACTAAGGCCTGTGTGAAGTCTCCTCTAGTTTAACAAGTGAGAAGCCACTGTGCTCTAACCAGCCCTGAAGGCTCCACCTCCTAACAGTATCACATTAGCAACCCCTAGATTGTACAGGCAACACATTCAGACCACAACAATTCTAGAAATATCTATTGGGCAAAAGCTGGAAGAGGGGCTGTCTAAGCAGAGGGCAGAGCAGGTATGCAGTCTAGGGACGAGGCTGGGATGTCGCTGATCAGAAAGAAAGCCAATGGAAGTAGGCATGAGCCAAGTAAGGTTGTGGATGAGGGCAGGGATCTCATCAGGGCCAGAGGTTGCATTTCCATTTTAGTTTTAGCAATCCATGAAACCATCAGGCAACCTTGAGGAAAATAAAGTCAGACATGATGGTTACACCTGGAGACCCAGATACTCAGGAGGCTGAGAGAGCAAGATCCCTTGACCCCAGGAGTTCAAAACTGAGGACCACCCCGCCAACACCAACACCACCATGTCTAAAATGTGAAAGCTAAAAAAGCTTGATGGATGGAGTGTAGCTCAGTATAGAGTGCCTGCCACGGGTTTAATCCCTAGCGTGGGGTTGGGGGTAAAGGGCATGACTAATTTTGTTTTTAAGATCACCCTGTGTAGAACACATTCATGACAAACAGACCTGGATGTTTTTTGTCTAGCATCAGGGCAATGGTGTTTAGAGGCATGTTCTGAAGGCACAGCTGATAATGATATGTGAGGACAGAGGCAATGAGAGACATCAGCATGGTCTACATTGCTCTGCCATCACCCAGGTGGATGAAGAAACACTGTGACAAGAAAGGTTAAACACACACACACACACACACACACACACACACACACACACACACACACACACGAAAAGTTTTCAATGAGATTTAAAAATTTGTTGGAGATTTAAATTTTTACTTTGGTCGCATTAAATCTGAGATATTTTATTTACTGGGATCAGTCACAGGAAATGATAGGGTTAGGGCATCACTGGAATATACGGTATTCGTCATAGGACTAGTAATAGACTTACACATTTGCAGAGCAAGCCTTGCTGGGCATGGTGGTACACACCTCTAATCCCAGCTCTCAGGAGGCAAATGCTGGCTAATCTTGGTGAGTTCAAGGCCAGTCTGGTCTATATAGCAAGTTCCAGGCCAGCCAGGGCTACATAAAGAGCCCTTGTCTTAAAAAGCCAAAAAGTAAAGCAAGAGAACAAAATTTACCCCCAGAGATTCTGTATTTTTTTTGTTGATCTCTTCATAAAACTAAACTGGTTATGGGGGGTGGAAAGGCTTAATTGTTAAAGTCAGTATTGACAAAGTAAAATAATACTATTCCATATGGTTATTGTAAGGAGTAAATAAGAAAAATACAAAAAAAAAAAAACCTGGATGGTGTCTGGTAAAATAGGCAATAAACAAAATATAATTCCTCCATTTCCTCCCTTGGCAAAAGTAGACATGTTTACAGCCAAAGAAAGCCTTAATTGCCTGTGTCTGCTTATCTCAAATAAGATTTTTCCAGCAGGTGTTAATAGGTTTCCATGATCTCTATTAGTTAAGCCTGGGTTAATATAGGTGCCCAGCTTTATTATGTGTGACCTTCATCAAGGTCTCTCTAAGGAACAGAAACTTTATACAGGATTTCCCAACTTTTCACGGGTTAGAGGAGTTATCCACAGATTAGGGAAATACTGATTCGTCCCCAAGCCCATGTGCTACAAATGAAAAACTGGGGACAGTGGAGACAGAGTGACCTGAGCCACGTCCCATACAAACGAAGTGTTCTGATAACATGGTTTAGAACACGTTGTTCTAGAAAATACCATCTTTATAATGCTACTTACTGCTTCAAATTTATTCCCACATTTCTCCATCCCTTTCCTCTGAGGAGCCCTTTCCTGCTTTCCTAAAAGCTGAGATGATGAGGTGTCTAGAGAGGGTTTCCATCAGGTTAGGTGACTAGAGAGGGCCTTTAAGTTCCCTTTTATGTGTCTGGAATTGCAGCGTGGAATTAGGAACTTCCTAAGGAGGAATGACCTTGTTACACCTTCATAATGTCGAGCAGGAGGTAGAATTTCATATTTTTTTCTCTAAAGATGATCACGACTGTTATTGCATTTATGACCTCACCTCCAATCACATCTGTGACTTTGGATTTATCCACATCATGTGAAGCCTGAACTTTTATTTCTGTGGCTGATAAGAAAAGTAGTAAAATGAGAGTTAATATTTACCAAAGTTTTGGCCCATAACTCCAAGTTTCCAAATCAGCAAAAAGCGTCTTTGCCGGTGATCAAAAGGACCTTGGACAGCCTCTCTTAAAAGCAATCAACTCTTGTTTTTCTTCTATTTCTTTCCTTAACAGTGAAGCTAAGTAGTGCAGAGAAACCGTAGAGCTTGGCCGATGTCTTTCCCTCATCACCATTTTCAGAAAAGAAAACTGAACTGCATGGTTACTAAGACCTCAGAATGTCTGAGGGTGCTTACAGGTCGGGCATGAGGCAGAAACTGAAGCTGTGTGATGTTACACTGATGGTGTGTTTGTCATGCTAATGGTGTGTTACTTATTTACTTCAGAAGAGCTGGGTCCCAGAGAACAGTGTTTGGGGAACAGTCCTGAGGAGAGAGATGCTGAGCCCTGTCCTGAACCTTGTTGAGAAATCTCAAGTGGAGTGCAGGGAGAGAAAGGTGGTGGGGATGTGGTCCCAGCATATTGGGGACATGAGGATGAGAGTTCTGATCTACCACCTTTGACTTTGAGACCATTCACAGATGTCATAATCCTGAGCCTAATGTCACCCTTCACTGTCAACACATTGGCTCTGCAATGAATCTGTCTATCATTCCATGAAGACTCTGGGGCACCCTTGATTCTGCCTGATGCAGATGCTGCCTCAGATTTAACTTAATTTGCTTCAAACACTTGATATTCACACTGTGATTGTCCCTGGGAGAAGCTATTCCCAGTTTACCCCATTCGTAGCATGAATAACGGTCAGCAGCAGTTATCCATGGCTGTCTAACACATCATCTTAAAGCGTAAATGTTGAACATGCTTTATTACTTTTTCATGAGCCTACAGGTTAGCAGAAGTATTGGAAATCCAGGTCAAGTAGATTTGGGCCAGGCTCATTCATGTGGCTGTGTTGAGATAGCCCATGAGCTGGGAGGTGAGTGGTCTACAATAGATGGAATGACCCGGGTCTGCTCAGGTGGTCTCTCAAAAAGGATGCCTGTAATTCAGGCATGTTACCATGAGAACTACAGAGAAAAAGCACTCAGATTACTGATTAGCTAAGCTTCCAGCTGTCACAACTTCATATCTGCCATATTCTACTAGCCAAAGCAAATCACATGCCCAAGTTAAAGTGGTCAGAAGTTACAAAGAGTCATGTACAGGGACACAGAGGTTATTAATTTAAATCAGATGTTCTCAACCTGTAGGTCATGACCCCTTTGAGGGTTGAATAACCCTTTCACAGGGGTCATCTAAGACCATCGGAAAACAGATGTCTACATCACAATTCGTAACAGTAGCAAAATTACAGTTATAAAATGGCAATGAAAATAATTTTATGGTGGAAGGGTCACTGCAACATGAGGAGCTGTATTGAAGGGTTGCAGCATTAAGAAGGTTGAGAACCATTGATTTAAACAGAGCCATGGCGGCCACATTCTCTAGTTGCCATGATAGTCTGCCTAGCCTCAGGCACAAGGCAATGAAGCCAACTGACCATGGACTGAAATCTCTCATGCCATTAGCCAAAATGAATCATTTTCCCTGTTAAGTGGTTTTTCTCAGGTGTCACGGTGGCAGGAAGCTGAGAAACACAGGCAGTAGTGCCTCTAATCTTCCCTAGCATCTCAGACAAGTTCTCATCAAAGAGGAGGAAGGAGGGTGGAGACCAGAGAGTAAAAGTCATTGATGGTCCCCATCGTCTTGTTCATGGGAACTTCTGGTTCCATCTCGCCTTAAACTCAAACATGCTGTGCTCTTCTGTTTGAACGTCTTTATCTTAGAACTTCCTGGGCAAATAAATCATCTTCCCATGCACCCTTTGTTCTGCAGTGATCCTACATTAAGTGCATAAAACACGTTCAAACATTTAAGTTCAACAACTGAGATTTTGTTTGACACAGCAGAAAAAAAAAAATGCTGGTAGAACCCGTCTTTATTCTAATTAATAAGCAGTGATAGTGTCAGCCTTGTTGACACAACGGAACCACTTACAGAGAATAGACAAGAGCAGCTCCCATGAATCCCTTCTTCCCATGGCAGGCTTTGTTACTCGGTGAATATTTCTAGACTCTCCACAGTGAGGGACAAACCACGGCGAACCTGGCACTGGACACATTCAGCAAAAACACGTTCCATTCTGATTACAGAAATTCCAGTAAACATGGGTGATAAAATCTAATAGTGAGCATCCAGCTTAAATGGGGGAGGCTTGATTTATATAATATATAGTCCTGTACTTGGATAAACTGAGGATTCTAGTGGAAACCTTCAAGTTGCATATGCTCACTGCCTTCCAGTGAGAAAGGATACATCAGGACTGGTGTAGGACATAGTAATGTAACCCTCACTTGTCCTTAATCCCATCTCCCACTGCTCATCTCCTTCCCCTCAAATAGTCCCCCTAGGCTTTCATAATGAGTATGTGTATGTTTATATTATGTATGCGCACATGCATTTAAACCCAGATTCCTTGTGTGAAAGAAAACGTAATTGTCTTTCTCAGTTTTTCTCATTTCACTTAACATAATGTCCAGTTCCATCCATTTTCCTGAAAATGCTACTACTTCATTCTTTAAGACTAAATAAAGCACCTTGTGTATATCTACCACATTCTCCTTATTCATCATCTCATTGGGCATCTAGCTTCTCTTTCTGGGCTCTTGTAATAACGCTACAATAAACACGGGTGTGCAAGTCTCCCTACGGTCTGCTGATGTAGAGTCTTCCGGCCTATGCTAAAACGTGGCATATTGGGATCGTATGGGAGCTCTATTTTTAGTTTTGAGGAACCTCCCTAGCTAATCTCCACAGTGGCTGCACAGATTTCCTGTGGTCACCTTCAGAGCCACAGGTGGACTTTCGGGTGTGGCTGATCCCATCCTCCTGAGAAGCCTCTGAAAGAGAAACCAGAGGCTTGGCTCACAGGCCTGCCATTGGCCAGGTGGAGCATAAACTCAAAGTTCCTTCCTGGTACTCTCCAGAGTTTCTTGGATCAGCTGGCTTCTGGAGATGAAGGGAACACAGCAGCCCCTGTCACCAAAGAGGAGCATCCAGCAAACACTACAAGCTCAGCTCATGCCCTGGAAGAATTTGCTCCCCTGGAGAGATGTGAAAGCAGAGGATCTGGACATGGAATTGTAAGTGACAGGTCTCAGACCTGGAAAAGCAAACAGTGGAGAGAGCGGCGTGCAGATGCTTTGCTAGGTGAAAGGTCCTTTTTCTCTGCGTGGAGAAAGTCTTCGGTTGTTCCTTGAGGTGCTTTCCTTGCTTGTCTTTAGAGCCTTGAGCAAAAGTGAGCACGGTATAGACTTGAATGTACTCGGGGACTTCTAAAAATGAGTATATATTCATTGCATAGCAAGCAGACTTAGGCGAGTTTCTTGTGTAGTTCAAGTTGAAGAACTCAGGCAGAGAAGGCAGGTGAGTGATGCAGAGCATGAAAGGTGTGGCTGCAGCCTAAGACTCAGTGTGCTCGGGAGCGCGCTCTATTTCCCTCTTCAGTGCGTCAGCTTAAAGTGCCTTTTAATCCACAAAGATGGGTTTGGTTTTAGGTTGTTTCTTGAGTCCCTTTTAATGAGGAGATGGAGATGCCGCTTAGCTGTTAAGAGCATGTACTACTCCCACAGAGGATCTGAGTTCAGTTCTCAGCACCATGCCTCTGGCCTTATGTGCATAGATACACACACACACACACACACACACACACACACACACACACACACCACATATACCACATACACACATACACACACCACACACACCACATACACCACATACACACACACATACACACACACACACACACACACACACACACACCACACATACCACACACACATACACACAAACACGGGGGTGGGAGAAGGAGAGGGAAAGAGAGAGAATCAAAAAATAATTTCAATTTTTTTTTTTAAGCAGGAGCTGTGGGTCAGGCTTTTGGTTTTGGGGAATTTTCCTTTGTTTTCTAGTTTAAGTTCTATCAAATTATTAGCAGCTAGGTAGAGGTACATTTTAATTCTTTATTATTCCACCCCCAATTTCTTTTTAAATACCTCAAAGATGTCCATCTTCAAACAGTAAAGATTTTTATTGGAGGGTTATGGGGGCGGCTAACTGCCCAGAAATAGGCCAATAAAGAGAACAAGTCCAGATACACGTGACAAGGCGCCGCCATGGTCACGGGCAACATTGTGAAGACAAATACTGCCTGTGGGGCTGGAGAGATGGCTCAGCAGTTAAGAACAGTGGCTGTTCTTCCAGAGGTCCTGAGTTCAATTCCCAGCAACCACATGGTGGCTCACAACCATCTATAATGAGATCTGGTGCCCTCTTCTGACCTGCAGGGACACATACAGACATTATACTGTATAATAAATAAATAAATAAATAAATAGATCTTTAAAAAAAAAATACTACCTGTGAGGGATGATGGGAACAGAAAGCATATTATAAAATGCAATGGGTTAGGAGAACGGGGGCTGTATTTCCTTTTGAAGAGGCCCTATGAAACAACGGGAGGATGCTGGGCTTCGATCCCACAGACATGCATTTGAATCATCGCTGGGCAGCCATTTACTTCAAACGTAATAGAGAACTCACCAATTCTGAATATGTTTCTATTTATGTTGCTGAGAAGCATTAGTGGCCCGTGAATACACAATAACTAATATATGCAGCTTATTAATCCGAGGTGGAAATAGTCTTCTCAGTGAAAGTGCATGGACAAACACAACAAGAAGCGGGCGTTCTACCTCACGACACACTCGGAATTAACACCGAGGGATTAAGACTTTCCACTCACGGGTGAACTAAAACTATTAAATTATATGTAGGAGAAATACAGCAGTTCAGTCGGATCCCAAAGCAGCTGCGGTGGCTCACTGCTGTGTTGAAGGCTTCTGGAAACACGGCCTCTGGTGTGACTGTCTCTGATGATGTCATCAAGGTGTTCAATGACATGAACATACACAAGTCCTCAACACCAGAAATGAAGGAACGCAAGAAGGTGCGGCTCTTCTGCCTGCGTGAGGACAAGAAGAACACCATCCTGGAGGAGGGCAAGGAGATCCTGGGGATCTGTGGGAGATGTGGGGGCAGACTGTGGAAGACCCTACACCACTTTTGTCAAGATTCTACCAGACAAGGACCGCCACTATGCTCTCTACGATGCAATCAACAAGGTGGAGGACTTGGTGTTCATCTTCTAGGCCCCGGACAGTACACCCCTTAAGAGCAAAATGTCAGCCCTGAGGATGCTATCAAGAAGAATCTGACAGTGATCAAGTATGAATCACAAGTAAACTGCTAAGAGGTGGTCAAATACCGCCGCACCCTGGCAAAATAACTAAGTGGCTGCTGTCATCTCCCTGGAACACAAGGCTTTGTGAGCTGCCTCCAGCCCCCTGCCTGGAGCATCTGGCAGCCCCAGACCTGCTCTTGGGTGTTGCAGGCTGTCCCTTTCCTACCAGATGGGAGGGGCTGGGGGAGCCCAGCAGGGGGAGGGCAATCCCTTCATCCCGGTTGTCAAATGTCCCCACCCCCATCCCCTGGACCGTCCTCCCCACTCAGTCCCTGGTGGTTCCCGCCTTCCAAAACTGCTTTTTTTTTTTGATCTTCTGATTCCTCTTGGGTTGTTGCAGACCAAGTCCCTTCCCAGACACCCAGTTTGGGGAGAGCCTGTATTTTTTTTTTTATGACATCCCTACTCCTCATCCCGCCTCCATGCCATGCTGCCAACTTCTAACCACAATAGTGACTCTGTGCTGGTCTGTTTAGTTCTGTGTGTAAGTGGTATGTGGAAATGACCCTCCCTGAGCCAGCTGGTTGCCCATCCCTTCCCCTCGATTTTGGCCACTCATGAAAGCAGGACCAGTAAGGGACCTTCAATTTAGATAGATAGATAGATAGATAGATAGATAGATAGATAGATAGATAGATAGATAGATAAAAGGCTAATTAACAGAAGGGAGATGGAGGAGGAGGAGGAAGAAGAAATACAGCAACAAACCAAACAGAACAAAAGGATCAAACAGCACACATTGATGGGTTGCAGCTGAAGGGAGTTAATCTCCCATGAGTCACAACGAGGAGCGTTTCTACAGAGCGCCGTCATGTAGAAAGCCTCTGGTTACGGAGTCAGAAATGAAGGGAGCCTGGAGCAGTGTTCATCTTGCTACTGATTATTCCTGGAGGGGTCATCATCCCCTCCAAACAGAGATGAAATATCTATAACAAGAGCTATTTTAACTGGACTCTTTGTAAGGTCCATATTAGTCCCAAATCTTATAATCAACTTCCACAACCTGTGGGGACCAGCCTCCAGCAATGCAGGGCTCAATGGGAAACCCACAGAGTTGATGTACTGTGACTTTTTTGTCTAAGAGGGTAAAGGGAAAGATACACACTCTCTTGATGGTTTCCTTCAGGCCTTTTCTTTATTCTTCTTTTGCATTCTCTTCCTGTATTCTGTCTACAGCTTGTACACCCCTGACAAAATTTTTCAGGCAATATAGAAATTACAATGTGGTTCCATTCTATTATTCAAGTGAATGATTATAATTAATACAGGTAAAAACGTGTTTTTCATCTCCCTCACATGATTAAAACAAAGTCATCCCAAGAACCGACGGACATTTATGTCTAAGTAACTTGTTACAGATTAACAGAGTGTGAGCAAACAGGGGATATTTTTCTCAGCCATTTCTTTTACTGGCAGGCTGCACATGGCGGTTACAAAGGAAGAATCAATCACTTTATTATTTATCTTGAAAGGTAATCTTATAAGGAATCTTAAAGGAATAGCAAATCTAAACTTTTATACATGAAAACCAGTCAGCTCTACTTTAAATTACATACCTGCTCATCAATAGTTTTTTCTATCAGGAGATGGAGGGCAAAAATGGGTACAAGGAATTAATCATCATCTTTGATCATCAACCAATCCTAGCAAGAAAGGCACGTCAGCTAATGATAACTGGGCTGCTTTGTTCTTGTTCCCTGACCTTAAAGAGTTCCTCACTCAACTATGTGCCTTTCTAAAACTTTAGATTGTCTTCTTGGGTTTTTCACCTCAAAGCGATTTAACAAAAACATCGTACTCTAACTTTAAGTTATTTTCAAAGCTTTGTTTCAGCTGTGATGCACTCTAAAACGTGTGAACACATCTCCCAACATTAAGATTTTAAAAAAAAATTAAACTAGCTGGGCTACTGGGACTCAATTGTTTTTCTTAATCATTAATCTAAGCCACAGTCTATATGGTTCCTCAGTAGAAACTCATGTGTTTTAGCTACGTGACACTTCTTTGTTTTATTTTTAACCATCAAAACTCTATTTAAACTAACATTATCAATTAAACAGTACAGCTTAGGAAGAGATCATCTTCATAATAATCCACAGGTTAAAATGACCAGTAGTACAGGATGTTTCCATGAGATAAACACACCACATTACAGGCAGTGGGGATCTCCCCACACCCATTCACACCATGCCAGATATCAGAGAAAGATGGCAGCAGCAAACATGTAAAGGCACAGCAGAAGCAAAAGACATTCTGAAGTCTGTGGAGCCTTGTCGATAGGAGAGTCACTCATCAGGGATTTGCCTCCTGGTGGGCTGACACCCTGAAGTCAACTGCCATCCCTTCTGACAAGGTCACCATCAATCAACATCATTCAAATCCATCATGGCCGGTGGTGAATGCAAACCTGTGTCCTGAGGTTGTCCAACGATACTGTTACTGTTATCTCAACTGCCCTTGGCCTCTGGGAAGGAAGGAGCCAGGAAGACATATTTTTTATTACTCCCTCTGATAAGGGCTCTCAAAAGTGATAAACATATTTAGTCATGTTGGACGTACTTCTAGGACTACCAAATTACTTTGACAAGCTTTGGGAGTAAAATGTAAATGTGATGATACTACAAGATGAACTGTGCTTTTCTCAAGAAATATGGGGTACTTTTATGCTTTATGTATTTTAAGAATAATAAATAAGCATTGATTTTATGAATAATACCACCAACCTATTAACTTGAAAATTGTAACTTCTATGTTATAATGCATTTTATTCTAATAATATCACCAAAAACGCCCCTACGGAGGCACAGATAATCATAGTATCTCCAGAAATAATTACCAACTTATATGTAGCCAAAGGCAGAGTATGAGATAGCTGCTATGCAGTGTGTCAGCTGATAATGCTAATTAAATCAGAGGACACAGGCTACTTAAGTCTAGTGTCCTGCGGACAGATGGAGGTGCTTTATCCAGCACCCAGGCTTGAATGTCAAAGTGTCTGTCTCAAGATGAGCGAGTCAGCTTGTGCAGACTCACAAGGACTGACTGTCACCAAGCCATGAGGGCATCATGTTGGGATCAGCCACAGTGGGAGAATTTACATGATTGAAATCATCCAACACTACACATTAGAGTTTTGTTTTCTGGAAAGGTAGATTATAAACATAACATTGTTATATATGAAATGTGTCAGTCAATCACCATAAGAGAATGCTAAAAATGAATGGCATGCATGTGTGTGTGTGTGGGGGGGTGTTGTATGTATACATGGGGGGTGGTTAGAGGTCAGCTTTGGGGATCTTACTCTGTCACTTTCCACCTTATCTTTTGAGATAGTGTCTCAAAGCTCACAGCTTTGACCAGCCTGCTTGGCTATCCAGCTCACTTCCGTCCCACCCCTCACTCCAGGCACTAGAGTTACAGGTACATGACGCCACGTCTGTTACATGGGTACTGGGGATCATGGAGCATCTAGGGGTGCGGGAACGGGTTCATTTTCCTTGCCAATGAAAAGGCTGGCAGCAAGTGTTCCCAGAAAACTGGGAGAGTCCCCGCAGAGCCGTCTTGGGAAGTCAGGGGTCCCACTTGAGGTTTTTAGTCTCCTCTATAAAAGAATTTAAGAATGGGTACAAACAGAAGCTCAAGGGCAAAGAATGAACTCAAATGGACGATTGAGGATAATGTATTAAAGTTAAAAAGGAAAGCCCCAGGACATGCAAGCCATGGAGAAGAGAAGGAACAAACACCACGTCACTTGAGCTAAGCCATCATGGAGGTGGTCAGCCCCTGGCAGCAGGCAGCTACAGCATGGGGAGAGGAGCTTTAGACAGAGAGTAAGGAAGCCATAGCATCAGTTAGGTATTTCAAAGGTAACCCTTCTGTGGGCTGAACTTTTCAGTCAGCTACAGCCAAGAGTCTCCTAAAGAGCTCACCCAGGACAGGCACATGGCGTGAGTAGTATCTGCCTTCCGGCAGGGCCTCACCCAACCTGAAATGGCGTGAGAACGGGGTCAACTAGAACCCTTGGCCTTCTGACCTTTCCCCTTTTGAATGTCACTTAATCCTTTTCAAACGTCTCTGTGACTGCAGCACCACAGCTGAGAAACTTAGAAGTGGTGGATTTCTTGTGGGTCCGCTATCTGCTGTCAGTGTGAACCAGCCAAATGAACAAAATGCCAGATGGACAGCACCCTGTGTTGACGAGGAAGAGTAAGATCTGGAAGGTCCCTATCTTGTGAATGGGAGAACTGATCGGTCCATTTTGGGTCCCAGGCAGCAGCAGCTTTTTAAACATGACACCTCTATTCGCCACATGGCCCAGTGATCATGTTCTAAGGAATTTACAGTTGCGCCTGACACACACAGGAACTGCGACGCTCTGACAGTGAGGAGAACCACTTTGAACCCACACTCACCCCTTTCCCTCGGGCTCCCATAGAAGATATTACGTGAGGTGGAAGACACGTTCCACCTCAGCAGGAGAGCGGCCTCATCACCAGAGTGGACTGCCGGGGAGGCCTCGTGCATCTCTGGCGTTGTGAAATGAGAGTGGAACCATGATCCAGAGGTGCGGGCTCTGGGCAGTGGGCCTTGCAAAGATGTCGAGCGGAAAAGGAGGAGAAAGAGGCGGGGAGGAGAGGAAGAGAAACAAGAAGGAAGGGGGAGGGAGAAGAGGAATCCTTTTTTATAGTTTTTATCTTTGTTTGTTTGTTTTCTGTTGGGAGGGGTGTGTGTACACTGCTCACTGGATGTAGACGTCAGAAGTTGCCAGAATCGCTTCTCTGCTCCCTGCTTGTGGTTCCCAGGGATTGAACTTTCATCGTCAGGTTTGGTCTCAAGCTTTTTTTACCCACGAAGCCGTCTCACCAGCCCCAAATCAACAACCGTACTTTAATGTCTAAATGTAAGCAAAGATAGTTGAGAGCAATGGAAGTATTTGCCCAGGCAGTGGTTGGACTAGGATTGGAAAGTGGGTTTTCAAATTTCTCTCTCTTCTGTGGCAAAGTCCAAATAAATGCACAAAGGAAAGGTTGCCTCAAGTGTGCGCTGTTTACTCCAGTCGGAAGATTAACTTTTCTAATCTTTCTGGAGGCAAAATTCCTCTTGTTGTCACGACCTCTACAGAGAGTTACATAATTATATAATGTCAAGGGCAATGTCTGTCTTTTCCTTCATCCTCATCTCCAATCTTCGTCATAGAAATCATAGAACAGAAAATTTCGAAGACACTGAAGGAGACTTTATATGAAATGCAGCCAATGAGTTAGCCTGGAACACTACAAGCTACTTGATGAAACCATTACCATAAATGGGGACACTTGGAGTCCCCAGAGTCTTAACTTTGCTTGTGGGATTGGGCACACAGCTACCATCACAGTGAGAAAAGAAACCACATGTTTTAATTGTACTATGTGTGATTCCACTCAAAATTAGTGAAAACATGGCCAGCTCAAAACTCACAATTTGGGGCTGGAGAAGATGGCCCTATGGGTAAAAGCACACACTGCTGAATTTGCAGAGAATCCAAGTTTGGCTCCCAGCACTCACATTGGGTGGCTCACAGCTGCCTGTAACTCCAGTTCCAGAGTATTGAATACCCTCTTCTGGCCTCTGTGAACACCTACACTCACACACACCACACAGACCTAGGAGCTTGCACATAACTGAAAATAAACATTTTTTAAAAATCATAATCTTCCCTGTCATCCATAGTATTTTTCTGATTCCGTCTGTGTACAGACTGCATACTCGAACCTTTCATGCCCAAAGGGCAGTAACATGAACTTAGAGCATACAAGTTAATGCCATTCATACCAGCCTAGACACAGTCTACAAATCTTTCCAACTCTGCTTCATCACAGAGGAAACACTCACTTATAAATAGAATTTTATATTCCATGCCTCTGGGAAGTTGGTTTGGAACTGTTTGTCTGGTGTTTTCAGTTTGATTGTATGTCTTGATATCCAAACTCCACACTTCTAGAAAATATGAGGGGAGAGGAAAGAGGAGGAAGGAAAGATTGTACAGTCATAAAGACCCCACCCCAAATCTAGCCTAGCACCAGAAGGTGTATTACGTCTTCAGACATGGACTTCAGAATGCTTGGGCTCAAGTAAACAAGATAGGCATCATTGCACAATGGCAAGTTATTGGAACTATGGACCTTGTTTGATTGAAGAATAAAAAAAATATCTAGAGTCAAATTTTACTCTGTGGTGTTTACACAAAGAGATTAAGAAGACTTTGAACATCATCTTGGTCAAGACTTTTAAACTGAAATGCAGATTGTGAGAATGCGCAACAGAGAACAGGCAGAGGGGCAATAAAAGTCGGAGGCTAGTGGAGAGCTTTGCCAATGGACAGATATTTTGTTAATTGACTATTAGGAAAGCCTTCCTAGGAAAAGCTATGCCCATCACACTGACACCAGAATTTTCTCCCTCGGAGACATTTCATTCTGAGTTAAACATTGCTTCTGGCTAAAAGCCATACCTGCAGGAGAGAAACAACATCCTGAACTTTGTTGCTTGTTAACATCTGAGCTGAGCAGACTTTTCCTAACAAGGATAGAGACTAGCTTGCTGGTGGCTGATTCTTTAAGAGACCTGGTGACCGGTATCATGCAACACTTTAGTATAACTTAGCTTTTATGCCATGTCTTTGCAAGGTGATTTCCCACACAATGGAAATACCAAGGCAGGGGAACAAAAGAGAGGCATAGACTCCACCTCATCAGGAAGCACAGGGGCAGCTTGGTCCAAGATACCATGGGAGTCTCAGCGCAGGACATTAGTGTGGCCACCAGTCAGTTTTCCCAGCAACGATTGATTCCTAGGAGTCATGACATTCAGGCCTAAAAGGAGAAAAATCCCAGGCAGACAAAGATCATCAGGTCACCCTACTTTGTACCAGGAAAGTTCCACTGAAAGACATACTTTGTCTCATCCCCAGAGTATGCTTGGAGGCAGTGGTACAGTCAGCAAACCCGGCCCTGCCTGGTTATCAGCAGAGTGATAATGTGACCAAGGCTGAAGGTTTGATTTCCCAGGAATCTCTGCTCCCTTCCATATTCCGAATCTGTACTTCTCCCAGTGTCTCTGGCCAATGACAGAAGCCCAGGCTCCTTCGGCACAAACTGTGGAAGCACTGGTGGGAAGACACTGATGTTTTCCATCACATGAGCATCAAGCAGTTGAATATTATCACACAAAGAAATGTCCTTTCTGGACTTCCTGGGTTTGGGTACAATGTATATCGGCTCATGCTTAGTTACAAATCCCCATGACATGTTCTTCCATGTCCTTATCGTCTAAGTTCATGAGGCAGAGAGATTGACACCAAACACAGTAGGGTGGGGACCATTTGAGCTGCCCAGTCAGCCAGTGACAGAGACGAGGCTCAAACTCTTGCTTCTTAAGTGTCTTTGCTGTTACGGTTTTGTTAAAGGTTGTGGCCAGCTGTCACTCAGCAGAATGTACAGCCAGAGTTCTTGGGCTCGCTTGACTGTGCCTTATCCATATCCATCAGAAGTCCAGAAGCCTTCAGGTTCTGAGGACCAAGGCTTGCACAGCTTTAAGCATCCTGGGCGTAATGATGAGGATTATTTCCTGTATATGTGGGGAAAGAGCACATCCACATTCCTCACCCTGCCCAGCAGGCTCAGGCGCTTAGCAAGGGCACCCTGTTTTTAATGTCTACCTGTCACCTGCTCTGCTCCTCCGTGGTTTTGGTTTAATTGTTTATTTTTCCATAGGTTTTTCTGCCTAAGTCCACAGACTCAGGAATGTTCATATTAATAAAGTGAGAGCTGAACTCCCCAAACACATTTGTTTCTCTTTCAGAGCAAACGTCAGTAGTATGAGAACCATGCTGTGTCATACCGATACGTTACTCATTAACTAAGAAAAAAAAAAATTGCCTGGGCTAGATCAGAGGAGGGTAGGAGCTTCCTGCACGGCAGGAGCTGTGACTGCTGCTGGAATACGACAATTTTCACTTTATTTGAGAGCTCTATCGATGAGCTTCTGAGCTGACCTCTTGAAGTGCTGGAGGCCAAGAGCACAATGGGGAAGAAAAGACTTTCCTCCAGCGACAATGTGTTCAAGTTCGAGACTCCCAGTAGCGCGAAGACCACTCCCGAGGCCCTAAACAGCTCCTCTGACAGCCCCAGCTTTCTGTTCCTCGGGTAAGTACAACCCTGCCCTGGCCATCCAGGAGGCTACCCAGGCCACCTCCGGCCACCCAGCAGATGGCCCTTGGAGAGCTCCGACCCCATTCGGTGGAGAAACACTGGCCAGAGACTTCCTAGGCCAGGCACCCTGCCGGGTGGAATTGGAAGGGTGTGGAGAGAAGGGATACGCTCAGAGAGGGGGAAAAATGAAATAAAATGAATAAAAACAACGACAAGTATTGCCGCCACTCAGCCCAATCTTTCATGTCTTCTTCCATATTCATAGCAGATAACTGGACACTGGGAATTTCCTCGTTCTTGACTTGCTCTTAGGTTTTTCAGGAAGTGGAGTTAGACAAGCAAACCAGAAATCAGGCTTATTATTGAAATGTTATTAAGTCGCAGTTCTTAAGACATTCAGACAATTGTTTTTTGCCTTTCTAATTAAATACTGAATATTACTATGTGCTCAGGTTCAGTTCTATACTGTACGGTGACTTATAGAACTTTTGACCACAGTTAGGACATATCCCCTTTTAGCTCTGTTACTATCAATGCGCTGCTCTGATATGGTGTAATTACATGTCACTAATGAAAACTCAATTCCTTATTAATATAGTCTCAATAATTCTTCTGTAAGTTTTCATGTTAGCTTAAATTTTCCCACCCATTATTTAGTGGCTAGTCGAGTGACTGAAAATGTAAAACTCTAGGCTGGAGAGATGTCTCAGCAGTTAAGAGCACTGGCTGCTCTTGCAGAGGACCTGGGTTCAAATTCCAGAACCTGCATGGCGGCTCATGACTGTCTATAACTCCAGTGCCAGGAGCTCTGATAACCTCTTCTGTCCTTCTTGGGCATTGCACACATGTGGTACAAAGATATCCATGCAGGCAAAACACTCATACACAGAAAAGGAAATTAAATACATCTTTTTAAAAAAATAAATGTAAAATCCCTGCAGCATATGTTTGTGTTTTGTTGAGTTTCAATTGACTCTCAAATGTGTTGTCTTAGCCTACCTGTTAGACAGCCATGCAAACTCTTCTCTGGTGTGCAGAAATAATGAGGAAAAATAAGGTGCACTAGCAAACAAAAATACATTACTAGGTGTGATTTAAGTAAATATAATAAACACAATTCTCAGTAAGTAAATGGAATAAAAAGAAAGGGGGAAATGGCTGGGTAGTTAAGAGTACTTGCTGCTCTTGCAGGTACTGGTGGTCTATTCCCAGTACCCATGTCTAGTGGTTCACAACCACGTGTAATTCCAGTTCTAGGGACTCTGATGCCTTCTTCTGCTGTCCATAGACACTGGAGTCATGTACACACACACACACACACACACACACACACACACACACACACACACACACATACACACACACACACACACACACACACACACACACACACACACACACACACACAATTTAAAAATAAAATCCTTACAAAAAGAAAAGGCTGCCGAAATCTAAATGTTCACATCTTTCTAAAAGGATCCAGATCTATGTTGCTATATAATATTTAACATCAGCTCTCCATCTTAGCATTTATGAGTGTTACTTTTAAATGTGTACTGGAAACAATCTAAAAATACATTAACATACCTCCAAATAGTGTACGAATTGAAGAACCTTTAATCTAGTTGAATCATCCTGGTATGTTATGTATAAAATTACTGAAAGTACTTGAACAAATGTTTGGGCACACATTGGTTAAATTTTTCAGATATAAAATAAGAACGAGAAAACATGTCTTCTATATTCTAAATACATTGGGAATTTCTGTAGCTTCTATGTTCTAAATATATATTGGGAATTTCTGTAGCTGTGGCTGTTTGGTTTCCTGTTACCCTTCCCATGAACTGGAGCTGATAAAGCTGATTCTCAGATCAGCAAACTACCTTAAATAGAAGCAGATAGAATCCACACACTATTTTTATTCAAGCATGCATTTCAGCCAAAGTTGATTGAGTAACCGTTGTGTGCCAGGCTATATGGAGGGGATACAATCATGAGCAAGAGAAGGCTAATCCCTGGCTTCTTGGAGATGATGTTTAATGTTGGAGGCCTGGAAAAAAAAACACAAATAGATGCATGCATGCATACCTAAATGCATAATTTAAAATCAGTACTTTTAATAGGAAACAAGTCAAAGCCAAGAGAGAGAATAAGGAAGAAAAAATAACTTAAGTGAAATGGTAAAGGGCTTTCCTAGGAAATGATATTGAACCCAATGGAAAGAGCCAGCCATGAACAGTATGGAAAGTAGCATGTTCCAGGGATAAAGCAGATTGTGTTGGCTAGTTTTATGTCAGTTTGACACAGGCTGGAGTCATCTGAGAGGAGGGAGCCTCAATTGAGAAAACGCCTCCATAAAATTGGCCTGTCTCCATTTTCTTCTTTGTTTGTTGCAGGGCGGGGAGGGGGGGGTTGGTTTTTCTAGACAGGGTTTCTTTGTGTAGTTTTGGTGCCTGTCCTGGATCTGACTCTGTAGACTGGCCTCGAACTCACAGGGATCCCCCTGGCTCTGCCTCCCGAGTGCTGGGATTAAAGGCGTGCGCCAACACAACCCGGCAAGCATTTTCTTAATTAGTGATGGATGCAAGAGTACCCAGTCCATTGTGGGTGGTGCCACCCCAGACCTGTGGTCCTGGATTCTATTTTAAAAAATCAGGCTGAGCAAGCCATGTGGAGCAAGCCAGTAAGCAGCATCCTCCATGGCCTTAGCATCAGCTCCTGCCTCCAGGTTCCTGCTCTGTTTGAGTTCCTGCCCTTACTGCTTTTGGTGGTGAACTGTTATATGGAAGCGTCTATGAAATAAGCCCTTTCCTCCCTGAGTTGCTTTTGGTCATGGTGTTTCATCACAGAAAGAGTAACTCTAACTAAGACAGAAATCTTGAGGAATCTGGAGAGGTCCATGACAGGATCAGAAAGGGGAGGGTGAAGGTTGGCATCCTTTTCCAAGTATCACAAGACGTCCTGAGGGTCGGGGAGGAGAGTAAGATGTGATCTCACTTTAGATGTGCACTCCGCATCCCAGAATGTTATTTCCAGGGTCATTGCTCATACCAGGAAAGCATCATTAGGCTCACGTCTCCTGGTGTGCTGTGCCTTAGCACCACAGGGGTACACAGGTAGGAGAGGCATTTGCTCGTTATAGATCATGGACACTATTAACTTGGCCCATCGATGCCTGATTCTTTTCCAACTTACTGTGTTGGTTACACCACCGCCAGCACAGTGCTCAAGGGCGTGTGAATTGCCTTCATTTGACATTTTCCCCAACTTGGAAGGTAGGAAATGGAATCCTGGTGCAACTTTCACATGCTTTCCTCGTTAACAAAAGGAGCATCATTCCAGCATAGCTGCCATGTTTAAACTCCACTTCTTTGATGGATTCACTATCTTCTTCTTCCTTGTTGACAGTTTATAAATACTCCGGATAGTAATTTTTTTTTTTGTCAGTTGCAGGTTTTGTAACATTTTTTGTTTCATTCAAATTTGTCTTTTCACACTATGTCCAAGACTTTATTTTCTACTCTTGTATTTTTTGAGATTATAATATAATTGTATCATTTCCTTTTCCTCCCATGCACACCCTTCCTTGCTCTCTTTCAAATTCATGCCCTCTTTTTCATCAATTGTTATCACATGCATATAAGATGTATATACACATGTATTCCTAAAACATAACCTCAGTCTGCATAATGATCCTTGTATGTATGTTTTCAGGGCTGACCATTTGGTATTGTGTAACTAACTGGGAACTCATCACTAGGGAAAACTTTCTCCCACTCTCCGTGTTCCTCAGTTGTCTGTAGTGCTTTGTATAGGGGTGAGGCCCCGTGGGCTTTCCACCATCCACTTCAGTGGGTCTATTGGTATCGTTCTTATTCAGCTCATCTTTAGGCAGTCCTGCTGGTGACACTTTACAGGTGTAGCCTCTGACATTACGAGAAGACATAGTCTCACAGCAAACTCCCTGACCCTCTGGCTTTTATAGTCTTTCAGTCTCTGTTCCGAAATGCTGCCCGAGCCTTAGGTGATAGGGTGTTTGGTAGATGTATCCCCTGGAACTGAGCTCCATGACTCTGCATTGTGATTGGTTGTGGTTCTCTACAATAAAGACCTTACAAGATTTTGGTTGTTTAACATTTCCTTTTAAGTTAGGGTCTTCTTACATTTTGAATTTATCTTTGTTTCCTAATGTTAATCACCCGCATTAGAATTTTTATTTAGATACTGAATTGTTCCACATTATTTATTGACTAGCCTTTCCTCTTCTGCTTAATATGCAAAATCAATCTGTCATATATCATGTTACTAATTTTTAATCACATTATAGTAAAAAAAAAATCAGACTACTTACCTAATTGGAGGGCATAGTTACTCTTATGAGTCTTAGGATTGACTTTTATTTTTAATTGAAATGACATTGAACCAATTGTTCAATTTAAGGAAATTTGACATCTTTACAGCATAAATATCCGTATTTATAGACACCGTGTATCTCTCCATTTGCTTAGATCATCTGTTATAACTCTCAAAATGTTAGATCATTCTACACAAAGATCTTATAAATCATTTATTATACTCATTCCTAGGTAATTGGTTCCTGTGTTGCTATTGTAAAGACAGTTATTGCAGTTACTTTGTTAATATATAGAAATGTATTTAGGTTTATAAATTGACTGAGGGGATTTTTACACATGTATGTGTGTGTGTACCTAAGTGTATTTGTGTTCACATGTATTTGGGCACATCTCTAAACTGATCTTTTATTCAACATCCTTTTATTAGTTTTGATAATTTATAAACTTTAAAATGTTCCTCTGTAGATGATAGTATGGTTAGAAATATTAATATTTTTGTTTTTACCGTGTGTGTGTGTGCGTGCGTGTGTGTGTGTGTGTGTGTGTGTGTGTGTGTGTGTGTGTGTGGTCTGGTGTATTATACATGTGTGTGTGTGCAGATGTGCATTTGTGCACTGTCCTAAAAAGGACATTGGATGCCTTGCTCCCTCCTTATCCACTTTATTCCCTTGAGGCAGGGTCTCTCTCTGAACCTGACATGAGGCTGGTATCCAGCTAACCCCAGCAACCTTCCTGTCTCTGCCCCACACAGTACTAAGCTTTTTATATGAGTGCCGGGATTGAAACTCAGATCTTCAAGTGTTCTTACATGCCCAGCCATCGCCCCACCTGTTTTTACCCTTCTGATCTTTATTTTTTTTTAAATAATTATACAAGTAAGAAAGTATTAGAATGTTGCATATAGGAAGCAATTCCAGATATTCTTGTTTTCGTTTTTTTTAAAGATTTATTTATTTGATGTATATGAGTGTTCTATCTGCATGTACGCCAGAAGAGGGCATCAGATCCCACTATAGATGGTTGTGAGCCACCATGTGGGTACTGGGAATTGAACTCAGGACCTCTGGAGGAGCAGCCAGTGACCTTAACTGCTGAGCCATCTCTCCAGCCCCCTTGTTTCCAATTTTCAGGGACTCCTTTAACATTTCAGTATTTATCAATCTTTTTCAGGCTAAGACATTAAACTACCCTTCTAATTCAGGTTTTCCAAGGAGCTATAAAAGCTACTGAGCCAGCCGGGCGGTGGTGGCGCACGCCTTTAATCCCAGCACTCGGGAGGCAGAGCCAGGCGGATCTCTGTGAGTTCGAGGCCAGCCTGGTCTCCAAAGCGAGTTCCAGGAAAGGCGCAAAGCTACACAGAGAAACCCTGTCTCAAAAAAAAAAAAAAAAAAAAAAAAAAGCTACTGAGCACTTCCTTAACTCCCTTCAAGATGATCCCCATTTGAAAATGCATAATATGTACGGTATCATTACATTCAAAATCACAAAAACATCATCTGCAGCCGGGCGGTGGTGGCGCACGCCTTTAATCCCAGCACTCGGGAGGCAGAGGCAGGTGGATCTCTGTGAGTTCGAGGCCAGCCTGGGCTACAGAGCAAGATCCAGGAAAAGGCGCAAAGCTACACAGAGAAACCCTGTCTCAAAAAACCAAAAAAAAAAAAAAAAAAAAAAACAAACAAAAAAAAATCATCTGCTAAAATACACAGGACACTGGACAACCTTTAAGAAACACAAATTGCAGCTGAGCAATGGTGGCACATGCCTTTAATCCCAGCACTCGGGGGGCAGAGCCAGGTGGATCTCTGTGAGTTCAAGGCCAGCCTGGTCTACTGAGTGAGTTCCAGGACAGGCACCAAAACTAGACAGAGAAACCCTGTCTCGAAAAACAAAAACAAACAAAAAAGGAAACACAGATTGCTGTAAACTTGTGTACATTTGATTGGGGAAAGCTTTGGCAAACTAACAGTTAGGCTGATTCAACTTAATAATTAAATTGTAATAACATTATTAAATTTATTTGATGTAATTAATAATTAAATGTTGGTTCATTAATTAAATTAATCATTCAGCAAATAGAAAAATCAAGAATTGTTGTTGGGCCAAGTAGCGTTGGGAGAGCCATTGTGCCGGTTGGCGGTGAGACCAAGGGGAAAGTTACTCATTGGCACCTAAGTGGAAGGTCCACGATGGGTTTTGGGGACCCACACCAGGCTCATGATGGTAAACAGGTCAAGAGCGAGGCAGAGCTGTGCTGGAATGCAGGAGAGAGGACCAGCCATGCCTGACAGCTGTCCCTGAGCTCTGGTTTGGGGACCGACTTTGAAGTGCAAGGCAGCCTGGCAATCACGCTCTTGCTGACTCCACTGGGTGACCTGACTCAGCTCCTACTTCTCCACTTAGCAGCGGCCACTTTCCCTCTTGATCTCTCCTCTCCCAGGCCTCTCTCTTGCTCAGCCAGACGCTAAGGACCAGAGCTTTTAGTCCTCACCCGCTGACGAGCAGGAACCCCGCAGACTGGGTTTCACTCCTACGCCTAGACAAGAGGGAAATGTAGACTCTTCAGGGGAACTGAGTTTTGAAAATGTTGACATCGCTGCTCCCTCCTCCAGGAGCAGGGAGGACTTGGGAGCAGTCAAAGAAAGGGAGACTGTGTTAGGGTGGTCATTTGTTTCCTGAGTGTGGGGCGAGTGTCCCTGTGAAGGAGGTCAGAGTGGCAGAGCTGCTGGAGACCCTCAGAGGGGAGGGTGAAAGACAAGCAGATTCATAAGGCGGCGAGAGTGAAGAGCACCAGGGTGTAGGGGCGTGTGGCTGTGGAGGTCAGAATGAGGAGGTTAAAGGCCTCTTCCAAGGAGAGTCAGAATTCTCAGAGCAGGAATGGATGGACATGTTCAGCAGCTATCAGTGCTAGGAGAGAGTCTCTCCCCCAACACCTCCACACACCACCTCAAAGCACATAACAAGTTCTCAGTACATGGTAACCTCAAAGCACATAACAAGTTCTCAGTACATGGTAACAGCTCCATGCTGTTACCAGATTTTCAAATTCACAGCATGTCCTTCTCTCCCCTATGACTGCCTCATAGACCCCTGCTCCTCATTCAAGATGTACCTTCTGAAAGGCTTTATACAACCTCGGGGGGGGGGGGGGGGGGGGGGACTTTCCTGAGGCCCCAATTCTGGCACCTCCAAATCAGCAGTCTTTTTATATTTGTGGGCACCGTGTCCTGTATCAGCCAGTTTTCAGAATGTATCGCACTGGGGTGTGGTTGTTGGTTTGTTGTTTGATTGATTGTTTTTTCTACCAAGCCAACACAGCTTAACCTTCTCCCCCACTTACCTTCCAAGGCTCCTGGAGCGTTTCCAGTGAGATGCTCACACACTCCTGTGTGTTTAACGGCAGTTTTGATTGCTGCATTTCTCCACTCGCTTTCCCTCTGCCACACTTCACCTCCGGTCAAACAGCCAAGGGCATCTTTGACATTCTGATCTAGGGAACGCTGTTTGGACACTCATTGAGCTGGAGTTAGTGGAATCTATCTTTGTAATTCACCTTTATCTCTGTGTGCACATTAGACTTTGCTGACCATCTGGGGTTGGAATGCCTTTCGGAAACATCCTCATGACTTACTAAGCTCATTCATTCCGCTTACTGGCATAGGGATGCAGGACCGCTGATAGCATCATAACGTGAACATCCCCAACAGGTGCTGCAAGTTAGAGTCATGTGGGTAGTAGAAGAGAAAGAAGGGTTTGAAGTGCATGGAGCCAGAAGCTAGGCTTTGAAAAAGCCCTTCCCATCATTAGATGTGCAGGTTCCACGCGATGGGCCCCATTGTCTTATTGCTCAGTCACCTCGGGGTGACTGTATAGACAAGACTCAGCTGATGGAATAAATAACCAGTCTTAGATTTGCTTTCCTTTTTACGGTAACTGCACACATTAGTGTGTCGGAAGTCCTACGGCGGGGAGGGGGGGGGGGAACGACCCTAACCTCAAAGTAATACAAAGACAGCCATGACATCGGTGTGTTACATAGATTAGCACTTACAAGAATGGATTTGAATTTGAAAAAATTACTACTGGCAAAAATTATACATATGTTTATAATATTATAAACAGTATGTGGCCAGGGTCAGGGTCTATTCATACCAAAAGCTGAGATCAGCCTGGTGAATACAGTCAGTTGTAGTCAGAAGTGGACACAGCCTTCGAGGGGCTGGGGTTGTGAAATTTTAAGTTTTTCAAATCAGAGACTCTGTCCAGTGATTAATCAATCCTTGTGCTACATGAGGATTATTTTTCTAGATTTGAAGATGTTACAGAATGTGTTGCCTTTTTCAAATTGATAATTTGATTTCTTTCCTCATTCTAATAATATATAAATAAATAAAATACAAATGAATAATATACTCACCTTTGTACCTGATTTTTAGTCATGATGTTTCTTAGAGAAAAACTTAAAATTTCACAACCCCAGCCCCTCCCCGAAGGCTGTGTCCACTTCTGACTACAACTGACTGTATTCACCAGGCTGATCTCAGCTTTTGGTATGAATAGACCCTGACCCTGGCCACATACTGTTAAGTGCTGGGTTAAGGAACAGATGTGATTTGGCCAGCTGAGGGGATTAACCCCTATAAGGAATTCATGCTGGATTGGAAGCAACTCTTGTTACCAGTATTTCATCTTTTTGGTAACAACAACAACAAAATGTATAAGAAAGCCAAACTTGTCAGATGATGGTAGTGCAGGCCTTTAATCCCAGCACTTGGGAAGCAGAGGCAGGTGGATCTCTGTGAGTTCAAGGCCAGCCTGGTATACAAAGAGAGTTCCAGGACAACCAGGGCTACATAGAGAAATCTGTCTCAAGAGAGAGAGAGAATTTATGAAAGGTTTGAGCAATTTTCATTCTACTAAAATTTGCAGATCATCCAAAACTGTTCTTCAAAAGAAAAGCACGATTTAATCATCTATGTTCTACTTTTTAACCCATCTTTAAAATTTAAAACCACACAGATTAATTTAACTTAGTTACCCTTTCTTTCAATAAGAGCTTATCAACAGATTTTTTTAAAAAAAAAAATCAGATGTGTTTATATGATTTTGTCTTTGTTCATTTGAGATTTATTTAGCATTCCTGTTCAAAATAAAAAACAAGCAAGGAGAACTGAATTAAAAGTTCTAGGAACTGCTTCCTCTGCAGTTCTGTGGAAGACAAAGCATGGCGTAGCAGGAGAGCAATGGAGATGCTTGCCAGGAAGCGTGCACGTGATGAATGAGTGCTTTCAGAGAGCCCACTACAAGTAACTGTCTCTTGTGTTTGCATAGTGGCTTGTGTGTGGGAATATTTCCATACACTTGAGCGCCTTTCACTAAACTAGATGGATTACAATCACTCCCTACATTGCTTAGATAAGGAAAGCAAGGCACAGAACAAGAAAGGAAGTTTTCTGTGCTGGTATGTGAGGAAATAAAACCAATAAAAATGAAATTAGCTATGGGAGTGAATGCACGGATGGAATCAATCTACCCAACTTCATTGCCTTTCACCTGGCTTGGATCCAAATTATTCCCACTATTTTCAAAATTCAATGATAATTTAGTTTATGTCACCTAGGATAGCTTTTAGAGCCCCAGAAGGGACATTCAGAAATAGGCACCATACTGTTTTTAAAGAGAACTATGGGGATTGCTGACCCTAACTGATTATGCAGTTCCGTGAGTTTCCACTAAGGTGGACAGATGCACCTCAACTCCTGGTGGGGTTACTTCCCAAAACTCCAGTGTAAGTTAGACAAGGGCAACAAAAACAAAAACAAAAATCAAACAAAAAAATCCACAGTTCTTACCTTAAAGCAGTGGTTCTCAACCTGTGGGTTATGACCCTACTGTGATCCAATGGTGCTTTCACAGGGGTCGCATATCAGATGTCCTGCAAATCAGACATTTACATTACAATTCATAACAGTATCAAAATTACAGTTATGAAGTAGCAACAAAAACAATTTTATGGTTGCGGGGGGGGGGGGGGGGGTCACCACAACATGAGGAACTGTATTAAAGGGTTGCAGCGTTAGGAAGGTTGAGAACCACTGCCTCAAAGGGCATAAGTGTTTATTCTGGAGCCATTTTGAGTGGCCAGAGCCCAGGAACACAGACTTAGGTTAAACCAAATTCCATGTTCCAATTTTGAAGCCGTTTCATGAAGTTTTATTGTTTTACAGGACAAAGACGGTCATAAATCAAGGCAAGTTTAATACATGTGGATGGGTACATCAGAGAGGTGGTTATAGCAAGATGAGGGAAGTTTTTCTATAGGCCTCAGATGCTATCTGAGATTCCCAAAAGGTTTTTAATCTATTAGCCACAGGATGTTAGTCCACAGAGGTGGACAAGACATTCAGGGTGCTAAAGCTAGTCGAGATAAGGTAATGAGCCCTGGACCTGCAACATTCCAACCTCTCCACATCACTGTGGTTCTAATCAGTCAGCCTCTGAAGACACAGCTTGCTTCCAGGAATTCTCACTGACAAAAACCATATTCATACCCCAGGAAAATAGTCAACACTTCAAAAAGTTCCAGCCACTCAAACATAAGGACCTGAGTTTGATTCCTAGCACTCAAATAGTAGTAGTAGTTATAATAATAATAATAATTAATAGCAGCCGCAGCATGAGCTGTAGTCTTCCAATGTGGGAAGACAGAGGCAGAAGGACCCATAGAGTTAATGAGCAATCCAGCTTCTCTAAATTGGTTAGCTTCAGGTCCCAGTGAGAGACCCTGTCTCAAAAACCAAGGAGGACATCTCCCAAGGAATGACATTGGAGATTGCCCCTCTGGCCCCGACATGTACAGACACAAAATGTGCACACATGAATACATGCACATACCCACAACTCACACACGCTTGCACACACACACTACAAAAGTATGGTTTCTGTTGAACACACTTCTCTTTAACACCATCACAGAAAATGGAAGAAACACAAAGCTGACGCATGGCATGTTGGGGACTCATAAAAGACAGTGGCATATGTTCTGAGTGCTTCTGGGAAGTGGTGAACTAGGAAGTGTAATGGGTAATGTTTTTAAACAGTCACAGAAAGCTCCCTGGCATCTTTTGGGGAGCGTTGGTGTGAGGAGCACTGCTTGGTGTACAACTGACTTTCCAACTTATGAACTATCCATTTGTGTGTGTGTCTCATTTTCTTCAACAGTGAAGTGGGGATGAGAATCAAGATTGCAGAGAATTCATTTTTTGGTTTTGTTGTTGCTGTCGTGGTTTTTGTCATTGTTATTTTGAGACAGGGTCACACTATGTAGCTCTGGATAGAACTCACAGTGCAGACCAAGCTGTCCTTGAATTCCCTCTGTCTCATGAGAGCTAGGATTAAAGGCACGGGCCACTCCACTTGTCCTTTGTCTGCAGAGAGTCCCGGGAGGGGGAGGGGGAATTCAGAAATATGTACAATAGTAAATTGTACTATTTACTATTGTGTGTGTGTGTGTGTGTGTGAGAGTGTGTGTGTGCTTGTGTATTTGTATATATAACAAGTATGTGACACTCACAAACATTCTAAAGTTGGCTGTTGTGATTTTAAGGTAGTGAAGGATTGGGAATTCACACAGAAACAAAGGAATATTTTCCCCCTAGAGTTCCTGGGGGAGAGGGTTAAGAACACACCCTTTCCTCTCTAGCATACACCTGCTCATAAAAGAAAGTCTGTTGGAAGCAGCCATTCCTTGAGTTAACTAGATGGCTAAAGACCCAGGTCCTACTTGCAGGACTTCCAGTCTCTGTGACCAACACAGACACCAACCAGAAGTCATGTGTCCACTTTGAAAATCACACTATTAGCCTAAATCTCCAAATTCAGCCACAGCGTATCTTCTGTTCCTCCCAAGTCTCCTGGATTTGAGGGTTGAAAGTTAAGATAAGAAAAACCAAAACCAAAAACTTTTGGCTTCACTTAGTAAGTATCTCACAGCAGAGGCTAATTCCGAGGGTCATTATGATTTCTTCCCAAAAGATGTTTAAGTATCTTCATCACTGAGAAATATAAGTTCACTATATTTATCATCTTTAATTGATAGCTCTTCAGCACCTAGAAATATAATTGCATGTTAATTATCAATTAAGAGCTTTACTGTTTTGTCTTTAGGGTTGCAAGCCTAGACTCTACCGGTTGAACTGTCTGTCCAGCCCAAGAGTTACGCTTTTTAATGAGTGATCTTATCCAAAAGGCCTAGAAGTGATAGGGTTTGTTTTTTCTCTTTTCTTTTTTTCTTTTGTGGGGAAAGGGGCATGCACTGTGTGTGGCATGCATCTGGAGGTCAGAGGACAACTTGTAGGGATTTGTTCTCTCCTTCTACCATTTGGGTCCTGGAGATGGTCATCAGACTTTTTATGAAGTAAAATTTAATACTGAGTTGTTTAAATAAAAATTTCATAAAATTACATTGTATAATTTATATAGCTATAGATATAGATCTATACTGTTAAGTGCATCTCTACTGAATGGTACCTCCTCATTTACTAGAGCACTTGCCTACAGGAGTGGGCAGAACTAAGACCATTTGACTTTGAACTTTCACCATATCTGGTTTATAATAATAAAACAGAGCTAGAGTGATAATAAATAATATATAATAATAAAGCAGCAGCTAAGAGCACCAGCTAATCTTCCAGAGGTCCCAGATTCAATTCACAAAACCCACTTGGTGGCTCATAATCATCTATAAGTCCAGACCCAGGAGACCCAACGTCCTCTTCTGGCCTCTGTGGGTATTGCATGGACATGGTGCACAGACATACATGCAAGCAAAATACCATGCACATAAAATAAGATAATAATAAAAAAAATTAAGTATAATAATAACAACAACAATAAGAGATTGGCCCTCACATGCTTCTTTACCCAAATGGAAGTTCTGAGATAATGCTGCAAAGCATGGTAAATAGTTAACTGCATATCAAGTGACCTTTCTTTTCTTTTTATTTCTTTTTTTTAAGTCTCCTTTCTTATAGTCCATATCTAACTGATAAAGAGGGAGTTTTATCTCTTCTTTTTCCATGTAACTATATAAATAGCCACTAATTAATGAGAGCAAGAACATGCTGATAAAATGTTCATTTATGCCACAAATGACAGATTCTTTTTAATCTATGATTCCTTGGACCCCAAAGAGTTGTTTATCATTGAGATCGAAGGAAATAAAATCATAATTGTTATGTGCCTATCAAGTTGGCTGGTAGACAACCATGGACTTTTATTTGAGCAGCCAATCAAAACACACTGAGAAACAGAGTGGCGACTTAGCTGTTAGATGATTCTCATTAGACCCAGTTCCACCGTCTCTTAATAAAAACGACAGCAACGTAACACTTCTGAGCAGTCTCCGGTGGCCAATGTCTTCCTCCCCCGAGAGCTAATCCAAACATGACTTTATAAAATGGAGACTGCTGTCGCTCCATCTTCCAGATTAGAAGCTGGGGATTGGGCATGGCAAGGCTAAGAGAGGAGCTGGACTCCAGATGAAGTCTCTAAACCCCGTACTCTCTCAGCTCCCCTGTGACCCTGCTCCTCCCATCTGTAACTCCCTCTTTCCTGAAGTAGCAGAACTGGGCTAAAATACACAGCCCTCCTACAGGAAGGAGGTAATTAAAATCTAGTATATGAAACCAAAAGTATTAGTGCAGCAATAATAAATCAAATGCAATAGACCAACATAAAAATGAGAGAAAACACATAGAGCGGAAGAAAATATTTACGAAGCAGGTATCTGATAATGGTCTCGTATTAAGAATTCTTACTACTCAACAGTGAAAAGGTAGCAGCACACTTAAAAATGAGCAGAGTGAATTGGGCGGTGGTGGTGCACACCTTTGATCCCAGCACTTGCGAGGCAGAGGCAGGTAGACCTCTGAGTTCAAGGCCAGCCTGGTCTACAGAGCAAGTTCCAGGACAGCCAGGGCTACACAGAGGAACCCTGACTCAGGGCAAAAAAAAGGAACAAAGTGAAGAACCAGAGAGATGGCTCAACAGTTAAGAAAGGCATGCTGTTTTTCCAGACCTGGCTTCTATTCCCAGCACCCATGCCAGGTGACGGACAACTGCCTGTAACTCCAATACCTGGGGATTTGATGCCCTCTTCTGGCCTCCACAGGCACCCATACCCATGTGGCATGCATGTGCACACACGCACATACACACACAAATAAAGTAAAAATAAAAATAAATCAGTCTTTTTGAAAGTGAGCAAAAGATTTGAACAGATTTTTTTCACCAGACAAGACATACAGTACAGTAGAATGTTGCACTAAAAATCATTTGTCATTAAAAAAGGAAAACTTAAACCACAATGGTACAATTTCGTGCTTACTAACACAGCTACAAACGAAGACAGGCACTAACAAGTGTGAGTGTGTAGAGAAACTGAGTCTTCCATACTGTTGTTGAGAATGTAAAATCACACAACCTCTTTGAAAGGAACAGGTTGGCAAGTTCTTCAAAAAGTAGAACGTAGAATTATGATATGACTCAGCAAATTTACATGTGTCCATGGAAACACCTGCTTATGCCTATGGGTCATTTACACCTCCTCCGAAAAGCTGGGAGAAAACTTGTGCTAACAACAGAGCCCCCACTGGCACATAAATATTCACCACAATGTTGCTTATAGTGCATATATAATTGTATATAAATATATAATATCTATAATAAATAGCCACTATATAACAATGTACTAAAGAATGAATAAGTAAAATGTGGGAGATTAATGTTATTAGAATATTATTTGGTCATAACAAAGAATGAAATACTGTTGCACGCTGTGACATAGATGAAAAAGACTAGTTCCAAGAGGCTCCATGACTCCATTTAAATAACGTGATTAAAGTAGGCAAATCTTTAGACAGAATGCAGACGATAGTCCCAGAGGATGGAGGAAGGGACAATGGGGCTGATGACCAATAGATACAGAGTTTGGATTTCTAGAGTGCTGAGGGTTTGCTTTTTTGGTTTTGTCTGTTTACAGAGAGGGGATGATGAACATGCTCCAGGGTTGGGTAGTGATGATACTTGCACAATTCTGTTTAGTGATACAAAACCATAGAGATATACGCTTTACTTTTGGGGTGTTTGTTTTTGTTTGTTTGTTTGTTTTTGAGACAGGATCTGTCTACATCGCCCTACCTATCCTGGAACTCACTATCAGGCTGGCCTTGAACTCACAGAGCCTGCCTCTGCCTCCCTAATGCTAGGATTAAAGGCCTGCACCACCACACATAAGACTTTACTTTTTACTATTTATTTTAATTTTTACTCATGTGTACATCTCTGTGTGTACATGTGAGTGTCTGGTGGAAGTGTGCAGGCACCATTGGGGGCTCAGAAGAGGGTGTTGGGCTCCCTGGAGCTAGAGTTCAAGTCAGTGATTAGTCACTAGGCATGGGTGCTAGGAAATAAACTTGGGTCTTCTAAAAGAAAGGCAACTGTTCTTAACCCACTGAGCCATTTCCCCACCCACGAAGTGCACACTTAAAACAGTGAACTTTGTGGCCTATGAACTACATACCCATGAAGCCAAGGGAGCCTGAAAGTCATTTCCTATTTTTGAATGTGCATTTGCCACTAATACAAAATAAAAAAAAATAATTTTTCCATGACTAATAAACTGACTCCCATTGTCAAAACGATGGACACTTTTTCCCTTAAACTAGATTTTCTAATTAAAAAAAAAAATTGGCCGGGCGGTGGTGGCGCACGCCTTTAATCCCAGCACTTGGGAGGCAGAGCCAGGCAGATCTCTGTGAGTTCAAGGCCAGCCTGGGCTACCAAGTGAGCTCCAGGAAAGGCGCAAAGCTACTCAAAGAAACCCTGTCTCGAAAAACCAAAAAAAAAAAAAAAAAAAAAAATTGACACAACATTTCAAAAACATTCCCCATCCCAACAAGGCAGAGACAAGTAGCCCATCCCTGGCACCACAACAAGTCTTTGTTTCTTACTGTCACAGTGCGAGGTCCCTCACAGGGACACCTGACATGTTAGAAGCACCCAGTTCAATTCACCCCCACTGCCTTATTTCCTTTTTCTTTAATTTGGTAAAAATCTCGGTCCCCAAACTACCTACACCTAGTCAATCCGATCAGGGCTGGCTGCGCATCATTAACAGGCCTCCTGTGGGCAGAAACAAAGTAAAACAAAGAATCTCTGATGTTAGTAAGTTCTTCACTAAAACCAAAGGTTCTAATCTGTATAGAGCATGTTGTGTGTTAATACCCTACTTACTCTCCTTGAGCCCTTTGAATCCACCCCTCAACTAACCTTTGAAAGACCTGCACAACCAATTAGAGTCAAGAAGTAAAGACCCACACTGTTGATAAACCGGGACTTATGAGGCCTGGGACATTGTCAGCAAATATTCCCTAGGTTTCCGTGGTGAAGAGTCATACACTTTACCGTGTGTGAACTAAAAGAAGGATGAGAGAAAGGACAGGGAGAAAGTCCCAATCAAGAACTCCTTTGTCTAGACATTGTTTAGACATTTATTACTTGTATATATTGTATATAGTCATTGTACTTTTGTATATAGTTTTTCTTTTGTTAGTTATAACCTTTTTCTTTTTTTTCCTTTTTATTAAAATAGAAAAGGGGAAAAAAAAAAAAAAAAAAAAAAAGAAACAACACAAATGGGGGGGGGCGTTGGGGGGAAGGTGAGGGGGACGGGAGGGGGGAGAACAAGGGAATCCGTGACCAATATGTAGAACTGAATTGTATTGCAAAATAAATTAAAATAAATTAAAAAAAAAAAAAAAAAAAAAAAAAAAAAAAAAAAGAACTCCTTTGTCATCACTGAAGTTTTATCATCAAATATTTAAAGCAGAGATAATGAGCTATTTATCCGCAGAACAGAGACAAAATGAGATTAAAAATTCGGTGCGTGTTGTGTTTTAGTTCATCGGTTACTTTACTAACTGTACACACATTTTTTTAAACCAGTTTTGACAGAAGACAGTAGGAGCTTTTTTTAAAAAATTGTTAAAATTGAAACTTAACTTATGTGTGTTGAGATGTTCAACGAATTTGTTCAATCTATACAAACAGGTACCTGACTGCTAAGGTCAATGTAGAGAAAGAACATTTTCAGAGCTCCTGTCGATAAAGTGACATAAATGGGAGGTAATATGGGCAAAGGGAAGGGTCCTGAGCTGATCTCACTGTGTTCTCGGGCATATGCTATGGTTTTCCCACGGCAGAGCTTACCCCTCGGACATTTAGCAGTCATTAGGTACCCGAGCCTCTAAGAAATAAGAACCCCAAGTGATTAAACTGAAAGCCAGAGCCTGGGAATTAGGAGAAGCAGCCTTACATTCTTCCTCCCTAAAGCAAAACGGTCCAGGAAAGCATCACTTGAAGGAAGCCAGATTGTTTACATATACATATACACATAGTGTGCCTCAGTGAGTAACAAAACTTACTCGCTCTGTGTTTAATAAAGTCAAGATAAATAATAAGATTGATCCGAACTTCTGATTGGATTGTCAGCCACCAGCTCTGTGCTTAAGGACATGCTCTGGTTATCTCTCAGTGGAGGGTGAGCTTGGGCTGTTGCCCAGCAACTGTGATAACTGAATACATTTGTTTTCACCTCGACATGCTGGCAACTTTCAAGTCATTTAATAAAAATGTTGGAAACACAGTGACTGACAGAGAGCAGCCGCTGGTCATTTGAAATATTTGGCGTGGTCGACCCTGTAGGTTAAAGATGAGTGTGGTAACACACATCTAATCTGGGTATTCGGAAGACTGAAGCAAGAAGTTTGTAGGTTTGAGGCCAGCCTGGACTATGTAATAAGACACTGTCTCATCTCCCACTACATTTTACAGAGTCGTGTTTAGGGAATGAAATGGAACTTATAAGTATCCCAGAGAGACAGGACTAAATCAGGATAGTCCCAAGCAGAGCAAAGCCACCACAAATCTCCATAAGAGTTAAAACTGATTAACTCCTAATTCAAATAACTCTTTTACTAATTAAGCTAAAGCTTTTCTGTTAAGAAAGACATTCTGTCCAGGGTGGCAGCAGCGGCGGGGGTGGGGGTGGGGTGGGGGAGGATGGAGGGAGGGGTGGGCAGGAAGATGAGAGATTAGGGCTGAGATTTAACGAGTTAAATATATCCCTGCCTCTAACCTAAAGGCATCACCTTAACTTCTGACATGAATAAATTAGCCTGAATAAGATTGACTACTAAGAGGATGGCATAGGTCACATCTCATGTAGCATTAGTAACTTCCTCCAGCATGTGACATTAATATTCTATATACTATGAGTAGACTTTAAATGCTGAGGACTGATGAAGCAAGGGACGGCCATATTCCCAATTTGTTAAAAGCAATTCTTTGGTCAATAATATAATGATGATAGTTAATAGTTCAGAGCAATCAAACCTTACCATGTGTCTGGCATACTAGTCCCAATACAATAATCTTTTAAAATTCCTCAGTGGTTCTAGAAAGTAAATGCTTCTTATGTCCCCACCTCCCACCCCCAAAATGAGGAAAGTGAGATTTAGAGAAAGTAAGTCATCCATCCAAGGCAACAGAATTCGCATGAAGAGTCTCGGGTCAGCCTGACTGTTCTCAGCCTTCCATGCCCTTATTCCACCCCCAGTCAGGGTTCTGACAGCCAAGACAAGCCCTACATGCTCCTCCCAATGGAGTTCACGCAAGGGAAACTTCTAGCTCCGACAGGAAGACCTGGTAACTGAAAGGACACCACAAACAATCCCTTGAACATCCAAAGACAAAAAAAAATAAATAAACACTGGGCAACATCTGGAGGTGCAGCAGAGAAGCCAAGACAATCGAGAAGCCAGGATGATATCCAGCAGCTCTCAGTGGGAGCTGCTTTGTACTATCTACTACAGATCTGCTTTTATAATTTTAAATTTTATAACACCAAGCATTCCAGCAACTCTCCTTGTGATACACATCTTGGTAGACAGACTATTACCTACCAGCTGATATGGAGTAAGACTAATTTTTAGCTCATTTATTTGGTTACAATAAAAATTAAATTTGAATTCTGATTTTAATTAATCTATGACCTTAACACACAGAGAAATGTGCTGACTCCATCTGGAATTTTTTTTTTTAAGTAAAAACTAATGCAAAGCATACAGCCCTATGGGAAGAAGGCAAAGGCCCTGTCTTCTCAGACGAATAGATTGTAATAATTACTCTGTCCTCGGGAAAGTTTTCAGTTGTTTTGCGATTGGTTCACATAAAACTCACATGTCATCTCCCCCTTCCCACTGCTTAGATTGTGTCCAAGGAAAAAGAAATGCCATTGCTCTAGCTGGCCCTGTCCTTCCTGCAGCTTGGGTACTTTCATTCTGTGCTCCATTAATAGCGTCACATTCCAAAGCTAAGAGCTTGGACTGGAGCCCAGTTCTCCTACTCCAGGCTAGGGCCAGTTCTAAAAAGTTGTGCAGATGTGGGGGAGGGGAGGTGGCTTCTGTATGACCTAAGACAGGAGAACAGGAACAAATGGCCAGTCCTTTCTCTCTCCCACTCATTGACATCATGACAGTACTTAGTACCAAGTACCTAGTTGTGAAATAAAACAGTCTACGGATATATGCTTGGGAAATATATGTGCAGCTGCTCTCCAACACGATTGCAAGTTCACTTACAGCAAGCATGCTGCTTGTTTGTTTCTATAGCTCCATCACCCAGAATATGACCTGGTCCATAAAATAAACCCCCCCCAAAAAAAAAAACTGTTGAAAGGAGGGGAAAAGAAAGGGAACGAACAGAGAGGGGAAGAAAGAGGAGGTTGGGCACAATTTGCCTCACATGAAGATTCTCTTTTTAAAACGGAGCAAAAATGCAAAGCAAACCTGTAGCTAGCTGATAATCCACAACCCTTCAGCCACCCTTCCTGCGTATTTCTTCTGGGCTGACTTAATTCTTGTGAATCAGTGTTTCAAGATAAATAGTGGTGCATAGGCAAAAGAATTGCCAGATGAGAAAACACTAACAGAGTTTGTCCAAAAGGAGGATGATGGTGTGAAAAGGAAATTAAGTAAAAACAAGCAGTTAAAAGTGAGCAACTGGCCGGGCGGTGGTGGCTCACGCCTTTAATCCCAGCACTCGGGAGGCAGAGCCAGGCGGATCTCTGTGAGTTCAAGGCCAGCCTGGGCTACCAAGTGAGTCCCAGGAGAGGCGCAAAGCTACACAGAGAAACCCTGTCTCGAAAAACCAAAAACAAAAAAGTGTGCAACTGAAGTAACACAGAATGTGATAGGCAGAAACGACTCTAAGGCTAAGTAACCATTAGCTGCGTCAGGACAGTGTGATAAGGGCAATGGTGGACCACCCTGTCAAGTACTCACAGGAGAGAAACAGGACCTGTCAAAAGATGGTGGGGGTGGGGTGGGGCCGGGGGGGGGGGGGGGGGGGGGGTGGGGAGAAAGGCCAGTCCCATGAATGATGGCACCATCCCAAAACAAGGAAGGAAGAGATTGTTTGGATGTTTCTAGACATCTGCAACTCTGCCTTGTATCTGTATGTCATAAATAGTGGCTCATGGGCTAGACCATCTGGGAGTCTTGGACACCTCCGTTCTGTTTAGGGACACTTGCACTCAACTAGAAAAGTGAGATGTGGCATGAGCCAGTGGCTTTCTTTTTCAGTTGTGAGGAGAAATTTTCTATTACGTATTTCTTTTTCATTCCCTCCTTTCCCGCTTTGTGGAGTGGGAAAATACCAGTGTTCTAATGCCTTAGGTCAGTGAGAATTCTACAGGAGTGTGGTTGGGCACCAGTCTTAATAAACAGTGACCCAATGATTGATTCACTTGGCAAATATTTATTGAGCGTCTGTCTTAGGGTTTCTATTGCTGTGAAGAGACACCATGACTGTGGGAGACCCACCCTCACTTTTTCCCCAGGGTACTCTTGAGGAGAGAGGGATAAAAGTATTAGGTAGAAAGATAGAGGGGAGAGAAACAGAATCACAAGATAGCCTTGGGAGGGTCTGGATCAATATCCACCAGCCCCTCTTGTATCTTCTAAAGGGTCTTTTATAGAAATGCTAAGGGGTGGAGCAAAAGATCTCCCCCCCCCCAGCACAACCAAGTGCAGACCCTTCCAATCACCTGGTAACCGCACACATGGTCAAGTAATCCTCTAACGCAGCCCTGCTGGGTAAAGCAAGCTCAGATCTCACTAGGAAACCTCTGTGGGCCTCTGCACATGACCATGGCAGCTCTTATAAAGGAAAACATTTAATTGAGGGGCAGCTTAGAGTTCAGTCCATTATCATCGTGGTGGGACCTGGTGGTGAGCAGGCAGACATGGTGCTGGAGAAAGAGCTGAGAGTTCTACATCTTGATATGCAGGCAACAAGAAGTGAATTGAGACACTGAGTCTGGCTTGAGCATATATGAGAGCTCAAAGCCCGCCTCCAGGGTGACACACTTCCTCCCACAAGACCAAACCCATTCCAGCAAAGCCATACCTCCTAATAGTGCCACTCCCTTTGGGGGGTATTTTCTTTCAAACCCCCACAGCATTTAACATGAAGCAGACACTTTCGGGTAGAGTAGTGAATACAACAGACAGGGTCCTTGTTTTGAGGGCCATTCCATTCTTGAGGATGAGAACTGATTAAAAAAAAAAAATAGACAGAAAACTCATTACCTGTGTGAGACAATCATTTACCTCCTCCTACAGCAGACAGACTACAGAGCAGCAGCCTTGTTGTTGTTTCTAGAATATGCCAAGCTCAGCAACCAGTCTCAGGGGCTCTGCCTGACTCTTCCCTCCGGCAGGCTAGCTTTGCATCCAGATCTTCATGGGCTTCCTCCTTCTTGTCCTTCAAAGCTCAGCTGAGCAGTCACCTCTGATGGGGCATCCCCGATCATCCTATGGAAAACAAGTCTCCCTCTCCATCTACTCTCTTCTGTTTCATTGTCTTTGTATCTCTTAGGCATTGAGAAACGATGCCACTCAGATACAGTGGTCCCTCAGCATCCTCTGTGGATCATTTCTAAGATCAAAAGCCAGTGAGGCTAAAGTCCCCTATAAAATCTGTTGTAAAAGATGCATTTAAATCTCTAGTCATTAAAAAAAAAAAAAAAAAAAAGTTGGGCGGTGGTGGCCTTTAATCCCATTACTCGGGAGGCAGAGGCAGGTGGCTCTCTGTGAGTTCAAGGCCAGCCTGGTCTACAGAGTGAGTTCCAGCAAAGGCTCCAAAGCTACACAGAGAAACCCTGTGTCAAAAACAACAACAACAACAAAAACACCTAAATCTCTAGTCATTTACAATCCCTAATATCGGGGAAATGCTGTGTAGGTAGTTGTCATACAAATACGGAAATGCGTGTTTAGTGTAGACACATCCACTGTAGGCCCATCTTCATTTCGACCTGCAATTAGTCACGTCTGAGGAGACAGAAGATGTGACTACAGAGGGCTGGTTGTACTTTTCCCATTTTGGTTTCTACAGCTAGAATGTAGGACTCATAACGAGGTGGGTGTTTACCCTTCTGTTCCCTGTTGTGTCTCATATATCTACAACATTGCCCTAGCAACCTGGTTCCTGGTATTCACATCTGGAATCTAGGCTGGTCTGCGGCTCACGTTTGATGAATAGAACCCAACACAGGTGAAGTGGCATGGCTGCTTCCAGGGCTGTCTCATAAAGAACCCGAAGATTCAACCTTGGTTTGCAAGACGTAAGGCTCCAATCGGCTCCTTCTCTAGCGCCATGTCTGCCTGCATGCCGCCATGCTTCCCACCATGACGATAATGGACCAAGTTAAAACACACACACACACACACACACACACAGAGACAAGCATATCCAGATCTCAATGTTCTAGATAAGGATTCCACAGCTAGTCTACTCAGTAAATATCATACAGGGAGACTGGGATATCCCTCTGGCTTTCAGCCTACTAACTAGTCCACCAGAAGAGCCAGATCTTCCAATGCAAATGCACTTTGCATATTCAGTTCAGTTGAGTTTTTGAATGATTCCATCCCTGGGCTCCATGTTACTGTTTTCCCAATGAGGGACAAGCATCCAGCTCACAGAACTATGAGAGATAATAATAATAATAAATTATTGCTGAAACCCCTACAGTTTCAGATAGACAGTTATCAAACAACTGGAAACTTCAAAATACAGCCGCCAAAAATAGCTCTAAATTCAAACATTTCTTTGAATACGAGCTATTTTTAGATTTAAATTTTTATCTTTTGAGAATTTCATACATGAATATTATACTTGACTCATTTCCCCTCTTCTTTCTGCCCCTCCAGTTCCTCCTGTGTCTACCCACTCCCTTTCAAATTCATAACCTCTTTTTTTTTTTTTTTGGTTTTTTGAGACAGGGTTTCTCTATGTAGCTTTGCGCCTTTTCCTGGATCTCGCTCTGTAGACCAGGCTGGCCTCGAACTCACAAAGATCCACCTGCCTCTGCCTCCGAAGTGCTGGGATTAAAGGCGTGCGCCACCACCGCCCGGCCATAACCTCTTTTTTAATGTTTATTGTTACACATGCATATGCATATAGGTAATATATACATACATATGTACACAATCACATATGCACACACGCACGCACGTACACACAACTTACTGAGGTCATTTCATGGTGCTCATCTAGACATGTGTTTAGGGCTGGTCACTTGGGATTGGACAACCTATAAAGGGGATTGTCCCTGGAGAAAACTGATTCTCCCTCTGTCAGCAGCCACGGAGTGTCAGCAACTCTTCATTAATGGATGGGAAATTCTTTCTGTCCACATTGACATGTTGCGGTGGTTTGAATAAGAAGAGCTTCCAAAGGTTCATAAATTTGAATGTTTGGTCACCAGGGAGTGGCACTATTAGGAAGTGTGGCCTTGTTGGAGGAAGTGTGTCACTGGGGGTGGGCTTTCAGGTTTCAGATGCTCAGGTCAGGCCTAGTGAATCTCTCTCTGCCTCCTCCTGCTGCCTGTCAATCCAGATGTAGACCTATCTGCTCCTTCTCCAGCACCATGTCTGCCTGCATGCCGCCATGCTTCCCACCATGCTGATAATGGACCAAACTTCTGAACCTATAAGCCACCCCATTTAAATGTTTTCCTTTATAAGAGTTGTTGTGGTAAGCTGGACATGGTGGCCCATGCCTTTAATCCCTGTCTTCGGGAGGCAGAGGCAGACAAATCTCTGTGAGTTTGAGGCCAGCCTGATCTACAAACTGAGTTCTAGGATAAGTCAGGGTCACACCAAGAAACCCTGTCTCAAAAAAAACAAAAACAAAACAAAGAATTGCTGTGGTCATGGTGTCTCTTCACAGCAATAGAAACACTGACTAAGACACACGTCATCTGGGGTTGTCATTACCCAAGCCTTGTTTAGGCAATTATATTGTTGAGATTTCATGAGGCAGCTTTCCTATCTATCATGCATAGAAGTCACTGTCCCACGGGAGATATCCTGGTCCTCTGGTACCTACAACCTTTCTGCTTCTTCTTCCACACATTACCTGAGCCATCATAGATGTAGGGGGTGCACTGTAGGTATACCAGTTTGGGTTGGGTCCTCATGGTCAGTTGTTTTCTGCATTTTGACAAGTTGTTTCTCCACAGATATTGTATTCACACCTGTGGCACCTAATGGGACTTTCCTTCAACACACTCTCCAACATAGCACATGTTTTTTGCCATCAACAAAATGTGTTTTGTATTATTCAGGCTTCTATAATCCTACAAGCACCCCCACTGGAGGGCAAGAAAACAGGGTGTTTATCTTCTAGGGAACACTGTGAGTTTTGTTGTTGCTGTTGTTGTTGAACTCCCTGAAGATCAGATTCATCTTTTAAAAGTGATAGAGGTTTGATTTTTAAATTTTGTTTAGTGTGTGGTAGGCAAGTTTCCCATTTCCCCCAGTAACATTAAGACAAAATACAAATATGTGAATCAGATTCAAGCACAAGAATTCCAACTGAAGCAGGAGTGACTATCTAAATAGTGTTAAGAAGTTGGCATTGAACAAGATGGAATGCGTGCCTGGTACCGTTAACTGAGCCAAAAACCTATGACTGTCTAGGTCATAGGCCCTTGGGGGGAAACATAACACTATTATTGTTCTAGATGGACATAATAATAAACTGCCCCCTAAGTTCTTATCTTTACAAGCATAGATAAGTACATCTCTCAGTGTTCGCCAGAGAAGCTTCTTTTTGCAGTAGATAGCAACTAATACAGAGGCTCATAGCTGGTCAACATACAGCGAATACAAGACTAAAAGTGCTCAGTTATGGCTGGGATGCCTATATTCCATCCCTTTTTCCCAGGACTCAGGTCAGGGATCATAGTGGAAGAGGTGAGAGAAAAATTGTCAGAAGTAGTCGACATCTACAGCAAAACAGTATTTGCTGGACACGACAGGGCATTTGAACACATGAATTCACAGCAGCTGTGACTGCTTGGAGAAGAGTTGTACAAGATCAAACCAGAGGAAACCTCCAGAATGGACCAGGGAAGGACTCAGGAAGTTCCACCTGTAGTTAAGAAGTTATTGACAATTGACGGTTGTTGGGGAAGGATCCGTTTTCTTCAGGGATACAGCCCTTGAGAGGCTGCCCATGGTCTAGTAGATGGCCCTATATCCATGCACACTAGCAACTTTAAGTGGACTCAGTGGGTTTTTAAAAAACAAAACAAACAAACAAAACACATAAAGTTGTGAGGGAACAGTGGAGGGAAACAGGAGAAGAGCTGGAGGGGATGGAATAAGGATGAATTTGATCAAAACGCATTATATGAAATTCTAAAAAAAAAAAAAAGAAAAGAAATATAAGCATTTAAAAAAAAACAAGAAAAGAAGTTGACATTGAGTCAGAAGACCTAAGTTCAAGTACCAGGTCCTCCTCTCATTAGGTATAAGAGCTGGATTCTACCCAAAGCCTGTGCGGAACTCATCTGGATGACATCAGATGCCTTCCCACTTCACAATAACATTTACCATTTAGAAAATGGGCAGATGTTTTAAAATATGGAGTAGATTTTAATTTATTGTTTATGTGGCATGCTAGCTTCCCATTACTCTAACAAAATAACTGTAAGTTAGACAAATCAACTCATAGACAAAGAAAGGCTCATTTTGGTTCACAGTATTGAAGATTTTGGTCCCTGATCAGTTGTACCATTGTTTTGGAAGTTGCTAAGAGGAAGTGCAGTGTGGAGAGAGGGCATGCCATAGGGGACTGCTCACCTTCTGGTAGCTGGGAAACAAAAGAGAAAAAGTAGGAAGAGCCAATATCCTTGAGAATAGGCCCCTGTGACCTAATTGCATCCCTTTAGACCTCGTCCCTAAGGATTTACCATCTCTGTGATCCTGCCCTAAGCTGGGCACCATACTTTTTAAGGAACACTTATTTAAACCACAGCGTGTGGCATCATTTGTTTCGTTTTTTTGAGGAGTGTTGGAATGAAGGGCTGAGATGTACTTCAGTTGGTACAGTGTTTGCCTGAGATGCACAAGGCTCTGTAGCTCAATCCTCAGCACCACACACAAGCCAAATGTGGTGAGTTCAAGGCAAGCAGGGCTCGTGGCCCTGCATTAAAAACATTAAGTAAATAAGAGGTTAATTTAAATCTTTAAAATGTAAAGAATGCTGAAGTGAAGGAGGTTTTGTATCGTGTCTTCTGTTCTCATGGAACCAGATATATGCTAGTGGTTTTGAACTACCCTTTGGCCCTAGGACCTTCCGCCACTCTGTCCTTTTCCTCTCAACACAGGTGGGGAAACACGGGTTTTGTTTCATCTCTAGGCAGAAATCTTGAGTGATTAAATGTCCTAACATACACTGTTACCCGGGTTGGAAATTCTGGTTCAAAAATCTTTCCATTGATTTCAAATGTCTTGTTATTTTAAAGGTTCCATGGAAGATGCTTCCGAGGCCTACAATACACTCTTCCACTGTCAAGGTTGTGTTCACCAGACTTTCTTATTTAATATTGAGCATTCAAACGTGATCAGCCTCCAGTAATATTTCTCAATTTGGATTCTTACAAACTTTTCTTTAAGTCTTAGAATTAGCCGGGCGGTAGTGGCACAAGCCTTTAATCCCAGCACTTGGGGAGGGAGAGGCAAGTGGATTTCTGTGAGTTCGAGGCCAGCCTGGGCTAGAGAGTGAGTTCCAGGACAGGCTCCAAAGCTACACAGAGAAACCCTGCCTCAAAACAACAACAACAAAACAAAACAAAAAACAAAAACAAACAGCACAAACCTCTTAGAATTAAGCTCTCCAGTGACACTGCTCTACTGTCTTCTTCCTCTCTCAAATTCTTTCCATTTTCCCCTTCAGATAACTGGCTGTAATTGAAAACACAAATGGACTGATAAGTGTTTCTGGGTTACTTTGACCATGAATCCTGGGCACGGGTAAATTATTATAGAGCCTCCAGTTTTCTTGAAAAATCATAGGCACCTTCCAAAATGTATCATCAGACTGTGAGTAACCAACCATACTGGCCTGTGAAGCCAGTTAATGCCTAGTCATATTGACTAATAGATATACACCCTGCCATGTTCTGTGAATTAGGTAACCATTTGGTCACACACCACAACCACACCTCTACTCAAATTTCCAAACTCATTCTTTGAACTCTACCCTTGAACTTGTGACAGATGCTCAGTGGATCGGACCAATGCTAAGTAAAGGTCAACATTGGACCAATATTCTAAACTATTTGAAGCTTCTACCTCCAAAAAGATGAGTTCACATTTTTCTACCAAAGTTATTTCAATAACTGGAATAACTATGAGTTGGAATTCTTCTTTGATGTTAGAAAAGAATTTAGGTTTCCAGAGGCCTGAAGGAAGAAAAGTAATGAGTTTCCCATCAGCACAAGGTCAAAGTGCCTCCAAATCTTCAGCAACACCATCTGCCTCTGTCCTACACATGAGACCTCCTTATTGACTGACTGATGCTATATTGTATACACTGTGCTTGATTTGATTGTATAGTAGTTGGAAGAGAACCTTGATTAATTGTTGGTGGGGGTACAAATTAATACAGCCATTGTGGAAATCAGTTTGAAGATTCCTCTCCCTCAAAATAGAAATAGAATTACCAAAAGGACCCAGCTATCTCACTCCTGGGCATATGTCTAGACAGCTCCATAGCCTAGCACAGAGACATTGGCACCCCCATGTTTATTGCTGCTTCATCCACTGTAGCAAAGAATTGGAATCAATCTCATTGTCCATTAATGGATGAATGGATCATGAAAATTTTGTGTGTGTGTGTTGAAATACTACTCAATTCTAATCGAAAATGGAGTTTAAAAAAAATTGTAGGAGCTGGGCTGGGCGGTGGTGGCGCACACCTTTAATCCCAGCACTCTGGAGGCAGAGGCAGGTGGGTGTCTGTGAGTTCGAGGCCAGCCTGGACTACAGAGTGAGTTCTAGGAAAGGCGCAAAGCTACACAGAGAAACCCTGTCTCAAAAAACCAAAAAAAAAAAAAAATCGTAGGAGCATGGATGGACTTAGGATGTATAATATTAAGCAAAGTCACACAATCTTAGAAAGAAAAACACCCACATGTTCTCTCTCATATGTGGAATGTGGCCAATAATATATGTGAATATGTAAACAAATGTACATGTGGATACAGTACACATGAAAAGAGACCACGAAAGTCTCAATATTAGATGAAGAAAGACAATGCAGGTGATGAACGTGAGTTATAGAAGAAGATATAAAGCTAAGTGTCTTTCTAGTTCTGATTCTGTTTATCAGTCCTTTTGGTTTTGGATAAGTGTATAAAATATATTGGATACTGAAAGTGTAAAATTGAAGGTGGAGCTTCAGAGCTTCTGTCTTGAATACCAATTTGCTTATTTGTTTGTTCTAGACAAGGTTTCTCTGTGTCACCCTAGCTGTCCTGGAACTCTCTGTAGACCAGGCTGGCTTCGAACTCAGAGATCTGACTGCTTCTGCCTCCCGAATGTTGAGAGGTGCCCCACTGCTGCTCAGCCAGAATGCCAGTTTTAACGGCAGAGAAGTTCACTGAGCTGTATAGACTTTGGTTCTGGTTAATTTTTGTGTGTGACGTTTTTACCTATTTGCCATTTTTGTAATAAAATTTAAAAAAAATAGTAACTGGAAGAATAAACAATTAGCGTTTGGTGGTGTGATTAAAACTTAGCAAGTAAAAACAAGGCAGGTTCCTTACTGCTGGTAACTTACCCACAAGCCCCACTTCTATGACCTCCCCTAGCTCTGCCTCACTTACAGCCACACCACTGAAGTCCTAATCTGAGACGCTAAAGAGTATTTTAGCGCTCTTTAATTCAACTGTAAGGGTGTACCTGAATACTTACCCATCAAAACGGAACGTTCAACACATGGAACCATGTGACCCAGCATGTCAACTTTTAGACAAGCATCCGAAAGAATGGAAGCTCAGGGACTTGAACAGACACTTGGTCACCGGTTCATAGGCAGCATCCTTCAGAACCGCGGACGGTAGGACGCCCCCAAATGTCCATCCGTATATACAAAAAAACACATCCGCTTATGGCAGATGTAGACATGGTAATGGAATATCCTTCCGCCAAACCATACCCACCAAGATGGTTAGGGAAGTTTCGAAGGTTGTTTCGCTGCCTCTCCCATCTCTTACCCACTGAAGAACTAGACGGGGTTTTTAAAAGTGACTACTTCTTATTTTTGTTCCCTCCTGACAAACCGAGGGGCTCTATCGTTAGCACAGAGAGGCTGTCCCCAGTGAGATTACCCTGGGTGGATAATTTAGGCGAGGCAGTGGGCTGGCCCGCCGGGCACTGGTGTGAGCCAGCACCACGCAGGGCGGCCCACTTCCTGCCCAGTCCACCCTCACCCCCATCCCCCACCCGACCCGACCCCACCCCCGCCCCAGATTAGCCCCGGGGGAGAAGACCCAGAGCAGCAGGCGGCTACTGCATTGTCTTGTGAGGCAAATGTTTCACCTGCTTGGCCAATTAGCGTCCTCTCCCAGAAAGACGAGTTCAACAGGTTTCCATTTGCTCTCCCTCTGCCTCCTGGGTTGGGGAAAAGGGCTGTCACTTTGCTTCGACCCTCCCCTTCCCTCCCTCTGGGCTCTTCCAGGCCCGGCTCGGACCAATCGCGCCGGCTCCAACGTGTCCAGGTTGGCGGGCCCCGGAGCTCGGCCGCCTGGATGCGCAGGGCTAAGGCGCCAGAGGGCCGGGAGCGGGGTGCCCCGAGTAGGGAGCCAAGTCCTGGGCTACGCCCGGGACGCGGCCCCGATGACTGAGCTCCAGCAAGAGGTGGAGGACGCCAAGCCCGCCAAAGTGCTCGGCAAGAGAGAAGGCAAAGTTGGCCCAGTCCAGTAAGTGACCTCTGGGGGTGGGGACGCGTCCAGACCGAATTGCTAGCTTGCGTTCCGATGGGGAAGGCTTTCTAAACTTCTGTAGAGACCGCCTTCCTCTGTCTCTGTCTGTCTGTCTGTCTGTCTGTCTGTCTATGTCTCTTTCTCTCCCTCCCTCCCCCTTCTCCAACTCTTTCCTTTTCTTTCTCCCTGCCTTCCCTCATTAAAGATGCATTGTCTATTTTGCGATCCGGTGGTGGTGAGAATTATTGGATCCGAAAGCATAATTGATGTTTTCTAATTCCCAAAAGAGATCTGGGGAAACTCCTCAAATCTTGGCGCCATGTCAAGAAACCTTGCTAAAATTTGCTTCAGTTCTTCCATTTGTGATTGATCTCTGGGAAGATCCAGGTGTCTCTGGTTATTGGATGTCATGTGTTGATCGCTTTCACAATAATGTGTACTTTATTTGATTTAGAGCTCGTGGCTGGCTCTCAGAGTTCCTCTTCACTGTTTCCACCTAAGAGAGAAGTAGTTGGAAACAAGTAATGCTTTCCTTCCAAGTCTGTGCACACACACACACACACACACACACACACACACACACACACACCACACACACACACACACACCATTTACAGTAGCGTGAAGGAACCCTGAAATATGTACTAAGACAAAAACACTTCAAATGCTGCTGTGTCTGTACTCTTAAAGCATTTCCGTGCATATTGGATTTGAACATTATCTGACCTGTAAATCCTTCGCACTGAGAACAAATATTTCCATCACAAGGATTTACGCCCTGTAAGGGTACTCTCTTTCCTTTCTGGTGCTACTTTGAATGCTTGTTTAATAATCTAGAGGTGTGGTTCTTTTAAATGATTGTTATTCTTGTTCCTCTTTTTAAAAGAAAAAAAGGAATCTTTGACTGTTTGCTGATATGCTCTGTCACCATAATGTGTCAGAACGTATCACTGCAACATTAACTAATGGCACAATCAATATCTAAATAAGCCCAATTTTCTTTCATGCTATTAAGTTGTTGGTGGGCCTGGAATGTTTTATTGATACTACTATCAATGATAGTTTCTAAGAGTAAAGACTCAACCTGTATGACTATCATGTAGGTGTTTGGTTGTTGCTGGTGTTCTGTTTGTGAATCACAGCCCTGTTGCACGGGAGGACTTTTCAAGCACGACTGCAGGCTCTAGATCAGCATTTCTCAGCCTGTGGGCCATGACCCCTCTGGAGGTCGAGCGACCCTTTCACAGGGGTTGCCTAAAACCATTGGAAAACACAGACATTTACATTACGATTCATAACAGTAGCAAAATTTTAGTTACGAAGTATCAATGAAAATAATTTTGTGGTTGGGGGTCACCATAACATGAGGAACTGTATTAAAGGGTCTCAGCATTAGGAAGGCTGAGGACCACTGCTCCGGATTCTATCATTTGAGTTTACATGGAAATTTGGGAAGAAGAGCTGTTAGCCGCCATGGTCTGTGGTTCCAAGGCTGTGGCCATTCTGTCTCCTAGGTCTCTGTTCCCCTGACCTCTCTCTTCTTTGCCATCCAGTGTCCAGCAGCTTAAGCTAATGTTGCTCATCCTGCACTTGATCTTACTGGAAAGGTCAAGAAGTAGTATAGTTCCTACTCCTTTTGATGAAGAGAAAACGGTGCCAGAACTAAAACCCCCATAAAACGTGTTTCTTCCTCACCCCCAAATAAAATACTAACTGTATAATAATAATTCAGATCTATGACCGGGTGTGATGGTACATGCCTTCAATTCCAGCTCTCTGGAGGCAGAGGCAGGAGAATCTCCATGAGTTCGAGGCCAGCCTGATCTACATAGCAAGTTCCAGGACAGCCAGGGCTATATAGAAAAACCCTGTCTCAAAAACCCCAAAAGTAAATAAAGAACTCAGATCTAAGAAAAAGATGAACTATTAAGTAACACCTGTTTATCATGTTTATGTATACTTTATTTCTCCAAAGAAAACTCAGTATGGATAATCCTTTCACCATGATATAGACATTGTGACTAGAGCATTGAGTGGCAAAGGGGACTAGGGAACCTGGGTCTTGAAATTCCTAGTCCTAGATTGACCCAAGGCAGTCTACTTCCAGTTACACAAAGAATAATAATTCAAGTCTACTGAACAGCTGCCAAGCTTTGAAATCTCCATGTCCCGGGTGTCTAGATCCGTGGATAAGACTGTGCTTCAGATTGATTGGAAACTCTACCACAGCATTGGTATAAGTTTTGTTCATTCAATGCTTAGATATTAGGGAAATGCTTTCATAGAAAACAATAAGCCTGACCATACCGAAGCTCATAGCTCCAACACAAGCCTTTTATTTGGAATAATCCATTTCACAAATTCATTTCGGTTAACAAGTACTGCAGTGCCTACTTGTCCAATCATGTGGTCAGTTCAAAGATAAACGTGGTTTTGCATCTGTCCTTCTGGAACTCAGAAGAGCGGTCGGATGGGCAAGACTCAAATGTGGCCATTGCCACATTACGTGGACAAGGTACTGTAAAAAGTTTGACCTCTAACTGGATCTTCCGTATAGTTGAGATGTCTTAACTCTTGCCATCTTTGGTAAAATGTGGCAGAATTTGCTAACTTCTTTGTCCCTACAACGCAGCAGCACTTTCTAAGCCTGCCAGAGTCACTTTTGTTTCCATCTAGATTTTAGACATTTTCTTTTGAGCTCTTCAACTCTTGCTCTGGTGTCAGGATACGAGTTACTTAAAGAAGGGAGTGTTGTCGTGGGTGTACTAGTGTGACAATGTCCCTTGGAATCATTTTAGCTTACCAGACGTTTGTGCTTCCTTCTGTGGGCTTCCAAGTGTCTCAGTAAACATTTGTGGGAAAGTACTAGAATGGCATCCTAACCGCACCGCCTTCTGACCCAGAGCCTAGCCTCCTAGGTAATAATAGTGGGCACTGTTGAGAACGCTTGCTATGTGAGAGAGAAGATGCTCAACACTGCACACTCATTTGCACACAGAAATAAGACGGGCATCATTATAACTCCATTTTACAAATAAGAGCGTTGAAGCTCTGAGAAGCTAAGCAGGAATAATACAACAACAGCTCAGATTCCTGCCCACATCCTCTCTCTCTCTAGATAGAAACACGGGATGGTAATTTATCCCTGGGCCTTAGTTCCAGAGTCTGTACACCAGAGTGGCTCTCCATAGCCTACTCTAAAACAGAGTTTTCTGCCGAACTTTTAAGGTCCTTCTAATTCTGGATGCGCATAGATCATCTCAACCTCCTTTCCAAATATTAGCCACCTGTATGTCACTGACAGTGAGGTAGTCACACTAAGCAACCCTGTATTAAAGAGGAAACACAGAGCACCACCATGTCCATACCCAAATTACTCACAACAGTTAAGCCATAGAATCAGCCTTTATCTATTAATGAATGAAGGGATGAAGAAAATCTAGTCCATATGCCCAGTGGAAACTGTGGTATAGGGATGCTATTTGGCTTCAAAAAGGCAGGAAGTCCTGTCATTTGGGACATGAATTAACCAAGAAGACATTATGCTAAGGGAAATAAGCCAAGCTCAGCGTGACAAATACTGCATGACATCATAGAAGTAGAGTGATAGCCAGAGTACAGAGTGGGAAGGAATGAGGAGTTGTTGATCAGGCCACAGAGTTTCAGGGCTGATGAGATAGCACGGAGTGTAAAGTCAGCTGATGATCTGAGTTGGATCCCTGGGTCCCACATAGTAGAAAGAGATGACTGCCTCCCAAAAGTTGGCCTCTGGCCTCCACATGTGCCGTGGTGTGCACACGCACAAACAAAGTGAGTGTAACCTGTAATAAAGAAGACAGAATGTCAGATGGATGTTAAGAATAAATGTGAGCTATGTTGAGTAGCAAGGTAACTAAAGTGACGTAAATAATGTACATTTCAAAGTAGAAAAATATTAAATGTCTCCTCCTAAAAAATGATAGGTAGTGAAGTGCAGAATATGTTAATTAGTTTGATTTACTCATTTCATATTTTGTGTGTGTGTGTGTGTATGCCCCATAAATATATGTAGTCATGATTAGTCATTTTAAAGTTTTGATGAAGGGGGCTGGAGAGATGGTTAAGAGCAGTGGCTGCTCTTGCAAAGAACCCAAATTTGGTTCCCAGCACCTACATGGTAGCTTGCAACCGTCCATAACTCCAGTCCCAGAAGGTCTGATGCCCTCTTCGGGCCTCCAGGGGCACCGGACACATGCACAGTACAATTCCGTGCATGCAGGCAAAACACTCATATGCCATACACATAAAATAAAAATAAATACATTTAAACTCTTAATTTAAAAATTGGGGTAATGTTAGCTCAGAAGGAGGCTGCTTGAATAGCCTGTGTGAGGCCCAGCACCTGAAATATTAATAGAGAAATTAAATTTTGAAAATATTCTTACAAAACTGACAGAGGAGACACTATAGAGGAAGAACAGAGTTGAGTTGTCTCCATCCCAGCTCCCTCTGCTCACCTCTGCTTCTTTACACAGTTTTTTCTCTCCTTTCTCTTTTATCTCTAGAAATCAACTCCAGTTTCCCTTCATGTACAACCTTCTACCTATCACTAGCCACAAACAGCTCTTCCTTCTTTATCAGTGCTCACCTTGTATAGATGTCATCAGTTGTTGGAATTCAGTGTTGCTGTCATAATAATTATTCATTGTTTATTGAAGGGTTAGCTTGTACCAGGGACTGCTGTCAATTGCTGGCAATCTCAACCCACTAGATGCTCTTGGGTATCTGTCCCCTAAGTGGGAAAGGGTTATAAACTGATTACATTCCCCCCCACACACACACACACTAAATTTCTCAGGAGTTTATTCAAGGTGACCTACAAATGGTGACTTTTAAGAATGGTTTGCTGGTGAGCTAGGGAGGTGGAGACCCGTGGCTCCCTGATTAAGAAATCTGGCAAGCTTCTACCTGCATTCAGCCTGACTGTGTCAGGGGGAGCGCCACATGTTCGTTGTCTGAATCACACTTTCTGTCAGCTATTTTTAGGTACATTTGCTTGCCCATAGCTACTGCTTTTTCGGTCATTGTGCTAGACATTGAGGCAATTGGCTCTCTTCTCACCAAGCTGCAGATTTGTTGTTAGCAGGCAGTGAACCTGGGGCTGGAGCAATGCCTCGGTAGTTAAGAGCACATACTGCGCTTCCAAAGGACCCCTGACTTGATTTCTGGCTCCCTACTTCAGGCAGCTCATGACTGCCTGTAACTCCAGCCCCAGTGGCATCGGATGCTTCTTATCTCTGCAGTTCCTCTCACACTTATGAGCATACCCACACACAGACACACACAATTAAAAATAAATTTTAAGGGCTGGAGAGATGGCTCAGAGGTTAAGAACAGTGGCTGTTCTTCCAGAGGTCCTGAGTTCAATTCCCAGCAACCACATGGTGGCTCACAACCATCTGTAATGAGATCTGGCTCCCTCTTCTGGCTTGCAGGGATACATGCAAACAGAATACTGTATACATAATAAATAAATAAATCTTTAAAAGAAATAATTTTTAAAAAGATACTTTTAAAAGTGCAGTTTTCCCCTTTTTTGAACCAAAATGGATAATTTAACTGTGTATTTTATTATCTTGGCTTTCACTATTTTTATTACATTTTTCATTCTGAATTTTCATGCACCATTACATGAATAGTTCACATATAGCTCGGCATTTTTTTTTTTAACAATTATCAAATGACTCACTCCTTAAAATTATAGACCTAATTTAATAGTGGTCAAGGTACTATTACTGAGTTTCAACAAATGGCTAGAACTGAAGATATATTTCTCAGCAAATGTTATTTTGGATCATATCCTGAATAATGAGTAATGAATTACATTTGCAATATACATTTTAATGCAATTTATCTTTTTAAATCTGAACTTTAATAACTTGAGACATACAGATTTTAATTTAAGCTCAGTGGGAGAGGGCTTGCCCCACATGCGTAAGGTCCTGGATTTGACCCCCCTACACCAAAAAATAGATAAATAAACAAATAAGACTATAGAAATCTATTTAACTCCATGTGTAAGTAGAACAGGAGAATGGATTGCATGATAGAAACATTGCCTTCAAAGGACACTTTCTGGTATTCTCAGTAGTTATTTTGGGGACATTTTTTTTTTTTAACTTTAAATTCAAGTTCAAGGGGCTGGAGAGATGGCTCAAAAGTTAAGAGTATTTGCTGCTCTTCCAGAGGACCTGGTTTTAATTCCTAGCACCCATTTAGTAACTCCATTTCCAGGGAGTCTGATGTCCTGTTTTGGCCTCTGAAAGCACCAGTCACATACGTGTTATACATATGCATATATAGACAGATAGATAGGTTCATATCTATCTATATATATGCAGATAAACACTCATACATAAATAAAATGAAATCTTAAAAAAAAATTTCAAGTTTAAGTAAAAATGAGTAACTTGCAGTAAAAGTTGCCCATAAAGCTTTCCTGAGCTTTAAAAATTTTCATTACATTTAAAACTTAGTGTGTGTGTGTGTGTGTGTGTGTGTATGTGTGTGTGTGTGTGTGTGTGTGTGCGCGCGCGCGCGCACTGCGCGCGCGCGTGCGTGCGCGCATGCATGTGTGTGTAGGGGTACAGGTCAGAGGAGTTGGTTCTCTCCTACCATGTAGATCCTTAGGGATCGAACTCAGGTCCTCAGTTTGGTGGCAAGAACCATGCCAAACCATCTCACCAGTCCTCAGTTAAGCTTCTCATGGTTTTTAAATTTTCCTTTTACTACATTTATTTGTGTGTGTGTGTGTGTGTGTGTGTGTGTGTGTGTGTGTGTGTGTGTGTGTGACACATGTGTATGGAGTCAGAGGGAAACTTCACAGAGCTGATTTTTCTCTGTCCACCTTCATCGTGTCCTGGAAATAAAGCCTTGACAGCAGGCTTTACGCGCTGAGCTACCCCACCAGCTCTGTTAAGCTCTTTAAAGCTACATAAGATAATGTTGGGGTGTGGCATGTTGGGTGTACTTGACAGTCAAAGTAAAAAGTGAGGGAGTGGTCCTGAATTGGAAACAAGAGAAGAGAGTCAGTCCTAACCAAGTGCAACTTGATTTCTCTAGTGCTTTACTTTGAACTTTCGAAGTTCCCAGGAAGTACAAGAACCTATTATATGTTATGCTGCTGTCCATGTGTGTGTGCTAGTGCGTGCGTACGTGTGCGTGTGCGTGTGCGTGTGAGTGTGTGTGTGTGTGTGTGTGTGTGTATGTTCATCTATCTCTAAGTCATCAAATTCGACAACCCCAGTTCAGTGGCTAGTTTAAACTTTGGGGTAGGAATTAAACATTATACTATATTAAAAAGTGCAAAAAGTACGTTGGAAGGCAGTCCTCAGTAGGGAGACATTGAATGATAAAGATACACATGTTCTGGTTTGAAAGTGTTTGAAAATAACTGTAGTGAACCAAATCAGCTCTATGGCTGGGTTAATGTCACAGGAAATTGCTGGTTTATCCAGAGAAACAGAGTTGAGATTTTGGGTCTTCCTGGAACCTGACTGTTTAAACTGTGGGATGCAATCCACATTTGGGATATATTACTGAATGTGGGAGTCAAGAAAAATTTGGCAACAGTCACGGGTTTCTGAATGAAATGGCCACAGTTAATTCAAAATCAAACACATAATGAACCTGAGGTGTTCCTTGCCGTGTTGCATTGTGGGTTTCTGTACCGCCCTGATTCTGAGCGCAGAGCAAGTAGACGTTGTAGGGTGCATACTGTCTCGCCACATCATGCCAGCAAACACTGCCTGAAACGCCATCCCAGATCCCAGACTGTTCTCCGTTATAAACTGTGGTATTTTCACTGCACATACAAAGTTTGCTGCTCTTACAGGGATGTAACAGTTTAATTGTGGATAACAGACTTCTTAATATTTTCCTGTCATCGTTCCCTGCCCTGTATCAAATCAGTATATCTTTGGATTATAATGTTAGAATGTTTGATTTTTAAAATTGCTGTTTTTAGAGCCAGGCAGTGGTGACGCTCGCCTTTAATCCCAGCACTCGGGAGGCAGAGCCAGGCGGATCTCTGTGAGTTCAAGACCAGCCTGGGCTACCAAGTGAGTTCCAGGAAAGGTGCAAAGCTACACAGAGAAACCCTGTCTTAAAAAACAAAAAAACAAAACAAAAAAAATTGCTGTTTTTAAGTTGCTGACTTGGAGAGTATTATGCCCAGAACACGGGGACCCCCAAAAGACCACCACAGAGACCGAATCCCATATGTAAAAGCAAAGAGCCTTTATTTTCAAGTTCTGAGCTTGGTCCCTCTGTCTGTTTGATTAAGTGGTGTGAGCAGAGAGCCCTGAGCCTACATGGGTAGCGTTTTTATCATAGCAGTGGTTGAGGTGAGGAGATTTCCAGGGTTCAGGACCCTGATTGGCTGACATTTGTCTAGTAGTATCTATAAAACAAAAACAGGTGTGTGCAAGATTCAGGGACATCTGGCCATCTTTTATAACCTTATCTAATGGTTAGAATGTTTAGGATGTCAGGTACTTCCCCTTAGATGTAGGCCCTCCCTGGGTGGTATCAGCTTAAGGCTTTTCCTGGGTAGGGGTGTTGCCTGCCAGTAAGCCTGTCACAGAAGCTGTGTCTGGGCCTCTAAGCCTGTCATGGCAGCTCTATGGTCAAGCTGTTTGGGGGCCCCACTACAGAGAAATGGCCCAGGTATCAAGGACACTGACTGCTCTTCCAGTGTTTGATTCCCAGCACCCACATAGCAGCTTACAGCCATCTGTAACTCTAGTTTCAAGGGGAATCTGATGCCCTCTTCTGGCTTCTAAGGGCACTGCATGCCTGTGATGTACACATTTTAAATATTTTTTTAAAATTGTTCAGCCAATTTTAGTTTGGGATTAATACAGTGTCTGAAATTCTCCCAAACATACTTCTGCTGAATTTGTGCATAGGAATATTCTCAGCATTGACAATTATCAAATCAAGATGTCTATCAACTCTATAAGATGTCCCTTGTAGTACTTGTATCAAATATTCAACCAAAATTTAATCCTTTATATTACAATAATCAAGCACATCCATCACTAAGATATAGTAAAATTATACATATAGCAAAAATTGTTTTAAAATACATTTCTTTATGATTTATTATCAGTCACTGCTTCATTTGTAGGCCTATTTTATATATTTGTATACCCTGGGTCGTTTCTTGCTGTGGGTGTGAGTTCAAAAGATTGTTACTGCAGTTAGGGTCAGAGTCTGTGGATTGGTAGAGCTAACAAGCCAGGCTCAGTCACCTCTTCTCGATAAGCTAAATTAAAAAAGCCAAATTAAGCTGGGTGGTGGTAGTGCATGCCTTTAATCTTAGCATTTGGGAGGCAGAGGCAGGCGGATCTCAGTGAGGTCAAGGCCAGCCTGATCTGCAGAGTGAGTTCCAGGACAGCCAGAGCTGTTACACAGAGAGACCATGTCTCGAAAAACCAGGGGGGGTGGGGAGCCAAATTAATACTGAAAACCAGGAAAGGGAGATTTGCCAAAGTAGGAAGAGAGGCAGAGGACCCTGGGGACACCACCACCACCCCAGTCCACTTTTGGAGGCGTGGCCTGAGGTTCAGGATCAAGGTTCAGAGATCTGCATAACTAAGCCGTGGCCCCTCATCACTGACCCCCTCACTACACTCCGTAGTCTCCCGCACAGTGGTCTGAAAACTGCACACATCTTTCTGGGAGACAAGGTCCCCTCATGGCTGCCCCGGGGATTCAGACACCTTCCTCTAGCTCGAGATTCCAGGGAAATTCTGTCTCTTGCAGTCCATTGTTTCAGTAGTCTGTCAGCCAAGGTGAGAGCCAGCGAGCCAGCGTTGTCTTTATCACAGCTGGTTCCTGTCAGAACTTTCTGGGGGTCATAAACTGGAGAAGTTGAGAAGACCAATTCCACAAGAAAGGCCCTGGCCAAGTACGGAGCAGCTGGGCCTCCATTTCATAGCCTGTGTTGTATCAGCTCACTTTGAAGTTTAAATCGGGACCATAAGAGGTGCGCTTGGCCCAGGGCTGACATTTCCCAGCACTTCATACACTGTAGCTGTGTTGGTATATGCTAAGGGCCTGGGACGTACTATGGGGTGGAGGTGGGAGAAAGATGTAATACTTAGTAAGTAAACTGTCAAAGTTCAGAAGGTTTAAATTCTTCCAGTGGCATACGACGAGCTGGTATGTGACCCTGAGGAGTCTTTGATGGCTTTTGGCTTGGCGTTTTCGATGCAGAAATTCACATGTGCTGTGTTTCTGTGGCACCCAGCTTCTTTCAGTGTTATCGATTGGTTTTTATCACATCCGTTGCCCTGTGCTCTTACCCAGGACACCGGATCCTCACACCCTGACTCATGGCACTTCCTCTTGTGAATCCTTAGCCTTGACCTGCCAGGTTTTGTGCATGGGTTAAATCCAACAAAAGGCGCTCCAATGCCTTGCTGATCTTTGGCATCACTTTGGGCGTATCACACTTCTTCTAACAGAATAAAGCAAATGTTTTTATTCTGTTGTCCTGTGAGGCCATTATCCAGTGTTTTGTTTTCCTTACAACGCTGAATTTCAGGTGGACATCCAGTCTTGTGTTGTGTGACAATGGGAACACATTTGGAGAAATGGCGCTGTTAGGGGACTCTGCCTTGGTGTGGACATCGGAGAGTGTACTTACGACAGACTGCTGCACACCCAGCCTTTTGCTTGTTCTTGTAATGGTCTAATCTGTTGCCCCCCCAGGGCCTTAGTGAAGGAGACAGTAAAAGATTAAATCCAGCACAAGAGAAAGTGATGCAGTCGAGGAACTTGTTAAAAAGGGGGTGTAACCTGCCATACTGACAGTGATCTTTTATTTATATATATATACATATATATATATATATATGAGAGTAAATTTGGAGAGCATAAAAAGCATGGCAGTAAATATTTTTTTAAAAGTTTGTTGTCGTTATCGAACATTGTGTACCTTATAATAATATTACTATGCTTTTGTACAGTTGGCCCTACAATTATTTACCCTGTACCAACATCACCATAAACACAGAGGACATCACGATACCATGTTATAATGCTGTAATGTCACGGGAATTATTTTAATTAGTCAGTAGGAATTATTTTAACTCATTATAGCATTTTTTTTCTTTTTTCCATGCTTATGTGTATGTGTGTGTGTGTGTGTGTATTTGCAGGTGTGCGAACACACATGTGTGAGTGCACATTCACATGGGTGTCCATGCATGTGGAGGCCCAAGGTTGTTGTCTGGAATCATCCTCAATCATTCTTCCATCTTATTTAATTGGGGGGTCTCTATCAAATCCAGAGTTTGTGAATACTGCAGCCTCTCCAGCCAGCTTGCGCTGAGGATCCTATCTCTGCCCTCCGAGGCTGGAATAACAGGCCACCCACCGTACTTTCTCAGCATTTCCATGGGGTCTAAGGATCTGAACTCCAGTCCTAATACTTGAATGCAAGTGCTTTAACCACTGAGACATCTCCCGAGCCCTCTAGATCCTTTACAGTCTCATGGGCCACTGTGATCTGTGTAGTGTTTCATTGACCAGAACATCGTCATGTGACGCACGATCAGATAGAAGAAGTTCTGCACTTGGGTTGGGGGTTGCATGAGGTTGAAGGCTGATCACACACATCTGGACCACAGAGCTTAGTGAGTGGCAGACATTGCTATCACACCCCACTCCTCCCAAGTTTCTCTGCAGCATGGTTATTTACCCACACAGTGACTGCACTGTTCTAAACCATCAGAACAAAACCATCAGAACGTGGCTGTCACATGGCCTTAGCTCCGGGACTTCTGAGCCCAGTGGAGGGGGAGGTTCCCAACTGAGCAGTCCCAGTTATCACTTCATTGTCTTTTGTTTGCTTTTAGTTTTTGAGACAGAGTTTGTCTACATAGCCCTGGCTGTCCTGGAACTCGCTATGTTGACCAGGCTGGCCAAGAACTCAGAGATCTGCCTGCATTCTGCTCTGACAGAACAGAAGTGAATATTTTTCCATTGCTGCTTTATGATGTGCACTGTAGTTATTCATAAATGCCCTATTTTAAAAGCCTATAGTTGAAGCCAGACAGACTAGCACATGCCTTTTATCCCCGCACTCTAAAGGGAGAGTCTGGCAGATTTCTGTCTCTTTGTGGTCAGCCTGGTCTGTGAAGAAAGTTCCAGGACAGCCAGGGTTACATAGAGAGTCCCCACCTCAGTAAAATAAATCCCATAGTGTGGTTCTTCTTTGCACAGATGTTTCTAGAATGTTTTTCTAGAGGGCTGTGACTGATTTGTTTGAAGAGCATGTAAATATTGTCTGTTTTAAAGTAGTCACCAATGGAACCCAAGAACTTGAGCAAGAATGCCACAGTTTCACAAAATCTTTTGAAAATCCATCTTGCAGAGTTACTTTTCAAGCCTAATCAAATAGCCACAGGGTTGGCAAAGTCTCTTCTTTTGAGAGAGAATTCAAGTTCTGGAAACAGCCTGAAGTTGTTTGAAGCCAATTTTGGTGAATAAAGTGGACAAGAATAGTTTAAATACCTTTAAAACTTTCTGTAAATAAGATCATTTTTTTTTTAAAATCAAAAACAAGTTGTAACTATAAAACAAGACAGTTTCTGGGCAATATTTACAATAATTTCTACACATCCAGATCTAGAATTAATGCCCCTGTGAAAACTGCAAGTATTTATGATTGCTATTCTGTTCTAAATGGTTTTCAATTCTTTTGATATACTCAGATAAATGCTGATATAGCATTAGCATTAAGAATATTTTAAGGGACTGCCGTGAAAGCATAAGAACCTCTGTGTAGTTAAAATGAAAATTGCTCCCATTGGCCCTTAGGGAGTGGTGCTTTAGGAGGTGTAGCCTTATTGGAGGAAGTGTGTCACTAGGGGTGTGGGTTTTGAGGTTTCAGATGCTCAAGCCAGGCCCAGTGTCACTCTCTCTTCCTGCTGCCTGCTCACACAAATGAAGAACTCTCAGCTACTTCTCTAGTACCATGTCTGTCTGAGTGCCATCATGCTTCCTACCATGATGACAACGAACTAAACCTCTGAACTCTGAAACTGTAAGCCAGCCCCAAGTAAATGTTTTCCTTTATAAGAGTTGCTGTGGTCATGGTGTCTCTTCATAGCAATAGAAACCCCAACTAAGACAGTCTGAGTTCAGATAATGAGCACTCACATGAAAACAAGCCGCAGAGTGCACCTGTAATCCCAGTGTTGGGAGGTAGAGACAGAATCTCTGGAGCCAGCCACTATAGCCAATTGGTGGGTTCCAGGCTCAGTGAGAGACCCTGCTTCAAAATGTAAGGTAGAGGGCCTGGACAGATGGCCTGGCTGTTAAGAACACATTCTGCCCTTCTGGAGGACTGGAGTTCAGTTCTCAGCATCTACGGCTGGTGGTTTACAGCCACCTCTAACTCTGGTTCCAGAGAGATCTGACACCTCTGTCTTCTGCAGAAACCTGCACTTATGTGCACAGACACCCGGATACACATAATTAAAAAATAAAGTAGAAGCCTGGTGGTGGTGGTGCATGCCTTTTAATCCCAGCACTCAGAGGGCAGAGGCAGGCAGATCTCTGTGAGTTCAAAGCCAGCCTAGTCTATAGAGTGAGTTCCAGGACAGAGAAACCCTGTCTCAAAAAAAAAAAAAAAAAAAAAGTAGAGGCCTGAAGAGACTCAGAGGACCTGGGTTCAGTTCCCAACACCCAAATGTTGGCTCACAACCATCTGCTACTCCAGTTCCAAGGACACCTTCTTCTGACCTCTGCAGGCAACAGGCAGCCATAGGATACACAGACATACATGCAGGTAAAACACTCACATGAAATAGATGAACTGAAAAATAAAAATACTACCCTTCTAAGTTCAAGGGTATGTTTTTTTTTAATTATTATATTTTATTTGTGTGTGTGTGTGTAAGTGTGTGAGTGTGCACACAAGCGCATGTGAGTGCTTGCACACATGCTACAGTATGCTTGTGGACATCTGAGGAAAACTTGTAGGAATCAGTTCTCTCTTGCCATCATGCGGATCCTCGGGATTTGAACTCAGGTCATACAGGCTTCGCCACAAGTCCCTAGACCCATTGAGCCATCTTACTGGCCCCTTTGGATTTGTATTTTTGATGTGAACTTAGGGGTGTCCCGAACAGAGAGAACGGGAAGAGGAGGGCCTGGAGCCCTGTGAGCCGACATCCCGTCCCTGCTTTGACTTGGCTCTGCTTCCAACTTTGGCTCTGCAACCAACGCTTTGCCACTGTAGGGGAACCATTCTCCTCAGGCCCTCAGTTCCTTCCTTTAGAAAGGAATGACCTGGTTTGTTAGAGCCTTGCCAACCTAAGGAATCGGTCTTTGAAGAAACTGCCCTACTTCTCAGCACTGTTTGGTGCCTTTGTGTAAAGAATTCTATTAGCCTGAACAAACTGGAAACAGCTTTGTCAACATGAAGAGGATCCTCGCCTTCCGGAGTGATTCAGCATCTTTATTAATTCTTTAATTTCTTTCCTTAAGTCAACTCACACCTGTTTAAGGTGGGTCTGCCACTGGAACCAAGCTAGACCACCCCCCTTACACACTGTGGGTCCGTATCGGTGTTCAGCTGCATTCTCGTGACCCCACGTTGCCACGGTGTCACAGTGAAATGCCTAAATGAGTAACTTCACTTAAGCTTGTACACCAGTGAGGACCAAGTTCGTCACCAAGAGCACTGCATGCTTCTCTGGTACATTTCAAGTCTAGAGGTGACCTTTCATTGCGTCTGAAGACTACAGGACAAGATGAAAGAGCTCTTTCCTCGGAAGTGAAACTAGGAACGTACTAAGGGGTAGCAGCTGTCCACGTGGTAAATATACTTAACATTTGTAGCATACTTTGTGGTCTTGAGAACACTTATATTTGCATAGTAGTTGAATTTAAGGGACGTTTTTAAAGTACCTACATTGTTAGACAGCATTGGGGAGTATCTGGCACAGACTCTGTCCTCAAGAACATTAAGGCAGAAATCAATATAATTTTTTAAACTAAATTTATTTTTTAACATACATAAAACTTACCTATTAGCAGGATACCATGTGATATTTCAATATACATATACTTCATATAATATTTAAATCAGGTTGAACACAGTGATTTCCAGGGCTGGAGAAACAGCTCAGTGGTTAAGAATACTGACTGCTTTTGCAGAGGACCTGGGTTTGATTCCCAGCACCCACATGGTGGCTCATAACCATCTGTAACTCCAGCTCTAAGGGATCTGACACCGTCTTCTGGCCTCCTTGGGCACCCTACCCGTGTGGTACTCAGATATATAGGCAGACACACACTTGTACACATAAAATTAAGTAACTAAACCTTAAAAAAAATAGCTGCTAGCTCTTTTGAAATATGTAACTCATTATTATCTGTAGTCACTCTACCATTATGTTAGCACACCAGAACTTCTTGCCCCTGTCTGTATGTAACTTCATACCGATGGATCATCAACCTTCTCCATCCCTCCGCCTTCTCTATTCTCTCCAATCTCTGGTAACCAACACTGTTCTCTTGGGTTCCTTAACTTTTTAGATTTCACCTGAGTTAATATTGTGGTATTTTTCTTTCTTAACATAATGGTCTCCAGTGCCAATCCTGGTTGTTGTAAATGGCAGAATTCCGTTCTTTTTATGGCTGAATAATTGCAGTGTGCGTGTGTGTGTGTGTGTGTGTGTGTGTGTGTGTGTGTGTGTGTGTGTGTGTGTATGTGTATACCCCATAGAAGAGTACATTTGGAAGAACCAAGTGATGTATTGGATTGACAAGGAAGGAAGATTCTTACTTCCGGAAGGAGAGTAGAACAGATGATGATGCTTTTATATTACTCCACAAAGCCTAGAAATTAAAGATGTGGGTTCCTTTCTATAAAAGTTGAGTTTGGGATGGACATTAGACCCGGAAGATGGAGTTGGGATTTGCCAGCCTGCAGGTGGGGGTTAAGATCAGGCTGGAGTTTTTGAAAGAAGAGTGGGAACTAAAAAGAGGGGTGAGCCCATGTTGGCATGCAGATGTTGGCATGCAGGTCAGAGGAAGAGGCCACAAAACTTCAGGAGATTAAACAGCACAGCAGAAAACACCAACAAGTAGTTGATCAAACAAAATAAAATGCTCCCGAGGGACTGAGTCATGAAAACAGCTAAGAAGGAAAAGAGAATCCGATAGTGATGTGTTTGTGGCTTTTCTGTTGCTGTGATAGAACGCCATGACCAAGATGGCTTACAGACAAGAAGCGTCAATTCGGGCTCTTTGTCTCAGAAGACAGGAGTTCATCACGGGGTAGCAGACCACAGCACACAAAGCAGAGAGAGTAAAGTGGAAGCAGGCAAAGCTGGCCCACCTAAATGTCCCCAAACAGCACTGCCATCCGGGGACCAAGTGTTCAAATGCCCAAAACGATGGAAGATTGCCCTTGGCATTTAGTGATAGAAAAATCACCGGAGAAATTTTCGTGGAGTGAACAACAGGCCTACAGGCCAAACTGCCATGTGCTGGGTAACGGAAAATGAGAGACTCAGGGTCAGCAGGTCTAGACTGCAGCAGCTTCAGGAGGCGTGGCAGAGGTGTGAAGGCAGGGGAAGCTCACCAATGACACTCGGGAGCCTGTTGTATAAACCAGGGGGAGGAAACAGAGGAAAGGGAGAAAAGATGATGTGGATAACTGGAAACTGGAAGAACACACCCCCGGGGTGTCAGAGATGGCCTTGAACATGATTTAGAGAGAGACCTCACCTTCTGAAGCAGGAGGAGTGAACGGATGCATTCTTTGCTGATGGAGTAACTGTTGGTCAGGAGGAGACACACAGCTGTTGTCTGTGAACTTCAGGCTTCCCTTTCTTGGTCAGGACATGGCCCTATCACCGAGAGCAGTGATTCTCAACCTGTGGGTCGTAACCCCTTTGGCAAACCTCTGTCTCCCAAAATATTTACATTACAATTTATAACAGTAGCAAAATTACATTTATGGAAGTAGCAGCAAAGCCTATGATTGGGGTTTCTCCACCACAAGTGGAACTGTATTAAAGGGTTGCAGCATTAGGAAGGTTAAGAACCACTGCTCTAGAGAGATAAGCCATGTTTGGTTAGGGGCTTCAGAAGTGTGATCTGTGTCTGGAACTTGAGCTTGGAGAATGGAAGGAGAGGATGTCTGAGGACTGCTTGTCTGACAGAAGAGATCTCAATCCACAGTAAGGACTGGGTTGTTTCTCCTACCTGCTTAGAACCCAGGGACTATAACATTTAAGACTGGCTTGAGCTAGTCAGCAGGAGCACAGTGTGCTTAGAGGGTGTGGCAGATGAGTGATATGACTTGACCTCATAGGTAGTCCAAGCTGCCTAAGAAAGTAAGCAAAGTTCGGAAGGCGTCGTGAACTAGCAGCCCATGGAAACATCAAGGGCAGCTAGCTGTCTGCCTCTGCGGCTTCAAGATAGGAGGTGAGATGATCACAGGCAAACAGTTGAGGCATGAGAGACACCAAGTTGATGGAGGACCACCACATGGAGCAATCTGAGCCGTAGTGACAGGAAGTGATGTCTGTGCTGTGGCAGTTAGAGGTTACAGGGCGATGAGCCGCCACCCAAACAAAACCCTGAAGGACCCAGGTGTCAGAGTTCACGGGAAAGTATGTCAGAGGGTGAGGGCAATAAGGAAAAGTAAAGAAAGGCAGCTAGGTCAGGAGTCATGTGTGGGATGTCAGACTTTCTCAACATACAAGTGGATTAGAGGATAAGTTGTATTATGTATTGCAATTTAATTGCCAAACCGCAATTAAAGAGTTCAGTAAGTTTTCTGATTGCCAAGAAAAAGACAGAAAAATCAGTCAGCTTTCTTACCAACAGTGAGTTTAAATATAAATTGGATAAAGAGGTGCAGATAGGCAAACAAAAATATAAAATGCCTAGTAGTGAATTCAGTAAGACTTAAAGTAAAGCAATATGCTCACTGAAGGAGACAGCCTGGATAAATGGAGGACTTACCTTCTTCAAGAGAGCTGAGTGTGGACATGATAAATAGTTCCTGAAGTCTATGTGCAGCTGCAAACGAGCCCTGACTCTCAGAAAGATGTTAGGAATGACCCTAAGATTCCTATGAAAGTGCGGGGCCTTGGAATGCCCAGGTGAAATCAGAATGATAGGAACATAGGCCTGAGCACATCGTGGGGAAGCTCTTGAGATGGAGGGTCAGGAAGAAGTCCGAATGTATCTGGAAGTATTTTCAGATCAGCCGAGGAAAAGATGGGGTAACTGGTTAGCCATTTAAGAAACCTTTTTACTGCATAATTAAAATAAGTTCCTGGCAGATCATGTGTTTAAACACAAAAGAACTGTAAAAATACTAGAAGACAGCATGAACCTTGATGTAAGTTTGAGGCGGGAAAAAAAAAAAGGCCCATGGAGTTAAACTCAGAAATATGAAGGGAAGGATCAGGTGAAATTTTAAAAAATATGGTATTCAAACAAGACATCCTAAAGAGCCATCAATATTGGATGAGGCTAATAAATAATACATTAATATAATGGGATCTTTTGTGGCATTTATAAAAGGCATCATTTATCTCTATTCTTGGAGTAGAGTGAACTCAGGGCTATCTTAGATAATTTTTTAAATTGAAAAAAAAAGTCACATGGTCCTGCTATATAAAATCGTATGTGAATGTTTCTATTCATTGAAACAGGCCTGGGAAGAAGGTCGCTAAGATCTTTCTCAACAAGAGTTCCGTGTAAATTGTGCTTTCTTATGTTATTGCCAGTTTCTTTTTACACCACTGATATCGTTTGGGGTTTCCTAAAATGAACATCTGTTATCACAGCAAGAGAAAAAAATCTTTATGATAGGGTATGAGTTAGAATATTCTTTCCCCCTTTCAACTCGGCTGCCCACTCCGCAGAAGCCTTTTCAACACTGAGATACGGTTGGCTGCACTTGGTAGAGATGGAACAGCCTGAAGACTGTAATTACATTACAGACTGAGGTTCTGTCATGCTGGGACAGCTGACCCTGAAGCCAAGCTGCATGTCACAGTCAGCGTGTGGGCTGTGGGATGTAGATGGCCAAAGCGGCAGGCTCGCCTCTGGGTGCCGAGGGGGTTGAGACTGCTTGAGGGGTTGATTCATGGCCAGCCCTCTTCGGCAGTACTGCATGTATGGTCCCAGTCTTCTACAGTCATCCCATTGTATACAGGTATTCCGATAGCAGTCTGTGAGAAACTCCTTGCCTTCCCCTTCACCCCATACTCCTCACATGGTTAAGTCATCTGATCACCCCACAACAGAGAGACATAGATGCGGATGCTGATTCCCCATAGGATTTCACAGGTACCATAGTGATAGGCAATCTTGATATGAAGTGGTTTTTTGAAAACAGACTGTATGCTCTAATTCTATAAGAGCTCTCCCAATGAGAGTCAGCTTAGAAACGTGTTAGCCGGTTACAGGCTCCTAATAAAATGTACTCTGTATGTTCCAATGCTAAACAGCAACATCTGTCTAATAGCTGTAACAATAGGGCTATGTTAGTTTTTCAGGTCAGTTGCAAACACTTTTTAATTGGCTGAAGTAAAAACTTTAGTGTATTTCTGTACATATATATATGCATATAAATTTTTTCCTACTATCCTGAGAAAGAATTGTTTTTCTTACCATGCATATAAAAATACTTTAGCAAGATTATCAGCCCCTCCAAATACCCAGCAAAACAAAACCAGACAGGATTTGAATGTAGTGTATGAACCCACTCTCTCTTAATCTTATTCCTTCACCTAAGTATTTACATCAGCCATAACTTTAAAAGAAACTTATCCAAAACCCAATTTCAGATGCATTTCCCAGGTTCCAATCACATTTGTGTGTTGTAAGACTTCTAGATTTTTTTTTTCTTGTGAATCTGCTGCTCACAAACACACCTTAAAAACTTACTTGAAATTTGCTCCAGTTTAAGATGTGGTACAAAGCAGGTATCAAAATCATTGTATTCTCTCTTTGTTTTCGTTTTTGGAGACAGGGTTTCTCTGTGTAACAGCCCTGGCTGTCCTGGATCTTGCTCTGTAGACCAGGCTGACCTCGAACGCATAGCACAGAGATCCACCTGCCTCTGCCCCCTAAGTGCTAGGATTAAAGGTGTACACTACCACTGCCTGTAGTTTTGGTGCCTGTCCTGGATCTTGCTCTGTAGACCAGGTTGGTCTTGAACTCACAGAGACCCTCCTGGCTCTGCTTCCGGAGTGCTGGGCTTAAAGGTGTGCGCCACCACCACCCAGTGATCATTGTGTTCTTATTCCCCTTTTTCAAAGCGTATTTTCAAAACATTACCATCTATGAAACTTTGGCAACCAGAGATCGTAGAGAAAATTAGAACCAAACAAAAATCACCAATAATTGTACCTCCTATTGGAAACCCAGATAAGGTTCATATTTTGAACATGCTGGTGTGCGGGGGGATATATTTACCATTGTCCCCCAGCCTCCTTACAAGGTTTCTGCATGACAGAAACATCGTAATGCCTTCTCTGCTTGACCCCATGTTGCCAAGATCTTAGTGAGTATGAGATGTACAGAGGTCTGATGCAGAGCTAAGAAGTGTGTTTTTACAGACCCCTGGCACCAATTGACTCCGACATATAAATGTCCCTTGAGTTCAGAGCCAGTTACTGTGTGGCCTGAGCATGCTTGAAATGACCCTAAGAGAGGAAGAAACATTTTTTCGGTCTTATTTCTAATTTTAGTTCTGGTTTTACTAAGTATTGTTTCAATCTGCAATGTTTTTTGTTGTTGTTTGTTTTGTTTTGTTTTGTTTTGTTTTCTATACTAGAGTTCCATTAATTAGATAACAACAACCAGGGCCCTTCCAGGCAAAAACCTATACTCTCAAGAACCTCCCACATACTCTCTCTTAGTTTTCTTCCCCTCTCTTCGAAGACACCTCGGCCCAGTCACCCACTGCCCAACAGAGATGGTAACTTTCCTGTACAATATGATAGCCCTCCTTTTCCAAAGTTCTAGTTACAATCTGAACTACTAAATGGAAAATTCCAGAAGTAAACAATGTGTAAGTTTTTGGTTGCATCCCCTTCTGAGTAGCAAGATAAACTCTTACATTTGTCCACACCTTCCCACCCAGACACCCTTTCCAGTGTATTGGGGTGGTATACGCCATCTACCTGTTAGTCATCTAACTAGCCTTGCATCTTCTCTGCTGATACAGTAGTGGTGGTGTACAAGTGACTCTTATTTGACTTAATACTGGGTCCCGAACTATAAGAATAAGGATACTGGTGTTTCGATACGGTCTGTTTTTTAGTAGTAGTTATGTCAACTTCTGTTGTGCCTAATTCATGAATTAAACTATATCACAAGTATGTATGTACAGAAAGAACATAGTACATATAGGATTCAGTACAGCCTGCAGTTTGTATTGGCAGTTTCACAATATCTATTGGTGGGTTCAAAACTTATAACCCATGGGCACAGGGGACAAGGTGTTGATGGACTCTCAGGTCTACTGCTGCTTGGATTTGTCTGACGACTGTCCCTTTGGCATGGGACAAGGGTTACAGGAAAGGAGCAGCTGTAGCGTTATATATGGCTCCATCTTCCAGCCCAGCCTAGTGATATTCTGTGTGCTTTGGTACATTCTGTTATAGTTATGACTCTATTCATGCTGACCCACGTAATTGGAATCTCTTCCTCTATCTCCTAATTGGAAAACCTGATCTGGCCCAGATGTTAGATTAAGCAGTGGCATTTCTATTTCTCCCTCTCCCCAGAGTAGCCAGAGTAGGTAGGGTCCCTGGTCTCCGACAGCAGCTCTGTGGACTAGGTAGGAAATATGGTCCTCGAATTTCATACTGGTACCCAGTGCCTAACCGTATGTCTAGAGATGCTCTAGTCCACGGGCTCATGCCTCCTCCTGCAGAGCATTAGTACCATCCTGAGAAAAACATCTGGATTTAACTCCATTAGAAGTAGCATCTGCAAAAAAAGGAAGGAAGGAAGGAAGGGAGGGAGGGAGGGAGGGAGGGAGGGAGGGAGGGAGGGAGGGAGAGAGAGAGAGAGAGAGAGAGAGAGAGAGAGAGAGAGAGAGAGAGAGAGAGAAAGAAAGAAAGAAAGAAAGAAAGAAAGAAAGAAAGAAAGAGAAAGAAAGAAATAGCATCTTCAACTCCTAATCCTTTTTCAGACTTGACATTGTGGTTTTGTTGTTAGGTTTTATTTACTTGTTCTGCATGTGTATGTGTGGGGTGTGCATGCATATGCATATGTGTGTTCCCATGTGTGGGGGGCATGTCTACACATGTGTGCACATATGTGTAGAGGCTTGGAGCTCTTCCTAAATTGTTCTCTGCCTTATTAACCCAGATCTTACAGATACAGCAAATGTAGGCTGCTGGCTTGCTCTGGGGATCCCCTTCCCCTGCCTTCTAAGAGCACTGGGGTTACAGCTGGCCAGCCATACCCACCCAGCATTTACTTGGGATCTGGGGATCCAAACTCTGGTCTTGTGTTGCAGCAAGAGCTTTATCTACTGTGCCCTCTCCCAGCCATGCTGTTGGTTATTGAGAAACCTCTTCTCCAGCTACATGCTGTAGTAGCCACAGATGAGAAGATAGCGTGGGGGATTTGCTTCAAAATAAATAGGAAGTGGGTGTAGTTGGCAGGGATACAGATGAAACAGGATTAGCTTCAGAGTCTATGGCTTTCCCTCTCTCTTGAACGAGTGCCTTCTGTTACCTCATCATGATATAAATTTATTAGTCATCTCAAAAAGTAGGTCAGTCTAGATGTTTCTAATGAAATCCATCATCACCATTTCTTTCATCTCTGGTGCCTGGCTTCTCCAGTCAGGTGGACAGTTCATGACCTCCCCAAAGGCTTTTGAGATGTCTGTTTTCTGACCTGGAGGAAGACATAACCAAGAACAGCTCCTGCCATGCGGATGTGACACAGTCTGTGGGCCTGGTCATAGGAAATCCCCACCTCCTCATAAGACCCTCAAATATGATAAGCATCCCTGGGGGAGATGGCACACCCGGAATCTGCCTCAGGCTTCCGAGGCAGATCACGGAAGAGACTCTTCTGTAGCCTTCTCCATGCCCAAGAAGGAATAAGTGGAGAAAAGTCCATCCTGTTTTCTTCCAGTTCCCTGCAGCCTACGGTATCTGAACATTGCCCTTTCAACTCAAACAAAGTCCACACTGTAGCCCAATGGCCACTCCCAGCAGAGTGGTAAGATCATCTGGCTTCCGTCACCAGACCGATTCCACTACCTTTCACCCAGTCACTGAGAAAGACTGGGGAAGCTTCCTCCGTGAAGGTGAGCTTCCTAACCTATCACCTTCGCAGACTCCTGTCTGGTCACTTCCTGGAAGAACTGGAGGGCAGCTGTTGCTTCCTTGTGAATCACCCTCCCTGGTCCAGTCCACAGATCAAGATCCACCCCATGGTAGAAAATGTCTCTGGGAAAAAAAAAAAAAAAAGAAGAAAGAAAAAAGAAGAAAATCATACCATAGCATCTTGGGAAGAAAGAAAAAAAAGAAAGAAAAAAGAGAATGTCTCTGGCCTTCCTGCACCAGTATTCCTAAGCTCAGGAAATCCATCCCTGCCCGCCTCTCTTGATGACAGTGAGTGGCAAAGAAGGGGAAATCAGATAGCCTGGACTTTAGGGGGACATGCAGTTCTTGGGGCCAATGACTTTACACCTTTGTGGGTTACACAGATGGGACAGGACCAGGACACTACCCTTCAGGGGCCGAGGGACAGCCCAAGCAGGAAAAGACAAGCATAGCCCACTTGTAACTTTTAAGTCAAGTACTAAAGGGATCACATTGCCGTGGCAGTCACAGCTCATGGGGTATGAGGAAGGAAGACACGTCTCAGGATCCAGAAAGGTTGAGAAGTTAGGACAAACATCACTTAGGGTGTGACCCCATCCAGAGCTTTAAAAAAAAAATTGTACAGGAGAGAGATGGCTCAGAGGTTAAGATCATTGACTGCTCTTCTAGAGGTCCCGAGTTCAATTCCCAGCAGCCACATGGTGGTTCACAACCATTTATAATGAGATCCGATGCCCTCTTCTGGCATGCAGACATACAGGCAGGCAGAACACTGTATACATAATAAATAAATAAAAATAAATAAATCTTTGAAAAATAGAACACTGTATACATAATAAATAAATAATAAATAAATAAATAAATAAATCTTTTAAAAAATAGAAGTCCAGATCTCCCAGGAGACCTTGAATCAGGGGCAACCCAATCATCTAAGGTATTTAGGCTTCAGAGCCAGAAATCCAGCTGTCCCTTGCAAAGGACCTATTCCATGTCCTCATTTCAACTTCATCCTGTTGACAATGGAGAACTACAAGGGCTTTGGAGGCAGGGGGATGATGTGATCTTAAGTTTTGAACGGTTTGTTTCAATTTTTTTTTTTTTTTTGTTTCTGAGGTAGGATCTCATGACGTACCCCAGGCTGGCCTCATTCTCACTTATGACATTAAACATCTCAGCCTTCTGCTCATTCTCCCCGAAAAGGCTGGAGGTATATGCATGTGCCACCACATCTGGTTTTATGTGGTTCTGGGGTTTGAACCCAGGACTTCTATATACTAGATGAGCTTTCTATTGATTGAACTCCACCCCCAGACAGTGTGATTCTGTTTGCTCCGTTTTCAGAGATCTCATGGCTAAGTTATTTTCCAATAAACATGAAAGGAAGTGTCGTATTTCAACTCAAATGAAGGGGAATCCACCAAGCAGGAGACATTTGGACCCTGGCTAAGCCAACTAAACTAGAGGAAGAAAGGAAGGAACTCAGGTAGAAAATACTGAGAAGGTGGCCATCTGACTGGCCGTGGTGACAGAAAGGTCATCAGATGAGCATTGACAGGGCTCCCTTCAGAAGTCACCCGGTGTGGTTCCTCAAGGCTCTCACATTTGCCTCCATGTCTGGAGAATGGACAGAACCTGTCTTACATCCTCACTGAAAAGGCTGTGGGAGGGTTATGTGTCAGGTTGGTGGCCATGATGCAAATAATGATTTGCAAGCATGAAGTCACCTGGAAGAGACATGTTTTCCAAGGCTACATGCTTTTACTACAGGTAAAGAATATGCCTTTAATTCCAGCACTCTGGAGGCAGAAGCAGGCAGATCTCAGTGAGTTCAAGGCCAACCTAGTCTAGAGTGCAAGTTCCAGGACAGCCAGGGCTACACAAAGAAACAATGTCTTGAAAAACAAAACAGCAATGAAAAAATACTTATCTGTAATGGGAAAATTAAAAATTGAAAATAAAGATGCCAAATGTAAGACTAATTAAACCATGTTTATTTCATTGAAAAGAGTTAATTGGCCAGGCGGTGGTAGCACACACCTTTAATCCCAGCACTCAGGAGGCAGAGGCAGGCAGATCTATGTGAGTTTGAGATCAGCCTGGTCTACAAAGTGAGTTCCAGGACAGCCAGACCGGTTACAAAGAGAAACCCTGCCTCGAAAAAACAAAAAAGAAGGGTGGGGGTAATTGTCTCATGGAAATCACATTAAATCTAAGTCTTTAGGGACTGGACAGATGGCTCAGCATTTAAGAGTACTGTTGCAGAGGACACGTTTGGTTTCCAGCAGCAACAATGGGCTGCTCACAACTGGCTGGAATTCTAGCTCCAGGGGATCTGATGCCCCGTTCTGGATTCTGGAGGTAGCCACATACACACACAGCAAAGCAAATACACGTAGAAACAGATTCACATACACACAAAAATAAAGTCAATATAAAAAGGTAGTATTTAAGATACAGGGACAGACACTTGTTTTCCCACAGCAGTAAGGCACTATCATTCGTAGTTTTCCATGTCTTAATACTTGCAAAATTTATAACAATATGTTAATATAGCACTTAAATATTACTATTGTAGTAAAATATGAAATTATTGTTGACGTTAATATGTACCACATATGGCGATAAATTCCTGGGGAAACAAAAGCAAATGAGAGACATTTACTTTCTTCTGTAATTAAAAAATGTAATTAACTCTTTTAAAGCTTCCCTTATAACTTGATGGATCAAAAACTATATTATTTTCCTTTTTTTTGTTTGTTTGTTTTTTATTTTTGAGATAGGGTCTCACTATGTAGCTGTGACTGTACTGAAACTTCCTCTGTAGACCGGGCTGACATTAAACTCGTAGGGATCTGCCTGCCTCTGCCTCCTGAGTAGTGGGATTAAAGCTTTGTTTGTTTCTCATAGGAACCGATGAACTGCTTTTTTTCTTCAGTAAATGTATCCAGTGCAGGAGTGTTTGGGTTAGACAAAGCCTTTTGTAGAAAGCTGTTTTCTCTAATGTATCGATATCTTGTTTTTAAGAACTGGCAGTCACTTTTCTAGAAGTTGACTCTAGTTAGCTTCTGGTTTGCTTTATTAATTTTTATTTTAACCCGGTCTCAGGCTGGCCATACTCCTGAGCTCCGCTCTTCCTCCTTCAAACCGCCAAATGGCTGGGACTGCAAGCAGGTGCTTCTAGCCCTGACTGATAGTTAGAAACGGCATCCTGAATTTAATAATGCATAGTATTTATTCACAGTACATTTCCTCATGGGATCCTCCCCTCCCGTGCTGCGTTGATTACCTGGTGTCATGTGGCATCAGGTGAGCCTGCCTCTGGGAAACTCCCGTGTGGTGAACACCCTATGCTTCCTCAGATATATGCAGCCTGAAATGGGAGGTCAGAACCCAGGAGACAGGAAATAGTAACCGCGGCTTTGATCTGGGGTGAAGCAAAGCCTAAGGGGCTTCTGGAACATTCTGGAGCTGTTTTGGATTTGGTGCCCTTCAGTCCAGCCGCCGTGACCATGTATTTTGGTCTTTGGTTCCCTCTAACTTTTGATCTCTGTGTTTACTTATTTTATTGTCCTACAAGGGACAGAATGAGAGTCATGGGAAGTGAAGGGCAGAGGACAGAGGAAAGGCTATCGTTTCCAGAGATCCCGGTCGGTCACAGTGCAGAGTACAGCTTTCCGAAACTCTGTGCTTCAGGTCCTGTGCCTGTCCACTCCCACAGGCTAGGGTCAGGGCAGGGGAGCTGGGCTCCCTGGGGAGTCCTCAGAACAAAAGCAAACATCTGTCCCTTCAGAGTCTGCCTCGCCCTCTCCAGTGGTCCTGGCTTTTGTTTGTATGTTTAAACTTCAAATGCTATTGCAGTGTTAATAGGTAAAATATTCCCTTCTGGCTAAATAAGTGTATTTCTACCACAGCACATTCGGCCCCCTACCCACTCTATGCCCTGGTTTAAATGTTGTCATAGGTTTGATTTCACTAAGGTTTCAACAAGAGAATTGAAACTTAATTCAAGAACCATTTATTTATTTGTTTTAACCAGAAGGAATGGTCTGCCCATAAAGTGTATTAGGAGCTCTCTGGTGTTTCTGACTCCTTCCCGTTTCTCTCTGAATTCCCACCTGGTCCTGGTTCATTCTTTTCCTGGAAGAGGAAAGCCTTGTGTCTTAGTTCGGACTGCTGTAACAAAATAGCACACAGTTGAGATCTGTGTCTCTAGTGGCAGGGCCAGCTGCTGGTTCAGGTCCACTCACCTCTACTGTCACCTCTAGAAGGACAGTCCTTCCATTTGTGAGGGTTGCACTTTCTTGACTCATCACCCTCCCCCCCCCAAAGACTGTACCCCCTCACTTTTCATATTTGAAGATTTGCATTTTCAACAAGAGAATTTTATGTAGAGCAGGGCATTGTGGGACACACCTGGAATCCCAACACTGGAGAGGCTGAGGCAGAGGCATGACGAGTTCAAGAGCAAGATAGGCTATGTGGTGTCTAGGAACAAGCTGGGAACCAGTGTCTCTCAACAGAGAGACCGGGGATTTTGTGGAAACACAAACGTTCAGACTGTGGCATTACAGACCTTGCTCTCAGGGAATATACCAAACTAGGCAATGTCGTGACTCTAAGCCACGTCATCTCAGGATGCATGGGAGAACCTGTTACTGTTCTACATTCAGATCTCCGCCCGCCTCTCCCCCACCGCCCCTCCCTCAGGGAGGACAGCAGCTCATTGCTGCATCCTTAGATGCAAACTCATCCTCGGGCACACTACTGTCCAGCACTTCTGGTACACTAGCGCCTTGCTCTTTCCTTTTTCCTTCCTTGAATACCTTCAGCCTTTTAGGACTTTTGCCTGAAGCCCCCAACTTCCCGGTTTTGTATTTCCATAAGAGAGGGTTTTGCTGCATTTTACCATTCGAGATTGTGTTTAATTCCAAGTGGCTATTTTGATTTAGTCACATGTCATACTCTGTTTCTATGTTACTTCCTCCAAAATATTCCCAATGACCACATCGCTCTCCAAAATTTCAGCTTTGGTTTTTAGCTATTTTCTGAAATAGTTAACCAATTCTTCCACCTTGTTTGATATTTCTGATGTTTATAGTAGTTAATAGCTGAAGGTTTGTTAATATTGTACTTTATCTCATTTTTCCCCCTGAACTTTATGCACTTTTTTAAGTGAGGTGTCTATTGTATTTAAAAGCCAATTTTTCCCTAAACACAGCTTAATCAAATAAGTGTCCGCAATATATCATATTTATATTTATATATTTATATACACTTATATACACAAGTGTATAAAAGGTGATTTATTTTGATATTCAGCAATCACTAGTAAATGAACAGCCTCTAAAAACAATGGAGACAAAAATGTGAAAAAATAGCTTGGTGTAAGAGGCAGAGGTAGGAAGATGGTCATAAGTTTAGGGCCAGCCTTCTGTACCTAGCTTGTAGGAAGATGGCCACAAGTTTAAGGCCAGCCTGCTCTACCTTGTTCAGGCCTGTGAGACTGCTCTCAAAAACAATAAATAAATAAATTAATTAAGGAGATTGTATTCTGGTTTCCATTTGAAATATAATGAGCATATTTTGTTTGTACCAAGCAGTGCAAGCTAATATTCCCATGCAGAGGGTGTAAATAACATGAGAACTCCATCGGCAGCATCAGTCTACCTCGGCTGGAGATCGGAGGCGGTCAGCTGCCGCCTCCTTGATGGAGCAGCGCCTCGTTATTCTCCTGTGTCGCTTCCAACTGTGCTTTGGCCTCAAAATGCCGCTGCCAAGAAATTATTTCACTTGATTATGGTTTTTCTTGCTGTGGTTTCCACTAGTAATCAGGACAGTTTTCCAAGTTTCCGTGTGGTTTCAGATTATTGCTCACCTAACTGATAATCTGTTTGAAAAAGAAGTTTGCATAATACTAATTAAGCAGGGAAATCATGGAGACTGGCCTCTTTTCCCCTCTCACCTCAGCACTCAGTGGGGCCCTCTTCCGGTGGGACTTGTCACCCACGTTTGAAAAGGACGTTACCATGCAGGTTTGAGACCAAATTCCAGGATAAGCTTTCTATATAATGCAGCGTCTGTCCTTGGATCGGTTATAGGCATTGTCCAGTCAACTAGTATTAGTTGCAGTTTTTTTTACATCCAGATATTGAGAATGAAGAGATAGAGGCTGATATGAATAGGGGAGAGATAATTGGACCTGTCCTGAGGCCATGTGAGGGAGCAGAGTGTGCAGAGGGAGATGGACTGGCCTGTGAAAGAGACCAACAGCAGGGCCAGAATGGAAAGCAGGTGGAGACTGGAGGACCCTGGAGAGGCTTGGGTGACATCCAGGGCTCCATGAAAGGCCATTGTTAGCTCTGGAGCTGTGGTGTGACTCGATGGAGGTAGAGTCTGAGGAGGATGCATCAGGCCCTGAAGTTTTAGAAAGCTCCATGGGAGCGACTGTGAACATCACTGCTGTGTGTCCCCCCAGGGTGAAGGGAACTACCACTGTGGCTGCCCCTCACTAACTCCACAAAGCACAGACCATGCTCCGAGGGGCTGGCTTTCCATTTGTCTGTTTTTCATAGGAGCTGCTTTTCAGTCGCTTGAGTACAAATCCTGAAAATGAAACACTGTGGAGTTAGTTACGTGAGTTGCTCAAGGCTTTGAGAGAAATGGGGTAATTAGGAAGGACCGGGAACGAAGGTTGGGTGGGAAGGGACAATGCCTCCACCCACATCAGCAGGAGCAGAGAGAGAGCTGTGAGATTCCAGAGAGGCTGATGTGGCTATGTGCTAGACTCAACCCAGGGTTCCAAACTGGCAAACTGGGGCCTCCTACCCCGTGCCCCGTCCCACAGCATCATGTACGCTTCTTAGTGTTAGTTTCTCTTAGCCTTTCTTGATTTGATTTTTTGGCACAATTTTCTATCCATTGCCCACGTCTGTCCATCTTACCTAAAACTAGATTCACAAAACCCTTCCTAGCAGGTCGTTTCCTCCTGTGACCCTAGGACTGTTTCTGTCAATGCTGTGCTCCCCTCCCGGGATGACCTTGTCTCACCCGCCCTGACGTTTCTCTCATGGCTTTTCTTCCCGCTCATCTCAACATTGTCTCTGGATGGCTTCCCTTGGGCCGCCTATGTCTTGCCCTCGAATTCATCCCCCATCCGCTTTTCCATTGTCTTTGTCTCCGACCTCCATGTGTGACTTCCTTGCCCACTGATGGAAATATAATGCTCCGGAGACGTGCATGCCCTCAAGTCCCTGCTGAGGAATGGTGGACACTCAACATCTCAACTCATTCCTCCTACTTAATCCGAATGAATGTATCCTCATTAATCCCCACTGTCAATCAAATGAAGTCTGAGACAGTCCCCTCTGTCTGTTCAGCCAAATCAAGCTTCCCAGCCTCTCAGCTCTGCTGCTTCCTGCCACCTGTCCAGGCTTTAAAAAGTCAAACTGCCTTCACTTCCAGAGCTTCCCTGATTCTCCTCTTCACATTAGAAGACACCTCTGATTCCCTAGGCAATCTTCGTGGTGGATACTGTTAATCCCACCGGGAGAGAATAAGAACACTACCACAATTTGAAGCCAAATTTGAAGCAAGCTTTAATTAAATACTGGCCAGGAGGATGGGCTCTGGCCAGGACCATCCAAGGGTTCCCAGGAAATGGCCACAGGTCATGTTTTGCAGAGGCTTAAAAAGGAAAAACCCACAATTCACTGCATTTTCCACCAGGTCCAATCAGGGGCAAGCATACATCCTGGAGTATTTCCTGCCTATGTACCTCCCACTTACATCCAATCAGGAGCAAGCATACATCCTGACATATTTCCTGCCTATGTACCTCCCACTTACATCCAATCAGGAGCAAGCATACATCCTGACATGTTTCCTGCCCACATGTGATCAAGTGAGTCAGACAAACATAGGAAAAACAGGAACTTCTTCTTAACTGTCTTAACTGCAAACAGAACCCTTAACCTGCAAGGTGTATTTTTCCCAATTTGGCCTCCAATTAACGTGCAAGATGTATTGTTCTTGTTCCTGATTTTGGCCTCACACTATCACTTATAGTGTGCAAAATTAAACTTGTTCCCAGCAAAGGCTGACTCCTCAAGACTTGAGAGAGTCCACTTGAAAGAACGGAGTCTGGCATTAGGTCTTACACAGATTAAGAAGAAATCCACTTGTTTTTGATGTGTACTCTGTATTTTATAACTTCTCTATATTAACAAAGATCCCTCTTTTTCTGTTTTTGTTTTGTTTTGTTGAGACGCAGCTCTAGCTAAAGCCATAGCCCTTAAGCTTCCCATTTTTCTTTTTTTTCCTTTTTTTTTTAAAGAGATTTATTTATTTATTATGTGTACAACATTCTGCCTCCATGTATGCCTGCATGTCAGGAGAGGGTACCAGATCTCATTACAAACGGTTGTGAGCCATCATGTGGTTGCTGGGAATTGAACTCAGGACCTCTGGAAGAACAGCCAGTGTTCTTAACCTCTGAGCCATCTCTCCAGCCCCCATTTTTCTTTTTTAATGATCCTTATGCACTTTTTTCTGGCTTACACATCTTAAATTGCTTGCTTGATTTTTTTCTGGCTTGATACTGTCTTTCCAGCCCTTGTTAAAAATATGGCTTCACTAAGAAGGTGACTATTAAAGACTTGAAGATGAGAATGTCCCCCGGAAGGAGCAGCCCAGGCAGCAGTTCCTCCTAGGAATTAGCAGGGTGGCTGGCTGGAACGTGTGAGCATCAGAGAGACCGGGAAGCTGGATGGGCAGATCCTGAAGTGTTACAAACTATAACCAGGATTTGAACTAAGAGTTAGGAGACAGATAGGCTCTCCTCCTCCACAATACTGTGAGTTGGTTTGTGTTTGTTTTGTTGCTGTTGTTTGGTAGGGGCAGGGTTCTGTACCAGGCTTTTCTTTTAGGCCACCAACCAGCTCCCAGATCATGACATGGAGACTCAGTATTAATTGTGAATGCTCAGCCTAGCTTAGGCTTGTTTTAACCGAAATTAACCTGTTTCTCTTTATCTACCTTTTGTTTTTGGGCTTTTTGCTTTTCTTCTGTATATCTTTCACTGCTTCTCGTGTCTGGCTGGCTTCTTGCCCCGGGCATGGTCTCCCTCTTCCCTCCTCTTGTTCTTCTTTCTCTCATTCTTTCTTCTCTTCTCTCTTCCTACTTATTCTCTCTGCCCTGCAGCCCCGCCTGTTCCTCTCCTGCCTAGCTATTGGCCATTCAGCTTTTTATTAGACCAATCAGGTGCCCTAGGCAGGCAAGGTGAGACAAATGCAACACATCTTTACATAGTTAAACAAATGCAACATACACAAATGTAACACATCTTTACATAATTAAATATTCCACAACAGGGTTCTGTCTTCTTTCTCTGAGGACTTGCTTGTGAAGGCTTTGAGTCCTTTTTATTTGTTCTCTGGTGTCAGTTTCCCCAAATTGTTACTTTTTGGCTTATCTTGTTTCTTTTTTTCTTTAGGACTTCAGGTTTTCTCCCACAAAATCTGGCCGTCGCTGAATGTCATTTACATTTCTTAGTTAAAAATGAGGGCCAGAGAGCTGGTGCAGTAGTTAAGTCCTGCTCTTCCAGAGGACCTGAATTCAGTCTCTGTACCCACCTCAGGTGGCCTACAACTGAGTGTAACTCCAACTCTATGGAATCCAGCCCCCTCTTCTGAACTCCACAGGCACCTGTAGTCCTATGTGCACACTCACACATTAACACGTGCACACCCACACGTGCACATGCACACATGGACACACAATTCAAAATAAAATAAATCTTTAAAAAAAAATGATGAGACTCAGTCAAGTCCAGTAGCATGAGCCTGTAAACCCAGCTACTCTAGAGGATGAGGCAGGGGGATTACACTTTCAAGGCCACCCATTGTAACTTAGCAAGACCCTGTCTCAAAATGAAGAAGAGCTCAGGACTTGACTCAACACTTAGGTAGCATGTTTAAGCCCTGGTTTCATCCCTAGTACTGGTCAGGAAGGGAAATAAATAAAAGAAGGGCCCTAGACAAGTCTGTCCCAGATCTGTGTTGTTCGTGGATAGAGAGTGTCCCCTGCTTGAGGACAAGTCTGTCCCAGAAGGAGGAGGATGTCTTTGGGCCCCGAGCCAGTCCTGAATGCCCTTGCTTCCTGTACTTCAGGGTTTGGTGTCCTTCAGTCATGGTGACTTCTGTCATCCCACCCCAGGAGGCGGGGTCACATGACAAGACCCTGTTGAACAGAGGAAGAGAAGAAACAGAGAAGGAAGGAAGAGAGGTGATAATGAGAAAGATCTATGCATACTGATGAGGAAAGAGTACCGAGATACAGTACTTTACGCTGTTGTAGTTGTTGTTATTTTTAGAGCACACTGGAGCTGATGTGATGATTCAGCAGAAGAAGGCGCTACTGCCAGGTCATCCCTGGGACCCACATAGTAGAAGGGAAAACTAATTCCCACAAATTGTCCTCTGACCTCCAGACACACACACACACACACACACACACACACACACACACACACACACACACGCACGCATGCACAAACACGCACACACGCACGCACGTGTGTGCATGCACACTAAAATAATAAACAAATAAATAGGTAAGTAATTTTCTTAAACTTAGGCGGCAGAGAGAGGGCTCAGCAGTTGAGAGCACCTCCTGCCCTCACCAAGGTTCCAGCTGCCTGTAACTCCAACTCCAGGGTATCTGATGCCTTCTTCTAGCGTGTGTGGATGTCTGCATTCATGTTCACATACCCCACCTCACCCTACCCCACACAGAGACACGGTTTAAAACAATTTTAAACCTATTTAAAAGCAAGGTATAAAATAGTATGCTGTCTTTTACATGGATAATATGCACACGCTCGTTTGCGCAGAGTCTCCTAAGAAAGACACACACAAGTTACTGGGAAAGAAAATGCCTCTGTGGAGAGAAACTGAGCCGCGTGAAACTAGTTGAAGAATTTGTCTCTCCATTTGTAACATACAAACTGTATTGGTGCTTACAGTATCTGTTCTGAAGTAGAAATGTAGACACATAAACTCCAGCTAGACAAAGACAGGCTGGGTTAGAACTGTAAACCAGGAGCTGTTGTTATACACTCTATCTACACTGGGATATTCTGCCTTGACCACATTGGAGAAGCTGAAGGGTCTTCCAGCCATCCTTATGTCTACTACCAACTTCTACGCGTTCACACCTCATGTCACTGCAGTTCAAAGGTCAAAGACTGGGCCCCAACCTTCCTAACCAGATAGGCTCAGCCACCTGTCCTCAATATTCCAATAAAGAGATGCATAACGGTGAAAAGCAGAGAAAAGAGATTTGTTCAGTGTGGCTACATTGGGGAAAAAGAGCAAATAGAAAGTTCTGGTAAACACTTCACCCTTCCCCAAACTCTAGTCCCCCTTTGAGGTCCTGATTGGAGGTCTAGGTGTAAATAGAAGACAAGAGGTAGTAGGCATCACTAAGCAGTGTTGGTCAAGGTGTGGTCCCACCCATCACTGTCTCAGTCCAGTCTCTCCTGAAAGGCTGCCTGATAAGATATTAGAACTGTGTGAGATCTGTGTCTAGGGATCAAGCACTTCCTCTGAATGGTACGGCTTCCAGCCTTCTCCTTCTTCCGGTGTGAGATTTTGGGGGAAATTCCAGCTCTGTAGGGACTGTCTCTTCACTAGTCCGACAGCCGTAAAAAGAGTAAAGTCTCTCTCGGAGTATCTTCCCTTCTGCCTGTTAACGCCCACTCTACTTCCTCCTTTGGAAGCTAGACCAACTGTCTGTATTTTTACAGAGGGTGTCACCCAGCAATTCCCAGAACCCTCCTCCATCCCTAGAGAATAAATCTGCTTCTCAAATATCCCCAGTCCAGCGGCCCAGTCTTCAGCAACAGGGCTGCTTCTGACCTGGCCTTAACCGCTACAGTCCCATTTCCAGGAATTTTTCCTCCGTAGATCCTCTTAGAGATGGTAAAGGGTATAGTTTTAAAAAGAGGTGGCTGGAAAATGACCCCAACCTTTCCTCGCACGAGAAAGTCTGGTGACATATTATTTTTGATGCCTTCAGTTAGGCTAATTTAACACGGAATTGTCACTGTGACTGGAAAGGATTCCAGCTTCCGGGACTAAGCCACAGCAAGACACTTGATGTCCTTCGCCTGAGAAGCAGTTTCATCGAGGCTTCTGCCTCGGGGCAATGTGCTCACCAGAGAAAGGAATGTTGGATGTCCTTTGAACTCCCAGGGACAGTCACCAGAAGAAATGATGCTAGCCTCCACCTAAGAAATCTAATTTTGAAAAACTGTGAAATCCAAATTTAAGTCATCAGCAGATTAAGGAGGTCTGGGAAATGACGGACATCAACCTTTTGATAAGGGTGGTCCAACCTGTTTTTATTTGTGAATTGTGTAACCGTGTATGGCAGGGTTGTGTTAAAGTCGACTTGTCCCAGCTAGTATGAAATGCAGTCTCTTCATAGGCCGGGACAGGCTTGTTTGTGTAAGCTAGCCATCTCGTTGTTCTCAAATTCCTACCGAAAGGCGTTGGGGGCCTATGACTGATGCCTAACTTGGATACTTAAGTGGGGAGAAGAACTAACCTGCCAAGGCAGGTGAAGATAAGTCCTGTGTTTGGGGCGATTTCTGTCCCTCTGTAGGTACTCAGAGCGGTCCACATCCTAGCTCAGAGCCTAGTAAAGACCTTTCCAAGAAATACTCGTTGAAAGAGACTGATTGGATTTCCCCACTCTTTTCAGTCTTTGTCCGTGAAAAGGTTTGTCTTCTTGTTTAGAAACAACAACGAACCCGGGTTTTGTGCTCATGATCCAGTTAAACCCGCCTGGCTGCATTTTCAGTAATCCCCAGTTCCCGGGAGCCTCAGGAAACACGGGGTGTCCTCCCTGAGCACTGCTCCCACAAGCACAGTGGGGTGGGCCTCCACTGTCTGGATTCGATGTGGGTTTTAGTCTCCCACTGACAGGCATCCAAAGTGAGGGGCCCCTGCAGGAAAGTTGCTTGTTGGGAATTAGCTTCTTTAAGCCCTTAGCACCTTTAAATAAACACCACCCTGAAACTGAATTGGCCCATGGATGGAATTCACTTCCTCTTTGAGACAATACACAATTACTCCCACATCAGTCAGTTTACCAGTAGAATAAAATGCTAAGCTGGGTGCCATGGAAAAAAACCAGAAAGTGCCTGAATTTTAAGGAACTTCGAGTAGTAATTCAATAAGGAAGGCATTTGGGAGAAAAGTGAATAATACAAGATACTGTGTTGGCACCTGGTGAGTTAAGAAACCAGCAGGAGGGGCTAGAGAGAGAGAGAGGCTCAGAAGTTAAGATCATGTACTGCTCTGGCAGGGGATCAGAACTCCGTTCCTAGCACCTGCATTGATTGGGTGGTTCACTGCCTGTAACTGCAGCTCCCAGAGAATCCCATGCCTCTGGCCTCTGGGGGCACCTGCACGCACACGTACCTACCCACACACAGACACATACATATAATTGAAAATAAAATAAATCCTCTTAAAAGGAAAGAAAAGAAGGAAGGAAGGAAGGAAGGAAGGAAGGAAGGAAGGAAGGAAGGAAGGAAGGAAGGAAAGAAGGAAGGAAGGAAGGAAGGAAGGAAGGAAGGAAGGAAGGAAGGAAGGAAGGAAAGGAGGGAGGAAGGAAAGGAGGGAGGAAGGAAGGAAGGAAGGAAGGAAGGAAGGAAGGAAGGAAGGAAGGAAGGAAAGGAGGGAGGAAGGAAGGAAAGAAGGAAAGAAGGAAGACAGACAGCAGGTACATGGAGGGGACCAGGTAGGAAAGGCTGTGAAGCCAGTGTGCCCCCTGTAGGGCTGTCGAGCAGAGAAGGACTTAGAAGATTTGCACATGTTCCAGGAGAGTAGAAGTGTGTCTTGCATTGAAAGTCACTGTTCGGATAGGATGTTTAGAGATGTGTGCTAGAGACTCCAGTGCTAATCTAGAGTCCCAGAAACAGAACCACCATGTGATGCGACCCTCGGAGCCCTGCCCTGTACAAGAGTGCCTGCTCAAGTAAAGTCAAGTCCAGGAGAGGCTGAAATCCAGCTCAGTTTGGCTCCTCTCCAAGTTCTTGCTAGGCCGTATGTGCTCAGAGCAAGGTACATCTGTCTCTGCTGAGCCAAGTATCAGGAGAGACACCCTCTTCTGAGTGGTTCTTAGGGGGGGCAGCTCTTTCCATACAAGACAGCCACAGCTGTGCCTCCAAGAGGCAATCTGACCCTGTGTAAAATTTAGGAAGTATTGAAGTGGATGCTGAAATGAAGTCATCTCCTACATAAAAGAAGTCAGTCTCTCTGGTTCCCAAGGAGCACTTGACTGCTCTTCCAGAAGTCCTAAATTCAATTCCCAGCAACCACATGGTAGCTTGCAAACATCTCTAACGGGATCTGAACTCCTCTTCTGATGTGCATGAAGACAGAGCACTCATACACATAAAATACCTGAATAGAGAGAACAGGCAAAGATGGCCTGCCTTAGTTAGGCTTTCTGTTGCTGTGAAGAGACACCATGACCATGGCAACTCTTATATAGGAAAACATTGAATTGGGGTGGCTCACAGTTTCAGAGGTTTAGTCCATTATCATCGTGGAGACATGGCGGCATGCAGGCAGACATGGTGCTGGAGAAGGAGCTGAGAGTCCTACATCTTGATCAGAAGGCAACAGGAAGTGAACTGAGATACTGGGAGTAGCTTGAGCATAGATGAGACCTCACCTGCCCCCATCCCAGTGACACACTTCCTCCAACAAGGCCACACTTCCTAATAGTGCCACTCCCTTTGGGAGCCGTTTTCTTTCAAACCACCACATGACCTTGCCTCTTAACAATAGGTAAACTCTTTGAGGTTACAAATTAAATTGGCCCTGAGGTTAAATAAAGTACTTTTTTTTTTCTAAACTTTTAAAGTAAAGCATTTTTTCTACTGTATAGACCAGGCTGGCCCTCACACTCACAGAGATACGCCTGCTTCTACATCCCAAGTGCTGGGATTAAAGGCGTGTGCCTCCACATCTGGCCCAGTCATAGTTCAAAGGCTTCCATTGTGCCTCTTGTCTTATGAAGCAGTGCAGTGTGGACTAAGCCCTCTTCATATACCTTGAGAAAAACTGAAGGAGAGGGTTGGTCTCTGAACTTCAGTATTTATCTGCTTGGAAAAAAAGAGAAATGCTAATTACAAAATGAGAGTACCAGCCATTTCTGGGATGATGAGTTGGTTTTGCTTGTCAGATATACTCAGTCTTGATTTCAATGGCAGGATATAATTCCCATTGGGGTGGCCTGCAGCATCCGCATGCTGTGAAACATGGTTAATGAGCATACACAGGACTTAGCCCACCTGCATGTTAACCTCCTGCCTGCTCACATGCAAGCAGAAATAGCAAATAGATGATAAATTAGGATTAAACTCAGCTAATGCGTCACAGCGATGCCGCTTTATTGCATCTGACTTTCTGCTCTGTCTCGGTAGAGTGCGGGGAAACCTCAGAAGTGTGTCTCCTGAGCTTTTACGGCCCAGGCTAAGATCAAAGACGGTCTGGACTGTGAATACCACCTTTGTTCTCCTTCAGTTTCACTTCTTTCCCACTTCCCACGTCGCAAACCATCCCAAGGCCGTCTCCATCCACCAACTGGTGTGCCTGCCTCATCCACCACGCTGGCAGTCATCCATTTGTCGGCGGTTCAGTGAACAAACCCTCTTGATTTACATTCTTCTCTACCCTCTTCCTGTCTCTCTTACCAAGATCAGGCTTAGTTTTTCCATAGCCCATTGTTCACAGCCCACTGCCATGCTGTGTTGAATGGTTAATATAAAGATGAACGCAATTCTTGCCCCACCTTGGAACTCCCATATTGGATAAGATGAAAAAGTGGGTGAGTTGGGGTGGGAGAAAGGGATGGATGGATGGATGGATGGATGGATGGATGGGTGGGTGGGTGGGTGGATGGGTGGAGGGGTGGGTGGAGGGGTGGATGAATGGGTGGATGGATGGATGGGTGGGTGGATGGATGGATGGATGGATGGATGGATGGGTGGGTGGGTGGGTGGATGGATGGATGGATGGATGGATGGGTGGATGGGTGGAGGGGTGGGTGGAGGGGTGGATGAATGGGTGGATGGATGGGTGGGTGGATGGATGGATGGATGGATGGATGGATGGATGGATGGTGGGTGGGTGGATGGATGGGTAGAGGGGTGGGTGGATGAAATTAGAAATAGAACGTATATACAAATACCTCATGAGGGGACAGAACTAAAATAGATTTGAGCTCCGTGGGCAAGATATTCAGTGAGGGCCTCTGATTTCCTACCTATAAAATGAAGGTAATAATTCCCACTTAGCTTGGGTGGCTGTAAAGATTAGAGTCTGTAAATTGCTTAGGGAAGTGCGTAGTTAAAACAACAACCCGGAGTGGGACCGTCATAAGTATAACAAAAGGTGATAAGTGACATAAGAGAAGTGCAAACAGAGAGGGTGGGGGTTCTCGACACCTGCAGGAGGCCACCCATGTGTGTGAGCCATGAGCTTGCGCTTGCGCACAGGGACTTTCCCAGCCTCCAGGTGATCTGCAGCACAGTACACGCCTTGGCTGGGCAGAGCTGAGCAGCTCGGGGCCACAGGCACAGGCCAGGAGCCGGGCAAGTCCTGGGCTGGGCGGTCAGACATTTACAAGGGAAGCAGGTGTCACCTGCAGGGACTGCCTGCCATTAAGGCTCCCACAGAGTGGCTTCAGGATGGAGGCTGGGAAGGACCTCAGCTGCCAGCGTTGACCAGGCTGCCAGTGAGGAATGAAGATCATTCCTCTCTCTAGAACCCGGGAGCACTTCATTGCTTCTCCCGCCTCCCTCTGGATGTCTAAAGTGAAGCGCTTTTCTCTCTTCTCCAGCTTGGAGGCTGAGAATGGTGTGGAGGACAGGAAGAAGATCAGCAAGTCGCCAACAGCCCAGTCCCCTACCTCGTCAGTGGAGGCTGAGTCCCCAGACCAGAAGAGAAGCATTGGCCTGTGGTGAGTCTTCAGTGGACCCTTTGTTCTCGGGCTTGTAGAGAACACTGGCGCTTCTGGTTTTATGGTTGTGGCTCAACTGTACGCAGATCATGCCCTGAGCATGGCCCTGGTTTTTGCCCTGTTACTCTCATGTCTTCCTAGCAGGACCTTTTGCTCCTGCTCCTCAACCTCTGCAGAAGGGCTGCCTCTTTCTGAAAACACTGATGTGTTGACCGAGGAAGCCAGCGGGTCTACTCTCAATGCAGAATGCGCCCAGTGTCTGCTCAGCCTCCACATACGCACACCGCCCTCACTTTTCCTGGGAGCCACGGGAAAGAGCAGAGGAGAACCCATCCCAAGGATCTGCTGAGCTACCCATGTCCTGGGACTGGGGCTATGAAGGAGACCTGGTTTGGCTGTAAGGGAGGAGGAGTGATGTGTCTTAATACAGAGCTGTAGGCTCTATCACTCTCAGAGGCAAAAACTACCAAGGGGGAGCTTAGACGTATTTGTGGCCAGAGGAATAAGTGTGAGAAGTTTTGTTGTTATTGTTTTAATTTTGGTTTTGTTTTTTGGTTCCGGGGATCAAACCTGAGGCTGAACACACACAACTGTTCTCCCACCGAGCTATGTCCCCAGGCTTAAATGTGGTTTTTAGGACTCTCCACAAAGGGGAAGTGCTCTCCTCCCCATTATTGTAGCTGTTAGACGCCCTGCCCTCCCCCGCCTCTGCCAGGAGACAGTTAACCAAGTCCTACCTTTCCCTTCATCCCTGGCTCTCCACCTCTGTCTCCTTTCGGCCCTCTCCTAAATCAATGCCTGTAGTGTAACTCCTCACCCAGATTTCCCTTTTCAGGTACCACTCCCAATAATTTCTGTCTTCCCTGCACACCCTGTTTGTGGAGTCTCATCTGTCACCATTTTTCTATAGCCGTTTTCCCGGCAGAGCACTCTGCCCCACTCACCAATGACACACACACACACACACACACACACACACACACACACACACACAAGAGCACAATGTGTGCGCTCTCACAGTTCTTTCGCTGTGACTGACTGGGGAGTTACCTTGCAACTGCTTGGGTTCTCTCTGACTTCCCCAGGCTTCAAATGAGAACTGTGCGTGCATCAGTAGGAGATGTGGGGAACCACGAGGGTATCCGGCCTGGCAGTGGTGCAGAGGGCCGGGCACTGACGCTCTGCTCATGACGTCTGGAAATTCTTAACCGTTTGCGTGCACCTTCATTTAGCACTGGGCTTTGGTCTTGCTTGTGGGCAGCTGTAGGAAGTGAGACTACCATGGCCGAGACGATGCGGAGAAATCAGTACTATGCAAAGAAGCTTCCCGTCTGCACCACAGGGCTGCCCCTATGCCACTGTGCCTTTCAAGCCCTTAAAGAGAGAGCTGCCCTTCTTACTGTGTTTGCCTACCCTGCATAGTCCTTCAGAACATCTGCCTGCCACCTTCTAATTCCAATAACGTGCGTTGAACCAACAGAAGTGGTGCATTCCATCCTTATTTTATTTGCTGCTGTCATTTTGTTTTCTTGATGTTTGTTTGTTTTGAGACAGGGTCTCTCTGTGCAGACCAGGCTAGCCTCAAACTCACAGAGATCCATTTGCCTCTGCCTCCCGAGTGCTCGGGTTAAGTGTGTGCACCACCACACCCAGCATTGTTTGGTTGTCATTGTTTATATGTGATGTACTGTGTAGCTGAGGCTTGCCCCTAACTCACTGTATCCCCCAGGATGGCCTTAAATTCATGATCTTCCTGCCTCAGTCTCCCAAATACTAGGACTACAGTCGGGCACTGTCATACCTATCTAAATGTCATTATTATTTTTGACATTTGTAAAAATAATTATCTTTTCAGGTCGAGTATAGGCAAACTCATACATAGTTTAAAATAATAATAATAATAATAATAATAATCCCAGAATTCCCAGAGAACATTTTAGCTAGTCCAGAGCTGGTCAAGTCCATCTACTGTGAGTTGCTGAGAGGTCCTTTTCCTGATTTACGGATCATAAACTGCTGGGAGAAGCCTAAACATTGTACAGCCTATGTTCTCATAGCAGAGAAAACCAGCATCTACTGTCTGCCCAGCGTCCGTCCTGTCTGTCCCTCTGTGGCATCTGAATTCATTCAGATTCCCCCTAGATCTACTTTGAACCAAATAAGTAGTTTCAGTTTAGGAAACTGTGTCATATTATGGACCTGCTGTCTACTATTTCCAGCCACTAGCAATAAAGCAACTACATAATTATAAAATACATGCGTGCATCAATTCTAGAACTCATATACGCTTTCCACTTTGAAATGACTGTTCTCAGCTCCAGGGTTGAAGTAAATGCTCAGACTCACACACATCTGCTTAAAGTGGAGAGGCAGACTTAAATCAACCTGCAACCAAGATTCCAGAGTTCTAGCCTCTGCCTTTAACAGACAAGGGAAGATTCGGATTTTATGATGGTGTCTGTGTGGTATGCCTTGTGTGCGCACGATGGGGAAGGTTATGTGAGCCCATGTGTATACACTGAGAGACCAGAGGAGGAATTCAAGTGTCCTTTTCTCTCTCTCTTCATCTTATTCCTTTTGACAAGGTCTCTTGCTGAGCATGGAGTCCACCATTTTCAGCTAGGCCAGTGGCAATAAACCCAGCAAACCCCCTTATCTCTACCCAACCCAAAATGCTGAGGTTACAGACTAACACAGACATGCCTGGCTTTTTACGTGGGTACTCGGGATCCAAGACTGGGTCTTCATGCGTTAATAACACTCATTCTTTACCCACTAAGCCGTCTTTCCAAACCCCACTCTTGTGTTTGGAAGATTCTGAGTAGCTCAGGGTGGCCTCAAATGCATTCATCCCTGCCAACCAAACTGCAGAAACAGGGAGACTTTTGGAAGAGGTGTGGACTGTGGACAAATGGGACCGACAATGCTACCTTTGATGATCTGGAAGAGGCACAGCCGTGTGGAGCACCACCCTCGGTGGGTGGAGCACTTCCTTACACAGTATTGCTTTCTGAGACTTCTCAATGCGTTCTTCTCACTCCCTACAGGCGCCATGAGCAGGACCAGAAAACAAGTGGGAAATCAAACTGTCAGACCCCCTTATCCAAAGCCTCATGCCTTAGCCTTCCATGTCCTAGCATCACAGACATGCACCACCATGCCCGGCATGCACTGCCTTTAGCAAAAAGAAGAAGAAAAAAAAATGTTTGATGCATGTGCCCACAAGCTCTCTAAGGATAAAGACTGTCTTGTGTGCCTAAGGCCTTCAGCACAATGCTCCACTTAGTTAATTCTTATTAAATATTAATGGATTGTGAAACAAAAATATTCCTTGATTGAGCTTCAGCTGTAATTTTATTGGGTAATGGGCCTCAAGGACTCCTCTTTCTACTGATTAGAAACACTGTTGAACTGATATAATTACTTTCACATCTCAAATGCCCTTTCTGCAGTTCATCATGGCAGCCTGCTGAGTTCATCCTGGTCATGTGATTCACAAATGCCCTCAGAGTTCAGTGAGCTCTGACCAGTACCTAGAAGAAGAAAACTAATGTCAGTCTTTCGCGTGACATGGTACAACAGTGAGGGTTTATAATGAGTGGCATAGACAGTTCCTTGTGTAATCTCTGTGGGTTTTATTTCCCCAGGTCAAAATCCAGTTTTGATGGTTCCACTTGGTCGGGTGATAAGAATGAGTGTAAAGCCGAAAGTAAGACTGAAAGAAAGAAGTCTTCGTCTTCCAGCCAGGTAATGAGGGACTGCAGGGTGTGTGGGCTCTGGGGGTGACACAGCCATGGGAGCCAATGGAGAGTAAGAATCCAGAAATGCAGTGGACTACCAACCAGGGCCAAAGTAGGCACCGGGTTTAGAGAATGTGAAGGACAGATGGGCGCTGCTCGTCTGGCCGACCTGATTCCACAGCTGAGCCATCTGCACACATGGAGAGGCGGAATGCAAGGCTGTGGGACAGAGCCTGACACTCGGGTGCTTGTCTGATATCTCACAGAGTGGGGGGGAGCGCTGCATCCACGAATTATAATACAGTCTCATCAGGTACCTGCCGCACAGAGAAGCAAGACCTATGAACACACAGGTCACAACTCTGTCTGTGCTGAATACACCCAGAGAGGTGACAGAATCCACCTTTACTGGGGCCAGATTGGGGGAATTCGAGTTTTATTTGGGGGTTTTGGTTCTAGGAATTGAACCCAAGTCCTGTGTGCCAAGGACATACTCCACTACTAAGCAAGACCCCTCAACACCAGTGTCCTGCAGGTTGTTTTTATACACGTCTCCCCTAAATGCATGAACTCGTGCCTTTTAAGAACTAAGCAAAAGAGTGGGCACGGGCATGAAATTTAATTTTTTGATTTTCAATTTCCACAGCTATCCTACCAAGGTGTGCCCTTTTTAAAGATTGTTTTTTGAAGCCAGGCGGTGGTGGCTCACACCTTTAATCCCAGCACTCAGGAGGCAGAGGCAGGCGGATCTCTGTGAGTTCGAGGCCAACCTGGGCTACAGAGTGAGTCCCAGGAAAGGAGCAAAGCTACACAGAGAAACCCTGTCTTGAAAAACCATAAAAAAAAAAAAAGATTGTTTTTTGCCCTCCCTCATGGGGGACAGTCAACAGTCAGATAATATACTTATATGCTGTGTTGATTTTTTTCCCCTCTTCCTTTCTTTCTCCCCAGCCCCCCCACCCACCCACAACAATACTCTGCTGCCTAGGTTGCCATTGAACTCATGATGGTCCTCTTGTTTATTCTTCCAAGAGCTATAATAGAATATCTCCAACCTTTTTTCTTACCTTTTTTTTCAGACTTAATAGCCTGATCTAGAGCTTTTCTTTATGCCAATAGATGGTCTGGTTTTGTCGTTGAGAGCTCTGCTGGTTCAGATAGCACAGCATCAAAGACCCTGCTTTCCAGAGTTCCTATCACAGTGGTTCTCAGCCTATGGGTAGTGACCCCCTTGGAGGTTGAACGACCCTTTCACAGGGGTCACATATCAGATATCCTGAATATAAAACATTTACATTTTGATTCATAACAGTAGCAAAATTACAGTTTTGAAATAGCAATGAAATAATTTTATGGTATGGATGGGCAGTATTAGGAAGGTTGAGAACCACTGTCTTAGCACATACTTTCTTAGGAGCGTTCTAGAAGCAGAGCAACCGGTCACTAAAGGACCTAGATCAGTCTCTCAGTCACTGTGTGGCCATGTTCCTCAATACCCCTGATTCACAGTGTCCTAACCCTGGAATGGGGTGCCACCTACTTGGAGTTGGGGTGCTGATGATGCTTGTGGCAAGCATTTCACTAGCTACAAATTGCTGGCTGTATATTATCTCCACAGTTGTAGAGCCAGGTGCAATTTGCAGACACTTGGGCCTTGTACCACCCTGGAGTGTTATATCCTGCTCGTCTGCCTTTGGCCTCAGGTGCTTTTGTGGCCGCGTAGTACTGGTGACCACATGTTGTCCTGAGTGGTGGGCTCTCCCAATGTGTTACTCTGTGTAAGCCTGGAAGTATCCCTCTAAGGGAGGGAATTCCTTTGACATCAGAAACAGAAAAAAAGAAACTGAGAGACCCAGGGGAGCTAAATGGTGAGGGCATGACCACACACCAAGGCAGAAGTAGGGCCAAGGACTTCAAGTTCAGGGTTAGCTGAGTGCAAAGCTTCTAAGTCCTGAGCTTTCCCCAGGGCACTTGGGTGTATGGCTCTAGCACCTTCCCTGGTGAAAGTGCTTAGAATGTCGTCTGCTGTCTTATCGGGAGTACCTTTGCCCTGATCTGATGCTCAGCTGGCCACCCAACAAGGTGTTAATTATGTTGGAACATGAACCTATGTGATCCTGCGTCCCCTGTGTCTCCCTGAAGGACTGAATTGGAAAATTAGTAGTTAAACTAGTGTGATGGTTGGCAACCTCTGGTGACGGTGCTGATGTGTGTGTTTTGCCCTCCCGCAGTACAAGGCGAACATGCACTTTCACAAGTTATTTCTTGATGTCCCGACTGAAGAGCCGCTGAGGCAAAGTAAGTCCTACCTGTAATTGGTTTAAGTTATATATTTAAAAGTCTGTCTGAAGGAGCTGGAGACATGGCTCGGCAGTTTCAGAGGACCTGGGTCCAGTTCCCAGCACCCACATGGCAGCTCACAACTCTCTGTAACTCCAGTCCCAGGGCATCGGTGCCTTCTTCTGGGCTCCAAGGGCACTAGCATGACCACGGTACACAGACATACATGCACACAAAACATGCATACACTTCAAATAAAAATTATATTAGAAAAATGTTTTTTGAGTTGTCTCAACAGTATAGGGAGACAGAGAGCACATTTCAGGGACTTGCTCACCAAGAAAAACATTTCTGGAAGGTATAGGTCGTGCCATGACAGTAGTACCTGCTGCGCTCACTTCTCACTAGCACCCTGGAGCGTAAGACAGAAGGAACAGTCTGCTCTCGTGATACCGAGTCATTCAGGAAGGTTCCACAGTGACGTCCTTGCCTGAGTCATCCTGAGATTTAGGATACTCAGCCTGGGGCAGGAAAGGCTGCCCCAAGAGGCTGAAAGGAAGCGTAGTCGTCCCCGGTGTACAGAAGCATCCATGCCTGTGCAGTGCAGAGCATAGTGGTCACACCCAAGCAGCTTCCCAGCATGCCGGGTCGGCGTGTGGCTCATCACAGGACCCACGATGCAACTCTAGCCTCTCTCGGTGTATACTTGTTAATGTATACTTGTTCATTAACCCGCAGAAGGTGTGGTCAGGTGCTCTTTCCCCAGGCAGACCATCAGTGAGTCATTAGGATCTTGGCAAGAGAGGAGTGCTTATATTAGCATGCAGGTGACACACTGTTGCAGATAGAAGAGGTCTGGAAAACACCATTCTTGATTTCTGGAGGTAGACTTGCACTCCTCCCATTTCTACAATAGTATGTCTCTAACACTTTGAATTGAAAAATACATGCTAGTCACGACGACTTTATTATGCTAAAGGTGACTCAGGAGCTGGGCATGGTGATGTGTGCCTGTAATCCCAGCACTCAGGACTACAGCAGGAACTTTTCAAATTTGAGCCCAACCAGATCTAAATTTTGAACTCCAGGCTAGCCTGGACCACACAGCACCACCTTTTCTTTTTTTTTTTTTTTTTCTTTCCGGAGCTGAGGACCGAACCCAGGGCCTTGCACTTGCTAGGCAAGCGCTCTACCACTGAGCTAAATCCCCAACCCCACCACCTTAGCTTAAAAGAAAAAAAAAAAACTCATAAAGAAGTGATAGTGTAGCCAAGCAAAGTACATTCACATATTGTATGTAAGTGCAAAAACATGTATAGCGAGAAATTTTTTAAAATGGGGAACAGTCTATTGCCTGCAGCGGATAAAGAGCACAGGAGTTATTTCCAAAGCAATGCCCTCCTCAAAGAAAGCAAGCCTAGGAGTTTTATTCTGGGAAGCTAGACATGTAGGAAATCACTTTGAGGGTGGACATGCTTCTGAGCATGCCCATTTTAAGGTCATAGTTCAAGAAGGAAAGATGGTGGACGGACATACTTCTGGGCAAGCTTTAACCCAAATTCACAGAGCTCATGCTTGGAAGTTAAAGTGACAGACCTGAATGTTTTGGGGCATGCTCAGTCAGGGTCACAAAGATGGTGGACAGGAGCATCTCTGGTCATGCTGAACTCTCTCCAACAACAACAAAACAAGACAGGCCATTATGGAGTTGCATTAAATGGAGGCATTGGCCCTGAAGAGGCCTGCCTTTCTTAGTGGCTAGCAATGGGACTTTGGAGTATGAATGTGTGTTTTGTCACCAAAGTAGAGACAATTTTTTATTTGAAATAGAAATCATGGAAATAATAGTAGTTTGGTAAGATTCTAAATGGTGCTGCTCCACCTGTCTGTCTCTTAGGCTTTACCTGTGCTCTCCAGAAAGAAATTCTATACCAAGGAAAGCTCTTCGTGTCGGAAAACTGGATTTGTTTTCATTCCAAAGTCTTTGGAAAAGACACTAAGGTTGGTGTGTTTAGAAGAAAGGGTTAACATGGTATTGCCTGTTTTAGTAGAAATTACTTTAAATTTAGCTATATTTAAATATTTCCCTCCTTAGCCTGAGTTTATATCCAGTTTCCTTTCTTGTGCTTCCAAATCCGATGGCTCTAAATGCCTCCAGATGATTCTGACTCCCTCCCTTCCCCAAAGCACCGCCTGCTTCCCCCTTTCCTTACACACATCACCCTGTACGTCTCCCACCCTTAGTCCTGAATCCCTTTTACCCACATGTCATCAGAGACACTGATGCATTTCTGGGAAACATGCTGTCATCTATCTCAAAGGCATTCATTAAAAACCAAAATATGTAGCTGGGTGTGGTGGCTCAACCCTATAATCCTAGCAGGAGGGCTTCCATGAGTTTGATGGCAGACTGGGCTCTAAGTGAGTTCCAGGTGAGCCTAACCTACTGTATATGACCCTGCCTCAAACAACTACCCCCTTTGGAAAAAAAAAAAAAAAAAAACAACTTTTAAAACGTATCCATTTTTGTTGTATCCATAACAGTTCCTAGGACAACAGGTTTGTAAATTAGTGTCTTACCCTTGCTGGCACAAGGGACCTGGAACTTGAGTGTACAAGGCTTTGTGTGTGGAAGTCAGAGCCCCATGACCTCAAATATGCTTTGGTGTGGCTGCCTTGAATCCTCCGTCAAACACAAAGTTGGGCTGAGACACAGGACACCCAGAGCTTGCAAACAGCCTCAGTGATGAAGGAAATAGCAGTTTCTCGAGGCCCTGCTTTCTGAGACTGTCCCACAAAGAAGGAAAGGACAGTCGTGCCTGTGAACTATGGCATTCTAGCACAGTTCATTCAGGCAGCCAGAGGTCAGAGGAGTACCTTCCTGCTTTGCATGACCTCAGTGAGTTTTCAGGTACTGTACCTTGAGATTATGAGTAAGCCACTTAATAGCCATAAAGTAGCCAGTTATGAAATAAAACCCTTTGAAATAAATATACTATATCTAAACATTCTCCCTACAGCCACTGGTAATCCTATAAGGACCACTCAACGAATATGATGAATATTCTCTATTGTGCTGGTGTTAGCTCTGGAGAGCAGCATACTTCATGTTCCTTTCTATTATTATACGTTATTCTTAGACAGGCATATTTTGAATTGGGGCATTCTCTGAATTAGTGCAATGCAAAGTAGTATTCCACCATTACTCTAGATTTCAGGATTATAAGAAGTTGGTCAGAGCTGGAGAGATGACTCAGTAGTTCATAGCACTGACTGCTCTTCCAGAGGACCTGGATTCAGTTCCCAGCACCCACAGGGTAGCTCATACCTGTCTGTAACTCCAGTATCTGAAATACTCACACAGACATACATGCAGGCAAAACACTAATGCACATAAAATAAAAATAAATAAATTATATTTAAAAGAAGCTGGTCCATGGGTGATCTGGTCCTGCTTTTCAGTGGGATAAACATGGCTCTGAATTCAGAGTGAGTCTGGGTCTCTAATCAGAATCCAGGAACTGAAGACATTCTGAACAAAGGATTTTTCTTTTTTAATAACGTATAAGTTCACCAAGGCAGTGAGTGAGCTTCCAGCTAGTGGGATTTAGCAATGGTTTGAAAATTGTGCGTGTACGTCAGTGACAAAAAGAAACTGAAAGGAGTATCCCTGGTTTTTTAATACATGGACACACTTGGGCTTCTTCTGTGTGAGCTATAGCTAATCCTCAGAGAGAGAAGACAGAATTAGCAGGGGACAGGAAGAAAACCAGGACAGTGGTCTGTCTGTGTCTTCCCACCCCAAAGACGGTGTCAGAGAGGTTTGGGCTTCAGAGGTCTTGGAGAATTCCCTCAAGGATCACCAGACCTCAGTCCAACATGATCTAATAAGATTAAAGACTGCCAGCTTGTTCTCTTTCTAAACGTCTACCCTGAAACACACGTTACCGGCGAGGTCTTTTCAGATGCCGGTAAAATTGACATGCATATATCATGTTCCGTCTAGTCTCACTGAAAGTTCACGTCGTCTTCATTTCACAAGTTATTCGGTTATAATTTTATAGCCATGGAACAGAGGATTAAAATTCCTTCTGGGTCATTTATGGCTCAGGAAAGCCTGAAGTTATGGCCCCTTGTCACTGTGTGCTTGTGGTACTTGCTCAGAAGTCAAATCGGACTCATCATTATCATAGTAGATCTCAAGTACTTTTTTCCAAAGTAATTCCAATGTCAGAATTATCCCCTGCCCTTGAGAATGTTTATGGGTAGAAATCTTTAAAACAATAGCTTTTAGGAAAGTATCTAAATGGGATCAGTCCCTCATTTTTCACAGTCTCCCTTCCTAGAACTCCTCAGAGGAGAGGATAACCCATCTCAGGGAACCAAATGTGAATGCAGATATTCAAAATTAAGAGGTTGTTTCCGGGCAGCGGTGGCACATGTCTTTAATCCCAGCACTCGGGAGACAGAGCCAGGCGGATCTCTGTGAGTTCAAGGACAGCCTGGTCTACAGAGCGAGATCCAGGACAGGCACCAAAACTACACAGAAAAACCCTGTCTCGGAAAAAAAAAAAATTGTTTCCATTCCTTCAAACTGGCAGAACCAGCCCAAGGCCCTCCTCTTCCCCCACTGACCCACTGACCTCTTTCAGAATTCATGAAGCTTTTTTATAAAATACATGTTCCAGTAAGTGTGTGTACCTATGCATCAAGTCGAATCATTTTTATTTTAAACCATGCCTGTGTGTGAGGCTGTTTGGGGATTCACGGTGATATGGTCATTTTCACTTGAAACCAAACAGTGGTGGTCCCTGTTCTCTGTGTCATCTGATATACTCTTATAGCCTATCATATGGGAGGAAATAACCATTTTGGATCAGATCAGTTCAGATTCCAACGTTTGTAAGTTCTGATGTACAGGACCTTGAATGAGCCATGCATTTCTCCAAACAGATTTCGTGATCTGATATCTAAGCCTTACATGATTGACATAATTAAATGACAGTCTCACTTGATAAGTAAGGAGTGTTGTTACTTATTTGAGCCAGAAATGAACATGTTGTGCATTCTGATATCATGAGACAAATGAGGAACCTGGTAAAAGTTTCTATTCAGCACTGAAAGTCCTCCAAACCTTATCTTATTTAATCCCGAAAAAAATTCTGAATATTAAGGAAGGCTGTCTGAACTTATAAATCAGGAGGCAGAAGCTCTGCTTGGATAGCATGTCAGGTTGAGAAGGTCATGTATATAGTAACGGGACTAAATTCAAGTTCAAGACTTTCTGTCCGGCATGCTTTCCCCTCCCACCTGCACTCAACCCAAAAACCAAGTCCAGAGCAGATCCCGTAAGCCCTAGACCTTCACGGAGCCTTGAGCCCTGATGCATGAACATCAGGATAAATATTTGTTCTGTTACCATGTCTAGAGCTTCCCAGCTGTGCCCTGTGGCTTTGGATACCCCTGTCTGAACAGCTCAGTGATATGTTCCCACCACTCCCAGATTCAGTTTTTCATGAAGCCTGCTGGTAGTATCTTGAGCCAAGTGTAGATTTGAAGTGCTGTGGGTCGTCTGAGCTGGTGTTGACTGGATGGTTCTGTTTCAGATCTCTATCCCAGCTTTCTCCGTCACCCTGATAAAGAAAACCAAAACCGCCCTTCTGGTGCCAAATGCCCTGATCATATCGACGGTCACAGACAGGGTGAGTACCGCAGTGCAGGACCACCTTTGCTTTGTCTGTGGTTATTGTTGTGATTGTTATAATTTAATGCTTTTCAATAGCAAGTTTACAGGAACTGCACAGAAAACAAACAGCGTTAACCGTGCATTGTACGCAGAACAACTCTGGAAAGTACGTCGAAGGCATGGAACCTACTGTGTACTAACAACGCATCCCCCACCATCCAGTTGACACCAATACAGAATTTATTCATTAAAAAAAAAAAGATCTGGGAGCCTGGCAAGTTGGCTTAGTGGATAAGAATGCTAACTGCAAACCGGACAGCTAGCATTGAGTCCCCAGATCCCGCAATGGAGAAAGAGAACTAACTCCCAAATATAGTGCTTTGCCCTCTACATGTGTGCACTGTAGCACTCATGTCCACATACACATCATACACACACATGCATGCTTGCACTGATAATAATAATAGATTAAAACTAAAAAGGAAAAAGAAAAATTTTGGACTGGGTATGGTGGTGCATGCTTTTAATCCCAGCACTTGGGAGGCAAAGGTAGACAGATGTCTGTGAGGTTAAGGTCAGCCTGATCTAAATAGTGAGTTCCACGACAGCCAGGACTACAGAGAGGCTTTGTGTTAAAAACCGAGAGACAGACAGACAGAAACCCAGGGGGGGAGGGAGGATTAGAGGGGAGAAGCCTGGGCTAAGCAACTAAGGGACTGGCAAAAGCCTGGCAGCCTAAGTTTGGTCCCCAGTCTCACAGGTTACAGCCCCCCCCACACACACACACACAATTAATTAGAGTTTTTTCTAATCCTAATGTGAACCAGGCATGCCACCAAGCCTAACGATCTGTGTTCTATCCCCAGGACCCAGGTGATGGAAGGAGAGAACTGAGTCCAAGTTATCCTTGGACATCCACACATGCACCACAACATGCACACACGTGCAAATGCACGCACGCACACACGCACGCACGCATGCACGCACAAAGCCTCTCTTCTGTACCAATGTGCTGGAATAACTCCTGAACTGGGCTGCCCTAACATGCACAGCCAGAAACCTTTCCATTTAGACATTTGTTTCACCTGTTATTTTTATGAAAGTGTAGCAGCTGCCTTCACTTTCTAACCATGCTAGATAACTGAGTATGGATAAGAAGGGAAAATAACAGCTGTTCTAGCCAAGTGTGCACATCTGGGAGCTCTGTACTGAGGAACAAACCGGGAGAATCATAAGTTTGAGGTCAGATTGGACTATGTAGTAAGATAGACAAATGACCAAACTATGTGATAGACAGATGATAGATAAAGATAGATAGATAGATAGATAGATAGATAGATAGATAGATAGATAGATAGATAGATAGATAGATAGATTCTGATAAACTAAAAAAGAAATTAACACGCCTTTTTTTTAATACAAATAGCGATCAAGCACTTACTCTTTGCCAGTGTACATCAGAGCTAGACTTTGCACCTAGATCTGTCCAGTACTAGAGCCCACGGCACCCACTACTCTGGAATACTATGATGTTGACTTGGAGGTTGCATGCATCATTCTCTTGGTGGTCAATGAGAGGGATCATTCAAACTCAGTCTGAAAAGATCCCATGACACACACAAGGAGATTTTCAAATCTTGTAGATGTATCATTTACACAGAAGTAAAATCTTTCCATATGTCATTTGTTTCCAAAATACTTGGCTAGCTTTGATTTTTATTTTTTCCCCGTAACTCACAAGCATCCCATGGTGTGGGCGGAGGGGATGGTGAGGAATGTCCATATTAGTACAAGGAAGAATCTAGAAGTGCCATGAAAAAGAGCAACCCTGTTAGAGCTGCTGGGAAGTTTTCTACAGAAATGTAGGACAGAACAGAGAACGCAGGCCTCCTCCAGGAATCACAAAATACCTTTAAAAACAAAACACTCGGGAGGGGAGGGGACTTTGGAGGACCCAGCCTGTACTACCAGCCTTGCCTTAGTGCCCCGCCCCCGCATCTATGCTTTTAGGGAACACCCATGTCAGCCTTTGGGTGTCTTCATTTTACTCCATTTTTTTAAATTATGCTTAAATTGAATTTGGGGATTTTATTACTATAGTAAGTGAGATAATGACTCAGAGATGTGGCGCCATTGGTAACATGCTTGCCTAGCAGCATGAAACCGTGAATTCAATTTGCAACATCACATAAACTGGAATGGTGGTACACACCTATAATATTTGTCCTTGGTGGGTGGAGGCGGAACTATCGAGAGTTCAAGAGCATCTTTGACTGTATAGGGAGTTTGATGCCAGCCTGGGCCACATGAGACCCTGCCTCAAAAGAAAAAAAAAAAAAAAAGACACAAGGGGGATTGTACTTGTTTTATTCAAGAAATAAAATAAAAATTGAATGTTCAGATAAAAAAAAATGAGGTTATAGTTAAAGTGATGGTCTTTTGTCGTTTGAAAATATAAAAGCTAGGGGCTAAAAAGACGGCTCAGTTGGTAAAGGTATGTGTGAACTACAAAGCCTCATGACCTGAGCTCAACCCTCAAGACCCACATGATGGAAAGAGTTGTCCTCTGATTTCCACAGGGACACCATGGCTCACATGTGAGTGCTCGTGTGCACACACATACACCCAACACTTAATGTAATTTAAAAGTTTATAAGAAAACACAAAACCTACGTGACAAATAATTTTTTAACTCTAAACTCTTGATTGTGCTTTTTTTTCCAGTACATATTTGTCTCCTTACTCTCCAGAGATTCAACATACAAACTGCTAAAATCTGTGTGTGGACACTTGGAGGTGCGTATGACATCAGAATTCTATGCTGCCTTTCTTCGGTGTTTCCTAAGCTCTGTAGTTGATCCGGATTTTCATTTTATTCCTGTGATTTCAGAACACTAGTGTTGGTAACAGTCCCAACCCATCTTCTGCTGAAAATAGTTTCCGGACAGATCGCCCTTCATCTCTGCCTCTGGTAAGCCATCCAAATAATGATCTAAATGCATGAGCAAAAGATGGAGCCACAGCTACCCTGTGCTCACATCACAGCCAGGGCTTGGGAAGAACTCATGACCAGTGTAGTTGGGGGATCGCTGCAGTGCACAGCTTATCTCTCCAGAAGCAGAGGAACCAAAGGAGGCCACTAACTTTTTTTCTAGTAATCTATAGGTTGTTCTACAGAGAAGAAATGTGATAGCGAGACCAGAGGTACCTAAGACCTTGCTTCGCTTGCTTGTCGGTTTTGTTGTGTGTGGTGCTGGGAGTCAAACCCAGGCCCTTATGCATGCTAGCCAAGCACTCTCCACTAAGCTACATTCCAGACACAATGATCCTCTAAAGAGAGCCACAAAGCTCTTTGAGGCAGGCTCAGCTCACAAAGGTCCATTCAGGGTACTTACTGGTGTACACCATCAGAAACCATGGAAAATTAAAACTAATTCTCGCCTTCCAAGACTTTAGCTTAGAAAAGATGGGCAAACTCAGAAATGACTAGGCAAAGCTCTTATCCTCAGGTAGCAGGTATAGCGCTGTTATGGTTCCTTAGGCTTTGTAGACTACAGTGAACACCTCCAGTGGTATCTCCCATTTGTACACAATGCATACCTATAATAGAATTTTGTTTTTCCAAGAGAGGTCTAACAATATCATATAAACCACTGACCCCACACTGATTATTGGTGTTTGCCTTGAGTCAAGCAATATAAACCCATAGTTTCAGTGGGTGGTGGCCCACACCTTTAATCTCAGCACTCAGGAAGCAGAGGCAGGTGGATCTCAGAGTTTGAGGCCAGCCTGGTCTACACAGTGAGTTCCAGAACAGCCAGGGCTGTCCAGAGAAAACAGAACAAAACAAAAACAAAAAAGTTTCAACATCTATGAATCTTCTTTTGCATTTTGAAAAACTAGTGTAATTAAAACATGTTCACATAAAAATTCGAACAGGAAAGTTTACCTGGGTGTGGTGGTATGCACCTGCAATCTCAGTACTTAAGGGCCTAAGACAGGAGAATTGCTCTGAGTTTTAGGCCAGACTGGGCTACATAAGCCATGCTAGAAGACATAGCAAAACCTTGTTTCAAAAACAAAAAGGAATGTTTATAGCAGTATTTTTCATAATAGCCCCAAAGTAGGATAAAACCCTGACATCCTTTAACTAATGAATGGGATGTCTTTAATATAGTATACAGTGGAATATTACCCACTCATAAAAAGGAATTGAAGTATTAATACATGCTACCACATAGATGGACCTTAAAATCATTATGACAAACAAAAACCACAAAGGCTAGATATTACATGACTGCATTTACTGATGCTTCTCAAGTGAGGATGGATCTCCATCTCCACAAAGCTGTCAGGATGATCCACAGCATGGGGAGGGGAAAGGTATGGGCAGTACAGAATCCACACAATGACTTAGACTTCAGCAAACATGGTTTCCAGTCTGAGCCCACCCAGCTGGAGTCCATTCTCATGGAAGTTCCTTCCACTCTGGCCCTCTTCTTTCATCCACTGTAATGCTAGCTGAGCTCACCACATGGGCGGGGAGATCCAGCGCATCCGTGTGTGTAAGGTGGCTCGCACACTGCCCCGTACAGGATAAGCGTCCAGTAAGTCGGGAGTAAGTTGAAGAGACTAAAGTTTTTCACTGTTCAGACTGGGCTGTAGCTCAGTTGGTAGCGTGCCAGCCTAGCATGCACGAAGCCATGGTTCTGTCCCGAGCCAGCACCAAACAGAGCGGGCATGGCGGCACACACCTATAGAGGTCGAGGCAGGAGGGTCCAAGGTTAAAGGTCATCCTCAGTTACCTTGAGACTTGGAGACCAGCCTGAGATAGATGGAGACCCTGTCTCAAACCATTAAGTATAAATCAGTCAATCGAATTGTCACCCTATAAATCATTGTAAGGAATCTAATGAATGTTGAGATGACCCAAAGACCACAAACTCAAACACAGACGTTGCTCATTTGCTTACCAGATGAGTCTTTTCTCAGTTGGCAGCTGAACGGTTAAGAGCTTAGCCTAATTCTGCCTCTGCCGGGGCCAGCTGGGAACACTATGTGTCTCCCTAGGCCTTAGCACTTCAGGGAAGCCAGTGGAATGCAAATTAAAACTGTGACCTTTTCTCACATCTTCTTCCTACCCTCTGTACCTCAGCCGACCCTGATCGGACCTAATTTAAAAGGTTGCAGCTTTTTTTTCTCGGTTTGTTTGGCCAGCAGTATTTTTTGCTTTTCTGTGCCCAGGGTCATTTTTTTTAATTATAATTTGCAATATTTTTGTTTACATATTTGAATGGATTTGAGCTGTTTACTCTTCTCTTATGGTGTCTGCAGCAGTCCGATGTTTCAGGGCACAGTACTGCTGAGACTTCTCAGCCTCCCACTAGTCATTTCTCACCGGCCATCCGGTGCTTTTCTCTAGATATTTGTTTCAAACAAGCCGTGGGCTGTTTCTAAGGAGAATTCTAACCATGCTGAAGAATCTCAGTTTCCGTAACCAGATACTCCCAGGTTAGGAAACTCCTGCAGCGTGTGGTAACCCATGCTTCATTTTCATATTTTATGGGTCAGGCTTAAGCCCGAGGGCTCGGGTTTACAAAGGCCTGCCTGTCTCCTCACGTCATTGTCCCCCCTCAGGATTTCAACGATGAATTCTCAGACCTGGATGGAGTGGTTCGACGACGAAGACAAGACATGGAAGGGTACAGCAGCTCTGGCTCGCAGACTCCAGAATCCGAGAACTCCCGAGGTCTGGGGAAATCGTGTCCTGATTCAAATTTCATGCCCCACAAAACACCCTCCCCTCGCCCACCTCAAAACGAAACAAACAAATAAGAAAAACAAGACCCACCCTTCTCTTCCCAGTTAACAGTTGCAAAGGAGAACTGGGGAAAAGGTTCCTAAGAAAGAGAGTAGCCTCCATGGCAAAAATCCATCTCCTTTGTCCATATTTAACAGGCATCTCTTACACGGATATGCTACGGTGGCTGAGAGAGATCAACGTGAGGTTTCTCACCTGTTTCAGTAATAGTAATAGTAGGAGTCGGTGATACTGTCTGTGGATGCTGCCTCAGCACCCTCGCATCGTTTTATTTCTTGGAGAACTTTGGGCTTCAGTCTCCAGGCACCACATCCCACTCATGAGAGATCCACAAAATGGCCATTATGTAGATGAAGGAGTCGTGGGCTTTGTAGCTGACCCTATGATTGTTAAATATATTGAGGAGCGAATTGACCTTGCCTCATTTTCCTGACAGACTTCCATGTGACCGAGTCTCAGACACTTCTGAATGTCACCAAGGGAGAAACAAAACCACCTCGGACAGATGCCCACGGGAGCAGAGCCCCTGATGGGAAAGCCAAGAGCCTGCCTACGCACGGTGAGGGGCAGGGTTGTTGATGGGCAGGAGATTCCCGTTGGTTGACCTGTAAAGAGCCCCAGTGTTTCACACTGGGATTGCCTCTCATGGTCCCTCCCTTCCTTCCTCTGGTGGGACTTTGCACGTCAAATCCCACTTCCATGTTCAATCAGTAGTTCCTGGTTCTGGGCTTTACCAGGGGTCACCGTGGAAGTTGCCACATTATTCACAGTACTTTGAGATTATGAACCAAAAGTTGGTGGTAAAACTCGTGACTGACTTGTTTCTTACTTATTAACTATAATAATAATAATTAATAATAATGATGATGATAATGGTATTGCATTGTTCTATTGCCCCCCCCCCAATACAATACTTGGCTGGAAAAATCCTCTCAAATATATATTATTAGATGAAATGACTTGGAAAAATAAATGAACCTACTGGTTAAAATACCAAGGAGGAGGCTTCTACTAATACTTTCCCTTCCTCCTGGGAATGACCCCATCTCAAGTACCTCTTCCCTGTTGAAATATTGCTGAGTGAAAGAAGTATGCTGCGGTGCTAACATATTCCTATTTTGGTTTCCACTCAACAGGTCAGTCAGAAACTGTCGGGATTTTGCCTAAAGTCACGTCTCAGAAATGCCCAACTCTCCGTCATATTCTTATATTCTATGCAATTGTGTAAGTCCATATATTTACTGTAAGTGGTTTATGCAAACGATCCGGTTTTGCAGATGAATAATCTCTTCATGTTGCCAAGAGTCATTGTAAATCCCACTTGTGCTGACACAACCCACATATTTTTCTTGGCAATTTCCGTTTCCTTCTTGGGCGTTTTTTTTTTTTTCTTCCCCTCAGGCTTAGGTTAGCCATTCATAATGATTGTGCTGAGCCTGCCACAGGACTGAGTCCTGAGCAACAGTCAGTAATTTCTGAAGCGTCTCTGTCTTGCTTATTTATTTTTCTGTGCGTTCAACTTCTTCTGAACGGAAGCCAAAATATCTTCAAGATGTCATCCATCTGTAACAAGATATCAGTCATCTTTACTGACAACTTAGGCACAGACGTTGTTTAACTTTTCATCAGCTTCCAGTCTATAACCAATTGCTTTTCTGAGAAGATCCAGTTCAGTTCTAGGGTGTCTTTCATACCAGAGGGGAATAAATATGCTCATCTGGTCCCCATTAAAGCAAGGAATTTGTGATTCTCCAGGGAACAAGGTTTGTTGCTCTCTGTTCAGGCTCCTGGGCCAGAGGAAGAAAGTGTCAAAAAGGAACTTCAGCTTAGCCATCCAGCTTGGGTCAGGCCTTAAACAATCCTATAAGAATGGCTGATTTTTGCACTTTGAGGACTTGGGTGGCGGGATTTTAAGTCTCCTTGGTGTAAGTTTTATAATATGTATCAAACCTTTATTTTTTCTTTTTTATTATTATTTTTCTGTTTTTTACTTCATTTGAATGTTTTGCCTGCATGTATGTCTATATGCCACATGCACACCTGGTGCCCATGGAAGTCACAAGAAGCCACTGGATTTTCTGGACCTGGAGTTACAGATGGCTGTGGGTACCAGGAATCGAACTCAGGTCCTCTGGCAGAGCAGCAGATGTTCTCAATTGCTGAGCCATCTCTCCAGTCCCTCAACTTAGCCCAAAGTCTCTTAAGCCTGTGGTTCTTTTTGAAAATGCTCCCAAAGTAGGAAAAAACGGCTCCAAGTTCACTGTTTTTTAAACATCAGTTCCTGGCCATTAACATACTGGAAATTTCTCGTTACCCCTCTCTAGTGTCTGTGCACTGATCGTCTCCACCTTCTACATGAGATACAGAATTAACACTCTGGAGGAGCGGCTGGGGTCCCTGACGTCCATTGTGGATCCCTACAGTACTGAGTAAGATGGCTTCCCCGTGCTTGCTCTTCCGATTGGTGTAACGGTTGACCTAAGTGTAGAGTCCTCCCTAGGAGACACTGAGAATACGTTCTGTGTGAAGTACTCAGCTGGGTGTGCAATGGGGGTGTAAAGAGGGAGAAGGGTCCAGAAATGAGTGACTTAACCCTGCATGATTCCTGTGCTGCTGTCAACATCTCCAACAATACTACAAGAAACATGCCGAATGTTATTCTGCTAATTATCCTAAGATGGTGGTTGTGACCTTGGCCTTAAACCATTCACCTCTATCTTTAGAAAATGGCAGTATGCCAGGCGGTGGTGGTGGTGGTAGTGGTGGTGGTGGTGGTGGTGGTGGTGCTGGTGGTGGTGCTGGTGCTGGTGGTGGCGGCAGCGGCGGCGGCGGCGGCGGCGGCGGCGGTGGCAGCGCACGCCTTTAAACCTAGCACTGGGGAGGCAGAGGCAAGCAGCTCTCTATGAGTTCAAGACCAGCCTTATCTACAGAGTGAGTTCCAGGAGAGGCTCCAAAGCTACACAGAGAAACCCTGTCTCAAAACCACTACCCCCCCCCCCAAAAAAAAAGAAAGAAAAAGAAAAAGAAAGTGGCAGTGAGTCAAAACATTTGTTTAAAAAAAATGATTCAAGCAACTCAGCACATGTCATCACTTGTAATTCTTTATATTAACAAATTTATTTACGGAACCCATGCCCATATTTATGATTACTAATTAGTTGAATGTGTCTGTGAAGATTTTTCATCTATCACTTTTTTTTTTTTTTTTTTTTTTTTTTTTTTTTTTTTGAGACAGGGTCTCTCTACCTAGCCCTCTCTGTACTGGAATTCACTATGTAGATCAGGCAGGACTCAAACTCACAGACCCACCAGCCTCTGCCTCCCAAGTGCTGGGATTAAAGGTGTGCGCCACCACCACCACAGCCCCGCACTTCTCAGTCTCCTAATGTAGAGAGACTTCTTTTCTGCCTCCAGTCCCAAATAACAACAAGGAGACTTCTTATTAATTATGAAAGTTTGGCCTCAGCTTAGGCTTGTCCCACTAGCTTTATGACTTAAATTAACCCATTTATTTTAATCTACATTCTGTCGTGTGACTTGTTACCTCATTTCTCTGTACTGCCCATGCTGCTTCCTCTGCATCTGACTGGCAACTCCACCTTCTTCTGCTCAGAGTTCTCTCTCTACCCAGAAGTCTTGCCTACATCTCCTGCCTAGCTATTGACCACTCGGCTTTATATCACACCAATCACTGCAATACATTTTTACACAGTGTGCAAATATCCACAACATTCTACTGTGCCATATACCATTCTAGACCCTTCTTCACTGTCCACCTAAATTACTTAAAGGTCTTGTTCTGTGTCTTATGCTTGCATACAGGTCATTTGGAGATCACGAATACATATTTGAACCAATACATGTATTCAGAAGCCTAATAAACAATTTAGAACAGATCCATATACCCTACCATTGCCCTCCCGTCATGTTCAAAAATGTTAATACAACTCTCTGTTTGTATTAGAGGTGACTCCAAACGATTGCACACTGTTGCTTCCTATCTTCCAAGGAGTTGCTTTTATTAGAAAAATATACCTCATGTTCTAGTACCATATAATTAACTTAGCAGTAAAGGGGGGAAATTCCAACAAACAAAATGTTCATTCCCCTCTTAAAATCAGCCCAAGAAGAAGTACTATCTAAAAAATAATTTACAAGGAAAAGTGAAACACACACACACATACACACACACACACACACACACACACACACACACACACACACACACACATACATACCACATACAAAGTAAGGTCAGGGGACACCCACAATGGAAGGACGATTGATACAGCATCATTCCAGACCCTGACCTTCCCTGGGCCCTTTGTCCAGAGTGAGCCAGGTAGCTAAATCCACACATGTAATCTGATTCCGCACTTGCTGAGGAGCCTTCCCTTTGAGCCCGTACAGTTGGCCAGTGTTATGAGCAAGCGGCAGGCTCCTCGGGACCACCACTCTTCTCCAGCTCCATGCCTGCTGGTGAGACCATCACTGTCCCTCAGAATTGCCTGTTGATACATCAGTCCTCTCAACCTCAACTCCCCTCAACTAGAAAATCGAGAGTTTAAATTCCGTTTCCAGGAATTAAGGACTTATGAGCATATGCACATGCTCCTAATAGACACCTCTCTTAAGACGTGAGCAGCCATCAGCAATTTACTAAGCACCTTTGTCGCAAAAATGAACCCGATAGAAAATAGGTCAGACCAGTCATTGACATCCAAGAACTCAATCACCAAAATTAAATCCCACCCAAGTGGCACTGAAGAGATGGCTCGGCTATGCAAAGCATGACTGCTGCTCCGCAGAGGACCTACCTGGGTTTGGTTTCCAACACCCACATGGCAGCTTACCACCATCCATAAGGCCTCCAAGGGCACTGTATGCATGTGGTACACAGATATGCATACAGACAAAACACTCGTACATGTAAAATAAAAATAAATAAAATTTTAAGGAAGCACACCCAAGAAATATACAGATGATGCAGACCACGGAAATATAAGAAGTGATATTAGCGCATCCTCCAGGGAAATGTACCTACTTGTAGCTCTCCAAAGTTCCTGTGGGATTAGCTGGTACAACATCCCGGTATAGAATTCCAGCCATGAGTAGTCAGTTGGTATGATGAGTATGATGAGCTATATTTGTATATTTATACAAGTCATAAGGAAAGAACTGGGAGGGAGGGGTGACCCTCATGGCTGTGAGGAAATTTAACTGGCTTCATAAGGATACTCCCTGGCTTTTCAACCACTCTAGTGTAAATGGCCCTTTCTACCATCTATCATGGCTGAGACCAGCAGTCCGTCATGAACACGTCGCTGTCGTGGGGATGGCAAGGATGCTAGGATCTGAACAAAGGCCCTAAGAAACCACATTCTTGAGAACAATTGTCTGAGTTTTGTGTTCAAGCCAACACACAACAAGGCACTTGAAGAAAATTCGCTTAAGAGATTTCATGCTAAACTCAGAACTGGTCAATACACATCTACCTTAGAGTTGAGGATTACTACCCAGCCTTTGTGACAGTTACAGGCAAAACGATGCTGGTCCTCTCTTCCACCCCATAGTTTTCTGTTCAAACATAACATTCCATGCCTGTCTTTGCCATGGTCGCTCTTAATGATGTTTCTCTTTTTCCTTACAGGCAGACAGTCCCATCGGGCCTGGGATCACCAGTACAGTTAAATGTGGAGGCCCTTTGCCAAGAACTTACAGCTAACATAGTGAAATTAGAAAAGGTAAGTTGATTTTTCCCAAGTACGCAAGCAATCTGGTGGTTCCTTTCTGCTGCTACTGGCCTTTCTTTTCTCCCCCCCCCCCCCCCCCCCCAGACAGGGTTTCTCCATGTAGTTTTGGTTCCTGTCCTGGATCTCGCTCTGTAGCTCAGGCTGGCCTTGAACTCATAGAGATCTGCCTGGCTCTGCCTCCTGAATGCTGGGATTAAAGGCGTGCGCCACCGCCACCACCGCCGCTCGGCTGCTACTGGCCTCTTTTATTTCCATAAACAAACAGAATTTAACAGAATTTAATCTCACCACAAAATAGTGATTTAGCTGGTCTATCGCTTGTGTCCCCGGCTGGACATGAGACCACTGGTAAGTGATCAGTGACACTGGGGTTCATGGAGGTTTGCATTTGGGAGTCAACTAGAAACTACTGACTAGCTACAGAGTGGACTCTCAGCTCACACAAAACAATGTGTCTAATCCGTTACCACCTTGACTCATAAGGAATAAATAAAGTTTTAAATTACCTTGCTCCAAGTGGCAGAGGTCGAAGGCTGTTATCTGGGGACCTGGAATTTGAACCGCTGGCCAAGTTGTGGTTAGAAGTCTACTGCTTGCTTTCTGCAAGTGTCCCGTTAAGAACACTAACTGCTCCTCCAGAGGACATGGATTCAATTCCCAGCACCCACATGGCAGCTCACAGCTGTCTGTAACTCCATCTCCAAGGTATCCAACACCCTCACACAGACATATATGCAAACAAAACACCAACGCACATAAAATGAAATAATAAAATCATTTAAGAAAAAAGCTGGGTGTGGTAGCACACGCCTTAAATCCTAGCTCTTGGGAGGCAGAGGCAGGGGATCTCTTGAGTTCTAGCTAGCCTGGTCCGCAAAGTGAGTTCCAGGACAGCCAGAGCTACACAGAGAAACCCTGTCTTGCGGGAGTGGGGGCGGGGAGTCTTCTGCTTAGGACTGGCTCAGTGGTAGAAAGTGTCTTTAGCACTCGAAAGGGTGTGGTTCCATCCTAACAGTAAATAAACCTGCCTCTCATTTGCTACTCATGCTTCTATCTCCAAAGTGCCTTCCCTGGGTCGGGCCTGTCCTTAGCTTCATTCATAGATTTAAGACGGTAAGAGGATGAATGAGGAGAGGACCATTCATAACTATCCTGGACATACACCTAATTACCAGGGTTTACTTCTCCTTTCAAACAGTCCAGTCCTTTCGAATCTCCTTCGGTCTTACCCTAATCTGAGGCTCTCCGGAGCGGGACACTGTTGTTTTTCAGTTTTACCCATTCTGACTTGTAAATGCTGTTCTTTTGGATCAGATGCCCACAGAATCCTCCCTCCTCCCCTGCCTGGCCCTGCCAGGACGCCACAGAAGGGTTTGTTCACCATCCACAGTTGGCATGTCTGTGTAGGGCTCAGACCCAGCCCAGCTGGGCAGCTGGGGAGACTGCTGGAAATGAAAGGCGACCACTCGCCTCCCGAAGCAGAGTCTGTAAAAAGTAGATTGGGGCCGAAATGTTCCCAGAGGTGGCTGAGCAGTTGCCTGGCGCAGCCCGGGAACGAAAAGGCCCAAATACACTGTGGGAAATCCTGAGACGTGGCTCGGCTCTTTGCAGCAATCCCTTCCCGCTGTCGGAGACCGGTCGTATCTATGCTTCGTGGTCAGTCCTCAGCTCTGCTCCCCTGTTTCTGTTCACGGTTGTCACTGCCCCTTCAGTCACGCTCACAGGAAACCCAGGGGCGACCCCACCCCTGCCCCTCAAGTCCCGTGAGGTCTGCCCTCAGATGTCTCCCCATTCCTTGTCTTTCAGTCCCACCGTGCTGGCCCCTGAGTATCGTCTGACACTGTGAAATCGAATCCCATCGTGAATTGTCCTTAGAGTTTCTATTTATTATTATGGGATGTGAGAGGGTATGAGGAATGTGTAGACACGGGCCCCTGAACACATGTAGGGGTCAGAGGACAATTTTGGGGAGTCAGTTCTTTCTTTAGTGGGTTCCAGGAACAGAGCTGGGGTTCAATAAACTTGAACAGCAAGTACACCCATCAAGCCATCTCCATGGCCCCTATTTATATTTTCTAATACTCCTGAAAATCAGCATTTGATATATTTATTGGCTACTGGATTTTTGACTATCAGTTGCTTATTTATCTCTTTTGTTTGGGTTTTGCTCTTTTTTTGTTTGTTTGTTTGTCTTTATAGGTATGTTTATCCTTTTTTTTTCTTTTTTGGTTTTTTGAGACAGGGTTTCTCTGTGTCGCTTTGGTGCCTGTCCTGGATCTCGCTCCGTAGACCAGGCTGGCCTCAAACTCACAGAGATCCTCCTGCCTCTGCCTCCCAAGTGCTGGGCTTAAAGGCATGTGCCACTGCCGCCCAGCTCTCTCTTTCTTTTTTAAGACGTATTTTATGTGTATGAGTATTTTGCCTGCGTGTACATAAGAGCACCACGTGTGGGTCTGATGCCCAGAGAGAACAGAGGAGAGTATCAGATCCCCTGTGACTGGAGTTTCAGACAGTTGGAAGCCACTGTGTGGGTGCTAGAAACTGACACCAGGATCTCTGCAAAACAGCAAGTTCTCTGACCCACTGAGCCACCTCTCCCCACCCCCAATTTTATTTTTTGTTTTGTTTTGTTTTTTTTGGTTTTTGGTTCTTGTTTTTTGAGACAGGGTTTCTCTGTGTGGCTTTGCGCCTTTCCGGGAACTCACTTGGTAGCCCAGGCTGGCCTCGAACTCACGGAGATCTGCCTGGCTCTGCCTCCCGAGTGCTGGGATTAAAGGTGTGCGCCACCACCGCCTGGCCAATTTTATTTTTTAGATTTAAAAAAAAATTTTATTTTATGTATCTGAATGTTTTGACTGAGTTGTGTGTATTTGCACCTGGTGTATACAGTGCATGTAGAGGCCAGAAGAGGGAGGTGGACACACACACACACACACACACACACACACACACACACACACACACACACCTAAAGCTGGAGTTAAAGACAGTAGCGAGCTACCACTTGGGTGCTGGGAACTCGGGTCTTGGTTACTTCTCTCATGCACCCCAAGCCCACCTGCCTAGGAACGGCACTGCCCTCTGAGTTGCGCCTTCCTCCATCAATTATCAGTTAAGAAAATGTTTCACAGACAGGGCTGCAGGCCGGTCTCATGGAGGCAGCTCCTCCACTGAAGCTCCCTTTTCCCAGGTGTCACTAGATGTGTGACAAGGTGCAGCTAGCTGTGACATCCCCTGAGCCATCTCCCCAGCTCAGAATGCTTTAAAATTCGTCATTAGAGCCGGGCGGTGGTGGCGCACACCTTTAATCCCAGCACTCGGGAGGCAGAGGCAGGCGGATGTCTGTGAGTTCGAGGCCAGCCTGGACTACAGAATGAGATCCAGGAAAGACTCCAAAGCTACACAAAGAAACCCTGTCTTGAAAAACCAAAAAAAAAAAAATAATAATAATAGTTATTATTATTATTTTCTTCGGGCTGGAAGTGGCATTCATGGTAGAATGATGTAGTAAGAAGAACATAAATTTGGGTCTTATTTCTGTTTTTATTCTTACTCTGTCACTTGCTGTCTGTGTACACGGTCCTGTTACTTATCCTCCCTCACCCTCAGTGTCAGATGTAGACCCAGCCTGTGTATGGGGTGCCACGGTCAAGGCGAGAATACCCGAGGACCTGCCCACGCATGCTGGAGGCCCTTTCTTTTTCTTACCCTGAGCGGGCCTGTAGGATGTCATAGACTTCCTCCAGGCGGTGTCTTAGTTATGCAGTGCTCTCAGTGAAGGCTTCAAATTGGGTAATTCATAAAGAGAAGGGGCACATTAAGCTCTCAGTTCTGGAGGCCGGGAGGTTCAAAGTAGGGAGGGCGTACCTAGTGAAGGACTTCCTGCAGATGGGAGCTCCGTGATGAGACAGAGAGAGCTTGCTGCCGTGGGTGTCTCTTCATATCAAACCATTAACGCCATGATGAGTAAAGCCCCACCTTAAAGTACCATCGGCATAGGACTTTGGGGGTTCCATTTCAACCTGCGTTGTGTTGGGGGACACAAATAGCAGGCTGTAGAAGAATATGTTTTTTTTTAATCCACAGGTTCTCTACACCTATCAGTAATATTGGTTGTTCAGAATCCCTTGCTGTGAATTCTTTAAAACTCGCCTATTCTGTGTTTCCTGAGAACATTTTAATGCCCAACTGTGGACTGTAGTCTTGAGGTCCAAACATATGACGTAGTTGGTCTCTCTGGAAGCCAGTCTTCTGTGGATGTTATGCATAGCAATGTGTAATGGAATTGCTAAACATTATGTCGCTAGTTAAAACCACAGGGCGGAGCTGTATATTTAAATTTAACCTCCGCATAGCTTTTTACTCTGGGTAGAACAAGGTCCTAGCACTTCCCGGCCATAGCAAATGTACTTTTAAGAGGGGTTGGGGATTTAGCTCAGTGGTAGAGCGCTTACCTAGCAAGCACAAGGCCCTGAGTTTGGTCCTCAGCTCTGAAAAACTAGATAGATAGATAGATAGATAGATAGATAGATAGATAGATAGATAGATAGATAGATAGATAGATGATAGATAGATAGATATACTTTTAAGATACATATTGCAGTTTATAACAGCAGCATCTCTTTTATCGTTTCAAGATACAGAACAACCTACAAAAGCTGCTTGAGAATGGTGACTGAGGGACCAGATGCTGGGGCCAACATAATACCTCGTTTTCCCTTGAAGAAGGTGCTTCCCGAGAGAGTCTGCTGTGCGCCCCCTGCTGGCCAGAGGCGCAAGAGGCTGAGAATCCAGATGTGTTTGCACTTGGAGCTCTCCAGCTCCGGAAAGGGGGAAAGGGAATGATTTTGCTTTTGTGCAATAAAAGTTGACCTTGTCTCTGCTGCTGCCTGAAGAAAACAGACCCATCTCGGGAGGTGAGCAAGGTCCTGGAGGACCCCTGTAGCGGGAGAGTTATGGTGATGGTCAGTAAACACTGCACTCCATGCTTTTCAGCCCTCCCCAGCCTCCTCTCGGCTCCCTTCACCCATCCCAACCAACCTTCAGACCTAAGGGGTACACCGTATGCCAGCAAACTCAATATGGTCCTTTAAATTAGCCATGAGCCTCCAACAAGGCAGTGAATATTTCCAGATGAACAGGCTTGCTTCAGACACCTGCGTTTTGGTCTCTGTTTTGTTTTGGTTTTTTTTTTCCTTCTGTGCTTATGTTCTGATTTCTTTTGTCTGTGAGTTTTGGTTTTTCATTTTAGTTTTGTGAGCATGTCTGGTAAAGTGAATTAAAGGTTGCATCTGTGTTGGGCTGTTTTGTTCCCCGTGACTGGTACTTAATTGGAGTGATTCTCCCCCACCTCTGATCAGGAATCTTTGAGGTGGCAGACTGAAGTACTGAATTAGATTCACTCTGAAACCACAACTAATCCTTAAGCCAAAAGTTGTGATAGTGATTTCCTATGCAATGGAAAGTACTGTTTCTAAGATTCTAAGTGGGCTACAGTAGCAGTTTTGAGCCAGGATGTCTGTGTTGGACTCTAAATCCCATTTCAGCATGGTAATTGGCTGTCTCTCTCCTACAATAAAGCAATTAAGTGGTGGTTTGCTAACTTTACTTACAGTATGGGTTGGATGTTTTTTATTAATAATTATTTAGGGTACCGTAAGATCTGTAAGTGTAAAACATTCTATCTGCAATGCGTTTTATAATCATTTCTATGAAATGTATTTTGTTTAATCAGATAAGCTAATAAGTGGATTGGTTACATCATTTGTATTTTGTCAGCCTACTGGGTAACTGTGCCTGGTGCACTGACTTTTAATAAATACTCATTGGCTAAAACACTCTACGTAACACTGTTTCCTGGGTTTGTCGACTCTTTTACCTCAGACTTGCTGTGCCTTTTAAATGTCCTCACCTCCACACTGTGACTTTCATATTCACCACCACCACCATGGAGGATTTATTTCAAAAGTCAAAAAAGATACGTTAAGTTTTTTGGGTTATAATGATGTCAAGGAAAGAAAATGAGCTTTGAAATCAGGAGACGAGTTTTGATTCCTAGGTTTGATTGACATTTTATGAGGTGTCTGGCCTCAGACAAGGTAACTGGCCATCCTCTTGCCTGCTTTGTTCATGAGACTGAAAGTACCAAAGAAAAAGTGCCAGTGTGGATATGATGAAGCCGCTAAAACACACAACTTTGTTGGGCGAGTAGTTTCCCTCTTAACAGGTACCATGTTCTTTTTTTTTTTTTTTAATTTTATTTTATCTGTGTGGGGGGCTGGAGAGATAGCTTAGTGGTTAAGAGTACTGGGTGCTCTTCTATAGGTCCCGAGTTCGGTTCCCAGCATCCACATGATGGTGGCTCACAGCCATCTGTAATGAGATCTGGTGCCCCCTTCTGGCCTGCAGGCGTACATGTGGACAGAACACTGTATACATAATAAATAAATCAATCAAAAGAAGTTTTACCTGTGTGTGTGTTTGTGCACGTGTATGCAGGCGGTCTGAGAGGACAACTTTCAGGAGTCGGTTCTCTCTCTAAACCACAACTTCCAGGCATCAAACTTAGATTGTCTGGCTTGCTTTGCAAGCACTTTTACCCCCTAGGACCTCACTGTTCGTGACCTGCCACCTAGAGGTTCATCTTAAAGCAATAATCAAGTAAAAATCAGTTTTACGTGTAGGAATATTTTTTGAGAGAAGATCTTACTATGTAGCTCTTGCTGGAACTTGCTATATATAGACCAGGCTATCCTCTAACTCACAGAGGTCTGGCTACCTCTGTCTTCTAAGTACAGGGATTAAAAGCACGTGCCATACCCAGCCTCCAAGAATGATCTTTGAAGCTTTCTGGTAGCAGAACAGGTTTTGTTTTGGATTTGGGGCATTTATTTATTTATTTATTTATTTAGAGACAGGGTTTCTCTCTGTAGCTCTGGTTGTCCTAAAACTTACTCTGTAGACCAGGCTGTCCTTGAACTCACAAAGATCTGCCTGCTTCTGCCTCCCGAGTGCTGGGATTAAAGGCTTACGCCACCACCGCCCAGCTCGAACAGTTTTTAAGAAAGGTACATTGTGGAACGTTGCCATCGTTTGGACGCCTCCCTGTTAGAATTCCTTCCATCTCACCAGCCCAGGATATCCTTTTATGTACTGCTCCCCACCCCACCCCCATTTTATTACACTTATCTAATTGGAGGGGGGGCAGTATATATACTATGGCACATGTGTGACCATCAGGTGACAACTTGCAGGAGTTGACTCTCTGAACCTATGGATCCCAGGAATCAATCCAGGTTATTAGGTTTGGCAGCAAGCCCCCCTTTCCCCACTGAGCAGCCCCCTCATGTGCTGCTTTTAAGCGTGTATCCTGACACAAATGCTGTGGCCAGATTAACTGACAGAGCCAAGGCTGCCATCACACGTGTGATCCCCCACCACGGCTTCCCTGGTGCTGGGCTTTCAGGCATACGCTGCCCCGTACTGCTTAATGCAGCATGCTTGATTGCCTGAATTTCCAGGCCGTCTTTGTTGTTTCTAGACACAAAGCCTTTTCTAGTGTGGGAAGAAAGACTGAAAACCACGTTTTCTATTGTGGTTTTTCTTATCTTTTGTGTTTCTAACCACTTAATGTAGTCTTTTTTAACCCCTCTGTACACACACACACACACACACACACACACACACAGCATCCACCACACCAATAGTCTGTGTATGGTAATGAGAAATGGGAGATGAAATAGCCCTTGCCTGCCAATAAAGCCACTGTATAAATGGGTCCTTATGACTCACACAACTCATTATCCTTTAGATCTTTAAGAATCTGGCCAGAAAGCCTCACTTGGACAATGCTTTCTGAAAGTAGCCTTAATACACAAAAGTATGAGAAAACGCATCGTGGAGGAGTATGCATCCATTTGTCCTGCCATCACTCTACCTAATTTTTTAAAGATGTGTTTATCTTATTTTGTACGTGAATTGTTTTGCCTGCAAGCACGTATGTGAAAGGATGATAACCAGAGTTACAGAGAGCTTTTTGGGGGGGAAGGAGGGGATAGGAGAGAGGAGAGCCTGGCCTGGAGAGGGAGAAAGATGGCAGGAGCAGAGCAGAGCAGGAACAGAGAGAGAGCGTGGGGTCTGCATCCGGCTTTTTAAGGCACGGATGTATCGCCCTGATGACATAAGACGCAAGACCCCGAGCTGCGCATGTGCAGGAGTGAGGGCAGGCTCCTACCGGTGGACACCACTCCTTTTCACAGATGAGGAAATCCACACAGAACAGCCAGGTAGCGTTCCCTAGAAATCACATACCTAGTTAAACCTCAAAGCAAACTTTCTCCGAAACCTGTGAAAGTGCCCACTTGAACGGACGACAAGACAGCCCTCTTAAAAATGACATTTATTTTGTGTGGTGGGTGAGGTATCAGGACAACTGCAGGAGTTGTCCCTGGGGGTGAACGGGTTGTCTGCTCGGCCGCCGAGTGCCTGCTTAGCAGCTGGGCATTCTCTGTTTTTCTCTGAGTTGTGGGGTTCGCCCTCTACTCTGAGTCCCAGGTACTCGTCAGTCCTGGGCTGCAGGAGAGTGACGGCAGAGCTCTAGCTCAGACGGCCTCTGCTCTTCCAAACTCTCACGACTCCATTACATGCTACGGAGAGAGCTAAGCTGTATCCAGTTCCGCCTGCACCCCGGGACCCTAACCAGGCTCCTTTCTCTCATGCCAACCCGGCTTTCGTTCCCTTCTTTCCAAGGACCTCAGCCCTTTTAGCCGTAGCTTCTCCAGTACCAAGTCACATACATCCCTTTAGAGCCTTTCTCAGTTTTATTCACGGGTTTCGTCTGGATCTCTGTAAGTTCAAGACCACACTGGTCTACAGGAGATTGATCCAGTATAGGAGAGAAACCGAGTCAGGCTGTGGTGGCACACACCTTTAACCCCAGTATTTGGGAGGCACACATGCCTTTAATCCCAGCACTAGGAAGGTTGAGATAGAAAGTGAAATGGCTGGGCGGAAAAAGACATACAAGGTGTGAGGAGACAGGAACTAGAGGCCTTTTCGGCTGAGGACTCCGAGGCATTCAGTCTGAGGATTCATGGACATCAGCGGGGGAGCTGGTGAGGTGAGAAGTGGCTGTGGCTTGTTCCTTTGTCTCTCTGATCTTTCAGCATTTACCCCAATATCTGACTCTGGGTTTTTATTAAGACCATTGAGATTCGCGCAACATTCTAGAACAAGTCTGTATGGGTATTCTCATTTCTCCTTGGAAAACAGCTAAGAATTGAAAGGCTGTGTCTCATGACAATTATATGATTAACTTTTTAAGAAACTAAAAAATGTACTGGAGAGGTGAAAAACATACTGTTTTTTTTCAGGGGACTTGAGTTCAGTTCCCAGCAGCCACGTCAGGCAGCTTACAACCACCTACAACTTCAGGACATCCAATGCTCCCTGGCCTTCTCAGGCATCTGTAAACATACACACACACACACACACACACACACACACACACAGAAAGAGAGAGAGACATGCATACACACACAATAAATAAGTATCCTTTAATCCCAGCACTCGGGAGGCAGAGCCAGGAGGATCTTTGTGAGTTCGAGGCCAGTCTGGTCTACAGAGCGAGATCCAGGACAGACGAAAAGCTACACAGGGAAACCCTGTCTCGAAAAACAAAAAAACAAAAACAAAAACAAAATTAAAATGAAACCATAATCTACTATCCTAAATATACATTCCCATCACCAGTGTATGGACTAATTCAGCCAATCTTCACCCACATGAAATATACAGTCTTAAATTAGTGCGCTAATCCAGTCACTTGATCTCTGCCTGGGCTCAGATGGCACCCCATGACCAGAATCCTGTTAGCACACTTGACCAGAGAAGTTCATGCATTTCAGGCCAGCACATGCAGCCTTTGGATTCTGGGGAAACCTCAAAGGCTACTGTCAGTGGTGACTCTTACCCCTTTGTGGATCAGTAAGCAGGACAGGATACTGATCCCTCTAAGCTCTTGCTTCCACTAACCCTGCACCATGGAATTAAGCGGAGGCAGGTTCCTTTTGCCCAGACGGATTTGTGTTTTTGAGACAGAGTCACATGTGGCTCAGGCTGGCCTCAAACCTGACATTTTGCCAAAGATGACCTCGAACACCTGATTTTCCTGCTTCCACCTCTCGAGGGCTGGATTACAGGTGTGTAACTCCCACATCCAGTTTATGCCATGTTGTGAGTGCTAGACAGGTACTCTACCAACTGAGCTATATCCCTAGATCCTAAACGGATTTTGGAATGGAGTTTTTTAGTTCCATTTTCTTTATTTCATGTGCATGTCTCTGTGTGAAGTTTTTTAATTGTATTTATTTAGTGTATGCCTATGCACGTGTGTGTGTGTGTGTGTGTGTGTGTGTGTGTGTGTGTGTGTATGTGTGTGTGTGTGTAGACACACATGTGCTATGGCAAGCATGTGGAGGTCAGAGAATAACATGGAGTCATCTCTCTCTTTTTACGGTGTGTACCATGTGAGCGCCCCGGATTAAACTCAGATCAGGTCATCAGCTGCAGCTGCGGGTACCTTTACCTGATGAGCTATTTCTCCAGCCCCTTGAATGAAGATTTTTAGGAAAATGACAGTATATATAAATATTTCTAGAGAATTGAGTCCCACAAGTATTCACCTTCTTATATCAATACTTCAATATCAGCAATAATCATTCATTAAAAAATGGCCCATTTGCCGGGCAGTGGTGGCACATACCTTTAATGCCAGCACTCGGGAGACAGAGGCTGGTGGATCTTTGTGAGTTCAAGGCCAGCCTGGTCTACAGAGCGAGATCCAGGAAAGGCGCAAAGCTACACAGAGAAACCTTATCTCGGGGGGGGGGGGGGGGGGGGGGGGAGGCCCATTCAGCAAGGGGTTGTCACACAATATGAGAACCTAAGTTGGATCCCTAATACCTACACAAAAAGCCAGGCTCAGTGGCATATGCCTATAATCCTGGCACTGGGAGGCATAATTAGGGGACCCCTGATGCTTGCTAGCTAGCCAGTCTAGCTGAATCAGTAAGCTCCAGACTCAGTGAGAGACTCCATCTCAATAATAAGGAAGACACACAATACTGACCTCCAGCCTCGGAGCACACACATATACACCTGTGCGCGCGCACACATACACACACACACACACACACACACACACACACACACACACACATATGGTACCCATGAACACATACAAAAAAATAAAATAACAAATAATACGAAAGTGAGTTTTTTAAATTTATTTTAAACAGTAAAATATTTTCTCTGTAGAAAATAGTATAAATGATAACGTTTCCCAAGAAGCCCTTCTAAGCCAAATGATAGCTGAATTATACATATAAATATTGATTAGATTCTGGGATACAGAAGAGACCTATCTTCATCTGTTCAGAGAGCTATGTTTTACTTAAGCTGTGTATGAGAGATTCCTATTCATCTTCCCCTTCACTGTTTGATTTACGGCAGATATTTCTCTATAGGCTCATCCATAATCTAAACGAAAGTGAGTTTTTAAAATAAGAATTTGGTAGTCATTTGGAACAAGTCACATGAAAAACTAATTGATTTCCCCTTCCCAGGGACTAGGTAATAGCCAGAGGGAATCGCACCTCTATGTCAACTATGGCCTCAGGAAGAAAGGTCTTGGGAATATCCCCTCCCCTGATTTAGTCAAAGAAGGAAAGAACATTGCTGGAGAACTAGAACCTTCCACTTGTACGTGGAAATAGTTCAACGCCCTAAATTCTGTCTAGGAAAGAGGTGATAAAAATGAAGGAACATAGCTGGGCAGTGGTGGCGGCGGCGGCGCATGCCTTTAATCCCAGCACTCGGGAGGCAGAAGCAGGCAGATCTCTGTGAGTTCAAGGCCAGCCTGATCTACAGAGTGAGTTCCAGGACAGCTAGGGCTACACAGAGAAATCCTGTCTTGAACACACACACACACACACACACACACACACACACACACACACACACACACGGAACAACTGTGAAAACTCCAAAGCTGCGGCGTGGCAGCAAATTCTGATGGGGATCTGGGGATGTGGCACATTATTCTCTGAGAGCAATGCTGAGAATCTCTCAGCTTTCCTCTTGGTTCTCCTCCAGGTAAATATTCCCACATGGCCACTCCTGCTATTAAAATAGCTGCATAAAACCAGATACCTGGTCTTCCTGGAAAAATACGAATCGATGTTTTTATGATCTTTTGTTCTGGCACTGCCAGGATCTCTATACATGGGCCACTTCCTGACATTTGGGTAAACTTTAATGAATCAGACCATGACACTTATAAAGGACAAATTATGCTACCCCCGTCCAGCTTCCTGAACAGTGCTGGAGGGTCGGAGAGATGGCTCCATGGCTAAGAACACTGGCTGCTCTTTGAGAGGACCTGGGTTTGAGTCCCAACACCCATGTAGCTGCTCAAAACCATCTGTAACTCCGGTACCAGGAAATCTGATGCCTTCTTCTGGCCTCCTTGAGTAACGGGCATGCACATGCACAGACGTATGCCAGGCGAAACACTCATACATGTGAAAATAAAAATTAAAACATTACATAAAATAAACAGTGCCTGAGCTAGCGGAAGTGACCAAACAGGTAGGATTGGCTAACATTAGACCGACTATTCGACTTCCTTTCAGGTCTGGATGTTTGTCCTCATGCATATCTGTGCTGGTTAAACCCTGGCTATGAGGAAACACAAGAGCACAAGCCTTGTCTCTTTTCCTGGGCCAGAACAAAGTCCCCGAGAGAACAGCGTACACAGGACATAATCATTTGGGCTCACCAGCTCACCGGGTCCAGTCCATGGTTTCCTGGCCCCACACATTTACACACAACATCGTGGTGCTAAGAGCATGTGCCAGAGGCTGTTTACCTCATGGCCCACAGAGAAATGCCTGTCACCCAGGTATAACCTTCAAAACCATACATCCAGGAATGTGTACGGCCCCCACCAGCTGAGGATAAAACCGTCAGTACATGAATCTGTAGGAACCGTTTAAATTCAAATGGCCTAGTTCGTGGATTTGGTTTTCATGAACTCTTTAGTATCTCCCAAACACTCCTTATTTGGCATTTGATAATTATGATTTTTTATTTATATATATATTGGTATTGGGTACCAGCCATAAACATGGTACCTGCAGTGGTTTGGATGAGAGTGGCCCCATAGGCTCACATATTTGAATGTTCAGTCCCCGGTTGGTGGAGCTGGTTGGGAAGGATTAGGAGGTAAAGCCTTATTGGAGGAGGTATGTCATTGGGGGTGGGTCTTGAAGTTTCAAAAGCCCAAAACATTCCCAGCTAGCTCTCTCATGCACTCTCTCTCTCTCCCTCATGCTCCCTCTCTCTCTATCTCTCAATTTCTCTCAATCTCTCTCTCCCTCCCTTCCCTCCCTCTCTTCTTTTATCCCTCCCTTCCTCTCTCCCTCCCTCCTGTTTGTGGATCAGATGTAAGCTCTCAGCTACTATTCCGGCACCACGTCCGCCTACCTGATACCATGCTTCCCACCATGATAATCATGGACTCACCCTCTGAAACTGATATTCATATCTCATGGTTATTTTAGGCTCAGGGACAGAAGCTGAAGCCAGAGGTCCTATCCTAGATCTTAGATGTAACAAGGTGACTGGATGGGGAATTCCAGCTTGGCTGGAGTTGAGAGCCAAGCTTCCCTCAGATTAAATGGGAGAAAGGGCTGAGGTCTCACTTCTCGCTCCCAACCAAGCAAAGCCTTCCAGTAAAACAACCTGAAAATAATTTATCTTCTCTAAGATGTCTGCAAACTCTGGGAAGCGACACACTATGAGTTAATCAGCCCACGATTTGTTTTGTTTTAGGTAAGAACCTGCCACTAAAATATGCCAGACTTGTCTCTCAAAACATTGCAGTGGTTTTCGTTTCTTTGTTTGTTTCTCCTGAGCCTATGGAATCTGACTGGACGAGACTGCTGCTGTGCCTCTCAATATGGAAGCAGCAGCCCACATCCCAGCACTGGTTGGCACATTCCGTAGCCCTGAGGTCATTCAGGGGTCAAATGGAAACTGTGACCAGAGAAAAGCTGTGATGTGAGACTAAGCAAGCACCACCCACCCTGTCTCTGATCTACCTGGGAAGTCAGCCTCAGCAAGTCCCACACATGTCCCTATCGACCAGCTGCAAGGCAGAAGGCACATTCACGCCAGCATGGAGAAGACTGGACTACTGCTCTGTGTAAACGTGAAGTTATATGACATTCTAGAGGCAACAAGAACAGGTCGGTATTGTAATTGAATTGATGGTATTAACACTAGGTACAGATTAGGTTTTGTCTTCTGTGAGTACTTCAAACAGGACAGCCAGCAACAATAACGACAAAAGAATCATTTCCGATAAGTAAAAGGCCCACTTATGAGCTTTTACTCAATCCCAAAGGAACTACTTCCAAGCATTCAAGGACGTGGCAGCTTGTTCCCAGTTTGCAGTATGTTGGTTGAGATACCAAGTCTAACTCCAAATAACCCAACCTTTTGTCTCTAGGGTTCAGGGTCATTCAGAGGGAAATGTTTTATTTTAATGACCCACAATTAAAATGACATTAAGGAAACTCCCAAGTATATGATTGTACTAAATTCCCATATGAGAATTCCCATAAGGAAAAAAAAATGTATTGTTCACTTAAAAATCAAGGAAAGACTTTTCCCATTAAGCTGAGGCTGGGCAATCTGTTCATTTATGGGCTAGTTCATAGATTGAGCCCCCTCCCCCCGCCACTATCTGCATCACCCACAACGTTCATTCAGTCACCACCCCTTATGGAAGGGCGTGACTCGATTGGTAGAGTGCCCTAGGCTCTGGTCTCCATTCCCAGCACCTCATAAACTATATACAGTGGTGCACACCTATAATTCCAGCACTCGGAGATGGAGGCAGGAGAATCAGTTCAGGTCATCCTCAGCCACATAGTGAAGCTGAGACCAGCCTGGGCTGAATGGAATTCTGTCTCAAAAAAGGAAATAAGGGCTGGAGTGTGGTGGTGCACACCTTGAATCCCTGTCCTTGGAAGGCAACGGCAGAAGGACCTCTGTGAGTTGAAGGCTAACTTGGTCTGCTCAGAGCTACAGGCCAGCCAGGGCTACAGAGTGAAATCCTGTCTCAAAACAAACAAATAAATACAACCTGCACCACTAACATGTCTGTTCCAGTCCAGCCTCATGGACGCATGAGAATCACAACAGAAACAAGACAGGAGGTCATCTCTCAGAGAAGGGCCTAGGGGTGGGCAGGCCAGAGCTGATGCCTGTGCACCTCAGAGTCCTCAGAGTAGAGATTCTTCCTAATTTTTCACACAGTCATGCAATGGTGGCAAATGCCTTTAATCTCTGCGTTTTGGAGGTAGAGGTAGGTAAGATGGATCTCTATATTCAAGGCCAGCCTGGTCTACAGAGCAAGTTCCAGGACAGCCAGGGCTACACATAGAAACCCTGACTCCAAAAACAAAAGACCCTTGAATCAGGGATGTCCCCACCTGCCCAGACTGCCGAGTCTCTCTTGATTGAATGAGTGCCTCTGGGGTTCTCCAGCCCAAACCTCACTCTACACAGAACAATCTGGAGACCTATCCCTGAATCCTACTATCAGCCTATTCCACTTCAGACACAAAGCTCTCATGCTCGATATTACATCTCTGCTCAAACATCTTGAAGAAGTGTGGTAGACAAGACTACCACCTTTGTAGAGGAGGACACAGTGCCTTAAAACAGAGATGATTTCCTGGTGTTACATGTATGGTCTGATGCTGGGAATCATAGCACAAATCCAGGGCTCCTAGAAGCCAGGGGCCGTAAAAGAAGCAGCACTGGGCACAGCAAATGAAGCAGAGGCAGCTGGAAACAGCGCTAGCCACGACCTTGTTCTGGTTATCCACTTCTCTTTAATCAGCCAGTCTTTTCCAGGTAGCCAGGCCTTCTGGTCTACCCAGTAGCCACCACAGGGTTTCCAGCATGGCCAAGCCCTAGCCTCAGCTGCCCACCTTGTCCACAATCCTCTCTTCCCTTCCCTCTCTTTCCTAATCAACCTTGAATTTTCCATGATGGGCTGCTTCTATAAGCGGATGGCTCTGATTGTCCTGGGAAATGACAGAAGAATCCAAGTGAATCCAGAGTTGGCGGGCAGTCAGACTGCGTGGAGGAGATACCCCAGCACCCGGTGAAGGCTACTTGCCTCATTCCCACCCTACCCTCTCAACATAAAACACGGAGTTCTTGACTAATGGGCAGCTTCCATAAGTAAAGTTGGGTTCATAAGGCTGCATGTGCTTTGTGACTGGGTTCTGCCTATATGTAATAGTGGAAGAAATGTGTCCACTTCTGATCACACTCTGAAACAGGAAGGCTGTGCTCTGCCCCATCCACCCACAGAAACACAGACATGGCAGTGAACCATGCCCAGCTATTCAAGACAGCAACTAGAAGCCAGAGGCCTGGTACAGGCTCGCCCCGGATGGTTTCTACCTGGGCTAGTTAATGGGGAACAATCCTGTTTCCCCATCTGTGGGAGCAGCTAAAATATATCTCTATCGTACAAAGGTTCTGCCTAGAAGGGCACAGTCTGTTTCATCCTTCTAAATGGAGTGGCTGTCTAAAGGGGAGTTGGAGGCATGCCTGGCTTATCAGTGCCTGAAGAATAAAGCCCGTGAGCTGTTGTGTCTGGAAGAGACTCCAAATGTCACTTGGCCTGGATAAAAGAAATGTGTGCAATTGGAAAAGGTGAACAGAGCTGTGAACCTCCTGGCCTACCTGGAGGGACCCAAAGAAACTGAAGTGTGACTTTTTGCAGTTTATTTATTCATTATTATTATTGTGTATATAGTATATCAGGGAGGATGCAGTAGCTACAGCATATGCTTGGAGGGAGAAGACAACTATTGGTGAAATTATTAAGGCCACTCCACATAGTTAAAAGGGAGGTTTATTTTGTGGGGTAACTTACAAGTGAATGGATAGTTTACAGAGTCTGGGAAAGGCGCAGCGCAGTCCAGCAGTGTTCTCTGGAGAACTCTGCTCGGTCTACCTCCAGCATCCAGGGTCCAGGAACCAAGAGAGGCGGCACATCCGGATCTCTGGTCTTCAGGGTCCTCTCTTGGCCCCGCCTTGTAGGCGTGACAGTTACCGAAGCCTCAATGGGGGTTGGAACTTCCAGATCAAAGCTGGAATGGCTACCCACTACAGACAACTTTATGGAGTGGTTCTCTCCTTCCACCTTTACATGGATCACAGGGACTAAATGTGGGCCATCAGTCTTACTTGGCATGTGTTTGCATGCAGGTTGATTTCACCCCCAACTGACTTCACAGCTAGCCCAGCTCACCTGGATTACAATGAGAAACATGAGATGATGATGACAATAGTGATGGTCATGATGATTGGTGTACTGGCTGGTTTTGTGTCAACTTGACACTAGCTAGTCATCAGGAAGGAAGGGACCTCAGTTAAGGAAAAGCCTCCATGAGATCTAGAGTAAGGCATTTTCCCAATGAGTGATCAATGGAGGAGGGCGGTGATATTTTATTTGTGCTGAAATGTAGTGATATTTTATTTGTGCTTTGATAAATAAAACTTGCCTAGAGATCAAGGGGAAAAGGCCAGCCATTTTAAGTAAACAAGAAGTCAAGGCAGCACACGCCCTTAATCACTTAGCAGGCAGGGTCTCTGTGTGTTCAAGGCCACACTAGAGAATAGAGCCGAGTGTGGTGATACACATCTTTAACCCCAATACCAACCATAGAGACCTGGAGGTCTGTACAGACAGACAGAAAGTGACAGGTTTGTGTAGGAAGAGGAAGTGAGGTAGCTGGGCTATGATAGCCAATGAGAGGCCAGAACAGCAAGGCAATAAAGGCCTGGGTAGACAGGAAGTGATGGGCATTTGGAAGCTGCAGAGTTGGTGAGGTAAGATTGGCTGGTGGCTTTCTCTGATCTCTCTAAGGCTTTAACCCAAATTTTTGGCTCCGTGTTTTTTTTTTTTTAATAAGACCATTTAGAAATTCATCTACAGAGGAGGGCCCAGCCCATGGTGGGTGGTACCATCCCTGGGCTGGTGGTTCTGGGTTCTATAAGAAAGCAGGCTGAGCAAGCCAGTAAGCAGCACTCCTCCATGGCTTCCACATCAGCTCCTGCCTCCAGGATCCTGCCCTGTTTGAGTTCCTGTCTTGACTTCTTCAGTAACGAATGGTAATATGGAAGTGTAAGCCCAATAAACCCTTTCCTCCCCAACTTGCTTTTTGGCCATGGTGTTTCATCGCAGCAATAGAAACCCTAACTGAGGCAATCATGCTCATGATTGGTTTGGTTTTGTTTTTGAGACAGGGTCCCTACATAACTCTGGTTGTCCTGGAACTCACTATATAGACCAGGCTGGCCTTGAGCTCACAAAGATCCACCTGCTTCTGCCTCTCGAGTGCTAAAATTAAAGGAGTTTGCCACCATACCTGGCCATGAAGTGAGATTGTTGCTCTAAGATAATTCAGCCTCCTTTTCTTTTTTAGGCAACTGTACCTGGAACATGAGTGCCCATCTCAAGGACTTGTGCCCACTACCACCTGGCCCCCTCTTCTCACTGAAGTTGCAAGCATCTTACTCACTGTCATAGCAACAAGGGACAATCTGGCACTACTTTGATTCTGACTCAAAAAAAAAAAATCTGCAAGTGCCCTATGTGATGGTGCATCCTTTAATCCCAATACTCAGGAAGCAGAGGCAGGCAAATCTCTGAGTTCAAGGGTAGCCTAGTCTACAGAAAGAGTTCAAGACAGCAAGGACTACACAGAGAAACCCTCTCTCAAAAAACCAAACTAACTCTCTCTCTCTCTCTCTCTCTCTCTCTCTCTCTCTCTCTCTCTCTCTTTCTCTCTCTCTCTCTCTCTCTCTGTGTGTGTGTGTGTGTGTGTGTGTGTGTGTGTGTGTGTGTGTGTGTGTGTATGTGTATGTTTGCCTGCATGAGTTCATGTCCACCATATGTGTTCAGGAAACTGTGGAGGCCAGAAGGGGACATCAGATTCCCTGGAACTGGAGTTCAGGTGGTTGTGAGCAGCCATGTGGGTGCTGGGAACCCAACTTGGGTTCTCTGGAGTAGTAGTAAGCACTCTGAATTATGGAGCTATCTCTGTAACTCCTTAATCTTTTTTTTTTGAAACAGGGTTTCTCTATGTAGCCTTGGCTATCCTGGAACTCGCTCTGTAGACCAGGCTGGCCTCGAACTCACAGAGATCCACCTGCTCTGCCTCCTGTGTGCTGGCATTAAAGGCGTGTGCCACCATCGCCCGGCTTTACTTTGTTTAAAACATTTTTTAGGGGCTGGAGAGATGGCTCAGAGGTTAAGAACACTGGCTGTTCTTCCAGAGGTCCTGAGTTCAATTCCCAGCAACCATATGGTGGCTCACAACCATCTGTAATGATACCTGGCTCCCTCTTCTGGCCTGCAGGGATGCATGCAAACAGAACACTGTATGCATAATAAATAAATAAATCTTTAAAAAAAAAAAAAAAACATTTTTTAATTGATTTTTTGGGAATTAGACATTATGCACCCCAATCTCACCCATCTCCCAGCCCCTCTGTATTTACCCCTCCCCCTGGAGGCCCCCCCAAAAGAAAACCCAAAAAGAAATAATAAAAATAAAACAAAAACTACAAACCAGAATATTAACTAAAAAACAAACAAATGTAAAAACAAAAACAAACAAAAAAGCTCTTCGATCCTCGGTCTTTCCCACCTCTTCATTTGTCTCAGTGGCATTGGGAGCTGCTGTGTGTCGTGCAGTACATCCCTTTGTCCAAACAGCTTCCCTTGCAAGTGTTCACTGTGTAATTAATGTGTTGCTGGTCAGGGTCAGGGCCTCTAGTTTCTGCTACACCATCAATACTGGATACTCACCGAAACTCCTTTCAGATATCCTGCTGCTGCCAGGAGTCATCGAGATCCTGTGGCTATGGTTCTGCAGGACCAGGCCCTTCCCATGCTCCAGCAGATTGGGATAGATGTTGGGGAGTGCCAACTCAAAAAAGCTCTGGATGGATGCCTTGGTGGTGGCTGAGCTGGTCAGTCCGGGCTTATGGAACCACCCCCACCCCACCCCACCTCCATCAGGTAAGGGGCGGAGCCAGCTCTCCCATGCTCATGGAGAGGGGAAGTGGCTCTCCCCAGGCCAGTGAGGGGCGGGGCCATCTTGGTACAGCCCTTGTACTTCAACCCATGGTTTGCACGGGCTCCTGTGCTAACATGGGCAACGGACGTCAACACAGACCCCCAGCTGCAGCAGGACCACGGACCTGGACACGGCCGGTAGCAAAACAGCTTGGGCCTGGATGTCACCATGGGCCTCGGTGATAGCGTAGGACTCTCAGGTCAGCATGGGCCCAGCAGCAACGAGATCCCCAGAATGACCCTAGGTGGCAGCCCAGACCCCAGGCTAGCACTACCTTCAGTGGTAACGGGAGCCACAGAAATCAACACAGATCCTGGCTGCGGTAGGGTCACGGACCCAGACATGGTCCCCAGGCACAACCCAGACCCAGACATCACTATGGTCCCTGGCAGCAGCACGGGCCACCCGGATCTGTATGGTCCTGGCAGCAGCATGACCCTTGGGCACCTCAGGTGTCGGCTCAGCCCCGGGACATCCGCTCAGCCTTCGGTGGTAACGGGAGCCATAGACATCAATGCAAATGCAGACCCTAGCTGCGGTAGGACCATGGTCCCAGACATTTTTTTTTTTTAATCCCTCACAGATGTACCCAGCCACTTGGGTTTTAGGGGGTTTTGTTTGTTTTGTTGTTTTTGTTTTGCTTTGTTTTGGATTCTCCAGACAGGGATTCTGTGTAGTCCTGGTTGTCCTGGAACTCACTCTGTAGACCAGGCTGGCCTTGAACTTACAGAGATCTTCCTGCCTCTGCCTCCTGAGTGCTGGGATTAAAGGCGTTTGCCACTACCTCCCAGCTTGTCTGCATGCATGAACACCAGAAGAGGGCATTGGATCCCATGGGACTACAGTCAAAAGGGACTAGAGTCAGAGAGTTGTGAGCCACCATTTGGGTGATGGGAATTGAACTCAGGACCTCTGGAAGAGCAGCCAGTGCTCTTAACTGCTGCGCCATCTATCCAGACCCCATAATCATATTTTTTACTTAAAAGATAGAAACCCACAGTTTCAAACATTGTGTTTCTCTTTGGGGCTTATCCCATGGAAGCTCGGGTGGTCCGTGTGGCTGAGAGAAGTGTGCTGGAAGGTAAGGAAGCTGATAAAAATGGGGCAAACTTCCAGAACGACTTCTAATAGCCAGTCCGCTCAACACACCTGCTCAAACACGGCCCTGAACAACAGTGACACCTAGGGGTCAACACCATAACGACAACTGAGACTCTCCGGCTCTCAGTCCCGGGAGGCTGGAATCCAGTTTACAGAAACTGAAATCATCTCATATGCAGGAAAAAATTTAAAAGTTAAGACATTGAGCTGGGCATGGTGACACTCACTTGTAATCCCAAGAATTTGGGGGTAGAAGCCAGCTTTCACTACAAAGTGTGAGGCCAACCTGGGATACAAAACAAACAAATAAACCCTACAAAAATTTTCAAGGAACCTTAAAAATTGTAATAGATCAAGGTGCATGTATACAGATTTTTTTTAAACACAAATCTTCCTATTTCTTCCTAATTTATAAGACATCTGCACACCCGTGTTTAATAATTCACTATCACCATGGCCAAGGATGCAATCTAAATGTGCACCAGTTGATCAGGAGATGAAATACGGTACACATACACAATGGAAAGTACCACTCAGCCATTAAGGATGGGTAGGAGTCTGTTATCTGCAGCAACATGGATGAAACGTAAGATTTGATAAAATAGTCCAAGCACAGAAAAGATCTCACTCTTATGGAATCTAAAAAAAAGCTAATCTCCTTGAAATTAGGGAGTTGAAGGGTGATTTTAAGAAGCTAGGGAGAGAGCCGGGGCGGTGGTGGCACATGCCTTTAATCCCAGCACTCGGGAGGCAGAGGCAGGAGGATCTCTGTGAGTTCTAGGCCAACCTGATCTACAGAGCAAGTTCCAGGACAGCCAGGACTCTGTTACACAGAGAAACCCTGTCTTGAAGAAGAAGAAGAAGAAGGAGGAGGAGGAGGAGGAGGAGGAGGAGGAGGAGGAGGAGGAGGAGGAGGAGGAGGAGGAGGAGAAGGAGAAGGAGAGGAAGAGGAAGAGGAAGAGGAAGTGGAAGAGGAAGAAGCAGCTAGGGAGAACAGGAAGAGGGAATGTCTAGAGCAGTGGTTCTCAACCTGTGGGTCATAACCCCTTTAGCAAATCTCTATCTCGAAAAAAATATAGTTACGAAGTAGCAATGAAAATAATTGTCTGGTTGGGGGTCACCACAACATGAGGAACTGTATTAAAGGGCCAAAGCATTAGCAAGGTTGAGAACCACTGCTCTAGAGAGAGCTGAGCTCTTGCCACTGGCTACTAAGTTACAGGTAGAATAAGCTCATGTGACTACACACAGCAGGCATGTACTGTGGATTTCACTTATTTTATGAGCACTGATGTTTCACTGCATATATGTCTGTATGAGGGTGTTGAATTCCCTGAACTGGAGTTAGAGACAGCTGTGAGCTGCCAGGTGGGTGCTGGGAATTGAACCTGGGTCTCTGGAAGAGCTACCAGTGCTCTTACGCCCTGAGTCCTCTCTCCAGTCCCTGTACTATGGATTTCAAGAAGTTAAAAGAAAGGACTTTCATATTTTCTCCATGAAGAAGTGATAAATATTTGAGATGTTTGCCCTGATTTAAGCATTAAACAAAGCATGCATGTATCAAACAGCATATGTACAATTTTTAAAAAACTTTTTATATGCTAAAAATAAAAGTAAGAAGCTGGGAATGGTGGTACATACCTTTAATCCCAGCACTTAGGAGGCAGAAGCAGGAGGATCTCTGTGTTTGAGTCCAGCCCGGTCTACAAATCGAGTTCCAGGACTCTGTTACACAGAGAAACCCTGTCTTGAAAAACCAAAATTAATCAATGAGTTGATTAAATCTAAGAGGTTGGAGAGATGGCTTAGCAGTTAAGAGCACCCGCTGTTTCTGCAGAGGACCCGGGTTTGATTTGACGCACCCACAGGGAAGCTCACAAGCATCCACAACTCCAGTTCCAGGGAACTGAACACCCTCTTCTGACCTCCTTGGACATCAGGCAGGCACACGGTGCACGGATGTAAACGCAAGCGAAACCCTCAGAAACACAAAACAAATCTAAAAGAAAAAAAAATCGATCTAAAAACACGGCGGCAACGAGCATCAGGAAAGGTGATAGTCGGTTGCTCTGGAGAATTGGGAAACAACGGAGTACAGCGATCGGCCTCTACGATGGCACTCTCACCCTTCCTAAAAGTTTACTTTCTACCCTGATTTGACCCTGATTTAAAAAAAAAAAAAAACTCTCTTAAACACAAAGCAGAGGAAGAGTCTGGAGAGATGGCTCAGCGGTTAAGAGCACCGGCTGTTCTTCCAGAGGACCTGGGTTCAATTCCCAGCACCTACATGACAGCTCACAACTGTCTGTAACTCCACCTTCCAGGGATCCGACATCAACAGACATACATGCAGGCAAAATATCAATGCACATAAAGTAAATAAATCATTTTTTTAAAGGAAGCAGAGGAAGACTTCTGACTTGATTCTCTAAACCTGGTATAACGATATATTAATAGATTTGACTCTATAAAAATTAAAGGGGCTGGGAATGTAGCTCTGTAGGGAGAGTGCTTGCCACTCAAGGCCTGGGTTCCCATCTCCGTCACTGCATTAAACTGGCATGGTGATATACACCTATAATTCCAGCATTGGAGAGGTGGCAGTATGATCAGGAGCTCAAGGTCATTGTCAGCTACATAGTGAGGCCAAGGCCAGCCCAGACCCTGCATTTAAGGGTGGGGGGGTGTGGCGGGGGAGGGGGGCGGCGGGGGGAGGGGGTGGAGAGATGGCTCAGCATCTTCCAGAGGATCCAGGTTCAATTTCTGGCACCCACACATCAGCTCTCAACTGTAACTCCAGTCCTGGGGATCCAACACACTCTTCTGGTTGGCCCAGACATACATCCATCAGTCACGTAAAAATATATTGATAGGCAGGGCAGGGGAGATGGTTCAGTGGGTAGAGCACTGGACACACAAGCATGAAGAACTGAGTTTGGACCCTCGGCACTCACATAGACACCTGGTGGGGACCGACCTGCCTGTCATCCCAGCAGCTCATGAGGATTACAGACAGGGGATTCCCAGTTGGCTATGCAGACTAGATGAGTCAGCCTCAGTATGGAAGGTGGTGAATCACATGCGTGTACCTGCATGTGCTTGTGCACACACGCACGCTCGCACACACATAAGTAATCTTTATTTTTTTATGAATGCTTCTTTTATTTTTATTAAGAAATTTTCTATTCATTTTACATACCAACCACAGATTCCCCTGTCCTCCCTCCTCCCACCCCCCCAGCCTTCCCCCCCCAACCCATCCCCCATTCCCACCTCCATCAAGGCAAGGTCTCCCATGGGGAGTCAGCAGAGCCTGGTGCATCCAGGTGAGGCAGGTCCAAGCCCCTCCTCCCTGCACCAAGGTTGCACAAGGTGTCCCACCCTAGGCACTGGGCTCCAAAAAGCCAGCTCATGCACCAGGGATGGGTCCCGATCCCACTGCCTGGGGGCCCCCTAGACAGTTCAAGCTAAACAACTGTCTCACTTATCCAGAGGGCCTAGTCCAGTACCATGGGAGCTCCACAGCTATTGGTCCACAGTTCATGGGTTTCCACTAGTTTGGCTGGTCGTCTCTGTACGTTTTCCCATCATGATCTCGATGTCCCTTGCTCATAGAACCCCTCCTCTCTCACTGAATGGACTCCTGGAACTCGGCCTGGCTGTGGATCTCTGCATCTGCTTCCATCAGTTACTGTATGAAGGCTTTATGATGACAGAGTATTCACTAATCTGATTACCAGAGTAGGCCAGTTCAGGCACCCTCTTGACTACTCCTAGTAGTCTAAGGTGGGGTCATCCTTGTGGATTCCTGGGAACTTCCCTAGCACCCATACCTTAGTATGAAAGGTGGTGAATCATCACGCATGTACCTGTATGTGTTTGTGTATGCACACTTGCACACACATACACTCACACACATGTAATCTTTATTTCTTAAACGAGTAAAAAAAAAAAAAAGCCAAAGTTTTAATAAAAACATGACAAAAAATTGAGTCCTTGTGCTAGAAACACATAAAAATTACGAGTTTCAAAGGAACCTCTGAATCAGTTTTCGTCAAGATTCTAGCGCCCTATCATCTTCTACACACTGTACATAAATGCCATTGTCATGTGTGGCCACATCATAGCTCCTTACATGTTTAACTGAAGTGTAAGGTATCTTAGGTTTTGGGTTTTTTTGTTTGTTTGTTTGTTTTTTGTTTGTTTGTTTTAGCAAACTGAGTACTGGTCAGGTGTGATGGTAGATGTCTAATCCCAGCCCTTGGGAGGCAGAGGCAGGTGGGTCTCTGGGCTCAAGGCCATCCATCCAGTTACAGCACTGATCTTGATTGTATTTTTGATTTGTTTTGTTCATCATAACATGGTCTCTTGTTTCCAAGGATGGCCTAGAACTCATGATCCTCTGTCTCTACCTCTTGAGTGCTGAGAGTCCAGGTGTGCACTGACACACTCATTTACCTGGTATGGGGACTACATTCCAAGCTCCTGGTTCTCCAACTTCATTTTCCTCTTTAATTTTTTCAAAATTACACATTCTCTTGCTTCAAAGAGTCAAGCTGAGCCGTGACACACACCTAGAATCCCAGCTCTCAGGACGCCTGGAGGGGAAAAAGCCCGTCTCAAGAAAATAGTTCCAACGTAGGCAGTAGAAACTGGCTGGCTCACTGCATTCTGTGTGTGCTATGAAAAAGAGCAATCTATGTCCTCATGGCCACAGCAATGATTGAGAATCCACCTCCAAATCTTAGTAAGCCATGCCAGTTTCTTACTTCGTGTCAATTTTTCCTCAAGAAACCAACTGTCTTTATCCCCCTACCCTCAACTCATGCCAACATCCTTTCGGTAGCTCCATTAGTATCTGGCTTGGCTCATATCCAGTGATGGCAAGATCATGCCACTCAATGCTACTCACTGGTAACAACCGAGCAGTATGAACACACATTTGTAACGGTTTAGTGTGTCACCTGACACTTACCCACACTGAAATCAGTCCCCCAAATTCTTTACTACTGTCCCAGTCTTTCCACAGCATGATGACTCAAGTTCCCCACAAATGTCCTGTTCTTCAAAGGTTCCCACATGGGCTGTTAGACGTGAGTAGGTCCAGTGGTGGCTGCTGTGCAGTACAGAGTGACAGCACCACAGAACGGGTACACTGGGCCTGTCCACAGCTTCCCAGTGAGCCCTTAGACACTCAGCAGTGACCTTCCCTGAGTGCACTGTGTGCACTTCAGACTGAGAAGAAACTCATGAGCAGCTGCACAAGACTGTGGCTCTGGCATACGGTCTGAAGTCACTCAAGGCATCTAGATGTGCTTTCATGAGCGACTTGAGTCCCAGAGTTCCCAGCAGGTGACAAGTTCCGGGACAAGAACAAAGGTCTATCTATCTCGACACATTTCTTTCTGTTAGACACAGTCATGAGCAGGAGTCATAAGCGGGCGAACACCCTTTGTCATTCAGCATTTTTTGTTGTTGTTGTTGTTGTAGTGCTGGGAATTGAACCCAGGACTTCACACATGGTAGACAACCATTCAGAAGTGAGCTAAATCCCTCACTTTACCCAACAATGACCCACTGTCATTTGAAACACTGCAAATCATAGGCATGAAATTGTGCTGTGGTCCCTAGCACGTGAGGGGTACCTCTCCCCTTCAATCCCTGCCAGAGGAGGGGACCATGAGTATTCACTGCTCAGAAGACAGCCTTCATCTGTCTACTGCAAAGACTCTTCCGCTTGTGTATTCCATTTCCCACATCCCCAACTGCCTATGATGGCATGTACTTAACTAAGAAACAATTAACAGTAATAGAAAAAGGTAATCAGTGACACAAATTCACCAAACCCATATTTTGCTAAATGTAACTTAGGTTGAAAATATTTAATTTGAATTTTTGAAAAATGAGTATCTTGATTTAGTCAGGTTTTGGGGATCACTGGAGATTAGCCACTATTGTACTCAGAACGATCAGGGCAAATCAACGTTTTCTTGGGCTTCTTCAGAGCAGCCTCGGGAATGGCTAAGTTATGCCAAACTGAAGCATCATCACTCAAACTTGATGCCTTGAGCCAGAGGAAGGTCCCTGCTGTAGTTGATGGTACTGGGGAGAAGAGAATTAAATAAATGACAGTGTACGCATAATATAGAATACTTTTATAACATAAAGACATAGGTCTATTTATATTAACAACTTACAAGTTGGTTAAAAAAAATTAGTATACAAAACAATGTCAGTGTGATTCCTTATAAAAGAAAAAGAGAAACACAAAAGACTGGGAGACGCACATCACCTGTTACCCATAGTGTTTCTTTTGATCATAATGTAAGAACATGGGCAATTTAACTTTCTTTCTCAATGACTTGTATTGCATATAAGGGGAAATGCAAATATTCCCATATTAGTAGGAATGTAGTAATTTTTCAAGTTTTTTACTTTGTTTTTGTTTGTTTTTTTCCTTTTCCCAAACTAGGATTTTCTCCTAAGAGGCAAAGCATCCTAAGTCAATGGGCTCTGAAAAACCAGAACAAAGTTATTCCCCTATGTAGTTCTGAGGGCACAGGAAAAGATAGAGGTCACAAGGAAATGCCATGGAAGAGAAGCCAGCATCCAGCATGGCAGGTGGCAGAGCTGGAGATGTGAGGGCACCAGCTGAGGCCTCAGGAGCCTCACCCAGAACTCTTCCCAACTGAGCACAGCAATGACCGGGCATCCTAAAGTGACTATACACACATACTAGCTACTTCCACCCAAGTAGGCCAGAGAACACAATAAAAATAAAACAAGTCCCAGGCAGCATCTCCAGAAGCTGCCATGTATGTTCAGGCAAACGCCCTAACCAACTTGGCCTCCGGAGTCCTGCTCATACTTCCAAGCCGGTCCCTAAGCTTGCAGGCCAGACCCCCATGCTCCTCCCTCCTTCACTATACAAGAAAACTCCATCATAGGAGAAATGGAAAGAATGGTTCCTTCCACCTCCTCGTGCTGAGTGACCCGGTGTTCTGATCCTCCCTACCTAACCTCTGGGGTAGAATCCAACAAGGAAATTTCATAGTCAGTTGCTAGGCTAGACAAGGAGGCTAGAAGGGACGATTAAAGATGAGTATCTTTCACTGCAAATGTGTGGGAGTCACTTTTTTAGACCTTTTTCTGATTTGGAAATATCTGCATATCCAGGAGACACCCTGGGGATGGGACTCAAGTCTCGACCTGAAGTCCACTCCTGTTTCATGTTCCTCTGTACACATTACCTGAAGGCAATTTTTTACATTCCATACTCCATATGACTGCCACTCATCATGTGACCAGCTAGGGAAAATTTCACATGTCATGCAATGCAGATTTTCAGATTTGGGAGCATTTGGGATCAGCGGTTCTTAACCTACAGTGCAGCACGCAGCTACAGAGTCTGGAAAAGTCAAACTCAGAGAAACTGGGCACAGAGAAAACTGGAAGACAGAAGGGCAAGAGCCCACTCCCGAAGACTTCAAGAGCAACCCTCTTCCCCGGAGCCTTCCCTTACCACGTAGACCTCCGCATGTACTGCTTCCAGGCATCACTGCCAGACTCTCTGCCTCCGCCAGTGTGCTTCTCTCCGCCTACGGAAATGCAAAATCATCTCACACGTCTCCTGTGGCCCTCAGAGGACGCCACAGCTATCGGATTACTAATACTGTATTCGGTAGGGTAGTACACACCTATCATCCCAACCCTCAGAGACTGAGGCAGGAAGACTTTGAGTTCAAGACCAGCCTGGGGTAAATAAGACATATAAGTGCCTCCCTCCCCAGAAAAAGAAAAGCAGAAGAAAGTGGAGGAGAAGGAAGAGGGGTGGGGGTGGGGGTGGCAGCTGGAGAGATGGCTCAGTGGTGAAGAGCACTGTCTACTCTTATGTTGGACCCAGGTTCAGTTCCCAGCACCCACGTGGCAGCTCACAACCATCTGTAACTCCAGTTCTAGGGTACTTGGCACCCTCTTTTTGGCCCCTGCAGGCACCAGGCATGTAGACAAACACTCATAAATCTTAAAATTTTTTTTAAATTAAAAAAAATAAAAAAGGAAGAAGGAAACCAACACAGAGACCCAGAGCTGAACAATGTGTAGAGAGTGGGAGATTTTGGAGTACTCAGCCTTAAAAGGGGCATCATCAGACCCCTTCCCTTAAGGCCCAGGGAAATATGTGGAAGAGGAAGCAGAAAGATTGTAAGAGCCGGAGGTACTGGGTGATCCCAAGCAAAGTGTCTTCCAAACACACAGAACTGCCGGGTGGCGGTGGCGCACGCCTTTAATCCCAGCACTCGGGAGGCAGAGCCAGGCGGACCTCTGTGAGTTCGAGGCCAGTCTGGTCTACAGAGTGAGATCCAGGACAGGCACCAAAACTACACAGAGAAACCCTGTCTCAGAAAAGAAAACAAAACCAAACCTCTCCAAACACACAGAAGGGATGCACATATGAACACAGAGACTGCGACAACACACACGAAACCTCCACAGGTTCAAGGCCGATGGGATCCCAGCACCAAAAGGGAGAAATGAAGACTGGGCCCCACCCCTGACCAAGCAACTCTTTGCCCTTTCCAACGGCAAAGGGAAAGTCAGTTTTCCTCAACGGCATGTCAATGTGCACATCAACCACACTCCACATCAGGCCCCATGCTCAGGAGTAGGTAGCCAGAACAAAGTGAACTCCACGGGGTTTTTCTGGAATTTTTATTTAGTTTTGGCATTTTCTTTTTGTCTTATTGGTCTTTTGCTTGTTTGATTTTCATGTATATATGTTTAACGAGAAAAAGAGAGAGAACAAAGTTGGGTGAGTAGGAAGGTGAGGAGGTACTGGGAGGCCACTTATTTTTACTATACTTTGTGTTTTATTTTGTTTTTTTGTTGTTGTTGTTGTTATTTTTCTTTTTTCAGACTGGGTCTTTCTGGCCTGGTACACAGTCCAGGCTGGCCTCAAATTCATGGCAAGCCTACTGCCTCAGCCTACAGAGCGCTGGGATTAAAAGCATGTGCTACCACACTCAGCCATTTTGGCTAAATTGTTTTTCATTTTTCTATTACATTGATTTATTTTGTGTATGTGTGTTCATGAGTGTTCATGCCACAGTGTGAGTGTAAGGACCAGAAGACAACCTTCAGGGTCAGTTCCTTCCTTCTACCATGTGGGAGTTGGATCCACATTCTCAGGCCTGATGGCAAACACCCTTACCCACTAAACCATCTTGATGGCCCCACTATGAATAAGTTTTAACAGTTATACTTAATAGATGCAAAAAACAACGACAAAAAAAAAAACTACCACTAAACATCAGTAACTCATAGGGCCCAGGAAAAAATAATGACTTAGTATTTCATCTAGTGAAAGATAATATGAAGAGGGAACAGATACAGTCCTGAGTGAATGCAAACTGTTGACATGAGCACAGCCATTCCAAGGACCAGAATACCTCAGAGCCATGAGAATGGCAAGGCCTTCCCTAGGTATAAGCATGGGTGCCCACCAACAGTTGACCTTTAGCTAAAATCTGTGTGTGCTGAAAATTCAAGTGCAACTCCTTCATCCTGAGGACTGCAGCCTGGAACTGTTCCCCACAGGGCTTCCTGTGGACATTAGCTAACCTCCTCCTGTTCACACTATATATAACAAATGCACAGTTCCCATACTGCTGCTCGTGTGTCTCCATCAGACCTCAGAGCTTGTCTGTATGTGTGTCTGTCATCTTTATTTCTCAACTCCCAGGTCAATTTCTAAGTCCACTTTGCAAGTGTATTTGCAAATGTTTTGTATTTTAAGTTTCCTGGCTTTGAAGTAGAAGGTTTTAACTTTTCTTGGTCTGGGACCTTCTGCCTAGAAAAAATACCGAATTTCAAGGTTCATCTATCTTGAGCTAAAGCCTCTGCTCCAACATAAAGCAGAAGATGAGGACCCTGGTAAGAATTTGAGTTGGAGCACAGACTGTTTCAGGCATGCTAGATCACAGGTTATTACAGAATATAAATTGTATTTCCATTTCTTGTTTGGTTTGTTTTGGTTTTTTGGTGTTTTGAGACAGGGTTTCTCTGTGTAGCCCTGGCTATCCTAGAATTCACTCTGCAGACCAGGCTGATCTCAAATTCAGGAGATTCACCTCCCTCTGATTCCCAAGTGCTTTGCTGATTAAAGGCGGTTGCCGCCATGGCTCAGCTTGTGTTTCCGTTTCTTGACCAACTTCTAAAGATAAACACTACTGTTCCTTTGCTGCTCCATGTGGAGAGGGGTAATGAGGGCAGAGGCTCAGCTCAGTGACAGTGCTGGCCTAGCACTCATGAGAGCCTCAGGACAGCCTCGGTTTGGTCCCCAGTACCAAAATAAATGCATCTTTAAAAAGGAAAAACAAGTCTCTACATACCAAAGGCACCGCCAATCTCAGCCCCGCTGGTAGGAATATTGACGTTCACAATGCCACAGTCGGAACCTTTGGGTCTGTGTGTGTGAGGAGAGGGACAGTGAGAACACAAGGAAATCAAAACAAAAGAGAACAAAGCCCGCACATTCGGGCTCTCACCGTGAACACAATCACTCACCACTCAAACTTACATAAACGCTCAAAACAGACAAAGCCATTCATACCCAAGCCAGCGGAAGATTCTGCCCAAATCCTTGGTAAAAATACTACTCGAAAGTCCCTGCTTCACCTCATTATTCCAAGCGAAAACCTCTTGTTCATTCTAAAAGGACAAGACCGGAAGCTGTTAGTGTTCCTGGTGTTGCTGTGCTCGGGTCAAAGCTCATTTCATGAAACAGTTTTAGTGCACAAAAGAAAACCAAGAGTGAATGCTTTGCCACATCTGTTTTCTTTCATGGTTTGGATCTTTTCTTTCTTTACCTTGAATTTGAAGATATAGAGAATTGGGGCAAAAGTCTCCGTGTGTACAATCGGTGCATCATGGGCAAGGCCGGTCACAATGGTGGGTTCTACGTAATTGCCAGGGTGATCCATGACCTTAAGTAGAAAGATGAAATAAAGAATGGATGGAGTCCCTTTTCCATGACTTGGGGTCAGAGGATATCATCCCTGCCTACGTTTATGAGGAGAAAAACAAAACAGCATTTACACGTAAACTATTTCTCCAAAGCAGCATCCTGTTTGGAATGAAAATGGCCTCCTGCCCCTATTTGTCAGAGAGAAAACAGAAAAAGGAGTTTGGAGAGGAAAACCATGCTGTGTGCCACAAAAGTTACGTGGTGGGGCAGACTGCTGGAATGCTATTTTTAAGTTAATTTTAAAATAGGCAATCTGCACCCATTGTGTACTGATTTAATAGTGTTCACCCAAATTCATACACTGAATGTGACCAACACTCAGAGTGATGGCATCTGAACATAGGACCCTAAGGGAGGCCACAGTGGAACAACCCAGAGGGACTTCACCAGAAACCATCTCCATGGGCACTCTGTTACTGGTCTTCAGTGTCCAATGTTTCCAAACCAGTTTCTGATACTTTGTTATGCAAGCCCCAGGGAATTCATACACATTAGTAAACAGCGAAAATGTGCATTTGCAACCAATTTCCCCAGAACCTCTCCACTTAGTGGATAACTGTCTTTTCTCCTGAAGCCCTCTAGCCCTCAAAGCTCCGCATCAACCCTGCACTCTAAATGGCTCACATGCAACTCTATCTGTTCCTCCATGGACGGACTGAACCATGAACTTAAGTCTCACATAAGGGTGGACCCCACTTCTGTAACGATTAGGTTAAATTCTGTACAGAAAGCTCAATATAAGAAAAAACGTGCGTAAATGTACACCCACATGGTGTCCAGCTGGATGTGAGTGTCTCCACTCTGGGGAATCTGCTTTCAGACTGCCTCCCAAGAACTGGGTCTCCATGAATTTTAAATTGAATGAAACTAAGCAGGCTATAAATGAGGTGTACACCTTTTGCACAAATAAAGGCAACAAATCCATGAAGCAAAGGCCTTGGCTATCCATTGAAAGAACTGAAAAGGTAGTTCTCAATGGGTGTGATGACACCTGCCTTTAATCCCAGCACCCAAGAAAGGCAGGGGCAGGCAAATCTGAGTTCCAGGCCACCAGAGCTATGTAAGAGGGCGTCTCAAACTACAACAAAAATGTAGTTCTCCAGTGTTGACAATAACAGTATGTGTTTTTGTGATTTCTTTCCTTAATTATCTCAACCAGTAAACATGAATTCTAACTACCCTGCATATAGTCTTGGGCTATAGCACCCCCAGATCCCTTCCACACCAAGTCCTAGGGCCTAACTCCAAGACAACCATGACTGAGTTTCTTCTGTGTCTCATGCCTATTCTATCATCATTCATTCCTCAAAACCCCTTTCTCCCTTCTGATGGGGCTGGGGAGAAGAAAAGCATCCATCTGGGACCCTTCACCGGTTCTTCTCAGCAATCTGTGTGTGTTCAAGGGAAAGAAACGAGGCCGTCACTACCCACCCACAACTCTCATTACCTTGCCCCCGTAGACCACTGTGCCTCCTTGTTTCTTTGCTTCTTCCACAGCTCTAACAAACATGTTCACCGCCTGTTTGGTATGGAGTGGTCCATAGAGAATATTCGCTGGGGAGAGAAAAGGGATGCTCTTCATTTTGCCCTCAATAGCTTCATTTTATTATGTAAGTGGCTTTCCAAATTAACAAGCTAAGCCCTCCTCCCTATATCCTCAGTTAACAGCAGGAATCAGCAACTTTTTCTGAGAAGGATTAGATGCCTAATATCTTACGCTTTGGATCTAGTATGTAGCTTCCAACACAACTACCCAACTCTGAGAGCTGCCACCACAATATGCAAATGAGTAGGGGTGGCAGTGAGGCAGACATAAACAGACAGTAAACCAAACAGCTAAGAAAGTGAGGCCCTAAAAACACAGGCGTGGCATGTTCACGACAGGGTGCCCACTCTGGAAGGCCATTATAATCTCTGTGGCTACTGTGCGTGCAGTTCACGGGGTAGACTAACCAGTTGCCAGAAACTAGAGCATTGAAGTAACCACAGCGGGGTTTAGGCCCCTGCAAGGATGTAGTTGAAGTAACCACAGGGAGGGTTAGGCCCCTGCAAGGATGTATCAGTCGGCCATGCAAAGACCTCGCAAAGATTGTTTCTAGCAGAGAAAATAGCAGTGAAGAGCCAGGAATGCTTGAAAACACCGGAAAGTCGGACAAATGCAGCCCAGGCCAAGTGAACACAGGTCTAGTGGACACTAAGCAAGGCGGGAGGCAGGTGTAGCATCATAAAAGCCCGGGAGTCAGCCACAGAGGGAATCTTGATTTTAGTCTGAGCACAGTGAGATCCACTGGACCGTCCCAAGCAGAAGGGTGAATTATGGTTCTCTGGAGAGATGGCTCAGTAGTTGAGAGCATTGGCTGCTCTTGCAAAGGACCTGGGTTCAATTTCCAGCACCCACATGGTGACTCACAACCATCCAGTTTCAGGAGACCCAATGCTCTCTTCTGACCTCTGTGGCACCAGGTATACATATATACACATAGGCAAAACATTCATATAAGTAAAATAAATAAATCTAACTTGAAAACAAAAGAAAAGACTGGTTGCTTTGCAAGGCAGCAATGGAAGCAGGCAGGTCTGGGGACTCGCACACTTTCCCTGCCGATAGTGGTGATTTGGAAAGGATAATAGCAGTAAAAAGAAAAATAACTCAACCATCACCCCATCCAACCATCACCCCATCCAACCAGGACCTCAACTCTTACACATGTCAAGTATGAGAACCTAACCTAGGAAGATGTCATCAAACGTCCCTCAGACCTCTCAGAAAAGGGTATCCCACCACCACCTCCAAATCAGAAGGTCAGAAATACAGGTAACACCAGCTGTCAAAAGGTAATAACTTTTAATAAAAGAACCAGCTACTCACGGTCCCAGGGGTTCCCAACACGGATCTGTGAGTAGGCACCTTTCAGTCTTTGTACAACTTCCTCATGGATGCTTTCATGCAAAAACTACATAAAGAACAAGCATTCAGGGGAACAGCAAAATGAATATACAAGTCTTGCTTGAGACAGTAAGTTCTTAACAGTACTGATTAGTAACTACCGAAATATTATAATCTCTGAAAACAAACTAAAACCATGCTCTTAATCATATATTTTCAGGTTTTAATATTAACGACATAAAAATAAATCATCTCTTCTAGGTGAATGTTGAAATAAAACCATAAAGCAAAGCTGGGATGCAGGTTAGTTGGTCATATGCTGATTTTAGCATTCAGGAAACCCTGGTTTTGATCCTCAGCACCACATGTCAGGTGTGGTGCATCATCACATGCCTATAAGCCCGGTATTAGAAAGATAGAAGCAGGAGGGTCAGAAAGAAGTTCAAGGCTATCCTCGGCTACACAGTAAGCTTGAGGCCAGCCTGGGATACATGAGACCCTGTCTCAAACAAAAAAAGCACCCCAAAATGCAACCAAACAAAACACCATAAACCCATATCTGTATCACGTTTCTGAGAACCTGACCTGCTAAGCTACAAAACTCCATTGTTCCTGTTTTTATACTACAGAACTCATCTGTGAATTGACGTGGGTGTATCTGCCCCACACTGTGGCTGTGAGTCAGGTAAACATGGGACTCAGCATGGCCGAGTCACCAGAAGCACTGAGCCTCAGGTTCTGAGGTCTCCAGCCAGCATCACACTAGGACATCCATGTGTTTTGTGCTCTATTCCTAGCGGCAGAGGAGGACTCACCCAACCGCCCGGTCTCCGTTCTCTGTAGTCTCCATGTAGCGAATGAACCGCTCGTTATTCTGGGAACTAGTCATGGAAAGGCTGCTAAGTGGCTGTAATTTTTTGTCATATGAATCAATGTCACCATGGAAGTCAATCTATTTAACACTAAACACAGAACATAGCTACATATATTTGCTCCAAGATTAAAGAGTGAGTCAAGTAAAGAAATGGCTAGCTTTTACACAATTTTGCATTTTACTGTGTAATTATTTATTTTTGAGACAAGGTTTCATTATGTAGCCCAAGCTAGCCTCAAACTTATGATCTTCTTGCCTAAGCCTTCCCAGTGCTGCGATTACAGGAATGACCCACCACATCTTCCAAAGCATATCATTACTTCTAATAATCCTTGTTTCTTTCTTGGCTTGAATGTGTTTCATGCAATTTAATATATATGTGAGCAAGTTAAAATAGAAGTTTATCATATCTGAGATGTTTTAAATTCAGGAAACAATATAAAAAGTATAACAAAGGTCAAGACTGTTGTAAAGATGTGTTGCATTTGTTTACTTATGTAAAGATGTGTTGCTGTTTCACTTTGCCTGCCTAAGGCACCTGATTGGTCTAATAAAAAGCTGACTGGCCAATAGTGAGGGAGGAGGTATAGGTGAACTTCCAGACAGGGAGAGTAAGTAGGAGGAGGAATTTAGCCTCAAAAAAGAAAGAAAGAGAAAACAGGGACCAGCCAGCCAGACTCGGAAGAAGCAGGAAAGTAGGGCATACAGAATGAAAGAAAGGTAAAAAGCCTCGAGGCAAAACAGATGAACAGACACAGGTTAAATTAAGTTAAAAGAGCTAGTGGGACAAGCCTAAGATAAGGCCGAGCATTCATAATCAGTAAGTCTCTGTGTCTTTATTTGGGAGCTGTTTGGCAGTCCAAAGAAAATGCCAACTATAGACTGTATATCAGAGCTGGAGAGATGGATCAGAGGTTAAGAGTACTAGCTGCTCTTCTAGAGGACATAGGTTCAGTTCCCAGAACCCAGTTGGCAACTCACAACTGTCTGTAACTCCAGTCCCAGGGATTTGTCACCCTATTTTTGCCTCTGTAGGTACCGATCATACATGAGGTGCATGGATATACATATAGATAAAATATCCATACACATAAAAATAAATTTTTTTTTTAAAGATCATATTGTCACTACTTCATCTTGGTCTGATTTAGAAATCAGTCTCACATAACATCTATTCATAATAATTGTGAATGAGGGAAAATAACACAAAGTCAGTCCCTCTATAATTCCGCAGCAGCTTTTTAATGTAAATGCAGCCACATTTTGTACCTAAAACTTATTTAGTTCTAGTCTTTCACCATAGTGAGAGCCACAAAATAAATAAAGGATGTATTTCTAAATTGAAATCCAACTCAAATCTAGTATATAAATTAAACTACCTATATCCCCCACACTGAACACACTGAAGCTGGACAACACATCCTTATACAGGGAGGGGTGTGTGCGTGCATGCGTGCGTGCATGCGTGTGCGTGTGCGTGTGTGTTGAAAACACCACCCAACCTAAACTCAAACTCCTGGGCTCAAAGGACTCTCAGCCCTCAACCTCCCAGGTCCTAGGGCTGCAGGTGCACAGCTCAAACACATATACTAAGGAAAGAATGGACATGGCAGTCATTTGCTTTTCAATAAGCCATATCACACTAGGTGAGGCCCAAACTTAAAATACTTGAAATGTTTATGCAAAAGCAAAGCTACTGTTTAGCTAACAGTTTTAGAACTTAACTTGTCTGATCCCCTAGAAGACACTAGATGTTAGCCATGGAGTGTAACTCAAAAATTGGCATCACCTCTGCGTCCAGCTTCTCTCAATGGGTTGTGAGCCCACTGAAGCTTAGGGTGGGTTAGCATCTGCCACCATCACAGGAGTGGAGGAGGACCACACATCTGACACTCATGTTTAGGGAATATATTCTTCTAGCGACACTTCGATGACTCCTACTCGACAGAATCCATTAAACTGGGGTGTTCAAAAAGCAGGAGAGATGCTTAGCAGTGAAAGAGTTCTTGCTGCTCTTCCAGAAGTTTGGTTCCCAGGACCCACACTGGGCAGTTCACAGCCACCTAGAACTCCAGCTCTAGGAGACCTGATGCCCCCTTTGGCCCTCTGAGGGCACCTGCACACAACACACAGAGCACACACAGACACATTCACAGAAAGAAAAAGAACAATCCCAAGCATCAATGTGGACACACTCACCAGTCGCCTCACACTGGTACACCTTTGGCCAGCTGTTCCCACGGCGGCAAACAGAGCTGATGGAAGAACCAAGCTGAGGTCCGCGTCCTCAAAAGCTTAAAGAAACACAAGTGTGTGCCATCAGTGAGCAGCAGGCAGACAGGACACTTGTTAAGCAGTATAAAACAATGCCTTTAGAAAATACAGTATCATCAAAATAGTCATTGCAAAACAGACGATTCATGGTACGGAGACACACGTCCAAGGGGGAGGTGTGCTCTTCTTCTAGGGAAGCGTATATGATGACAGACAGAGCAATGGAATCTACTAAGACCTTTACCCAATGCACAGGTAAACTGAGGCTCGGTTGGATCACGTCACGCTCATCTGTTTCAGAGACCCCTGACTACTGCTCCATGAAAACCTATGCTCTGCCACCATCAGGGTGCTCGTTTGGCCCAGGCCACTCCCCACTGCCACAAAGCTTCCTGCTGTCCCCTGCTGCAGGGCACAATCAGAGCCTGTTCCAGCTTCCCCTGGAGACGGCCAGGTAAAGTCCCATCATTCCCTTTTCTCCATTCCTCTTCCTCCACCCTCAGAAGAAGAAAAGTGCAGTCTTTCCAAGGCTAACCTTTACGGAGCTGATTTATTACTTACAATCCCTGCTTCCTTGTGCCTTCTGGAATCTGACAGCCACCGTCCCCTCCTCTGCTGTCACTGTTACCCTTCCAACCTGAGCATCCTCGGATCAGGAGGATGGAAGGAAGGCATTTCACACATACAGGCTAGACTTCCTATCCATCTCACCACTCTTTAATTCCACTATTTTAATTTTTCCCCAGTTCTGGGGACCAAATCCAGGGTCTTGTACAGGTGAGGTTGTGTACTAGCTGTGTCCTTGACATCAGATCTCAGAGCACAGCACAGTGCTTCACGTCCTTCCTCCCATCCATTCAGACAGAGGCATAATTACCCTGTGCTACACACAAGCAGCTGGAGATTAGCTCAGCAGTGTAAGAGCATGTCCTGCTCCTGAAGACGACCAAATGTGGTTCCCAACTCCCATGACAGGTAACACACAACCACCTGTAACTCCAGCTCCAGGGAAGCTGGTAGCTCTTCTGGCTCCTCAGGTACCTGCACTCACCCTCGCAAATACAAACATACACACACACACACACACACACACACACACTTAAAAGCAAAAATAAAATCTTAAAAATGGAAGTGTTCCTTCCTAACATGAAAGCCACCAATACTCCATTTGTGTGTCTGAAACCTACAGAAATCAGCAAGTCACCTAGGAAACAATTGATTATTCTAGAAAAGCACATAGCCCATTTCTAGAAAACAAGAGAAGGAAAAGCATGAAGTAATGCTATGTTAGAGACAACAGAAGTCTCATGCCCACATTCAAGACCCCAGGTAACATTTTCCCAGCATTATCCTATCTCATGCCCACATTCAAGACCCCAGGTAACATTTTCCCAGCATTATTCTGTCTCATGCCCACATTCAAGATCCCAGGTAACATTTTCCCAGCATTATCCTGTTTCTTCTTAGCTCCCTCTTCCTTTAAGCCAAGTTCATGTCCTGACTCCTAATTCCTCAAGATGGGGACCGAGCCCCAAGCACACAGAGCATGGACAGGATGAGTCTCCACGCAAGTTCTATATATTCAAGGTGACTGCAGACAACAGACTGAACAGGAAGCAAAGTGAAACGGGGCAGCCTTACCAATAATGGCGTTGTTTCCTCCAAGCTCTAACAAGCTTTTTCCTTTAAGAGAAAACAGACAGTTATTTCCCATTTCAGTACTCAGTGCTCACCGCCTCACATCCAAGCACCCCCTCCCCCGTATCCTTCCATTTATTTTCTCATCAGTGAAGCAGCTTGCCAATGGTATTAATTACTGACCATTACAACACTGTACCACAGTGACATACAACAACGTGTTCTTGGGAAACACTGAAAAAGGCTATGCATTAAATGCACACACTGCATGCGTGTGAACCCATGCATGTGCATGCTTCTACAGAGTAAATGACAAAGCATTATGCACATAGCTGCTGCTGCTGCTGCTGTCTGCTCTGGTCAGAGAAGCTTCCTTCAGCAGGGACTGGAGAGACTCATAACTGGTCAAAGTACTGAGAATTAATGACAGCTGAATGTCTACCACGAATGGGTGGGACATCTCTAGCATGCCCGTCAAAGTAGTGGGGAACAGTGACTTCCAGGCAGAATGTGACTATGGCAATCAACTTAAAGTAGCTGTGTGATCACCCAAATAAGATGGGGGCCATCAACACCCTGTCATGGAAAAAGAGGAATCCATGGGGCCCCACAGCTCCCTGGGGAGTTATACATAGTTAATGGTTGATGGGTGAGAGAGAGAGAGAGAGAGATTTTCTTCAGTGGTGTAGCAACTGGTAAGGCGCCTGTGAGCCCATAAACAAACCTACCTTAAATTCTTTAAGGAGCCCTAATGAAATTCACTAGGAGCTGAATGGTTGGCTCAGCAAATAAAGGTGCCTGCAGCCAAGCCTGAGTGCAATCCCCAAGACCTACATGATTAGAGAAGTGACTCCTGCAAATTGTCCTTTTACTGTGCGTGTAACACACACACACACACACACACACACACACACACACACACACCATGAATGAAAACAGAAGGGGGCTAGTTAGGCGGCAAAAGAAGCAGATGTGGGAGGGGAACAAAAGATAATGAGGTAGATAATCCCCAGAAGTGGGAAAATGAAATCAATGCATGTTATTATTCTGTTGTGACAACGCATCCAATTTTGTTTATTAATCATTCAGTGTTGAATGTATTAGTTGTTTGTCATCAGTGTTATTCATTATCTACTTAGGTCACTGCCCAAGTGTATGACCTGCAGGACTTCTGACATATAATGCCAATTCACTCACATTCCAGAGGAGTCATACAGAACTCTCTGAATGCCTGGCTCACCTCACTCTCCCCTGCATAAAGACTCTCTGAATGACTGGCTCATCTCACTCTCCCCTGCATAAAGACTCTCTGAATGCCTGGCTCATCTCACTCTCCCCTGCATAAAGACTCTCTGAATGCCTGGCTCATCTCACTCTCCCCTGCATAAAGACTCTCTGAATGCCTGGCTCACCTCACTCTCCCCTGCATAAAGACTCTGAATGCCTGGCTCACCTCACTCTCCCCTGCATAAAGCCTAGAGATCTAACTCAATTTTATAGACATGTGTTTTGTTCTACTCTTTGAAAATATATTTCCTTTAAAGAAATTTATTTGAAGTAGCAGGGGCATGATACAGGAGAGTACATTGTCACCCCAGTTAAGCATCTGGTGAATATTAAGTATGAAAGATATGGCTGCTATTGGCAAAGCCTCTGAGGACTACAACAGCTCCAGCTTCTGGGGCAAGAACTGATGTAAACAAAGCTCAACGCTGACACACGGCACTATGCTAGGTGCTAAAGAGGAAACAGAAGATTCCTCTGTACAGAAGATGGCAGTTTCCCCTTCCTGACTGCGAGTGATACCTGGCCAAAGGGGGAGGCCCATGCCTTCTGCTTATGCCCATCAACTGCTCTCTAGCCTCCCTCCTTACCGCCAATCTCCAACCCCTTGCAAACAAAAGTTCCTATCACTTAAGACAGCCAAATGTACTCAAGAGACTGCAATCCTACTGCGCTGCTACTTAAGCAAGAACAACTACTGCTTCGTGTAGGAGATGGTGAGAAGAGGGTAAACTCTGCTCCCGAGACCAGAGACACAATGAAGCTGAGTGTCTTTTCCTATTTATTGCACACATGAGGGGTTTATTCCTATCTACTGCCCATTTTCCAGTTATTCTTTCTCTTTATTTTATGTATATGAGAGGGTAGGATGGACGGACAGACAGACAGACGGACAGACAGCAAGCACACACAAGAGCACAGGTATCACAGCATGCATATGAATGTCAGAGGATAACTTTTGGGAGTCGGCTCTTTCCTTCCACCTTGTTTCTGAGGCACTTTCTCCCATTCTTTCTACCACTGGGCTATGTGTGTGAGCTTCCAGGGGATTCTCCTGGCTCTCCCATCTCACAATGGGAGTGCTGGGACTACAGATGCAAGCAACTGAGTCCAGCCTTTTTACAGGGGTTCCAGGAATTAAACTCAGTTATCAAAGTTGCACAGCAAATGCTTTTATCCACTAAGCCATCTCACCAGCCCCCACGGCCCATTTTTTAATTGCATTATTTGTAGTTGTGAATGTAGCTCAGTGGTAGAACACTTATCTCATATAGATAAGGTCCTGGGACTAACCCAGCATTACAGAAAAAAATTTATAGCATTTGTCTTTAGATTGTTGATCTTTAAGAGTTGCTATATTTCACACACACCTTCAATCCTAGTATTCAGGAGGCAGAGCAGGCACATGAGTTCAAGGCCAGTGTGGTCTACATAGCGAGTTCCAGGCCAGAAATCCTGTCTAAAAAAAGTTCCTATATTCTAGACACATGCTCCTTATGTGAGAAATGACTTGTAAATATTCTGTGCCCCTCTGTGGGCCGCTCTTCCCACTTTCTTTCTCTGGAATACGGTGAAGCACAGAAAGTTTCTGATGAAGTCTAATTTAACTACTGTCACTACTACTATTTGTGTCTTGGGTGTCATTTAAGAAACCACTGCCCAACCCAGGGTCACACAGACTTATCTCTTACGTTTACATAAATTTAGTCTTGGCTCTACATTTAGATCTTTGATACATTTTTAGTTAACTTTGGGGTTTAGAGTAAGGCAAGGACAAATTTCATACTAATTCATGTGGCTATCTAGTTATCCAAGCACTACCTGTCAAGAGAAACCATTCTTGCCCACTGAACATGTCTGGCAATCATGCTAAGAGGAAAAAACACCCATTAGCAATACATGTAGGGGCTCTTGGTTCTATCCCATTGATCTATGACGTCATGCGATAATTTTGTAGTTAGTTGTAAAATCAGTTCTCCGTCATTGATCTTTTAAAATTGTTTCAGATATTCAAGGCTCTTTGCATTGCCACAGGAATTCTGGCATCAACCTGTTGCTTGCCACAGACAGAGAGCCGATGTTGACGCAGGTCCACTGAGCCGTGGCTCACTTGGGAAGAACTGGTATCTTAACAAGCCTATGAAAGTGAAAGTGGGCGTCTTTCCATTGACTCAGGTCTTCATGTCTTTCGTCAGGTACTTTGCACGAAAGACTAACATGACTTTGGGGTTTTGTGTCAGTGTTTTATTTTTTTGATGTCACCATAAGTGAAACTGTTTCCTAAATTTCATTTTCAATTTTCATTTATTGTTACTATACAGAAATAAAATTTTCTAAAGCTAAATCTTGCATTATTTATTTTGTTGAATTTTTTTGTTTTGTTTGTTGTTTGTTAGTTTTTTGCATTTTTGGAGACAGGGTCATAATATAGTCCTGGCTAACCTGGAACTCATTACATAGACCAGGCTGGCCTTGAGTTCAGAGGTCCACCTGCCTCTGCCCCTCCTGTGCTGGAATTAAAGGAGTGCATCACCAGGCCCAGCAAAAACTTGTGAACATCATAAACTGATTCAAATCCTCATCACAGAGCCCGCACTTACCAAACCTCTCCTGCACCATTAGGGCCACCTGCTTCCCCACCTGAGTGCTCCCCGTGAAGGACAGCAGGTTGATCCGTGCGTCCTTGGCCATTGCTGTGCTGCAGGGAACAGAGAGGGTCACCCAAGCAGAAACACCTAGAAATGGCGACACCCAACAGTACCAGCAAGAAGCATGTTATAAACCTGTGGCAAGACAGTCAAGGTTACAAGGAAGTCTATCCCACAGGCATGAGGTAATGAAACAAACTTTTCACAAGTAGCAGCACAGGGAAAACAAGCCGACCTGCTCTGTGAGCTATGACAGCCCCTTTAGGGAACCTCCTTAGTTCATGAAGAAAGTTCTTCCTGTACTGAGAAGGAGCCGAGACAACATGTTCCTAGTGCATCTTTAATGAGCATCAGCTGCTTCCGGCTCCTCATCTGCAATACAATCCTTTAAGAACAGCCAGAGTTGGGGCTGGAGAGCTGGCTCAGCAGTTAAAAGACCAGCTGCTCTTCCAGAAGATCCAGGTTCAATTCCCAGAACCTAGATGCTGGCTCACAACCATCGGTAACTCTAGTTCTGGAGGACCCAACACTCTTCTGGTTTCTACAGACACCAGGCATGCATGTGGTACACGTGCAGGCAAAACACCCACATCCGTAAAACTAAATAAATCTTTTATTTAGAAGAAAAGAACAACCGGAGCTATTGCACAAGCCTGTAATCCCAGCTATTTGGGAGCCTGAGATAGGAAGAGCACACATTGAAGGCCTGCCTGTGCTAGCATGAGTTCAAAGCCATCCTGGACCAGTTAGTAAGGCACTATCTCAAAAATCCTCATGATTAACACTGCAGATCTCTCCAGGACCCAGGTAACAGGCATCGCTCTTAGGGTTGGGGATGTAGCTAGCTTCATAGCATTCAGGAGGCATCACATAAACGGGATGTGGGGATTTATATCTACAATCCCAGCAGCTGAGAGGTGGAAGGCCGGAGGATCAAACCCTCAAGTCATCTACAGCTACCCTGAGTTTTCCACAATCAGTCCCTCCCTTGGACCTCCTTTCTCGCCCAGTTAAAACTCTTCCCCCCACACCCCCAAAATAAACAATTTTTAAAAAATTAAAAGCTGAGGAGAGGCGCAAAGCTACACAGAGAAACCCTGTCTCGAAAAACCAAAAAAAAAAAAAAAAAAAAAAATTAAAAGCTGTTCTAGGATTTCCAGTTGTTTCTCAGGAACGTAGCTCAAACACTGCTGATTGAACTTCTTTGTCCAGTTGTTGATGCTCCCACTCAGTGTGAGCAACGCAGGGCAGCCCCTGCTTCGGCTGGCACGCCGGACAGCTTGAGCTAACTACTCAGGTAAAACTCCCCCAGTTCAACCCACAAGCATGAGTGCCTGCATGCCAGGTGGCCATGCTTAGCAAGGTCCTACGTAGACTACTGAGCTATGCCAAGGCCACCAGAAGGACAGGATGTCCAGAGTGCAAGAACCGAGTAGGCCAAAGAATACAACACTCGTGTTTCAGTGACATTTAAAAACACTTCACTGGGTACTATGAAGGGGGAGAGGGGGAAATAGGGAGGCAGGAGGATAGGTTTTCTATTATTCTCATCTATATGAACAAAGAAGTAAGAGCCTAACATCTAGACCAACATGGTGATAGACCTGACTCCTAGGGAACCTCCCTGGTCAAAGGCTAAGCTGGTAAAAAACTGACCCCAGCTCTCCTGATGATTTGGAGCAGTATTAGCCAATTCCAGATTCAAGAGGCTGTGACCTTATGCTAAGTAAAAGAGGAGCCACAAAAGAGCACCACAAAAGAGCTCACATTCTGATTCCATTTATACAAAATGGCACCCAAGTTCACAGAGACAAAAAGTATGTCAGTGACTGTCAGAAACTCGGGGAAGACAGTGTGAAATGGGTGTGGAAACATCCTGGAATAACATAGCGATGGCTGCCCAACACTGACTATTCTAAAAGCTACTCAGCAGGGGCTGAGGGTACAGCTCGGTGGGAGAACCCTTGCCTGGGCTCTACACAGAGTGCCTGGGCTCCCACTCCAAGACCAAAACAAAACTAACAAAGACCCAAGTGGTACGGTTTCAAAGGGAGGGTTTTATGGTATATGAATCTCGTGGCAGTTAAAACAAAACCCAAGGGGTTGGGGATTTAGCTCAGTGGTAGAGCGCTTGCCTAGCAAGCACAAGGCCCTGGGTTCGGTCCTCAGCTCCAGGAAAAAACAAAACAAAACCCAAAAAGCCCTTTTTTTCTAGATAGGGTCTCAAACTTGCCATGTAGCTGCAGATGACCTTGAACTCTTGATCTTCCTGCCTCCACCTCCAGAGTTTTGAGATTACAGGCCTGTGTCACCATACCTGGTATATCCAGTGCTAGCAACTGAACCCAGAGTTTCATGAATGCTAGACGAACACCCTACCCTCTGGGCTCCACCCCCAGCCTCCTTTTATGGTCAGCCAAGGGAATGACACTACGCTAAGTCCTCAGGCACGGAGTGCGATGTCACAGTTTCGCTTTAGAGGTCCCTGGATAAATCAGGTATCAGGAAATTATTATCTGTCCAAAATATAAACACTGAAAATCCGTAGGTGGAGAACTAAGAAACAGGTATTTCTCAGGAAGGTTGCTCACTGACAGGGGCATAGCAGGTCTACAGTATGCATGCCCACAGAAGGTAGCCTCGCCTCTTTAGCCACACCGGGTTTTGTTATTATAGTAGAAGAGTCCCAGCAATCAACCCAGCCAGGGTCCTTCAACAGAAGGATGCTCTCCATCCCTTCACCTACCCAATATCTGCTCCACCACAAGTCAGGGAACAAATGGCACCAGGCAGCTGGTTGTCCTCCAAAACCTTGGCAACGATCCTAGGAAGGAAACAGCAGACACTACTCAGCCAACCACTTCACTCAGAACTTTTATAAACGAGGGAGAGAAATCCCTCTCACGTGACCTCCCTTTTCAACTTTCCCCCCTGACTCTTCAAACACTCAGACCTGGGTTTTCCTCACAGATTACAGACAAAGTTTGCAAACACAAGAAGTGTGGGTTTACAAACCAGTGTTAAAGGGAAAAATATACGGAACGTGAGTGGGAGATGGGAAGCATTGCATGGGGGGTTAAAAACGCATTTTCATCTACTATGAAGACACATTGGAGTCAATAAGGCAGATTGGAGGCTGGGGTGGAGTCAGCATGGAAGGACATGGAATCTGCTTTTTCTTCTTTTGTCCCTAACCACACATCCATAGAAACAACAGTAAGAGAATTACAAAGGAGTAAGGTGCAGGAAGATGAAGGAAATTAAAGAGACTCCAGAAGCAAATAAGACATCTGAACATATCCCCCCCCCCCCCCCCACATCTGCTCACAAACAGAAGCAGGAAAGGGAAGCAGGGGATGTTTAGCCTGGCTCAGAGTATTTGCCTAGCTTGCATGAAGCCCTGGACTCAATCTCCAGCCCTGCATAAACTAGGTATGCTAGTGCATGCCTGAAATCCTAACTCTTGGGAGGTGGAGGCAGAAGGATCAGAGCTTCATGGGAGATCAAGGCTAGCCTGGACTACAATGGACCCTGCTCTCCACATGCCCTCCCCATAAAGAGGGAAGCAGTACAGGATGAAAGGAGAGCCAGGCATGGTGGTACATGTCTGCCATCCCAGCACTTGGGAGGTGCAGGCAGGATGGAGAGTTCAAGGTCAGATTCAGCTGCATAATGAATGTAGGGCAGTCTGACTACATGAGAACAGGCTCAAAAAGCAAAATTAAAACAAAAAAGGATAGAATGTGGAAGGAAGAAGTCTCCAAAGACTAGAAGTTTCCATGGAGGTACGCTGGAAAAGGGGCCTGCCTATGAAGTAGCGCAGGGCTTGCATCTGCTGGCTTCTGTCAGAAAACGGCAGTATCCTCCATGCCCAAAAGGCTCATGGACAAGGAAATATGTTCTCTTTCAATTTAAGGGCTGCAGTTAAATGAGGTCATGGTTACACAGTATCTAACTCTGGCTGTGAGTTGTGAAAATTGGCTGAACTATCCAGGTGTGGTACACGCCTTTAATCCATGCACTTGGGAAAGCAGAGGCAGGCAGATCTTTGAGGCCAGCCTGGTCTTCAGAGAGTTCCAGAACAGCCAGGGCTACACAGAGCAACTCTCCATTGAAAAAAAGAAAGAAAGAAAGAGGGAGTGGGGAGGAAAGGAAGACAGACAGACAGACAGACGGCTGAACTAACTCTGCATTTTCAGAAGCATGATTCTTCCTTCCCAGTTTCCAGTGGAGTGTTATGGTTCATGCCTGTAATCCTAGCACTCAGGAAGCTGAGGCAGGAGGCTCACCATGAATGAGAAACCAGCCTAGGTTACAGAGTGCGATGCTATTATAAAACAAATATTTTGAGTTTTTAGAAGACAAACAGAGCAAAGTTCCTTTGCTATCAGTCCCAGCTCACAGCTCCTTTCCAACGAGGCCAGGACAACGATCTGTGGACTCTACACACGGGAACGGCAAGCCTTCAGCCTAGAGCACGGCGGCCCCTGACTCCCACGGCATCTGAACGTTGTGCTTCTGGATTTGCTGCAGGAGATGGGGGCTCCCGGGGGTGTTTGGCTTTTTTTTGGGGGGCGGGGTGTTAGACTTTTAAACTCAGGGTGATAGCTAATCTTGATGTCAACTTGATTGTACTGAGAAGTGCCTGAGAGATCGGAACACACCTGCGTGTGAAGTGAGCACCGACCAAACCATGGCTTAATATTCTGAGGGATTTGTGTGGTAAGGTATTGGGAGGTGATGAAAGGCAAGAAATGGAGCTAAGCGGAAGGAAGCAGGCCACTAGGGAAGGGGTCCACAGGACCATCCAAACTCTTCAGAACTGTCTGAAGAAAAGGAGAAGGCTGAAACCAAAATTAGTACCCAAACCAGCGCTACTTTACTCAGGAACAACAAGTCATTCTCTCACTGAAAACAGCTTACATTTTAAAAGCTGCCTGAGGAGACTCATTGTTTTCGGATTTCCATTTAACATTAATTTGAAAACCCTAAGAAGACATTATTCCTTTTAACTAAATACTAAGACATAATATCTTACCTCTTTTGGTTTTGTTTAATGTTTTACAGTGGTAGAGAGTTTTTTTTTATATAATTACTTTTTTGTTGATAAGTTTTTGTTTGAGACAGGATCTCACTATATAGTCCTGGTTGGCCTAGAACTTGCTATGTAGGCCAGGATGACCTCAAAGTCACAGAGATCTGCCTGCCTCTGCCTCCTGAGTGCTGGCATTAAAAGTGTATGCCACCACATTCAGCCTTAATTACATTTTTATCTATTTGTTTTGTGTGTATTTATATGTCTGAAGTGTGTGTGCACATGTGTGCCACGGTATGCATATGGATCAGAGGACAACTTATGGGAGTCTGATCTTTCTACCGTGAGGGTTCCAGGGACAGAGCCATCTTGACAGCCGTGTGTGTGTGTGTGTGTGTGTGTGTGTGTGTGTGTGTGTGTGTGTGTGTGTGTGTGTGTGTGTACCCATACCATGGTGTATGTGTGGTGATCAGAAGACATCCTGTACAAGCTCTCTATCAAAACTTCTTAAATCAGAAAGAAGATTATGCAACCACTGGATTGCACGATCCATCCATTAACCATCAGGATTAAATAGGCCAGAAGAAGCCAATGAATCTAAATTCTAGACTCCTAAATTGATTTTATGACCTCAGAGATGTAAAGGTCTCAAATATAAATAAATAAGGACTTACAATTTTTAACAAAAATGTAATTCCTTTTAAATAGTATTAAGTAGCGTACTAATTGGTTCTCTCTGTTTTGTTATTGGTCTGTTCACTTGACTGATGTATCTCAATGGCAGAGCACGTGCCTAGCATATGTAAGACCCTAAATTCAATCCCCAGCACAGGGGGCAGAGGGCTTCTCAGCCATAAACCTGTGGATAGTTATCAAATAAATACAGTTCCTAAAGTGCAAGGGACTGTATTCTTCTCATTGCAGAGGTTTTTATTTTTCAAGTGATAAAATGTCCAGAAGAGTTCAACATTCATGTCAATATCTGGCATCCTTCCAAAGAGGTAAATTAAATGACGTGGCTCAGAAAGAGCCATATAAACTGTAAAGTGATATAAAGTGTTACTACAACCAAAGAAGAAAGTTATCTGATCTCTATGCTGAAATAAACAGGACACTTCCCACTATTAAAAACCCAGCGCCTGGGGAGCTGGATGTGGTCACCCATGCCTTTAATCCCAGCACTCAGGAGGCAGAGGCAGGTAGATCTCTATGAGTTCAAGGCCAGCCTGGTCTACAGAGTGAGATCCAGGACAGCCAGGGCTGTTACAGAGAGAAATCCTGTCTTGAAAAACAAAACAAAACAAAAAACCAGTGCCTGTCAATCACCTTTGCAAAATCACGTCATACCCAGGAAAAAGAAAGCCACGCATACTTACTTTGTGACCGCTATACTAACGAGAGACGTTGTTGGTGCTCCTTTCCTGGAGACATTTTTAAAAAGAGAGAGAGAGAGAAAATTAACTTGAGGAGAGGTAAATACCTTTCATTACAAAGAAATACAAAGTTTTGGAGAAAAGGTTCTATCCATTTAGATGACAAACAACTCTAGTAACTGAAATGGAAACCTACCCTTCAACTAAAGGAGGAAGACCCACCCCAAACACGGGGAGCGGCGTCCCATGACTGGGCTCTGGGGCAGAATAAAAGGGAAAAGGGGAGAAAGCCAGGTGAACACTAGCAATCTCCTTTCCCTGCTTCCTGACTGAATGGGTATGAGCAAGCTGGTCCCACACCATGCCACCTCTGCATGATGGACTGTACCCCACCCTCACCTGTGACCCAAATAAACTTCCCCTTTTAAGTTGTCTCTTATCAAACAGTTGGTCACATTGAGAAATCTCAAACAGAAAGGTTCCTTCGGCAAGTGGTACCAAATCATGAAGCCTTCAAACTACACTTTGTTTTAGAAGAGAGATTGAGAATGTTCTATGGAAGGCATTACTTAACACTAATAAATTTGGCTGGGCACACTGCTGCACACCTGTAATCCCTGCACTCGGGGCTGAGGCAGTAAGATTGCCTGGGTTACATAGTGAGATCTTGCCTCAAAAAAAAAAAATTAAATTAAAAAAAATCCTGGACAAGATAGCCCATGCCTTTAATCCCAGCACTTAGAAGGTGGAGGCAAGAGTTCAGAGTCTTCCTCTCAAAAAAATAAAAACTAAAAAAAAATCAATCAATTAATCAATCAATCAATCTGAACTGGGGGCAGTTCTACTGAACCATTAACCTATGGAGTCTCACTCTGGGTATTTAGTATCAGAACCCAGGTAAGATCCTTCCACTTGGAGTAAGGGCGGCTGGGAGAGGGAAGGGGACACTACCACATCCCAACATGTCGCCGATGTGAAATACAAATTAAAAAATGTAGACAATTAGCACGTATGACTTAAAGCATTAGCTGAGAAAGTTTGGAAAACACTGGAACCCATCTAGAGCCCTTTGTGCAGTGCAGAGCAACAGCTACCTGCTCTCCACAGGAACTCTGTCTACTTATCACAGGGAGAAGGGCACAGCTTACCAAATGCAGACATTCCCTGTGATCAGTGATATGGCATTGTTCCAACCAAACACAGCCACCGGGAAATTGAAGGCAGTGATGATTCCCACCAGGCCTAACGGGTTCCACTGCTCGATGAGAGCATGGCCAGGTCCTGAGGGTTATAAATATTCACTTAGTGAACACAAATTTATTAAGAACAAAATCCTAAACCCTTCCTCTTAGGTCAGAAGTACAGGTACCTGACCAGAGAGAATTCCTGATGCTTCCGAGGATCACCTCACATAGCCAAAGGGTATGAGCATATATATCACTTAATAGAAACAGAACTGTTTATTACTATACTGCTTCATCAACTATAATGGTGTTCATTATACCTCATACCTCAGGAGCTGCAGAGGTAAGGGCATTATGAGTCCCAATTGGAAGACAGGGACATGTCACGTTCCCCCAAGAGATGTGAACATAAAGGGTAAAATATGAACAGAGCACAGAACACGTGATTCTCAGGTCTATGTTCTTTATGTCGTCTCTTGACCTCTCCGACTTCAAGACAAGGAATTTCGTGGTATAGGCTCATGTGGGATGGATTGCAAAAACTTTCCATTCACTGTAAGGAAATTAAAAGTCTGAATAGAAATGTTTATATTTTGGTAGACTGCTTGCCTAGCATGTACAAAGTACTGGGTTGGATCCCCAGCACAGCACAAACTGGGTGTGGTGGCTCATGCCTGTAATCCCAGAATTCAGGAGAAGGAGGCAGAAAGATCAGTTCTAAGTTTTTCTCAGCTACATGTTAAGTTCCAGCCCAGCCTGGAATACATGAGACATCGTATGAAAAAAACAAACAAACAAATAAAAAACCCAAAACTCATGTTTTAATTGCAAACTTTAAAGCTAATCCCACAAAGGCTTATTTTAATCCATAGCTGGCTGAGCGAAGACACTCTTGACAGACCTGGTTAAATCACATACTACGACATGACAGGACAGCGGCCCTTCTTGTCATCATTCACACTGGAAGCGGGCTGGGAACCTCCTAGTACAGCACCTCATACCGAGGCCATCCTGCAGCCTGGCACCCTCACCCCTGCTTTGCAAGGCTAGCCTTCTCTCCGACTCTCCCTGCTTTACCCTACTGCCATCAACCCCTGGCATGAAGGCTTCTATAGTCTGTATAGATGCTGTAGCTATTGAGGATAAAGTCCAGACTCCTCACAACAGGGATGCTTGCACTGCATCCTCCGGCTGTGCCGAAGCAAGGCGGTCCCCACGTGGACCATGTTCCTCCATCCTCGACTTTACACAAGCCTCTTCCCTACCTGAAGCATTCTACCTCCAGTTCCATCTCCTCAAGGCCTTAGGGCATATTCCCCGAGAGGCCTTTTCGACAGCATGCCCAGGCTGGGGTAGAAGTCCCCTATATGCGTATGGTCCTATCCTCTTCTTGTTCTATTATGGCTACCCTGACATATATCTGGTGTGTGAGTCTGTGCATACACACATGTGGAGGTCAGAGGACAACAAAAATCAGTTCTCTCCCTCCCTCTACTCTGTGGTCCTGAGAATGAAACTGAAGTTGTCGGGCATCCTGCCAAGCCATCTCGCTGGGCTGCAGCAGAATTTTTGGAGGTCTGTACTGCAGCACCAAACACTTAGTTAACTGACGCCAGGCTTACTTTCAGAAGGCAAGACAGGTCCTCCGATCATCCTCGACAAGCCGGCAGCGTAATCACAAATGTCCACGTACTCTTGAACTTCTCCTATCCCTTCCACTAAGATTTTCCCCATCTCCAAAGACACCTAAAAATATAAAAATCCAAGCAGAATTTCTCCAGGAGAATCTGTACCTTAAACATTAAGCTAAGGACAAAATAAAACATTATTTTATGTAGGCAATAAACTAAGAAAGTCTGTTCTTTTCTGATGATTTTTTGCTTTTTATCTTTCTTTTTACTTCTTTATTTACTTGCTTTTTGTCTTATTTTTTAATATAATTTTGTTTATTAATTCTTTGAGAACTTCATTCATGCATATAATGGATTTCGCTTCAGTGATTTTTAAACCACATAATTTTTTTCACTTTCCTCTCTTTCCTCTAAAAAAAAAAACGGATTTCAAAATTTCTTTTTCTTAAAAAATCACAATCTTAAGACACAAGTACAATGTTAATCCTTTTAAATCTGATTAAGGCTAGTGGGGAAAGGAAGCACACAGAACTCCAGCAGTTAGGAGTCTGAGGCAGAGGGATCACTTGAGCCAAGGCTAGACAACACAGCAAAACCCGCAGTTTCAAACAAAACAAAACGTACCTATGAAAACTCTTGACAGCCTACTCTCTACTCAAGAGATCACGAATAGACTTCAGAAATACCTTACCAGTTTTCCCAGGACGCGGATCTTTCTCCGCAAGGCATCGCCAATCTTTCTCACTATTTCTCCTCGCTTTGGGGCAGGAATCTAAGAAAAGAGTGGAATTTGGGTGTCAAAGTCCAAGTCCGTGTCTACCCCACTGTCAGACGCGCACCACAGAAGAAGGAAGCGCAACTATATCGGAAGAGGCTTTTTGGGTCACATCGGCACTGTGATAGGGCTCAACATCCTTGGAGCTAATCTCTTCAGGGAGGCACGGATGCAAAGACCTCACCAACTGCTGATGGTCTAAAGACAAATGCTGAAGAGAGAAAATGGCAAGACTAGATGCAGGGGGAATCTAAGCTCAGACTCGTGCTGAATCCTGAAGGATGGAAAGAGTTGGCCACGAAACACAGAAAGAATCGTGGGAGGGAGGAGGGAGGGGGCGGGGGGGGGGGGGAGGGTCTGTGGATAGCATGTGGAGTGAGTAGAAAATTTCTTAATAAAGAAAAAAAAATCGTGGGGAATAAAGGGCTGGTTGGGAAGGCCAGTGCCTCTGTAGCTAGGGGCATTAAAGAGAAGGAATCCCAAATGGGCATGGTGGTGCAAGCCTTTGATCCCAGTACTACAGAGGCAGTATTGTTCTCTATCCAGCAAACAGGATTCCCCTCCCCCCCACCCCACACACACTCTCTTGCTCTCTTTGGGGGCAGGGCAGCAGGGGTTGATCCCTGTGAGTTCAAGGTCAGCCTGGTGGATAGAGCAAGTTCCAGGCCTGCCAAGGTTACTGAGACTCTGAGCCCCTGATTCTCACCCCAGGGCAATGTGAAATCTTCTATGTTCTTAAGGCCCAGGATAAAGTGCTTTGCTGTATCTTTCAACATCACTGTTTGCTATAGAGAAGATGAACAGGAGGGAGATCAACTTAAAACAGAGTAGCCTGGAGAGCCAGTTCCAAGTGGGGTGGCTGCCTAGCATTCGCAAAGCCCTTGGTTCCACCCTCAGCACTACAAACACTGGGCGTGCTGGTGGACGACTGTCACCCCAGCACTTGGGAAACAGAAGTTCAAGGTCTCCCTCAGCTCCATAGTCAGTTCTAGGCCATCCTGGGCTACACGAAGCACTGCCTTTAAAAAACAATCTACAATAACCTCAACAAAAGAGCTCAGAAGCTTGGTCCTAACACTGCAAGTGTGTCCATCTATTTTGGAAGTAGAACTGACAGGACTCACTAACAGAACAGAAGCAGGAAATAAGGAAAAGGGACAAGCTAAGGATGGCTCTCGGGTCTCTACTTTGAAAAGCTAGTATGGCTGGCTGGTCATGGTGGCGCACTCCTTTAATCCCAGTAGAAGCAGAGGCAGGTAGATCTCTGAGCCTGAGGCCAGCCTCGTCTGTACAGTGAGTTCCAGGACAGCCAGGACTACACAGAGAAACCCTGTCACGAAAAAAACCAAAGTGGGAGTGGGCTAGGTATGGGGCTGTCGAGGTGGCTCAGCAGGTCAGGGCACTGGTTGCCAAGCCTGAGATCAATCCACTTGGTAAGAGAGAACCTACTACTAAAAGTGGTCCTCTGACCTCCACATGCATGCTATGGTACAATCACGCACACATACAAACAAATTATTTAAAAAATAAACAAGCCAAGTGGTGGTGGCATATGCCTTTAATCCCAGCACTCGGGAGGCAGAGGCAGGCGGATCTCTGTGAGTTCGAGGCCAGCCTGGTCTACAGAGTGAGTTCCAGGACAGGCAGGGCTAAGTAACAGCCAACTGAGGAAAAGGGCAGGCAGGGTTTGGGGAGAAAGCATAGGCTGAGCAATGCTAACTCTGAGCTGTGACTCACCAATAGGGACGCAAATCCCCAACAGTGACCACAACCCTCTTTAGCTATTCCTCTACCTCCCTTTCAAAGGCAGCTAAAAGGAACTTCACATGCCTGTAATCTCAGTAATCAGGAACTGGAGGCAGGGGGATCGGAAATTCAAGGCCACGCTCTGCTATGGACTAAGTTCCATATTAAGCTGAAGGCCAACCTGGGCTGCTACATGAGACCCTGTCTCAAAAAAGAAAACACAGAGAGGGAGAGGGGGAGAGAGAGGGGGAGAGGGAGGGAGGGAGGGAGGGAGGGAGGGAGGGAGGGAGGGAGGAAGGGGAAGGGAGAGAGGGAGAGAGGGAGGGAGGGGAAGGGAGAGAGGGAAAGAGGAAGAGAAACAGAGAGAGAGAGAGAGAGAGCGCCTCCTGCAGATCATAGGCTGGAGTCCCACTTCCCACGCCCCTCATAACATCCCTCACACCCCATCTTTCAGAGCCCCACACTGAGCTGCAAGCTGAAGGCTCCACTTTGCTCTTTTTCCCCAGGACATCCCCATGTCTCAGAACGGCTTTTGTGGAGGACAACGTGGCGATGCGTCATGTTGGAAACACTCTTACTCTTGGAGTAGGCAGTTCCACATCTAGCAACTGAACTTATGTGTGTGTTGAAACAAACAGCTAAAACAAGAGTCACTGTACACTTTTTCTAACAGAGAGATCCATCAGAATGTGATGTACTAATTACTCACCAGCGGTAAGAGGAACAGTCTCTAAAATGAATGGGCACATGAGAAAAGGCAGGAAGAGCTTCAACAGGATAGCAGAGAAGTATAAGACAGTGATGCTTTGCTGCAGCCTGGAGGCTACACCAAGATGTCTGCAGTGGCAAGCTCTTAGAATCACAGCTGCTTTTCACTCACTGTTTCTAGAATTTATATGTATGGATGTTTTGACTGCATGTACATCTGTACACCACATGTGTGCCTGGTGCGCTCAAAAGCCAGAAGAGGGTGTCTGATCTTTATAGATGGTTATGAGTCACTGTGTAGAACAGCCTGGACTGTTAACCACTGAGCCATCCCTCCACTCTTGTTCACGGCATTTTGTACAATTGCAAGGTTTACCTTTCTAAAACATTTTCTAATTTTATTTTTATGTGTATGTCTGCGTGAGTGCACACTCATGGCATGTGGGAGCCAGAAGAGGGCATCAGATCCCTCACAGCTGGAGTTACAGGCCTTTGTGAGCTGCCTGACGCGGGTGCTGGGAACCAATTCTAGGCTGCTGCATGAGCAGCAGGCATCCAACCACTGAGCCATCTCTCCGGCCCCTAAGATATTGCTTCATTTAGGTGGGGGACGGGTGCAGAGGACCACCTGCAAACTTGCAGTAGTTGGTTCTCTCCTTCCACCACGCGGGCCTCGGGGACAGATCTTGGCTTGTCAAGCTTGGCAGCAACTGTCTCTACCCACTGTGCTATCTTGCCAGGCCAAGCTTGTCGTCTTTAGGATACATGCACCCCGTGACGTTAACTGAATTAGCACAGATCCCATCGTTGGCATGGCCCAGCTCGTGGCACAGGTGTCATCCTGTTTCTACTGAATTGAGCTGACAGGGTTGTAAGTGAAGCCAAGCTGAGGAACATCAGCTGCGAGCAAGTATACATGGCCTCTACCTCCCCTGTGTTACTCATTTTTTAAAATAATTACGATTTACTTTATGTGTTGTCGGTGTGTGTGCCTCAGTGTATGTGTGTGCACCACATATGTGTGCAGGAGCCCACCAAGGTCAGCACAGGGCACCTGATCTCCTGGAACTGGACTTCCAGGCAGTTGTAAGCTGCCATGTGGGTGCTGGGAACCAAACCCGGGTCTTCTGCAAGAGCAGTAAGTGCTCTTAACCAGTGAGTCATCTCTCCACTCCCGTGAGGTACACATTTAATTTACTGCAATCATTCTTTCGGTTACTATAAAACTGCCCAGAGACATCAACATAAGCAAGGTAGCTATAATTCTTGCCCAGTAGAGGCTAACTCAATGACAGAGATGAGAAGCAGGTGACTACTGAAGAGGAGCAGGCTGTGCAGTTGGAGCAGCTGGGACATGTCAGTGTTAGTTTGCTAAAGGAGGAAAGTCTTTGAAAGGGTAGGGCAAAGACTTAAAGCATGACTGTTATCAGCAGGGTAAAGAGGCAGAGAAATTCGAGTGAAGAGCAGGGCATATGCAAAGGCCAAAAGGCAGAGAGAATATGGTCATTTTGAAAAGCAAAACAGCTCAGACAGGCAAGAAAAGAAAAGAAGGCACAACATGGCCAAGGGCCAAAGATTCTACAAGCAGCAAGGACCACAAGGAGGTTTTAAACAGGAAGGGAAAAATCAAAACCCACTTTGATATATCACTGTAGCTCCAGGTGTAGAAAATGACTGGAGGAAAGAACTGAGAAGACCATGGGGCCAGGCAAGAGCTAGCACAAATTAGTCCTATACTACTGTATACAATATAATACAGAGTGCTGTGGTCTGCACAAAGAAGTACTATACTACCGTATATAATATAATACAAAGTGCTGTGGTTTGCAGTATATCCCCACGATGGATGCTAATGTCATGTGCCAGTGGTTGCAGGGAGGGCCTTAGGGACAGATGGAGTCCTAAGGAAAGAACCCTTCCCTATGGCTTCGTTAGTGGCTTTGTCAGAAGAAGAGTGACCTGAAGTAGGATGTCCAGCCTGTCTTGGGATTCTATTATATACTCTTCACAAAGACTATCACCAGATGTGGCCCCTCAGCTCTGGATTGCCCAAGGCCCCCAGCACTATACAACAATTAATGTCGGCAGAAATTGCCCTGTCAGTAGTATTTAGTTACAGTAAACAAAACCAGACTAAGACATAGCCATGTATTTTAAAATGCTCAAGACTTGACAGTTGGCAATTGACTGATCACAGATTCTTGATCAGCCGTGGGGTTTTCACAATCAGACTCTATGTCAGATCACGCTAATGAACAACATCACTTAACTCGACACCTTTAGTCTCGCTTCCCAGATCATCCTTAGGAGCAACACAGACTGAGAACACAAGGATTAGGGGTTGACGAGGACAGTAAGAAAGGAATAAGAAGCAAGGAAGATAGCCTCCTTTCTATCTCCTTTTTGAATGGACCAGTCCGAGAAGAGGCTATCAATCGAGTACAGTAGCTGGGATCACAGCTCAATTGGTAGAATGCTTGCCTAGCATAAATAAAGCCAGGGGTTCGAGACCCAGCACTGCATAAAGCCAGACATGATGGCAAAACACTCAGGAGATGGAGGCAGAGAGATCAGGAGTTCAAGGTAATTGTCCTTGTTACACAGTAAATTAGAGGTCAGTCTGGCACACATGAGCCTCTGCCTGGCCCAGTGAGTAAAAGTTACGGCTGCCAAGCCTAAACACTTGAGTTCAATCCCCAGAACCCACGCGGTAAAAGGAGAGAAGTGACCTCCCCATGTGGACTAGGGTACATATGCCCCCACCCACATATGCACACATGTAATTTTAAAAGCTGAGGGACTCAAGAGATGGCTCAGTGGTTAAGTGATCTCTTGCAGAGGATCAGGGTTCTATCCTACCATCCACATGGTACCTGAAAACTGACTGTCACTGCTTCAAGAGCACCAGGCATGCCACAGTATACACACACACATACACATAAAATAAGTAAATTTTTTTTTAATTGGGAAAAGAAAAACCTCCAGGACCCTGTTTCAAAGTTCACATCAGAAGTCCTCACCCCTGTATACTCCACCCATGTAGTCTCATCTAAAATTGACATAAGACAGCATGTAGAAGGAACTACACAGACTGAGGGAATAGTGGTGCCCATCTTCAGTTCCAGATGTTGGGACACTCAGACAGGAGAATCCCTTGAGGCCAGAATTTCAGTCCAGCCTGTACAACACAGGGAGACCTGCTTATAAAGAAACACCCAAATGAGAATATTGGTACATAATGTGGGCACACTCATTATGGTATCTGGTATTTATTTCTCTTTGCAATTAGGAGAAACCATCCATTTCTGTCCTCAAAAGACAGAAGTCTCTGGCTCTTTCTCACCAGCAACAGAGGGGAAACTGAGGATACTCAAGGGATTTAGAGGAGCAAGACAAGGAGAGCCGTAGGTAAAGCTCATTCACTGAGGAGAAGCAATGAGTTCCAGTCCTAGAGCCAGGTTCTCTGTAGTATCTATAATTAGGAGAAAGAAACCTGTTCTCAGCGAAGGCCAGGAGATGATGAACTGCAACACCAGCACTCGGGAAGGCAGAGGCATCAGGAGCTCAAGGCCAGCTTTGCCCATCTCAAGTTTGAGACCACCCTAAGCTACATTAAACCCTCTCGCTCAAAATAAATATATAAATAAATAAAGCAACTGCTGTGGGATGGTCTGTATGTCAAGTGTGTTGCTGATTGGTCAATAAATAAATCACTGATTGGCCATTGGCTAGGCAGGAAGTATAGGCGGGACAAGGAGAAGAATAAAGCTGGGAAGTGGAAGGCTGAGGCAGAGAGACACTGCCAGCCGCCTTGATGACAAACAGCATGTGAAGATGCCGGTAAGCCACAAGCCACGTGGCAAGGTATAGATTTATAGAAATGGATTAATTTAAGCTGTAAGAACAGTTAGCAAGAAGCCTGCCACGGCCATACAGTTTGTAACCAATATAAGTCTCTGTGTTTACTTGGTTGGGTCTGAGCGGCTGTGGGACTGGCAGGTGAGAGAGATTTGTCCTGACTGTGGGTCAGGCAGGAAAACTCGAGCTACAAGCAACCTTTGTAAATTACTTTCCTTTGAATTTATACTTTGTTTTTATTTTCCTTTAGGAAAAAATGTTCCCTTTGACACTTAACCCGAATGAAATGAAACAATGTTCTGTTGCAATGTAGACAAGCCAAAGAAGACCAGAGAGAGCTGAGAAGCTCAGTGGGAGGATCCTCGAGGGAGGCTGTAGACCACAACAGCCCAATACCCTGTTTTTGTCAAGGCCCAGGCATCCCATCTCTAAGTCACTGCCACACTGACCCCAGCCCAAGAGGACTGTTAGAAAAAGCTGTCTCCACACTAAACTTTGAACTCACTTGCTTAACTCAAATTCCAACAAACAGATCCCCCACTGGTCCAATTTGCTCTCGTCCAAGAGTGGCTCGCCTGACTTATCCAGCAACTCCATCTCAACTCAAAAATGCACAAGCTGCTGAAGGAAATGGTGAGTGCAATCTGGCAATGTGGGGCAAGACACTGAAGTAACAAATGAGATCCTAAATTCAAAAATATCGACAAAAGCAATAATGCACAACATTTCAGAAAGATGATCATGGCAGCAACCACTGCAGCAAGGGAGACAGACTTAACAGTCAGCGAAGGAGAGTATGAGATGGCTCAGCAGGTAAAGGTGCTTGCTGCTCAAGCCTGGTGACCTGAGTTCGATCCCCAGAACCCACATAAGAGGGAAGGAGGGAACCAACTCCACAATGCTGACCATTGACCTCCATATGCACATTATGGCACACACCACCACCACCACCACCATAAATAAAAAGTCTTTAAAATCAGACCCTGATTTTAAAGGAATCTGTTCAGGAAAACAGACCCTGAAACCACACAAACTGTTTGCAAACATGTTTGTATTTATTCTAGATAAACACACATGAGCATAAATGTTTCTTATATAAAGACATGTGAATGAGTCCAGCATTTGGGGAGACTGAGGCAAGAAGATATCCTCTGACCAACATATAATGTGTCTCAAAAAAAATAAATAAAAGAGGGAAGAAAGAAGCGGGGGGGGGGGGGGGGGGGGGGGGGGGGGGGGGAAGGGAGTAGATCAGGATTAGAGAGATGGCTCAGCAATTAAGAGCATTTGTTGCTCTTGCGAGGACCCAGATTCAATTCCCAGAACCCACGTGGCAGCTCACAGCCATCTATAACTCCAGCTATAGGAGATACAGTGCCCTCTTCTGACTTCTGAAGACACTAGGCACATGGTGCACAGTCATACATTCAAACAAAACCCTCAAATGTATTAAATAAATCTCTTTTGTAAATGTTTGGCCAGGCATTGTGGGGCATGCCTTTAATCCCAGCACTCAGGAGACAGAGGCAGGAGAATCTCTGTGAGTTTAAGGCCAGCCTGGTCTACATAACAAGCTCTAGGACAACCAGGACAAACAGAGAGCCTCTCAAAACACAAAGTTTAACATGGCTGGAGAGATGGCTCAGTGGATAAGAGCACTTGCTCCACAATCTTAGTGAACAGAGTACTAATCCCAGCATGCATGTAACATTCCAAGAATCCCAGCAAATGCCAGTGACCTCAAGGCACCGAGGGGGGCAGAGACAGGAGGATTACTGGGATTTTCTTGCTGGCTTCCAACCTAGTGAAAAGCCTGTTTCAGAGGAATAAACAGAGAGTGATGGAAGAAGACACCCATGCCCTCTTCTGGCCTCTCTACATGCATGTACAGGCACATAAGCACAACACACATATGACTAAACAAACATCTTTTAAAAAGTAAGTGGATCCGTGAGAGGGCTCAGTGAGTAAAGGATACCCTTGGCAATATGAGTTTGATTTCCAAGGCCCATGTGAAGTCAAAGAGAATTGATTCCACAAAGTTGTCCTCTGACCACCACCACACACACACACACACACACACACACACACACACACACACACACACAGTGACATATGCCGACACACATGCATCAGGTGCACGCAGACATACAACAATAAACACCAGCTTTTTTAAAGTATGCATTACCTTTGTTGGCATACAATGTGATCCTAAATGCATGCACATATCATGTAATATGCATAAAAAAAAAATCACAGCTACAGAGTAGATTGAGAGCTGGGAGAGAAATGCCCAAAGGTAGCTCTGACAACCATCTGTATTGAAGAGGGTGGAGTTAGAAGACTAAATTTGATTTTCATACTGCATCATCCTTCAAACAAACAAACAAAAACCAAAACACCAAGGAGCTGTTGAGATGGCTAAGGGGGTAAGGACACTCGCCACCAAGCCTAATGACACAAGTTCAGTCTCCAGCACATGGCATTATGGTGGACTGATGCTTGCCTGTGCCAACTCCGCTACAGACACCTGCAAACAATGCATGAGTAAGTGACTTAATCCCCATGACAACTCCAGAAGACAAGCAACCCTGCTCTCCCCTCTATCAAAACACTGAGGGAGACAGAGGGATGCTGGAAAATCCAATTTACTACTTCTCTCCTTGAGTCCCCACTCCATACCCACCTATAGTGGCAGATCAGTGAGGCCCAGGGCAGCAGAATTCTCACTTTGGCTTTTTTTTTTTTTTTTTTTTTTTTGCTTTTTTTTTGTTTGTTTTGTTTTTCGAGACAGTCCTGGCTGTCCTCAAACTCATTTTGTAGACCAAGCTGGCCTCGAACTCACAGAGATCCACTTGCCTCTACCTCCCAAGTACCGGGATTAAAGGTGTAAGCCACTTTGGCTCTTTTAACCCATGATGGATGGTGTTCGAAGATGAAGGAGGCAGATTCTGCCTCATGGCCCATAGGAACTCCTTAGCCCTGAGAAAATGGTGTAGCTGCTCTGGAGCCAGACATGCTGTGAAAACATCCTGTCCCTGGTCAGTCTGGGAGGAATGGCAGGAGGAGCAGAGAATGAAGAGCTCCCCTTCTTTTGCTCAATTACAAGTTTTGGGGGAGAATATTCATGGCTCCAGTTTACATCATATCACAATAGTTTTCATCTATTTTAAAGTTACCCATTCTTGTGAACCCAAATGGGAAGGACCTTATATTAGGCATACCAGGGAGGAAATTAACACAGTCCCCAAGATGGCACATTTCAGCACTGTCTCGTGCTTAGCTTTCTTTCATCATGACAGCAGGTGACCTGCTCTGCAGTGGAGATCATAAACGCATACTTACCTCTGCCCACATCTTCCAAGCTTCCTTGGCTTCCTTTATGGTTTCCTCATAGTCTTCCATGCTGGCCTAAGTTAAGAATTGGAGGAAGAGAAACGGAATGAAAGAGCAGAAGTGAGAATTTCCAGAAGGAGACTGTGTCTTCAGACCCTGATTAGCACTGCAGAGGGCCTTTAGTCCCAGCACTCAGGAGCCAGAGCAGGCATATTTCTGTGAGTTTGAGGTCATATTGGTCTACAGAGTGAGTTCCAGGACAGCCAGGGCTACACAGAGAAACCCTGTCTCAAAAAAAAAAAAAAAAAAAAAACAACTGCAGAGAGGTTGGAACGCTGCAGATCCAGAACCTAATTACCTTATCCTGAGCTAGTTTCAGCCCCCTGAAATTTCTTGCCCACCTCACCACCTTGGCATCTGTCAGAATATCCTGTGGCTAACAGATAAAATCTGTTGGAATCTATCATTTCAGCAGACCACTAGTCCCAAAAGTGAAGAATGTCATCAGATAACAGGCAGAGTGCCCCATCTTGCTGTAACCACTGATCTGAGGTGCCACCAATGTATTTTTATATTGCCTTTATGTATGACTTTCATTTTCCTACAACTATAAAACCCTAAGAAACAGCTTCCCTGAGGGAACAACCTGGGGTAACCTAGCTGTGCTTTCCCAGGGTAAGGTGGTTTTTTAATTTTGGCTCCAGAAAAAGCTATCTCCTATTCCCTTTGAGCTGAAAGCTGTGGTTTTTGCATTGACCACGGGATATTTGCCTTCGAGAATATTCATACATCTCTGTAAAAGAAGTGGAAAATTTCTGTGTCCCTAAGACTCACAGATGATAATGATTTCAACAGTCTACAATCCTAAAGACTGTTTATGAGGCTGGACTTATAGCTGGGGGGCGGGGGTGAGGCAAGCTCTTGACTAGAATGGTTGAAGCCCTGGGTTCAATTCCCAGCATCATGGGGAGGGGCGGGTATATAGAAACATTAAAATAATGCAGAGATCCACAGCCAAGCACCAGGCTGAGCTCCAGGAGTCCAGTGGAAGAAAGGGAAGAGGGATTCTATGAGCAAGCGGCATCATGATCATGATGGGGAAACCTACAGAGACAACTGAACCAAGCTCGTAGGAACTCACAAACTTTAGATCAACAGCTGTGGAACCTGCATGGAATCAGACTAGATCCTCTGCAGATGGAAGACAGTTGTATAGCTTGGTCTGTTTAAGGGGCCCCTGGCAGTGGGATCAGGATCTATCCCTGGTGTATGACTGACTTTCTGGATCCCATTACCTAGGGTGGGACACCTTGCTCAGCCTTGATGCAGGCGGGGAGGGGTTTGGTCCTACCTTAACTGAATGTACCAGGCTTTGTTATTGTTTGGATACAGGATACGTAGCCTAGGCTAGCCTAGAGCTTGCTGGATGGCTGACTTTGGACTTACCTATAGGCATGGCAGCATCATACCAGGTTTTTTGCTGGGGCTTGAACCCACAGCTTCATGCATGCTAGGCAAGTTGAACTACATTCCTAGTCTCCCTCTTGGGTATTGCTTCCAAGTCATGGGAGCCCTTACTTATCCTTTTGGAGGCTGAGGGGAACAGGAGGAGGGATGAGAGGGGGATCTGTGGTTGGTATGTAAAATGAATGATTTCTTAAATAAATTTAAAAAAAAGAAAGAAACACCAGCTAGAATCTAATACAAGGAAAGATAACCCAGCTGTGCTTTAAAGCTTTGTTTTTCAAATCAAGTCTAGATACAACCAACACATGGCCCATATTAAAAAGTTCAATCTTAGCCGGGCGGGTGGTGGCGCACGCCTTTAATCCCAGCACTCGGGAGGCAGAGCCAGGTGGATCTCTGTGAGTTCGAGGCCAGCCTGGGCTACCAAGTGAGTTCCAGGAAAAGGCGCAAAGCTACACAGAGAAACCCTGTCTCGAAAAAAACAAAAAAAAAAAACAAAAAAAAAAAAAAAAAAAGTTCAATCTTGGGCTCCAATCCAGATTTGAAAAGTCAGAATTTTCATTCTAAAAAAAAAAAAAAAAAAAAAAATAACCAACAACAACAAAAAGCCAACTCTGGAGTGACTTGGAAGCAATACCCAAGAGGGAGACTAGGAATGTAGTTCAACTTGCCTAGCATGCATGAAGCTGTGGGTTCAAGCCCCAGCAAAAAACCTGGTATGGTGCTGCCATGCCTATAGGTAAGTCCAAAGTCAGCCATCCAGCAAGCTCTAGGCTAGCCTAGGCTACGTATCTGTATCCAAACAATAACAAAAAGACCCTCTGCCTAATCCTCTCTATGACTTACCTTTTCTAGCTAATACGACAGAGCCAGAGTGAGCAGTCTTCCCAGACAGGCTCGCAATGACAAAGAAGTGCGTGACTCTTTCTGTCTGTAACCTTTGCCTCTGAAGATCGTTAGCACAGTTCCCTGTGACAGCTTGAGTTTTAGCAGCTTACCTGTCGGATTCTTGCTATTGGCTCATTGTTAGCAGGACAATAGGTCGTAATCACCTTGAAACAAACAAGCAAAAAAAGATGACAATCACACATAGCAATTATAACCATTCCCAACTTGAGGAGATACCAAACAGAAAAATAAAAGCAAAATAGGAGCCTTTAGGCTAACTTCTGTTAGAACTAACCCACTCTTCAGAGCAATCTTGGGTTTCTCACCTATGCATGAGGAACTTTCTGGAAGATCCATACACTGATCATCTAAATACTAGGTTCAAAGGCACACAACACACTCACTCACACAACCCTTAGTGTAACCAGATATTCAACTGACAGTTTAACTTCCTGCTTTACCACCTTACTCTGCCCACCCTCTGGTCTGGAAACAGAATACCCAAGTCCAGATAAACTACAAAAAAAGCCTGTGTTGATGAGATTGGAGAGGTCTCCAAATAGAAAGCCAAAACTAAAGTGCGGCTAAAAGGCTAGATTTTATCAGACATTAATGACTGATGCCACAAAAAAAGCAGGCCGAGGGCTCAGGTCGGTGGCAGAGCGCTTGCCTAGGGTGCACACTGCCCTGGATTCAAGTCCAAGAACCAAAAAGTTTTTTGTTTTTTGTTTTTTTTTTTTAAAAGAGACAACAGGGCGAAGCTCCCAATTTCATAACAATAAAAATCACCTGGCTCTCCTTCGGTCAAGAGTCGCCTTTAAAAGAAGTTGCGTTTTCTGTAACAAAGCAGGTTCTGATACAGTTGAATGTTATGTTTCTGAAAAAGCTTCCTTTCCTTCCCTTAAACGTATGAGACACTCTCCTAAGTTTGGGGCAACTAAACCTTACCTGTCCACTGTGTTTAGAAAAGGTTTTATTTCAGTGGTAAGTTCGGGCAATACATACTGAAAATCAAGTCTTCAAGGGGAGAAAGTTCATAAGATTGTAGCCAGGGCGAGCTTGTGACAGATCCCAAGCAAAACTGCCATACGGTTTTAAACACTGGGGTGTAGCCTTCCTGGCGGCTCCAAACCTCCATCGATTCCTCACAGTGCTAACATCGAAAGTTCGCTTACTCTTACCTTTCATCGTTAGAAAACTTCTACTGTATCAATTTACAACTTCCCATCCTGTCTATACTCCCAAGGTTCCAGGCGGGGAGGTGGGGATGGGGCGCCCGCCTCGCGGCCTCCCAGGCAAACCTTGGCTGCAACTTCCCTGGGGCGCTCGCCTACCTCTCCCCCGCCGCGCCAGTTTCCATTATACACGCCGTCGTTTTCCTCGCGGAGCCCCAGCTCTTGCAGCCAAGCATACTGGGGATGCTGGATCAGCAGCGTGGACATGAGGGCGGTAGGCCTGCACGGAGGGCGGGAAAGCCTGCTGGTCTTCACAGTCTTCTCGCAGAGAGTGCGAGCCACACGCAACATCCCGGGCTCAGAACGCCAGAAGCCCCTGCCGCAGGGGAGTCCGGGAAATACAGCCCCGCCCGCCCCCCGCCCCCCGCCCCCCCCCCCCCGCCCCCCGCCCGGCAGAGTCCACCAGGCAGGCCCCGCCCCCTGCCCAGTCCATTGAAGGCCGGCCCCCAACCCCCTTCCGCGATTGCTCATTGGGCAGACCCTCCCCCGGGAGCCCATTGGGCAGCCTCGCCCCACCCCCCCGCCGGCACGCCCCCTGCCCGTCCCCCATCCGCTCCCGCGGGGTCTCCCTGACCGACCTTACCCTCTGGACAGTGAGATGGCCTTAGGGTCTGGGGGCGGGGCGGGGAGCCGAGCCACCCGCGGGTTCTGAAGTCCAGAGGGTTAGGAGCGGAGCTCCCAGACAGTATGCTCTTAGGCCGTAGTGTTCAGCGTGTTCTGGGCATGCTCATTCCGTGGGTCTGGGCTGGGACCTGAAAAACCTCAGCATTTCTAATCGGGGCTCTCAAGAAGCAAGTCCTGTCACTGGTCTCTGTTGTAGCCCTGGGAGTTTTTTTCAGTGGGTGGAGGTTTGAAGGTTATTTTTCACTGCTTTGGTGACGATGATGATGATAATAAAATACAAAAAAAAAACAGCTATGAATAAATCTAACCAAGGAAATAAAAGACCTACAACAAAAACTTTGAAACACTTAAGAACTACTGAATAAACCGGGCGGTGGTAGCACTATGCCTTTAATCCCAGCACTCGGGAGGCAGAGGCAGGCAGATCTCTGTGAGTTCGAGGCCAGCCTGGTCTACAGAGTGTGTTCCAGGAAAGGCGCAAAGGTACACAGAGAAACCCTGTCTCGAAAAAAAAAAAAAAAATTAAGAACTACTGAATAAAGAATTGAAAAAAAGACAGGAGAAAATGAATAGATCTCCCATGCTCATAGACTGACACAATTGGTATTGTGAAAATGGGGCCAGGCAGTAATGGCACATGCATGCCTACTAATCCCAGCACTCAGGAGGCACAGTCAGGTGGATCTCTGAGAGTTCAAGGACAATCTGGTCTATAGAGTGAGCTCCACAACAGCCAGGGCTACACAGAGAAACACTGTCTCAAAAAAAAGCCCAAAAAAAGGGGCGGGGGCGGGGGTTGGGAATCTGGGGATATAGCTCATTGATAAATCTAGCATGCATGGAGTCTTAGGTTCCATCTCCAGCATGGCATAACAAGGCTGGGTGTGGTAATGCACATCTGTAATGGAGAACACGGGAGGTGGAGGCAGAAGGTGCAACATAGCAAGTTCAAGGCCAGCCCAGACTGCATCAGAGTCTGCTTCAAAATTTGAAAACTTCTCAAGTTTCAAGATATTTGTGTAAGTAAAGCCTTTTTAAACAGGATTCCTGTAGTCCGGGAATTAAGAGCAAGAATTGTCAAATGGGTCCTAGAAAGATGGCTCAACTGTTAAGAGCATATAACTGTTCTCTAGAAGACCTGAGTCCAGTTCCCAGCACCAATGGCAGGGGGTTTACAGCCATCTGTAACTCCAGCTCCAGGGAGCTCTGACGCCTCTGGCCTCTGCAGGCACCTGCACTTATGTGCGCACACACACACACATACATATTTAAAAAAATAGAATAAGTCTTTAAAAAAAGAATTTGCACATGTGACCTGGGAGTATGAATCAGTGGATAGAGTGACTGCCCAGTAGGCAGGGAGCCTTGAGTTTAACCCTCTACTGTTCATCCAGGTGGTAGCCCAAGCAAATAATCTCAGCTTGGAAGGGGAAGACGGGAAGATCAGACATTCAAAGTCATCCTCAGCTACATAGTAAATTGGGGGCCAGCCTGGGCTACATGAGACCCTGTTTTTTTTGGGGGGGGGGGGGAAACAGACAAGTAGGATTGCATGAAATTAAGAGCCTGGGCTGGAGGTTACAAGCACTGGTTGCTCTCACAGGGGACACAGGTTCTAATCCTAACATTCCTAACGTGCTTTACAACTATCCCTAACTCTAGTTCCAGGGAATCAGATGCCCTTTTCAGGATCCAGGCATGGATATAGTACACAGACATACATGTAGGCAAAGACTCATAGATACAAAAGAAAAACAAAGCCAGTGTGGTGGCACATGCCATTAATCCCAGCCCTCGGGTGACAGAGGCGTGAGTGTCTCTGTGAGTTTGAGACAGCCTGGTCTATATGGTGAGCTCCAGGACAATCAGGACTGCACAGAAAGACCCGGTCTCAAAAAGAGAAAAAAGTAAAATTATTTTAAAGAAATAATAAAATGAATGTAAACAGATTATATGCAGAGTTAAGGAGAACACAGGACAGGAGAAAACCTTTGCCAGCTCTTCACCTGACAGTGTGTTAATATCCAGAATCTATGAAGAATTTTTAAAAGTAAAACAATATTTAAAATAATAATCCAGTTATTAAATGGGCAAATGAATCAAAAAGACAGTTCTCAAAAGAAGTACAAATGACTAATAACTTTGTTTTAAAATGTTAAACCTTTAAACCTCACTTGCCAGCGGAGAAATGCAAATCACAGCTGTAGAGTCTATCTCACACCAGTGAGAATGGCCAAATAGATGAAAACAAGGAAACACCAGGAAGATGGAAGACAGGGAATACTTATACACTGTTGGTGGGAGTGTAAATTAGTGTAGCTGCTGGGGAAATTAGAACAGAGGGTTAAAAAACATCTAAAAATATAACTACCACATGATCCAGGTGGGTAACTCCTGGGAACTCACTCTGTAGACCAGGCTGGCCTCAAACTCAGATTCACCTGCCTCTGCCTCCTGAGTGCTGGGATTAAAGGTGTGCGCCACCACCGCCTGGTTTAATATTCATTCTTAAAATGGCACTATTCACAATAGCTGAGCTATAGAATCAACCTAGGTGTCCACTAGCAAATAGATGAAGAAGTGTTTATGTGTGTGTGTGTGTGTGTGTGTGTGTGTGTGTGTGTGTGTGTGTTCTTTAGTTCAGACAAATAGAAAAAAAGAAATAATATAATCTTCAGGAAAATGCTTGGAGCATGGGAGTTGTTTTTGTTTTGTTTGAGTTTTAAAAAAAAAAAAACTTTTCACTAGGGTGGTAGTTTGACATAAAATGGCCTCTAAAGGGCATGGCATTATTAGGTGTGGCCTTGTTGGAGTAGGTGTGGTCTTGTTGGAGGAAGTGTCGCTGTGGGGGTGGGCTTTGGGGTCTCCTATGCTCAAGCTATGCTCAGGGTCACAGTTCACTTCCTGTTGCCTGTGACTCAAGATGTAGGACTCTCAGCTCCTTTTCTAGCACCATGTCTGCCTGCATGCCACCCTGTCCCACCATGATGATAACAGACCAAACCTCTGAAACTGCAAGCCAGCCCTAATTAAACGTTTTCCTTTACAAGAGTTGTCATGATTATAGTGTCTCTTCATAGCAATAGAAACCCTAACTAAGATAGAAGTTGGTACCAGGAGTGGGGTATTGCTGTCATAGGTTGGACCATGTTTTGTTTGTAAGAATTTGGACTTTGGTACTTTGGGTTAGGAAAGCAGTGGAATGCTTTAAGCACTGCTTAATGGGTCATACTAGTATGAGCATGGAAGATCTGAACTGTGGGGGCCTGGCTCAAGAATTTTCAGAGGAGAAGAATTTTAGTGTGTTGCCCAGAGATCATTCTTGTGATTTTTGGTGAAGAATGTGACTGCTTTTTGCCCTTGTCCAAAAAGTCTGCCTAAAGCTAAAGTGAAAATATTTGGATTAATTCTGTTGGCAGAGGAAATCTCAAAACAGCCTAGTATATTCAACTGAATGTACCAGGTTCTGCTGACTCCCCATGGGGGAGACCTTGACTTGGAGGAGGTGGGAATGGGGGATGGGTTATGGGGGAAGGCTGGGAGGCAGGAGGAGGAAGGAGAGGGGATCTGTGGTTGGTATGTAAAATGAATAGAAAATTTCTTAATAATAAAAATTTTTAAAAACAGCCTAGTACAGACTCTGTTGTGAGCTTATCAGTGTTAATTCAAATGAAAGGAGTAAGTTGAGTGAGGAAAAATACAAAATGTACAATTTGAGGAGAAAAGGAGAACCAAGATGTGGAATGGAGCTAAGTCCCATGTTCAAGGAGATAAACAGATTAAGAAATGGAATAAAGGGCCAGGTGGTGGTGGTACACACCTTTAATCCCAACACTCGGGAGGCAGAGTTAATGGATCTCTGGGGTTCAAGGCCAACCTGGTCCACAGAGAGAATTCCAGCATGGTCAGGGCTACACAAAAAAATTCTGTCTTGAGAAACCAACCCCCCCCCCCGAGAGAGAGAGAGAGAGAGAGAGAGAGAGAGAGAGAGAGAGAAAGTAATAGTGAAAATCAAAGGAAATTTGGTGCTAGAAACATGGCTCAGCAGTCAAGAGCACTTGTTGTTCTTACCAAAGACTTGAGTTTGATTCCCAAGTCTTGATTCCTGTAAATCCAGCTCCAAGGGATCTGACACCTCTGTCCTCTGGAGGCATCTAGTCAAGCGCAGTCAAGCACACACACACACACACACACACACACACACACACACACACGAACACATGTGTATGTGCATACACACACAAATTAAAAATGAAAATCAAGTTGTGGTCATATTACCAGTCTTATGAGGGGGCAGCTTTTTGCTAGTAAGCACATGAGCCTGTCCCCTAAAAGTGCCTGCCATGCCTAGTGCTGACATCATATGCAACTAATTCCAAACACTACAGACCTAAAAGTAAGAGCTAATATTCTAAAACTCTTAGAGAAAAACATAGGAAATACCTTTGCTATGACAAACTGTTTAGTCACATCCTTAGCTATCCATAGAATCCATCCACTACCACAGTTAGAAATGTCACAGGGACTCTGACGCTGCTATTCCCCACAACCTTGACTCTTCACTCGGGCCTGCAGATATCCCCAGAGTCACTGAATACTGGTTACGGAGGTGTTGCATCTCTGCCTTCACTTCCTATCTGTCTCCTTTACTGCTTTGGCATTTTAGATCAGATTTCTGCTCAACTCAGCACTTCAACACATTAATCCTTTAAGGTGTGTTTATTTTGAAGCTGATGACCTTCCTCCTTCAGTGCTGAGGACTCCAAGACTAACCAAGGTATTTTCAAGATTTACAAGGCTATCATAATCAACACATTATTGACCTCCAGCTTTTACAATGTCCTCTGCAGACCACAGGAAGGTACCCAAAAGTCTTTAGTTATTGCCCTAAATGCTACAGCAAAGGCCTTATTGTACAGCTCACTGACTCAGAGAGAGGAAGCTATAGGCTTATATCTGCGTCCCTAACCAGTCGGTAGCAGAATGTGTAGGAAGGAGAAGGGAGATTGTTGGCTTGCACATTTGCTAAGTCCATCACTTCTTGACAGAAATACTATACCAGAGAAAAACAACCGAAAAGAACAATTTCTTTTGGCTCACGGTTGTAGAGATTTTGGTCTATGGCTGGCTGTATTGCCTTTGGGCTCTTGGAAAGACATAATAGAGGACCATGGAGGAGAAAAGCTGTTCACCTTATGGCTGACAGGAAAGGGATGGGGGCCAGGGACAAGATAGACCCCTCAAAGGCATACTCCCATGTGGGAGCCCATTCTCGGGTTCCTCGTGGCTTTACCCAGCAGGTCCACATAGAGGATGATCAGGACCACGGGCCTGAGTGCAGGTGTCTGAGATGGTCTGCACTTGGCTGTGCTGGGGGAGGAGGTCTTTTGCTCCACCCCTTGGCGTCTCTATAAAAACCCTGGGGCAGAGACAGTCGGGGCCCATTGGAATAGGTTCCAGGCCCTCTCGAGGCTATCCTTTATTTTCTATCTGTTTATCTCCGCGATATTCTCCGCAATAAATCCTTCTATCTAATATTTCCTGCTGCTCGCACTCAAGAAAACTCTGGGGAACTGTGGGGGTGGTTGGGTAAACGCCCCACAGAATGGCGCCATGAACAGGGACTAAAGAAAAAAGAAAAAAGGGACTAAAGAAGAAAAGGGGGGACTAAAAAAAAGGGGGACTAAAGACAAATGAACAGGGACTAAAGACAAAGGAAAATAATAGTTTTATTACAGAGTTTTTGGCAAAAGTGCTGAGTCAGCCCTGCCAGTGGATAAGGCAGCCGGTGTTATGGAAAATATATTTTATATTATTGAGAGGCAGGGGTTTTATCCTCGAGAGAAAAAGAAAGTGGACTGGAAGGATGTCCAATGCTGCAGCGAAATTCTCTTGTCAATTTTCTATCTTCTATCCCTTTCTCAATTTCTATCTGAAAAATAAGGCATAGGGTAGTAATATAGTGTAGGAAAAACTTAGAAGTGTAAGACTGTGTAGGAAAAAAGTAAGGCAACTAGACAGAAAAACTCTACAATTTTCTAACTTTGGGGTCTATGAATGCAAACTGGGGGGAAAAAGTCTTTCTTTGGGCTTCACGGGTAGTAAAAAAGCTTCTCTGAGCTTATGGGGAAGAAAGTTTCCTATGGAAGCTTTTGACCTGGGGACAGCTGAAATGCTAAGTCCAAGGGGCAGGAGAAAGTGATTTCTCCCTGAGGCAAAAATGGGGGTATAAAAAGCCAAAAAGTTTAAAGTTGGGAAGTTTTGGGAAAAGTTGGTCTTTCTCTTGGGGGAAAATCTTTCTCTTAAACTAAAAGCTTTTCTTAGAAAATTTGGGGCGAAAAAACTCTCTAAAAAGCCTTCATCTTTCTCAAAAGCTCTCTTAAACTTAAAAACTAAAGCCTCTAACTTTCTCAGAAGGACAAAAATTAGAATCACCTGAAGATATTAGTATGGGGACTACCTGTGATTAGCTCTAAGGGAAAACAACAAACCCTCTTAAGATGGCAAAACCTAAGTTCTCTTTCAAGCTTTAAAAATCCTCCCTGCAACGCAGGAGGCAGGGACAAGTTCCTAAAAACCTCTCTTCTAAGCTCTGTCTCTTCAAGCCAGTAAAAGACAGGTGGGTCAGAGTACCCTGAGGGAAATGCTTGGGAGAGTGTGGGTAAAGAGCTATGGAGAGCCCAAAAGGGCCGGAAACTTTACCTGAGAAAAGCAAAAAAGCCAAGCTTTTCAGTTACAACCAAGCTGAGGCATCAAGGGTTTTGTTTCTGAGTGAGCGTCTTTGAAAAGGTGCTCCTAATCATCCTAATGCAAAGATCCCCTGAAGCAATGCAAACTGTTAGCATTGTATCCTCTCTTCTGACCAAAAAACCCAGAGGCGACTGGCCAGTGTCTGAGTTGGGGTGCTTTTCGGGGATACTAGGGTTCCTGCAGTTGTAAACTTCCTGGAGCACAGAGCTGAGGCAGGAAGGTGCAGGACCCAGGGGAAGATTGCTAATGAACAACCAAAGCTAAAGCCGGTGGGAACAGCAGTTATCCACTTTCCTACAAGTCCCGAGTTGATAGGTCCATAGCTGAAAAAAAAGATCTGAGAAAAAGCTTTCCTATGAGTAAGAACGTTTCTGAGAAAACAGTAAAGCTGAACTGTGTCTGAAGCAGTTGTGCTGCTGAGTCAGAACACTGTCTGGGGAAAGAGGCCAGCCAGGGCAGAACAGAACTATCCAGGAGTAAAGCTTTCTTTTCTGTCAGAGAAAGCAGCTCTTTGAGAAAAGCTTTGTTTCAACTGACTTCCGTGAGATGAGTGTAGCCCTGAGGGGTGATTGCCTCTGGCATAAGCTCTGTCCTTGATCACCCAGACAAGCAAATGCAACCCACTGGGGGACTGGGCCAGGTGAAGGCCTGATGAAGCAAAACACCTGTCCTAATGGGAGTTTAGAAATGGCAAAAACCTCCCTTGTTAGATTTTCAGTCTATACGCAAACCACACAGACCCTGAAAACAAACGGACAAAAAGCCCTACCTTCAGTACCAGGAAAAGCCTCCACTGTAGTGTCGGAAACTGTTTCTGGGGTAGAGGGGATAAACTGAGACCAAACTGGGAACTGTCTGGGAAAAAGACTCCAAAGAAACAGAAGGGACATATTCCTCCCCAGAAAATAAGTGACCTGTGAAAAGCTGCTAGAATTTGAGGCGGATTCGGAGGGAGAAAAAAAGCCCCTACCTCCAAAGGCAGCTAGCAGAGGTACAGAGTCGCAGACAGATACCTGAAGCTCTGCATCTGGGGGGGAAGGAACAAGCAAAATGAGAATAAAGTCAGTGGGAGAAAATCTCTGAAAGAGCTATGGAAAAGCTGTTGTACATGATCTTGTTTTTCACTGACTGGCTAAGGCAAGCACAAGCCCCAAGGAAAGTTGCTATCAGAAATGCCAGCCTTAATGTGTGCTAACGAGGCAGGTGCAGTTCTGATTTGGGGGCCAGTGTCAAATGAAGGAGAGACACCTGTTAAAGCCAGCTAAGGAGAGACCAGAACCCTCCCAATGTCCCATAATTGAAAATGTAAAATGCTTGTTCAAATCTCCCGTTGCAAAAGCAAAAAACTTTGTTCAAACCTCCTGGGCAAGAATTTGTAAGCAAGTCTGGTAAAAGAGAACCAGTTGACTCTCAGACCCGAAAAGAACTATGGGAAATGACTGATATAAGGGAAATGATATAAAGGACTGATATAAGGGACTGATACTATTATGGACTGATATAAGGAAAATGCATTCTGGGAAAGGTAGTTTTTCCGCTAAAGATGGCGACATTGCCCTGAAACACTTTTGTCAGCTCGAAAACACGTTCATGGTAAACTTAAAATACAGCTTTTAAAAGAATAAGGAGGAAAAATCATCTAAGAGTTTAAGTGTCAGTTCCAATGAAAAATTGAAAGGATACGGAACTAGGTGCTTCGCGGTTTGGGGCTTCGTTGGTAAAATGCCTTATTTACCCTAATAGCTGTACAAAGTTTTTAACGGCAGTTGGATGACAAAAAGCTACCTTTAAGAGCAAACAAGCCACTTTAAAATCCTTAAGAAAGCAAGGGAAAGCAGTTTATACACTGAACGTTGTCTTAGATATGAAGAAACTTATGTGAAATTGAAAATTATTTACCTCTTGAACAAACAGCCTGCAACGAGTGATTCCTTTGCAAATCTAATTAAGGGGATAATAAACAGGCATTCAAAAAGAAATGACTGCTTTATAGATGGGAAACAAACTTCAGAAAATCTAGCTGTCTTACAAAAGAGTTGCTTCACCTGAAAGTTCCTTATAAGAAATCAATGCTAAATATTACAGCTGCTAATAACATCAGGAGTTAAAGCTAATAAAGTGAAAATACTATAAATCCTGAAAATGCTTTTTCTCAGAGTAAGCTAATGAAGGATATGTTTCGTGAAAGAACGTCTATGTTCTTAACTCTTTTGAATAGTAACAGTTTTGGTAAAAATATTGGAACTAACAACAATCCAGTCAAAATGTTTCAACAAATCCAAGACGCTATTCCACAAAAGAAAGCTGCCATGCTTTGTGGGCCATATTAGAGCTCACTCCAATCTTCCTGGTCCTTTAGCTGAGGATAATTCGAAATGGAAAGATCCCTGCTTGGGATTATGGAAGGGTCCCGATCCTGTGTTAATATGGAATTGAGGACATGTTTGTGTTTTTTCACAAGAGGAGAATGAAGCTCGGTGGTTACCGGAGCGTCTGGTAAGGAGCGTGGAACTAAGGAAGGTCAGCTCCAATGATGTTCCTATAAAGGAACCAGAATGAAAGTGGCTCGATTAGTATTTCTGAGGTTTTGTCACTGGTTAATGCAAACAGTGAGGAAATGGAGTTCAGAGCTGTGCCACTTTTGGCCTTACTAGCTCCTTTAGAAAAGTACTTTATATCACCTAATAGCTGTGCAGTATTTGCCAAAGACCTTTACAGCAGCTAAATATGGTAATTTAACGCTCAGCATGAAGTGAAGTTTTTCAGTAGAAAGAACCAAAAGTACTGCTGTAATAGAAACGTTTGTCTGAATTGAAGCACTTAGGGGAACTATTATGAATTTGGGTGAAGGGACAGCCTCTAGTTAAAAACCGTCTACGGCTGACAGTGCATCTCTGCCGGTCCGGAACGGCTGAGAGAACTGGCAACTTTGGAGTGTGGTGTCATCCCGAAGATGTTACAGTCCCCTAGCAACAACTATCACAATTCTATAACAACAACACTCACTAAATCCCAGTGCTTTATAGCAAAGCTGACTTTAAACTCTAAACTTTAGAAATGATGTACGTACTTCCTGTCTAGTTAAGATTATCTTTCTAATAGAGATAGTGATAATAAGAGTAAGAAATAGAAAAAGATGAAAATAAGATGTGTGAGTTTGTAAAAAATTCTCTTGTTAGATCTGTGTTAAGAAACCTTTAGGTGTTTGCTAAGTTAAATATATGCTAATGGTAGCCCTATATAAGTTTGTAAAATAGATCTATAGAGTTCCTTTAAGAATATAAGCTTGCGCCGGGTGGTGGTGGCGCACGCCTTTAATCCCAGCACTTGGGAGGCAGAGCCAGGAGGATCTCTGAGTTCGAGGCCAGCCTGGACTACCAAGTGAGTTCCAGGAAAGGCGCAAAGCTACACAGAGAAACCCTGTCTCGAAAAATCCAAAAAAAAAAAAAAAAAAAGAATATAAGCTTGCAAGAAGTATCTAAGGTAGTCTTAAGACATGTAGTAATAAGCTTGTAAGAAGTAAAGATGCTAGTTGTAAATGTAAGTTTAAATAAGAATAAGATGGAATGAATATAAGAAATATATAAGAAGTAATAAATGTATTTGCTAAAGTAGTTCTATAGTTTCCTTAAGGAGTATAAATAAGTAGATGTTAATGTTATGAGTTTGTAAAAACATGTAAATGTTGAATGTGAGTCTAAATGCTTTGCAAAAAATGTTATGTGTGAGTTTGTTAAAGTGTAAATGTTAAGTGTGAGTCTATTCTTAATGTATATGGTGAAAGAACCTGAGATACAGAAGTTAGTGTCCTAGCAGACTGCAAAGCAGGCAGTCTGAGCGGGTTTTCAAAAGTTCCAGAAGCCGCTAAGAAGCAAAGAAGGGCGGACGCCAGAGCCAGCACAACGAGGCATCCGCAGCTGAGATCTGTGGAAAATCCACTCAACACAGAAAAACCTGAGCTAATATCAAAAACGGTGTGGTTTAGAATACTACTGTACCTAAAAAGGTCTCTGGCTTGAGAATAAGTTCAGAGACACTTGTTTGAACAAAAATTGTTAACTGCAAAAAGAACATCTCTTCATATTTTGAAGTGAAAGCCTGATACCAGAATTTTTCTTGTTTGAACTTTTTGAACTTAAAATGAGATAAAACTACAAAGATTTTGGTTATGGATTTCTTCATATTTGGAAGGCTAGTACCAGAATTTATCATTTGAATTTTGGGACTTAAGAAATGAAATGAACAATAGAGATTTCATTGCAATGGGAAAATTTTGAGTTTACTTATAGTAATGACCTAGGAACTGTTTGCTGGAATTGGATTAAAAATGGAACTGTTTAAATGAAGAAATTTATTATTTCTACCTAGAATCAAGATTCAGTTTTGTGTATGCATATATGCTTTATTAATTGGTGACTCATGAATTGTTTTGTGGAACTGTTTATGTAAAAATGAAATTACTGCCGGGCGGTGGTGGCGCACGCCTTTAATCCCAGCACTCGGGAGGCAGAGGCAGGCGGATCTCTGTGAGTTCGAGGCCAGCCTGGACTACCAAGTGAGTTCCAGGAAAGGCGCAAAGCTACACAGCGAAACCCTGCCTCGAAAAAAACCAAAAAAAAAAAAAAAAAAAAAAAAAAAAAAAAAAGAAAAATGAAATTACTTACAGAACTGTTTTTGTGTTACAAATGGAACTGTTTAAATGGAAAAGTTTGGGTTTTCTAATTAGGCTTGAGATTTTGCTTAAATTATAAAGAAAAGGGGGAGAGTTAATATTTCTTAGTCTAATTTCAAAAGTTGTTTGAGTGGATTAATGTCATGTTTTTGTTAGTAAGAAATACAAATGGGGTATATTAAGAGACTACTTTTAAAGTGTAAAGAGTTTTATTAAGAAACTGCTTTTGGATGTTTTGCTAAGTTTTCAAAGTGTTAATGGTTAGATTGAGAAGATTGCTTTTCAATATGGGTTTGTAGGAGTTGTATAAGTTTGGGTTCCTCTAACTAGGTTTGAGATTTTGTTTAAAAAATTATAAAGAAAAGGAGGAGTTATGAGGTTGAATTATGTTTGCAGAAATTATATTTACCCTATTGATAGTAATGCACCCTGGTTTTGTGGAGTTAAGGAATATTTAAGTTTGATGTGAATACATCGAAGTTTTTCCTATGTTCTGTTAGCAAGGAAATTCAAATGATTAAGAGTTAAAGTTGTAAGACGGAGAAAATTGTTAACTATATATAACACCATATATGCTAATTCAAATGGTTCTGTTAAGAGTTTGCTTTGTATTGTAAGACTGAGAGAATTGTGACTATGTATAACAATATTTATGTTAACCTGTTAATGGTAATGATGAAGCTAAAATATTCTTTAAGTTTGTAGTCGCCTTAAGAGTTTTTGGTTTAGAAAGGGCTTGAGGCAGCTAAGACTGCTGTAGTCACCTCGGACCTAATTCAAAAGAGAAATGCCATCTTTATCATCCTCTACTCACATACTGGGAGGTGTAACAGCTATGGAGATTGCTGTAAGCCATTAATAGTTATTTTTTTATATATTAAGAAAGGGGGACCTGTGGGAGCCCGTTCTCGGGTTCCTCGTGGCTTTACCCAGCAGGTCCACATAGAGGATGATTAGACCACGGGCCTGAGTGCAGGTGTCTGAGATGATCTGCACTTGGCTGTGCTGGGGGAGGAGGTCTTTTGCTCCACCCCTTGGCGTCTCTATAAAAACCCTGGGGCAGAGATAGTCGGGGCCCGTTGGAATAGGTTCCAGGCCCTCTCGAGGCTATCCTTTATTTTCTATCTGTTTATCTCCGCGATATTCTCCGCAATAAATCCTATCTAATATTTCCTGCTGCTCGCACTCAAGAAAACTCTGGGGAACTGTGGGGGTGGTGGGTAAACGCCCCACACTCCCAGTGATCCACTTGTCCCAACCAGGCTCCACCTCCTCCTAATAGTCCATTCAGCTATTAATTCATCAGTGGGTTGTTGAGATTAGCTTTTTTATGATTAGTCACCTCTTATTAATGACACCAGTTGGGAACTAAGCTTTCAACACATGAGCTTTTAGGGCAATTTAATAGCAAATGACACATGCCTCCTCCAGGTCAAATATTTCAGTGGGCAGGGAAATTATAATTTGCCTGGGGGATTTTGAGTTTACAGTATAACTGGTCAGATGATTGACACTTTTCTGGTCATGTCCATTCTTGAAAAGCCAGGTGTAACCAGGCATGATGGTGCATGCCTTCAGTCCCAGCACTTGGAAGTCAGAAGCAAGGGGATCTCTGAGTTTGTGGCCATCCTGGTCTACAGAGTGGGTTCCAGGACAGCCAGGGCTACACAGAGAAACCCTGTCTTGAAAAACAAAAAGGAAAAAGCAGGAAAGGGAGAGGGAGGGAGGGAGAGAGGGAGGGAGGGAAGAAAGGAAGAACAGATGGATGGCAGGTGGGCAGGGAGGCAGGCAGGGAGGCAGGCTGGTTGCAAAGTGTTAGAATCCTAGTGAAAGAATTGAGGCTTTGCCTAAAAGATAACTTTAAAACTGTTATTTAAGCCCTCACCCTAGAATCTACTTTATATGTCCTGCTGACTAAGAGTCAAAAAAAAAAAAGATTTCAACACTATTGAAAAAAACAAGACGAGATGGCCTACAGAGATAACGCTGCTTTTGCTACAGACGCCTCAGGGCCAGAATGTGTGTGTGTTCAGTTAGCACGTCTCTCTCATATCCAAACTTAAAGAACGTACCTTGTCAAAATCACTTTACAATTTCACTTATAAAAAGAAATTCTTTAATGTTAGAGAAGTAAACCAAGCTGGTGATGGTGGCGAACCCCTGTCTCGGAAAAACAACAACAATAAAAAGAAAAAACCCAACAACCATAAAAAGTAAACTGGACCATATGTTTTACTTAATTTTTGACCTTTATTGAATCTTTAACCTTGCTGTAAACTACTTTTCTTGGCACAATGTAAGAGAACGTTGCAATCAAATGTATCCACTATGGAGACCCCTAAGCACAGCTCTGTTGAGCTCTGAGCCATTTTGAGTATGGACAGCCCTTCTCCCCACCTCTCTGAGCCAGCACTTAAATCTGAAGTGTGTACCCCCTTACCTCTACTGACCAGGCTTGCTAACTTTGCTTCTCTCTGGCTGGTTCTGGAATTTTTTTTTTCTGCTGCGTAGTCAAGAGTTTAACTTTACCCCAGTCCATATCCCCAAGGTGAGGAACTCCTCAGGCGATGGGGAAAACACTGCTGGCCTCTGCCTCACCACCACAGATTGGTGACATTTTGACAATTACCATGGCAATGAGCAAAAAGAAAAAAAGGGGGGCGGGGAGGGGGGGAGTGTCACCTGAATTCCAGAATGCTGACTATCCAATCTCTGAAAAAATCTGAATATTCTCCCCCCTTTTCTAAGCCTCTCTCTCTTCCTTTCTTTTTAACTCTCTACCTGTTACTTCTCAAGGCCCAAGAATTGCTAAACCGATTAAGTTTATCCTCCATTTCTCTTGCTCTTAACCAAAACTAAGTCTCCTTTTTCTGCTCAGCCGATGCTTGGTTCATAATCCTGAGAGGGAAAATGGACCCGGATTGGGCAAAAAAACAGTAACACCTAAGGAACAGTCTATCAAATTGGTACATTTTTTAAAAGTCAGATTTGTAGAACCATAAGCATTTTTTCTTCTTTTGTACACATGTGTATGCATGTTTGTGTATGTGGGCACATGTGTGTGTTACCAAACTTGGGAGTCAGTCTGTGCTCCAAGAAGTCATGTTTGATCACTCATCCTTGAGAAGCCAATTGTAATAAACAAATTAATAGTAAAAATCAGAAAAGGGAGATTTATTCAATGCAGTCATATTGGGAAGACGGACAGAGAGATCCATGATTCCACTAAGTCCATCTTCGGTTCCCAGGATGAGATTAAAGTTTGAACAGAGGCCAAGGATGCGCACATCTAAACAGTCGGATCAAGGTGTGGTCCCACCCACCGCTCATTGACCCATCACTGTGTGGGCTTTCTTCTCAGTCTATAGTCTGACCAGTTAGAGCTGTGGAAAATCCTTTTTCCCAGTCCCTCCTCTGCTTGTGCCTTGTCCTTTTTCCACCATGAGATTCCCAGGGAAATCCCTATTTCTTGGGGTTCACTGCTTCAACAGCCCGATAGATTTAGAGACTTAAATAAAGAGAAAGCTCTTTAAAACAATCTCATTTCTGCCAGGCCAAACTTCATGAGTTCACGTGAGTGCATGGTCTATGTGTGGAAGACAGAGGTCAGCATCGGGTGTCCTTCTCTGTCATCACCTTATAGTATTATTATTATTATTATAAATCTCTCACTTGAACCCAGAGCTTGATGATCCGGCTTGTCAACAGCCCCTGGGAATCTCCTGCCTTCACTTCTAAGGGCTAGGGTTACAAGGTAGCTGCCGTGCCCACTTGGCATTTAAGTGAGTGCTCAGGATCTGAACCTGGGTACTCACTCCTGCACAGCAAGCACCCTACCTAATGCACCTTTCCCTATCCCAGCATTTCTTACATATGCTAGAAACAAGCCCCTCAAAGCATGAACCCTGTTGGTATGGTCACATAGGCCTTTAATCTCAGCACTTGGGAGGCAGAGGCAAGTAGATTTATGGGAGTTTCAGTCTAGTCCAGATTGGTCTACATAGTGAGTTCCAGGCCAGCCAAGGCTACACAGTGAGACCTTCTCTCAAAATCAAAACAAAACAAACAAACAAAAAACACCTTTGAGGACAATATCCATATTATAATAGACTTGGACTGGAATTTATATCATAGGTTTTCCTTTTTTTTAAGCCTTCAAACTTACACCAGGAAGGTGCTGGAGAGATGGCTCAGTGGTTAAGAACACTGACTGCTCTCCAAAGGGCCTGGGTTCAATTCCCAGCACCCACACAGGCAGCTCACAACTGTCTGTAACTCCAGTTCCAGGGGAAAAAAACAAAAAACAAAAACAAAAAAACAAAAAACTCGCACCAGGAGTATCCCACTAATCTCCTCAGTTTCCAGTCGACAGATGGAAGATTGTGTGAGCTCCTCTGTCCCCAGAGTCACATGAGCCAATTTACACAATCATTCTATATTGTAAAACTCTCTCTAAATGTGATTTATTGTTTCTCTGTAGAACTCAGACCAATATTAACTATAATCACAAAGACTGATAACTAAGTACTAGGTTGGCTTGGATTCAACTAAAATGCTCATTAATTAGTGATTAAATAAAAATGGTAGAAGTATTTGGAAAAGTCTTTGCCATTCTCCCAAAATCATAGATAAATGCCAAAAGCATTACACGAAGTAAAAGAGGCCAGATACAAAATAATACATGGTAAATAACCTCAGGTATGCAATATACTAGCAAAGATAAAATGTGCCAGGCATGGTGGTACATGCCTCGAATCCCAGTGCTCAGGAGGACCACGAGTTCAAAGACACGCTTGCTGACATGGCTGGCTGTGAGGTGGTGTAACACAGAACAAAGAGGCAGACAGATCCAATATTGAGCAGAGCACTGTGTGCTGGGGACTTGAAGAAAGCAGGGTTCTGCGGATCAGAAAGCTTGGCCCTGAGGGTAGAGTTCCGTTCTAAAGTACTTGCCTACTCTGTGTGATTCCTAGCATTGTCCAAAACCAAAACAAAACTTTATTTTTTCTTTTTAAAACTTTATACTTTGAAAATTGTATACATGCATGCAAATGTTTTAATCGTATCCATTCTCCATTACCTCCCTCCAATTCCCCCTGGAAATCCCAACTCATTTCCCTCCCAACTCTGTGGGGCGTTTACCCATCCACCCCCACAGTTCCCCAGAGTTTTGAGTGCGAGCAGCAGGAAATATTAGATAGAAGGATTTATTGCGGAGAATATCGCGGAGATAAACAGATAGAAAATAAAGGATAGCCTCGAGAGGGCCTGGAACCTATTCCAACGGGCCCCGACTGTCTCTGCCCCAGGGTTTTTATAGAGACGCCAAGGGGTGGAGCAAAAGACCTCCTCCCCCAGCACAGCCAAGTGCAGACCATCTCAGACACCTGCACTCAGGCCCGTGGTCCTAATCATCCTCTATGTGGACCTGCTGGGTAAAGCCACGAGGAACCCGAGAACGGGTTCCCACAGGTCCCCCTTTCTTAATATATAAAAAAATAACTATTAATGGCTTACAGCAATCTCCATAGCTGTTACACCTCCCAGTATGTGAGTAGAGGATGATAAAGATGGCATTTCTCTTTTGAATTAGGTCCAAGGTGACTACAGCAGTCTTAGCTGCCTCAAGCCCTTTCTAAACCAAAAACTCTTAAGGTGACTACAAACTTAAAGAATCCCTTAGCTTCATCATTAACAGGTTAACGTAATTACTATACACAGTCACAATTCTCCCAATCTTACAACACAAAGCAAACTCTTAACAGAACCATTTGAATGAGCACATATGGTGCTATATATAGTTAACAATTTTCTCCGTCTTACAACTTTAACTCTTAATCATTTGAATTTCCTTGCTAACAGAACATAGGAAAAACTTCGATGTATTCACATCAAACTTAAATATTCCTTAACTCCACAAAACCAGGGTGCATCAATATCAATAGGATAAACATAATTTCTGCAAACATAATTCAACCTCATAACTCCTCCTTTTCTTTAATTTTTTAAACAAAATCTCAAACCTAGTTAGAAGAACCCAAACTTATACAATTCCTACAAACCCATATTGAAAAGCAATCTTCTCAATCTAACCATTAACACTTTGAAAACTTAAAACATCCAAAATCAGTTCTGTAAGTAATTTCATTTTTACATAAACAGTTCCACAAAACAATTCATGAGTCACCAATTAATAAAGCATATATGCATACACAAAACTGCATCTTGATTCTAGGTAGAAATAATAAATTTCTTCATTTAAACAGTTCCATTTTTAATCCAATTCCAGCAAACAGTTCCTAGGTCATTACTATAAGTAAACTCAAAATTGTCCCATTGCAATGAAATCTCTACTGTTCATTTCATGTCTTAAGTCCCAAAATTCAAGTGATAAATTCTGGTACGAGCCTTCCAAACATGAAGAAATCCATAACCAAAATCTTTTTGTAATTTTCTCATTTTAAGTTCAAAAAGTTCAAACAAATAAATTCTGGTATCGGACTATCACTTCAAAATATGAAGAGATGTTTTTCAACCAAAACTTTTTGCAGTTAACAATTTTTGTTCAAGTGTCTCTGAACTTATTCTCAAGCCAAGACCTTTTTAGGTACAGTAGTATTCTAAACCGCACCATTTTTGATGTTAGCTCAGGTTTTTCTGTGTTGTGTTGATTTTCCACGGATCTCAGCTGTGGATGCCTTGTGCTGGTTCTGGGCTCCGCCATTCTTAGCTTCTTAGTGGCTTTTGGAACTTTTGAAACCATTCAGACTGCCTACTTTGCAGTCTGCTGGGACACTAACCTTCTGTGTCTCGGGTTCTTTCACCATATACATTAGGAATAGATTCATATTTAACATTTACACTTTTTTACAAATTCACATATAACATTAACATCTACTTATTTATACTCTTTAAGGAAACTATAGAACTACTTTAGCAAATATATTTCTTATTACTTATATACTTATCTATTTCTTATTTAAACTTACATTTACAACTAGTATGTTCACTTCTTACAAGCTTATTACTACATGTCTTAAGACTACCTTAGATACTTCTTGCAAGCTTATATTCTTAAAGGAACTCTATAGATCTATTTTACAAACTTATATAGGGCTACCATTAGCATATATCTAATTTAGCAAACACCTAAAGATTTCTTAACACAGATCTAACAAGACAGAATTTTTACAAACTCACATATCTTATTTTCATCTTTTTCTATTTCTTATTCTTAATTATTATTACTATCTCTATTAGAAAGATTTTCTTAACTAGACAGGAAGTACGTACATCATTGCTAAAGTTTAGAGTTTATAGTCAGCTTTGTTATAAAGCACTGGGATTTAGTGAGTGTTGTTGTTATAGAATTGTGATAGTTGTTGCTAGGGGACTGTAACCTTCCCAGGATGACGCCACACTCCAAAGTTGCCAGTTCTCTCAGCCATTCCGGACCGGCAGAGATGCACTGTCAGCGGTAGATGGTTTGTAACTAGAGGCTGTCCCTTCACCCTGCACGGGTAAGACAGTGCTGAAGCCGTCCGAAAGTGTCAAGCAAAATTTCTTCATCTTTATGTGCAAGCAAAATATCATCCATGTAATGAATAATATAAGCCTGTTGAACTTGCTCTCTAACTCTTTGGATAGCTTGAGCTACGAATTTCTGACACAGTGTTGGGCTATTAACCATTCCTTGGGGCAAAACTTTCCAGTGGAATCTTTTCATGGGTTCTTTAAAGTTGACTGAGGGAACACTAAATGCAAATCTTTGACAGTCTTGGGGAGCTAAAGGAATGGTATAAAAACAATCCTTCAAACCCAAAATAATTTTATAAGTATTTTCTGGTATAGCAGTAGGGATAGGCAATCCAGGCTGCAAAGCTCCCATAGGTTGTATGGTTTCATTAATCTTTCTCAAATCCTGTAATAATCTCCATTTCCCTGACTTCTTTTTGATGAAGAAAATAGGGGAATTCCAGGGAGAATTAGACGGTTCAATATGACCACTATCCAGCTGCTCCTGTACTAACTGCTGGACAGCCTCTATTTTTTCTTCTGTTAGGGGCCATTGATCTATCCACACAGGCTGATCGGATTTCCAGGTTATAGGATCTGCATGGAGTACAGGCTGCTCAATGACCCTTCCTAAAAATGCTCCATAATGTCCTTATCTTTAGGAGTTAAAGATGTCCATTAACTTTTGGTCAGGAACTTCTTGTTCATAGGTAGTTGTATCGGGACTATAAGTATACTCCCATACGGCTCATAACATCTCGACCCCACAAATTTACCGGCAAGTGAGGGACAATGTATGGTCGAAAAGTCCCTTCATGACCCTCCTCATCTCTCCAGGAGAGCTCATTGCTGCTCTGCTCGGGACACTGAGTTTGACCAATCCCTTGCAGCTGTGTAATAGTCTCCATTTTGGGCCACATAGCAGGCCATTGACTAGCAGATATAACAGATAAATCTGCGCCTGTATCTAAAAGACCCGAAAAATTTTTCCCATTTATGACTAATGTAAGTTCTGGGCTCTGTGGTCCTATGGCTTGTAGCCAATAGGCATCTGACGAACCAAATCCAGCCTCTCCTCTCTTATGTCTTTTAATTGGATTTTTTGTTTGTATTTGAGGAAGTAAGATTAACTGTGCAAGTCTCTGACCGATCTTTATTACTGAAATTCTTGTGAATGAATCATCACCTTTATTTCTCCGATATAGTCAGCATCAATCACTCCAGGGGCAACTAGAATTCCTTGCATGGTAGTACTACTTCTGCCCAACAATAACCCCACAGAGCCCTGTGGCAAAGGTCCATAAACACCTGTAGGGAGGGCTTGCATTCCCATTTCAGGGGTCAAAACTGTATAGATGGAAGAACTGAGGTCTAATCCAGCACTACCTGGTGTTGCCCTATAGAGGTCTTGAATATATTTCTTTGCCGGAGGATTGACTGCTGAATTACCCCAAAGGTCTATTTTGTCGGGGCCTGGGGAGGGCCCCTCCGTCCGTTTCCCTGAAACGGACTCTTCTGGGTATTTGCCCTTGATGTGCATTCACTAGCCCGGTGTTTCCCTCTCCTACATCTTGGGCATAACCCAGGCTCTCTATTTGATCCGAAGCCCCTTCTCTTGCTAGGGCAACTTCTAATATAATGTCCCATCTGTCCACACCCAAAACAACTTCCAGAAGGTACAGTATCTTTCCCTTGTCTGGAATTACGGTGTCTTTGCTGGTATAAAACATCCCTAACCGTTTTTCCTTGTAATGCCACGGCCATGACTATCCCTTGATTGTATGATGGTCCTATATCAGAACAAAGTCGGATATAGTCAGAAATGTTTCCCTTTTTCCTAAAAGGGCGTATCGCGGCCTGACATGCTGCATTGGCGTTTTCATATGCAAGTTGTTTTACAAGTAAAAGTCCAGCTTCTGAATCGCTAATTAATCTGCTAGCCGTTTGCATTAATCTGGAAACAAAATCTTGAAATAACTCATCAGGCCCTTGCCTTATCTTGGACAGATCCTCAGTTTGTCTTCCTGATGATGGAAGCGTATTCCAAGCCCTTTTGGCAGCGGCCTGAACCTGCGCATACACCGCTATATCAAAGTTTAACTGTTGACCTGTCTCTCAATATGGGCCTTCCCCAGCGAGCATATCAAAGGTGATAGGAATCTGTTGTGCCCGGTTTATTTCAGCTGTGGCCTGACACTGTTCCACGAACTCACTTTTCCACAGCAGATAGTCACCTCCAGATAGACATGCTCGAGCCATTTGTTTCCAATCACTCGGGGGCAAAACTTCTAAAGCCAGGCTTTCTAACAATGCTGTTGTGAAAGGAGCGGTCGGGCCATATTGACTACATGCTGTTTTTAACTCCTTAAGCTGTTAGAAAGGAATGGGAACATGCACTCTTACGATATTACCCTGGCGGTCCTGCTCTTCCAGGACAGGGGACATCTGAAAGCCTTGAATTTCTTCCCCCTTACTAGCAGCTTCCCGGAGGCTAGCTTGAAGAGGAGATGTAGCTTTAACAGAGGGGGTTCGCATTGCCTCAGAGGATCTCTGTGCTATGGCAATTACAGGGTGGCTTTTCCATTCTAAAAGACGCCTCCCCAGGTGAGTCTAGTTCCACCCCTACAGAGGGAAGAGGAGAGACTTGGAGAGTTTCTATTTTTTGAGTAAGAGAAGTTACTAGGCTTTTCAAGTTTTTCAGTTCCTCCCTTGTCTTATTCCAAGATTTTTGTTCCTTAAACTTAGCGTCATGGCCAAGAGAAACCGGACCCCGTTTAAACGGTGCTGTACAAGGGTTTTCAGGTTCTGCTGGCGGAGCAGAGGGTTGTGTCTCCACCTCATCTGCCTTAGGGAATGATCCCTCCTGCTTTTCAGGGTTAGGATCTAAATTATCCCGGATTAATGCCCACAGGCCAAGGGCTTCCACGGGAATATTTTCTGGCCCGTGTTTTTCATAGCATTTTTTAATTTCAACTCCAACTCTCTCCCAGGAATCCTCATTCAGCTTCCCATATTCAGGAAACCAGGGACACAATTCCTCTACAAACTTTAAGAACCTCTGTACTTGTTGTAGTTCCACCTTAACGCCTTTGCTTTTTAGTCTTTCTACAAGTGACTCTTCAAAGGTCTGCTTACTATTTTCCTGCCCCATTTTTATCAGGAGGTCTTTATTTTTTCTTAAAGCGACTCGCAGATAATTCTCACTCTAATCTCCAGGTGATTCTAATCTCGTGCTTCTGAGAGAGAAGGTTAGAGGCTTTAGTTTTTAAGTTTGAGAGAAAGATTAAGGCTTTTTTAGAGATTTTCCCCCAAAATTTTCCAAGAAAAGCTTTTTAGTTTAAGATTTTTTTTCTTCCCAAAAGAGAAAAACCAACTTTCCCAAAACTTCCCAACTTTAAACTTTGGCTTTTTACACCCCCATATTTGCCTCAGGGAGAAATCACTTTCTCCTGCCACTTGGATTCAGCATTTCAGCTGTCCCCAGGTCAAGAAGCTTCCATAGGAAACTTTTTCTTCCCCAAAAGTTCAGAGAGCTCTTTTACTATCCGAAAAGCCCAAAGAAAGATTTTTTTCCCAGTTTGCGTTTATAGCCCCCAAAGTTAGAAAATTGGAGAGTTTTTCTGTCTAGTTGCCTTACTTATTTTTTCCTACACAATCTTACACTTCTAAGTTTTTCCTATACTATATTACTACCCTATGCCTTATACTTATTTTTCACGGATAGAAATTGAGAAAGGGATAGAAGATAGAAAATTTTGACAGAAGAGAATTTCGCTGCAGCATCGGACATCCTTCCAGTCCGCTTTCCTTTTCTCTCGAGGATAAAACCCCTGCCTCTCAATATATATAAAAATATATATATTTCCATAACACCGGCATGCCTTATCCACTGGCAGGGCTGAACTCAGCACTTTCGCCAAAAACTCTGTAATAAAACTATTTTCCTTTATCTTTAGTCCCTATTACTTTGTCTTTAGTCCCTGTTCATTTTTTAGTCCCCCTTTTTTTCTTTAGTCCCCTTTTTTTTCTTTTTTCTTTAGTCCCTGTTCATGGCACCATTCTGTGGGGCGTTTACCCATCCACCCCCACAGTTCCCCAGAGTTTTCTTGAGTGCGAGCAGCAGGAAATATTAGATAGAAGGATTTATTGCAGAGAATATCGCGGAGATAAACAGATAGAAAATAAAGGATAGCCTCGAGAGGGCCTGGAACCTATTCCAACGGGCCCCGACTATCTCTGCCCCAGGGTTTTTATAGAGACGCCAAGGGGTGGAGCAAAAGACCTCCTCCCCCAGCACAGCCAAGTGCAGACCATCTCAGACACCTGCACTCAGGCCCGTGGTCCTGATCATCCTCTATGCGGACCTGCTGGGTAAAGCCACGAGGAACCCGAGAACGGGCTCCCACACAACTCCGTGTCTCTTTTTGTTATTATTAACTCCTGGGGTCCAGTTAATGCTGACCATTTGTGTACGGGTGTGGAGTTGTTCACTTTCTGGGCCAGACATGTTTGTCCATGCCTGTAAACCAGTACTCAGGAGGAGGCTGAGGCAAATGCAAGACCAGCCCAGGCAACTTAGTGACTTCCTAGTCATAGTGTGGGAGGCACCGAAGTGGGAATGTGAGGTGGCTGGCCACTTTAAACCTCCACTTAGGAAGCAGAGAGGCGAGCGTGCTGGTGTTCTCCTTGCTTTCTCTTTCAGCCCAGGACCCCAACCCCATGGGATGAACCACCTACTTTCAGGGTGGGTCTTCCTCCTCAGCGAAACCTTTGGAAATGTCCTCACAGACATGCCTGGGCTCAGAGCTGTACCTCCTAGGTGACTGATTCCAAATCCTGTCCACCTGAAAACCAAGATTAGCCAGAAACTAGAGACATCAGCTTTTTAGCTACTCAAGATGGAAACTTGGTGCTTTGGGTCCCCATCTACCAGTGGTCCTGGAATCTTGTAGCTGTTGTAACTCTTGGCTTCCAAGGGCAGTGAGTGGTGATGGTGGTCGGCGGCAGACAGCTCCTGATGAATGTAGCAGCCCCTGAACCCTCAGGTCCTGCAACATTTAATATCAAAGCTCTTGGGCCTAAGATGTCTGGGATTCTTGACCCTTGGACTTGGCAGCTCCTTGTAGCCCTAGGAATTGAACCCAGGTCCTCTGCAAGTGCAACAGGTGCCTTTAACTGCTGAGCTATCTCTCCAGCCCCTAAGAGAAACCCTTCTTAATTGTGTGCAGTGTTAATACTGAGTATCTCATGGCTGACTTGAAAAGTAAGTCCAACAACCTAGCTATATAGCCAGAAGGGATGTAAAAGGGATGTTTATGCCAATCGAGTCACCATCCTTCACATAAATGAAGGACCATGTTTATATCCGTCCCAGGAATAGTGCTGCCCCTCTAGCCTGAACGTAAACAGTCAATGTAGTTCATCTCGCCTTTTGATATCCCAAACCTCAGGCATAGGCTACCTGACACAGCTGCAGCTGGGATGGTTTCTTCCAGAGTTTTGCTTTGTCATCAAGTAGCCGATTGTTAGAGCTGATACCAGACTCTGCTCAGGTTATGCCTGCCTGAAGCAATGTCTCCTCCCCCATAGAGATTCTGTCCAAAGGCCCCAGGCTAACAGACTCCATGGCGACAGGAGATATTAGCGACAGAGCCTGTAGGATGGATACATATTAACTAAATGGGCTCATCCTCTGCACGCCCCCTTCCTCACAACACAAGACCCTTTCACCCACCACCAGCCCTTGCAGATGAGGACTCAGAGACTGCCTGGTTACAAGGGTACTATGGACTACTCATCAGCCACACAGCATAGACTCTTTCCCTTCTGAAACCTGCAAGAAAGGATCCATACTCTGCATCATGGACTAGGACGCTCCTTACGCAGCCAGCCTGCTGCTGTGTGTCTACGCAATGCTTTCAGTTGCTGGGCTGGCAGGAAGGCAGTCTGTGAAGTTGCTCGGCTGACAGTCTTTGGCTTAGGTCACCAGGGAAGGGACTAAAACCTTTCAATCATGTGAGAAACGAGAACCCTCGCTTTGTAATAACAAAGTCAAGAGGCTAGGGAAGGTGAAAGTTTTTATTTTACAGTAATTCTACAGACATGGAGATTGGCCTACTAAAATGACTGGCGTACCACTCTGGCATGAAACAATAATTCTGTTTTGTTTTTCAAGTATACACGAATGTCTGCCTACTAAAAGGACTGGTGTACCAGTTTGGCACAAAACTGTGATTTATTTTTTTATTTTATTTTTTTATTTTTGGGTGGGGAGGGGTGGCTTTGGATTTTGAGAAACAGTGATTTTTAAAGGCCCTCTTCCCATAGTCTGGTACTCCCGAGAGCTACATAACCTTTGCTCTCACCTAGCAAAGCACCCTCCCGAAACTCCCCATCCTATTGACTCAGAACATCAAGCCTAATCTATTGTATATCCTGGGCTTTGGGATCCCCTTTTCTGATCCTCATCGGCTCAGTCACATGGCAGAGTACCTGTAACTTTTCAACTCTAGGATAAACTGGAGTGCCTAGACAAGCAGGCACCAGCTGCCCACGTCAGGCAAGCCAGGGGTATGGTTGGGGACAGTGGCGGCAGGCAGTGGGCTAGCGTCTCCTGCTTATCTGTAATTGAGGCCCAAACCACCTCGTACTGAAAATGGAACGTGATTTATTTATTGATTCATTTATTTAGTTAATAGAAGTGGGTTTATTTTTGTCTTATGGTTCCAGACGGTCAAAGCTCACAAAGATGGCGTGGCAGCAGGAGCATGATTTATTTCTTGCACAACAGAGGCTCAAACAGCCCTGGCCTCCACCAGCTTAGGTTAAAGAGAAAATAAATAAACATTACCGTAAAGGCCTATGATTACCATTAACGGCACTTGAAAAATAATTTAGCCTCGATTAGCTAAACACCCTGGGGGGGAGGTGGGTGGGCCGTTTTTATCATCTCTGGAAGAAGGGCTTCCTTGCTTCAGCCGAAGGGTGACTCAGGAACAGCAGCGGCAGCCAAGGCGGCCCAGGCACGGGGAGGGAGCTAGGGTGAGCGTGCGAGCCTCGGGAGAGCAGGCGAGCAGGCGAGGGCGGCGGGGAGCGGAGCCGGCGGAGGAGGCGAAGAGCGGCAGCCGGAAGGGCCGTCCTGAGCATCCGGGGGAGCGGCGGGGGAGGTGGGAGCGGCATCCCGGAGCGCCGCCGGAGGTGGGAGCGGCATCCCGGAGCGCCGCCTCACCTCGGGTCGGGGAGGAAGGGGGGAAAATCGACCGGCGCGCGGAACTCGCCTCCCGGCGGCGCGGCGGGCTATGGTGAGGCTCTGCGGGGCCCGGCCGCACGGGGGCGCCGGAGGGCTATGGTGAGGCTCTGCGGGGCCCGGCCGCACGGGGGCGCCGGAGGGCTATGGTGAGGCTCTGCGGGGCCCGGCCGCACGGGGGCGCCGGAGCACGGCCGCGAGGCCTTCTTCTTCCCGCCGCCCGCCGCCGGAAGCGCTCTCCTGACCCTGCGCGCCCGCCGCGGGAAGATGGCGCTGGAAGCTGGCGACATGGAAGAGGGGCAGCTCTCCGACTCGGATTCCGACATGACGGTGGTCCCCAGCGACAGGCCGATGCAGATGGCGGTGAGCGAGGAGAGGGCGCGCGGGGGCCGGGGCCGGGGGGTCGGGGGGGTCGGGGTGGGGGGAGCGCGGCCGGGACGGAGGGGCGCGGGCGGCCTCGGGGATGCAGGGAGGCGGAGGCCGCGGGGCATGGGGGGCCCGCCGGCTACCCGGCCTCGCGGCCTTCCGGGACACGCGTGCACCCCGCTCTCTGGCGGCTCCTCTTTCTGCAAACTTCCCGGCTCCTGCACAGCCGCCCCTGGAGACGGATTTTTTTTTTTTTTTCTTCCCAAAGGTAGAGCGTGGGGACGGAGAGCTGAAACGGCTTCTGATGCTCTTATTTTGTCCCTGGCCGATACGATGGCGTACTCGGGGCCCGGTCTTCAGTGTTTCCCCCGCCACACACACACCGAGTTTAGTCTGCTTCCACGCGCTGCATGGAGGCACCAGGCTTTGTTTCAGCTGCCCAGGGTGGTTGGTAGACGGCATCTCCATGTGTAGCCCGCGGCTGATCTGGCACTGGAGCTGTCGTCTTGCCTCCTGACACCCCAGAAGTGCTGGGTGATCACCGAGCACTAGCACTCCAGGCAGCTTGCTGATTTTTTTTCTGAGACTCCCGTTATTCTCTCCGAGGGCTTTCCTGCCAGGCTACCCGCACTCAATCCTTGGCACCGCCGCTATCTGCAAAATATTCAACTGCCCTGTTTTGGTGTTCAGGTGGGACTGGCATGATAGACCGCCCCCCGGGTGTAAAGGTATGATGCGGAATACTGCACACTGTAAGGCCTGGCCAGGGTTGGCCGCGGTTATCACCGGCGAACTATTCACTTACTGGCTTAAGTCATCTCACTCATTTTAAATACCTAAGAGGAGTTCAACGAATGTTTGGTCTTGTGTTTAGTATAAAAAGCAACGATGGAGGGCAAAGGTGGAGTTAGAAGAAGTAAACTCAGGGCTGCAGTGCTTAGTAGGGTGACTAGTTAGCGTATATTTCAAAATAGCCAGGGGGTGGGGGTGTAGCTCAATGGTAGAGTGCTTGCCTAGCATGCAGGAGGCTCTGAGTTCAATCCCCCTGTACTCATAAGCCAAGTGTAATGTACACACGTATCCCCCCATAAAAGGGTTTATTCACCATAAAGAAATGATAAATGTTTAAAGTGCTAGATAAGCTAACAACCCTGATTTGATCATTGTGAAATATATACATATATTGAAGCATCATACAGCGTAAATTTGTGTAGTTAGTATGTGGTGGTTAATTTTTGTTTGTTTTTTCAGACGGGGTTTCTCTGTGTAGCTTTGGAGCCTGGCCTGGTCTCAAACTCACAGATCCTCCTACCTCTACCTTCCCTACGCTGGGATTAAAGGCGTGCGCCACCAGCGTCAGTTGTTAAAGTTTTTTAAGTGATTATCTTCACATGTAGATGTCTTAGGATATTAATATTAGGATCTTATTTTTCAGCCCCTTTAAAATTTTTTACATTAATAATTGGTTAACAATGCTGTGAAGTCTGAATTTTTTTTTTTTTAGACAGGGTTTCTCTGTGTAGCTTTGCGCCTTTCCTGGGACTCACTTAGTAGCCCAGGCTGGCCTCGAACTCACAGAGATCCGCCTGGCTCTGCCTCCCAAGTGCTGGGATTAAAGGCGTGCGCCACCACCGCCCGGCTTGAAGTCTGAATTTTGAGAGGTTTTGTTGTTTGTTTGTTTTGAAACAGGGTCTCTTTTGTAGCCCAAAGTGTCTTCAAAACCAGGATCCTCCTGCCTCAGCCTTCTGAGCGCTGATTAAAGGTGTGCACTACTACACCTGATGAAACCTGCAGTTAAAAGTAATGTGTCTGTCTAGCCTGGGTGGTGGCCCACGCCTTTAATCCCAGCACTCTGGAGGCAGAGGCAGGCGGATCTCTGTGAGTTTGAGGCCCCCCTGGGCTACAGAGTGAGTTCCAGGAAAGGTGCAAAGCTACACAGAGAAACCTGTCTCGAAAAACCAAAAAAAAAAAAAAAAAAGGTAATATGTCTGGTATTCTTCCCCATAGGAGCTTACCATCAAATCTTTTTTTTGGCGATAGGGCCTCACTCTGTAGCCCTGGCTGGCCTTGAACCTACAGAGATTTGCCTGCCTCTGCCTCCCAGGAGTGCTGGGATTGAAGTTGTGGGTTGCTAAGCTCTACTATCCCATCAAATCTTAAAGGAGTAGCCACAGAACCATATAACGGAAGTTGATACACCCAACTAGAAAATATATTTTTGGAGAGAAAGATAACAAACTTTGTCTTAACTGCCAGTAACAATTACTGTGTATGTCATTCTCACAGATGTGGTCTTTAAAGGTGAGGAGTGAAGGCTTTGGTAAATTTTATAGAAGGAGATCTCTCAGAACTGAGTTAATTTAATAGGGACTAGATTATTTCAGTTGTCTTTGGAGCATGATTGTTTGGGTGCTCCAGTTGAATCTCTACTGCATTCTTTCTCCCTCCTCTTCTCTCCTTAAGAAGGCCTTGCTGTGCAGCTCAGACAGGCCTGAACCCGCTCTGTACCCTAAGGTGTCCCTAAGCTTCTGATCCTCCTGCCTTAGCCTCTGGGATGCTGGGATGACAGGCATGCGCAGTACTACATCATTGTAAAAAAAATAGCCTGTGGTAGGTGGAATGAATGTTTTGTGGAACTGACTCCGATTTCTTCCGCTTGCAGAAAGTGCTAGGTGAGGGCAGTCTTGCATGTGCGCCGGTATCCAACTATCGGACAGTTAAGAATGTGGATTCGAGTGAGGAGAGTGTGGATTCAGATGAAGAGTGCTCTCCTTGGAAACACAAGCGACAAAAATGTTTTAATCCTCCTCCTCCCAAACCAGAGCCTTTCCCGTTTGGCCAGGGCAGTCAGAAAACCGCTCTCAACGGAGGAAAGAAGGTGAACAACATCTGGGGTGCCGTGCTACAGGAGCAAAATCAGGACGCGGTGGCCATTGAGCTCGGCATCTTGGGGATGGAGGGCACCATTGACAAAAGCAGGCAGTCGGAGACCTATAATTATTTGCTTGCGAAGAAACTGAAGCGGGAATCTCAAGAGTATACAAAAGAACTAGACAAAGACCTAGATGAATACATGCGTGGTGACAAAAAGCCCGGGTCAAAGGAAGAAGAGAACGGGCAGGGTCATCTCAAACGGAAGCGGCCCGTCAAAGACAGACTGGGTCACAGACTGGAAATGAACTACAAAGGCCGCTACGAGATCACAGAAGACGACGCTCAGGAGAAAGTGGCTGATGAAATTGCTTTCAGGTGAGCACTGGACTACATAGCTGGTCTTCACAGGAAGTAAGGTAGATGCTAAATACATTCTTTGTGAGGGCTGTTTTGTTCATTTGTTCGCTTGTTTTTAGGGTCTCGCTATAGTCCCAGCTGTCTGGAGCTTGCTGTGTAGACCAGGCTGGCCTCAAACTCCGAGATCCACCTGCCTCTGCCTCTCAGAGCTGGGATTAAAGGTGTGTGTTCCACACCTGGCTGAGGGTTTTTTGTTTTGTTTTATTTTATTTTTCTTAAAGGAATTAATTAACCCAGGGCATATTTGACTATGAATGCATTTGTGCCTTTTCAAAGATAGCTTGGAGCTGGAGACCTAGCACAGTTGGTACAGTGCTTGACTGATATGCATGAGACCCAAAGTTCAATCCTTAGCACCCCATACACTGGGCATAGTGTTCCATGCCTGTAATCACAGCACTAAGGAGACGGAAGATCAGAAGGTCAAGATCATTCTTGTCGGGTGGTGGTGGTGGTGGTGGTGGTGGTGGTGGTGGTGGTGGTGGTGGTGGTGGTGGTGGTGGTGGTGGTGGTGGTGCACGCCTTTAATCCCAGCACTCAGGAAGGCAGAGGCAGGCAGATCTCTGTGAGTTCAAGGCCAGCCTGGTCTCCAAAGCAAGTTCCAGGAAAGGCGCAAAGCTACACAGAGAAACTCTGTTTCGAAAAACCAAAAAAAAAAAAAAAAATCATTCTCAGCTCCATAGGGAGTTTGATGCCAGCCTGGGCTAGATGAGATATTGTCTCAAAAGGGGGAAAAACTAAGGGGGAGCCTGGCAGGATGGCTCAGCTGGTAAAGGCACTTGTCACTAAGCCTGATGCAGGTTGAACCCCTGATCTGATGTGGAAGAAGTAGGAAACCAACTCCTGCAAGCTGTCTTCTGACCTCCACATTTGTGCCATGGCATGACCCCACCCCCACCCCACACATACACACAAATAAATGGATGTAACTATTTTAAATGTTATTTCTAAGATGAAAAAGAACTGATAGGTTAATATGATAATCACTCATTTTCAGGGTTTTTTTTTTTTTTTTTTTTAATTTTTTTTTGGTTTTTCGAGACAGGGTTTCTCTGTGTAGCTTTGCGCCTTTCCTGGGACTCAGGCTGGCCTCGAACTCACAGAGATCCGCCTGGCTCTGCTTCCCAAGTGCTGGGATTAAAGGCGTGCGCCGCCGCCGCCGCCGCCGCCGCCGCCGCCACCACCACCACCACCACCACCACCACCACCACCGCCCGGCGTGGTGTTTTTTTTTTTTTTTTTTTTTTTTTTATGGAGACAAATTATCCAGTTTTACAACCATTGCTTTATTATTATTATTATTATTATTATTATTATATTTTTATAACCATTGCATTTAAAACCTTTTCTCTCCAGTAAAATTCTTTGTCACCACGTCCATATATCCATTTACTGTTAATATCCTTGTTCTCCTTCCCAGACAAGTATACTTCCTGTCCTTGTAAATTTGCCATATAGATGCAGCGATGCAGTATACCTTTTTTGTAGTTTTTTTGTTTTCAAGACAGGGTTTCTTTGTGTAGCTCTGTAGACCAGGCTGGCCTTGACCTCAGAGATCCACCTGCCTCTGCCTCCCAAGTGCTGGGATTAAAGGCATACACCACTCACCATGCTTAGTTACTTATTTTCTTAATTTGTAAATGAGGGGTGTTGCTTTTTGTGTGATTTGGGGGTTTGGTTTTAGAGAAAGGTTTCCCATAGCCCAGGCCAGCCTGAAACTTACTATGTACCAAGGTGGGTCTTGAACTCTCCTTCTGCTTCTACCTCCCAAGGGCTGAGATTACAGGCATTCACTACAATAGTCTGACCCTGCGATTTTATTGGAGGCATATAGATTTATGTATATCCAGACTGATGGATAGTCTATATTTATTTATTACGAGTAATGCTGTTAGTGAACCTTTGCTTGCAGATCCTTTGACCATATGTTTTCATTTCTTTTGGGTAATTGGAATTGTTTGGCAGATACTAAATTGACAACTTATGCATTTTTCACAGGTTCAGATTCTAATTAACTCTTATTAGCTCTAAGTCACTAGTTACATATTTGAAAATAAATATTGCTGTTAGGGAAACAGTGTTTCAGGCAACACCAGTACTGGTAAGTTTTGGTTTTAATAGTCAAGATGTTTGAGAGCTGGAGAGATGGCTGTTAGTTAGGAGCACTGGCTGTTCTTCCTGAGGATCCAGATTTGATTCCCAGCACCCACATGGCAGCTCACAGCCATCTGTAACTCCAGTCCCAGGCAATCTAACACCCTCTTTAGGCCTTTGTGGGCATTGAGTGCACATGGTACACATGCATACATGCAGGCAAAACACTCATACACAAAAAATAAAAATCTTAAAAAAAGTAAAAATCAGGCCTGGGTTTCAAGTCCAGTGGCAGGGGACCAGCATCCTCTTCTGGCCTCCTGGGCATTAAACATGAGACATACATGCAGACAATACACTTACACATACAGAAAATTTTAGATAAAAGATTGGAATTCTCATTCAGAAAAGAAATGTAGAACTTATAAACTAAAGTCTCCCTTGGAGATAAGGAAGCTTAGGCCCAGTAGTTGTCTGGCTTGCACAAGGTCGTCAGTTTTGTGGGGGTCAGACCTGAAGCTGAGCCTTGGTCCCTGGCTCCTCCTAGTCTGGTGCCTTTTCCACAGTATTGCATTGTCTCCTGTGAGGAGAAACCAAGGTGCTGGGTCTGATTGGAACTGAAAAGGCTTCTGCACTGTTTTTCTTATCTCCGGGGACCATGGCTCTGTCTGACCCAGTTAGAGAGTTATTCAAGCTCCCTGTATCGTTCATCTCTGCAGAGATGAACGAAAATAATGTGTCTAACATTGGAAAGAATTGACGTGTGCAGATTAAGTAAGGCCGTTAGGATCGAACTATAAGAAACCATTTGTAGATATTAGAAGGCTAATTTTGAAGCATAATAACTGAAAGCATATTATATGTTTGTTACTTGGTTTGGCAGAAGTGAACCAATTTATTGTCTTTACATTTAGAGTTGAATTCATTCACCTCGCTCTGCATGCTTATTTATTTTGAGAACTGCCATAATCCAGCAAGGCAAATGAAGAGGCTTAGTTTAAGAGTTAATATAGAATTGAGGTTAACATCCTCTGGGGACTGAAGAGCAGGTTGTTCCATGTCAGTGACTCCACGGTAAATGGATGGCGATTAGAAAGAAAAGCAGGTGTTAGCAGTAAGGTTTGGGTTCCAGTTGAGAACTATACTGGGGAATAGATTTCAACAAGTAGTAATTGCTTTGTGTTCTCAACAGGTTACAGGAACCGAAGAAAGACCTGATAGCCCGAGTAGTGAGGATAATTGGGACCAAAAAGGCCATTGAACTTTTGATGGAAACTGCTGAAGTTGAACAAAATGGTGGTCTTTTCATAATGGTAAGACTGCTTTACTGGTTCTAGGTTTGGTTTTGGGTTTTTGTTTGTTTGTTTGTTTGTTTGTTTGGTTTGGGTTTTGGTTTTTTGAGACCAGGTTTCTCTGTGTAACCCTAGCTGTCCAGGAACTTTCTCTGTAGACTAGGCTCGAACTCACAGAGATCTGCCTGTGTAAACAGATGTTTCCTGTCCCCATTGCCTGGTCTCAAATAACCAACTTAAAGGCTGAATATGAGTTAATAGATGCTTGGCCCATAGCTCAGGCTTGTTACAACCTAACTCTTGGGTTTTTTTGAGACAAGGTTTCTCTGTGTAGTTTTGGTGCCTGTCCTGGATCTCGATCTGTAGACCAGGCTGGCCTCGAACTCACAGAGATCTGCCTGGCTCTGCCTCCCGAGTGCTGGGATTAAAGGTGTGCGCCACCACCGCCCGGCCTACAAGTTAACTCTTAAATTTAAATTAACCTATATTTCTATTTATATTTGCCACTTGGTACATGGCTTGTTTCCTCATTTCTTACATGTCCTGCTTGCTCGGTGGCTGGCTGGCTGGCTGGCTGGCTGGCTGGCTGGCGTCGATCTGACTCTCCCCTCCTTCCTATCATTTTTAGTCTGACTCTTCTGCCTAACTTCCTGCCCAGCTACTGGCCTGTCAGCTTTTATTGGCCAATGAGAATAATACCTATTCGTAGTGTACAGAAGGATTAGTCCACAGCGTGCCTGCCTCTGCCTGCCTCTGCCTCACCACCACTGCCTGGTGCCTGTGGCTGGTTTTATAGTATCATCTGGCTTTTTTTTTTTTTTTTTTTTTAAAGCAGAATAAACTTGCCTCTCTGTTGCCCTCCCCACCCCTGCTTTGATGACAGGGTTTCACTGTGTGGCTCCTCCAGCTATCCTCAGACATTGTAAGACAACTGTCGGGAAGGAATTGAAAGGTCAAGTTTGAAGGGTTTAGTTTTGGAGCACAGCTTACTGTACTTTAGCTGAATTATTCGATTCCTTGTGCTCCGTCTCCTCAGTAGATAATGAAGATGAGTCCTATGCTCTAAGGATTAGATGAGATGGTACGCATAGGGTACATAGCTTAATGCCAGGCATCATGGGTGCAAGGCCTGCCTAGTTTACAGAGTACAACCCTGTCTTGAAAACACTGAAGTTATAAAACCCAAGTAGAGCTTGGTGTGATGGGATTTGCCTGTAGTCTCAGGATTCAGGAAGCCAAGGCAAAAGGATTCCTGGGGGTTCCCGGACAGCCTGGGCAAGACCCTGCCTCAGAAATAAGTCAGATCACAAACGGATAAACAGTATACCTGCGTGTATTAAAAGTTCAAGGGTGGTCGGGTAAGAAGGAAAGCTATCTGAAAAAGCCCCTAAAGTGGGAAAGGGGTTGAAAAAAAACTGTTCACTGTGTCTTCTCTGGCAAGGCCAAGGGCAGTATCACTTAGAAGGTGGTTTTACAGATTCCATTCATTCAGCTTTCACTGTGAAGTAAGGATGAGAGTGTGACTGTCTTCCTTCTCTCCTGCTGCTCTTGGTTTGGTGTGTTACCCGGCAGGCACAGCACAGGAAGTAGATAAAAAGCTGTGGGAATAGAGAGAAAAGAAACCTGCAGGATTGACGGGTTAAGAGCACATAGTATTCTGGAGAGGGCTCAAGTTTAGTTCCCAGCACACATGTTGGATGGCTCACAGCCTTCTTCTCCCCACCACCCCCCCCTCCCCCGGAGCTGAGGACCGAACCCAGGGGTCTTGCGCTTGTTAGGCAAGCGCTCTACCACTAAGCTAAATCCCCAACCACCTCACAGCCTTCTTTAACTCCAGCCCCACAGGAATCTAATGCCCCTGGCCTCTCTGGGTACCAGCATTCACACTACCACATATAATATTTAAAATTAACATTTTGAAAAAAGATTGATAGCATTGGCTGAAAAAACAGCCTATAAACTTAAATTATAGAAATCAGCAACAAAAGATAAAATTAGTCATATCACTTGTTTAGATTTTCATTTACTTGAACATGAAATTAAAGGTTTATTGTAACTTCATAAAAAAGAAACTATATTCAAATGGGTTAATACTGGTCTGCTGAATACTGAGATGTGAATTCAAGTGCACTTTTGATGTATCCTCTTTGAATAATTGAGTGCCTACTTTGTACTGAGAGATGTTGAGGTTGAAGACAAGAAAAACTCAGTTTATTGCAATAATTATAGAGCCAGGCCTGGTGACACATGTGTATAATCCCAGCACATGAGAGGCAGAGATAGGAGGATCACTGAGTTGGCCTACCTAATAAGGTTCAGACTCATCAGCTTACATAGTGAAACCCTGTCTCAAAAAAAAAAAAAAAAGGAAACAATAATTAGTGGCCTTTGAAATGGCTAGGTGGGTAAAGGCATTTGCTGCCAAGCTTGATGATCGGAATTCCTCCCTAGATCCACTCATGGTGGAGTCATGGCGTGGAACAGCCTGCCAGCTTCTGCAAGTTGTCCACTGAGCTCCACATGTATGCACACCTTTCTTGAAAAAAATTAATGTGAAAATTTTTTAAGAGTAACAAATATAATTTCAAGTGTATTGACAAGTCTATGCGCTAAGGGGAAATAAATAGATCAAATGAAGGTGTAAGGAAGAGGGCGGAGGTGTGGTAGAGATCAGAACAGGCTTAAAAGGCAAAGCATTAAGTGCTGCAAGACTAGGCCATGTGTGTGACAATGTGGACGACGGGAGAGGTACCTGCTAGGCCAGAAATGCTCAAAGTGAGCAAGAATTTGCCGTGGGTGCAAAGTTTGGTAGGATGCCAAGAATACTCAAGGTATTTGGCACTTCAGTGTGATCTTTTCAAAACTAAAAAATTGTTTTTGTTTTGTTTTTGAGATGGGGTCTTTCGGGGTTGGGGATTTAGCTCAGTGGTAGAGCACTTGCCTAGGAAGCGCAAGGCCCTGGGTTCAGTCCTCAGCTCTGGAAAAAAAAAGAAAAGAAAAGAAAAAAGAGAGAGAGATGGGAGTCTTTCTGTGTATCCTTGGCTGCCCTTGAACTCACTCTGTAGACCAAGTGGCCTCAAACTCACAGATCCACCTGCCTCTGCCTCTGAGTACTGGAATTGAAGGTGTGCACCACATATCTGGCTCAAAACTAAAACTTAAAGCAAGAAAATCTACATTGGACTAAATAAAAAGGTGGACTTGAACCTTGTACATGTTGACCTAATCTCTTCCTGGTGCCTGATAGGAACAAGGGGGTCTTTGTGGTTGAATAAAATTAACGAGAGAATAGGACATAAGATGTATTAGTTACTGTCCTAGTGCTGTGCTAAAACACCATGACCAAGGCAACCTATAAAAGAAAACATTTAACGTGGGACCTAGCGTTTCAGGTTGGAATCTGTGAGTATAGCGATAGCTAAGAGCTCACATCTGAAGACAGATATGAGCAGAGAGAAGCACTGGGACTGGCCAGGTCCCCAGTGTCCACCAGCAAGGCCTTGCCTCCTAATTCTTTCCAAACAGTTCCACTAACGGGCACCAAGCATTCAAACATGAGCCTGTGGGGCCATTCTTATTCAAGCCACTACAGAAGACTAGAGAAGAAATATGGGCAGGTTCTAGTGGGGAAGAATTTGTGCTCAAATTTGACTTTTACTTTTAATAAAATATAGTTCTTGGAGGTCTTTGATTGGTTGAAGTGCACATTTCATTCTAGAATATGCTAAATCAGAGTTTCACCTCTTGCTCTCTGAGCTAGTGTCTTTCTCCAGGTCTTTTTACATATTGCTGTGTGTTTCACATTTCTGTGCTGTATTTTCTGGTGGTTAGCTGGCCTCCATGGGTAGTCTGAGGGTACTGACTAACACTTGTCAACTCAAGAGGACTGTGGCATACCTTAAGGGAAAAATTATATTCAGTAAGCCCCATTTAATAATGATTTGTAATGCTTTTAGTCATTATCCAGTATCAGTGAATCCGTAAGTGTGTGCAAGCAGTTTGGTTGGTTGATTTTTAATTTGTTGTCATTTCGGTGGTTGATTAAAACCCAGTCTTGTGCAAAATATGCCCTCTTCCACTGAGCTACACCCTTAACCCCAACAGATTGTTTTAAATAAAGTGTCCTTAAATAGGACTCAAGTTTGCCCAAATCTAATGTTATATTACGTCTAGAGCTGTGTTTTAATATTTGCTAATTCAGTGTTTGTGACTACTTTATAGAATATATCCATCATGAGTGGTGGGAAGCAGCAATAGATACATATATCTCAATGTATATATTTAAATCTAAAATTCTTAAAAAAAAAAAAAAAACAGAGTCAGATCTGGGTTTTAAATCTGGTACTAGCTGTCTCCATAAGCATACTTCCATTCAAATATGTCCTGGTCGTTCATGGAGCCCGTGGTCTGGGAGCTGGGGTTGTAGCTCAGTGACTGAGCACTTTCCTAGCATGGCAGAGGCCCTGACTTCTGTCTCAGCACTGTTAAATAAATAATCAGTCTTCATGTATGAAATTGTCAAAGAATAAATTCGAAATATTCTAAAAAAAAATTGCCCATGGAAGTGTGTGTAGTTTAATTTTTTTTCATTCCTTTTCATAGAATGGTAGTCGAAGAAGAACACCCGGTGGGGTTTTTCTGAATCTCCTGAAGAACACTCCTAGCATCAGTGAAGAGCAAATTAAGGTAATGACAATGGCTGTGTCCTTAGGCCCACACTTGTAATCCCAACACCCAGAAGCAAAGACAGGGGGATGGCTGCACATTCCAGAAAAGATCCCATTTCAAAAGATAGAGGGGAGCCAGGCATGGGAGTGCACACCTTTAATCCTAGCCCTTGGGTAGAGGCAGGGGCAGGTGGATCTCTGAGTTTGAGGCCACCAGAGTTACATGAGATCCTGTTTCAGAAATAGGAGAAGAAAGATGCATAGTCCTTTTTGGACTTCTACTTAGTCTTTCTTTTCTTTTTGTTTTGTTGTTTTGTTGTTTTGTTTGTTTGTTTGTTTGAGACAGGGTTTCTCTGTTTAATAGCCCCAGCTGTCTTAGAACTCACTCTGTAGACCAGGCTGGCCTCGAATTCACAGAGATCTGCCTGCCTCTGCCTCCTGCATGCTGGGTTTAAAGATGTGTGCCACCACTGCTGGGCTGGTCTAGCTTTTTGAGAATCAGTTTTAAGAACATGTAGTAGGGCCAATGAGAGGACTCAGTGACTAAGAGAGCTGGCCACTAAGGCCTACAACCTTGCTGGGAGCTATCCCTGGCTATGGACAGGTCTCAGCAGAGGATGTAAGGAGTCAGCCATGATGGTCAGGAGAATCTTGCAGCCCTGACAGACTAGCAGCCAGAGTGCTTCTTTATTTATACAGAATTTAGTAAGCAGGGATATATTCATGTTGTTCCAAAACATCGATCATATCATTTTTGTTTTTGGACATGTGTTTCACTCCCTTTTGCTCATCATTAATAAACTATGACAGAACAGAGTTATCATTTCTAGTCGTTTCCCTTTAAGTTTTGACACAATTGATGAAGAGTTAACATTTTTACTTATTAACCCATAACCTAATTTTTAAGAATCTAGAGGCATATGACAGCCTGTTCTCAGGCTGGTAGCTCTGGTTGCTACAAGAATGCTAGACCAAAACAAAGTCTTCAAGCCAACCCAGGCATATTGCCATGTCCCAAGCAGTGTATCATTAACTCTTAAAGGTCAGAATGCCCAAGAAAAATCCTCAGGCCAAAGCTGCTACAGCTATTCAAACTCTGGCATGGTAACTTCAGCTAATGTAACTAACTTTGTTGCTGTACATGTCACATCTTTGCCTAAGTGTACAGTGGGAAGAGGCTTGCTGAACTGTGACTAGTTCTTATAGCCCACCGAATCTTGTTGACCTTTTAAAGTTTCCTTTGTTTTCATTATCTTGTTCCTGAGTAAGTACAGGGACAAATGTTTCATAGCCTCATGAAGAGACCTCTGGCTTCTTTATGTGTGTCACAGCCTCCAAGGCCTAAGGAAGACCTTCCAGTAGATAAGGATGTCTCCTAAAAGTGTGTGTGTGTGTGTGTGTGTGTGTGTGTGTGTGTGTGTGTGTGTGTGTGTGTGTGTGTGTGTGTGTGTGAAGGGGGAGTATGTTCAGGACTTGCCTGGGGAAAGTAATACTCCTGGGAGAAGGCATAAATGATTTGTAAGAAATTTTCCATCAAGCCAATATCCCTTTAACTGCCATCTTTCCAGCCCTACAATAATATTTTGAAGAGATGGAATTGTTGTTACATTTTGCAAGTAGCATGTTCTTACATAGGTTAGTTTCATTTCATAGCACATATATAGTTTTGTAGTCAGATATAGTTAGGATGTTTCAAAGTTAGTAGTAGTAAATCTTTTATTCTGGTTGTGTGTGTGTGTGTGTGTGTGTGTTATCAGTTACAGTTTATTTAAATTCTAAACAAAACTTCCCCGTGGTCGTTTCTTTTAGCAAACACATATGTGGGATGATGTGTTCTGGTAGAATAAACATGGCCTACCTAACAGTAGACTGGTTTCGAATGTAGCGTTGGCACTTAATATCACGAACTCTGTTCTGATAGTGAGGTTACTAGTACTTTTTTTGTGAGAAAAAAATGACTATAAAAGTCCCGCCTCACCTCAGTGTACCTATAACAAATAATATGGGATGGTTTTTGTTTGTTATTTTTAGCCAATTTTTTTTTTGTTTGTTTCAGGACATTTTCTACATTGAAAATCAAAAGGAATATGAAAATAAAAAGGCTGCCAGAAAAAGAAGAACACAGCTATTGGGGAAAAAAATGAAACAGGCTATTAAAAGTTTAAGTTTTCAAGAGGATGATGATACATCACGAGAAACTTTTGCAAGTGACACTAATGAGGCCCTGGCCTCTCTTGATGAAGCCCAGGAAGGAGCTGGCGAAACCAAGCTGGATGCCGAGGAAGCCATCGAGGTGGACCACACTCAGGACTTGGACATCTTTTAGGCACATTTTGGACATTTTGAAGAATAAACCTTTGTAAAAAACCATCGTTTCCATTTCTGCTGAGGTTGCTGTACTGTGCACTGAATCTGGAGGAAGGAGAGAGTTTCTGTTTCTGTTTGAAGTAAAAGTGTACATGGCAGTCAGTGCCATTGATGGCAGTGTTTAAAGATGGATGGCTGTGGCTGACAGGCATACAGCACGGGCTTTACTTCTCACTCTGCTGCATGTACTGACTGGTAACGCCTCGTTCCACCTGCAGTCATTGTCCAGCTCACTGTTGGATGCCATTAAGAAGCTTTTTTTTCCTGATTTACCTTTTTGCTGAACTATGCTTTGGTTTCAACACATTCCATTAAAATATGCTATAATATGCATCAATTGTCAGCTCTGACATCCAATTGTTCCTGCAGGGTGGGCAGGGTCCTTCTGCCTCTGCCTAAGCAGTGCTGAGATGATGGGTTCATGCCACCATGCTCTACTACTTTTTGGCAATTTTTGATAAGAGTTATTTATTACTGTGTGCATGAGAGGAGAGGGAGAGTGAGGGGGCCGTGCATGTGGCCCCAGCATGCTTGTGGTAGTCCAAGGACAATTCTGTGGAGTCAGGTGTCTCTTCCCCTTTAAGTGGGTTCGGGGTTGTAAGGCCTACACCTCAAACATCTTTATCTGCTGAGCCATCTCACTAGCCCCTTCTGAGCACTCTTAAAGAGAGAAACTTAAGTCTGTACAGAAGCTGCTTGCCGTTTGTTTGTTGAAAGCAAATGTCAGAAGCTTTTTTTCTTTTTCTTTTTTTTTTTTTTTTGAGATAAGATCTCAATATGTAGCTCTGGCTGTCCTAGAACTCATTATGTCGACCAGGCTGGCCTCGGATTCCCTATGTAGCCAATGATGGCCTTGAATGTCTGATCTTCCTGCCTCTTCCTCCCAAGCGCTGAGATTACAGGCCTGCACCACCACACTTGGTTTATACAGTGTTAAAAATTGAACCTCAAGTTCAGTCCTGCTGAGCAAATACCACCAACTGAACTGCATCCTTAGGTTCTAATCCAACCATGTTTTCCTGTGTCTGTCAAATGTGCAGGGTCTCCAAGTACTCTCATGCTTTAATCAATAATGTTTTTCATGAAGAGACTTAGACACTGAAAATAGCTCTGAGCTGCACATTCCTGGCTCCCAATGGTTGCTGTGGCGTTAGCAGGATCATTGTTACATCAACAGCAGCAGTTTCATCAGAACTAGGCTGTATGAGGTTCTAAGTGAGAATTCTGTCATTGCTGCCAGTGATGGCTTTGGAAAAAGATGCCTGTCCCTCTTTACCCAAACTGGACGACAGTGGTGCAGCGGGGAAGGAATCTAAGCCTGCCAATAAGTGAGGAGGACCTCAGGGTTCTGGGTTGGTGGGTCATTGTGTTGTCTTAGACACAGTGCAGGGCCTCACAAGCTAGGCAGGTGCTCTACCACTGAGTCTCATCAGCCTCCCCTGCTCCACCCCCAGGACAGGCTCTCATGTGGTCCAAGCTGGCCTTGACCTTCCTATAGAGCTGAGAAGGACCTTGGATTCGATCTGCTTCCACCTTGAGAGTGCTGGGGATACTGGTGTGCACCACCAAGAAGTGCTAGAGATAGGACCGAAGTTTATGTATGCTAGGCAGGCTCTCTACCACCTAAACTGCATTCTCTGCCCTTGTCAGCCCCTTAAAATTGGTATTTTTCTGTTTTTTTTTTTTTTAATTTAAAAAACCATTACTTATATGTATGTATGTATCTGCACGGGTTTATGGGCAAGCACACTGGTGTGTGTGTGTGTGTGTGTGTGTCCTTGGAGGCGAGGAGAGGGTATTAGATGTGAGGGGAACTGGAACCACAGGCAGTTGCCCAGTGTGGGTGCTGGGAATTGAACCCCTGTCCTCATGACAGAATATTCAAGTGCTCTTAACTTCCCAGTCATCTCTGCTGTAGACTTTTTTTTTTTTTTTTTTTAAATAGGTTCTTCTCTCACACAGTACACTCTGACCACGGTTTCATTTCCCTCACTCCTACCCACCCCTCATTTTCCCTCCCCCAGATTTTTTTTTTTTTACTCCACCTCCGTTTCCTCTTAAGAAAAGAGCAGGTCTCCTAAAGAGGACAGCCAAACAAAACAAGATACACTAAGACAAGGCAAAAGCCCTCACATCAAGGCTGGACAAAGCAACCCAATAGGAGGATAGAGTCAGGAGCAGGTAAAAGTCAGAGATACACCCACTCCTGCTGTTAGGAGTCCCACAGAAACACCAAGCTAACAACCATAACGTGCAGAGGACCCGATGAAGATCCATGTGGTTGCCGATTCAGTCTCTGAGCCCATGTGAGGTCTGCTTAGTTGAGTTGGTGGGCCATGTTTGCCTGGTGTCCTCCATCCCCTCTGACTCGTACAGTCTTTCCTCCCCCTTCTGAGACAGTGTCTCCTTCAATTACCCATGCTGGTCGGTAGTTTGTGAGGCCTCTGCCTCGGTCTCCCAAATAGCTGAGATCACAAGTGTGTACCACCAACCCTCAGTGAGTCCTGGGGTTTCTGTTGCTGATTTGTTGTGCAATCTGAGACATACGAGAGCACAGTAAATTTGAGTTTTGTCTTAGCTACTTTTCTATTGCTGTGAAGAGACACCATGGCCAAGGCAACTTGTAGAAGAAAGAGTTTCTAAGAAGCTTATGGTTTCAGAGGATTAGTCCATGACCATCATGCCAGGAGCATAGCGGCAGGCAGGCAGGCATAGTCCTGCAACTGAGAGCTCACATCTCATAAACAAGCACAAGGCAGAGAGAGAGAGAGAGAGAGAGAGAGAGAGAGAGAGAGAGAGAGAGAGAGAGAGAGAGAGAACTGGGAATGGCAAGGGCTTTTGAAACCTCAAAGCCTACCCCCAGTGACACACCTCTTCCAACAAGACCACACCTCTAATCCTTCCCAAACAGTTCTACTACTGGGTACCAAGTATGCAAACATCCGAACCTATGGGGGCCGTTCTCATTCGAACCACCACATGCTTCTCCTTAGCATTTATACAGAAAGCTTAATGTTCCATAGAGAAAAGTTAGTGCAGGGATAGTGAGTCTGACTTAAATATAGAGCTTGGATAAATCCAGAATCCAAATTAGTCTTTCCCTCCCTCCTTTTCTTTCTTTTCTCTGGCTGCATATTCCCTTTGGACAATTCATAGGTATGAAGCAAATTGCGGTGTACTATATTCACTCTTCAAACTAAACTGTAGGGCTCGAGGGATGGCTCAGTGGTCAAGAGCAGCTGCTGTTCTTCCAGAGGACCAGAGTTCAGTTCCTAGCACCCACACTGAGCAGCTCACAACTGCCTCTAGTTCCAGCTCCAGGGGCTCGAATGCCCACTTCTGGCCTCTGAAAGGCATCTTCGCACACATACACACACACACACACACATACACACACACACACACCCCAAATCAAAATCAAAATGTATGTACATTTGTAGGTGAAGTACACATACCTAGCCCTAACTTGATTTTGGTGATACTTGGGTTTGTTTGTTTGTTTTGTGGAAGGGTCTTACTCTGGCCCTAGCTGGCCCAGTACTCAATAGGTAGATTGGATGGTCTCCATAGCAATCCTCTAGCATCCCAACTGTTGGGATTAAAGGCCTGAGCTCCCACGCCCAGCTGGCTGGCTGCTGAGATATTGAAAGGGCTGGCTTGCTGTTGGATGCACCTCAGCAGCAAAGCTCTCTGTCCTGCAGGTGTAGGATGTGAAGAACACAACTGCATCCATTCCTTAGAGCAGTGGTTCTCAACCTTCCTAATGCTGCGACCCTTTAATATAGTTTCTCGTGTTGTGATCCCAACCATAAAATTATTTTCATTGCTACTTCCTGCCAATTTTCTACTGTTATGAATCACAATGTAAATGTCTGTGTTTTCCAATGGTCTTAGGTGAGCCCTGTGAAAGGGTCGTTTGACGCCCCGCCCTCCTCCGCCAAAGGGGTCGTGACCAACAGGTTGAGAACCGCTGTCTTAGAATGATGTGGACACAATTTAACTTAATCTCCTTTCTCCTTTCCTAATCTTCAGGTGTGATGACATTCACTTGCCACGGTTCTCAATAAAGCAAGGCATGTTCCCATCACGTTACGTTATGCCTTGGAAGGAAAACATGAAATTCAGGAATGTGAATCTGCAGGTATCTTCTCACAAATATCCAGGTTGATGCCTGCCTACGGCTGTTAGAGATATCGGTGCTTTCCACCAAGCCTGGTGGCCTGAGGCTGACCTGTGACCCACAGGATGGAAGGAGAAAAATGATTCCTGCAGGTTGTCCTCTGGCCTGTGCACAGGCTCACTAAATAAACTAAACGTGATAATAAAACTAAAGCCAGTTTAGTATAATCTCTAAGACATGTATAGCTATGCAAAAAACCATTTTCATGTATTTTCACATATGCATGTAAACAAAAATAACCCAAATGCAAACTTAAAATGGACACGTGACAGCATTTGAGGTCACATACACTCATGTGCAGGGTTGGAGGCTGAGCAGGCGTAGGTGTCGTGAATAGTGAAGCTACAGTGCCAGAGCTATGTTTTTAGATGATGCTGACTATGCAAGCCGAGAGCCATAGGAAGAGCTGGGCTGGATTTACAGGTTAAGACTTGCCCACTCAGTGCTACTAGCCAGCCTGAAAACGTTTTCCAAATTCAGATTGACCATTATAGATCTCTTCTTTTCCCTGCCCTCCCTTCCTCCCTCCCTCCCTCCCCCCATTCCTCCCTCCTTCCATCCCTTCCTCCCTCCCTCCTCTCTTTCTCTCTTCTCTTCCTCTTCTTCCTTCTCCTTCCTACGACCCCCTCTCAAATTGAGTCTCAACTCTGGAGCCCAGATTCTCCTAGAACTCAATATGTAGCCCAAGCTGGCTTTGAAACTCATGGCTATCCCCCTGCCTCAGCTTCCCCAGTACTAGGATTACAGACATGAGCCACCATACCTATCTAGTAAGTTATTTCTTTAAAGAGTTAAAATGTATTATAGTATAAATAATTTGAAAATTTCAATAGAATAGTTAATGTTGAATTAGGAATATGTTTTGGCAAGACAAAAAGAAGTCTTAGAAATTATATTTACATGGGATAAAATAAATTATAAAACATGGCTCAATTATTTCCTTAAAAAATGCTCATGCACAATGCTATAAAATAAAAGAAGTTATGTTTTCCTTGAGATATATGGGGGTTTTTGTTTTGGTTTAGTTTTTGTTTTTTGTTTTTGAGACAGGATATTTCTGTGTAGCCCTAGCTGTCCTGCCTGCCTCTGCCTCCTGAGTCCTGGGATTAAAGGCATGTACCACCACCACCCAGCCTGGAATATGAGTTTTTATCTAACACTTAAAACAAAAAACAAAACAACAACAACAAAAAAACCTAAAGAAATTAAAACACAGGTATGAAATGCCAGTCTACATACGTTTATTATTAAGACTTTCTTCAATTTTGAGGGGTGTGTGTGTGTGTGTGTGTGTTAAAGCCTTGTTGTATATTCCTGGCTGTCCTGGAATTTTCGTATAGACATGCTGGCCTCTAACTCAGATCCACCGGACTCTGCCTCCCAAATGCTGGGATTAAAGGTGTGTACCACCGTGACTGGCTTTTCTTCAGTCTTAATATGGGGGTCTATTTTATATAATTTGATAGCTTAATAAATAGCATTGCAGGGTTTGGAGAGATGGCTCAATGGTATAAGAGCACTGGCTGCTCTTCTGGTGGACCTGAGTTCAATTCCCAGCACCCACAAAGCAACTCACAAATATCTGTAACTCCATTTCTAGGGGATCTGACACCCTCACACAGACATACATGCAGGCAAAACACCAATGCACATGCCATAAAAATAAATAAATTAGAAAAAAAGAATGATATTGCATGGTGAGTCACTACTTTTAACTACTTTTTTCACTTATTAGAAATACAAGATACAAACTTTATGAACTGAAATTGGAAACACTGAGTGTATTAAAGAAGCTCACTCACTGTTGTTATAAAAAGTATGTTTCATTCTGTCTTTCTATTGCTGTGAAGAGACACCAGGGCCATGGCAAAGGAAAACATTTAACTGGGGTGGTTTACATTTTGAAAGGTTTAGTCCATTATCATCATGGCAGGACATGGAATGAATGTGTGGAGGCAGACATGGTGCTGGAGAAGGAACTGAGAGTCCTACATCTTGATCTGCAGGCAACAGGAAGCAAACTGTGTACCACACTGAGCATAACTTGAACAAAAGAGACCTCAAAGCCCTGCCCCCCACAGTGACACACTTTCTCCAATAAGGTCACACCTACTCCAACAAGGCCACACCTCCTAACGGTGCCACTCCCTATGAGCTTATGGGGGCTGATTACATTCAGACTACCACACATTTATTTTATGTGTAAGCGTGTGTGGGGGGATGCTCTGGTTGGTTCACCATGTAGGGCCCAGGGACTGAAGTCAGGTCATTAGACCTGACAGCCTCTGCCATCCGAGCCATCTCCCCAGCCCCTCTTTTCCTTGTGTTTGGTTTTGCTTTGGTTTGGGCGTGAGGGTTGACCCTTCAGGCTTTCCTGTGGTGCTGAGCACACCGTACCACTGAGCTGACATCTGCAGCTGGAGCTTTAGCGATTTTAAGGGTGTTTCACTTTTACAGTGTAGTTTTATGTGTTCCCAACAATTTTTACAATATTACCAGTGACTCTGTGTGTGTGTGTGTGTGTGTGTGTGTGTGTGTGTGTGTGTGTGTGTGTGTGCAGAGTTCTACCTTAAGCAGTTACCATGAACTATAAAAAGAGAATGAAACGAAATTGCATGCTCACACTAACTGTTAATACTCTTATTAGCTTATTCTTCCCTTTCCATTTTTCCTTAGATGCTGACACACTTACATAAATGTAATTTAAAAATTAAAGAGAAAAGAAAAAGCCAGACATGGTGGCACACACATTTAATCCAGCACTTGGGAGGCAGAGGCAGGAGGATCTCTGTGAGTTCAAGGCCAGCCCTGTCTAGATAGCAAGTTGCAGGCCAGCCAAGGCTAACTAGTGAGATCCTTCCTTTAAAATAAAAGGGGGGTAGGGGTAGGGATCTGGAGAGATCACTCAGCAGATAAAAGGCTGATCTTTCAGAGGACCTGGGTTCAATTCTCAGCACTCACATTAGTAATACATTCTAATATAGTCACTTGGGTTGGGAGGAAGAAACGAAAAAGTCTTTAAACCTAACATGAAAATGATGTCTGGTGCTGTTCAGCAGAGTATTTTCTCTCTTAGCAAGCAGATGCGTGTGGGATCTATGCTGGCCCCTTGGAAGATTCTCTGTTCTGGGGTCACAGTGAGCGGCTTTGCCATGGGGAAGATCGGAAAGTCATCATGAAGAAAGGCCCACCGGAGATAAAGATTGCCGACATGCCTTTGCATTCGCCTCTCTCCAGATACCAGAGCACTGTGATCTCCCATGGCTTCAGGAGGCGACTGATCTAATGGGCTGACCTGGGGGTAGTGGTGTGCTTGCCCAACACACAAGAGGCTCAGGGTTCTAACCCCATTACTAATAAAAAGAATAAAATGATAAATTAGTTCAATCTCTTGCCCTCTCTTGGTTCTGGGGCTTAATTTAAGCTCACTGCATTTGGCCTAAAAGTTTAATTTGTTTGATGATTATAAGTCACTAGCATAATATAGAGATCTTCGATGCTTTGGAAAGGGCATCAGTTCTGAGACTATCTAAGGTCAAGCAGGAGAGGAAGGAAACTGCTTTTCTGGTGGCATTTCACTCCAGGTCGATAAAGAGCAACCGATGGGCCCAGCCTACTGTCTTGGGCATGCAGTCCCAGCCACTGTGAGTCCATAGATGCAACTGAGCCGCCATGTCTGGCCAAGACTGTTTTGTGCAGACATCCTCGGGCTTTTACAATCTCTCCAGCCCATCTTCTACTTTGATCTGAGTGTTGGAGAGGAGAGATGATATGGATGTCCTATTTAGACACGAGCTCCATAGTCTCTTATTCTCTGTACATTGACCAGTTGTGGGTCTCTGTATTAAAAAGAAGCTTCTCTGACGAGGGTTGCAAGATGCACTGACCTATGGCTATAAAGGTAAGAACTTGGGGGCAGAGGTTGCTTACCCCCATGGCATGTATTCCACTGTAGCAACAGCGGGCATGTCTCACAGGGCTCATACCTGGGTAAGATTGTTGCCTACTTCTCTTCTTTGGCACCATGCGTAGACCCTCCCAGGACTCAGAAAGCTAGCCAGCTGTGATGAGGCTTCAGTACCAAGCTCAATTTCTCCACGTCCTGTGATTCAAGTATGTGGTGTATTCAGCAATGAGGTTTTTTTACCATCACCGTCTGGAGGGTAACTGAGAACAAAGGCAATAGCTTGTAATATTAGGGGGAGGTGGCTATGGGACCTTGCTGAACAACAACTTGAAAAGAGGTCACCCATACTTGGAACTGGGTTATTTGATAGCCTGTGGTGTCTGGCAGAGGCACTGTTCCCATTAGAGAGGACCCCATTTAAACTCCTTTTCCAAATGTGTGTTTATATATGTTAGGATGCTTCTACAGTAGGTTTCTGTCTTAGGGCTTCTATTGCTGAGAAGAAACACTCTGACCCAAAGCAAGTTCGGGAGGAAAGGGTTTATTTGATTCATACTTCCACATCATAGTTCATCACTGAAGGAAGCCAGAACAGGATCTCAAAACAGGGCAGGAAGCCAGAGGCAGGGGCCGATGCAGAGGCCGTGGAGGGGGTGATGCTTACCAGCTGTCTCTTCCTGACTTGCTAATCCTGCTTTCTTACAGAACCCAGGACCACTAGCCCAGAGACAGAACCACCTACAATGGCCTGGGCCCTCTCCTATCAATCACACTTAAGAAAATGCCTCGCAGCCAGATTTTATGGAAGTATTTTCTCAATTGAAATTCCCTCCTTTCAGATAACTCTAGCTTGCAAATCAACCTGATACAAGACTAGTCTGCACAGCTTCCACGTAGCATTTAAAAAGATCGTTCAGCCGGGCGGTGGTGGCGCACGCCTTTAATCCCAGCACTCGGGAGGCAGAGCCAGGAGGATCTCTGTGAGTTCGAGGCCAGCCTGGGCTACCAAGTGAGTCCCAGGAAAGGCGCAAAGCTACACAGAGAAACCCTGTCTCGAAAAACCAAAAAAAAAAAAAAGATTGTTCAGTTATCACTTCCCATTCTCCCCCTCTTCTATGACCTCCCATCCCCCACCCCATTTAACCCTTCCTCTTCCATTATTCCTCCTTTTATATCACCTGAGTTTTACCTCCTTCCCTGGAAATCCACCCCTGTGTCCCTTTACTCTTTTTCCCCTCCTTTTTTGACAGGGTCTTCCTATACAGCCCAGGTTGGGCAGAAACGCATTATCAGTATTATTCGTTTTGAAACATATTTACAATGGATTCTAGGAAGGTGTTACCTGCCAAAGCTCACCTCTGGCAGGTTCTGTTATCTTTCTTCTTTCTAATGTATAAAATTATTCTTTCCTAATTTTTCTTCCAATGTCTGGAAAGTTTTTGATGGGAACAGGTTATTTTAGAAAATATACTGTAGCTGGGCATAGTGGCACACGCCTTTAATTTCAGCCCTGGGAAAGCAGAGGCCGGCAGAATCCTTGCGAGTTTGAGACCAGCCTGGTCCATAGTGAGCTCTAAGCCGGCAGGGGTTACATTGTGAGACTCTGTCTCAAAATGAATAAATAAACAAAATAAATGAAAGAAAGAAAATATTTTGTAGCAATTACATGTACTGGCTCCTCCATGCAGGGCTTCTTACTATTATTTGCTTGCTATTTTAGTGACATCTAATCTCCCCTTGCCCCAATTCCCACTCCTACCCCCTCATCCAGCTGCAGTGTTGAGTGTCTGCCCCGGCCCGGGGTGTCAATGGGGGCGACCCACCTGTGGGAGAGAATGAAAAGGACAGGGGAGACATGAAAGGAAGACAGTGTGTTCTGATCAAGCTGCAAATTTTATTCTCCTCAGCAAGGCTTATATAGCATGGGAGGGGGAGGGGACAGGAAGGAGGGAAGGGGTGCACGACGTGCAGGTGAAGGACTACGTGCAAGTCGTGAGGCTGCTAGGTGGTAAGGTCACTGGTCAGGGCCCATTGTTCTGTTGCTATGCTACCTGACCTGCCTGACCTGTTCTTTATCTTTGGGGGCATCTGGTTTAGGGAAGGGGCTTGTTCTCTGGCCTAGCTAGTACTTTTCCATGGTCCATGTTTGGTCCCTGACAAGTGTCCAAGTGGATTTTCAGAAAATCAGCCTTGGGTTTGCCCATAGCCCTGCTCCTATGGCAGAGTTTTGGCAGTCTTCTTCCTGGGCTCCTGTGACCCTCCCACCACAGTGAAAGTCCCTTAAAGCTTAAACCTCTCTCCACAAGGAACCAAGAGTGACTTGTCTTGAGCAATTTCAGGAACGACCTCCAAGCCTGCCCTTGGAGCAGATTCGAGGACAGTGGCACACTTCTTCCCGTGTGACACCCGTGTTACCAATGAGGAAGTATGGGAGATACCAAAAAGGGATTGACACAAATGACCCTTCAGAACAAGCCTCTTTAGGAGAGAGAGCCTTGCAGCAATGGGGCTTTGGGGACACCATCCAGCCTTATAACGAGAGGGCAGTTAGGAGAGCTACACCAGACACAGCGTGATGGGACCATGAAGGGAGAGAGGGACCTCTTCAAGATCCCCGAGGAGCTGCATTAGGAGAGAGAGTGGCCATGTAGCGTGACAGTGGGCCTGCAGGGAGTCTTCAAAATTCCTTCGGCAACAAACAAAACTGAAGAAAGCCAGAGACTGACTTTTATAAGGTTTTAGGGTATAGCCACAAATTCTGCTCTGAGTGGGCTAGCCTGTCCTAGACTGTGTGCCGGGAATCAGGACATGCTGTAATTTAGTCTCTTTCCTGGGCAGGATGGGGGAGGCTGAGCTTGATTTTCCCACACAGCAGGGACCTACCAGCTCTTTGGCAGGAGAGGTACAGCCTGATTTTAGGGTTAGGGGAGGTGATGAGGAGGGAGCAGCCAGAGGATCTGTAATCTGAAGACCTCAGTGGACTTTGGGTCAGGTTACACACCCTCCAACTGCCGCTCTCCCAGAGGTCAGCCTACACTCGCTAGAGCCCACAGATCCCTGTTCTGAAAGAAAGCACACAGATAGGGCCAGGGGAAAGCAAGTCTAGCCACCCTCCCACCCACCCACCCCCCGCATAGCTGCAAGATAAACTCATGGTCCTATCTAGTAGGACCTGGCTCCTTGGCATCCAAATTTACTTGGTGTGGAACTTTCCATCATACATTTAGAGAAGTCGGAAAATCCCCTTTATTGGGGGGGGGGGGCAGGGAGCTATGTATTATTTATGAGGGGACACACATGCCATCGCACGGGTGTCAAGGTCAGAGGACAACTTGCAGAAGTCGGCTCTCTCCTACCACGTGGATCTTGGAGATCAAATGCAGGTTGTTGAGCTTGAAGACCCTGTAACAAGCGTGTTTACCTGCTAAAGCCATCTCATCAGTACTGTTCAGGGGATTTCCCTGAAGGTACTCTGTGACTGCCTGTCTGTCTGTCTGTCTGCCTCTCTCTCTCTCTCTCTCTCTCTCTCTCTCTCTCTCTCTCTCTCTCTCTCTGTGTGTGTGTGTGTGTGTGTGTGTGTGTGTGTGCAAGCGCGTACTCTCTTACTTCCTTTTTCGGGTCACCTCATAGTGTGGGACACACGATGCCTAGCTTCTCTTCCACTTGAACCCATGTCCCTTACTGCTCTCCCACCCCAAGGCCCAGGCATGGCCTCGAAAGTCCCAAAGCTCTCTTTCTCCTCATACCGCTCATTCTGAAGGGTGGGTGGTCTCGGCTTCCTTCCCACCTCACCGCCGTTCTCTGTACTTCTGTAATATCACTGAGCACTGTGGTGGGGGTAGGAGGCCACTGGTTCTCTCAGCTCACTAACGCCGGAGCACCAACCTTAGGACTTGAGCAAGGGTGAAGGAGGTGCTGTTTCTCTCGGGGGGCTCTGTGCAAGGGACAGCTTCCATCCCATGAGTTGGACTTAAGTACAAGAAGGAGGCCCTACCTCTTGGTCACTTGTCGGGAGCTGAGAAACAGGTTCAGGGAGTTGACATCCTTCTTGTCATGGAAAGTTAATGTCACCAGTGCACTATTAGAAACATATATGAACACTCGTGTCTTTCTACAATGCCAGAGTTTATTGAATAATAATAAATTTTCAAGGTATGGAGGTTTCGATGGCAGCAATTTACCAAACATTGCTAACTCGGCTGAGGCAAAAAACGTATTCCAATCTTAATTACCAATATTAACTCTCAGCTCATCATCTATCACATGTCACATAGCAAATCTATCTCTTTATAAGGGTTATAATATATATATATAACTACAAAGGGCTAAAGCGAGAGGTCTCAGAGGTAAATGAGGTCTGTATGGATAAGACAAGAAACCCAAGCTGAACTTCAGGGAAAAGGCTCCAGCGGCCACAGCTGTGTGCCAGGGGCTTGAGAGCACAGCTGTAGAGCTGAGTCCAGCTGCAGAGGTGGAAGGGCAAGATCAGGTCCTGATGAAGGACCAGGGAGACAGATGAATGGCAAGGAAAGACAGGCAAGCAGGCAGGCCAAAGATGGCAGTTGAGTAGGCCACATCAACAGTAGGGACAGAGCCTTGCCGAAGCCTGGGGACAGTCAGGAGTTCTCTGCTTGTCAGTTCACACACACACACACACACACAGACAGACAGACACAGGCACAGGCAGAGATGAGAGAGAGACAGACACAGACAAAGAGACAAAGATGAGAGAGAGTGAGGAGAGGGGGGGGGGGAGAAGGTAGGATCTAAAGATGACTATGAGGGAGGGTCTGTCTTCAATGGCCTCCAAGCCTGCCAATGCCTGTAGCTATCTAACAAGATGACAGGTCGGTGGGAGGGTCTTTGCCATCTCGGTGCTGAGTGTCCACCTCTTCATGGAGTCTAGGAGGAGGAGTTGTATCTTTTTCTTGGCCTGGTGTTTGCTAAGTCCATGGGCCTGGTTTCCCTAAAATGATTGGACTACGTCCTTGTCCACTGGCAGTTCCAATTCTCCATGAGAAATGCAGAGTCTTGCTACTTGCAGTCTGTGCTGCATGTGGTCCCAGACAAAAGGTGCTGTTTACATGTCCACCCAGGGGCACAGCCATCCTCCTCCCTCAAAATGGAGTCAAACGCTGCTTGTCAAATGGAGTTTCCTAGAAGAAGGAATGTGAAAAATCACACCCGGGGGGATGGTGACGCACACCTTTGATCCCAGCACTCAGGAGGCAGAGTCAGGTGAATCTCTGTGAGTCTGAGGCCAGCCTGGTCTACAGAGCGAGATCCAGGACATCCTCCAAAGGTACACAGAAAAAACCTGTCTCGAAAGAGAAAAAAAAAAGAAAGAAAGAAGGAAAAGAAAAGAAAAAAGAAAAACCACAGTTTTACACAGTATGCAGTAACTGAGGGCGGGGCCAGCCTTACTTCCACAGGTAACCACGTGACTAGGGCTGGGGAAGGGAGGCTGGGCATCATCCTTGGCTGAGTCTGTCAAGTCTCCATCATAAGCTGGAAGGAATGAAGGAAGGGGTGGGTTCTGGTTCAAGTGTCTTCTGAGCCTTAGAAGATTTTATTTTCCTAAAAACAAAACTTTCTCCATTTACTCTGTACCGCCCCCCCAAGGTCACGTGATTTCTCTTTTCAGTTATCTCTAGTAGTGAAGAAAAGGTTTACATTGTCACCCTAGAAGTAGAATTCTAGATTCATGCTTTTTTTTTTTTTTTTTTTTTTTTTTTTTTTTTTTTTTTTTTGGTTTTTCCAGACAGGATTTCTCTGTGTAGCTTTGCACCTTTCCTGGAACTAACTCTGTAGCCCAGGCTGGCCTCGAACTCACAGAGATCCACCTGCCTCTGCCTCCCGAGTGCTAGGATTCAAGGCGTGCGCAGTTTACCTCTTTTTGTTGTTGTTGTTGTTGTTGTTGGTGGTGGTGGTGGTGGTGGTGTGTGTGTGTGTGAATAATGTGTGTGTGAATAATAACAATGTATACAACCAGAAACAATGCTGGAAGCCAGAACACCAAAACGTCCCGATGTGAATACTTCTGGGTGTGATGCTGATGTCATTGGTGCTGATGGTTGTTGTTTGAGTTTTCCTGACTGGCCCACAGTCAGGACAAATTTCTCTCACCCGCCAGTCCCACAACCGCTCAAACCCGATCAAGTAAACACAGAGACTTATATTGGTTACAAACTGTATGGCCGTGGCAGGCTTCTTGCTAACTGTTCTTACAGCTTAAATTAATCCATTTCCATTAATCTATACCTTGCCACGTGGCTTGTGGCTTACCGGTACTTTACATCTTCCTTGTCCTGATGGCGGCTGGCAGTGTCTTCTCTCAGCCTTTCACTTCCCAGTTCTATTCTCCTCCTTGTCCCGCCTATACTTCCTGCCTGGCCACGGGCCAATCAGTGATTTATTTATTGACCAATCAGCAACACATTTGACATACAGACCATCCCACAGCACCTCCCCTTTTCTTTTCTTAAAAAGGAAGGTTTTAACCTTTATACATCTCCAAAGTCAGCTTGGTATATTTGGGAATTTGGGCGTAGCTTCTCTTACTACTTCCTGCTGGAGGGGGGCGCTGTATCTTCTGGGGAAACAAAGAAAATTTTAGGATCATGGAGTAGTCCGTGAGGCTGTATCATCTGAGCCAGTTGCCTTCAAACCATTCTGGATGTTGGATCATCTGGGCCATGGTGTCATCGGAGACCTTTTAGGTGGTCTTGGCTGGTCAAACCTGATGTGTCTTAATCTGGAACAAATCCATAGCCTCTGGCTTTCTGTGGAAACAAAAGCAGAGTCTCTTTTCCAAAGTAACATATCCTTATATCTAAATTTTGAAGTCAAGGTACCTTTAAAATATACATTTTGGCATAACTCAACAGCTTTTACAATCAAATGTTTTTCTGTAGTTAAAAATCCCAAAGACAACACAATCCAGATTCTCTGTGTAATATTCATCTTTATGTGGCTTATTTTTTATATTAATTTTACTGTCTCTTTAAAGACTTTATTTTTTAAAACTATGTATTTGTTTTTGTAATTGTATATATCCCCTTTTTAATCTCTTTTAAGCCTATGTATATTTTACACACATTGTAAACTATTACATCTGAATCTGTCTTATTGTGAATCTATTGCTTTAAACTGCAGCAGCTGTGGCTGCTGGCTCTGCCCACCTCAGTTTCCCAACATGGCGGCAGTATGCTTACCACCAGCTCTGGGAGCTATCGTGGGTCTATGCTTTTATCCAAGCAGCATGTAGCCCAGAAACCTCTTTTTTTTTGTTTTGTACTAGCAAAGGCTAAATCCACAATGTAGCTTAATGTGCCACTTGCAGAGGCCTCATTCCCGCCATACTGCAGGTCGAGCGCGCACGCCAGGAACCCGCCAGTAGCTCAAACCGGCAGCTGCCGCTCATTTGAGAGAGACAATTAGGAAGCTGTTTTTAGCTCCATTTTAGAATCTTTTTTCTCAGGTTTTAGGTGGAAACTCTTGCCACCACGTTGGACGCCATTTGTTGTTTGAGTTTTCCTGACTGGCCCACAGTCAGGACAAATTTCTCTCACCCGCCAGTCCCACAACCGCTCAAACCCGATCAAGTAAACACAGAGACTTATATTGGTTACAAACTGTATGGCCGTGGCAGGCTTCTTGCTAACTGTTCTTACAGCTTAAATTAATCCATTTCCATTAATCTATACCTTGCCACGTGGCTTGTGGCTTACCGGTACTTTACATCTTCCTTGTCCTGATGGCGGCTGGCAGTGTCTTCTCTCAGCCTTTCACTTCCCAGCTCTATTCTCCTCCTTGTCCCGCCTATACTTCCTGCCTGGCCACGGGCCAATCAGTGATTTATTTATTGACCAATCAGCAACACATTTGACATACAGACCATCCCACAGCAGATGGTGACGATGATTTTGGTCTTTTGATACAACTCTGTAGCCCAGGCTAGCCCAGAAGTGCTGAGAGTACAGGCAAGTGCAGACAGGTAATTTATCAACAGAAGCTCTTCCTTGGGCTGCTGTCCCAGTTCCCAAATCAACACGAACGCTAACTCCTCTGGGACGCTGTTTCACACTCAACTTCACGGTCTACTTTCCCTGACAGGTCCATCTTCGTGGGCCCCGTTCCTCACTGGACCAGAAGGGGGCTCTATTGCATCACTTAAAAAGCAATTCAATTTCTGAAGAGAAAAGGGAGGGGAGGCGTGTCTGGGGGAGAGAGATGGTGGGGGTAGCTGGGAGGAGTACAGGGAGGGGAAACTGGTCGGGATGTATTGTATGAGAGAAAAATCTATTTAAAAAAGAAATAGGGGAGGCAGAGCCAGGCGGATCTCTGTGAGCTCAAGGCCAGCCTGGTCTACAGAGCAAGATCCAAGACAGGCCCAAAGCTACACAGAGAAACCCTGTCTCAAAACAAACAAACAAACAAACAAACAAAAAAACAACAAAAAAAAGGAAATAGAAAAAAGGAAAAAACTTGCACAGTGGAGAAAAGAGGGGCTACGTCCTATCCCTACCAGAGAAGCTAACGGCAGTGGATGACTGCTGAGTGAGGAAGAGTCATTTTTCTTTTTTTTTTTTTTTTTTGTTGGTTTTTCGAGACAGGGTTTCTCTGTGTAGCTTTGCGCCTTTCCTGGAACTCACTTGGTAGCCCAGGCTGGCCTCGAACTCACAGAGATCCGCCTGGCTCTGCCTCCCGAGTGCTGGGACTAAAGGCGTGCGCCACCACCGCCCGGCTCATTTTTCTTTAGGGAAGAAGCCGACGGTAAGTTGCCCAAGACCCAGGCGACAATCCCACATGCCATGCATACGTGGGCAGCACGTATTGAACTTAGTAGGTTATTGAGGAAAAGTGAAGCTGGAGGAAGATGGGAACTGTGTTGGGAGGGTAAGGGATGATGGAGGGATGAAATGGATGACGGATAGGACCAAGACACGTTGTACACGTGTATGACATTACCAAGGATTTAAAAATAAATGTGAATTGTGGTGGTATTTTGTTTGTCCTCTAACAGATAAAATTTGCCTGAAGATCACAGGACAGAGCTAGCCACTAGATTAAACACAGAGGTCCGGCAGTGGTGGCACACACCTTTAATCCTAGCACTTGGGAGGCAGAGAGCCATCTGGATTTCTGTGAGTTCAAAGCCACCCTGGATTACAAGAGATTAATCCAGTCTGGAAGAGAACCAGAGCCAGGCAGTGATGGCTGGGTGGAGAAAGGCTTATAAAGTGGGAGAAGACAGGAACTCAGTCCCTTTCAGCTAAGGACTCAGGGGCATTCAGTCAACTTTAAAATATATATATTTTTAAATTTTTGTGTAGGTGTGTTACTATTCATATGTGGAACTCACTATGTAGACCAGGCTGACCTTGAATGCACAGAGATTCGACTGCCTTTGCCTCCTGAGCGCAGGGATTAAAGATATGTGCCACTGTGCCTGGCCTATTTTACCTTTTTATGAAGGTTTACTATTGATAAGTACCACCAGTGTGAGGCATTCCCTTTATTTTTAGTTCTCTGGGTCTCAGAAATCACTTTAAACCCCTGCCCCCCACAGTCACCCCACCAAGCTATTCAGTGGTCCCTATAGGTGAACAGGAGTGCTGTTTGTTTTCTGTTGGTGTTTTTAATGGGCACTTGTTTTATTTTTCCTAGACATCGTTTCTCTGTGTAGACTTGACTGTGTCCTGGAATTCCATTTTTTTTTTTAAAGATGTTGAGTTGCCATTGTCCTTTTTAAAAAAAAAAAAAAAAGATTTATTTATTTATTATGTATACAGTATTCTGCCTGCATGTGTCCTTGCAGGCCAGAAGAGGGCACCAGATCTCATTTTTTTTATTTATTATGTATACAGTATTCTGCCTGCATGTGTCCTTGCAGGCCAGAAGAGGGCATCAGATCCTATTACAGATGGTTGTGAGCCACCATGTGGTTGCTGGGAATTGAACTCAGGACCTCTGGAAGGGCAGTCAGTGTTCTTAACCGCTGAGCCATCTCTCCTGCCCACCAGTAATTCCATTTTTTAAGATTTATTTATTTATTATGTATACAGTGTTCTGCCTGCATATATTACTGCACACCAGAAGAGGACACCAGATCTCATTATAGATGGTTATGAGCCACCACCATGTGGTTGCTGGGAATTGAACTCAGGACCTCTGGAAGAGCAGTCAGTGCTCTTAACCTCTGAGCCATTTCTCCAGACTCCTACACCCGGCCTTTAATAGACACTCTTGACCATTCCCACCAAGGCACTACGTTTCCCTTTGCACTGATTATAAAGCTCCTACTGTGTTCTCTGCTTTTCATTCCTCTTTCCCATTGGTAACTGTGTCAGCCCAGTCAGTTCGGCATATGCTGATACAATGATCTTGCTGAAGTCCCCAGTTAAAAGCTTGATGTGGTTGATGCATGCCTGTGATATCAGAAGTGAAGAGGTGGAGGCAGGAGGATTAGGAGTTCAAGGTCAGCCTTAGCTACATAGAGACCACCTGGGGCTACGTCACACTATGTCTCAGAAAAGACAAAGAGAAAGGAAAGGAAAAAGAGATTGCTCAGGTTAGATCTTCATCCTCCAGGCCAAAAGCACTCAAGAAAGGTTTAAGTGGAGGGATGGTGATGGTGATCACATAGCACTGTGAATGGCCATGGTTGTGCTTAATGCAATGGACTGTACACAGAAGTAGCTCCTTGGTAAAGTTTGTGTTATCTGTATCTTAGTACAGAATAGTGCTCTGGAAAGACCATCAACATTCGGTCCCAATCAATCTCCATTCACACAGCTTCTGACACCCTGGCCGTGAAAGGACCCATGAGCGACTGTCTTGTTGCACATTCTTCTCATACCCTCCCACTGTGGGCGCGTTCTCACCCCGCTCTCTGCAACAACTTCCATGCAGGCTACAGGGTGCAGCTTGTACCTTTTCCTGGATGCTCACAGCCCTCTCGTTTTCCCTACTTATCTAATACATCCGTATGCTGGTCTTCCAGCCACTCGGAGCTCAGTCTGTGCCTCAAGCCTTCCTTTCGGTGTTGGAAACACTCCTTCCTGCCTCTGGGCCTTGGCTTCAGCTGTCTTTCATATCACTATTCTTTCTGCGGAAGTCCTCCTGAGACGGAGGCCATCTCCCAATCCTCTCCATACTCCCCCTGGCTTTCACCATGCTTTGCAGAGAGCAGTCCTGAAGTGAATGTTCATTGAAGGGCCAATGTGGAAGACAGAAAGGAGCCCCGAAGCTCACCTAGGATTCTTGGGGGTGCTGTGTACCACTGCTGACTCATACTGCTAGACCCCAGCGGGCTCACACAGATAGTTGACAGGCTTTGTAAGGTTTGGTGTGACCTTTACTGAGCTGGGTTTTAGAAATACTAGTTTTCCTGTTTTCTTCATTGAATTTGCCATCCAGTCCCAAATTGTGAGTCTTCAGTTAATTGTTAGACTGTCAGTTTTCCTTAGCTTCCTATTGCCACCTGTGACAAAGAGTTCTGCAGCTATAATTCCATATGATAGCAATATCTTTCCATTTTGTAGTCCAAGGACTTATTATCAAGAATGATTACATGACTGGGTTCATACTCTGTTATCTGTATGTGCAAACACATGTATAGTGTGTATGTGTGTGCGTGCGTGCGCGCGCGCGCGCGCGCGCGCCTATGTATGTGTGGTGTACTTGTGTGCCTCTGTATCTGTGTGCCTGTGTGTGTGTGCCCCTGTGTGTGTGTATATATGTGTCTAGTATATGTGTGTGCCTCTTTGTGTGTATGTGTGTGCCTGTGTATGTATGTATGTGTGCGTGTGGCATGTGTGTCTCTCTCTATGTGTATATGTGTGGTGTGTGTATGGGTGTGCCTTTAGACTTTACTCTGAACAGAGGCGTAGATGCCTAGAGGGAAGAAGGGGTTTGTGAGCCCAGGGAAGGACCAGACTCTGGGTAAAGGCTGTGTGGGACAGGCCTGTGGTGTTTAATCCAGATCAGAGACCGACCAGCCAGATCTAGGAAGGGATCAATATTCCAGATTGATACTGGGCCAGTAGATGACTCCTGATCCAAGAATCTGCACTTCTTTTATTTCTTTTAGATCAAAAGCAAACATGGTAAATATAGTTAAGATGGGGGAAAAAAACCTTTGGTCTAAAGTAATATTAAAAAAATATTTTTATCAGTAAGGCAAGCTGCCCACTCCCCAGCTACTTAGCTTCCTTTTGAAAAGAGCTGAAGCCAGGCAGTGGTGGCGCACGCCTTTAATCCCAGCACTCAGGAGGCAGAGCCAGGCAGATCTCTGGGTGTTCAAGGCCAGCCTGGGCTACCAAGTGAGTTCCAGGAAGAGGAGCAAAGCTACACAGAGAAACCCTGTCTCGAAAAACAAACAAACAAACAAACAAATAAATACAATAAAAAATAAAAATAAAATAAATAAATAAAATAAATAAAAGAGCTGATATACGGTTACTTATGCATTACAGTCTACACATATCATTTACTCAATACAATTTGGCTTGTCGGTGCTCCAGTAAACTAAAGCTGGGAAACTGGCCCAGCTTCCTTTTGACTCAGAGTAAAACTAAAATTTCAAGAGGAAAAGTGTTAGCTCCAACTGCCCCAGCAGGCTAAGTGTGGCCATGTGTCCCGGATGCCCATGGGAGGGACAGAATAACAAGGGACTAAGACAGTCCATGTGACCATTTGGAGAAACAAACAGAGGCGGCTGATGACTCTAGATCCGATTTCGTTAGAATTAACATAAGCCTTTAAATTTAAATGTAAAAATTATTTTTAAAAGAAATATATATATATTTATATATATAAATAATATATATATTTATATATATAAATAATATATATATTATATATATATATATAAAATCGTAGAGTTCTGGCCCAGAGGTTATCTTCTTGATCCTGTCTCAATTCTGGCTCTGCCACATGGCCCCAATTGCTTGAGGTATAAATTACCTTCTGCTCTGGACACAGTTTTCCTTTGGGATACTTGCCCTCCTCTAAAATGCTAGGCTCTTTTTTTGTTTTTGTTTTTTTGCTTTTGTTTTTCAAGATGGGGTTATTCTGTGTAGTTTTGGTGTCCTGGATTTCACTCTGCAGACCAGGCTGGCCTCGAACTCACAGAGATTCGCCTGGCTCTGCCTCCCAAGTGCTGAGATTAAAGGTGTGCACCACCACCACCTGGCCAATGCTCTGCTCTTTATTCCATACTTCAAATATGACTGATCTCAGTGCTTTTGGATTTTGTGTGTGTGTACACATGTGTGTGCATTTAAGGATTTAAACATATAACCAAACAGGATTTTCAATGTTCTGTGTCTTACCAAGCCTATGGAAGACACAACTCTAAATATTCTTTTTAAAATTGTCACTTTTTTAAAGACCTGCATCAAGGCTTGCAAAGACATCTTAAGGTTTACATATTTTTTTACATGTTACATAAAGTTTTATATATTTATATATCATATTAATCATAATCATATACGTGGGACAATTATTCATCTCTGTGATTTTAGTTTTAAATAAAGATCAAATAGTTTAGGTAAAGCACTTGTTAAAGGATTAATAAATTTACCACAAATATCAACAGGAAGCTCAAAATGAATAACATTAAAATGCCCCAACTTTATTCAGCTTTCAATGCCTCATAAACTCTAATGAGAAGTAAATGCCTTTTTAAAAAATAAAAGCAATTTTAAAGTAGCCATTACAATGACTTAATTCTTTAACAAATGAACTCATTTAAATTGGCTAAGAAAACGCAAGACTATTAATGTTTTACCTGTCTTTATAAGTTTTAGATAATTATGATACCTTAAATATGTTTCCTGTGTTTCAGATTCAAACAAATGGTCAATATAAATTTTAAAAACTACGGAAATTTTGGTTGTTTAAAATATGTATTCCCAGCCAGGCAGTGGTGGCCCATGCCTTTAATCCCAGCACTTCAAGGCAGAGGCAGGCAGATCTCTGTGAGTTTGAGGCCAGCCTGGTCTACAGAGCAACAAGATCCAGGACAGCCAAAGCTACACAGAGAAACCCTGTCTCGAAAAACCAAAAATAAAAAAGTGTATTCTTTTTATCTGTTCAGTGTCCGTGATATTATTTTAATTTTAGCTATACTACTTTTTAATATATATCATGTTATGTCAAGTACAGAAGATTAAATAATTTTAAAAGATCAGATCCAGGTCATAATGTTTAGTAGATTTTATTTTGATCCGGTTTCTTCCTTAATGACTTTGGCAACCATTCCTCTCTCCTGAGGACTGCTTTCCTGCCTGCTACTCAGCCTCGTTTACAGCCGATCCTGGGACACTAATCACATTTATAAACAGTATGTGGCCCCCAAGTGCACAAAATGTGACACTCAGCCACCAAGGAGGATGTAAACAAAAGTCCCCAGAAAGAAGCTTCAACTGAGCCTCGGGCACCTGATTCACTGATTGGGTCGGCAATGGTTGGAGGGAGTTGGAATGTTGCAGGACCAGAACCTAATTTTCTTGGTCCATCTTTAGCGTGTTGGCCCCCTCCTATTTATTTATTGCTTTTATTTTATGTGCATATATGTTTTGTCTGCATATGCACCATGTGTGTGCCTGGTGCTCAAAGCGACCAGCAGATGATTGTGAGCTGCCATGTGGGTGCTGGGAATTGAACCCCAGGTCCTCTGGGAGAGCAACCAGCGCTCTTAACCACCGAGCCAGCTCTCCAAACCCCATCTTTAGCCCTCGTGGTAGGCATTTATTGCCCTCCTCTGTTCCTGGCCTAACAGCTTTGCGACCAGGAGGTAAATCATTCGGAATGTACAAACAGAGCACTAGATTTCCTTTGGAATGTATTGACTTTGAGCACTGGCTTCCACCAGCCCAACCGCCGACAGTGTCTTCAGACGGCATTGGAGGCTACAACAGAGGTTTCCTCACCTAGCTATGACCTACTTCTCTGATTTGAAAAGCGCCCTGAGTTATATATACTTCCTTCGTTTCATTACAATAAAAACTCCATGAGACTGTTTCCAGGTTGGAACATGTAATTTGGTGTGACCTAAATCTGTTCCTGGCCATGGTCAGGAGTTGCTTCAGAATAAGGCTAGCTATTTCTTAACCTCTTGGGGGTGAGAATTGTGTTTCTGCATTGACACCTGTCGGAAGAGTTGCCCTTCTCATACCATTTAGAGGTAACACAGAGTTGTGAACACACTGCCAGGGATGTCATGTTAAAATGTTTTCATCACGTAGTGGTGGCGCACGCCTTTAATCCCAGAACTTGGGAGGCAGAGGCAGGAGGATCTCTGAGTTCCAGGCCAGCCTGGTCTACAGAGTGAGTTCTAGGACAGTTGGGGTTACATAGAGAAATCCTGTCTCAAACAACAACAACAACAACAAAATGCTTTCATTATTACCCCAAGTCCCCGTACTTGTCAGTGATGAGGGGACAGATGCATTTCCACACTGCCACCCACACCAGTCTAAGGTCACACCAGGGTTTGTGGCTTCAATGCTGCAAAGAATTTCAGGACCAGCTTAGTGCAGCGTAGCTGGGAGTTTGCTAGCATGATTTTAACACAGGCTGAAGTACCACGGTTAGGAGAAAGGTGCCCAGAGGAAACCATGGCACACCCAGGTGGGGGGGGGGGTGCTTCCCGAGAGAGAGCAGGGGATCTTAAGACATGCCTGTGTGTGGATGGGCTCCTCAAGGGAGAGGAAGCCCTTAACTGTCTAAACGTTACCCATACATACCATTTTGTACAAGCTACATCTCAAAATGTTAAGAAAGCCTCTCTCTCTCTCTCTCTGTCTCTGTCTCTGTCTCTGTCTCTGTCTCTGTCTCTCTGTCTCTCTGTCTCTCTCTCTCTCTCTCTCTCTCTCTCTCTCTCTCTCTCTCTCTCTCTCTATCTCTCTCTCTCTCTCTCTCCTCTCTCTCTCAGAGATACATGACCTAGGTGTGATGGTGCATGGTTTTTTTTTCTCAGTGCTGAGGATTGAACCCAGGACCTCACGTATGCTGAACAAGCGCCCTGTTGACCAAGTCACATCCCCAGTCCCCACATGCCTTTAAATACTGTGAAAATGGAATACAAAGAGTACTAACCACTGTTAGGAGTCCCACAAAAATACCAAGCTACACAACCATAACAAATATGCAGAAGACCTAGCTCAGACCTATACAGGCTCAGTGATTGTTGCTTCAGTTTCTGTGAGCCCCTATGAACTCTCTTAGTTGACTCTGTGGGCTGTGTCCTTACAGTGTCCTTGACCCCTCTGGCTCCTACAATCCTTCCTCCTCTTCTTCCACGGGGTTCCCTGAACTCTGCCTAATGTTTGGTTGTGGATCTCTGCATCTGCTCCCATCAGTTGCCAAATGAAGCCTCTCTGATGACAATTGGGCTAGGCTCTGGTCTATGAGTATACCAGAATATCATTAGGAATCATTTCATTGACTTCTTTTTCTTTTTCTTTTTGGCCAGTCGTGTTTGATTCTACCCTAGGTCTTTGGGCTATCCAGCCTCTGGTTCCGGGCCATCCAGGCAGTGTCAGGCATAGGCCCCCCTCAAGGTTGGACAAGTCATTGGTTGGCCACACCCACAAGTTCTGAGTTTTTTGAGACAGAGTTTTCTTATGTAGCCTGGGCTAACCTAGAACCCTGGTCTTCCAACTTAGCCTCCTAAGTACTGGGATTGCAGACATGTGCTACCACACATGGCTAATCTGTCGGGTGACCACAGCTACAGTGATCTTAAAGATCTGTTCTGCTATTACAAAGAACTCTCCCGTGTCGCACCTTGATTGTGACACCATCCCCCTGACCACTACCGATGTTTTCCATTGATATAACTTGGTCATTTCACAAACGTCGTATGAATAGATCACCCAGGATGAAACCAACCCTGGAAATCAGTTTTCTCAAACTCTTGAGAGCTATCAAAATTGTTTCCTGTATTGCTAACTCGTTGCTCTTTAGTACTGAATAGTAATATTCAGTATTTCTATCATATGGCCATGCCACAATTTGTCTATTTACTCACTGAAGGTGAGTTCTATGTTTGGTTCTATGTTCAAAGGTCCAAAAGATTGCTTTTATATTCTATAATTCACTGTAGAGGCTCATACATCTCCGCATATGCTCATACATTCGGTTATGACTGAAGGGAAAAGGTGTGTGGGATAATGTCAGGAAGCAGAAGGTACAAGCTTCCACGTGTCCTCAGTGGAGTCACACAGGACACTCTCCCAGGCCTGAGGATGTGGCTCAGAAGTAGAGTGCTGTCTGCCAGGGACAAGGCTTTAGAATCGATCCCTACCAACACACACACACACACACACACACACACACACACACACACACACACACAAATAATAACTTATATAAGATAAATTTAATAAAAACAACAGTACTAGATAGGAAAAAATCAGCTCATGAAGAACTTCTTTCTTCTTTCTTTCTTTCTTGGTTTTTCAAGATAGGGTTTCTCTGTGTGTAGCCCTGGCTGTCTTGGAACTTGCTCTGTAGACCGTGCTGGCCTTGAATTCACAGAGATTGGCCTGCTTTTGCCTCACAAGTGCTGGGATTAAAGGCATTCCCCATCACCACCCAGTAAATGTCTTTATGTTTTCTGGTCAAGGTTTCCCTACGTAGCTCTAAAGTCAAGACCCTCTTGTTTCCTCCCAAGTGCTGGGATTGTAGGTGTGCACCACCATGCCTGGCTAGGATTGTAGGTGTGCACCACCATGCCTGGCTAGGATTGTAGGTGTGCCCCACCATGACTGGCTTCTCAGAAAGAACTTTCAATTCCCAACCAAGCAGCTGTAACAGATTGCTGTGGACCAGATGATAATGTAAATGAGTAGAGCCTGGTTTGACAAAAAAAACTAATCTGGAAATAGTTCAAAGGATGAATTGCAGAGTGAGAGACACGAGTGCTTGCATGGAAAGAAATCCAGGTGAGGGTCTCTGATGAGGAGCAGAGCGGAGGGACAGAGAAGAGACTGATGGTGTGAAGGAAGCCCACACTACAGGGGATGATTGTGCACACGGATTCTGGCGAGGGCCACACTAGAATTGATGAACTGCCGGTGACATTTACCTTCATAAATGAGGCCGGGAAAGCACAGCTAGAGAGAACCACTTTATCCTTCAAGTGGGAATAAAATGCTCCTACTACAAAGGCCGACAGTGACACAGGTCGATGTTGGTGTCAGAAGTGACAAGTCCAGGCCCCTCTTGTGCTGGAGTGTTTCAGTATGACTAATACGTTTCCTCCTTCGGGAACGGCTCCTTCGAGCACAGCCTAATGAAGAGAGGATAGATAAGACACTCAAGGTCAGCGCTGGACTTGCTTTGTAATCTCATAAAAATTCATGAGAGCAGCAACAGCTAAGATCTGATACATTTGGAATGAGCTACGCGCTGATGTGTGGATGAGTAGTTTCAATGTAAGTCGAAACAGCAGATCCAACCAGGTCATGAACTCAAATTTCCCTGTGTCTTAGTGCCCATCAAATTAATACTATGGCCCTCGTTCCACCGATTATTAAAGAGAAGTGATTCCCTGTATAAATTATTCATTAACATAGGAACTAAATCACTTTATCAGTGTGCCCCCAAGGGAAAGCCAGCTAGTCTTACCTTATACTCTGTCTCGTTTGCAAGCCCAGCCTGGCCCGGCTCCGCCTTCTTCACATTCCACCCACGTTGTCCTTCTTTTTGGATGTCACACATGCTAACATTGTCCCCATCCCGGAGCTACCCCGAGTCCCGCACATAGCTGCCCTCTTCTTGTCATTCAGTTTTTTATAGTGAAGTCTGTCTTCTTTGGGAAGCGGAGTGCCTGATGTTGGCTGCCCTGTCCAGATCCCCTTCTCCAGACTCTGCATAGCCTCCAATTGTGGAACTGCTGCTGACTGCCGGGGCCCAGGCCTCTGTCATTGTATGAAGGACGGTGGAAGTGCTTCTGGAGCCAATGTCTGAAAGGCTATGGCTGGCTCCCAGAGGAGGTCTTGGTAAAGACGAACTGATGGAGGAGGACAGCAGCCTCATGGGGAGGACACTCGAGTGCAGTTCTTACTCTCGGATTGCCTTAGGCTTAGTTCATTGGAGTCTGGATTTCTTCACCTTTCACCTCAGTGAAAAGTGCTGTGGGATGGTCTGTATGTCAAGTGTGTTGCTGATTGGTCAATAAATAAATCACTGATTGGCCCGTGGCCAGGCAGGAAGTATAGGCGGGACAAGGAGGAGAATAGAGCTGGGAAGTGGAAGGCTGAGAGAGAGATACTGCCAGCCGCCATGATGAGAAACAGCATGTGAAGATGCTGGTAAGCCACGAGCCATGTGGCAAGGTATAGATTAATGGAAATGGATTAATTTAAGCTGTAAGAACAGTTAGCAAGAAGCCTGCCACGGCCATACAGTTTGTAACCAATATAAGTCTCTATGTTTACTTGATCGGGTTTGAGCGGCTTGGGACTGGCGGGTGAGAGAGATTTGTCCTGACTGTGGGCCAGGCAGGAAAACTCCAGCTACAGAAAAGTTTCTCCTTTGGAATCACAGATGCAAAAATTCCTACCCCAAGTTCTTTTTTGTTTAAGGTTTTGGTTTTGTTTGGTTTTGGGGGGTTTGTTGTTGTTATGTTGTTTTTTTGGGGGGAGACAGGGTTTCTCTGTGTAACAGCCTGACTGTCTGGAACTCTCTTTGTGGACCAGGCTGGCCTCGAACTCACAGAGATCCACCTGTCTCTGCCTCCCCCGCTCGTATTTAAGTTTAAAAAAGTTATTTTATTTTGTGTGTATGGGTGTTTTGCATGCATGTATATGTGCATATCTGTGTGCTGCATGCATGTTTGGTACTGCGGAGGCCAGAAGAGAGCATCCCCTGGAACTGGAGAGAGGGTTGTAAGTTTCCGTGTGACTACCGGGAATCTGGACTAATGAGCCATCTCTTCAGCTTCTTCACCTGAGGCTCCGCTCACATGGAGCAGCATCTGGTGATAGACGTGCTTCTGAAGCATTGCATCATTCATCCACTAGATGGCGGTGAGAACCCCAACATCTGTGGTGGGTGAGCTATGGTTAGTCTGTAATTGCTAAAATGCCTGCTCATGGTACTGGCTAGTACTGATCATCAAATGTGGCAATCTATAATCACCTAGAGACAAACCTCTGAGCATGTCTATGAGAGACCATCTAGATAATTAGGTCGACTGAGGTAAGAAGACCCACTTTAATTGTGGGTGACACCATTCCATGGATGGGAGCGGGTGCGGTTTCCTGAGCTGTAATAAAAAGGAGAACACACCTTTAATCCTAGCACTTGGAGGCAGAGACAAGTGAATCTCTGGGAGTTCGAGGCCAGCCTAGTCTACAGAGCGAGTTTCAGAACATCCAGGCTGTTACCCAGAGAAACTCTGTCTCGAAAAACAAAACAAAAAGGTAGAAAGCGGCCTGAGAGCTAGCATTCATGCCTCTCTACTTCACAACAGCAGATGCAACATGAGCAACCACCTCCTGCTGTCTTATTATCGTTCAGTCGTGGTGGACAGTATCCCCTGGAACTGCGAGCCAATGCGAACCCTTCCTTCATGAGCTGTTTTTGCCACACCAATGAGGCAAGTAACTGATTCCTCTGTGGTTCACTGGGATGAAATGTGATTGACAGAAGCTGCATCGAATCGTGAAGGTGCATTGGCTCTGGCATTGGAGACATGGGGGATATAGACACTGGGTCCACAGGACTGCTTGGGCGCGGTGGTTTTCAACGCCTTGTGAATCTGTGGTCATTTCCAGACATAAACTTGAAACTAAAAGCAGCTAAATAGCAAGAACTGAAGACAGTGTTGAATCCTGGGTAGAACGGTGGATATTAATATAATTCCCAAAGCCTAAGGGATATAGAGACAGTGATTCCCACATATATCCATTTCATCGAATAGCCCGATTTCTACAAAGTGCAAGGCAGTGTGGCAGAACACAGAGCCCAGAAGCAATCCAATCCACTCTCAGTCCTAACTGGACTTCCCGCGCTAGATGCAACATCTTTACTAGAACAGAGAAGCGTCGACTTTAACCTGATAATTCTGCTGTAAGTCTGATCTTTGCAATTCCCATTAGACAGCTAGATAACAAATAGCTGCGTTTACAAAGAATGGATACTTGTCTGTGTTAAGTCTCAAATCCTGGGACAAATGGCTGAGGTGCCTAGGTAACAAGCATATCAAAGCTGGACCTTGCCTCCAGGTTCTCCCAGCATCCCTCAGTCCCCACCTGTTACAGGGTATGGCTGGCATATCCCGCCCCTACCCTAAACTCTCCAGCCCAGGGGCTGGGTTGCCCTTCTCCAAGAGGCTCTTCCCTACATAACCCAGACGGTTTGGTTACTCGTCCCTTTTGTACCTTTGGCCTCATGGCTGCTGCATCTGATTCCCCTCTCTCCCTTCATGGTTCAGGGTCATGTCCACTCTGGACTCTCCCAGATGCCCCTGCCTCTTAACTCTGCTCTCCTTTTGTCTACAATAAACTTTCTCCTCCACCATACCGAGGAGCCGTCGGGTGCTCCTTTTATTTATCTATTTTTCATTCAGTGTGTTTATGACTTTGGTTTGGAACTATGTTAATGTCCCCACTATTAGTCACGGTGTGACTGAATGCGGTTGTTCACATCTTGCCTTGGGGGGGCGCAAAGCTGAAACACATAACCAGTAGATAAAAGACTAGAGAGAGATATATTGTCTGCAGTCATGTTGTGTTTATTTCAGGTAGTTGTATTGTTATTATTTACTGTATTGTTGGGGTTCTTTGCAAAGCAATGCTCTCCCTGAAATAAGGAAGAATGGGAGTTTATTTGAAGAATCTCTATATATTGGTGTAGGAAGGCATGTTAGGGCTGGGCACATTTCTGAGCATGCTCAACTTAAGATACATATTTGGAGCATGCTCAGTTTGAGATCATAGTTTAAAAAGAGGTTGGGAGACATGGCTCAGCAGTTAAGAGCACTTGTTGCTCCTGCAAAGGACCTGGGTTCAGTTTCTAACACCCACAAGGTGGCTCACAACTATCTGTAATTCCAGGGGATCCCCTCTTTATGGCCTCCAAGGACACTAGGCGCAAATGTGGTTTACAGATATACAAAGAGGCAAAACATCATACCCATAACATAAAACATTTTTTAAAAAGAAAGATGGTGGGCACATTCACAAACATGCTCACTTCAAGGACAAAAGCACCAGTTCCAAGTGGACAAGAACACTGGACAAGAACGCCTCGGCATGTTCAGCTCAGTGTTATAATGAGCAAGGGTTGTCTGGGTGGCCTAAGAGAAAGAGATGTGGAGATTCAGTGACCTTGGCTGGTTCTCTCTAAGTTTCCCCAGATGCTTTGGGCTGAACCAACCAAGAAGCAAAACTCGGTGCTGGGTACATGGGGATAAACTGTAACCCCAACACTGAGGTTGAGGGAAGAGGATGGTCAATTGGAGGGCAGTCTTGGCTACGTAACAAGATACTGTTTCAAAACACAAACAAACAAATACCCAAAAGGATCGTATCGACATTCCATAGACATTTACATTGGTCAGTCCTGTTGATATCAGGATGAACCTGGTGAGAAAGAAAAAATGACCAGTTCTCTGGAATGCTGCCAAGACACATGCAGTACAAATGGAAGATAACCCCTAAAAAAAACCTGAAGGAGCCTGCTATACTAGTGAAGTTTCCAAGGTTCCAGTGTTCGGGTACACTCCAGGACATCTCCTCTCTGGAGATATTGTGCCCTGTGTCTCCAACCACTAAGAGAAAAGCGCAAGGCTGGGTAAGGAGTTTTGCTCAGCGGTGGAGTACTTGTTTTTGAACATCGCAAGAGAAAGATAGAGGGCAGGAGGACAGTGGAGCTGGAACTTCAGGTGGGACTCCTTGTTAGTCTCCGTGGGAGGGAGGAAACCGTTCCAATAAAAGGGATCATGGGCCTGACCAATGATGGGCATGGGGAGAGCACCGTTGGAGGAATCATGATGATTGGAAGAACCAGTACGTGAGTGGGTCTGTGATACCGAGCAAGAATGGACTGGCCACCAAGATGGCAGTATTTAGAGAGAGAGAGAGAGAGAGACTTTTTTTTCTCTAGACAGGGTTTGTCTGTATAGCTTTGCACCTGTCCTGGAACTCACTCTGTAGCCCAGGCTGGCCTCAGACTCACAGAGATCCGCCTGGCTCTGCCTCCCAAGTGCTGGGATTAAAGGCATGCGTCACCACCGCCCGGCTAAATATAATATTTTTTAAGAGTATCACTAACACACATCAAAATTAACCAACCACGGTAGATGAGACAAAAACCAAGAGTCAGAAAACAGAGGACTGGAGTTTAAGAGCTAGCAGTTAAGAGCACCAGTTGCTCTTCCAGAGGATCCGGGTTTGATTCCCAGAACAGACATAGTGACTCACAACCACCTGTACGTACCTCCAGTCCCAAGGCATCCAATGCTGTTTTCTAGCCTCTGTGGGCACCAGGCATGCATTTGGTGTACAGACACATACTCAGGCAAAACACCTAAATACATAAAATAATTTTTTAAAATTAAAAATTATGGAACTATCACCTAGAAGGTTTCAACTAGCTTCTGGCCTCAGCCGCTCCAGTTCTTACACAGTTGCCTTAGGAACAGAATAGCAAAAGGAGCGATGAATGAGTTCAACAGCACGGACTCCCAGCAAAGCTGATATGGTTAATGCCGCTACTGTGCTTGTAACCATCAGTGAGGAAGAGCAATGCCCGGCCCTCCATAGAGGACGGTCCTTTGAGAAATCAACCAGCCACTTGTGTAAGCAAAGAGACTCCATCAGAGCCTGTCACGCGGCCAACAAGCGACCATTCATCCTGAGGATGATTGTATTTATCCTCGACTCAGGACCAGCTGCAACAAACCATTCAGGGTGTTTAAGTTTATTGCACTAACCCTCCTTTCATGAGTACTCAGAAAGTGTACCCATCAGAATCCTGGCAGATTAGACACCAGATGGAGTGACATTACCATGAGAGATGATTGGAGCTGAGTGGTGCAAATGTTTGACTGGACCAGATGCTGCTTCGGCCCTGCTGAATCATCTTCCCAGGCTGGCTTGCACTGGATGGGATGCTCCTCCCAGGGTGCTAACACTGGGCCGAGGGGAGCTGTCTGTACCAGATACAGCTGGAAAGTTGCTGCGCTCCCCACTCATAGATTCCCTGGGACTGGTAACTGATGCAAGGGTATTGGTCCAGCCCCCTTGCTTCTGGGAGGACTCCCCAAACTTTTGTGCTTGCCATTCCCAAGTTCACAAAGTCAGTGGTCAGTCACAGACTGTATCTCCCAGACTCTCCCGGTGTGATGAGGACACATGAAGAGTGTTGAACAGCGTAATTCATGAAATGTATTTTTCCAAAGTCAGAAGGACTAAGAAGGCTTCTATGCCGATTCTTTCCATAGCCTCTTCCTATTGGCAAAGGTGTGGAAGCCGGAAATAGGGAGATTCCGAGTTCCTCAACCATTATATAGAAGGCTGTCATAAGCCAGGAGCATCCAAGCTGGTACGAGTAGCAAATAAATGTGTGTTGTGTTTAGCCACTAGCTTAGAAGTTGTCATGGTAACGGGTCCTACTCTAACCTGTGACCTCTAAGGGATGAGCGATGTTCTAGGAAGTCAGCCTGATGCTCCCTAGATACCTTCTGATACAGAATCTCTGCCACAATGCCTGAGAAGTCACTGATTGGATTAGGAGTCATTTCACTTGAGAGCTACATTGCAAATCTCTTTATTCTCCTATAGCATACATAGTAGAGGTCAAAGGCCACTGGGTCAGAGAAACTGGATTTCAATCTTAGTTTCTCTCCCAGCCTGCTATAGGGTCTACTTTAAATCTTTTTTTAATTATAATTTTAGTTTATGGGTATGGATGTTTTGTTTGAATGTGTGCATGTGTGCCATGTATATGCTTGGTAGCTTCAGAAGCCAGAAGAGGGCATTGAATCCCCTGGAACTGAAGTTACAGATCGTTGTGAATTACCATGTGTATGCTGGGAATTGAACACAGGTCCTCTGGAAGAGCAGCCTGTGCTCTTAGCCACTCAGCCATCTCTCCAGTCCCTGGTTGTAGCATGAATCTTAACAGTTCTTATTAATAAAATCAAACCTGGGGCCAGTTATTGGGGTGAAATGCTGGATGGTCAGAGAGACAGAACAAGTCACAGCTAAGTTCACCTGGCCAACTTCTCAGCTGGTCTTGTTTCCTCAGACTGGAAGCCTCTGTGTCCTCATATCCGAATGGCTCTCAGCTGAACTGTGCTGCTGGAAACCTGAAAGCTTAACCAGCCAAATGCTTCTAGTTTCTGGTTCTCATGCCTTATATATCTTTCTGCTTTCTACCACCACTCCCTGGGATTAAAGGCTCGCTTTCTGGGATTAAAGGCGTGTGTCACCATTCCTGGCCATTTCCAATGTGGCCTTGAACTCACAGAGATCCAGAGGGATTTCTACCTCTGAAATGCTAGGATTAAAGGTGTGAGTGCCACCATTTTCTAGCCTTTGTATCTAGTGGCTGTTCTGTCTCTGACCCCAGATAAGTTTATTAGGGTGCACAATATTTTGGGGAACACAATACCACCACACCTGGTTTCAATAAATTTTATCTTTGGGCTAGAGAGATGGTTCCATGTTTACGATCACTGGCTGCTCTTCCAGAGGTCTTGAGTTCAACTCCCCACAGTCACATGGTGGCTCACCGCCCTCTATAACCATAGTCTCACAGGATCCCATACTGGTGCGTAGACATATACGTGGGCAAAATGCCCATAAACATAAAATAAACGAATCTTTTAAAAAATTGTCTTGCTTAGCTTCAGTCTCATCAGTTGCAAAATTACATGTAAAAGGGAACAATATGACTTCCAAGGACCTTTTCTAGCATATATATGTGTGGATATATGTACATACTTATAGGTATATACACATATTTAAATGTTATTTAGTGTGTGTGTGTGTGTGAGTGTGTGAGTGTGTGAGTGTGTGTGTGTGTGTGTGTGTGTGTGTGTGTGTGTGTGTGTGTGTAGGTTCAAGAACAGCTTTTGGGAGTCTGTTTTGCTTTTAACCTTGTTGAGGCAGTCTCTTGTTTCTGTCCCTGTACTATGTACTCTAAGCAAGCTGGCCCATTTCTGCCTGTACTATGTACTCCAGGCTAGATGGCCATGAGCTTCTTGCCAGTTTTCCTGTTTTTTACCTTTCACTCACTGCAGGAGTGTTGTGATATTTTGTGTTCTGACAAATAAAGCTTGCCTGAAGATCAGAGGGTGGAGCTAGCCACTAGTTAACCATAGAGGTCTGGAGGTCTGCACAGACAGGAGACAGGAAGTGATATGGCTGGGCAGAGAGAGGAAGTGATAAGGAGGGGCGGAGAGAGGAGCTTGGCCCTTTTCGGTCTGAGGAGTCGGAGAGGGAAGAGGTGACTGTGGCCGCTCCCTTGCTTCTCTGATCTTTCAGGTTTTACCCCGGTATCTGACTCTGGGTTTTTATTATTAAGACCAACTAGGATCACGCTTCACAGGAGTGCTCTGATTGAAGATGTATACTATTGCACCTGGCTTTGTACGTGGGTTTAGGATCAAACTCAAGCCATGAGGCTTGCAAGGCTAGTGCTTCTGTTCGCCAAGCCATCCCCTCATCCCTTGCCTGTATTTCATGATTCTCTGTGTTATATTAAAATAGAGTTGTTTTAATGTGTTGCAGCAGTTTCCAACAGCTAGGAAGATGGGAAATGCAAAGCTTCAGCATGCTAAATAATGCACAGACTTACCCTATAATACACAAACCTTTTGGTCACTGGGTATCTTTTATGATTGGACTTTAACATTAGGAGATGAGCCAAAGAGACTATGATCATGGCTTTTGGTGCCAGAGGAAAGCTAAGTTGACTGGGAGTTCCAATATTCTGTTCAATTAAGGTAGTAATTGGGTATGATTTATGCTTCAGAGAAGTCTTAATGAGAGCCAAGAAAGCCCAGTGGGAAACGGCTGTTTGGCAATGCCAGAATCGGCCAAGGCACCTGGCCAGGAGCATGTCACTGATGTACAGTCCAGGCTAAGAGTGGACCCATCATCAAACTACAAGCTGAGTGAGGTGTTGTTTCCTTTACAAACAAGCGGGCATGGTGGTGTTCCAATAAAATCATATTTGCAGGTATCAGTAATGATCTGCCAAAAAAAAAAAAAAAAGAGCAAACTGAAGAAACTCCTTTAGAAAAACATACAATTAGTAAAAGAAAATTTTCCGCATGCCATCACTGATAATCTGCGTCTCAGAAGCACAGGTTTGTTTTTGCAGTCACAGCAAGGCTTTAGGTTGCATGTGGTTTGTATAAGAAACTTAGGTCAAATACACATGAGAAAGGGTTTTTTTTGACCTTTTCCTGGCTCCTTGTGCATTTCCCATTCTATAACATGCGTGTTTTCTCTGGATTGACTTTCCCACAGCGAAGGGTGCTGAGCCATCTCCAACAGTCTGAAGAGCTACTGGCTATTAGATCAAGCCTTGCTTAATAGCTATGCTAATTCTTCTCAAATTGTAGAGGTCATGTGCTGTATGAGCAATGGTAACTCATAAAATACAGGTACAGAAAACTCAAAGATCCTTTAGTCCTTACATGCATGCGCAGTGCGCATGCTCAGGTGTAGGTCGGTCCATCAAACCCAGGGCCTCAAGCATGCTACGCAAACTCTTTATCACTGAGCTACGTCTCAAGCCTTCTTCAGCCTCTTGGCCACACGTTTCACTCTTCTCTACTTGCTGCAGACCTGGGTCCCCACTGCAGGGATGTTCTTCCCTTATACTCCAATCACTAGTATAAAAGGAGGAGCGTAGCGCTAAGGCATCTCTGGCTTTCGTTGCTGAGGAACCATCCCAGAATCTCTCCAGACACCTACAGGAGACCTTCTAGGGTGGAAATAAGTATTTCCATAAGCAACTAACAGCACCCAGGTCACGCTGCTAAGGTATGACATCCTGTACATGAGACTTAGGTGTTTATTTGGGCCACACTTTGAATGCCAACATCATCCATCTTTTCTTTCTTTTCTGCAACCAATCACTTGCTAGTTTGAGTCCAGTCAGCATGCATCAGGTTCTCCATGTCATTCCTTTCGGAAGCCATCATCACTTAGCTCAGGCCCTCTGTATGATGCTATATGTTTGGCTTTGATGCAGACAGCTCCCATGTATCTTGACGTTATAGTAAGCATAACAGTCATTTCAGAACTATTTGCCAGTATATTAATTTCCACTCATCTCTTCTGTTTCTTTTTTTAAAAGTAATTTATTTTTATTTTATGTGCATTGGTGTTTTGCCATGAGTGTTGGGTCCCCTGGAACTGGAGTTACAGACAGTTGTGAGCTGCCATGTGGGTGCTGGGAATTGAACCTGGGTCCTCTGGAAGAACAGTCAGTGCTCCTAACCGCTGAGCCATCTCTCCAGCCCCTCTTCTGTTTCTTTATTGCACATATATTTAAGTATAACATTACCCTTAATGCTCCCTAAATTAAGCTAAATTTGCATTTCCCAGCATTAATTTTCTCAAATTAATTTCACAAACCTGCTCAAATACAGCTACCTGGAAGAGCTCGAGCCTTTCCAAACATTAAAGTGTACTGTGGTCACTTTAATTATCAACTCGACACAGTCTAGAGTCTCCTGGTAAGAGAGTTTCAGTGAGGAATTGCCTGGATGAGTTGCCTGTGAGGTGGGTACATCCACCCTGCATGTGGGTGGTACCATTCCACCAGTCAGGCCTTGGCCTTTTTAAGAATGGAGAAAGTGAGCTGAGCATAAGCCTGTGTGAATTTATACTCTCTTGGCTCTTGACCTTGGCTATCATGTGACCCACTGCTTCAGTTTCCTGCTGCTTCCACTTCCCTGCTATGGGGACAGTAACCTGAAACTGAGCTCAGAATAAATCCTTTCTCCCTGAGCTTCCCCCCACCCCTCTGGTTTTCTGAAGCAGGGTTTCTCTGTGTAGCCTTGGCTGTCCTGGAACTTACTCTGTAGACCAGGTTGTCCTTGAACTCACAGAGATCCACCTGCCTCTGCCTCCCTGAGCAGGTTTTGTCAGGGCATTTCTGATAAGTTTTAAATCCCCAGTTGCTCGGTTCCATCACTGTTGATGTATTAAGCCAAATCAAACTGAATTAATAAAGCCAGGTTTGATGAACAGAGCAAATCAATCTTGAGTGACCCTTGGGAAGGCAAGGGAAGGGTCACATGGCAAATATGGCTACCAGGCCTTAAGTAACCTGTAGCTGTGGTCTTGAGCAGCCCCAGGGAGGGGCTGCTTTTGGTGGGCTTTGAGGAAGCAGGTTGAGGAGAGAGAGATTGCGGGGAGGGGTGTTGAGGTGGAGCTTCTACCAGAACACAGCAGATCTCAGGAACGTTCCTTGAGGGAGCTGAGGAGGCAGGTTGCAGCAGTGGTGGTCCAGGAACTTGGGGGGAAATGGTATGCCAAATCAGAAGTATAGAAGCCATAGCATCTGCTATTTCTCTGGAGGTCAGGAGGGAACAATGAATCTGCAAAATATGCTCAAAAATAGGTGGGGTCAAAAATGGGCTCCAGAGATTGTTAGTTTTCATCAGACCAGATTTCTTGATGCAGTAGCAAAACTTTTCCCAGGAGCCTGTAGGTATCTGTAAGATAGCTGGAATGGATTTATATCATGGCAAAAGGATTAAAAATGCATTTAAGGACTCTTAAGAACTCTTTGCAGTCAATGTTCTATCAGTTTATCAAAGCTGCATTTATCAGTATTAAAATTTTGAACCTCTGGAGTGATATCTAAAACAAGTCTATCCTGTACCATGAAGTCTGTGAATGAGGCATACCTGTCTGTAATTGCAAAGCATACACACACACATACACACACACACACACACACACACACACACACACACACACACACACGCACACGCACACGCACACGCACACGCACACGTACATGCACATGCACACACACATATAATCTTGGGATTGGGGCTGTTAAACTGATACCCTAGTCATCAAACATTATCAGATCTGAGAAGGATAAATTTAAGAAGTGAGACAGCTTTCCAGCTACCTAGGCAGCAATATCAAGTCTCTCTGTGGTCGTTGGGGGCAGGGCAGAAGCCCCAAAGGCAGCACTTGTTCAGCTGATAGGCCCAGAAGATCTGACAGATTTTTTTCTGTGGAGTAGAAATTTGGGGAGACTGACCCACCTTGACTTTGCAGTATGGGCAATCGGTCCTCCATTGTTCCACTTATTCACAGTCTGGGCAGGATCTCAGCTTCTCGCTGCATGGCTGGCCTTGCCATGAGTTTCCAAGTGGAAGTTCTTCTGCGGCCATCCGTCTTCTTGGAGGAGATACAGGATGCTGCCAGAAGCTGACATGCCTCTTTATCATAAAAAGGTTTTATATTAAATGCCATATTCTCAGATCTCTACAGGTGTTTGAGGACTGGGGGAACAAAATCTGTTAGATGTATTTATAACTTTGAGAGCATATATATGACTTAAATCTGAATATAGAGGTTTTCCAGTTAGTTACAGCTTAATAAAGTTAGCACGGACAGGGGGCTGATCTTTGAGTATTGCCAGATTATAATCCTGAATGACTTATATAGAAATAATTATTTCTTAAGCTGTCTCCTGAGAAGGTGAAGAAGAGTGACAGGGGAAAGATCCCAAGGCCAAATGGGAACAGGAGAAAAAGGGCTTGTGAGTTAGGGTATAGCCCAACTCTGAGAAAAGGACCCTCTGAGAAAAGGAAAAGGACCCTCTTGGTGGACTCTGTACCAGGGGTTCCATGCCTAACCTAGCCCTCCAGCCTGTCCTGGGAACAGGGAGCACAGGACGATGTATTCTCCATAGGAGCTTCAAGCTGAAACAGGGTCCAGGTGGTCAGGACTCTGGTTAGTTAAAGGTAAGGAGAGAACCCAGGCAATGGAGTATTTTATCAGAAGTATGTGGTCATCTGACCTGGCTGTAGAGACAGAGAACAATTACAATGGGCTGGGCTGGACCACATCACACAGACAAGAGTCTCTGCTGGCATTCGCAGCAGGGAAAGTGCTGCAGGTTGTGGTCCACAACTGCTGATTTGACATTTCTGCCATCCTGCTTAAATATGGACTAGAGATGGGAGTTAAAATTTATGAACTTATTTGGAACCTTTTGGCTCATGGTCTTAGTGATTTGGAAAGGGAGACCAGGAGGGAGAGAAATACCATCCTCAGGAATAGACAGGTGAGGAAACTCATTTATCTGGAGCTCATTTGACCTCTGTGAATTGGATCCAATGGCTTCTTTTGATCCTCTGAAGCTTATATGAATTTTTATTTTATAAAAGGAAATAAAAATTTTAGATAAATTCATTATTACCAATCAGTACTGAAATCCATATCATAGAAGAGCAGACAACGGGTATCTGCAGAAAGCCCTTGAGTTCTAGCAGAATTACAGATTTGTGTTAAAAAGTGTGTATAACTGGTATTTATATCCTGAATCATGTCCTAAAAACTGCTCCCAAGGAAAGGTTCAAGATCTCTCAAATGTCTTCTTGCAATATCAAGAATAAAGTACATGGCATTTTTTAAAGATTTAAAATTTCTTAAGCATTACTATTGCTACATTATCCTAGCACAGAAGTGTGCTGCCCCTGCCCACAACTGAGCCAGGCAATGAAATGAGCTGGCAAGTTGGTTATATCGACAGCATGTGGGGAGGATGGGGCTCCGGGCCCTGCCTACCCAAGCCTGAGAGCAGCAGCTGGGGAACGCCAAGCAAAGAAGGTAGGACTTTTCTCAGCCCATGAAATAATGGTAAAATAATGCCTGAGTGCCAGGTGCCCCACACATGCTTGAACCACAGACAGGGAGTGACACATGCTGCCCTTAGTAAAGATGGTGGTGAGGCCATATGACATATCTGTTTTGACCTTATTTAAGATGGTGTGGCCAGGGGCCGGGCGGTGGTGGCGCACGCCTTTAATCCCAGCACTCGGGAGGCAGAGCCAGGCGGATCGCTGTGAGTTCGAGGCCAGCCTGGGCTACCAAGTGAGTTCCAGGAAAGGCGCAAAGCTACACAGAGAAACCCTGTCTCAAAAAAAACCAAAAAAAAAAAAAAAAATAGATGGTGTGGCCAGACCATGTGATCGTCCCTATCAAATATGGTGCCTGACCATGTGTTCATGTAGTTTTTTTTCCCCCCCAAAATAAACTGAGCAGATAAGGAACAGGTAAACTGAAGCATTTAAAAGTCATTCAGAAAGAAATATAGATGGTCCTATCAATCATACATTTACATTTGCCTATAGGAAATAGACTTTGTGAGAGAAAGACAGGGAAAAGTTTTCCTGAGAAACTTTTACGGTTGATGCATTGGAGCTCGGAGGTGGTGCTTTGGAGGGGAACGGGGAAACAAAGCAGCAGTGCAGCTGGGCAGGAGAGAGGGACCCCACCCCCCACCCCAGGCTGCAGCACGGTGCAAGCAGCCACAGAGGAATAAACCCAAGCCATGGCAGTGTTGGGGGTGAAGGGCCATAGGCACATCTCCTATGGGGAGGCACAAGGCCCAGCAGACTGACCTCCAGTGTCCCAGAGGGTCCGCGAGGGCCAACGAACAGCTCACGGTAGTCAATGGACCATTGTAACAAAGGCTATGGGCCGTGGAATTGAATGGGCACAGGCCACGCCCACATGCCCTCGCACAGGGAATGGGGGGGGGAGGGCAAAGGGCTTAAAGCTGGAAAGACACGTGGTGCCAGCACCCCAATCCAGAGACAAGCAAATCCTCAGTTGTGAGAAAATGGCCAAAAGGGAGGCTTACCTAAGGAAGGGCTGGGGCTTACCGATTCTGCTGGTGTTGGATGAAGTGAGTGTTGAAGGTTCCAAGGCTCCCAGAGTGTCTCAGACTGCTGGCCGGCAGGAGAAATGCGCCAGAGGGACCTCTGCTGAGTCACTAGCACCAATCTTATGATATATTGCACGGGGAACTGTTGCTAGAGTTTTCCTGCCTGGCCCACAGTCAGGACAAATCTCTCTCACCTGCCAGTCCCACAGCCGTCAGACCCAACCAAGTAAACACAGTGACTTATATTGGTTACAAACTGTATGGCCGTGGCAGGCTTCTTGCTAACTGTTCTTACAGCTTAAATTAATCCATTTCTATTAATCTATACCTTGCCACATGGCTCATAGCTTACCGGCATCTTCACATGCTGTTTCTCATCGTGGCGGCTGGCAGTGTCTCTCTCACTCAGCCTTCCACTTCCCAGCTTTATTCTCCTCCTTGTCCCGCCTATACTTCCTGCCTGGCCACGGGCCAATCAGTGATTTATTTATTGACCAATCAGCAACACATTTGACATACAGACCATCCCACAGCAGGGAACCCCAAGGATATCCCGAGTGTGCCGGGAAATATGCTGGCATGCTGGACAGATGCAGCGGTGGGCTGTGGGGGGGGGGCACGCCATGCGGGCATGGAGGTGGGGCTGCGGGTGGACATTCACAACCCAGACACTGCATTCGTGCAGAAATAAGTTTATTATAATAGAGAGATAAAGAGAAAGACAGGGAGAGAGAGAGAGGGGTTGGGGGGTGCACACCTCATGAGAGTGGAGAGAGAGAGGAAGGGGAGAAGTTTTTCCTTTATGTCAGGATGCAGCGTGGCCTCAAGGGGTGGGTCAGAATATTAACACCATTACCATCCCCTTGAGCTCCCGAACAGGCAGGACCTATGATTGGATCCTGTCATTGGTACTTGTGAAGGGGGGAATGGGGGGCAGGCAAACAGCTTCACCACACAGCTGCCAGGACAGGTTAGAAGCCTAGACACAGCTTCTGTGACAAGCTGACTGGTAGGTAGCACCCGGATCCAGGAAAAGCCATAAACTGACACCACTCAGGGATGGGCCAGGGATGGGCCAGGGATGGGGAAGTACCTAACCCCAAACGTTCCAACCATTGGATAAGGTTAGATAAGATGGCCAGATGTCCTTGAGCCTAGCACACACTTATTTCTCCTTTTTGCTGATACCCCCAGACAGATGTCAGCCAATCAGGGTCCTGAATCCTAGAAATCCCTTTACCCCAACCTCTACTATGATAAAAACCCTACCCTGCCTGATCTTGGGGCTCTCTGACCTCACTGCTGCATCGGACAGACAGAGAGACCAAGCTCCAAGCTTGAATAAAGGCTCTTTGCTTTTACATACAGGATTTGGTCTCTGTGGTGGTCTTTTGGGGATCCCCGCGATCTGGGCATAACAGTAACAAGCTTGCTGTGGGTTCTCACACCTGTAGTTCCAGCTACATGGGAGGCTGAATTAGGAGAATCATGAGTTCAAGGCCAGGATGAGCTGCACAATGAGTCCTCATCTCAAAAAGGAAAAGAAAACAAAACTGTTGGGTGTGGTGGCACGTTCTTTTTAACCCCAGCTGCTCAAGAGATTGGACGAGAATCATAACTTTGAGATCTGACTGGGCAACACTGGGTGAGCCTCGCAGTAAGATACACATAAACACAAATCACAGCAAAATCCTCCACAAACAGAATCTAAATATAGATCACAAACTGTGAGCAGCACTGTAGTTTATAATATAGGATTCTGATTAAAAGGTTACTATAAACAAATAAACAATAGCAACAACTCAGTAGTAGAAAGGGCAATGGATCTGAAGAGACAGTTCATACATGTATTCACATATGTGAAATAATTACAATGCTTTTTAAGCATGAAACACTCAGTGTTGCCCCAAATGCAAGTGAAAGCTATGATGAGGCAGCTTCTTCCTCATCAGACTGATAAAAGTCAAAAACATTAGTCACTCAGGGCATCGGCTGAGGTACTCTTATTTTTCAGCTTTTATGGAGAGCAAGTTGGCAGCACCTCTCATCAACATTATTATTGTTTATGGAACCCAGGGCCTAGCCTGCATTCTAGGCACACTCCACCCCCGGGGCCTCTATCATTATCATAGTACATACACCCTTTGATCAAGCAATTCAGCTTCTAGATATATACTCTGGAGATGTAATCACACATATCTGAAAAGACAAATATGCACAGAACGCTGTTTAATGCCTCATAGTATGTAATACCAAAGATGCAAACAGCTTATATATACAATAATAATTGAGTGATGGTTAGATAAAGCATGATATAACCACTGTAAACATCCATTAAAAATAATAAGACAACTGTGCAAGCTATATTATTAAGAGATAAATATATGATCCAAAGCAAAAAAAAAAAAAGTAAAATGCAGAAGGGTTTGTAAACTATCATTTGTGTAAAAACTAAAAGAGATGGAACGTATGCGTCTGTTTATATTTGTGTGGTAAGGACAAATCGCAGGCTGATAACGATGACGGACACCGGGAAGAAACCAGTGAAAGAAACGTGCGAGGAGCCTCTGTTTTCATTTTTTCTTTTTAACCAAAAATTTTGGATGGAAATTGTAGAAAACGCACTCTGAGTCAAAACCGAGTGCAGAAGGCTTATGGTCAAGTGACCTCCATAGACATGCCTACAGAAGCAAGAGCTGACCTGGGCACGGAGGGAAGCTGACCTGTGACGTCATTGCAGCTGAGCCCTCAGCCTGCTCTACAGTCCCGCGGTGGGTTCTCAGGTTAGGATAGTCCTTCCACATTGTCCCTGACTGAGACAAGGAAGCAGAACTTGGCATCCCAATTCCTGCAGACAGTCAGCCATTGGCCTGCAGCTACCTCTGGGCAGACTGTAGCTCCCAGGGGATGGCAATTCTCACTAACATATCATCAGGGTTGGTTCCTGAGCCCTCCACACGATCTGGGCAGGTATCTTTAAATTTGTTGAAAAATAACAAAATAGAACAGCTGTGGTGGGTAAGGAGCCAGGACACTTCTCTGGAATCATAGAAGACGGATCCTGAGGGACCCCCCTCCCCCATTTTGAAAGTGTCCTTGGGTGTGTGTGGGGGGGTAGTGCTCTTTTAGAATCATCTGCTCTGGCTAGTCTGAGCTCTTTGCTCTCCTGTCTCACCCAAAAGATCCTTCAATTCCCTCAGCACCCCTGCCCCCCACCCTGACAGACGGGGAAAGAGAATAAGTAAATGTATCCACTGCCCTTAACCAAGTAACTCAGCATTATATTTTAAAAGCTCCACTTAATCTAATTTTAGCTGTATATTCTTAGCTACATTTAATTTGAGTCCATTACATTTTAAAAGTAGGTTGAGGGATGGCGATGAAGCTCAGAGTGATGCCATAGCATGCAGGGGGATCTGTGTGCCACCCCCAGTGGGGCATGGTGGTGGATGCCTGTAATTCTAGTACAATGGAGGCAGATGCAGGAAGGTCAGAGGTTCAAGGTCACCCTCAGTTCCAAGCCAGAGCCACAAGAAGACGAGAGAGACAGAGAGGTAGAGAGACAGAGAGACACATAGACACAGAGACAGAGAATTGGTTTGGTATCATCCTTTCCTTGTGCATTTAAGACAGGGTCTTGGTATGCAGCTCTGGCCATCCTGAAACTCACAGAGATCCAGCTCCCTCTGCCTCCCATGTGTTTCTTTCCTAATTATCAGATTTAGAAGAGGGGATAAGGAAGGATTGAAAGCAGGAAACGAGCAATAGTTATGAAGAGGATATAAAGCTAAGTATTTTTCTAGTCTAAGTCTGCCATTGTAGTGGGAGCTGTTTAAGCCCTGAAGCACCACCCCTAATGAGGCAGCTGTAGCTGTTACACCTGCCTATGACCTTGAGGTACCTGCCTCTGGGGCGTGGCCACCGGGGATGGCAGCTGTCGCTGTTACACCTTAAGACCTGGGATGCACTTATGCCTCTCCCCTGTTGGCTACCTAGAGGTTCTGGATGCTGAGATCTTGGACCAAGCCGTTCAGTGTGAGACATAGTTCAGTTTTCTCAGATCCTACAATAAATCTCTGGTGTTTGTGAGTTTATCCCCAACTAAATTCCTTTGATCATTAAATAGACTCTGTGAATTTATCCCATTATGCCTTGAATATTTTTGTTTCTGAGCAGCGGATAGTAAGTACATAAACATGTATCCAATGGTGAAAGTGTAAAACTCCATGTGACATTCCACAGCATCAGAAAGACTATGGTTCAGCAGTTAAGACTGCTTACTGCTCTGTCAGAGAACCTGAGTTCGGATCCCGGCACCCACCCCACATCATGCGGCTCACAAATGCCTATAACTTTAACAAGGGATCTAACATTCTCCTCTCTCTCTCTCTCTCTCTCTCTCTCTCTCTCTCTCTCTCTCTCTCTCTCTCTCTCTCCCTCTCACACACACACACACACACACACACACACACACACACACACACACACACACCATTACAACAAATCCTGAAAAAAAATTAAAGAAAGAAACAAAACCAGCATCTGGCACATTACAACCCTCCTCTATATTTCTATAATTGGTGGGAAGACCAGGCCTCAACTTTCTTATGTTTTATTGGCTGCATTATTATTGCATCAGATGATACTTCTACCTTGTAATTTCCCCATCCATAGCATTTTATAGATGACAGACTAGAGCATTAACTGCAGCTATGTAAAAGAAAGCCCAGTGCAACTTGGTATGTTTCAGAGTGGGGACATGGCACACATTCTTTTTTTTTCGGTGGCAGTCTCCTTTATTGTTATATAAACTTACCCCCAATTAATAATCCTATAATTAACTGAGCTTCTGGTCAGGTTGGACATAAAGAAATTGGCTCGCATTATTTGTTTCTCCTGCGATCAAAACAAACTTGTGTCTGACACTCATTTCTAAATCACTTCTAGCAATAATCATGTTCACAGACGAGCCCTCCACGCCTCCTGTGAGAGAGATTGTACTAGAAGATGCTGCTTCAGAAACCTTTGTGTGTGTTGTGGGAGACTGAACCCAGGACCTTGGGGATGCTTAAGCAAGTGTTCTACCATTGAGTTACACGCCATCCTTGGTACTTTGTTGCTGTTTGGGTTGGGTTTGGATTGGCTTGGTTCAGCTTTGAGTCAGAGTGCTGCAGGCTGGCCTAGAACTTGTAATGTTGCCTGTCTTTGGAGTGATGGGATGACAGGCAGGTGACTTCCACTCCTGGCATGCTTCTTAAGACCCTCCTGTCCCCACCTTTGAGAGAGATCTCACTAAGTAGCACGGACAGTCCTATAGTTACCATCCTCCTGCCTTACTTACTAAGTGACCAGGGTCTCAGCCTGTGAACCATGCCCAACTTGTAGTCATTCATAGTCTTAAAAATCACTGGTGTAGGGCCAATGATACGGCTCATCAGGTTAAGGCTCTTGCTGCCAACCCTGCCGACGTGAGTTCAATCCCTGGAACCCACATGGTGGAAGAGGAGTACTAACTTCCAAACGTTGTCCCCCAACCTCCTCACGTGCACCATGAGGAGACACACACACACACACACACACACACACACACACACACACACACACACACAAAAGAAAGAAAGAAAGAAAGAAAGAAAGAAAGAAAGAAAGAAAGAGAGAGAGAAAGGGAGAGAGGGAGGGAGGGAAGGAGGGCAGGAAGAAAGGAAGGAAGGAAGGAAGGAAGGAAAGAAGGAAGGAAGGAAGGAAGGAAGGAAGGAATGATAGATATAATTATTTTTAAAAAGCATCCCATGTGTTGGCATGAACAGGTTTCTGGATTTAATCCCTGGCATGCAAACAAATAGAAGAAGGAAGAGAAGAAGGAGAAAACCTCCAATGTAGTTCTTCCCATCTCAGTTCATTTCCCTCCAGTTCTTACTCATCTAGTTCTTCTGTTCTCATTTTTCTTCTCTATCCTGTCTCTGAAAATTAAACTGCCTTTTATCCCTTTGGCCCTTATCTCTCCAAGCTATCTCTGCTCCTGCCATTCCTGGCAGGGCGGGGGAAGTGTGCTCAGTCGCTAGGCAACTTGGCTAGGCAACTTACGTCACAGCTAGAAGTACCTGTAAGTAGGAACCCTTTAGTTCTGAGTTAATTGTTAAGGGTGCATCTAAAACTAGAGATAAGACTTTGGAAAGGAGAAAGTTAAGCTTAATTAGCATATCCACCAGGCCTTCTCAAACAGATAGTCTGGATGCTTAATTCTGTTCTTAGAGAATACAGAGGTATCTCTGATAAGAAACTTTCCCCCATCTGGGGATGGTCCTGGCCAGATGCTGCTAATGACGATAATTAGAGAAAGGCTTGAACTGGGGTTCTGGCTGTGTATAGCTGTCAGCTCAGAAGGTTATCTAAATATTTCATTAGTAGAGAGGAAATGGTGCCCAATAAATTATGGAAAAGCTACAACAGCACATGAGAAATTCATAGCAGGAAATGGCTGATAATCAAAAGCCAATATCACCAAGACTCCTTGAGCCTTGGCCTCATCCTCTGGAAGAGTGCTTAACTCCTCCAGGTGTAGCTTTGCCATAATCAGCTGAATTCCTACTTCATATATTTTTGCAGCTTTCAGCAACTTATTTGTTGTGTGTGCCTGTATGTGTGTGTGCATGTCACACGGAAGCAACCATTGTGTGTGTGTGTGTGTGTGTGTGTGTGTGTGTGTGTGTGTGTGTGTGTATGCGTGCGTGCGTATTGCATGCATGTTACTGGGGATATGTGGAGATCAGAGGACAACTTGCACAAGTTGATCCTTCCATCCCTCATGTGCACCCAAGGATTGATCCTCAGCCTGAGATTCTAAGTCACACTTTTCTTCTTCTGCATTTTAAAATACCTGATGGGTATTTATAATGACTTTTGGCCAGATGACAATATTAACAGGTTTTATTGCTTGTTCTGTATATGTGGAGTTTAACTGCCTTTTTTTAATGTGGTAGAGAAGATGGTAGTATGCTTTGGCACTGAAAATAGAAGTTATTATCTACATAGAAAGCTTTGGAAGCAAAGCAGAAAGATATAAAATGGATATTTGCAAAGCCAAGGTTATTGCTCTAAGAATTACAGTTCCACACTGTCTTGTGAGGAACAACCAAAGACTTTATAGCAGCTATAAAATCTGGATGAGCTAGCACATACCCGTAATCCCAGCACTCAGGAGACTGAGCAGGACATTCGTGAGTTCAAACTAGGGTGTGTTATAGCAACAGCCTGCCTGAAAAATAAATAGAACATAGTGCCAGACATGGTGGCACACTCCTTTAATCCCAACACTCGGGTGGATCTCTGAGTTCCAGGACAGCCTGGTCTACAGAATAAGTTCCAGGGCAGTCAGAGGTACATGGAGAAACCCTGTCTTGAGTAAGTAAATAAATATAAGCAGGCTATCTCTCTCTTTCTCCTCTCTCTACCTCTCTCTCTCTCTCTCTCTCTCTCTCTCTCTCTCTCTATATATATATATATATATATATATATATATATATACATACATATATACATATATATATTATGTGTGTGTATGTACACACACACACATATAAATTAAGACTGTCTTCAAAGAACAGCGACAAGTAGAGAAAGAAGTGACATTTGCTCCTGAGATAGATATGTGCAAAAACTATTGTATTAAACAATAAACGAAGCAACTGAATTTAGGAGAAATTGGCAAAATCCTCAGAATAATTAATGCATTTTATATCAGGCAGAGGAGAATGAACCCTCTTTATGCATTTTGCAGGGATATAACCAAGGCGTTATGCCAACGTCACAGACTCCATTTTCCTAGTGCCATTTTTAAAATGGTCTAGTTTTCAGCCGTTGGAATCTTACACCAAGGAGACATGAAGCATCACCCGGCTTCCCCTATGTTATGTACACCTCCCCGTCCCCCTCCCACTCCACAACCCCTAACTATTTTACTTTCCATTTTTGTTTACTTAATCTGACTTGGACCCAGTCATACAAAATAAAACCCCCTAATGAAAGAGTGTCTACTTTTTTTGTGTGTCTGCGGTCATTTCTGATCTTGGACTGTATTGCTATATATAATATGCATATACATGTCTATAGGTTTTTTGTCATTATTGCCAATCATACCATTTAATATTATCAGTGCCTGTCCCGGTTAGGTTTCTATTGTTGTGATGAAGATCATGACCAAAGACAACCTGGGAAAGAAAGGGTTTGTTTGGCTTACATGTCCCAGTCACAGTCTATCGTTGAGGGAAGTCAGGGTAAGGACCCAAGCAGGAACCTGGAGGCCGGAAGTGAAGAAGAGTACACAGAGGAAAGCTGTTTACTGGCTTGCTTTCTGTGGCTTACTCAGCCTGTCTCCTTATACAGCCCAGGACCATCTGCCTACGGATGGTACCCCGTACAGTGAACTGGGCCCTTATACATCAATCGTTAATCAAGAAAATGCCCTACAAATTTGCCTACAGGCCCATCTGATGGAGGCTTTTTCTCAACCGAGGTTCCTCTTCCAGATGACCCTAGCGTGTGACAAGCTGACAAAGACTAGCAAGGGCAGTGTCCATCCTTGGTCTTATCTCCTGCTTTTTCCCCACGAATCACTTTTGCCTGATACTAAGATGTCTTCTGTCCATCTTTTTATTTTCATCCTTTGTGACTCTGACATCCTTTGTGACCCAAAGTGTTTTTCTTTCATATACGTTACAGTTTGAATTGTTGCTCTGTGATCCGATCTGGAGATCTCTCTGTTTCCAGATGGGACTTCAAGCACATTTCCATTTTTTTCATATGACTGTCACATCTGGTCTTAGTTTTGTTGATTCTTTTTGATTTCCTGTCTTTATAATTTCATTTCTTTTTTTTTGGTGTAATTTGTTTTCTTTCTTATTTTGGTAACTCTAATATTTGTAGAAGTCTACATTTTTATAAATGTTATGGTTAAGAATGGCTTTCTGGAATTGGAGGTATAGCTCAGAGGTATGGCCTGTACTTAGTGTATGCAAGGCCCTGCACTGAAGTCCAGTGGTTTCTTTCTTTCTGTCCTGGTTTTGTTTTTCAAAGTCTCCTGTATCCCACATTGCTCTTGAACTCATCATGTAAACAAGGATGATCTGGAACCTGATCCTTTTGCCTCTACCTCCAAAGGCTGGGATTACAGATGTGTGCCACCACACTGTCAAGTCCCGCTCCACCTGTTGAACGGTTCTGAAGGGGGGAGTGTGGAATTGGGAAACGATAGCTATGAAATACAGACATAGGTGAAGAAAAAGACAGAGACACAGGATAGCTTCTTCTGCGTCAATACCACAGGTACAAGTTTTATTACTCACAGCCTTTAAATACCCAAAGCAAGGGGGGGGGGCAAAAAGACCTTCCCCCTTGAAGGACGTTGAGAGAGCAAGACAAACTCCATTTTAAAGAAAAACCTCATTTATAGCAATACTAAGATAAAAGCTGAATCAAGTTCCAGAGACATAAACACCCAGCTAAGATCCGGTCAAGGCGATCCCACCTCCCCAGGGTGGGTAGGCTGCTGGCCAAGAAATAGTTCTGAAGCTAAAACAAAGGCTTAATCCATCAAAGTTTCCAATAGTACTGGGAGAGTCTCCAAAGGTGTTTTGTCTTCCGAAGTTCTTCTCTGGGCTAAATGTCCCTGTTAACTGAAATATGATCCTGAAACGCAAAGGCTTGAACCTCCTAGCTTGCAGCTTTCCCTTTTAAAAACTCTTCACTCTTCACTCCTTTGTACTTGCATCAGATATTGGCTCTGTGGTGGTCTTGCTTGGGGGTCTCGTGACATGGGCACACGAACATCACGGTTCAAAGTACAAGGCAAAGTATCCTTAAATAGGCCTTGAAGTATAAGACACCTGGTAACCATGCCTTTGGCCAAAACATCCTATTATGCAGCCTTGCAGGAGAAAACAAGCTTGGACTCTCTGACCTTGAGTCAAGATGAAAATAAGCCACTAGCTGGGGTCTCTGTGGACCCCCACACCACACCTGTTTTATGTAGTGCTGGGGATCAAATGCAAAGCTTTATGCATAGCAGGCATGAATTCTACACACTAAGCTATACCCTAGACCCCACAAATTGTTTCTTTATAAAATTTATAGTTTTCCAAATTGTGTATCTGATAAGATGTTAATCCCAACAGTGAGATTAAGACTAATAGGTTTTCTGTAGCTTGATAATAGGTTTCTCCACTGAAGCAGTAGGCCAGATTAAGCCAAATTGAAAAAGTAAAAGAACAGATTTATTTGAGCAAAGCAACTTCTGGGTGAGGCCTCCTGCCCCAAAGAATGGGGTAGAGAAGTCACAGGCCTGAACTAAAGCAGGGATCTTATATACCCTGTAGGCGAGGGATGATGACGTGTCCTCCACAAGGTGGATTTGTGCCCAAGTATGGTCAAAAGCTGAGCACTTTAGGTAGAGTCTTGGGCAGCTGGCAACTTCAGGGGAGGAGCCTCCCTAGCTGCCAGTGTTGGAGATTCTCTGAGAGGGCAGCTTTTGGAGAGAGAGGAGTGGAGCTTTCCAGATCAAGCAGGAGGGAGCTGGGGGTTCCAGCCAAAGACCACTGACACACTTTGAGCCAAATTTGAAGCAAGCTTGATTTTTTTTTTAAATTGGGGTGCACCAAGAACTGACCAGCAACTGCCTCTTATGTTGGATTAAAGAGGCCAGCCCCCAATCCATTTCTTAGACCCCCTTTAAGGAGTAAAATCATGAGTAGTTTTACAGAGGAGAGACAAGGGGGCAATAAGGAAATACAGGAAAAAAATCTAAAAAACAAAAAAATCATATGGTCACTACATGATTAGGGAGAGTTCACGGAGGGTCATGGAGGGTGAAGGGTATTCTCAAAAACAAGTCAAGGCTATGAGTTGAGGAAGGTCAGGTTCCAGGAAACAGAGAGACACTCAGTAAACAGAAACTTATTTTTTAACAACACAGCATAATGGCTCCTGCCTTCAAAACCGAGTCAGGTAGGTTCCTCATTCACCCGTGACTTATGTTTTCCTGTCAAATCTTCAGGAGGGGGATGTTTTAATAATATCATTGAGCAGCAATGATTCTGGAGTTGTTTATCTGACAGGTGATCAAACTAGTGGCACATTGGAGGGCACAGGACCTGATTAGGACAGCCAGTAGAGGTAATATTAGAGGGCCGAGGAAGGGGACGAACCACATTAGCCATATTGGCCAGTCTAAACCTGTTTGAGAGATTTTGTCTATTTCTTACCTAAATCTTCAATTCGGTTGTCAATAGTGGGAGAGAAAACAGAGATACTAAAACAGCACATTCCTGAAAATTGCTAACAACCAAGATTGTGTCTGAGTAACCCGTAATCTATAGCAGTTCTATTTTGAAGAACAGTTGTTCTCAGTTCCCCTATTTCTTGATTAATTTCTGCTAATATTTTTGCTGCAATATTAGTAGTTTTTGAAATTAGACAGGCTATCGTAGAATCTTCCCTTTGTGTCCAACAACAAGCCCTGGGACAGGTAACACAAAGGCCTCGGTAGCAGCAACTGTAGTGGGATCTAATAGATGGAAGGAATCACCGCAATTTTCAGGAAGAGCTCTTGTGATTCTATAGACTATAGAACAGACTATAAAGATTTGCTGAGTAAAATAGGTGGAACACATCCTATCCAACACAAGCCCTTATATCCGGTGGGGGAGGGGTACAGAATAAGTATTATTTTCACAGAAAAAAAGGTCCATCCTAAGGGCAATTGTTTACCAAAGGGAATGTGTGGTAAGAAGTGACATTTGTAACAATCAAAACATAGACAATGGAGGAAAAAGACATTACCAATGGGAACATCAGCCACAGCCTTTATTTTTTTTTTTTTTTTAGCCACAGCCTTTAAATCATTAGTGAGGGCATGTTCCATTTGGTCCTCTATTATCATTGTATGATTTTCATAAGAAAACCCTATTCCATACAAATTTTTTTAAGAGCCTGGGAGTAGAAAGATCTCTGACACAGAAGGAGTTTTCTCATTGGCTTTTTAGTGTTGAATGAACCCAGAGATTATATTCCACATTATTAGTTACAGACAGAATTACTCTGAGTATGTTAAATTCAATTGCAGTGATTAATGAATCTTGCCTTCCCCTTCTTATTTTAGCATACCTGTAATTTCCACTATGAGAACTCTTTAAAGCATATTTGATTATGCTGAAGTCTGTGTTATTATGTTGGGACTGGCCAGTTAGATTAGTCCATCCCAACTATCCTCTGTCTATCTGGCTAAAGACTATTTGTTCCTGTTCTTTTGTCCAAACTATGGGCCCTGGTAGATAAAAGCCATCTTTTGCATGGCAAGACAATATCAGGATGTTTCCTATGATAAGGGAGCCTTTATTTCCCCTGTCAAAATGCACTTAGGTTCTGTCTGCAAAGGTTGAAAACAAAACAACAAAACTGTTACCCATAGAACCATGATGCAAATTTTAACAGAAAGAACATAAAGGTATGCTAGACAGTCAAACCTTAGAAAGTTTAATTTTTAACGATCCTTTTTCAGTCACTTTCCACCTCTGGGGGTTGGGCCCCTCTTCCGTGAGTTCCTCAGGTACCTTCTTGAGGTATGAGTGATGAATCCAGACAGAAATACCAGCAGCTTTAACAGCAGCAGGAATTTGGAGAATCACTACATAAGGTCCTTTCCATCTAGGTTCAAGCTAATCAGTTTTGAAGTGTCAGACTAATACAGCATTTCCAGGCTGGAACGGGTGATCCATCAGGTGGGTGGTACCCAACAGGCTGAGCAGCCTGGACCTGAAGGAGAATCTTATCCAAGTTAATTGCATTCTTTTTAAGGACTCAGAGATTGGAGTGGGGCAATCTGATAACAGTCGGGCATGTACCTGAGGGATTGCCCATAGACTATTTCATATGGGTGAATTTTTCTCCATAGGGGGTCCATTGGACTCTGAGAAGGGCGTAAGGTAAGAAGTCAATTGAGTTACCACCAGTTTCAAGAGTATATTTCATTAAAATTGCCTTTAAAGTTCTATTCATTCTTTCAACTTTTCCTGAGCTCTGAGGATGATACATACAATAAAGTTTCCAATTTATTTGTTTGTTTGTTTGTTTTGGTTTTTCGAGACAGGGTTTCTCTGTGTAGCTTTGCGCCTTTTCTTGGAACTCACTCTGTAGCCCAGGCTGGCCTCAAACTCACAGAGATCCTCCTGGCTCTGCCTCCCGAGTGCTGGGATTAAAGGTGTGCGCCACCACCGCCCGGCAAGTTTCCAATTTATGTTAAGAGCCTTAGAGAGCAATTGAGATAACTTGGGCATGAAGGCCTGGCCATTGTCGGACCCCAGAGATATGGGGAGGCCAAACCTGGGAATAATTTCCATTATTAATTTCTTATCTACCACTTGAGCTGTTTCCATTCGGGTGGAAAGGCCTCTACCCATCCTGTGATGATATTGACAAAGATCAGCACGTATTTGCAGCCATACAGTCCAGGCTTGACTTCAGTGAAGTCCATTTCCCAAAATTCACCAGGTACTATACCTTGACTCCATTGGCCTGGGGGAAGCATGTCCTCTTTGCATTTACCTGGGCACAGGTCATGCAGTGGTCTGAAATGCTCTGAAGTTTTTCTCAGTGTCCAGATAGCCAGACATGAGGGGAGATGAGTTCTGAGATCTTCTTAGGTGACAGTGTGTGGTGTGATGAAAGGCACGTAGCCAGTTTGTCCCAGGACCTTTGGCATGAAGATTTGTCCATCAGGCAAGATCCACCATCAGTTTCGGCTTTCCTGAGCCCCTAAGTCAGAATATGACTTGATCTCTTCTGGATCGTACTCAGGAACATCTCACTGAGGCTGAGTGGGGGCTCAGGGGCAGCAGATAGTTCCAGGACAGTCTGGGGTTTGAGTTCCCTGAGAGCAGCCTCTTTGGCAACTTGATCTGCATGGTTGTTACCTTGAGTTTGGGGGCTTTTGTCTTTTTGGTGTCTTGGCCAGTGAATAAAGCCAGTTCAGTTGGTAGTCAGATGGCCTCTAGCAACTGGACAGTTTTGTAAGGTGAATTGCTAAACAGTCTTACTAATACAAAACCCAGAGCCAGGTATTGGGGTGAAAGCTGAAAGAACAGAGAGCAAACCAGTCACATCTTACCTCTAAGCAATCCTCAGCCCAAGAGAGCTACTTCCTGTATACTCACACCTATATACCTCTCTGTGCCCTGCCATCTTACTTCCTCTCTCTGCCCAGCTACATCACTTCCTCTTTCCGCCCAGCTCGATCACTTCCTGTCTGTCTGTACAGACCTCCAGACCTCTATGGTTAACTAGTGCTGGGATTAAAGGTGTGTGCCACCACAGCTGTCTCTGTTCCCAGTGTGGCCTTGAACTCACAGAGATCCCAGATGAATTTCTGTCTCCCGAATGCTAGGATTAAAGGCATGTGCTACCACTGCCTGACCTCTGTGTTTAATATAGTGGCTGGCTTTTTCCTTTTATCCCCAGGCAAGCTTTATTTGTTAGAGCACAAATAAAATATCACCACACAACTTCATATTTATTTTTAATAGTCTTTCCCTCTGAGGTGAGTAAGCCCCTCTGTTTATATATCTGCCCATGAACATGAGCTTTGGCAAAAGCATATTAGCTGTCTGTAGATGTTCACCTTTTTTCCTTCAGCCCATCTTAAGCCTGTGTTAGAGCAATTATTTCTGCTCCCTGGGTGAAGCTTGTACCCAAATGACCTTTTTCTGGCCTGTGACTCCCCCCTCCTGCCCCCCCCACCCCCCCGCCGCCGCCACACACATACACTTTGTTTCTTCTTGAATGAGGCTGCTACCACCCATATAGAGACCTGTATCTCAGGTAATGAGAAGAACATCTGTCAGGTCAGGTCATATACTTTGGATGACATTCAGCATCTCCAGGAAGTCATGGATGGGCTCCTCAGGGTCATCATCTGACAGCAGGGTGGTGGGATTAATGGCCAGGGATTTATCAAAAGTCGGTCTGTCCTTGTATAAAAGAAGGGCTTGGTACCGGGTCAGACGGGCATTAGACATCCACTGGTTGCTGGCGTCTCTCAGCAGGGCATCCACAGCATGTGGAGCTGTTACAGTTAGAATCTGTCCCAACGTAAGCTTGCCAGCTTCTTTTACAAGAGTTGCAGTGGCCTGGATGGCTCTTAAACAAGGGGGCCACCCAGAGGCTACAGGATCCAGTCTCTTTGAGATGTAAGTTATCAGCCTTTTCCAGGGACCCAGGGTCAGAGCCAGGACTCCCTTGGCAATGCCCTTTCTTTCATGGACGTTAAGAAGAAAGGACTTGGAGATATCAGGGAGAGTTAATGCAGGGGCCTGTACCAGGGCTTCTTTTAAGTTCTTAAAGGCCTTCATGTTCCTCATTCCATTCCAGAGGGATGTTTCCCCTGGCCGTAGCAGGGTACAAAGGTTTGGCAATTTCAGCAAACCCCAGGATCCAAAGACGGCAATATCCAACAGCTCCCAGAAATTCCCGAACTTGTTTCTGGGTGGTTGGAGTTGGGATTTGCAGTGTGGCTGTTGTATGGGCCTGGGACAGCAGTCTTTTCCCTTCTCTCAGCTCATATCCCAAGTAAGTAACCTGGGGTGAGCACATTTGAGCTGTCTTTTTAGAAACTCTATAGCCTAATTGGGCTGGAGTTTCCAGAAGGTTTCTGGTGGCTCTCAGACAGTCCTCCTCATCTTTAGCAGCCAGTAATAAACCATCCACACATTGAAGCAAGGTTACCTCAGGATACTCACTATGTCAGAGACTTAAGTCGTGGTTGAGTGTTTCACTGAAGATGGTGGGAGAGTTTTTGAACCCTTGAGGCAGTCTGGTCCAAGTTAGTTGTCCTGATATCCCCAGTTCAGAGTCACCCCATTGAAGTGTGAAAATGGGCTGACTTAATCTTGACAGAGGGATGGAGAAGAATGCATCTTTTAAGTTCAATACAGTGTAAACTTCATGCTCTGGTGGTAATAAACTGAGCAAAAGATAGGGATTTGGAACACTTAGGTAAATGGATTCTCCCCTCTTGTTCACTTCCCTCAAGTCTTGTACTGGTCTATGGTCTCAATTTCCAGGCTTTTGGACAGGCAACAAGGGTGTATTCCAGGCTGACTGGTAAAGAATAAGTATGCCTGCTTCAAGGAAGTGCCTGATGGAAATCTTAATCCCTTCCCTGGCTTCTGAACTGATAGGATATTGATTGAGTTGAATGGGCATTGCCCAAGATGGTAGTTGCACTATGATGGGTGACATGTTTTGTCAAGCCAGGATGATTGCCCTATACCCACATTGTAGGAATTTCCTGGACCAGCAACTTTTTTCATTCCTCTTCCAGAGAATGGGTTGGATTTTGGAGGAGCCGATATTCCTCACTTATTAGGCAGGTTATAGTTAAAGCTTTAGCAGAGCCTCCCGACTGCAACCTAGGAGAGTCTCCTGAGAATGATATTGTTCCCTGGAGCTTGTTCAAGAGGTCCCACCTCAGTAAAGGGTAGGGCCATTCAGGAATAACAAGAGAAGGATGAGTCACAGTTCCTTGTCCTAGGTTAACAGTCCGGTCAGTGGTCCATTTGTATTCTTTGACATCCCCTGTTGTCCTTGTCCTTCCATTGTTTGGTTGGTAAGGGGTCCCAGGGGCTCCTGTACTACCGAATGAGTAGCCCTGGTGTCCACCAGAAATAGTACAGGTTGGCCCCCTGTGAAGGTTACCATAGGCTCTTCAGGGCCTAGTCTGAAGGAGCCTCAGTCTTGCTAATAACTAGAATTGGCTTGGGTTTGTGGGGGTGCTACCTGTTTCTGGAATGGATATTAATTTTTCAATGACCCATTTCTTTGCAGTAGGCACATTGGTCTTTTTGTAAGGGTCTCCTCCTTTGATCACAGTGTGCATGGGCAGAGTTGAGAGTGGCTGGGGCTTGCCATGCAGCCACAGTGGCACACCCCATCTTTAACAAAAGATCTTGGCTGCCTCTGCCATCAAACACTTTCTGGTCTATTTCTAATCGTTCTGACCTGCTCTTTCCTGCAAACCCATCCATCTTTTGTATCTTTCCATGTATATCAGGGGCCAACTGAGGCACAAAGGCCAGGTTATGTTGTTTGTTGTTTTTGCTCTCTTAGGGGGTCTGCCACCCAGCTCCCAAATGAATCACACACAGAGGCTTATTCTTAATTATAATGCTTGGCCCTAGCTTAGTTTGTTTCTTGCCAGCTTTCCTAACTTAAATTACCCCATCGACCTTTTGTCTCTGGGCTTTCCAATTCTCTTACTTCTGTAAATCTTACTTTTACTCCGTGGCTGGCTGTGTAGCTGGGTGGCTGGCCCCTGGAGTCCTCCTCCTTCTCTGGCTACTTCTTCTTTTCCTCCAAGACTTCTCCTTCTATTAATTCTCTCTGCCTTGCCAGCCCCACCTATCCTTTCTCCTGCCTTGCCATTGGCCATTCAGTTCTTTATTAGACCATCATCAGGTGTTTTACACAGGCACAGTAACACAGCTTCCCAGAGTTAAACAAATGCAACATAAACAAAAAGTAACACACCTTAAAATAATATTCTACAACAAGGTTAATCTCCTTGAGATTTGCCAGGTGCTCTGGTTCTATAGGGGTGTATAACGGCTAGGCATCCAGGGGATGCTCCAGGAAAACTGAAGGTCATTATCTGGGCCCCGATTCACATCTGTTACCTTAGATAGGTTCGGGGGCTTTTGAGCTGCTTGCTTCATTCCATCCAGCAGAACCTGGTGGTCTCTTACCTCTCCCTGTGTTGAGGTCCCGCTGGAGTCTCCTTCTTGGCAGAGCACAGTCAGTGGCCTCTGCCCTCTGGTCACCAGCTTTTGAAGCTGTTCCGGGGAGCACTGCAGTTGCATTCATGAGAATCCGTTCCCTTTCTTCAGTAGTAAAGAGAGTACGGAGAATCCGCTAACAGTCGTCCCATGTGGGGAGATGACTGAAAAAGATAGAATCAATCAGAGAAAATAAAGAATCAGGGCTGGTGCTGAAAGGGGGGTTCTGGTTCTTCCAGTTGTGAAGAACTGTGGTGGGAAAAGGGACATACAGGTAGTCAGGAAACAGCCGTAGGGGAGTGAGGACTGAAGGAGGTGCCACCCCAGAACCAGATTGGAGGAGGGGTTGGGAGGGCCATATGGGACCTCCTGGTGGGTGTGGGGAGGGGAAAAGACAGAGGGAGGTAGGGAAGAGCTAGATGGTGGGGTAGGGGTGAGAACAGACGAGGGGGGGGCTGAGTGAGGCTTTGGTGCTGGGGACTGGGGTGGTAAAGGTGGAGACTGAGGTGAGGAGGGAGAAAAGGATAAAGATGGTTATACAGAGGCAGAAGGGGTTCTTCCTCCTGTGAGTCCTGAAGAACGGTCTTTAGAGGGGGACTATTAGTCTCTGCTACAGGCCCTCAAAGGGTCCGTCTGCCGACAACCTGGGCTTGGCCACCTTGCCCATTGCAGACCATACAGACTTCCATCTGGGGTGCAGGTTGAAAGTTGCTTCAGCCCAAGGCAAGATATATCCAGTCTGATCTGGGTGGCTGGACTTACATAGGGTGACATTAGCCATTGCCCAGGCTGTCTCAGAATCAAAAGTACCCTGGGAGGGCCAGTCAGCCCTGAATGTGGGCCACTAAGTTTCACATGTTGGTCAGAGGTGACTCTTGATGATAGGATAATCATAATTCCTCCTTAACTATAGGGGGATAAACTTTATCAAAATTCTTTAGAACACAGGTTGGAGGGTTGTTAGGCTTGCTAGTCTTATTACCCACACTGCCCATCAGTTCAGTCACCCCAAGTCCAAAATAGACCAATTAATACAGAAAGTATAAAAGACAGAAAGAGGAAAATAAAAATGAAGCCAAAGATAAGACATACAAAGACAAGGCAAACAGGGCATAAAACCAGACCAAGAACCTCAGGTGGGCAGTACAACATCTCACTTTTTGCCCTGGATGGGAGAATATTGGGGTCCCATCGACCCCCTCCCCACATCCCAGATAGGGATCCTATAAAACAGAACCAGACTATAACTCACCAGAAGGCCTTCATAGTGACTTGCTGCTTTTCTCAGCATGAAAGTTCACCCCAATAGTCTGTGAACTGAAGGCAGCCTCGGAGCCTTGGAATGTCTCAAGGCATGTGCCTCCTAAGGGAGCAGCTCCCCAACCCCGTGGAGTTTCTGAGCAAAGGTCGGGGTTTAGAATTTGGGTAGGTGGTCTGAATCTCGCTGGGGCCTCCAGAAACTGTTCCTTCCGACAGCAAGAATAAAACCACTACCACAATTTGAGCCAAATTTGAAGTGCACTTGATTTTATTGGGGTGCACCCAAGAGCTGGCCAGCAACTGACTTTCAAGTTGGGTTAAAGAGAGCAGTCTCAAATCCATTTCTTGGGCCTCTTTTAAGGAGTAAAATCATGAGTTTTTCAGAAGAAAGACAATGGAGCAACCTCAGATCTCAAAAACATCATGTGGTCACCATATGGTTAGGGAGGGTTGGGTGTGGTGGCCAGGGAGTACCAGTAAGGGTATTCTCAAAAATAAGTCAAGGTCATGGGATGGGGAAGGTCAAGTTTCAGGAAACAGAGAGCAACTCAATAAGTAGAAACTTATTTTTAACAATACAGCACAATGGCTCCTGTCTTCCAAATGGAGTCAGGCAGGTTCCTCAAAGGAAACTGTAGTTGTAATATATAAATGACAATTCAACAAGAAAAAAACAAAAGCAACCGGGTGTAGTGACACAAATCTTTAATCCCAGCACTTGGTGGTAGAGGCAGGTAGATCTCTGAGTTGGAGGCTAGCCTGGTCTACAGAGGGAGTTCCAGGACAGCCAGGGCTATACAGAGAAACCCTGTCTCAGGGGGAAAAAAAAGAAATGAAGGAAGGAAGGAAGAAAGGAAGGAAGAAAGGAAGGAAGGAAGGAAGGAAGAAAGAAAGAAAGAAAGAAAGAAAGAAAGAAAGAAAGAAAGAAAGAAAAGAAGAAAGAAAGAAAAAGCAAGCAAGCACCAATGTAAAAGCAGCCAAGTGTTTTGAATAAATAGTTCTCCAAAGAAGATGCATAAACATAGAAAGATGAGTAACATCATCAGTATTTGACAACCAAATCAAATCAACTTTTTTAAAAAGATTTATTTATTATATATACAGTGTTCTGCCTGTGTACCAGAAGAGGGCACCAACTCCCATTATAGATGGTTGTGAGCCATCATGTGGTTGCTGGGAGTCAAACTCGGGAAAACTGGAAGAGCAGCCAGTGCTCTTAACCTCTGAGCCATCTCTTCAGCCCCATGATACCGTTTCTTATTCCCTATGTTATATGCTGAATGCTTATGTTTCTATAATTAATATGCTGAAGCTCTGACTCCCATGTGACCATATTTGGAGACAGAAATGTCATGAAAGCAAGAAAATAAGTGATTTATAAGAGTCTTGGGCTGATAAGGTGACTTAGAGAGTAAAGGCACATCTTGCAAAAGTCTGGAGACCTAGGTTTGATCTCCAGAATGCACATAAAGATGCAAAAAGAAATGATTATTTTGTTGTCAGCACTCAGGAGGCAGAGGCAGGATTTCTGTGAGTTCAAGGCCAGCCTGGTCTACAGAGTAAGTTCTAGAACAGCCAAAAGCTACACAGAGAAATGCAAAAAAAAAATGATTATTTTATATGCATTGGTGTTTTGCCTGCATGTATGTCTATATGAGGGTATCAGATCCCCTGGAGTGACAGACAGTTGCGAGCTGCCACATGGGTGCTGAGAATTCAATCTAGGTCCTCTGAAATAGCAGCCTATGCTCTTAACCACTGAGCCATTTCTCCAGCCCCAATAAGTGATCTTAAAAATACATTATAGACATACGTGGAACTGTCAAAGAATAAGAATATCTGTGAGGAACTGCTTATGAGGCCCATTCAATGAATGCTGTCAAGAGACACTCAAGGATAGGACTCAAACGGCCCAGTGATGATCCTTGACATAGAAGAAACCAGTCAGTCACTAATGTTAACACTACTGCTATAATTTCCCTAAAAAATCGCATGTTTCCAGTAAGTATAGTATGTGGTGATATTTTGTTGTACCCTAACAAAATTTGCCTAAAGATCAGAGAACAGAACAAGCCACTAGATTAAACGTAGAGGTCAGGCAGTGGTTGGCACATACACACTTTTAATCCTAGCTCTCAGGAGGCAGAGATCTGCCTGGATCTCTGTGAGTTCAAAGCCACCCTGGACTACATGAGATTGATTCAGTCTAGGAGAGAAACTGAGCCAGGCAGTGGTGGCACACACCTTTAATCCCAGTACTTGAGAATCACATACCTTCAATCCCAGCACTAGGAAGGAAGTGAAGTAGCTGGGCAGAGAAAGGTACATAAGGCATGGGAGACAGGCTGACTGACCTTCCAGCTGAGAGTCCTCTCAGCTGAGGACTCAGAGGCTTTCAGTCTGAGGATTAATGGAGACAGGATTGGCTGAGGAGTTAGCGAGGTGAGACGTGGCTGTGGCTTGTTCCTTTGTCTCTCTGATCTTTCAGCATTTACCCCAATATCTGGTTCTGGGTTTTTTGTTTTTTTTTTTTATAAGACAACTTAGGAATTCATGTTACAACAGTACTTTTGTTTTTCCAAGTGTTTCTTCATTTCCCCTACAGAATCTAGAGGCACTACTCCTAAAATTATATCTAGTTTTTTTTTTGTTGTTAACTATAAGTTATCAGTTCCATTCTCTCTAAGGATGTTTAGTCATAGAAAACTTCAAAGGATAAATGTGAGATCCTCATGCCTTTCGCCCACACCACGCTCACTGAATATCCTCCTTGTACCTCGAAAGCTTCACCCAATGAGCTAGATCTGAGTCACTCTTGGCTTTAGACAAAGCATTCCATTTTCTGCACATTACAGTTAAAAGGCAATGGTGTCGGCAAAGACAAAAAAAATCAGGGACACATTTATAGTACCCTATCTCCATCCCCAGACTAAATGAAGAAGTCCCTAGAGGGTCTGGAGAGATGGCCCAGTAGTTAACAGCACTTATTTGCAGAGGACCTGAGTTTGGTTTCCAGCACTCACATGACAGCTCATAACTCCAGTTCCAGGGATCTGGTAGACTCTCCTCAATCCCTCGGGCACTGTTTGCACATTGAGCATATCACCTCGTGCAAGCACACATACGTGCACATAAAAACAAACAGACAAATCAGTTTTTAAAAAACAGTCTGCTAGAGCAGAGGTAGCAAAGGAAAGACCATACCAGATGGACTGAGGAAGAGCCTCAGCATTGGACAGGAACATGGAAGCCAGTGTGAGCCACAACCAGAGGCCATCCAGTGTGGGAGTTGGTTTGCGGTCTACTGGGTTGCCCTGCTAACTGTCCTGGTCTGGTGATGGTCAGCCCTGCTCCTAGCAGGTACCCAGAGTGGTCCACATACGAGTCACCACTTATCTATGAGGAATACAAGCCCTTTTCTCAACAAAGCCTTGTCTACCGACACCACTCTCAACCCAGGTATTCCGCTGGCCTTTCCTTGGGCTAATGATGGCTCTCACCTGAGAAAGACTGGGTCAGACAGAAGAGGGTGTGGACCGTCACTGAGTGGAGTCGTAGGCAGAAAGGCTGAACAGACGGCGGGGAACTGATTTTAACTCTGAGCTCACATTTCACACAACCCTGCTTTCTCTGCCAGCTCTGCCTGTAGAGAGAAATTCCACCCAGGAGTGGGCCTCCCTGTAAGGAGAGGAAGGGCCAGGCCTAAATGAAGTCATGTCCATGCACACGCTGAGCTGTGTAGGGGGATTAATACCAGTGGGTTTTGGATATTCGGTATTTGTTTAAAACAAAAATTCATTTCATTGCTTTACTTTTCGAGAGTGAAATATCAGCCCGCCTTGGTGGTGCACCCCTGTAGTTCCCACGGGAAAAGTAAAATATTTCCAGGGCTGAGACCGGCTGGCAGCATTGCTCACACCCCCTCCAGCAGTGTGTGCTGGGTAAGGTTACAACAGTGGAAGTCCAGATGTGACTTAAAATGCTGTCGCTTACACCGTGAAGTATGAAGTCATTTGTTTGGGGACTATTAAGTTAGCCACAGCTGAGGTTTTATGAAGCTTTATAAACGACTCAAATATGAGACTTTTTTTTTTTTAAAGAAATTTAGAGTGTTAGGCTGGTTCAGTACAGTCTTGCTGGTTCAATACCAGAACCAAGAAAAAAAATTAAAAAAAAAAAAAACTCCCATGAACCTGGAATCTCACATCCCTAAGAATCTGACGGATTCCTCGCTCTGTGCCAAGCATCTAAGAACTGCATTTCTAAGCTCTATAAACTTGGCTGCGATGCTTGCGTTGTGTAATGCCGACCTCAGAGGCTGTGAGTACACACCACTAAGTCGAGCCAAGACAGGAAAACAACAGCCAGATGCTTTGTGAAGTCCTATGCTGTTTCCTAAAACCACTAAGTTTAATTCATCCTTTTCTATCTCAAATGTTTGATGGCTAGAAAGTGTATTGCACACACACGCACGCACGCACGCACGCACACACCACAGCACTGCTAACTAGCCTAGAACTCCTGATCCTTCTGTGCCCACCTCCTAAGTGGATCTAGGCTTTGTGGTGACCAATACGGTTATTTTAGGGACAATTCTTCAAAAAAACGAGGCTTTAAAAAGCTTCACAAAATATTCTGCAGGGTCTGGGGTATAACTCAGCAAAGGGTTCAGTATGCTGAGCCTGCATGAGGCCCTGGGTTCGACTCTCAGCATGCTCTCATGAAACATTCTACTACTGTTTTTTTTTTTCCTAAGAATCTGCAATATTAAATTTTCAGAACTGGAATAGTAAAGGTATTGTGAGACTGAATGAAACCTTTTATGTGAAAATCCAAATATGCTCATAATCCTTCTGCTGCTCTTTTATCTAGACTGCATGCAATAGGTATTTGCTGAATCTGGCATCCTCACTGATGTTTAAAAGATACCCAGTCATGCCAGGAGTAGTGGTGACACCTTTAACCCCAGCACTCAGGGGACAGAGGCAGGTGGATCTCTGAGTTCGAGGCCAGCCTGGTCTACAGAGTGAGTTCCAGAACAGCCAGGGCTACATAGTGAGACTCTATCTAGAAAAACGAGGAAAAAGAAAAAGGGAGAGAGAGAGAGAGAGAGAGAGAGAGAGAGAGAGAGAGAGAGAGAGAGAGAGAGAATGAATCACTCCTTTATGAACAGCTAGGAACTGTAACTGAAAGCTTGGGGTTGCCTGGAGTCTGGAAACCTGAATCAGTTGTTCCTAGGTTGCTGCGTAGTGACCCCTAGGGACATTGGAGCTTCTCAAGCAGCCCATCAGTTGCCTGGAGAGAAGCAGAAGGATACCTCACCCACAAATGACCCGGGCAAGGCGGCCAGCATTTGCATGCACCAGCCACACACACTTTGAGGTTTCTCCTGTCCCACACAAAAAGCCCTCCAGTATCACACTCTAATCCCGGTCTGTATTAATAAAAGGCATAGGGACTGTTACTCTCTTCCCCCAGAAGCATGGCAGTCAATTCTTACGAGGAAAAACAGACCGCTGCTGAGTGTTCATGGAGAAAAAGCAGGGGACTTAGGACCCCACACCCAGCAGGTTTGGCTTTGAAAACAGAAGGTCCCAGGTTGCCTGAGGGTGTTTAGTAGAAGATCCATTAAACTCCTACTACATTGCCTTAGACAAAAGGACAAATTTCAGCTTAATTTGTTTGTGTGTGTGTGTGTGTGTGTGTGTGTGTGTGTGTGTGTGTGTGTGTGTGTGTGTTTGTTTGTTTGTTTGAGATAGGGTCTCATTCTGTAACCCAGGCTGAATTTGCTATGTGGTCCACACTGAACTTGAAATAACAGTCATCGTTTGGCCTCAGCCTCCCTAGTGCCTGAGATTACAAGCATGGGCCACTATGGGCCACTATGCCTTTGGGTTCAATGTTCAAAATAACATGTTGTTAATGTTTTCTGAACGTAGGTGAGGAAGATGCAGAATTGCAGTTTCCATCCAGATCTGGTTCAAAAGTGTGGATGAACGAGATCTGAACATTGGGTGTGTTTTTACTGAGATGATTTACAGTTGCTCCCATGTCCAATGTGAGGACTCTGGAATTCCGCAGCAATCCTGCAGGAGCTGGAGGGACGGCTCAGTGGTTGCTGTTCTTGCAGAGGACCTGAATTTTGTTCCCAGAAACCACATTTAGAGGCTCATACAGCTTGTAACAACTTCAGTTCTCAGGGATCTGACATCCTCTTCTGACTTCCTTGGGTGCCCATAAGCATATTTGCATACACAAGTATATATACACATAATAAATAAACTAAAACAATAGTGCAAGTTCTCTTCAAAGTGTAACAGTGCTGGGGTTATAACTTGGTGGTAGAGCACTGGTCTAATATGTACAAGATTCAGGGTTTAACTCTCAGCTTTGAAACAAGCAAACAAACAAACAAACAAACAAAACAAGCCTGAGGTTTAAGCCAGGCACGGGGCTGTTATTGGAGCTACTCAGAAGCTGGGGTGGGACATTCATGTGAGTCTGCAAATTGCAGAGCCATCTAGGCCGTGAGGACGTCTCAGACAAACCTAACTAAGGCATTCCAAAATATAATTTTCAAGCCGGGCAGTGGTGGCACACGCCTTTAATCCCAGCACTCGGGAGGCAGAGCCAGGTGGATCTCCGTGAGTTCGAGGCCAGCCTGGGCTATCAAGTGAGTTCCAGGAAAGTCGCAAAGCTACACAGAGAAACCCTGTCTCAAAAAACAAAAAAAAAAAACAAAAAAAAACCAAAATATAATTTTCGGTACAGAGCTGCCTCCCACTTGCATGTCCTCAGTCAGATTATCAGTATGCTCAGAGTCTGTCCTCTGAGCCCCGCTCCCCTAATACATTACAAATCCCCCACCATCCTCACTTCAGTTCCTGGTCCTGCTTGCTAAGTCTCACCACCGGTGTCAAATGCAAATGTCCATCCATACGCCGGGCACCCCCACCTTAGAGACGTTCCCATCTGAAGACAGTTGTTTCAGCACAGAAGGTGCCACTGTGCCACTGTGCTGCAGACAAAGGAGACTGGATGTCACAGCTGAGCTAAGGTCTGTTGTGAGTGCTTGCTCTTGCTTGTCATGCCCAAAGCAAAATGGCTGCAACCTCATTTCTACTGCATAGAGGCCTTGACCTTGTTGATCACATGGCATGGACTTCTAGTTGGCTGGCCTTTAGATTTGTTAAAAGAAAAGCTTTGATAGATAGATAGATAGATAGATAGATAGATAGATAGATAGATAGATAGTAGATAGATAGATAGATAGATAGATAGATAGATAGATAGATAGACGGATGATAGATGGATGACAGACAGACACTCTGTGTGTGTGTGTGTGTGTGTGTGTGTGTGTGTGTGTGTGTGTGTGTGTGTGTGCAGGTCACAGAACAACTTGCAGAAATTCTTCCACTGTTAATATAGAAAACAAACTCCTGGTCAAGAGAATGAAATCTCTGGTCTGGGTGGAGACCTAACATTCCAGTTGGTCTGGTTCAATCACTGCTAAGGACCACCCCTAGGAAGGTGAACTCAACTTAAGCCATGCTAAAGAGATAGGCAGAATAACTAGTTCTTTAAAGAGACAGTGTACATTTCCTTCCCAGAATCCTGTCCTCTAGCACAGAAGTGTACAGACCTCGTGTGTGTTTGAAGTCGGCCCACTTTTCGGAGTTGGTGGAACATTTTCAGAATTGACCAAGAGCGTGAGGGCTGCCAGCTGCCATGCTCCCGCCATGACATCTTTTCTTCTATAAGTTGGCTCAGTCATGGTGCTTCATCACAGCAATTGAAAAAGTAGCCATGACGGGAGTCTCTGCTTCCTGTTTCACAAAGATGCTGAGGTGAGAATCCCCAGCTGCATGTTCCCACTGTACGGAGCTGCCCGGTGCCACACCATCTCTGCCATGATGGACTGTAACCACGAAACTGTATGGGACTGCCTGGTGCCACGCCTTCCCGGCCATGATGGACGGTATCCCTGAAACCGAGCCAAACCAAGTCTTTGCTTCCTTAAGTGGCCTCTTGTCGGGCAGTCCGTCACAGCATGAGAAAGGTACTAACAGGCAGGCCTCCTTCTTTGTTTTAACAAGTTCAGTCAGTTAGACCCCCAGGAGCCAAGTGAGTTCTCTTCTGTATCTCCCCAAGGCTGAGTCTCTACACTACACTGAGCTGTCAAGAGAAAGACATTGACAAGAAATATGGAAAGACATGATGTGCCCCTTGAAGGTGCCAGGAAAAAAGAGAGGACGCCTGTGTCACATCACCAAGCCAAGTCGCACAGAGGGGAGCCGCTTTTTACCCAAATAACTAGTTTTCAGAGTTTGGTTTTGGTTTTGGGTATCACCTTCTTGTGGAGTTTCTAGAAAGACAACCGGGAAATCATCACTTAGTGGTTAACCAGTGACACAAGAAAACCCATGGTAATACATACCTGCGATCTGGAATACCAGAGCACAAGGCCCTGGGCAAAGCCCGTTAGTAATTTAGGCATAGCTGTATACACTACCCAATTATCTTCCCTTCTTTATTGAGTTTTGTTTTGTTTCGTTTTGTTTTTCGAGACAGGGTTTCTCTGTGTAACAGCCCTGGCTGTCCTGGAACTCACTTTGTAGACCAGGCTGGCCTGGAACTCACAGAGATCCGCCTGCCTCTGCCTCCTGAGTGCTGGGATTAAAGGCATGCGCCACCACACCCGGCTCCTTCCTTTTCTTTATTAACATCTGCTAGATTGTATTTTTTTTCATACTTATCATCTGTAGTATACATGTCCTCTGATATGACTGAACCTTAAAAAGACTTATGAAATCCTAGGGAAAAAAACAATAAAGTTAAGGCCGTCTTCAAACAAAATTCTTTTTACTTAGATCCAGTGCTCACCCTGGCCACACCCTGTCCCAAAGAGCAAAGCCTGTGTCAAGCCTGCCGTCCAGCGACTCCTTCTGGGAACGCTGGGACTCCCTGCCCATGTCGCCATGAAGAACTCACTTTCAGGACGCTCATGGGGTCCTGCCCTGGCTCATATTACCAGATGTGCAGTGTGCTGGATCTAGACCCAAGCGGGAGATAAGAACATGGATGGAGCATGGGAACATTGCATATGGGATGAGGCCTTCCCGTGGCTGTATGCGAAGTACCCACAGGGAGAGGATAAAGTGAACAGGCCACAGGGTCCCAGGGCTGGACAGGGCTGGCTTTTTAGCTGGAGCCGACCTTGACCATGAGTTTGAGAATTCTAAATTGGCAGCTAAGTGAGATGGGGTGGCGCTAGGTTATAATCCTAGCTGAGGCAAGGTGATCTCAAGTTTGAGGTCAGCCTGGACTGTATAATGAGACTGTATGTCAACACAACAATAGCAAACAGCAGAAACACAGAGGGAGGGAGGGAGGGAGGGAGGGAGGGAGGGAGGGAGGGAGGGAGGGAGGGAGGGAGAGAGAGGGAGGAAGGGAGGGAGAGAGAGGGAGGGAGGGAGAGAGGGAGAGTGGGAGGGAGGGAGAGAGAGAGGGAGAGAGAGAGGGAGGGAGGGAGAGAGAGAGGGGGAGAGAGAAGGAGGGAGAGAGGGAGGGAGAGGGGAAGGAAGGAAGGAAGGAAGGAAGGAAGGAAGGAAGGAAGGAAGGAAGGGAGGAAGGAAGGAAGGAAGCAGATTAAATGGCTCAGCAGTGTCTTAGTTTGAATTTCTGTTGCTGCGATAAAACACCATGACCTGAAACAATGAGAGGAGGGAAGGGTCTATTTCATTTTATATTCTAAATAACCATCCAGCACTGAGGAGGTCAGACAGAAACCCAAGCAGGGCAGGAACCTGGAGGCAGGAGCTGATGCAGAGGCCATGGAGGGGTGCTGCTTACTGGCTTGTTCCACATGGCTTGCTCAACTCTCTCTCTCTCTCTCTCTCTCTCTCTCTCTCTCTCTCTCTCTCTCTCTCTCTCTCTCCCCTCCCTCCCTCCCTCCCTCCCTCTCTTTTTGTTTTTTGTTTGTTTTGTTTTTCAAGACAGGGTTTCTCTGTGTAGACTTGGCTGTCCTGGAACTCACTCTGTAGACCAGATTCATGCCTTGAATGCATAGAGAATCACCTGCCTCGGCCTCCCGAGTACTAGGATTAAAGGAATGTTCCATCATTGTCCAGCCTGCTCAGCCTGCTTTCTTATAGAACCCAAGACCACCAGCCCAGGGATGGCACCACCCACAGTGAGCTGGGCCCTCCCACAGGCCAGTCAGATGGGGGCATTTTCTCAGTTGAGGTTCCCTCTTCTCAGATGACTCTAGCTTGTGTCAAGTTGACAAAAAATAAAATAAATAAAATAACCAGGACAGCAGATAAAGATGTCTGTCACCAAGGCTGACAACCTGAATCCTAGTCCCCGGACCCTTATGGTGGAAGGAGAGGATCAACTCCTTCCCACGTATTAGCTTCTGACCTTCACACACATGCTGCAGCAGGCATGTGTCTATACACGTGTGTGCAAACACAAAGTAAATAACTTTAATGTGATACTTTTTTTAAAAGAAGGAAGGAAAGAGCCCTCAATGTCTGGACTTTCCGGCCTTTCTGAAGGCAGTATAGTCCCTCTAAGCATCCAAACAGCCTTGAGTACATATCAGAAGGCCCCCAGATCCCATTGCCTCCTTAGCTACTTTTATTCAGTGTTTCGAACAGTCAAAGCCCCAATCTGTCTTAGCAGTTGTGAGAACTGAACTTCTGCAAGGTGTGGGATTCAAATTCTCCTCAGCCCCAACTCCACCCTGCAGACATGAGGTCACAAGTGCTACCATGTGTCTCCCCTCAGCCCTTCACTGATACAAGCTGTGTTTTGTACACTGTGGGTTTTCCCCGCCACTCTTAGTAAATTAGAATTTAATTACTTGTAGAAAAAGAAATCACAGACATTGCTGGCCTTCCAGTTCACGAAGCCTTCTCCACCGTAGGAAGCATAAGCTCTCAGCTCCTACCATGATAAGGTACCCATGAGATGGGTCCATCTCCTCCTCATCTTGAGACACGCCCCCACCACTAACACACACACACACACACACAAACACACACACACACCACCCTGCACATATTCTTTTTATCCTGAATTCAAGGATCTCTCTCCATTTGGAGCTTCAAAGTCATTGAAAACTCTGATTATTTAGAAGCCTTACCTTCTCCCAGTGTATCAGTTTAGCCCAGTCCCCAAATACTCTGTCTCTCTTACTTCTTTTGCTGTCCATCTGTGTGTGCGTCCCTCTCTCCCTCTCTTCTTCCCTTGCTCTCTCAAAACAGGGCTCACACTGTAGTACATGATGGCCTGGAACCATGCAGCCTAGGCTAGCCTCAAATTTGTGGCCGTCCTCCTGTCTCAGCCTCCCAGGCGCTGGAATTACAGGCTTGAGCCACCCACCCAGCTCCTGTCTGTAAGAGCCAAAATAAGGAATGGTTAAAATTAAAGAGAAAAAGGTAAAATGGAAGAGGAAGAAGAGAACAAGGGGAGGGAAAAGGAAAAGAACACACAGAGATTCTTTTTTTAAAAGATGGGGGCCTGGGCTGATGAGTGGGTTCAGCTGGCAAAAGGTGATTGCCACTAAGTCCAAAGAACAGAGTTCAATTCCTGGGACCCATGTGGCAGAAGAGAATGGGCTCTGAAAGCGCTCCTCTAATATCCACATGTGTATAGTAACATGTATACACATAGACACACATACACACACACACATACACACACATACATATACACATATACACATATACACACATATATACACACAGACACACATACACACACATATATACACACATAGACACACATACACATACATATATACACACACATACACACATATACACACAGACACACATACATATACACATATACACACATATATACACACAGACACACATATGCACACATAGACACACATACACACACACATCAACACATATACACATGTATACACACACACAGAGACACATACATATACACATATATACACACAGACACACATATACACACACACATATAAACACACACATATGCACACACATAGATACACACTAAATAGAAATATAATAATAATACACTTTAAAGATTCATTTAAGACAAAGAGAGAAGACGAGAACAAGGAGAAGGAAGAGAAAAAGCCCTTTCTTCCTTCATAATGAGGCAGTTTTCCTCCGCCGCACACACACACACACATCTTTGTCCTCAGCCCTGATTATTTTCTCAGGCTGGAATCCACTGAGAGAAGAGCAGGAGCATCTGCTAAGCCTCTTCGGACACGTCGTTAGGTTCTCTTTGGCTTGGTCTGTGGAAAACTCCCCCCTGACTTACGAGGGCATTTTATTCACCTTGCCCACACCGTGTTCACAAGGTTTTGATGAATAAAAGTTGTCCCTTTCCACACTCTCCCTAAAAACCAAAATGACAACAAGATCCCCAGAGATGGTCATGGAACATCCATGTCTTTTGCCGGCATTAATGGAATTTTTTTCTTGTTTTCACCAGTAAATAAACTATCCAGGGCTGGGGAGATGGCTCAGTGGGTGGAAGCATTTGCCATGAGAGCATGAGGACTTGAGTTTTGAGTCTTAGTACTCAAAAAACAAAACAAAAACTCCCAGCACTGCGAGGCAGAGGCAGGCTGCCATCTGTGAGTTCAAAGCCAGCCTGGCCTACACAGTGAAAGCTAGTCATGACCACACACATCTACAAGCCCAGGGCTAAAGGTGGGCAGGACGGAGGGCAGGCAGCGACAGGAGGAATCCTGGGGCTTGCTTGGCCTTAGCTGACAAAGGAAAACCTGTCTCAAGAGAGTAAGGGGAGAGAGATAGAGAAGACCTTATAGCCTCTTCCTGCCTCTGTACATTGACACATTTGCCACACATGCACACCATTGCACATTCGTGCACACACACATCCATAAGAAAGAAAAGAGAGAGAGAACTGGAGCTGAAGCCTCTGGCTGTGCTTCTTGACTGGGGTACACCTCACCATCTTGCTGCCGAGACTTTCCTGCCATGATAACATGTCTCTGAAACTGTTGGCCAAAATAAACCCTTCCTTCCTAATTGCTCGTTTTGTGCAGTATTATTTTAAGATGTGTTACATTTATTTATGCTGTGGAACACTTCTTTAATGATGCAAAGTGTATTGCAATCTTTTATATTGCATTTGTTGAACTGTGTGAAGCTGCGTTATTTTGCCTGCCTAAAATGGTCTAATAAAAAGCCGAATGGCCAATAACAAGGCAGGAGAAAGGATAGATGGAGCTGGCAGGCAGAGAGAATAAATAGAAGGAGAAATCTGGGAGGAGAAGAAAGAGCAAGAGAACAAGGAGAGGAGGATACCAGGGGCCAGCCACCCAGCCACCCAGCCACCCAGCCACCCAGACACCCAGCCAGCCATGGAGAAGAGTGAAAGTAGAAGATATACAGAAGAAAAGGAAAAAGCCCAGAGGCAAAAGGTGTAGCTAGAGTTTTCCTGCCTGGCCCACAGTCAGGACAAATCTCTCTCACCCACCAGTCCCATAGCCGCTCAGACCCGACCAAGTAAACACAGAGACTTATATTGGTTACAAACTGTATGGCCGTGGCAGGCTTCTTGCTAACTGTTCTTATAGCTTAAATTAATCCATTTCCATTAATCTATACCTTGCCACATGGCTCGTGGCTTACCGGCATCTTCACATGCTGTTTCTCATCGTGGCGGCTAGCAGTGTCTCTTTGACTCAGCCTTCCACTTCCCAGCTTTATTCTCCTCCTTGTCCCACCTATACTTCCTGCCTAGCCAATGGCCAATCAGTGTTTTATTTATTGACTAATTAGCAACACATTTGCCATACAGAACATCCCACAGCACTCCCCCCCCCCTTTTTTTTTTTCCAAAAGGAAGGTTTTAACCTTAACAAAGTAAAATTACATATAATTTGGCAATTTGGACGTAGCTTCTCTTACTACTTCCTGCTGGAGGGGGGCGCTGTATCTTATGGGGACACAAAGAAAATTTTAGGATCATGGAGTAGTCCGTGAGGCTGTATCATCTGAGCCAGTTGCCTTGAAACCATTCTGGATGTTGAATCATCTGGGCCATGGTGTCATCAGAGACCTTTCAGGGGGTCTTGACTGGTCAAACCTGATGTATCTTAATCTGGAACAAATCCATAGCCTCTGGCTTTCTGTAGAAACAAAAGCAGAGACTCTTTTCCAAAGCAACATATCCTCATATCCAAATTTTGAAGTCAAGGTACCTTTAAAATATACATTTTGGCATAACTCAACAGCTTTTACAATCAAATGTTTTTCTGCAGTTAAAAATCCCAAAGACAACACAATCCAGATTCTCTGTGTAATATTCATCTTTATGTGGCTTATTTTTTATATTAATTTTACTGTCTCTTTAAAGATTATTTTTTAAAACTATGTATTTGTTTATATAACTTTATATATCACCTTTTTTATCTCTTTCAAGCCTACGTTTATTTTACACACATTGTAAACTATTACATCTGAATCTGTCTTATTGTGAATCTATTTCTTTAAGCTGCAGCAGCTGTGGCTGCTGGCTCCGCCTACCTCAGCTTCCCAACATGGCAGTGGTATGCTTACCACCAGCTCTGGGAGCTATCGTGGGTCTATGCTTTTAGCCAAGCAGCATGTAGCCCAGAAACCTCTTTTTTTGTTTTGTACTAGCAAAGGCTAAATCCACCACGCAGCTTTAATGTGCCACTTGCAGAGGCCTCATTCCCGCCAAACTGCACGGTCGAGCGCACACGCAAGGAACTCACAAGTAGCTCAAACTGGCAGCTGCCGCTCATTTGAGAGAGACAATCAGGAAGCTGTTTTTAGCTCCGTTTTAGAATCTTTTCTCAGGTTTTAGGTGGAAACTCTTGCCACCACGTTGGACGCCATTTGTAGATGTATCCAACCTTCTTATTAAATAAGAAACAGAACCAATGCAAAGAAGAAAGCCAAGAGGTCAGAGCTAAGAGCTAAAACCTTACCTTTCCTCCTGCGGTGGTCCTACCTCTCCGAACCAGAGCTATCTCTGTGTTAAAGTCTTTATATAGAGTTCCTGTCCTGCCTTCTCATTGGTTGTAAACCCAACCACATGACTGCCTCCTCACGGCCTGTCTGTATAGGCCTCCAGGTTTTCCATGATTGGTATTAAGATTAAAGGCATGTGTATCCAATAATGGCTATATCCCTGAACACACAGAGACTTACCCAGCTCTGCCTACCAAGTGCTGGAATTACAAGCGTACGCTACCACTGCCCTGCTTTCCTATGGCTTGCTAATAGCTCTGACCCCCGGGCAACTTTATTTATTAACATACAAATAACATTTTAATACAAATAAAATATCACCATAAAAAGGCAGATGGGATCATTTAAAGTTAAGAAAAGGTGGCTAGAAACAAGCCAAGCTAAGCCCGGACATTTATAATTAAGAATATGCTTCTGTGTGTCATTTATTTGGGAGCTGAGTGGTGGGCTCCCAAAAGAGCAAAAGCAACCAACTATACTCTTGTCGGGTACCTGGTTACAGCAGAGACGAAGGTAACCAACACAGTTGTGCAGCTGCATTTTAAGACTCAGCTGGGTTCCATTTGCTAATGTTTAGGATTTTTCATGGCTAAACTCATCCTCACTGGTGAGGTGCATAACCTTCAGAATCTAGCACATAATCGGATTCCATTATTAGCAATGGGGATGATTTTCTTCTTTGACCATTTCTGAAGCAGCTTCGATGCTTTCAAATGTTAGCATGTTGCATACTACACACTGGGAACTTTTCTAGGTGTGTTATGTGTAACTCAGTCTCTGCCATGAACACTTGAAGCAAGCACAGCGGTTCCTATTTTACACAAGAAAAAAACCTGTTCCGGTGGTTAGGAAACTTGTCCAAAAGGTCAAAGTTAATCAATGTGAGAGCTCCACGTGTTCCCGAAAGATGTAAACACATTTGCCTGTAGATACCTGGGGTGCTACTCATTCGAAAAAGAGGTTCTCAAGCAGTAGTTCACCAAGACGCTGGGCCAGCAGCATCTGTGACCCGGAGTCAGAACTCTGGGCTGGACCCCGACTATTTCTGCTTTGACGGCTGACACGATTCTGTTGTGTGTTCAAGTTTAAGACCCATGGAGGTAGAAGGGTAGCCATGTCACTCAATCATTCAGTGGGCCCTGGCTGAAACAAAAGGGAGGGGCAGGTTTAAAATTTGGACTAGAAACTTCGAAGTATCCTTTGCTTTCCTTTGCCAATCTCTTCTTTCTTAGGGGAACCTGTCCTCCACAGCAATAGGGTCGTACGATTTTAGTGGGGCAAGAAAACAGGGATCGTGCTCACTAGTGGGCTACCCATGTTTCATTTCTAACATCCTACCTTTGTTCCAGGCCAGGGTGTGTAACCCCAAGCTGGACAGTTAGAGTCCCGGGGAGAAATCACTTTCCTTTTGTATTTGGAGATGGGGCAGGCATAACCTAGGGCATAGTGACTGATGACCCCCCATGTAAGTGCTACGGCTCTCAGGGGAACGTCTTCCCCGATGGAAGTGTTGCAGCTCAGAAGGGAAAGTTATCCTGACTGTCAGGAGCCAAAGAATACCACAAAACGCACCGCACAAGAAACCTCACACCAGAAGTTTACTGGGAGAGACTCAAGACGGGGGGGGGGGGGGGGGGGGGGGGGGCTGCCTCTGCTCCTGCGAGAAGCAGCAGAGAACTGAGCAGAAGGCAGGCGTTATACAGGGTCTCTTGGGGTGGGGTTTTCCAGGGTGGGGATTGGTGGGATTTCAAGGCAAGCCCAGGGATTGTTTGGATTTCGAGCTCAGGTATCGATGGGTTTGGGGGTTCAAGAACTGGTGGGTTTTGAAACCTGGAAGTGGGCTCTGACCTTTAACCCTACACCCCAGCTCTGTGGGGAAAGCCCATTTGTAGAGGAGAGACTGGCTGTAGGACAGTGGAACCCCAGCAGCAACATCAACCACCACTTCAATTATCTGCTCTGTGCCGCGTGCTCGATATCCCAGCAAGGCTGAGGCAGTGGGATCAAGAGGTTCAAAGCCAACTCCAGCTACATAGGGAAACCATATCTAAAAACAAACAAGCTGGGTGGAGGTGGCGTACGCCTTTAATCCCAGTGCTCTGAGGCCAAGCCAGGCGGATCTTTGTGAGTTCAAGGCCAGCCTGGTCTACAGGGGGAGAGTCAGGACAGGCACCAAAGCTACACAGAGAAACCCTGTCTCCAAAGGGTGGGGGGAAAAACTAACAAACAAAACACGAAGACTTAAACAACCACTGCAAACCTAAACTGAGAGAAAAACCTTGCAAACACATCTGAGATATTGACTCTCATCTTGAAACCGGCCCCACCTTGCACACGCCAACGACACAAACCAATAAAGTGCCTCACGCTCTGGTTGCTTTGAGTTGGGTTTCTGTCACTTGCAAAGGCTAATGTGCCGGCTCCTGCAGAAGAAACCAGGAGTACACAGAGGGTGTTAATCTTCTTAGGAAGTACAATATTTTAATTCTCAAATCTATTAGGATTGTGACAACATGGAAACACTTCGTCTCAATTAGATTTTTATAGCACTTTGGAGCTTAGATGTGTGTAATTAAAGAAATTTGACTTTTCTATTTTGTTGGTCCAGACACTTGGCTTTCTTTCTTCTTTAACCCAAGCTGTTCCATCCATCTGTCATCGGTAAGCTCTGACACTTTTGCTCCCCTGCAGCTGGGAGCTGCCACAGAATACAGCTCTAAATCATGACTCCTCGGGGAATTGGTTGACTTCTGGGAAACTAAATAAGGCCCGTGTGGGCATCTGTCTTCTGTTTGGCTCAACCCCAGGGAAAATCCTGGCACAGGGGGCACTCAGTAAATAATTATTGAGCAAGTGAAATGAAAATCCAGGAGAGATGTAAAATTACAGTACTTAAAAAAAATTTTTTTTTAATTGTGGATTTTATTTCAGTACCCATGCATGAATTTAGGAAATGTATTCTCTCTGGCAAATGTTTAGTACCAGGAGAGCATGTCGCTACAGTCTCAGAGGCCGGATCATGGCGTCCCTAAGGCTTGGGCAAGCACAGTGGGCACACCTGTGCCTCCCTCACAGCCCGTGTCTGGGCTTGTCAGGTGGTAGACGGCCTTGGACTGTTCAGCCGTTGCTTATCTCTGACCCAACTTTACCTTCTCAGCTGTCCGGGTGGATTACTGAATTATCTCGGCTCCCGGCCAAGGCTGGCTTAGGTGTGTGTTTCTGACATGTTTGGGGCAGGAGAGAGTCCTGCCTGCATGTGCTAAGCACACCAGTCTGTGGTATGGGTTGCCTGTGAGATATAAATTCCAGCGTAAGGTAAGCTCCCAGGCCTCCTGCATCCGACTGGTGGAGGAACAGATTCCTCCAAACGTTGTTGTGGTTTTCTGTGTTTCTAACATTTTTGAAGACTGGCTTTCCGGAAGAAGAAAACAAGTAGGTTTCCTGGGAGTCTTCACCTTGTCCCCCAAGGCAGTTCACGTAACATGCAAACTTAAATGATTTTTGGCTCAGTCTAAGAAGTATAAACTTGGGCCGGGCATGATGGCACACACCTTTAATCCCAGCACTGACAGAGGTAGGTAGATCTCTGTGAATTCGAGGCCAGCCTGGTCTACAAAGTGAGTTCCAGGATAGCCAGGGCTACATGGTGGGGTGAGGGGGAGGATGGGATGGGATGGGACAAAGTTTAATACACAAGCTTCTTGCAGAACACACGAAACTGCCATTTGCATGCCGTCCAGCTGCTGGCTCAGCCTTTCTGGACATTCCTGATATTCCTAGAATAGAAAAGGAGATTTCTTAAGTTTTTTCTTCTTTATGGTGATGGTGTTCAAAACCAAGGTCTTGGTTACTTAAATGCTGCTGAGATAAACACCATTACCCAAAGCAACTTGGGGAGGTAAATGAAAAGAAGAAATAAAAGGAAAGGAAAGGACATGACTGCTCCTAGGTATGGTGGGGGAGAAAGTTTATTGTAGCTAAAAGGGAGAGCATAGGTAGAGGCAGGGACATCTGGGAAGAGTCCAGAGTGGACATAACCAGGCTGAGCTGGGCCATGTTGGGGGAGAGGGGGAGAGGGAGGGAGGGGGGAGAGAGGGAAACCAGGTGCAGCAGCCAGCAGGCCAAATGTCCAAAAAGGAACAGGGAACCAAAATGTCTGGTTTATATAGGGAAGAGCCTCTGGGGGAAGGGCAGCCCAGTCCCTGGGCTGGAGAGTTCAAGATAGAGGGTGGGGTATGCCTGTCATACCCTGTAAAAATGGTAAGGACTGAGGGACGCTGGGAGAACCCAGAAGTTGGGTCCTGCTTTGATATGTTCAATAGGCACCTGGCCCCTTTGTCCCGGTTTTGAAACTTAATAGTAGGAAAGGGTTTATTTTAGCTTACTGTTTACAGTCCATCATGAAGCAAAGTTGGGGCAGGAACTCAAGGCAGGAACCTGGAGGCAGGAGGCAGGAACTAAAGCAGAGACCACAGAAGAATGCTGTTCCTCAAGACTTGCTCAGTCTGCTTTCCTGCTTTCTTGCCACACCCCTGTACCCCACTGACCCAATCTACGGGGTTTCTCTGTGTAACATCCCTGGCTGCCTTGGAACTTGCTCTGTAGACTGGCCTTGAATTCAGAGATCAACCTGCCTCTGCCTCCTGAGTGCTGGGATTAAAGTCATACACCACCACAGCCTGGCCAGTCTGCTCTCTTATACAACCTAGGAACATCTGCCTAGGGATGGCACTACCCAGAGTGGACTGTGTCCTCCTACATCAATCATTAATCAAGAAAATGCCCTGCAGACTTGCCCACAAACCAATCTGTTGGAGGCATTTTCTCAATTGAGTTTGCCTCTTCCCAGATGGCCTCAGCATGTGTCAAATTGACAAAAAACAAAAACAAACAAACAAACAAACAAAAACAGACAGACAAAAACAGAAACAGATAGTACAGTAGGCAAGATCCATTTCTCAACTGTACCTCAGATCTTTATGTATTTTTTACCAGTTATCCATGTGTGAGGCGTTTTGATAAATGATATTTCTACTAAGTAGCTTGTTTTTATTTTTGTTTTTCTGTGTCCTTTGTTTAAAAACCTTTGATTTAATTTATTATTACTATTATTACTATTACTTTTGTTATTATTGTTGTGTGTGCACGTGTATGTTATCATGGCACTAATGTAGAGGTCAGAGAACAACTTTTAAGAGTCCATTCTTGTCTTTCATGGTGGGTTCCAGGGGTTGAACTCAGATCATCAGGTCTATGTGGCAAGTACTTTTACCTGGTGAGCCGTTTTATTGGCTCCCAAACCTTTATATGTCACAGGGATCTATTATTATGTGGATTTGATCAAATAACTAAAAGGAATATTTAGATATATGAAACCTATCCAGTACAAGTTGTTGTGATACTTTGTGTTCTCATAAATAAAGCTTACCTGGAGATCAGAGTAGGGGGCTAGCCACTAGAGGCCAGGTAGGGGTGGTACACACCTTTAATCCCAGCACTTGGGAGGAGGAAACAGGAAGTGATATGGCTGAGTGGAGAGGGGAAGTGATAAGGCAGGGTGGAGACAGGAGCTCTGCCCTTTCAGGCTGAGGATTTAGTAGAGGTAAGAAGTCTCTCTAGTAGCTGGCTCTTTTACTGATCTTTCAGCATTTACCCCAATATCTGGGTCCAGGTTTTTATTATTAAGACCAATTAGGATTTGTGCTACAAGTGGTGCCCAACTTGGGGCAACTCCATCTGCATAAAACCAGAGAGCTTAAAAAAAAAAAGATTCGCCAGGCGGTGGTGGCGCACGCCTTTAGTCCCAGCGCTCGGGAGGCAGAGGCAGGCAGATCTTTGTGAGTTCGAGGCCAGCCTGGTCTACAGAGCGAGATCCAGGAACGGCACAAAGCTACACAGAGAAACCCTGTCTCGAAAAACAAAAAAAAACAAAAAAAAATTTAAAAATTAAAAAAAAAGATTCTAAAATGGAGCCAAGAGCAGCTTCATAGTTCATGCCTCTCATTGCTGGCTGTGGTACAGAACTTTGTCCCCCTGGCCACAGCAGGTTTCAGCTGCAACATGGCAGACTCTCTCAGTCTCTCATGGGCTGTGATACAAAGAGGCTTCTCCCAGCCATTGCCTGAGGGTTTGGGAGCACAGCTGTGGGCTTAAGGACACAGCTGCATACTACTTAATACTACTTCCCAGAGTTGGATAGGTTAGTGTGACTCTCGCTGGTACTTCTGCCACGTTGGAAAGCCAAGTGGGGCAGAGCCCAAGTTACTGCTTTGGTCCTAGCCACACCCACTTAGTTTAAAAACTCTCCTGGTCAGAAAAGGATTACAGATATACAAAAAGGACAGATTCAGACAACAACAACAACAACAACAAACTCTCTAAACAGGTTATCGTGTGTTTAAAACTACATGTAGGCTTGGGAGAGAAAAGAAAAGGGGTAAAAATTGTCCTTAAAAAAAGAAATATACCAGGCGGTGGTGGCACACGACTTTAATCCCAGCACTCAGGAAGCAGAGGCAGGTGGATCTTTGTGAGTTCAAGGCCAGCCTGATCTACAGAGTCAGATCCAGGAAAGGTGCAAAACTACACAGAGAAACCCTGTTTCCAAAAACCAAAAAGAAAAGAAAAAAAGAAATACCCAGGCGGCGGCGGGCGGCGGCGGCGGCGGCGGCGGCGGCGGCGGTGCACACCTTTAATCCCAGCACTGGGAGGCAGAGCCAGGTGGATCTCTGGGTTCAAGGCCAGCCTGGTCTACAGAGGAAGTTCCAGGACAGGCTCCAAAGATACACAGAGAAACCCTGTCTCAAAAAAACAAAAAACAAAACAAAAAAGAAATAAAGTAATATTTAAAAAAAACACACATAAAGATGGGAAATGCACAGGGAGTCTGGATCCTGTATAGTATTGTGTTGGTTTTGAACTTTTTTTTTTTGGTTTTTTTTTTTGAGACAGGGTTTCTCTGTGTAGCTTTGTGCCTTTCCTGGAACTCGCTTTGGAGACCAGGCTGGCCTCGAACTCACAGAGATCCGCCTGCCTCTGCCTCCCGAGTGCTGGGATTAAAGGCGTGTGCCACCACCGCCCGGCCCGGTTTTGAACTTTTTAAATGCTGACAAATAGACAACAGCTGCTGAGAGACATGGGGTTGAAAGAGGAACTGATGAAATACACCAGCCTAGACATTTTAAGAATGCTTTAACTTTAAAACAGAAGTTAAAAAATATATCTGTAAAATGGAACTTAAAAGATGCATTGCTCTGGAGAAGCGATTTGGCTTTTGTTTCCACAGGAAACAAGAGGCTATGGATTTGTTCCAGGTTTACTATGGATCAGATTTGATCAAGGGAGACCTCCTGAACCTTGACAGGTGATTTCTATCAACAAAGGTTATAGCTGGTTTTCTCAGGACTTGGTTATTGTCTCAAAATTTTCCCAGGGACCCCTGGGGATGCCTTTGCCCACTGACAGCAGGAAGTAGTATGGAGAAAACTGTGCTCACATTCCTAAGAGTTGGGGGTGTGGGTGGTCTTTAGTTACTTTATGGGTTATGGATGTTTGTTATTATTTAGGGGAATATAGGAATATAGGATAAAAAGACAACTATTAATCCCAGATATTTTGCATTAGCATGTATTTTAGTATATTGATACAAATTTAAAGTTAATTTTGTTACCCTGTATTTATGTTTCTACTCTTGTTTGGGATGTTGTGATTATGCAGTTCATTTAGAAGTTTAGAAATGCAATGTATAAATAAGAAACATAAGTTAATAGTCATCTATAATAATCAAATTTGTAGATATTTAGGTATATTTTCAGGATCATATAGAGCTATACTTTAGATAGATGATCTTCAAATACTTCAAAGACCTATAGAATATGGTATTTAAGATGTTTTAATCACAGGTTCTTTTTTTATGACAATGAGACATGTCTGCTTCTGGCAGTACCAATCTCCTTCAGAGAAGATGATGGGCATTGAAGAAACTCCATATAGAGTTTACTTTCTTTGTGGCAAAAGTTAGCCACTGGGCAAGAAAATGTCATTGCCTCAATGGCTGACAATATGCTGCCCAAATTGGACAAGCAGGACACAAAAGAAAGGACTGCCAAATTTTGCCAAGACAAGGGAGGACAGCCCTTCAGAAAATCCTGCTTCACAGATAAGTCTGTCAGATATTCTAGGCCTGTAGGCCAAAGATAGATGCCCAACGTTAAAGAGGAACCTTGGGTGACTGTCCAGGCAGCCAGCTGTTTCTGTCATTTCTCACAAATTTTGGAAGTCAAGCTTGTACTTCTTGCTTACTCAGGTAATATTGTTTCCTTCTTGGGTTTCTGATGGAGTTGAAGAGTTTATAGTTATAGTTTTCCTTGTTACCAGATTCAGAAAAGAAATTCACTAAAAAGGTGTAAAGTGTATAAGGTTGAGAGACATTAAAAGATAGTTTTGGTAATGCAAGTTAGGATAGAAAGTGAATTGGTACAACATTTTGGACTTACCAAGATAGGATAGATATGGAGTATTTTCTGTGAATTTGTTGTTTATGGAAAAGACAGTGTTGATATATTTATTACCTGTATATAGTTATTGTACTTATTGTATATAGTTTTTCTTATATTAGTTATAACCTTTTTTATTTTAGACAAAAAAGGGAAAATGTGGTGATATTTTGTTTGTGCTCTCACAATTAAAGTCTACCTGGAGATCAGAGTACAGAGCTAGCCACTAGAGGCCAGGCAGTGGTGGCACATGCCTTTAATTCTAGCCCTTGGGAGGAGGAAACAGAAAGTGATATGGCTGGGCAGAGAGAGTAAGTAATAAGGCAAGGTGGAGATGGGAGCTCTGCCCTTTCAGGCTGAGGATTTAGTAGAGGTAAGAAGTCTCTCTAGTGGCTGACTCCTTTACTGATCTTTCAGCATTTACCCTGCTATCTGGCTCCCGGTTTTTATTATTAAGACCAATTAGGGTTCGTGCTACAACAAGCATCATAGTTTCATGGTCCAGATGACAGGTCCTTGATGTTTACAGAACTGGTCCCACCTCTTCATAAAAAGCTGGATGTAGGCAAGTTGGTCCAGAAGAATCTTTGAGCCTAGGAGTTCAGGGCTAGCCTGGGCAAGGATGACTATATAAGAAGATAAGACAAGTGGATATATTTGAGGGATTTTTCTGTGAATGCCATCCCAGCATAAGCATAGAGACACAGTCCTCCGATGATGATGATGATGATGATGATAGTGTGTGTGTGTATGCTTCTGAACAAAAGATAATCCTCTTCACTGATCGGGTTTTTGTTGAGTTTTGGAGATCATTTCAATTCCCTTTATGTGGTTGAGAAATAATTAGTCATATTATTTGTTATGGAAGCGTTACAAGTTCCAATTTGCCAAGGTAAAGTGTCAAAGCAGTCAGAAGTGAGGCGCACCTGGGAGGTTTTGGCAGGCACGGAAGATGTGATTCTCTTGTTCTCCTTCCTTCTCTCTCCATCTGCCAAAGGAAGTTGAGTACCCTTTGAGTGGTGTAACAGGCACTCCCAGCAGGATGGAATGTAACCTAAGACAACAAAAAAGACAACTCTCCCTACAGAGGATTTTTGCAGAGATATGTACGCCTTTATAAAAGGAGAGTTGGCTCATTTTTAAGTATTTAAGAACATTACATTATGGGCCAGGTGTGGTGGTGCACACCTTTAATCCCAGCACTCAGGAGACAGAGGCAGGCCGATCTCTGTGAGTTCCAGGCCAGCCTGGTCTACAGAGCAAGTTCCAGGACAGCTAGGGCTACACAGAGAAACCCTGTCTCTAAACCACTTCCCGCCTGCCCCCCCCCCAAAAAAAATCCAAAATATTACATTGTAAGATGATGTCTTAGTTTGGGTTTCTATTGCTGTGAAGAGACCCCATGACCATAGCAACTCTTATAAAAGAAAATATTTAATTGGTGCTGGGTTACAGTTTCAGAGGCTTAGTCCATTATCATCATGATGGGAAGCATGGTAACATGTATGTAGGCAGACATGATGCTGGAGACGGAGCCAAGAATTCTACATCCAGATCCTCAGAACCTAGGAAGACAGAGTGAGCCACTGGGCCTGGCTTGAGCTTATGAAACCTCGAAGTTTATCCCTAAGACACTTCCTCCAACCAGGCCACACCTCCTAATAGTATCACTCCCTATGAGCCTATGAGGGACATTTTCATTCTAAACACCACAGATGGTGATTTTTTTAAGTTAAAAGTGTGAGATGGATCATTGGATAAAAGCATAAAAGTGTGTAAAGTCACTATGCAAGCCTGATGTCCTGAGTCTGATATCTGGATCCTACTGTAGAAGAAGAGAATTGACTCCTGAAAGCTGTTCCCTGACCTCCACATACGCCACTCCAGTGTCAAATAAAATAAAGGAAATTTCTCTCTTTCTTTTTTTTTCGGTTTTTCGAGATAGGGTTTCTCTGTGTAGCTTTGTGCCTTTCCTGGAGCTCGCTCTGTAGATCAGGCTGGCCTGGAACTCACAAAGATCCGCCTGCCTCTGCCTCCTCAAAGAGTGCTGGGATTAAAGGCTTGTGCCACCAACGCCCGGCAGGAAATTTCTTATACAAACAAAATTATTGGGGCATGAGAGAGGGGCCAGCACTTGTCGCTCTTCCGGAGAATCTGAGCTTCGTTCCCAGGACCCATGTCAGAAAGCTCATAAATGCTTCTAATTCCTGTGACACCCCCTTTTGGTTCCCACAAACACCAACACACACGTGGCATATACTTGTTCAGATATATATACGTAAATAAAACATTAAAAAAAACTTTTTTTAAAAGAGGCAGCTGTGGTGGCACACAACTTTAACCCAAGCACTCAGGAGGCAGAGGCAGGGGGATCTTTGAGATCAAGGCCAGCCTGGTCTACAGAGCAAGTTCCAGGACAGCCAGGGCTACACAGAGAAACTCTGTCTTGAAAAACAACAAACAAAAGAGGCTGTGTTGTGTCCCATGCCTTTAACCCCAGTACTTGGGGGGCAAAAGAGGCAGATCTCTGTGAGTTCCAGGAAAGCCCCAAAGTGGTCTGTGTAGCGAATTCCAGGACTTCCAAGGCGATATAGAAAGACTCTTATTTCAAATGTCAATATTTTTAAAAGAGCACAAATATTATATTATTTATCCTTATTTTAGTTTCTCAAGATAAAGCCTCATGCATCCCAGCTTGGCCTTACATTAGCTGAGCCTGGCTTTGAATTCCTGATCCTCCTGCCTCCTGCCTGGACCTCCAGAGAGCTGAGATTACAGGCCACCACACCTGGTTTTTTGTTTTTCTGAGTCAGGGGCAGCCCGGGGTGTCCTCTCACCTACAATCTTCTTTCCTAAGCCTCCTAAGCACTGTGATTACTGGTGTGCGCCACAGAAGGATGAGGATTTAGATTCCCTGATAAGCAGACAGACAGCGAGAGGAGCCATGGCTAGGTAATCATTGTCCAAGATGGCTGGCTTTTTCCTTCCCCTCCTGACCAGAGACAAAAGGCAGACATCATAAAACAGGCCTGGGGGGCTTTTTCTCCTACCAAGAAACCCACTGCCGATGGACTGGCTCAGCAAGTTCCAGTCGCTTCAGGACACGTTTAAATGACAGTTGTGCACCAAGCAACCAGCCTGCCTTTCTTCAGACTGACCAAGCCTAAATTAGGGGAGGAAGACCCTTCAGCAACTAAAAAACAAACAAACAAACAAACAAACAAAAAACCAAAAAGACAAACCAGCCTTTAGGAAGTAACTGGGTTCTGGCTTCCTCTGGATATCTGCTGTGTGAGTGTGCTTCCTTAACCCCAATAAAAAAAAAACTGCTCATTCTGTCTGCTGTGTTCAAGATTTCTCTGCTGTTCTGTTGAGCCAGAGACTTCTCTGCCTTTTAATTCTTTAACCAGTGAGAAAACCAACCCAAGGAAGGCCCCTAGATGGTAACAACACTACGCTGCTTTGATCCTCCATGCCCGCAAACAAGTGGAATCGAAGAGTTTTAAGTTGTATAAACACTGATTCCTAAAACTCACGGATTCGGTCAGCTCTCCCAGATACTGGCACTTAAGTTTATCTTGTTCCCAGCTGCACACTTTCTTATTCCCACCAGCAGGGTCCACTGTGAAACATTCTGAAGTTAGTAGGCAATAAAATTTAATGTTACGTGATTATTACACCTCTGAAACTGACTCAGACATCTTTTCTCTCCCCCCACAGGGGACACTCTCTCCCTCCACCCCTAGTGCTAGGGACAGAACCCAGGCCCTCTGCAACACTGAGCCTCTGAGCCCCACGATCACATTCCTTATTCTTATCTGAGCGGCAGCTGGATTCCCTTGGCTCCTGCACTATCTCCCAACTCCGGCCCGCCGGAGGCTACTTTACTGGTGGTTTGGGGCACACCTCTCTGGCTGCTGCAGCACATGCGTGCTTGTATCTACCTGCAGTTGGCCACTGGAGAATCTCCAGTCCTCGATCTGACCCCCACCCCCACCCCAGGGGTTATCCAGAGGCCTTCAGTTCTCCACTTCTGAGATAGTCTGTGAAGGGTGGAGCCTTTTCTGCTTCAGCTGTTCTTAATTAGGCCCTTTGGGCTCTCAGGAGAAATGACTCAGATTTTACACGCCCTCACCCCCCAGTTTTTTGGTGTGTGTGTGTGTGTGTGTGTGTGTGTGTGTGTGTGTGTGTGTGTGTGTGTGTGTATGGGGTATATTTGAGACAGCCTTGTATGGGATTCACTGGGTAGCTCAAGCCTCAAACTCCTAGCAAGTCTAATCAACCCCCCAAATCACGTGGGGTTACAGACAAGAGCCACCAGGCCCTGTCCAGACTTTATTTCTCTTTTAAGGGGAAAAATATTCGTCACAGGTGATAGCGAATCTTGGTTGCCCACTTGACTACACCTGGAGTCAAGCATCTGGGCACTCCTGTGAAGCAATTTCTTTCTTTCTTTTTTTTTTTTTTAATTGTTATCATTTGAGTTGGGAAGACCCACCATAAATCTAGGTAACGACTTCTGGTGGCAACTCATATAGAAGGACATGGAAGAAGAAAGCTTTTGGGTTTTTTTTTTGCCTGCTGTTTTAGTTAGGGTTTTTGTTGCTGTGAAGAGACACCATGACCATGGCAACTCTTTTTTTTTTTTTTTTTTTTTTTTTTTTTTAGAATAGTGTTTATTACCAGCATGTGGGGTCGAACACCTGTACAAAATGGCAACAACCCTGAAAGGAACATGCAGGCTCCTTTTAAGAACAGCTAGGGGAATTTCAGGAACAGTTAGGTCATCTCAAACATAATTGGTCAAGCAAGCAACATTTACACTAGTTACTAGTACTTTTAATTGGCTGAGGTTCAGTTTTACCATTTTTCTTTTTGAACATAAAAACATGTTATAATTCAAAAGTCCAGGGTTATTTGAATGGAAAATATTTTCGCTGTAGAAAATAGTAAATATGATAACATTTCCCAATAAGCCCTTTTAACCAAATAATAGCTGAATTATACATATAAAAATTGATTAGATTCTGGGATACAGAAGAAGCCTATCTTCATCTGTTCAGAGAGCTGTTTTACATAAGTTGTGTAAGTGAGATTCCTATTCATCTTCCCCTTCACTGTTTGATTTATGGCAGACATTTTTCTATAGGCTAATCCATAATCTAATAATTCCCTCCTGAATGTACAGCCAGCATATTCTTTCATCAGCTTGATACGGTACAAATTCTTATCCTAATAGTGAAATGTTTCACTAAAGCTTGCCCAGTGATTGGGCAAAACTAAAACTTATTATAAGCCACAGTCATCCTAGGTTCCCCCTTGCTAGGTAGCCTCCCCGGATCTGTGGGTTGCAGTCTGATTTTCCTTTGCTTTATATCTAGTATCCACTTATGAGTGAGTACATACCATGTTTGTCCTGAGTCTGGGTTACCTCACTCAGGATGATATTTTCTAGTTCCATCCATTTGCCTGCAAATTTCATGTTGTCATTGTTTTTCTCTGCTGAGTAGTATTCCATTGTGTATATGTACCACATTTTCTTAATCCATTCTTCAGTTGACGGGCATCTAGGTTGTTTCCAGATTCTAGCTATTACGAATAATGCTGCTATGAACATAGTTGAGCATGTATCTTTGTGGTATGATTGAGCATTCCTTGGGTATATACCTAAGAATGACATGGCATCTCTTATAAAGGAAAACATTTAATTGAGACTGGCTAACAGTTTCAGAGGTTCAGTCCATTATCAGCATGGTGAGAAGCATGGCAGTGTGCAGGCAGACATGGTGCTGGAGAAGGAGCTGAGAGTTCTACATCTTGATCTGCAGCAGCAGAAGGAGACTGTGTGTTACACTGGGCACAGCTTAAGCATATGACCTAAAAGCCCACCCACACAGTGACACACTTTCTCCAATAAGGCCACACCTTCTAATAGTGCTGCTTCCTATGGGTCAAGCATTCACACACATGAGTCTATGGGGGTCACACCTATTCACACCACCACACCTGCTTGCCCCGTTCTTGCCCACAAGTTATTCTATCCTGTAGCTGCGGCATTCCTTCTCTGGTATTAGAACCTCCTTCTTCAGAATTTCAGTGTAGACTGAAGACTAGTAGTTCTCTAGGAATCCTCCGGGACTCCAGCATCAGGTTGGGACTGATGAGACGTGCAGTCTTTTGGATTGAACAATTACACAATTCCTGGCTCTTCTGTTAAGATACAGCCATTGTTGAATTACCCAGATAGCTTCTCAGCTACTCTAATGAATCTTTCACATATATGTGAATATGATATATTCATTCCAACTGCTCTAGTATTCTGTTAAAAAACCCTAACTATACTACACTTACATGACAAGATAGTCTTCTTTAAAATGACTTTTATTGTGGGGTGATGGTGGAGCATGCCTTTAATCCCAGCACTTGGGAGGCAGAGGCAGGTGGATCTCTGCGAGTTCGAGGCCAGCCTGGTCTACAAAGCAAGTTCCAGGATAGGCTCCAAAGCTACACAGAGAAACCTTGTCAAAAGCCAAAAAAAAAAAAAAAAAAAAAAAAAAAAAAAAAAAAAAGACTTTTATTTTGTGTAAAAAGAGATGTTACTCTAAAAAGTTTTTTTGTTTTGTTTTTTAATTTTCCAGAGCTGAGGACCAAACTCAGGGCCTTGTGCTTGCTAGGCAAGCGCTCTACCACTGAGCTAAATCCCCAACCCCTCTAAAAAGTTTTTAAGGTGCTAGCTGGACATGGAGACATACATCTGTAATCCCAGCAATTGGGAAAGGGAGACAGGAGGGTCAAGAGTTCAAGGCCAACCTTGGCTATGTAGGGATTTTAAGGTCTGCTTGGCCTACATGAGACCTTATCTATCTATCTATCTATCTATCTATCTATCTATCTATCTATCTACCTATCTATATATGTTAATTAAAAGCTTTTAATATACTTAGATGAAGCTTTTAACTCTTTGTAACATCTATATTTTAAAGCATCAATGGCATAAAGGTTACAAAAAGAACTTTTCCAAGTGTCTACAACCCCTGCCCCCCCCAATATAGGTTATTGCTGTTGCCCTTCTTGTCTCCTATAGGTTGAAGGTAATACCCTCCTGCTGAAGACAACATGTACTTCGGACACAGGACTTGGAGAATCACAGCTGGATCTGACCTGAGAAGCCTCCTCCCTGAGGAATAGCTGTCTTTAGCACTGAAAGATGGTAAGCAAGCTACCAAAGGAGGGACCCAGCCAACCGTCTACCCAGCTGAGACCCTGTGGTCCACAGCAATGATCTGCATGGTCAGATATCCCTAAAGGTGAAAGAGTGGCATTGCATACCTTGGTAGTAACCACCAGCCATCTAAATGGACTTAAGAGACCTGCTGGGCAAGAAGGAAATGATGCTTAGGGCTGGAATCCTAGCCAACTACTCTCGGCTGGTGAGGTCATGGATCTGAGAGGGGAACCCACTGCCACTTTACTAAACTGTCCTAATTCCCAACTGCACTCTAAATACTTATCCTTATACACATAGGTAAGTGTAGCTCTTACTCCTCATCAAAGAAACTGAACATTACAGCTGGTCCAAATGCAGACATAAAGTGTTCATGGGCTGCCCTGCCCAATGGATACGTCTCAACATAACTCCTGTACCTAAGGCTCAAAGAACATCGTGGAAGAGGGGAGCAGGAAGGTTGTAAGTGCCAGAGGAGCAGGAAAACTCCTGTGAGACTGTGTCTTCTAGAAAGGACAGAGAAGCTTCACCAATGATAGCTCAACAATATGGCTGCCTAAACAAGACCTGAACAAGTACAACACCCACAGACATGCTCACATCGAAGGGGAAGATCTCATGGGACCTCACCCATGACACAGAACTCCTCTCAGTTAGGGAAAGGCGAGAGCATGAGAATAAGTCTTCCGAGAAATTGTCATATTTAATGACTGTGAGAACGGACCAATAAATAAATAAATAAATAAATAAAATAAAATAAAATAAAGCCGGGCGGTAGTGGCTAGCAAGCCTTTAATCCCAGCACCTGGGAGGCAGAGACAGGCAGATCTCTGTGAGTTCGAGGCCAGCCTGGTCTACAGAGTAAGATCCAGGACAGGCACCAAACCTACACAGAGAAACTCTGTCTTGAAAAACAAACAAACAGCCGGGCGGTGGTGGCGCACGCCTTTAATCCCAGCACTCGGGAGGCAGAGCCAGGTGGATCTCTGTGAGTTCGAGGCCAGCCTGGGCTACCAAGCGAGTCCCAGGTAAGGCGCAAAGCTACACAGAGAAACCCTGTCTCGGAAAAAAAAAAACAAAAAAAACAAAAAAAAAGTTTGTGGTGTGTGTGTGTGTGTGTGTGCAGGCCTGCCTTGAAAGAGACGTGAGAGGAGAGAGGGAGGAATGGGCGGAGCTTGCTTTTAAAGGGGGTCTTAGGGCATGTGTATAAAGGCTTGCGCGCATGCTCATAGGTTACACAGTGCCGAATGGCCATAAGACCCTGGGCTGACAACGCGTGAGCAGCCATAGGACCCTGGGTTCCTGCTAGACGTTTGCCTGAAATGCTAACCGGAATCATATACATAAAACTAACACTAAATGAACAGAACAAGTTATATTTATATATTCATGCGTATATATGTAACAGTAACAATTAAAGAAAAAGAGGCTATGGATTTGAGAGGTACCAAGTCCGGGAATGTGAAAGAGGGAGGAAAGGGGAAGAGGAAATGATGTAACTATATTTTAACGTCAAAAAATTGAAAAAAATACATAAGTAATCAATTAAAAGCTCTTAATACACATAGCTGAACATTTCAACTGCTCTTAACCCCTACATTTTGATTTTTAAATTTACCACAATTTTATAAGGCATCAATGGCATAAGAGCCATGAAAATAACTTTCCAAATTCTATTAACCAAATGTGAGAGAAAAAGGATTTTCTGTCCTGTGTGTTCCCCCTCCCTCTTCTTGCTTTTACCTCCCACTTCCAACTTGTTAGAACGTGGCCCTAGAAGCCTTGAAGGAACATTGGCAAATTGAACAGGTTTCGTGAGAGAAGGGGCTTGTTTCTACTACGGTGCTGGGGTGGATATGAAGGTCAGGTTACCTGAAGGACTTGCTGATCTTCTCCAGCCGGAGGCCTCACTGTGCTGGGCAGCCACTGTTGCTGTTTTGATGCCTGAGTTTGGAAGGAAGACCAAGAGGCAGACACTGGGAAAGGGAAAGAGCCCTTGGAGCAGTGGTCCTCAACCTTCCTGATGCTGCGACCCTTTAATACAGCTCCTCATGTGGTGGTGACCGCCCCCAACCACAACATTATTTTCGGTGCACTTCATAACTGTAATTTCGCTACTATTATGAATCGTCATGGTAAATGTTTTGTAGAGATAGAGGTTTGCCAAAGGGGTCAAGACCCACAGGTTGAGAACCACTATGTGGAGGATCGTTTGAGGGAGAAAGAGAAGAAGTGGGGATAGGGATGTAGCTGAGCTGGTAGAGCGCTTTTCTAACATACACGAAGCCCCAGGTTTGATCTCTAGCGCTAGAACAAAATTGGGCACGGGGAGTATAGCTCTAACCCAGCATTCAAGCGGGGGAAGCAGGAGGATCAGAAGTTAAGGTCTCATTCTTCACTACATAGCAAGTTGAAGACCGCTCTGGAATACATGAGACCTTATTTAAAAACAAAACCAGCCAACCAAACTATCAACCAGAAAAAGTCAGCCATCTAAACAGTGATGTACCTCCCCAGGAACAGATAGACTCCAGTGTATAGATTATGGAGCGGGCAACAAGAGAGTTTGCAAACTCTGCTTGGGCTTGGGCATGCTCAGGGTCTCAGTTTGTGGGCAATATGATTATTAGTTATTCAGTGGATCTTTAGTTCACAAAGAAAACTCTTTCCAGGCTCAGGGAGGCTGTCCTGGACTACAGACTGAGTTCCAGGCCAGAGCTGGAGCAGGAGGATCTGAAATAAGGATGATGCCAGGGAAGGCGTGTATGGCATAGGGAATAGACATGCTGTAGGAGAGGGTCAGTAGAAGTGAACGGATAGACAGTTAATATTTGGTTTAAAAGTATGCTTCCTGAATCAAGCCCCAGCCCCCACACCCAAAGCAGGTTATAAAAACCAGAAGTGATAGAAAACTCCAACCTTCCCTGCCTGTAAGATAAACAACCACAGAATCAGGTGTTAAACCTGAAAACAGTGAGGAGAAAGACCAAATCCACGATTGTCCAATGAAATAAGCTTTATTAAATACTGGTTGGAATTATGGACTCTGGCCAAGTCCATATCCAGGATTCCCAGAGAATGGTGCTGAATTATGTTAGTCAGGTGCTATGGTACTTCCCATCTTTGTCCAATCAGAGGCAAACATACATCCTGATGGTCTTCCTGTCTACATACCTCCTACCTATGTGTGATCAAGCACATCCTATGCAGTTGGGGCAACCAACCTTGTTTACAGAAGTGAAAACACATGGCTTGTTATCTTACAGACCCCTGCAGTCTAGGAAGCTATCTGTCCTTAGGCAAGTGGGGCTTACAGGTTAACTTTAGTCTTTACACGGGACCATAAAAAAACAAATCCTAACCACAAATCAGGAAGTTACCCTTGTAGCTCAGGCTGGATTCAAACTCACTCTACAGGAGAGCCCTGAATTTCTGATCTTCCTATCTCTACCTCTTGAGTGCTAAGATTATAGGTATGCATTCCACACCAGGTTTATGTGCTGCTAAAGAGCAATCCAAGAGCTTTGTACCTGTTAAGCAAGCACTCTAGCAACTGAACTACATTTGGTTTTTGAAGTAGTGTTTTGCTCTGTAGCGCATGTAAGTAACCAGATGCCAGCCTGCCTTCAGCAACTCAGCACCAGCAGCTACGTCATCACCAGCCGCCAAATGTGACACACAAAAGTTCCTCGCCATCACAGCCCACTCACTTGTTCTGTCTGTCTCTCTCACTCTCTCTATCTCTGTCTCTCTTGTCCCTGCTCTGAGGTGGCCTTTCTCTCCTCCCCGCAACCCCACCCCAGTAGATCTCTATGGCATTCCTTGGCCCCGATCTGCCAAGGTACCCTTCCTTGGCTAAACCCTCATAGCTCAGGCTGCCTGGGACTCACGACAATTCTCCAACCCCAACTTTCCTAATGATAGGATTACAGGCATAAGACATTATATATGGCATATATAATATAGATCTTATTCAGGTATTTTTCTGTTACCTAAATAATGTCCTTTACAGCAAAAGAAAAGCCTAGGTAATATATTATACAATGTATTCAGTGGGGTGCCTCTTTATCTGCCTTTAATTGGAGATAATTAAAAAAAAATCTTTCATGATATTAAGATTTTTTTTGAAGAGTGCAGGTCATCTATTTTATAACTCCTCAGTTTAAATGTACTTGGTGTTTCCTTGCAATTAAAGGCAGAGGGCAGAGATTTTAAGAAGTCCCACATATTGATCAGAAAGAATGGGATGTGATCGCAGCAGGTTGTCCTCTGAGCAGAATCTCTGATCTAGCTTTGATCCCTGGTGGAGGATGCATCTTCTGTTAGACAGTCTGTTTTTTTCCTCATGTCTCCAGTGTCAAGCCCGAGTTCCTTGCTAGTTATCCACTTCCTAAGAAGGGTTTGTCCGGCTCTGGGTTCTCAGTTATGGTCTGTGGTGGTGAGGAAGACTTGGCAGCAGGCTCGTGAGGCGACTGTTCAGGCTACAATGGCAAGAAAAGACCGTTAAGAAAAAACATGTCCCTTTGTCAAAGTTGTTGAAAAGCTTCCTTTATGGTAAGTCGTCCCTGCCTTCCAATGTGAGTACCTAGGCAATGGAAGAGGTGGCCGGCACCATTCTGCACAGATGAGATGTGTGTAAGACTTTTATATTCACAGTGAGGATGTTTAATATGACCTTTGCTTCTGAGTCAAACAGTTTACGTTTGCAAAAGAACTTGGTGACCAGATTATTACTCTCTCACTGTTTGATAAAACAAGGGAGGAGGCTAGGGCATCCCAGAGGCTCAAAGTTGTGACACGTTCCAGCTGCAAGAAATGGATGGGTAGGAAGGCTAAAGGATCCCAAGGTGGGCCAGTGAGACGGCTCCGGGCGTCGGGGGGCTGGCGGCACCAAACCTGATGACTGAGTTCAACCCCCAGAACCCAGACGGTGGAAGAAAGGAGCCACTTCTGAAAGCCGTCCCCTGACCTCCACACACATGGCCATGGTGTGTATCACTTCCTTTCCTCAAACAAGAGAGTGAATGAATAGATAAATACATGCAAAAAAGAATTAGAATTATAATAATCTCAAGATGTAGCCGAGTTGAGACCGAACCCCAGACTCTGTGTCTAGTTTCTTGGCAGTACTGATTTCTCTGGTCTTCGGCCATCTCCTCACAAACACAAGGCAATGTGGACACATTGTATGACTTTGGTATGGTTTCCAGAGATAGCAACTTGCTTGTCAAGTTTTCTCCGATTGGTGTAAAATCATCTTAACATAAAATCGATTATTAGTCATTTTACAACGTACATTTCAGGTGGTGGGGCACACCTTTAATCCCAGCAGTCTGGAGGCAGAGGCTGGTGGGTCTCTATTAGTTCAAGGCCAGCCTGGTCTACAGAGTGAATTACAGGTCACTTTGACCCACATAGTGAATTCTAGGCCAGACTGGTCTATCTAGTGAGCCCTAGGTCAGTCTGGTCTACATAGTGAGACCCTGTCTCAAAAGCTAAAACCAAATTAAAAGGGTGCAGGGTATGTGTGTGGGCAAGTGGCTCAGTGGTTAAGGGCACTTGATGCTCTTGCAGAAGACAGAAGTTCTGTTCCAGCATGGGACAGTTTACAACAGCCTACAGCTCCAGTTCCAGGGAATCTGTCATCCTCCTCGGTTCTCCTTGGACATCTGCATGCCTTAAAACACCAGTACATAAATAAATAAAATGAAATAAAAGCATAATTATACATTTCAGCAACACTTGCCGTTCTAGCTGTTTCCATATTAAAACCATGGAACTCTTGCTTGCCTGTGAAATTCCATTGGCCCCTTTCCCATTGAAGCCCCAGATAAAGAGTTATTTTCAGAGCATGATATGGGGAAGCGTCTTTGAGGTAGGAACGTGTGCAGCTCTCTCTGCTTTCCCAGATAGTCCTGGGGACAAGAGGCACCGAGTTAACCCCTTAGTGAACACTCCCGATGACATCCAGTGAGTCAGTCTTTCAAGCACCGTTTCCCGACTGAATTTCTGTTGCTTTATTTTCCCTGTTGACTGCCAGCCAGGTCTTCTGGGATCTATAGATTTATAGACCGGCAGCGCTGAGGATAGATCCAGCTTTGCATACGCACAAGGCTTACAAGCTCGATTCTCAGCGCTGGGGCGAAAGGGAGGCAGGAGAGGAGGGAGAGAGAAGGAGGGAGTCGGGACAAAGGCCTGCTCTTTAATTGACGTTTGCTGTGGTTTAAGTGCTACACTCCCACCCCACCCTACCCTTCAACGCTGTCAGGTCTTCCGGGACGTTAATTAGCATGATATCTGTGTCATCTCAAGAAAGAAGTAGTCATTGGGATTGGTGGCCCAGGTCTTTAATCCCAGCACTCAGGAATGTCAGGTCCCAAAGAAATCTGGGACCGGTCTCACTCGGTACCTGTGGCTCCTCCCAGCACTGCCCACCCCGCCCCCTACCCTAAACCTCATTAGCCCAGGGGCTGGGCTTCCCTCCCCTAGCTTCGCCTCTGGCGGTTCTCTCCCTCATAACTACAATAAAGTACCTAGGAGCGACCGTGACCCCTTTTCATTCAACCTCACCTCCAGTTTCCGTGTGGAATCTTAAATCCTTAGTGCCCTAGTACTGGGGGTGGATTGCAGCGGGCAGTGTTTGCGTGGTGGCAGCAGACCGTTCAGAATGGACTCATGCCTTTCCATCCAGCAGGAATGGTTCACGGCTGCAGGAGTTCGTCCTCCTTTGCTGTCCCGCTATATGTCACGGGATGGAGTGGCACAAAGTCTTAACCAGATGCTGCCGCCACACTCTTGGCCTTTCCAGATTCTAGACCCATGTGCCAAAACGAACATTTTCCTTTATAAATACCATCCTCAGGTATTCTGTTATATCAGTAGAAAATAGACGAGGGCAACATTAGTGTTTTATGTGCCTGTGGGCCTCAAGCCAGAGAACTAGAAATTCAGAGTTGAGTAGACCCAGGAGTTTATGTATCATTTTACCTAAGGGAAAAGAAAGGATTTGGAGCTGGTTATTCATAGGGAGGTGACTAAGGAATGCATTGTGAGCCGGGCGGTGGTGGTACACGCCTGCCTTTGATCCCAGCACTCGGGAGGCAGAGGCAGGCGGATCTCTGAGTTCAAGGCCAGGCTGGTCTACAGAGTGAGTTACGGGACAGCCAGGACTACTCAGAGAAACCCTGTCTAGAAAAACAAAAACAAGAAGAAATGCATAGACGATGTAGGGTGCTTGGTAAGTGTTATGCACATGAGAGTCGACCTTTTCTTCCTAGTAAAGGGGAGGGGAATGTGTTGACAAGGGGTTATTTGTGTCCTGCTTTTGGGCAGAAGGGACTTAGGTCAAGTTTCCTGTGCTGTTTCTTCATGGCCTTTAGTTCAGCATATGCTTATGCTGAAGTGGCCCTGTTTATTGTGGCATATTCTGACCTCCCTTTAGTAGACAGAGGACCTTGACTTAGAAGCAAAAAGAACGAGGGGAAACCCTGCTAGCCTACATGACAGTTCTGGTTTGACTCATCAGCCAACTGAAAAGAAAAAAAGGGACTCTTTAAGAACCTTGTGGGCCACAGTCCTCAGGATCAGGGTGTCTCATCCTCAGGTCAGAGGGTCCCATCCTCACAGTCAGAGGGTCCCATCCTCAGGTCAGAGGGTCCCATCCTCAGGTCAGAGGGTCCCATCCTCAGGTCAGAGGGTCCCATCCTCACAGTCAGAAGGTCCCATCCTCAGATCAGAGGGTCCCATCCTCACAGTCAGAGGGTTCCATCCTCAGGTCAGAGGGTCCCATCATCACAGCCAGAGGGTCCCATCCTCACAGTCAGAGGGTCCCATTCTCACTGGTCATTCCCTACAATGCAGCTTGCCAGTATTCACCTCTTCTTGGGCCCCATACCTGATTCTAAGCATAAGGCCCTGGTGTTTTTTGCTTGAATTTTGTTTCTCTTGTTCAGTTTTCACCATTTAACCAAAGGGGTTCTTTGTTTTGCTTTTTTGTTTTGTTTTGTTTCCTGAGACAGGGTTTCTCTGTGTAGCCTTGGCTGCCCTGGAATTCACTCTGTAGTCCAGGCTGGCCTCAAACTCACAGAGCTCTGCCTTCCTCTGCCTCCCATGTGCTGGGATTAAAGGCCTGTGCCACCCCTGCCCAGCTTAACCAAAGGTTCTTCATATCTAAATATATTCAACATTTTAGTGTGTTTGCTGAACATATTATATTTGAATTCAATAAATAATAAATACAAGCCAGGTGGTGGTGGCACATGCCTTTGATCTCAGCACTCAGGAGGCAGAGGCAGGAAGATCTCTGTGAGTTCAAGGCCAGCCTGGTCTACAGAGTGAGTTCCAGGACAGACTCCAAAGCTACACAGAGAAACCCTGTCTCAAAAAACCAATATATATATACATATATATGTGTATATATATATTAAGGGAGGGGTTTTTTGTTTTTGTTTTTAAGACAGGGACTCATGTCTCAGGTAGGGCAGGCTGATCTACTGATCTCATCTCCATCACCCAAGTGTGGGGATTACAAATGTGTAGACTAAGATATATATATATATATATTGTGTGTGTGTGTGTGTGTGTGTGTGTGTGTGTGTGTGTGTGTGTGTGTGTGCACGGGGTGCTTGCACTCATGTGTACATGCACGGGCATTCATGAACTCACATGCACAAAGTGTACGTGTATTGGTGTATTGTTTTATGGGGCCAGTGTTGGATGTCAGCTGACGACCTCAGTCGCTCTCCACTTTGTTTTGCTTTCTTTTTGAGGTGGGGTCTCTCACTCAACATGGAGCTCGTTGCCTAGGCTAGACCAGCTGCCCAGCGAGCTTCCTTCTCTTCTGCTAGGATCTGTCTTGTCTCTGCTCCCTCAGACCTGGGCTTACAGATGCACACCACTGCCTTCAACTTCTACGTGGCTTCTAGACATCCAAACTCCTGTCCCCATGAGTGTGTGGCAAAGTGTTACACCAATTAAGCTGTCTGCCCAGCTTCCTGAGACAGATTTTAAGATCCTTTTTCAGAGCATGAAGTTGGTCAGACCAGCGCCACATTTAAAAGTTAAGTCTACATGGCTTTTATTGTCTCTGAGAACAAAAGTTTTGTAGGAAAAATTGAGAAGGTATGTTGATTTGACAAATGTTTATTGACTATTTATTTATTTATTTTTGGTTTTTCAAGACAGGGTTTCTCTGTGTAGCTTTGCGCCTTTCCTGGAACTCACTTTGGAGACCAGGCTGGCCTGACTATTTATTTTATTTTTTGAGACAGGGTTTCACTGTGTAGCCCTGGCTGACCTAGAACTCACTCTGTAGACCAGGCTGGCCTCAGACTCACAGAGGTCCACCTGTCTCTGTCTCCCAAGTATTAAGATTAAAGGCATGCGCCATCACAACTGCCCGGCTTTTGACTCTCTTAATAGTAGACATGATACTGTTGCATTAATCTTAATTGGTCTTAATAAAAATGCAGAGCCAGCTATCAGGGTGAAAACTGAAAGATCAGAGGAGCAGAGCAAGCCACAGCCACCACCTCTTACCTCACCAACTCCTCAGCCTGAAAGAGCGTGGGTTCCTGTCTCCTCCCACCTTATATTCCTTTCTCTGCCCAGCCATATCACTTCCTGTCTCAACCTTCCCAGTACTGGGATTAAAGGTGTGTGATCCAAAGTGCTGGAATTAAAGGTGTGTGCCACCACTGCCTGGCTCTGTTTCTCTTTTAGAGTGGATTAATCTTGTGTAGCCCAGTGTGGCCTTGAACTCACAGAAATTCAGATGGATCTCTGCCTCTGCCTCTGAGTGCTAGGATTAAAGGTGTGTGCCACCACTGCCTGACCTCTGTGGCTAACTCTGTGGCTGGCTCTGTCCTCTGATCTTCAGGCAAGTTTTATTTCTTGGATTACAGACAACATATCACCGCATGGTACTAGGTGTGAGGAATGTAAAGATGAATTGTACAAAGTTCTGGTTCTCAAGGTCTCAACTGATAGATAGTACAGTGGGGATTGTCCATTTCAGCTGACACTAAGACACACTCACTGAAATTAACTAAGAGACCTCTAAGTGATGTTTACAGCTGTCATTTAGAACAAGTAGAGCGCGGCCTTTGATCTTTTACAAGGTGCTGGGGGGGGATGACTCAGTCGGCAGAGTGCTTGGTTGAGATGCACAAAGCTCTGGGTTTGATCTTCAGCACCAAATAAACCAGAGAATTAAAATCTTAGTGCCTAGAGAAGGTGGCCAGAGCACCAAAGGTTCAAAGTGAACTAGGCTGGTGGCACATGCCTTAAATCCCGACACTCGGGAGGCAGGGGCAGATGGATCTCTATGGGTGTGAGGCCAACCTGGTCTACAGAGTAAGTTCCAGGATAGCCAGGACGACACAGAAGAATCCTGTCTCAAAAAAACAAAACAAAACAAACAAACGAACAAAACAATGAATTAGTGGGAGGGTGGAAATCAATGACAGGATGTTGTAGTTAGCTACAGACTGGAAGTCTCATCCAAAGCTCCACTTGTTATTATATCCAATGTGCCCTCAGTTTGAGGCCATTTCTTTGGGGACCACGGAGATAACTTCCATGATGCTCAGCTGTGCCTTGAATGGAGACTTTCAGGTGCCAAGAAGGAGCTATGCTGCCTCTTGGAGTGGGCTGGGGGAGGGTGGAAACAGCCCCTTGGGGACTTAAATGATGCTGCTGGCTCCATGCTGGGCAGTGAGCATCTAGGACCTTCTTCCAGAGCCTATGAGACAGTAACATAGACCGTGGCAAGACAGGACACTGCCTGGTTTTGCTCCATTTCCTCCTATTGAAGCTTTTTTTTCTTCTTTCAATTTTACTGGTGTATGGTGACTTAGGATTTTCACCTCCTGAGTAGGTAGACAAGAACATTCATGTCTGATGACTAAACCCAAGAGGAATCATTTGGCTATGAGCAGTCGGATGATGGGGCTGGAGAATTGGCTCAGTGGTTAGGAGTGGAGGACCCAGGTTTGAGTCCTGGAACCCACATGGTGGCTTACAATTCCAAAATGCAGGGGATCTGACCCCCCTCTTCTGACCCCTGAGGCGCCAGGCATACATGTGGTACACATACATCCATGTAGGGGTGGGAGGCCAGCTCCCACTTTTCCCAGGGTACTCTTGAGGTGGGAGGGATAAGAAATATTCAGATAGAAAGATAGTGTGAAGAAGACAGACAGAAACACAGGATAGCTTTGGGAGGACCTGGATCAATGTCCACCGGCCCCTTCTGTCTCTTCTAAAGGGCTTTTAATAGGATTGCCAAGGGGCGGGGCAAAGGACCTCCCCCTAGGACCGCCAAATGCAGACCCTTCCAAACACCTGGTAACCACACACGTGGTCAAGCCAGCCCTTAATGCAGCCCTGCTGGGTAAAGCAAGCTCAGATCACACTAGGAAACCTCGGTGGGCCCCCACATGCAGGCTAACACCCATATACATCAAATAATAAAATGAACCTGAAGCCGGGCGGTGGTGGCGCACGCCTTTAATCCCAGCACTCGGGAGGCAGAGCCAGGCGGATCTCTGTGAGTTCGAGGCCAGCCTGGGCTACCAAGTGAGTTCCAGGAGAGGCGCAAAGCTACACAGAGAAACCCTGTCTCGAAAAACCAAAAAAAAAAAAATTTAAAAAAAAAAATAAAAAAAAATAAAATGAACCTGAAATAAAAAAGCTGAGTTGCCTCTGTGATAGTTTGCAGTCTCCCCGTGACACTGGAGTTCCGAAAAAGTCCATGGATTTTCCTCAACCCTAACCCCAGACGGAACAAAACCTTTCCGTTAATGGACCTAGTGTTTCTCTGCAAACTCCTTCCTTCCTTCCTTTTTTCCTTTATTTCTTGTTTGTTGGTTGGTTTGTTTTGAGACAGGGTCTAACTTTGCGGTCCAGGATGGTCTGGAACTTCCTGTATAGCCCAGGTTGGTCTTTTTTTCTTCTTTCTCTAAGTGTGGTGGGGGGCGGGGGAGGGAGGCACGCATGTGCTGTTGTCCATGTACTGAGGTCAGAGGAACTTTCAGGTGTCACTGGACAAACTGGAAATGCTCTTCTGGGGATCCCGAAGGGGTCAGCACACCTGCTGGGACACCAGTCTCCCCAGGTATTAGCAGGAAGATGGCTGCCCTGTCCTGCCCCGCCCGGCACCGCCCGGCCCCACCCAGCCCAACTGGCTTGGTTTCTAGAGTTCACTGCCGCTCTGATAGTCAGGCCAGAAGGGTGGAGATGAGCTTCCTGCCTAGTTGATTAAGTTTCTTCATTCCTAGAAAACATAGAAAGCAGTTTCTCCTTCCTCAAGGCCTTAATGTTTGTAAGACTCCTAGAACTCTCTAGACTGAAAAAAAAAACATATATATATTAATTGTACAAAACAATGGGTTTCTTTGTACATTATTTTAATGCACATTTTATATTAAAATTGTACATGCATGCATAGGATATAGCTGGGTCCAATTCACCCTCTTAATTTTTCTTATTTTCTATCCCCAATTGCTTTCCTCTTTCTAAATAAACCTCTATCTACCTATGTATCTATCTATTCATCTATCCATCTGTTATCTATATCTCTCCCTCCTTCCCTCTTCCTCCTCTCTATGTCTCTTCTGCTCTCTCTCTCTTGCTCAAGTTTTTCTGTGTGTTGGAGCATGTAACCCAGGCTGGCCTTGAACTTGAAGCTACGTAGTTAAGGCTTCTGCTTCTCTGGCCTCAGTCTCCCACCGACTGGGATCGTAGGCACACGCCACCTCCTCTGCTTTCACGTCTCCCCACCACTGCCTCTTAGAGTCGCACAGGAGAGAAGCGTTAGGACGCTGTCGTTCTGAGTCTGGCTTATTTCATTTAATGCACTCGATCTCCTCTTCCAGCCTCTGTCCTGCAAACAAAGTGATTGCACTTTACAGCTGAGTGATACTTGGCTGTGTGTATTTTC